>NC_143133.1:12550000-13800000 GCF_059928025.1 Delphinapterus leucas | reverse complement strand
CAGATACAGAGGGAAATTTTCCCCTCGGTGTTTGGATACTCTTGTGGAGCTAGAGTCTTAACTGGGTGCGGGAGAGGTGAAGTCCCTGTAGCCAGTGCTGAGCGTGGTTACTGGCAAGTCTTGGTAGCAGTGATTCAGAGGGTGCTGGTGATCCCTAGGAGAGATCTGGAATTACGCCAATGCCCAATGTAGGGCTTTTGGATTGGAAAGATTCAGCTACATCCACTCAAACAAATCATCCATTGTACTCTAGTCCACCTGAATTCTTTCACTGTACACACAAAGACTTCATCTGAGACTTAATGGCTGAAACCTGAGATGTCATTCATTCATTCATTCATTCAAGAAAGAGTTGTTGAATGCATATTATATTCTGGGTACTGTGTGAGGTGGAAAGAAATAAATAGGATCTTTTCCTATCACCCTCCTATCCTATCCAGGCTGGTGTGGGATAAGTTGTTCTTGGTGAGCTTATAGGATGTCCTAGAGATTAGTAGCTTTTTCTAAACTGCACATGTATCATTTTAAAAACAGTTTTAAAAAAATGTAAGTAACCCATGAACATGGTTTAAGCTAAAAAAAATTGAACAGTGTGGAAGAGTTAATACTGAGAAGTATCATTATTCCATCCCACTCCTCACTTCTCAGAAGTCCGCACCTTTAACTATTTCTACTTTATTTCGTTTTCTGTTACTCCCAAATCTCTAAAAGCACACTTACTATGTGTTTCTTGATTCATTTGCTGCAGGCATTTTATAATGATATCCTGCTATGGTAGGTGAGAATTTAACTCATTCATCACCCCCATCTCTCTTCCTTTTTGTAATGTAATTATATCACTATTTTTAGTTCTTCTAAAGGTTACTTTTTTAACTCAAGATAATGTACTTAAATCTTTTTCTTGGTCAATCAGCTACTGACTTAATTTCTTGACCATTTACTTTCTAAGATGAGGATATTGATATCCATACCTCCCTGCCTTTTTAAAAATAACTTCTTGGAACTTCCCTCGTGGTCCAGTGGCTGAGACTCCGTGCTCCCAATGCAGGGGGCCTGGGTTCGATCCCTGGTCAGGGAACTAGATCCCACATGCATGTCGTAACTAAGAGTTTGCATGCTGCAACTAAAGATCCTGCGTGCTGCAACGAAGATCCCGCATGTGGCAACAAAGATCCCACATGCTGCAATTAAGACCCGGTGTAGCCAAATAAATAAATGAATAAATATTTTTAAAAATAAAAAATGAAAATACATCCTTTACCCTCTCGCTCCTCTCAGCTGTAATTTTGCTTTCAGAGTGTCAAGGTTGATAATATTTACACTCTGTTCTATAAGATAATTATTCTCAAAAGTCATTTAAAGTGATCCATTTAAGATTTTCTGAGGATTTATGTTAAGCTCAGTTGATCATTATTTCTGAAAAAGGCCCCTCTTTGAAAATTGGGACAGTATTCTGGCCTCCCTCCTACAAAATATGGTTCCTTAAAGGTTCTGAGCTCAAACCTGGAAGTCCTTTTACTATCTTTTATTACAATATGTCTAGCTTAGAGTTTTGAGTTAAAGTTAACTCTATGATTTTTCAATATCTCCTCACCCAATCTTCCTATTTCCTACTGAAGTTTTTGTCTGGCCTTTCTACACTTGAAGCCATCTTTAATGGGGTTGAGACCACAGCCACCTGCTGTTACCATCTTCTAATCATCTGTTGACACTGCAGCATATTCCTGGGGTTAGGCCTTCCTTTCCTTATTCTTCTTGTCTAAACAGAACTGTAGCCATCCCTCATCCCACACTGCAGTTCTTTCCTGGTGAAAGTGAAGGCTGAGGCCAATTGTGTGCCAGTAATGAGAAACTTGGGTTACCTTACTGGATTCATACTATGACAATAATAACACTATTTTTAAAAACACTTTTTGATATACAAAGTACTTTTCCTATATTATCTCATTTAAACCTCACACCAGGGACTTCCCTGGTGGTCCAGTGGGTAAGACTCCACGTTCCCAATGCAGGGGACCTGGGTTTGATCCCTGGTCAGGGAACCAGATTCCTCATGCATGCTGCAACTAAGAGTTCACATGCCACAATTAAGAAGCCTGCATGCCACAACTAAGCAGTCCTCATGTCGCAACTAAGAGTCTGCATCCCACAACTAAGAAGTCCTCATGCCACAACTAAAGATCCTGCCTGCTGCAACTAAGACCTGGCGCAGCCAAAATAAATAAATATTAAATAAATAAATAAACCTCATGCCAACTTGAATTCGGAGAGGTCCAATAGCTTGATTAAAGTCACAACTAATATATGATAAAGCCAACCCAGTTTCTCAGATCCAGGACCCTCTCCCTTCCACACGCACCACATGCTGCTGGTGCAAGTTCTCACCATTGGGAAATTATTATAAGTAAACTAAATCCCTCTTGCTATGATATAAACCAATTTCTTCCCCCCCCCCAAGCCCTAACTTTATTGAGATATAATGGACAAATAATATTAAATTTAAGGTGTACAACATGCTGGTTTGATACACTTATATATTGCAAACTGATTACTGCCATAGCATTAGCTATTAGCTAACACCTCCACCTCGTCACATAATTACCATTTCTTTTATGTAGTGATAATATTTAAGATCTACTGTCTTAGCAACTTTCAAATACATAATACAATATTATTAGCTGTAATCACCATGCTGTACATTAGATCCCCAGAACTTGTTACTCTTATAACTGGAAGTTTGTACCCTTTGACCATTATCTCCCCATTTCCCCCACCACCCAGCCCTAGGAAACCACCTCTCTATTCTGTTTCTCTGATGAACTAATTTCTTTTTATTCTAACCTCAACGAACTTATAAAAAGTGATACTCAATCACCCATAAATTAAAAGATAATATTCTATAATACCTGATTATTATACTGCATGACAGCCTCATACAGTATTAAAGTCACAGGAACCTGAGGGAAACATTGAAAGAGACTGACAGGTTTCAGACAAGGCTTAAATCACGTGATCACAGGGCTCATTTTAAAGCAGTGTGTGTGTGTGTGTGTGTGTGTGTGTGTGTGTGTGTATGTGTGTGTGTGTGTGTGTGTCTGACATGATAGCCCCTTGCTTGTTCTTTCTTCTACTTCTATCCAATATGCTGAAACATTTTCAACCTAAAATATAAAACTACAGTGATGGATGTAAAATTGAAAATCCAGGTGTTCACGGGTTTCATAAGCTCCTGGAGGAAATATCAAAATACTTTCTATTTCTGTTCTGCTCATGTATCAACCGCACAGCACCTTCTCTCAACCCTGTCTTCAGCGATGTGTCTTTCTTGGGCTGAGGAATGAGGATCAGGTCTGTGGCTCTAAAATGGACTGGGACTCTGGTCTGACTTAGATGAAGGTGCGGGATTCAGTATTGGAGTCGTGGTCAGGACTCAGGCTAAGTGGTTACAGAGGAAAGGCTGACAGGTAGAAAGAGGCTAAGGCATGTCCTAGAACAGGTAGGCTTGGGAAGCAAGGAGATCCTCAGCCTGAAGGTAGAAGAAAAGTCCTGATCTAATAGTTTCAAAAACTGACTGAAATAAATCAGTCCCTTTTTATCAGGAGTCAGCCTAAATTTACACCTATATAGTCACCCCTAAAGAAGACCATTTTTGCTCTTGAAGAGCTGGGGTTTTTAGCTGATTTGTTTATGCAGGAAGAGAGATGGCTCTTTTATGCAGACTTCTTTGACATCTCAGCTATTGTGCCTCCTTTTCGAGTTCAGTTTTTCATTCCACCTTAACTTGGAGCAAATAGATTACTCAATATCCTCGTGCTTCTTTTCATTGTAGTTTCCTCCTCAGGGATTTTGTGTCCCTGGGCTGGAAGGGAATTGGGCAGAGCCCCAAGGCTTGTCTTTAACAAGCTTGAATCTTCTCCACAGAGGAAAATATGACCTCCCTTGATGCTCATGTTTTGGGGGGCCTGAATCAACATGTTTTAGGTTGTACCTGGCTTAGTGGGATGCAGAAATAAGACTTGACCTGTTTTATTGAGAATTAGAATGTTTTTCAGATAACGTCTGATGAAGAAAACACTCAAAATATGCATACTCATGTAGAAATTATTTCATACCAAATGTTAATTGATGGATTCATTCATTCCATTCAACTAATATTTACTGAATGCCTAATACTAGGCACTGAGACAATAAGAAAGGATAAGATATTGTCTTTCTCAAAGAGCAAGCCCGTAGCAGCTGTGGAGGCAGTAAATTACCTATAGAAAGTATGATTAGTACTATAGCCATTTTGCTTTGCATTAGAGAGTTTCAGTATAGCTCTGCAGCCAAAGGTCTTTATATCCAATATTGTCCTCTAAATAGGATTTTAAAAGAATGACCAATCTGATAAGTTTGCTAAGTGTAGGTTTGTTCATTTAGGTGGACCATTTCACAGCATGTGATTATTTTGATCTATCACTAAGTGTCCTACATCTCAAAAGAGACTACAATGGGTTGGCCTGTGTTTCCCACACTGGTAGCTTAGAAGTACTACAGATATTGTACATTGTTAAATTTGAAGTGTCAAAGAGAAATTTTTCAGCCTAGAATTTAATCAACCAAACTTTATTTCTGCTGGAAGAGCTAAGTATATATTATACTGTATACTTTTAGATCCCCCCTTTCTGAAAACAAAACTAAACTAAACCCTACTTTTTATTAATTAGCATGATAATCTTTCCAAAGGTGAATAGGAAATTGTGTTAGATTAGTTCCTATTTAATGTAGTTTTCTGAATGAATATTTATTTTGCAATGTGAGATCTGCCTGGTTCTTATCAATAGAAACCCAAGTGAGAATTTAAAGTGTGTGTGTGTGTGTGTGTGTGTGTGTGATGGTAATGGTGGAGGCACCCATTACTTTGCAATACATCAGTATAGCTCCTTATTCTTATTACCCACTTGGTTCCTCTTACAGTATGAATACAAGGAAAAAACATTTATATATTACTTAAAACATTCTACTAGAAGAAAGGGGACAAATAAGCCTACTTCAGTCACTAGCTTTGCAGAGGGGAATGAGCAGAAGATATATTTAATCTTTCATCAAAGACTTTTTTTGAAATTACTAATATATAGTTCCACTCAGCACAGTGCTAAATGAGTTATTAGGACGTTTAAACAAGATCATCATTGTTTTTATTAGCAACATTATTCCTTACTCCTTTTGTTAGAAAGACACCCTGCAGTATGTGCAGATCTCTTTAATTGCAACGCTTTTACATTTTTCCTCAAATGTATTTGACTTATTTTATAAATATTTCAAGTACATAATTGCTATTTTGCTTTAACAAAAATCACAAATGCATTTAGATAATCTAAGGAGTTAGAATCCATTTGCTCCTGTGAAATTTATAGGAGAGGTAAGTATGATTTGTTGACTTTATGGACTACGATCCTGAAGGAAGGTCTCTCACCCCCATGACCCTCTGTTGTACATTTTCAGAATGAACACCTAAGGAATGCAGTGAAAGCTGTGGCATCAGATAGACTTGGGCTCCAAGCTCAGTTCTTTTACTTAATAATTGGATGACCTTGGGCAAGTTCTTTATCTTTTCTTTTTCAGGCTCTGTAATGTTTTGTAGAAATTACTGAATATAATAATATCAAGCTTGCCAGACTAATATTCAGATAAATAGATAGTATTAGGCACCTAACAGAGGGCCAGGCAAATAGTAAATACTCAGTACATGTAAATTGCTTTCCCTGTTGGCTGTTTTTGATTGATAGAAGAGGCTTGCTAAGGAGAGTCTTGAGGTTCTGATCCCAATCAGCAGAGATTCATCTGCCTTTTTAAAATTATTGGGGCTAAGAACCTCTGATTTAACCCAGGACCACCCCTTCCCTTCTGTGTGCTGTGCTGAGAAGCATATCTTTATCCTCATCCATCCTCATCATTGTGGTTCAACAATGATCACAATAGCAAATGTGAAGATATAGTGGTCATCTGGAATGGAGAAAAGTGGAGCAAATGTAGAATCCAGGGCTTGGCTAAGGGTCCTGGGAAGTTTGGATGAGGTGGACCATCTGGGAATCCAGAAAAGCAGATGTCTTTGCAAGGATGTGCCAGTTGGGGATGGAGGGGACAGAGGCAGGGAGGCAAGCAGAGGTATGGTCCTTATTGGGGCAGAGGCAGATACGTGCACCTTCAAAGAATCCATCCCTCAGCCAGTGACTGTTATTTGCTCCTAGAAAATATCTGGGAAATTATCCGTGTTCTTGTCACTTAACCTTGTAGCTCTGTGTCCACACAATGCTCACTGACACTTTGAAATGAAACTGGTTGCTTCAGTGCATGGCATAGTCAAGTGACTTCCCATACGGACACATCTTTCTTAAGGCCTTGTGCTGGAGAAGATAAGCTGCAGACACGAGCTCATGTGGTTTTCATGTGCTGCTATCCTGCTGCAGGCCCAGGAGTAGCCGTGCCTTGAATGCACAGCCTTGAAAATGTGGGATGTACAGTGCTTTTTCTGGTATTGTTGCCCATAGAATGAGTAAATTTATTCTATTTTGTTGTTATTTGTCCCATATACTACTTCCCTGGGCCAATTTTCAATGCACCCTAGAGGTGTGATGGAAACTGAAGCAGCAAGGCCAAATCTCCACTGACCACCAGTCATTTGGAGACCTGGAGAGACCAAAGGCTGACCTGGGGATTTCTACCCACTCTGGACTGAGCTTATAGGATCGCCAGACCTTCCTGGGAGTGGAAACCTTTACTGCGCCTCTCACAGAGCCCCGGGCAACATCTTAACGACAAAATTATTGCTCAATAAATACTTTTTGGAATAAAAGTTTCTTTGAGACAGGATCTTTTCATATTTGCCACTTACACTTGTCAGCTATGCTTTTCATTTGTCATCATTGCCAATATCATCCTTGTAATTGTAATCAGTAAGAAATATCTATCAAATACTATGCAAGGTATGTTGGAAAGGAAAATCTAATGCACAATCTAAGCAGAATTTTGGGGGAGCAGGGATCGAGTCTTAACTGACTTTTCATCCCTAGAGCCTAGCACAGTGCCTGTCACAAGTAGAGGCATGGCAGGTTGTTGAATTCTACCTGGAAGAGTGAATGTATAATGAGAACAGATTGGTGAAAAGGCTGTGATAGCTGAAGAGTAAGCTTTTCCATTCCTATCTTTCTTTTTATCAAACCACCTCCCACCCCACACCTGAAAGAACTCTGTTTCTATTTAGTTTGGGAAAGGAGTGCATATTGTATCTCAGTGCTCTTACTTAGATCTGTTAAGGTGAGCACAGAGTGTAGTGCTGCTGTAACATTAGGATCTTGGCTGACTTGAAATTTACAGAGAAGAAATTTTTTGAACACTAGAAATAGATCGATATCCTGCTCCTGTTCTTTCTGTGTGCCCAGAACACCCTCTAAAGTCAGGAGGAGCTGGAGATGCGTGGGGGAACCGTGGAATGGGGGCTTTTGTCTGTTAATTTGAGCTTCATTCTGTCATTTCAATCTGTAAGGTGATTCTGAAAAGTGAATGCATTTATGAGGTTATTAATAACTATATTTCTCCCCTAATCATTATGATTAAGTCGCTGGTACTGCTAGGTGCCTGCAGCTTCCATCACAAAGCCCTGAACAATTTTGCTTTACCATTTGACTTCACTGAGATCCTCTGACTGACTGCCAGAGGAGTTGCTGCTGATTTTTTTTCCTTCTTCTGTCTGTCGATTTAAATTCATACTGAAAACAGAGTAAAGTTTAAAATAATATTCTAAATCATAAAACTCATTCTTCAGTTGTGGAACAGTAAGTCAGCTTTCCTTTTATTAGACTATTCCCATAGAACGTTTTATGGTCAAAATGTCACAGCTGTTTTTTTCCACATTTTCTCTTCTTCCAGCCTGAGTGTCTCATGATCCAATCATTCAGTGCAGTCTGCAATTCCTGACACTTTATTCCCCCCATTGTATCTACTGCAACAACGTCCCACATCGCTACAGATTAACTGCCCCCCACCTCCCAACAATATTCTGGTGTACACTTGGCAGTACCACAGAGCAGATCAGAGTACAGGCCATGGAGATAGACTGCCTAGTTTTGAGGCCCAGCCCTACCATTTACTAGCTCTGTGACACTGACAAATGAAAAACCTCACCAAGCCTTTCTTTCTTCGTCTGAAAATTAGAATTATACCTACCTCCTGGATTGGTGATGAAGATGAAAACTTTCCTGGCACATTAAAAGCACTCATTGGAAGGTAGTTTTATTATTATGTGAAAGAGAAAAGCAGTCCTCAACTTCCAGGGGACAGACACTGAGTCTTGGTGCTTTCCTGTTGAATATAAACAATTTCACAAAACATCAAAGCAGACAAGGCCACTCTGTGACCATGGAAGATTAAGGAAACAAACAAACAAACAAACAAGACCACTGTGTAACCATGTTTCAACACAGAGAAAATATGGACATTGTCCAATTCACAAGCATGACAAAACTTTTCTTTATTCTGGCTAATATGAGTGACTGTGGATTCTTTAGCAATTACAGCCTTAGCCTGGCTCTAGTCTTCCCTCTTTTTAGATAAGATTTATTATGATAGTCATAGAAGTACTCCCACTTTCTGATAGCATCCAATCCAGAGCAAAGCCTGCTTCCTTAATCCCTCCCCCAGATCATCTAACAGAGCCCAAATTCTATAATAAGTCCTTTTTAACACTTTCTCATGAGATGCCCTGTGGTTCCTCACTGTGTGTGTTTTTCCTTGCTGCAGCATGCCATAATCCCAACATAATCAACTATAACTGTATTTCTGGCGGTCTCTGGCTGGAGGGCATTGACATTATTCCTTTTGATAACCACAGGTCACAGTATTTAAGCACGTACAGCATAAAGCAATGAAAAGGACACTTAGAGACCTTGTACAAGTTATTTAATATCGCTGCTAGTTTTCTCATTTGTTAAAATTTGGGAATTGGGCTCATGAATTCTACAGTCCTTTTCAGCACCGGCATGCTATGGGATCTATGTCAGATACTTACCAGCATTAGGAGTGCCATGGAACAAAAATAATTAACATGGGAATATTCTCAAACTTCCTATCTTTCCAAGGCTGCCAAAGAGAATCCTGTAATTACCCACCTAATTTCTCCCCTCCTTCCACCTCTTTATGAAAAAGCTTTGTTTTTAGGGGAGATAAGCTAATATGCTAAGACTAGAGGGAGCAGAAAATGGAAAGAAAACCACACAGGCTGGGGATGGAGGAGGAAGTTTTCTGGGGATCACAGAGGGCGGTGGAGAGAATTAAACATCAGAAAGAAGTAGGTGAGAGAAAGCATGGAAAAAAGGAAAGTACTGTGCAGATCACATATGTGGATATTCTTTATTGCCTTTAAAAATGAAGCAAGTAAATAATAGGATGGCTTATTCAATAATTTGGGTTGTTGAATTGTAGTTTCTGAAGGGAGTGCTCATCAAAAACTTAACCATGTGGGCCTCTGAGTTTTTTAGGATTTCAGTAACACCTTTCTTACATAGTCAGAGAACTGACCACCAAAGACGAGGCCTCTTTCTCCTGGAGGGCTTGCCATTTTATAGTTAGTAAAGGAAAGAATAAGCTTTTTTTCCTAAACATTTCCAGCAGGTCCCAGGATTTAGCCACACACCAGCTGCTCCTTTATCTGCAATTGGAAGGACTCATAGAGGCCCGCTCTTGCGTGGGTGATGGTGAGAATATGCTTAAATGGAGCTGGTCGGAAGGGGCAGAAATCAGTGTCATTGGTTGAAAGTGAGGCAATTAGTTATCTCCCTGGCAAGGGGTTCATGAGGCTTAGTTAATTAGAATTTGCATGGAAATTAATTTTAATTTGCATGGAAACCCAAAGAAGCTAATCTTTGTCAGATCCAAGTAGTAGGGTAACCAGCCATTCTGGTTTGCCCATGAATGTGGGGATGTGGAACTTCCAGTGCTAAAATCAGGACATTCCTTGGCAAACTGTGATCACCCTAGTTAGTATTCCTCTTCCTTCATAGCCTCAACTTTTCTTCCTCTCTTCATTCTGTTGTAGGATGAATGCTTCTTTCTAACATGTTCCTTGTATACCAGATCTCTGCCAAATAATGTAGTCCCAGAACTGGAAGGGATCCTCAGATGTCATGAAGTCATCCTTTGCCTCCCAGCAGATTTCATTTAGATGGTCCGTTCAGTTTGTCTTTTCCCAGTGACAGGCTGCGCAGGGGCATCCACAGATAATGAACAATGCTATTCCTATCATTTTAAAATCTTTACTATTTGCTATTTGAATTTCTTACATCTTATCCAATTTTTTTTTTTCCTCTTAAAAGTTATTATGGGATTGGAAGAGAGGTGTGGCTGCCCAGGTTTATGCAGGGGAAGTGTGAGGGTGTCCTAGAGTTTAGAATTGCAGAACTCTTAGTATTTAGTATCAACCATGATTTTGGGGAATACAATACTGCTTTGTATTGGGACATTTAAATAAAAATTTCCAGGAAGAGAGGCCTAAACTGAGAGTTCAGTGTTTAGGGGATTCCTCCAAATTGCTATTAGAACTAAAAGGAGACTGGCTTGCCTAGTCTTAAATGAGAGAGTTGCTGACATTTCAAATCCTGCTGGTTTTACTTAGGTTTGGCTGAATTTCAGTCTTTGGCTGGTTAATTCTTTATATTGGGTTTTCTCTTATATCTTATCAGATATATGTATAAGTCTCAATAACTCAAGTTGCAGGAAGTAGAGTCCATTTTATTTTGTAAATATACTGCCCTTTTCTACCTCATCCAGAGTAGACAACATGTCTAATCTCAGTTCAAACTGCTATCAAGTTCCAGTCAGCTTGGGTGAACTTTAGAGAACTGGTTCAAATACTCTATAGAGAACTCTATTTGTCAAATTCTAGATCCCAAACTTTGGCTCAGTTTAAGACATATATATATATATAGTTGTTGTTATTGGTATGTAAATTATTTTGTCCCAAAGTTATAACCAGTATGTGTTCACTATAGTAAAATTTGTAAAATATAGAAAAATAATAGGAAAAAGAGAAAAATTACCCTGATTCTACCCAGAGACAATGACTGATTTGGTGGGTATTTCCTTCTATTCTTTCTTTCTTACAAAGCTTTGCTTGTTTCACATATTACAATATTGCACCCTACTTTTTTTCATGTGAATTATAACATAAGCATTTTTCCATTTTACCATGAACTCTTTTTAATAACATTTTTGATGGTTGCATAACACGCCATGGAGTGCAATGGCATTTCAGAAAGGACATAACTTGGTGGAGGAGACTGCAACATACACATAGAGTCAGCTTTGATTATGTTCCCAAATTAGTAAGGCAGGGATGTAAAATCTTATGGATATCAAGTTGTCCTCAAAGGGTGGGAGCAGTTGTAGCATATCTCAGCATAACTTTTCTTGCTCTACACTGAACCAGACGAGGCACATGACTTCAGCAGATACTGTCCATAGTAGGTCTCTGGATCTGGAAGGCTTCACAACCCTTTCACCACTCTTTTGTATTCTTGGAAGAATTTACACCAACAAACTATACAGTTCTGTTGAAGATAATTATTATAACACTGAACTTTCCTGGAACCAAACTCAGCAAGCATAAGTGATGTTCCTGCCTTGGAAGATGTGTCAGTTCTCAGTTTATTGCCTCACAGTTACAAATTTGCCTTTCATTGCCTGCTCTTAGAGAATGGATGTAGGCCCTTTAAGTAATTTTTCTTTGCCACATGGTGCTATGTTAAGCTTTGTTAGTAGACAGTGCTTGAG
Organism: Delphinapterus leucas; assembly: GCF_059928025.1. NCBI lineage: Eukaryota > Metazoa > Chordata > Mammalia > Artiodactyla > Monodontidae > Delphinapterus > Delphinapterus leucas. Next base: position 13,788,195 of record NC_143133.1, on the reverse strand, counting down.
AGACATTGCAGGGGGAAAGAATTTTGCTTTCTAGTCTGGCCTCTGCTCCCTAGGCAGGCTCCTGGAGTGCATGTGGCTTTTCCAGCACCTGGCTCTGACCAGCACCTACCACGCATGGTAGCCAGCCATACCCAGTGACCAGCAGGTTACTCTTTCGTCTCTTCCTGGGTGGTTTTATAGTGGAATGCCTCTAGTGAGACATCTCCCTATGAACAGCTTTCCCAATACCCTAGAGAATGGATTACCAGCAAGTTCCAGAAGCAGATTTCCAGCATGTTTGGTCAGCATGGCACCATAACTGTTTCTCTGCCATTCATTGTGTGTCTGTGCTCTCTCCAGTGAAGTCCGGATTTCAGTCCTGTTTGAGGAGAGGCTGGGGTCATTCCTTGGGTACTGTATCTCATCCCGGGGGGTAGTAGCTGCTCCTTAATTCCATATCCTTTAGAGTTCCCTTTAGTTCTTAGTAGCCAATTCCTTTTTACTCCAATCTCCTGATATAGTTAGTAGTTCTTTATATTAAACATTCCTGTTCAAATCACTATGCTTCTTCTTTCTCCTTATTAGACCCAGACTTTTAAAGGGGAGGAAGCAGGATGAGAGCCCAGGTGTCTCTGTCTCTACCTTTCTAGAATGATGGAAAGGCCATTTCCCTCATTAGTCTACTCCTTGACTCTTAGCCTTCCTGAGCCCCAGATTCCTCATCTGTAAAATAGTGTTAATAATATTACCTGTCTCATAGGGATTTCATGAGGGTTAAAAGAGATAATACATATAAATTATTCGAAACATTGCCTGGCATGTAGTAAGCACTCAATATATGTGATTTGTCATTATAGTTTAATCTGGGTAAATCTGTCATGGAGTTTGACTGGAGGACAACAAGTATAAACTCAATTACTGATGAAAGCATATACCACGGTTTACTTAACCATTCCCATATGGTAGACATTTGGTTGTTTTTACCATTTTACTATAATAAACAATGCCATCATGAACATCTTTGTGTATAAAACCCATTTACCCTGGGATTTTCTTTCTTTATGAGGGGCCTGGACCAATAAAGGAAGTAAAATTAGAAAGTATAGAAATAATCATGTTGAGGATCTCAGTGACTCTGAGATATCACCAACTTCTCAAGAACCTCTTTCTGATTCTGCTCCTTAACATGTGACAAAACTAGGATTTTCTTTTTGAGGAAACACCAATATCTAATACACAATAAATCATCTTATCATAGTTCTTGAAATGATTTTTGGTTCTAAGTTAGGTACCTTGGAGGTGCCCATTCTCAGTCAATCAAATTAATGAATATTTATTAAAATGCCAAATGGTTTAAAAATTAAACAATTTGGGGATAGAATTTCAGGAATGACTTAATATTATGTGACCCTGGGAAATTTGTTTTAACCTTTATGAGTCCTAGAAAAACTTTTTTGGCTTTCCTGAGATACAGTTTCCTCACAAGTAAAACGGAGATAATCTCATATTAATCCGTTAATTAATTCGGTTATTCAACAATTATCTATTGAGTTTTTTCTATGTGCCAGATACCTAGTAGGTCCTTGGGGTGCATCAGTAAAAAATAAATACCATTCTGCACTAAAAGAAACTAGGGGTCGTTGGAGAAATGGCCAATGGCTGATTCCAAGGTGGGAGCATGGCCTGGAACATCTTCTTATGTTAGAAAATAAGGAAATACTCAGTGAATAATGGGGACATTTCAGAAGGACACAGGGGCTCCCACTGGCCAAATCAGGGACAATCTTAGCATTAAAAAAAGAAGAAGAATGGATTACAACTCATTGAATAAATCGTGAATCCATGAATCCATATTTCTAAATAAATAAAAGGGAAAGCTTGTCTTTCCTGTAGAATGCCAACTAATAAATGTAGCATGAGTAATGTAAACAGAGACTTGCCATTTGGCAGCCTGCACAGATGTGGTTGAGTTTGGCTGAAATGGGCAATCAGCTAAGGCTGAAGGGTGAAGATTCACAAGGAACAGGGTATTTTGATATAATATAGGAATAGCTCTCCATAAAATATTAATCAATTACAAAGGAAAAAAATGGTGAATTTCAGTGGAGAAACCTGGCAGATATCAACATGACTATGTGACCAAGGTTAACATCACCCATGTTGTATGGATTGATGTCATGTACCTTTTAATGTGATACACTGAGAAGAGCGTGGCATTGTTTCTGTGGAATTCTTTCTAAGAATGAACTTCCGGAGCCAGATCATGAGGAAACATCAGATGTTCCATGTTGGAGGTTGCTATGGTCTGAATGTTTGTGTTCCTCCAAAATTCAGATGCTGGAATCTCAACGCCTAATGTGATATTGTTAGGAGGTGGGACCTTTGGGAGGTGCTCATGTCATAAAGGTGAAATCCTCCTGAATGGGATTAGTGCCTTAAAAGAGAGGCTCCAGAGAGATTCCCTAGCCCCCTTCCACCATATGAGGACACAGTGAGAAGGTGTGAACTATGAACCAGGAGAGGCCCTCACCAAAACATGACCATCCTGGTGCCTTGAGCTTGGACTTTCCAGTCTCCAGAACTGTGAGAAATAAATGTTTGCTGTTTTTAAGGTACCCATTCAGTGGTATTTTGTTATAGCAGCCTGAATGGACTAAGACAGAGGTCATCCTCCAAAATGCAACACATTTTACAGAGTGTCTAGTACATGAAAAATGGGGAAAGACTGAGGAATTTTTCCAGATCAAAGAATCTAACGAGTCATAACGGCTAAGCACAACATGTATTCTTTTTTTTAAAAATATTTATTTATTTATTTTTGGCTGCCTTGGGTCTTTGTTGCTGCGCCTGAGCTATCTCTAGTTGCGGCGAGCGGGGTCTATTCTTCGTTGCGGTGAGTGGGGGCTATTCTTCGTTGCAGTGCGCGGGCTTCTCATTCCAGTGGCTTCTCTTGCTGTGGAGCAGGGGCTCTAGGCACGTGGGCTTCAGTAGTTGTGGCACGCAGCTTCAGTAGTTGTGGCTCACAGGCTCTAGAGAGGAGGCTCAGAGGTTGTGGCGCACGGGCTTAGTTGCGCCATGCATGTGGCATCTTCCCCAACCAGGGCTCAAACCCGTGTCCCCTGCATTGGCGGGCAGGTTCTTAACCACTGTGCCACCAGGGATGTCCCAACATGTATTCTTGAGAGGATCCCACTTTGGATATATTTAGTTTGAGATACTTGTAAGACTTCCTAATGAAGATGTCAAAAAGGCAGTTAGACACAGAATCTGGAGTTCAAGAAGAGATCTAGGCTGGAGATATAAATTTGGGAGTTGGTGGCAAGCATATAGTATTTAAAATCAGTAGGGGATGAAATCATCAAGGGAGGGAATATAGACTGAGTAGAAAGAGGACATTCTCAGGACTGCTTGGCAGGGATTTTTCAGCCTAGGTAATCTCACTGAAAAATGGCTCAGAAATTTCCAACTACAATCTGCCTTCAGTATTTGAGAGTTCCACATTCATAGATTCAAATATTTGAAAAAAAATTCTAGAAAGTTCCAAAAAGCAAAACTTGAATTTGCTGCACAGTGGCAACTATTTACATAGCATTTACATTGTATTTACAACTATTTACATAGCATTTACATTGTATTAGGTATTATAAGTATTCTAGAGAAAGTATACAGGAGGATGTGCATAGGTTATATGTGTGCCATTTTATATAAGGGACTTGAGCATGTGTGGATTTTGATATCTGGGGGAGTGGTTTACTAAGGGACAACTGTATGTAAAAATCCATGCCCCAGATCCCAACATTCTTTGTCCTCAAAGAGCTAACAGTTTGACACATGAAAATAGGATGAATAACATAAAAAACAGTTAATACTATAAGCATTAAGTTTACACTGTATTTACTGTGTGTCAGGCACAATGCTCAGTGCTTTATATGGATTATTACATTTAATCTTCACCTTAACCATATAAGAGAGGTAATATCATTCTATTGTTTTCATATGAGGAAACTGAGTCTTAGAGGATATAGATAATTTGTTCAAGATCTCACAGCTAGTAAAGAGTGAGGCTGAGGTTCACACCCTAGTGCTCTATCTGCATCGCCTTTCATTTTAGTGGCTGTTGTATCCTGCCTAAAGTCCAGGACAAGGACAAAAAAGCCTATAATGGTGCTCTAGTTTCCTCTTGACAGGCTAAAACAGCCAAACCAATACACACACACACACACACGCACACACACACACACACACACACACACACATACACATACACAATTTGTAGCTGAAAATTTAAAGGATTGGAGAAAATTGTATTCCTCAGAATGACTGCCCCTCACTTCCTGGGGGTGCCACCCTTTGGAGAGGGGCCCCAGAAACTCTGGTGTGATGGAGGGTGTGCTACAGGGCAGTAAACCCAAGTTTCCAAGGACCACGGTCCAACTATAGGCAGTGGAGAGGATATTCTGGCTCCAAAGAGAACCAACTTCTCCTGGATTCTGAAACCAGCCCTGTTTTTAAGAATATATCTTTCCTGAAATTTCCTTCTTTTGGCTTGCTGTTATTTGCAACTTTTACAAGCTACTGAACCACATCACTGGTGTGAACAGTTTCAAAGCTTACATATTTCTTCTTGTAATCACTTTAGTCGATCTTGTAACTATAAAGAGTGAGATGGTAAATCCTGAGTTCCCATTCTGAGTCAGAATTTATGACAAGAACAACGTGCTTGTGCCCAAACAGAACCATGCATGTATGGTAATATGGCACTTGAAATTTATGTACTTCCTTTTATCCAAGGAACAGAAAGTGCTTCGATAAAATGCATTAAGAGCCAACTGTCTTCAGCAGGCGATAAGAACAGTTCAAAATAGGACTGCTGAGGGAATCATTTAATTTCTGCAAGGCCAGGGTTCATGCTAAACAAGCATGTTTCCCAATGTTTTACGGAAGTGGTTCCAGGAGACCACTGCCATTTCAACCCCTGCTCAGCAGTGATGAAGTTAATTGCATCTTTGCCCACCAGTTGTGTAACTGAAGACATCCCTTCATCACTGCTGTTTGGTGCTGGTTGCCGTACAGGACAAGCTCTTGGTATTTGCTGAGGAGATTACGAGCAGAATGGATCCTAGTCATTCCTTTCTACCGACTAGTTAGTTCTTCTCCTTAGCAAGGGCAACTTTCTGATTTTCTTTGCTCGTTTTAAAAACTAGTCCTGTAAATAAGGCCCCTTTAATTTACAACCCCACTATAAAAAAAAAATGGCTTCTATATATTGCATACTTTAAGATGGCCATGGTGCAATAGGTCCTTGTATCCGTTACCTATTGCTGCAGCCTGACAAATTACCCAAAATGGAGTGCCTTAAAACATTCGTTATCTCCCAGTTTCTGTGGATCAGGAGTCCTGGTGTGGCTTGACTGGGTCCTCAGCTTTAGGGTCTCTCACAAAGCTGAAGTCAAGGTGTTACCCAGGGCTGTGGTCAAATCAAGGCTTGACGAGGGGAGAAGTACTTTCATTCGTGTGGGTTTTGGCAGGATTCAGTTCCTCGTGGGCTGTTGGACTAAGGCCTTAGTTCCTCACAAGCTCTTGATCGAAGGTTTACCTCAGTCCCTCTACACATGAGCGTCTCACAGGCGAGGGGTTGAGGAAGGTGCCAGCAAGAGAGAGTGCTAGCAAGATGGAAGTCAGCCCTTTGTAACCTAATCACAGAAGTGACATCCCATCACCTCTTATTCTAGTAGTTCTGTTAAGCTACCAATTCATGCTTAAGGATGGGGGATTACACAGGGCATTAAAACCTGGGGGGTGAGGGTCATTGCAAGCCGTTTGAGAAGGCTGAGTACCGCAGTCCTTCACATACCTTGTCTCACTTTATCCTCATAAGAATTCTCCAGTGCATTGCTGGTTCCTCCCATTTTATAGAAGAGGCATCAAGTTCTCCGTCTCTCCTGCTTGCACCTACTGACATTGAAATTCATCTTTAGTGACTCATAGTGTTCACTCATTTATGTATTTATTTCATGAATATGTAGAATTAAAAGATATTAGGCGTGCTACTGCGCTAGGTGCTGGTGAGTCTGTATTCTTGGTAGAATATAGGTGTGTACAAGCATTCTAATAGTTCTTAAACAACTGTTCCTTAAGGAGAGGAACTGTTCATAGTGTATGTCATGGTGCCTAATATACTGAGTTATAGCAGTAGTAGATATTCATAAGAATTATCAATCTATTAAAAGTTGTTTTCAAATATATAACTGGGAGCACTTTTCTGGTTTTTGAGTGTCTAGGACCCAGTCACTCCTATTTCAGAGTTGAAACACAGATGAGTAGTGGTTATGATACGAACAACGCCCCAGAAACTGAAATGGAGAATTTCATTCCAGGGCTTATTTATAGCCAACCTCAAGGTACAAACTACATGGGAAAAACCGGCATGTAACTTGAGTTAGCTCCACACTAAATGCGTTAGTATCCACCCCAAGGCTCGTCACTGTATCGCTGGTGAGATAAAGTACAGAAATAATTTTATAAATTGAAAAATGTCTATAAACATAAGAGATGAATCTTTAAAATTGTTAGTGCTCCTGCTACCTTAACTCAGGGAGCCTACAATGTGCCAAGCACTGTGTGAATTGCCTCTTAGAATGTTACTCATTTAATCCTCGTCACCACTACTGTGAAAAACAAAGTCAGAGCTGGCGGTCACTGGTAGTACAAAAGGGGTTCGGCTCTGGGGTGTGTGAGTCTTTGGTGACCCGAGAGGAAGAGCTACAAGTGAAACCATCCGTATTGACATAGTGAAATCCTAGAGTTTATGGAAGTGGGGTTGGGCCCCATCACCATGCCCCACACAGAAACAGATCAGTGCAAGCATGCTTTTCCTTTTTAGAAAGATACAATGCCTTCTGAGACAATGGAAGATACTCTGGGATTTGAAAGTCAGTGAGAGGAATTACTGGTGTAGAGTATTTCTTGACTAACAAAAAGGTAGGAGTTCTTCGGGGAGCCATCATTTGGCAGACTAGATGTAGCCTAGAGACAGTGATATGGTCATCTTCAATCTATGCAGTTACGCTGAGGCTAAAAGCAAAGACAAGCCCAGTTTAATAAAACTCAACAGCAGGCATCTAGAGAATCAATAAACGTTGGTTGATGCCCACAGGGCAACTTGAAAGCAAAGCTATGCCAACTGGAAGACCTTTTGTAGATAGTTATTTTTGAACAACAATCTAAGATGTGTAAAAGCAGAAATAGAAATGACTGATGGCAGGAACCCTGACTTGTGCCTTGAAATCATTAGTATGCTGTGGTTGATTTGCAGCTTTTTATGGTGTGGTCAAGAGGTCCCCATGATTCAGTACCTCTTTTTCCTACCACCTGCCTCTCTTAGAAAGAAACAATGCTAAAATATTCTGTAGAACCAGTATTCTGAGTAGCAGCCTCTATAGCAACAGAGCAGGTAGGAGGTAGCTGCTATAGTTTCTTTTACTTTTTTCCTCCAAATATCCAGATTTCTAAGTGTCAAAAAAAGCACAAACACCAAAAACCTCATTAGAATTTTGGATTAAAGAAAGCTATCTGTCTTGTCTCATTTTTGATATGCTAGTTGATAATCGGGCTACAGCTGAGTCTAAAAATAACATACAGTACATTAAAATATTATTCTTTGGCTATATTTCCAAAGTGGTATTCTGGGACTTCTGTGCATTAATCCTGTAACAATAACAGGATTTGCGCTCTTCACTCCCCTGGTGTGGCTTTGAAAATCTAGCCTAAAGCAGCTAATGTTGCTGTTTAAATCATCCTCTCACTATCCTTAGGGAAATGTGGAGGTTAAAAAAATGACAACCCAACTGCTCAAATGACCTATACCTGGGAGAATAAGAGAAACAACGTATTTCTTCTCAGGAACTGGACTGATATTTCCAAGGTGGACATATGATGTTTCCCAGTGGCAAGAGAGATGGTGCGGTCGCTGAATAACTGGAATTCAACTGAGGTGCAGGTGTGTGAGCCTGTGTGTGTGTGTGTGTGTGTGTGTGTGTGTAGGGAAGGAAGGGGAAGGAAGCTGTCATTACTGTGTATGTTTCTGGTAAACATTCTTTTTTCCCTACAGAAATTTGGGCGTATCCCATAAATTAGGTACTGTTAATCGTGTCAGGTAAAAAAAAAAAAAATGCATATCCTAAAATTTGCACACAGCTCTAAATTGAAGCTCTACCTGGCTCTAAATTGAAGTGGCAGGAGTTTTTCAATGATACCATTAATCGCATTTTATTAATTGAGAAGAAGAGCTTTTGTGTAGCCATGGTTGTATGGGCTAGATTTAACCAGTGTAGGTACCACTGATAGGCTGCCACTGCTTTTGGCCTGCAATGCCTTTGAAATTCTAAAATGGAAAAGGAGGCCAACACACTGAGCAATTATTTCAGAACAGATTGCCCGTTAACATTTCATAATATCACTGAAATACATCCTTTCTGGGACAGAGACTTGCTTTGGCTATGAACATCCAAGAGGTGGCAGCACCCCATGTGCTGTTGGCCGTTGCATCCCTCCAGACAGAGCTCACCGCAGAGGTCTCATGATTGCGTCACCTGAAAGCCAGTTTGCAGGGTTGGGGTGAGGGGAGGATGGAGGGGATATATAGCATTTTGCGTCTCAGTTCTTCCGGAGAGTTGAGGAAACAGCTGCACGGATTGTTTTAAATGGATTTGAAAACGTTTTCCTTTTCTTTCTTTTTTTTTTTGTCCTGAAATCTTCGGCCCTATGTGATATCTTTCTATGAAGACCACATGGGTGCACTTAGGGGTTTCCTGGTTTGCTCCCTGAAGGAGGAAGAGTTTTAATTGTCAGGGATCCCCTGAGACCTCATTTTCAATTGCCTGTACTTGTCTTCATAAACACAGGAAGGTGGGATTAAGACAGATCATCAACAGTCATTCTTTGGAGCATGTGTTTGTGCACGGCACTTAACACAGCATTGAGAGTGTGACACTGTCCCCGGCTAGAACACTTCTCTTCCTCCCCAACTGTTCTCCCAGCCACCTCCCTCATCTCGTGCTAAAAATACTCCACGGAACAAATAGCTATCAAGATAGCATGAAAACCTGCACAAATGAGTAACAATGTAGCCTGACATGCTAAGTGTCAAATGCCCGGGATGAAAAGCATCAGGTGACATGGGTAAGAGAGCATCAGGGCTGGTCTAGGCTGGCCAATGTCCAGGTATCTGTAGAACCTGGCCCTTTGCATGTGTATTAGTTTGAAGGCAAGAGCTGGGATGCACTGGGGGCACTTTGCTGATGGGATTTGTTGGCAGGATACAGGAGACAGGACTCTTATGGGAAACTAGTCTTCAGGAGGCCACAGGGAAGATGAAACTGGGGAGTCCAGCACAGCTCAGCCATGGGAGTTCCTATCCCCACTGTTTCTATCATAGGGACTTGGCTTCTGTGTTCACCACAACTGGAGCCACCGACTTGGCCTAGCTTTCAGCTTTCAGCTTTCAGCTCTGTGCATCTTTTCAGTAGCTCATTCCTTAGTTTAGCACTCTCACACCCTCTGTCCCATAGCTTTCCTACATGGCGTGTGTTCTCCGTATACATCTTTTCAGCTTCTGTTCCCACTGACAACTCAATGACCATCTTCCCTGTATTTCCCAATCATTTCCAAAAGGAGAAAGGTAGGGAGGGGGGGAGAGAGAAAGAGGGAGAGAGAGAAGGAGGGAGAAAGAGAGTCTCATTGGCTTAATTACATAGTCCCTGTCTAGATTGAGCTTTGGAGGCCTAACCACCTCCCAGCAAATGGGCCAGACTGTGATTGGCAGTCCTTGAGTCACCTTTATTAAAGACTTAAAGACGTGTTCTGGGTGCTCCCCAGCCTGGACAGTGGGCACAGGTGTTCCTTTCAGGAGGGCTGTGGATGTGAAAGGCGCTGACTGATATTTTGCCCCTTTCTCCACACAAAGGAAGGAGCAGCATTGTTCACTCAGGCTCAGTAATGCTGGATGTCCTGGTGTCAGGGTACCGCTGCCCTGGTGGGTTGCTCAAACTCTAGTAAAAGATGAACTCTTCACCTCTTTTCTTCTTTGCAGGAATTCAGTCATGCAGCTTGAAGAATGATCTTAAGGGTGGTACGTTACACTCAACCTTCAATGATTTCAGAGACTTGGAGAAAGGGGAACAGGACCTATATTTGAACCATGATGTCATGCAGTTATGTACAGCACAGGTTTGTTTGGGTCAGGCTGGGGGAGGGGAGTGGTTGGATTAGGTACCAGTCTCCTTGTTATAATCAAGTTTTCCTTACTAAGGTCTGACGTATTTTAATCCAAAGACCTCGAATGCCACCTCTAGGTGCCATACCATATGCAGCAATGAGCAACTTACCTGTTGCCCATTGAGTTGGCAGCATCCCTGATTGTTACAGCCAAGCCATCTGGAGCAGGGATGAGGGGTGGGCACACAGGATAGGATGGCCAGACAGCTGCTGCAGTTTATTGGCCTCTAGTCCTTCACTGTTACACTGAGGGCATGAGCCGAAATGAGGCAGACCCCATGAGGCAGCTTGTTTGCTTTTGGTTACTTCCATTTGAGCCACCAAGAACTTGAGGAGCTCTTTCTTCTTCTGCTGTGTGCCTTGAGAGCCTCAACATCCCCTCCGTCTCTTCCAGTTGTAGTCAGTCTCAGCTCTAAGTATTGATGGGAGTATATTAACTATATCACTAATTAGGTTGAAGTTCCTTGAAAGGAAGAAGGGACCTCTATACTTGTAAAAGCATCTCCTGTAATGTCAAACATAGTCTTATACAAGGAATGGGCACTTAATAGATACTTGTTAAGTTGTTTTGACTCAATCTCAATTCCATGTTCAGCTCAGGAGATTTCTTATTAGGTTCCAAGGGGTCTAGATCCTTTCCAGTTATTCGTTTGGAAACCTGAAGGTACAGATTCATTTTGACCAATGTTCCAACTTCCACCTTCCTTGATCACTTCAGGAAGAAGAGCACCCTAGATACTGAGTTTTCCAGCACTCAGAATGCTAGGCCTCCAATGGGGTTAAAAATGTCCCGGAGTCTTCAGCTTTTGACTTATTCCTTTTTCATTTTCCTCTTAGTTAACTTCCTCTTTCACCGAACAATTCTCCTCTCCTAGTAAGATAGGTGAAGTTATGCTGTGGTAAGGATAGCTTCCAAAACTCAGGAAAGATTCTGCCTGTCAGAGTGACTCTGGGACCCAATGGCAGATAGTCCGTCATCCCAGACTGTCTGCTGGGGAATCACTGCAGCAGGGGGAGCGAGAATGGGTAATTGTGCACTAGCTCTTAACTAAGTCTCCCACCCAAAGGTGACACACTTTACATCTGATCGTATTTCCTTGGCCAAAGTATGTCGCATGGCCATGCTTATCTTCAAGGGGATGGAGAAGTGCAATCCTTCCTTATCCCTGCAAGAGAAGAGAACCAGAAATACTGGCGACCTCCACAATGACCTTCACACCTCTTCAGAGAGCTTGGAAGTTACCACCTTACAGTTCATTCTTTAGCGAGGCATGGAACCCTTGAGAATAAGCAGAAACGCTTTGTTTTTTGGGTTTCACAGGAATTAAAAATCAAAATAAACCCATAATAAAGGTGATTTATATCAATAATTTTAAAATATTTATTATGTAAGTATCAGGATTTTTGGGGGGTCAAATCAGTGATCAGAAGTAATCAGTGCAATCCCTTTTGAATGCCATCTGTAAATAGAGGTTTGAGGTATGCAATCCTATGTGTTTATAGTTGCCAGGCCTGTTTTTGTTTCTGATGCTTCTATACCTTACAGTCACTTGAAGGCCCAACAGCTCAAAGACTCCTCCACAGAGCACAGTCACTTTGAACTCATGGGCCGTGAAGATCCACTCTTTAGTTCTGCCCTGTGCCTGATTCGACTCTGCTGGTTGCAAAGCAAGACCCCAGGTTTTTCAAAAGCAGGCAGGGAGCTGACCTACTCACTTAGTTGTCCTATGTTCCTCACTCACTCAATAATTCCCCTCCCTCCAAAGAATTAATTCTAACCGTTAAGTACGATAAGTTTATTCACCAATGTAATGAGTTTGGTATTCAGCTCTCTTTTAATCCAAGTCAATGGACTATTACTATGACATGCCAGATAGAAGCCAACCATGGTGTGATTGAAAGAGTCTTTGTATTAGAGTCTGAAGATTGTCAGTCCCAGTTCTGTCACGTTCTAGCTGTGTTACCTTGGAAAAGTCACTTTGCCTCTCTGAACCTTCATTGGTGAGATTAGGATAGTTACATTTACCTTCCAGTATGGAGTTTCCTCTCTATAAAATGTAAATTATATCTACCTCTCAGTGTTGTGGGGATTTAAATTATTTTGACAAAGATAATTTCTGGGAAATATATATGTATAAGTATGTATATCCCAAGCTGGAAACTTCTTCCCTCCTTTTTTGCTTGCTAATTAAGAGTCATAAATAAAATGCTGACGAGCTGCAGTCTGCCGTCTGTGCTGTAGCTGGAGGGCTGTTTTGACTTTGCCTGACAAATGGCTAACCAGCCGCTCCCACCATGCCCAACTCAAGTGTTCAGCACTGAGAAATCCAGCTACTGCCAAAAGCATCTTATAAACTTGTCACTGTTTACTTACTTGGTGACAGTGTTTTTGTTCACTGATCATCCCTGAGATTTCACCCATCAGGGTGTGTCTGTTTCCCTCAAAATGCCATTTAAACACAATCATTTCCCAAACCACATGAAAATAGCAAAGATCCCTATATGAGACTTGGTGCCTTTGCAATTCATCCCCATTGCAATGCAGTTGGGGTGGGATGTTATCTTCACAAAGCAGTAGCCGGATATGCATGGGACTTTATTAAATGGGCAGAAACTTCAAAGCTGCTTCAGTATACTACTAGCCAAGACTTCCAGGTAACCAGTTGAGTGATAAGCTTCTACCAACTTGGGAGAATGATTGCTAAATTTTCAGGAATTTTGCAAGGTGGTTGATGTCATGTTGGTAAATTGAAAGCAGCCGTGGTGGGAGTGTTTACACCATGAAAATTGGCAAACACTTACAAAATCAGGCTTTTTCTCCCAGAGAGCTGGTCGCTAAACATTTATAAGCTCAGTATACAGTATAACCAAGTCTTTGTGCACCTGGGTCAAACCCAGATGTAACCAAGGATGGGAAAAGGGACATGGCAAATCCGAACTATGAATGAAACCGTGGTGCTGAGGTAAGGGAGAAAGGGAGCTAACTTTCATTGAGCCCATGCTGTGTGCCAGGGTCGACTGTAACCTAGATTGGGATGGATACATATCAGGAGGCATTTAGCACATTAAAGAGATGGACCTGCCAAAAGTGTGTTCAGATGAAGAATAGAGAGATTTCCAGAGCCTGACTCAAACCTGGTCGTGAGAGAGGAGGGACAACGTGAAGTATAGCATTGTGCTTTTCACTCGGGTTTCTATCCAGGCCCAGGCTGAGACTGGTGGAGGCTGGGTCAGGGAAAGGCTTGAAGTAAAATCTGAAAAGGCTGTTTCAGCAATACTCTGTAGTAGCAGGCAGCATGTTTGGATTTGCCATCATGTTTGTTCCAGGACCTCACCTGCAGCAGTGTGGAGACAGCAGAGGCTTAGCTAACCCCCTGGAGCTTAGTGAGGTGGGCTCACTGGTGAGCACTTTTTCAAGAAGACTTTGCAGAGTGCCATGGTGCTATATGAGCAGATAGGGAGGGGCAAGGGCCAGTAGAATTTATTTATGTGACCCTCGTATGTACCTTAGCTGATAAGGCAAGGGGGAAACTGGTGGCACATGTATTTTCTCCATGTGTTTTCACAACAACTGTGTGAGAAAGGCATTATTATATGCATCTTATAGATGAAGAAACTAAGGGTCAGAGAGCCTGAGCAACTTGCCTGATATGATGCAGAAAGTAAGTGGAAGAGCTGAGATCCAAACATGGGATAGTCTGACTTCAAATACTCTTGGGGCCTCTATGACCTCCTTTTACCCTGTGTCTCTGCATATTCTTCTGTCCTTTCCTTCTTTCTGGTCTTGGGGAAAGAATTGTCTCTCCTCTCTCTAAGGTCAACATTTTCACTTGTGTCCACGAATTCTGCACCCTCCCAGTTCCTGCTCTAGAGTCTTTATAAAGCACCCCCTTGCTCTGTGATGCATCTTTGATCTGTCCCTCACCACAGACTTCTTTCCATCTGTCACCTGAAGTGAGTGGCTGTATGGGTTCCTTTCTCAGTCTTCTCTCCCTTAGCCTTTCAGCAGCATTGAACACAGTCCAGATTCTTCTTTATTCTTGAAACTCTCCACATGCAGCTTCTATGACTTGTTTGTCCCTCTCTGGTTACTCCTCTGGCCACTTTTGGCTCTCCTCCCTTTTTTCTAATCCTTGAACTGTAGGCGTTACTCCAAGAGTCTGGTGCTGATTCTCTTCCTCTTCTTCAGTCTTTCCCCTTTGAGGTTCCCTTTGGCCTCAGCTCTCTATGCAGACAATCCCAAACCAATAATGCACAGGTCTGATGGGGAAACGAATGGAATTAACTTGACTGGGTCTCTAGGGCCAAGAGCAGTCTCTGGCATAGAGTGAGCACTCAATAAACAAATGGATTTCAGATGAAGAGAACATTGTGAACAGGGCTTGAGCGTATGTGTATTGATTTATTTGAAGGTTACCCCCTTCAGGCTCTGAATTCATCAAAGTCAGGAACTGTGCCTTTTCCCCATTTTTGATTCCCTGATCCAGCATAACACATAATAGCTGTTCAATAAATGTCTGTTGACTGAATGAATGAGTCCACGCTTGCTGATAACTCAGTGCAGAACTGTGGCAGTTCTTATACAGGAATTTAGACTTTATTTTGTGTGCAGTGGGCTTGGAGCCATCCAAGGCTTTTTCTCATTTGAGTAACTCATTCGGAGCCGAGCTCCAGGATGACTCATCTGGCTGCAGTCAGTGTTCAAAACCTTGCACCATCTTCTTCCCTTGCCTATTTCCTTCCCTATTCTATCTCTAATCAGTGGTCCAATCTTGTTGATTTTACTTCAAAATATGGCTTTATGGCTTGTATCTCTGTTTTTGTTTCTATTCTCGTGGCCACCTCCCAAGGTCAGCCCTAATTACCTCTTGTCTGGGCGTCAGTGCCGGTGTCCCTCCCACTCCAATCACTGCTCTGTATGCCATAGGCTTCCGCTATGCTACTAATGGCTGGCTTCGTGTTTGAAAAAAAAGAAAAAAGAACAAAGCCAAATTGGTTCTGGAAAAGCAAGGATAAAGAGGGCTAATATAACTCCATTTTCTGCCTTTAATCCTGTCGGCCCTTTAAATCTGCTTGCTGCTCTGGGTTTTACCCTTGAGTTGCCTGAGTGGGTTTATCCCTTCATTGTTTCTTATAACAAAGACTGGGATCCCATCCCCACAATAGAGCCAAGTTGTAGGAGAAAGAGAGTAGACCATTTGAAAGGTTGCGCTTAACTGTGATGTGGAAGAAAGCAAGGGAAATGGAAGAACAATCCTTTAGGAAAGAGAGGACAAGGGAAGGGGAAAGGTAAGAGATGGGGAGAAGGTCTTTGAGATAATATTTCTAGATGAAGGGAAGGAAAAAGAGGGAGAGAAGACAAGAGCTGAGCTTCTGCCATTTTTTTCATAGCTAATTTTGGGGAAACAGGCCCTTTCTGAAAATGCTTTCTTAGAACCTTGTGGATCCAGAATTTATCCTGATAAAACAGTGAGCTAATGGACTTTAGGGCACCTCTTTGGGGACACCTACACTTAAAACATTTAGGTCAGTGTTATGCCAAGTGTGACCTGCTTTCTGCAAGGAGTTAAGTCCAAAAATGACAAGTAAGTACTTAGAAACTTTTCAGTCATTGTGCACTGCCACCGTGATGGGCTGGAGGTGGGTGATACCGGCTGGAGAGAGCCGATTGTGGGCGTTTCTTCCCATCTCTGTGGCTCAGTGACTTCAAGTCGGTAGCTTGAAATCAGTCATGGCCGGAGGTATTTTCATCTTGCAAATGGGCAAATGGTACAAATCAGGACTCCTCCTACATCCCACCCCACCACCCTGGGTGCTGTTCATTGCCAGCCCACCACTGCCTGGCTGCCGTATCCACACACCTGATCAGGGGACACTGTTGAATAGAATGTTGTTAAATTTACACAGTGAGTTGCTTGTGGCTGCTACTGCCTATTCAGCAAGCACAGTAAGATGGTGTATCTGTCAGCCAAGGAATGGGGGGATGGTGGTTCTTCACCATAGGGAATTTGAAATGCACTGCCTTAGATCATCCTCAGCTTGTTCAAGCATTCCAACAGAGGTCTGCATGATACAAATGGAAGAGCCCACAGGTTTGGAAACCTGCTACTCCAGGTTTCAAGCCCTCTAAGATAGTTAGGATCCAAGGGAGCGTAGGGGAGGGGTGGCAGATCCTGCCAGGGCAGAGAAGTTATACATGAAATAGATGGAGGTGTGTGTAATTAGCCTACTAGGGCTGCCAGAACAAAATACCACAGCCTGGGTAGCTTAAACAACAGAAATGTGTTCTCTCACAGTCCTGGAGGCTGGAAGTCCAAGATAAAAGTGTTGACAGGTTTGGTTTCTCCTGAGGCCTCTCCCCTTGGCTTGCAGATTGCTGCCTTTTTGTCATGTCCTCACATGGTCTTTCCTCTGTGCTTGAGCATCTCTGGTGTCTCTTTCTTATAAGGACATTGGATTAAGGTCCCACCCGTATGACCTTATTTAACCTGAATTACTTCTTTTAACGCCCTACCTCTAAATATACTGACACTGGAGGTTAGGGGTTCAGCTCATGAGTTTCAGGGGACACACTTCAGTCTGTAATAGTGTCACTGTTGACTGTGGGCCCATGCTGCATTCCAGTCGAGCACCGTGTAATGGCACAGAACTGTGGAGACCTCGTACCCACTCCAGGGATACCTTCTCACTCCTCCTGGATGCCGCTTCCACTTCCCAGCAATCTCCAGCCTCACCAAGGGCTACCCCTCTCTCAGTTCCCACCTCAAGTCCCATGCCTCCAATCTAGTCTTCTCTGACTCCTGCTTGGAGAGAAGTCTCCCTCACCTGACTCACCCTAGCACTTTTGCTCTGTATTGTTAAGTTGGTAATGAATCTCATCAAGATTTGCAATGCCTTTCCTGATATCATTACACGTATCATTACATGCAATCAATACATTGCATGTATTTAGGGCTTGTCTACCCAGCTGGATTGTAGGTACCTTGAGAAACGGACATCTTACTCTTCTTGAGACCCAACCTCCTCCACTGAGTGATTAATTAGCTGCGTGCCTTGTATAGAGTAAGAAGTCAATAAATGTCACAGAGTTGATGTACCTCTTCCTGAAACAGTTAAGGTTATTATATGCTCAGAGGTGTATGTGGAATCAAACTCATAGTGGTAAGTACTGAGGCTTTTTCCCCTTTATTGTGGATGGCAAGCCAGAATTTTCTAGTAAATGACCATTCGTGGATGCTATTGTCCCAGTGAGTTTTTATGACTTTTCACTCTGACTCTGGTATAAAAGAGACCTGGATTTGAGTTCTGGTTTTCCCAGTTACTGCTGTCTGGCCTTGAGGAAGTTATCTAAACTCTGTAAGGCTCAGTTCCTTCATCTGAAAAATAGGAGTAATAATAATACCTTATTTCACAGAGTGGTGGTACAGGATTAAAATAGGAATAGTAGCACTAAGTGGGTAGTCGATGTTCAGCACTAATATTACTCTGGTACACAGAGGTTAAAAAAAAGAAAAACAAAAAAACGTAGAACTCTTAACCATACATATCAGCCTCCACTCTTCAGAACCAGGAGTAACTTGAAAAGAAAAGCACTTGCACACCATCAGAGGATCAGCCGTGCAAATAGCCCATTTAGTGCCCGATGCCAAGTGCTCCTGGATTAAGAATACTGTGAAGAATCCAGAAGGAACACTTTCCTATCCGTGAGGAGGTGGCTTCTAAACAATCCTTGGCCTCACATTGTCGTCAACCCCCTTCCCAAGTCCCACTTCTCTTTGTAAAGCATAAAACATTTTTACCTCTAAAACCCTGTATGTGTATGGAGTTTTGTCATTCTGGAGGCGGTCAGGTTGCATGGGAAGTACAACCTCATTAACTGGAAATAAATCAGCATGACATTTGTCCTGAAGTTAAGGATCAAATAAAGTTAAACCATATTCAATGTTTTCTCAGAGATATTCAAGAAAAACAACTTTAGTGGAAGAAGAGAAAAACTATTCAGGGACACACACACAAAAAAACCCATAGTCTCACTAGAACTTCTAAATGCTCCAGAGCAAGCTTAGGCAGAGATGCTCCTGCAGGGAGAGCAAGAGGGAGGTGAGTGGGAAGACAGTGCAATCCTGTGCTTCTCTAGGGCTGCCGATGCGAAGCAGAGGCCTCCGAAAAGGCTCAAAGTGGCTCGTCAGCTTTTCAGTATGTCTAACAAGTTAGACATACATCCCGAAATGTATACTGTGATGTTAAAGCCCATTTATATACGCTATAAAGTTTCCCCTGTGTGTCCTGCAGGCACATGCATGGCTGGGAAGTGTCTATGGGTTGATTCCTTTGAGAATTATATGGAGCTGACACGGCCGAAACCCACAATGACCCAGACGAGGACAGAAGTTTGTCCTGAAAGAGTGGCTTCCACCCCTATGTGTAAGTAATTAATATTAATCCCCACTGAGCAGAGTGGTACAAAATTATTAAGGCTGCTTCCTGAAGAAACTTCTAATGCAGTGTGTAATGAAAATGTCAGGTGCAATGAGTTATTAGGCGCTGCCCCGCTGTTGTGAAGTGCCAGGTATTTCTCTACCTGTTATCCAAGCATCTGGGTCTTGTGGGGAAGGCAGTTCCAGCCTGAGGAGAGCATCAGCAGTTATTTGAGCTGAGAGGATCATAAAGTGACGACAGTGAAGCCAGGAGGAAGTGCCTGAGGAAACGGTGGGATGTCTGTGGTTGAGGTGACGTGAAGAGGGGAGTGTGGTGAAGGAGGGCCCTGCCTGGTGTACGACGCTGAGTAATGTCATGACCAAAATCATCTGGCCCTGTGGATTTAAAAATTGTTCTCAGGGCAGCTCAGGAATTCACATGGGATCATTGCAGAAAGAAATATGTTTTTGGTTATTTCTGTAGTCATTCTAGAAATGCAAGCTCAGTGTTTGGCATTTATTTACGTTTATTATTTATTTTGGACCTCATAGACGTTTGCGTCTCTCCGACCTGTGTGATGCTTATCTCAACCAGATTCTTGGGGTCTCTCTGGCTTCTCTTCTTCCCTCAGTCATGTCCAGTCATTGTCAAATGGCTCTGAACAAGTTAAATCTTTCTTAGTCTCCATTTCCTTGGGTTCTACCTTTGTTGTGTCCCTCATAGTCTGTCACGTTTTCTCTTTGCAGCTCTCCTTGCCTGTACTTTGTCTTGTCTGGGCTCTCTACCTCCTACCTGGACCTCTCTGGTCTCCCTCCTCCCATCTTTTCCCCTTTGACCTTCCTACCCAGAGCACAGCAGGAGGACAGCTAACACCATTTGCTAGGTGCTTTTCCTGTGCCAAGCCCTGGGCTGTGGATGTTACGTATGTTATTTCTAATGTTTCAGTAACCCTGGCAATGGTATTATTACTTCCATTGTTCAGCTTGGGAGGCTCCAAAAAGGTCATAATGTGCTCACACCAGCTCTGAGGGATAGCTAGAATTATAACCTAGGGCTGATGGACCCCACAGTTCATGCTGTACCCTACTCGTGCTGCTTTCTCTGCTCAGAAGTCTTCAGTGGCTCCCATTGCCTAATTAGTAAATCAAGTCCAGGTTCTCTCTCTCTCTTTTTCTTTTTTCTTTCAAAGTCCAGGCTCTTTTATCTCAGCATTCAGGGCTCTCTAAAATCTAGTTTACTATGTTTGTCGGCTCTCCCATCAACTCCTGTCACACACTCTACAATTTAGCCAAAAAAACCAAACAGCCAAACAAACAAAAAGCCTATTTTTATTTACACCCATACTTTCTTTCCTAAGTGCTTTTATACATGCTTTTTCTTCTGCCTGCTGCAGAGACTCTGTCATTCCTTCCTCTGTATAAGTAAATGTTGCCCAAGAAAACATTGAACAGAGTTGGGCTAGAGATCCATTTATTTTCTGGTTCACAAAGGGTATGTTGGATCTTTATTAAATAGTCTAAAATGTTCTTTCAATAATGTTTTTCTTTAATATCTTTTTAAAAGACATTTAAAGTGAATCAGAAAGCAATTAAATGATTAATTGCTGCAGCCGGATCCTGCTGCCCTCAGCCTCTGTGGATGCTATCTGACCGATTAACCTCTGTTTCTGAGCTCTGTCTGATTGAAGAAGGCAATGACGGAAAATGCTTGGCCTATCACATGACTGATCTCTGCTGTCATGAGCCATCGTTTTCTAACTGCAAGCTTTCATTTTCAAAGTCCTGGCATGATTTCAGGAGCTGTAAACCCTCATGTGAGTAAGTGAGCAGTGAGAACTGGCAGTTTTTCAATCTCAAGTCTCTTCAGCTTTAAACCTACATTTAGCTGTGATTTTTTTTTCCACCTTAAGTTGTGCATTCTTTTTGGTGTGTACTTTTTTGATAAATAAAATAGGGTGGAGGTGAATTCGACTAAAACAAATATGAGTTGGTCCAATTAGGGCTGACCCTAGAAAAAAGTCACAGGTGCCCCAACGTTAATTCCATAGTCAGAGCAGGAGGTGAGAGAGGAATAGTGAGTATATGGGGTTCCCAGTTTCTCTTCTACAATGACGGACACAGGGTAGAGAGCACTGAAAATGAACCTGAAAATTATGAATCCATTGGTGGAGATGACCCACATGCCAGTTTGAACAGATGTTGCTTCTGATGTCTTGGGGAAGGTCAAGGAGTATCTTCTCCAAGGTCTAACTCTGAATGGAAGAGCTTTGTGAGATATCAGGGAAGGATATATCATTGGAAAGATTCCTTTCCTAGTTACAATGTTTAAGTAATTGGGGTTCAATTTAATGCAGAATTAATTGTCCTTAGTGTATTCTTAGCTGGACAATTCGATTAATATTATTTACACTAATTTAAGGGATGGGTAATCTGAAAACAAAAATGTGTATATACTATGAAGGACTTCCTCAAAGATTTGTTCCTGCCTGATGGTTTTATTTTGAAATTTGTACACCAAGTCTTTTGTTATCCTCTTTTTATTTTATTTCTTAGCTTTTAAAACAAATTAGCAAGAGGAAGAAAGAGGAGGGGGAGAAACTGTGCAAAACACAAGAATGTTACAGTCGGCAATGTGATGAAAGCTTGTAGTTTCATACTGAGGTTTTGATTGTGCATCTATTTTTTGTTGTTGCTGTTTTCTTCTCCTTTGTCTTCATACCTAGCAAATAATTACTGACCAGCAAATGTGCTTATGGTACCATCTTAGGAAATTTGATATAAGGAATTCTATAAGGAAAAAAACATTACCAGTATACGGAGCTCGTTTAGAAGACAGTTACAGACAGCCGCAGAAATAATAGTAGCTTACATTTACGGAGCACTCACAATTTGCCAATCACTCTTCTAAGTGCTTCATGTAGTATTAGCTCATTTAATCCTCTCAACAACTGTGTGAGATCGGTACTATTATCCGTATTTTATAAATGAGAAAACTGAGGCACAAGGAGATTAAATTATTCATCTACAGTCACATAGATGACCGGAACCATCATTTGAACCCAGCCAGTGTGAATCCAGAATAAAAAAATAAAACAAGTATAACCAGAATGAAACTAATATTGTTCTTTTTAGATTTCCTAAACTTACTATCACCACCAGTGAATTCTGCGTGGTGATTAATATTGAACTTATAAGAATAGAAGAGGAATTGTTTAGTGTAGAGAGATGGTGAAAGAGAGTGAAAAAATGAAGATGCTGGCAAAAGCACCTGCAGTGGGTTCCGAGATAAGGATTCTAGGAGGTAGGTGTGGAAATACCTTCTGTTGTGTGTTCAGCTGGGCCTCAGTCTAGACTGGTGGGCAGCGATGCATAGTGGATCAAGGAATGTGGCTGCTGACTGATTTTTGTCACTCACTGCACTGCTTTCCTGCTCCTCAAGCTGAGATAGATAATACCGACAGCTCACTTTGAGTTCCCATCCATCTGAAGCACTTCTAGATTTGCAGCTCACGTTACCTTCTGCAGAGCCAGAATGTGTCCTCTTTTTTTTCAGATCTCTTACCACCTCAGAACATTCAGGACAGGCCCACCATCTTTTATCTAAACCCAAGGGACCAGGTATGTTTAGAAATTCAAAATTTTATAGATTTTAGAAAGGTAAAATGGTATGTATCTCATACATTGTATAATATTTCCAGTGGGGTCTGGATCAACACCCCATAAATAAATATTATCATATTTCCACCACAAAAATGTATGTATCATCACGCTAAGTGAGACAAAGTATGACTGTCCTCAGCTACATGTTAAGAAGGTCAGATTTTGCCACCAAATGAATTTTTGTGCCAAATTTATGGGAAAAACTTTTGGTTGCAGGGCTTTTGGGATTTTGGAATTGAGGATGGGGAATGTGAACTGTATCATCACCAGTTCCTTCCGCTCTAATCAGAGGGATGTGCGTGAAGGTGCTGACAAAGCTATTCCTACATTTTCTCCACTGGCCAGGAAGGGGTCTGATGTGGGCTGAGCCTGAAGGACCTCAGTCCCATCTTCTCGTTCCAGGTTTTAGTTGGGAAGGCAGGCAGTCAGGAAATAGAGTCGATCCCTACACACTCCACATTCCCTGCGGGTCTGGTGGACAAAGAGTAATAAAGAAAATACAAACTCAGGAAAGACAAAATTCAGTTCTTTTTTTTTTTTCTTTCATTTGAAAGACTTATTTACACTACTTAGAAAAACCTCTCCCCTTCTCTTGGGAGTCACTTAGCTTAGCTTGGAGGACCACAGATTAAAGTACAATATAGTGAGTATTATTAAAAACAACCTGTAAAAATGCATTATCCTGAAGATTTAGCAGCTGATTTTCTGTTGCCTCTACTTCTTACATCATTTTTTTTTCTCTCAGTATATAACCTTCTTTAAATTTTATGTCCTGTTCTCAGATTCCTCCTGGGTTTAATGACTAATCTCTATTTGTGTTGCTCTGGTGAAGCCTATAGAAGGAAAATCATAAATTAATGGCATATGTTTGTAGCTATAAACAAGGGACAGACTCAGAAATATACAAACATGCCAAGTACCCTATTTCCTATAGCTGCAACGCTCAACACCCAATTAACCTTAGATTTACAAGTCTAATCAAACGGCCCAGTCCGTTTCCATTGAAAAGCTGTGCACTGTGTATAACCTTTCACCTGACCTAAATCTCTAGTAAACCCTGGGAAGCAAACTCCTTTGTGGAGCTAGTCACTCTGTTGGATAAAGCCAGTGTCCCCTTTGAAGGCCCTGAGTTACCGTTTCCTGCATTGCAAGACGTAGTTTGCAAAGGGACGGCCTGTGGTACTTTATGTAGGGGGACAGTCCTGACTGCTGACACAGGCTGTGTTCTGTGACAGTAGGACTGTGCTGAGCCACTTACACTTTGCCCCCAGGTCTTCTTTACAAATACAGTATGATTTTGGAAGATAATAATACCAAATATTTATTTACCACCTCTCTGGGTCAGCCAGGCATTCTTTTAAGCTCTCTCCACCTATGAACTCATTTAATCCTTTTCACAAGCAAAGAGTCAGGAACCATTATGATCTTTGTCTTATGATGAAAAAGTGGAGGTACAGAGGGGTTAAGTCAATTGCCCAAAGAGCCTCAGCTAGTGAACGGAGGGACCGGGGCTCTGGACCCTGGCAGTCTTTCTCCAGAGTTGGCCCACATGCCCACTGTCATGCTGCTTTCATGGATACTGCAGGGCCGGTGGCAAAACCTGGAACAATGGTGTGGAGTTTACCACTTGAGCTGCATTAGAATGTGCCCTAACCCAGTGTTTTTTCAACCTTGAGGCACTGCAGAACCCGTAGGGGTGATGGGACTGAGAGGCAAAGGGGGCTCAGGATTTCACACCCACATCAGCCAGAGCAAGTCAGTTTTAAATGTTACTTTCTAGCCCTAAGATTTTATTTGAATAAGGGGGTCTGTAGCTCATGAAAACTTGAAAGACAGCTCTAAACAGTTGAGCCAGTTAGCTCACACAGGGGTGATACCAATGGCAAAACGAACTGGGATGTAGAAACATGGATCCCAGTGCTGTATGATGCTGTGTAATACTCTTTCTGACTACAGTCGGCCCTCCATATCTGTGGGTACTGCATCCATGGATTCAATCAACCATGGATAGTAAATATTCGGAAAAAAATAAAATCCTAGAAAGTTCCAAAAAGCAAAACTTGAATTTGCTGTGTACCAGCAACTATTTACATAGCTTTTACATTGTATTTACAACAATTTACATAGCATTCACATTGTATTAGTTATTATAAGTAACCTAGAGATTATTTAAAGTACGCGGGAGGATGTGCGTAGGTTATATGCAAATACTATGCCATTTTTATATGAGGAACTTGAGCCTCCAGGATTTTAGTATCTGTGAGGGCCCTGGAACTGACCACTGTATTGACAAAGGATATATTTAGATGCAAATACATGTGGACTTTGGAGATTACATTTCAGGGTGAACTAGAGGCTGCTGCCTGGCCAAGACTAGATGGAACGCTGATAAAGAGGAAGGTGGAATATACCATCCTAATCTAGGGTAGAGGAAGGAGTGATGAGAAAAGAAAGCTTGGTGTGGAAGAAAAGGCTTGTGATTAAGGAAAGTGGTGAACAGAGCTTAGGGCAGGTAGTGAGGTGAGCAGTCACACCCTGTGAATTAGATTGCTGAAAGTAGGGCTGAGGAAAGTAGAAGAGAAACCAATTGAGTGAGGCAAGATCAGAGAACCAGAATGGAAACTTTACATGGAAAATGGCCAGAGCTCAGAAGACCCAGGAAGACACTCTCAAGGCTTTATGTGGATAAAGTCCAGAGGAACAAAAAGCTAGTATGCATTTCTTAAAAATAAAGTTTATGAGGTTAGTAGATCTGAGAAAAACAAAGGATTATGACAAAGCATTTTACCAGGTACTTCACCGTGCCCTCAACTAGGTGGATTCAAAACTGGTTGAGTGACCTTTCTCCAGAGGTGCTGTCTAGTGGATTACTGTCAGCCTGCAGGGCAGGCGTGGCCCTGTTCTTTATTTTATAAAGCAAATGCTCTGACTAGTCTCTGACACTATATGTCACTAAATGATGTGTGATCTCTTTTATCCTGTGTGTCCATTTCATCATTATTTAATTGGTTGTTAACGTGGGATTCCTGAGTGAGCCTAAGAGGGCCCATGAATCCTCTAAAATTATTATAATACTTACATTTCTGTCTCCCTTGCTAGACAATGAGCAACCTGAGGAGACAGGGCAAGTTGTAACTGGAAAAAGAAAAGCAGTGTATGTATTAATCTATAATTGAGCTATAATTCACTCATTTATTCATTCACCCTTTTCTTGAGTATCTCTAACATGCTTGCAGTTGGCTACTGGGCACGCAGGAAAGAGGGATTCAAATAAATTAACAAAGAGCAAAATAATAATCTTTTTCATGTGGTGTTTGATGTAGCCTGGAGACTTGGGATTCTCTTCCTAGAGAGGAAACTTTACTGCAGCTGTTTTTGGAGGGATACATGGGAATCATTTGGGTTGGTAGTCCAGCAGGAGATAAGGCGAAGGGCATTCCAGGAAGAGAGGTGAGAAATAGCATGCCGTATGTGGCAAAATGCAAGTTGTTTGGGATGGCAGTGGCAAAGGGCACATATAGGGGCTGAGACAGACAGGGCTGGCTGGTGACAGAACTTTTTTTTTTTTTTTTTTTTTTGCGGTACGCGGACCTCTCACTGCTGTGGCCTCTCCCGTTGCGGAGCACGGGCTCCGGACGCGCAGGCTCAGCGGCCATGGCTCACGGGCGCAGCCACTCCGCGGCATGTGGGATCTTCCCGGACCGGGGCACGAACCCGTGTCTGCTGCATCGGCAAGCGGACTCTCAACCACTGTGCCACCAGGGAAGCCCGGTGACAGAACTTTTATACCATACTAAGAATTTATATTTTATCCCCAAGGTCATGGGAGACATTAGAAGATTGAAAGGGCATGATATGATTAACTTTTTATTTTGGAAGAATTATATTAGTGGTAATGTGAAGGATGCAATAAGGGGCAAGACTGAGGCTAGGGAAAAGTTTTAGAAAACTGCTACAATAATTGAAGTTAACAACACTGCCATGCCGTTACTTACTACTCTTATTACTACCACTGCCATTGGTGCTGTTTCTCTACCTACTGCTATTACCACTGCCGCTACTGCCACAGGAATAGTAAGGATGATGGGGAGAAGGTGTGAGAAGCTGAAGAAGAGTCTGAGATGTGTAAGTGTGATGCTGTGATATATAATAAGAGATATATATTCTGTTTTTGTCCTGTTTCTGACTCAGAGCTCCTAAAACCCTTGGAATTTCCTAAGTGATGAGAGCAATAAAAGTGTCTTGTTATGTTAATGAGTGACTTTTAGAAAGTTCCTGGGTAACCTGAGGAGGGGGGGCTGCTTGCTAGGAGAACAAATCGTGTGATTAGAGGGTTGGAACTTTCAGTCCCACCTCCAACCCCTCAGCCTCCAAGGAGGGGAGAGAGGGTCGAAGATTGAGTTCAGTCACCAATGACCAATGATTTAATCAATCATGCCTCTGTAATGAAACCTCCATGAAACCCCAAAAGGATTGGGTTGGGAGAGCTTCAGGTTAATGAACATCTGGAGGTTCAGGGAGAGTGGTGCTCTCAGAGAGCCAGGAAGCTCTGTGTCCTTTCCCCATACCTTGCCATATGGGTCTCTTTTGTCTGACATTCTTGAGTTATACCCTTTTATAATAAACTGATACTCTAGTAAGTAAAATGTTTCTCTGAGATCGGTGAGCCTTTCTAGCAAATTAATTGAACCCAAGGAGGGGGATGTTGGAACCTCTGATCTGTAGCTGATGGGTAAGAAGCACAGGTGACAACTTGGACTTGCGATTAGCCTCTGAAGTTTGGAGCAGGGGGCAGTCTTACTGTAGCACTGAGTCCTTAGCTTGTGGGATCTGAGGCTACATCCAGGTAGATAGTGTCAGAATTGAGTTGAATTGTAAGACACCCAGCTGGTGTCACAGAGTTGCATGGTGTGGGGAAAAAACCACACATTGGGGTTGGGTGCAGAAGCAGAGTAAGGAAGGTAGACGAAAATCAGGAGATGAGGACCTCCTAGAAACCAAGGAGAAGATGGTGAGCACTAACGGGTGGTGGGGAGAGGCAAAGGAAGAAAAGAGCTCAAAATGTGTTTGTATTGAGAATGAAGTAGTTTGCTCTCCAAATGCCTCATTAACTTACTGTGAGTTTTTAAAGATAATTAATTTGTTTATTTATTTATTTTTGGCTGCTTTGGGTCTTCATTGCTGCGTGCCAGCTTTCTCTAGTTGCAGCGAGTGGGGGCTACTCTTTGTTGCAGTGCGCGGGCTTCTCATTGTGGTGGCTTCTCTTGTTGCGGAGCACGGGCTCTAGGTGCACAGGCTTCAGTAGTTGCAGCACACGGGCTCAGTAGTTGTGGTGCACAGGCTTAGTTGCTCCACGGCATGTGGGATCTTCCCGGACCAGGGCTCGAATCCGTGTCCCCTGCATTGGCAGGCGGACTCCCAACCACTGAACCACCAGGGAACTCCCTTACTGTGATTTAATTAAGTTACACTAGTAGAAGGCAGAGGGTGAAAGGGTTTATACCTGTTCCTGAGACTTATTTCAATTCTTTGAGTGTTTGAGAAGTACCAGTACTTCAACCCTTGGTCAGTGACATGGGTCAATGACAGGTACCTGTTGTTGAGAACGATGCCCTTGGAGACTTCACCAAAGAGAAAAACTGGCTTGTTTAAATCTGTTCTCAGATAATAAAGCACAAGCAAAGATACAACTTGCAGAAATACTACATCATGATCAAAATGTGTACTAATTCACATCTGATAGTCTCAGATAGCCTTTGTATTTTTAAGTTAGGAGAAATGAGGAAGTAAAAACAAAACTTGCCTTTCAGCTCTCCCCACGTATTTTTAAAATTGTATCCTCCCTGGTTCCTCTACAACAGCCCAGCAGTCCAGTTGCGTATGTTCAGTGGCAGGTGAGGTGACCCACTTATCTCAGGATTGGCTGCCCCTTACCCTTCTATATTTTCCAGGTGTACGTGGGGAGAGATGCTGCACTGGCACTCCAACCTCTCGCCTGATTTGAAGTGTCAAAGCATTTTAGAAATCAGGTCTCAGTGTTAAAAACTCTCGGGTGAACTCTGATGGGTTTTAGTGGCAGTCAGTACCTTAGAATGCTGATGAGGAACAACCACTTGACCCATCCATGGTAAAAACCTTCTTTAAACCCACAAGCAGAACTGTTCTGAATTATAAATAAGAAGATTAATTAGTTTTTGCTATGTGCCTATTATTTGTTAGAGACACAAGGATTTGTACATGTCTTTTTAGCCTCTCCCTATCTTCTTGCAGCTATTTAAAATATTTTCTTATTTTTTAGTTTAATTTTATTTTTGAAAAATTTTTATTTATTTATTGGCTTCATTGGGTCTTAGTTGCGGCACGCGGGATCTTTTGTTGCAGTGTGCAGACTTCTCTCTGGTTGTGGCACAAGGGCTCAATTGCCCCGCGGCATGTGGATCTTAGTTCCCTGATCAGGGATTGAACCAGCGTCCGCTGCATTGCAAGATGGATTCTTGCCACTGGACTACTAGGGAAATCCCTATTTACAGTATTTCACAAAGGAGAAGTTCCAAGGAGGAGCTGTGCCAAAGGGTATGCACAAAATTCAGATATCTCTTACTGTAAAGTCCAGGGGCTCTCTTGGCATTTACAAAGACCTAGATAACAAATGTATTCTCCTTGTTTCCTGTAACGGTTATCAAGAAAACAATCCCAGCATCAGTGGAATCTTCCTCAATGACCTCTGAAGGGTCATTTGTCAGTTGAGAGTAAGGCACATGCTTGAAGAAGTCTCAAGTAATTCTTGTTTGCACTACTTATCTTTAGTAAATCTGGGATTGACCCTAGATGAAGATAGCACTGTGCTGGCTGAGCTCCCAGCTGACATAGCAACTTGCCAGCCATGTGAGTGAGCCAACTCAGAGATGGGTCCTCGGGCCCAGGAGAGTCAGCCCAGCTGACAGCTGACACCACTGGAGCAGAGATGACAGGTCCCCACTGAGCCCTGCCCAAATTGCAGATTCTGAGCAAATTAAATGGAAAAGTTTAGTCATACAAAAAATAGCAATGTATAATGAACCTCCATGTGCCCATTATGCAGCTTCATAATTTATCTACTCAGGTCTAATTTTCTTCCATCTATGTTCCTACCCACCTTCCTCCATCCCACCCCATTTTATTTTTAACCAAATTCTCAGACCATCTTTTTGATATCATATTCTCTTGGTGATCTCACCTGGACTCATGGCTTTAAATTTCCTTCATATGCTGAAGACTCAAATTTATTACCTGCACTATATCATTGTGGCTCAAAGCATGGGTTGTGATACTTACGTGCCTGGATTAAAATCATGGCTCTTCCACAAATTACCTTTGTGACCTCAGTTACTTAATTGCTGTGTGCCTCAGTTTTCCAGTCCGTGAAATAAGAGTTGATGGAACCAAGCAGAACCCTGCAGGCTCCTCCATTTCCCCTGCCTCTTGTTTGTAGAAAAGCTGAAGTCTCCCAGGCTTCCCTGAGTCACAAAAGAGCAGGCTCAAGCAGCTAAGGATTAGAACAATAGAATCACATTCAGAATGTGTCTGATGCACATTCCCGAGTTGCTTTACAGATACTATAACTGCCACCAGAGGGAAAAAGCTAACGCATGATGACAGGACTGCAGCCATGACACAAGCTGCTACATCTTGAGCAGTACTAAATCTATGGCTAGCACAATTCCAAGAACTGGCCTTAAGAGAATGGGATTAACCCTGTAGCTCATAATCATCTATATCTGCAGGCATCAGAATAACTGTAGCTTGTTCTGCCCATATATGTAAACGGGAGCAACTGTCAGCAAAGAGATGCCACAGACCCATGTCAACATCTTCCACTCTAAGAACATGGCACTCTGTGTCAGCATGAAGAAGTTACAGAAGGCAGACCTTCACCCATGATCCCGTAGAAGTGGAATGATATTCTGAGAAGTGGGGATTTGTAAGCAGCTTTTAGCAGGAGAGAGCCCTCTACAGGAGGCCCCTTTTGTCTGTCACTAACCTTAAACCAGGCACCTCCATGCTACTCATCTCTGGCCCTGCACACATTTCAAATCTTTTGATCACACAATACCTTGACTAACCTATTGGTTCTTTCTGTGGATCAAAGTAGAAATGAAGAATCAATAATTAACAGATGACCAGATCTCTTCCCTAGCTTCCGTGTCCATAATCTCTGGAACAAACTGTGTGAACAAGATAGCATCTAAAGAAAGATCACAAGGAGTCAATGAACCTGCAGTCAGTGGGGGATGGAGATGACTCTGACCTCCTATCTCAGTGATTAACTGAGATTACTTCCCATTAAAAACTTTCATGGCTGAGCAGAATCTTTGGAGGTGGTTTTGGGGGCACAGTGAGTCCACCATCTCCCCAGATTTCTGGCATTCTGATTAAAAGTAACTTTCCTTTCTACCAACAACTGTGTCTCAGGTATTGATTTTTGAGTGGTGAGCAGCCAGACCTGAGTTCAGTAAGAAGGATAATATTTCCTACTACCTCTTGGGGTTGTTGTGAGGATTAAATGAGTTAGCATATGTAAAATGCTTATAACAGTGTGTGTACGTATACACCTATTGGCTTTATTATTGTATCTCCAGGCCAGACCTCTTACCTGAACTCCAGGCTTATACCTCCAGTTGCTTACTTGGCATCCTCACTTAGATGTCAAATAGACATCACAAGTTTATTATTCTAAAACCAAATTCCTGATCTACCCCTGCAAACATCACACAACCCCTCCCTCAGTCTTCCTCATCTCATTTAATGGCATCTCCATCCTTCCATTTGCTTAGCCTCAAATGCCATGATCACATCCTTGACTACTCTCTTGTTTTCATATCTTATATCATATCCTGTTGGCTCTGCTTTCAAAATATATCCGGTGTGCTTCACCATTATTACTCGTGTAGAAACCTCCATCCTCTCTCACCTGCCATACTACAATAGCTTTCTAACTGGTCTTCCTGCTTCCACTCTTCCTGCCCCAAACCTCACCCAACAGTCTACTCTCAATACAACAACCTGAGTGGTCTTTTAAAACACTTAAGTCAGGAGGTACAATTCTGCTGCCTGTGGAAGGAAAACCACATTCACAGAAAGATAGACAAAATAAAAAGTCAGAGGACTCCGTACCAGATGAAGGAACAAGATAAAACCCCAGAAAAACAATGAAATGAAGTGAAGATAGGAAAACTTCCAGAAAAAGAATTCAGAATAACGATAGTGAAGATGATCCAGGACCTCGGAAAAAGAATGGAGGCAAAGATCGAGAAGATGCAAGAAATGTTTAACAAAGACTTAGAAGAATTAAAGAACAAACACCTAGAAGAATTAAAGATCAAACAAACAGAGATGAACAATACAATAACTGAAATGAAAACTACACTAGAAGGAATCAATAGCAGAATAACTGAGGCAGAAGAACGGATAAGTGACCTGGAAGACAGAATGGTGGGATTCACTGCTGTGGGACAGAATAAAGAAAAAAGAATGAAAAGAAATGAAGACAGCCTAAGACACCTTTGGGATAACATTAAATGCAACAACATTCACATTATAGGTGTCCCAGAAGGAGAAGAGAGAGAAAAAGGACCTGAGAAAATATTTGAAGAGATTATAGTCAACAACTTCTCTAACATGGGAAAGGAAATAGCCACCCAAGTCCAGCAAGTGCAGAGTCCCAGGCAGGATAAACCCAAGGAGAAACACACTGAGACACATAGTAATCAAACTGACAAAAATTAAAGACAAAGAAAAATTATTGAAAGCAACAGGAAAAAGCTACAAATAACATACAAGGGAACTCCCATAAGGTTAACAGCTGATTTCTCAGCAGAAACTCTACAAGCCAGAAGGAAGTGGCGCGATATATTTAAAGTGATGAAAGGGAAGAACCTACAACCAAGATTACTCTACCCGACAAAGATCTCATTCAGATTCGATGGAGAAATCAAAAGCTTTACAGACAAGCAAAAGCTAAGAGAATTCAGCACCACCAAACCAGCACTACAACAAATGCTAAAGGAAATTCTCTAACTGGGAAACATGAGAGAAGAAAAGGCCCTACAAAAACAAACCCATAACAGTTAAGAAAATGGTAATAGGAACATACATATCAATAATTACCTTAAACGTGAATGGATTAAATGCTCCAACCAAAAGACACAGGCTCGCTGAATGGATATAAAAACAAGACCCATATATATGCTGTCTACAAGAGACCCACTTCAAACCTAGGGACACATACAGACTGAAAGTGAGGGGATGGAAAAAGATATTCCATGCAAATGAAAATCAAAAGAAAGTTGGAGTAGCAATACTCATATCAGATAAAATCGACTTTAAAATAAAGAATGTTACAAGAGACAAGGAAGGACACTACATAATGATCAAGGGATCAATCCAAGAAGAAGATATAACAATTATATATGCACCCAGCATAGGAGCACCTCAATACATAAGGCAAATGCTAACAGCTATAAAAGAAGAGATCAACAGTAAGACAATAATAGTAGGGGACTTTTACACCTCACTTACACCAATGGACAGATCATCCAGACTGAAAATTATTGAGGAAACACAAGCTTTAAATGACAGACCAGATAGATTTAATTGATATTTATAGGACATTCCATCCGATAACAGCAGATTATGCTTTCTTCTCAAGTGCACACAAAACATTCTCCAGGATAGATCACATCTTGGGTCACAAATCAAGCCTTGGTAAATTTAAGAAAATTGAAATCATATCAAGCATCTTTTTTGACCACAATGCTATGAGGTTAGAAATAAATTACAGGGGAAAAAAACACATAAAAATCGCAAACACATGGAGGCTAAACAATACGTTACTAAATAACCAAGAGGTCACTGAAAAAAATCAGAAAGGAAATCAAAAAATACCTAGAGACAAATGACAATGAAAACACGATGATCCAAAGCCTATGGGATACAGCAAAAGCAGTTCTAAGAGGGAAGTTTATAGCATACAATCCTACCTCAAGAAACAAGAAAAATCTTAAGTAAACAATCTAACCTTACAACTGAAGGAACTAGAGAAAGAAGAACAAACAAAACCCAAAGTTAGCAGAAGGAAAGAAATCATAAAGATCAGAGCAGAAATAAATGAAATAGAAACAAAGAAATCAATAGCATAGATCAATAAAACTAAAAGCTGGTTCTTTGAAAAGATAAACAAAATTGATAAACCTTTAGCCAGACTCATCAAGAAAAAGAGGGAGAGGACTCAAATCAGTGAAATTAGAAATGAAAAAGGAGAAGTTACAATGGACACCACAGAAATACAAAGCATCATAAGAGACTATTACAAGTAACACTGTGCAAATAAAATGGACAACCTGGAAGAAATGGACAAATTCATAGAAAGGTATAACCTCCCAAGACTGAACCAGGAAGAAATAGAAAATATGAACAGACCAATCACAAATAATGAAATTGAAACTGTGATTAAAAATCTTCCAACAAATAAAAGTCCAGGACCAGATGGCTTCACACGTGAATTCTATCAAACATTTAGAGAAAAGCTAACATCCATCTTTCTCAAACTCTTCCAAAAAATTGCAGAGGAAGGAACACTCCCAAACTCATTCTACGTGGCCACCATCACCCTGATACCAAAACCAGGCAAAGATAGTACGAAAAAAGAAAATTACAGACCAATATCACTGATGAATATATATGCAAAAGTCCTCAACAAATTACTAGCAAACAGAATCCAACAATACATTAAAAGGATCATACACCATGATGAGGTGGGATTTATCCCAGGGATGCAAGGATTCTTCAGTATACACAAATCAATCAATGTGATACACCATATTAACAAATTGAAGAAGAAAAACCATATGATTATCTCAATGGATGCAGAGAAACTTTTGACAAAATTCAACACCCGTTTATGATAAAAGCTCTCCCGAAACTGGGCATAGAGGGAACCTACCTCAACATAATAAAGGCCATATATGACAAACCCACAGCAAACATCATTCTCAATGGTGAAAAACTGAAAGCATTTCCTCTAAGATCAGGAACAAGACAAGGATGTCCACTCTCACCACTATTATTCAACATAGTTTTGGAAGTCCTAGCCACGGCAGTCAGAGAAGGAAAATAAATAAAAGGAATCCAAATTGGAAACGAAGAAGTAAAAATGTCACTTTTTGTAGATGACATGATATTATACACAGAGAATCCTAAAGATGCCACCAGAAAACTACTAGAGCTAATCAATGAATTTGGTAAAGTTGCAGGATACAAAATTAGTGCACGGAAATCTCTTGCATTCCTATACACTAACAACAAAAGATCAGAAAGAGAAATTAAGGAAATAATCCCATTCACCACTGCAACAGAAAGAATACAATACCCAGGAATAAACCTACCTAAGGGGGTAAAAGACCTGTACTCAGAAAACTATAAGACACTGATGAAAGTAATTAAAGATGACACAAACAGATGGAGAGATATACCATGTTCTTTGATTGGAAGAATCAATATTGTGAAGATGACTATACTACCCAAAGCAATCTACAGATTCAACGCAATCCCTTTCAAATTACCAGTGGCATTTTTTACAGAACTAGAACAAAAAATCTTAAAATTTGTATGGAGACACAAAGGACCCCGAAGAGCCAAAGCAATCTTGAGGGAAAAAAGTGGAGCTGAAGGAATCAGACTCCCTGACTTCATACTATACTACAAAGCTACAGTAATCAAGACAATATGGTACTGGAAGAAAAACAGAAATATAGATCAGTGGAACAGGACAGAAAGCCCAGAGGTAAACCCACATGCCTATGGTCAACTAATCTATGACAAAGGAGGCAAGGATATACAATGGAGAAAAGACAGTCCCTTCAATAAGTGGTGCTGGGAAAACTGGACAGCTTTATGTAAAAGAATGAAATTAGAACACTCCCTAACTCCATACACAAAAATAAACTCAAAATGGGTTAGAGACCTAAATGTAAGACCGGACACTGTAAATCTCTTATAGGAAAACATAGGAAGAACACTCTTTGACATAAATCACAGCAAGATCTCTTTTGGTCCACCTCCTAGAGTAATGGAAATAAAAACAAAAATAAACAAATGGGACCTAATGAAACTTAAAAGCTTTTGCAAAGCAAAGGAAACTACAAACAAGATGAAAAGACAACCCTCAGAATAGGAGAAAATATTTACAAACAAATCAACAGACAAAGCATTAATCTCCAAAATATATAAACAGCTCATGCATCTCAATATTAAAAAAAACAAACAACCCAATCAAAAAATGGGCAGAAGACCTAAATAGACATTTTTCCAAAGAAGATATACAGATGGCCAAGAGGCACATGAAAAGCTGCTCAACATCACTAATTATTAGAGAAATGCAAATCAAAACTACAATGAGGTATCACCTCACACCAGTTAGAATGGGCATCATCAGAAAATCTACAAACAACAAATGCTGGAGAGGGTGTGGAGAAAAGGGAACCCTCTTGCACTGTTGGTGGGAATATAAATTGATACAGTCACTATGGAGAACACTGTGGAGGTTCCTTAAAAACCTTTAAATAGAATTACCATATGACCCAGCAATCCCAGTACTGGGCATATACCCAGAGAAAACCATAATTCAAAAAGACACATGCACCCCAATGTTCATTGCAGCACTATTTACAATAGCCAGGTCATGGAAGCAACCCAAATGCCCACTGACAGATGAATGGATAAAGAAGATGTGGTACATATATACAATGGACTATTACTCAACCATAAAAAGGAATGAAATTGGGTCATTTGTAGATACGTGGATGGATATAGAGACTGTCTACATCCATCTGTCACTCATACAGAGTGAAGTAAGTCAGAAAGAGAAAAACAAATATCATATATCAATGCATATATGTGGAACCTAGAAAAATGGTACAGATGAACTCGTTTGCAGGGCAGAAATAGAGACACAGATGTAGAGAACAAACGTAT
Source organism: Delphinapterus leucas (assembly GCF_059928025.1). NCBI lineage: Eukaryota > Metazoa > Chordata > Mammalia > Artiodactyla > Monodontidae > Delphinapterus > Delphinapterus leucas. Next base: position 13,751,854 of record NC_143133.1, on the reverse strand, counting down.
GGACACCAAGGGGGGAAAGTTGGGGGTGGTGTTGGTGGTGGTGGTGGGATGAATTGGGAGATGGGGATTGACATGTATACACTAATATGTATAAAAGAGATAACTAATAAGAACCTGCTACATAAAAAATAAAATTCAAAAAAATAAAAAAAAGTTGCTATAAACATTAAAAAAACTTAAGTCAGATCATGTCATTCTTTTGCTCAGAAGTCTCCAGTGCCTTCTGATATGATTCAAATTGAAAGCCAAAATCCTTACTACCCTCTCTGATCCCATCTCTGTCTATACTCACTCATTTTTCTCCAGACTCACTGGCCTCTTTTCTGTTCCTTGAACATGCCAGGAGGGCTTCCACCATAGGTCTTTACAATTCAGCTGTCCCTCTTCTTGAAATTCTCTTTGCTTGGATCTTCACAGCTAACTCCCTCACCTTCTTCAGAACTGGTTTAAATGTTACCTTCTCATTTAATGAACAACCTTCTCAATCGGCTTCAGTCCTGGCCAACCATCCCACTCCCACCTTCAACACTCTCAGTCGTTCTTACTTTGCTCTACTTTTTCTTTGGTATTTGTCACCTTCTAAAATACTTTATAATATACTCATTATTGTGTTTATCATTTATGCTTTGTCTCCTTCTATGAAAACGTACACATCATGAGGTCTTCTGTATCTGTTCGCTGTTGAATCCCAAACTCTTAGGACAGTGCCTGCCACAAAGTAGACACCAGATAGATAGATAAGATACATAGGCGGGTAGGTAGATAGACAGATCCGTGTTTTATTTTATTTTTTTTAAATTTTTTGTAAAAGTTTATTTACTTCTTTTGGCTGTGTTAGGTCCTAGTTGGGGCAGATGGGATCATCTAGTTTCAACATGTGGACTTCTTAGTTGTGGCATGTGGACTTCTTAGTTGCAGCATGCATGCGGGATCTAGTTCCCTGACCAGGGATTGAACTTGGACCCCCTGAATTGGGAGCACAGAGTCTTACCCACTGGACCTCCAGGGAAGTCCCAGATCTGTGTTTTAGAAAGAACACTCAGGAAGCAATATAAAGGATAGTTCCCAGGCAAGAAAGAAAGGAAACTCTTAAGATCCGTGCGATAATCCTTGCAAGAAATGTTGATGAGAAACTGAACTAGAAAAGAGGCAAGAAGGGAGATGAGTAAGTATTTGTTGGTAGTCTTTTATGGGGGCAGAGAGAGAGCAACAGTGGTGAGTGGTGACTTTCAGATAATTTTCCCTTTGCCGTTCATTATTTTTGACTGAGACCTCGCTGTAATAAAAGACAGATTAACAAGAGAAAACCAAACAGAAGTTTAATAACATGTATACCTCGTGTATACATGGGAGATGCCCAGGAAAACCGAGTAAAACTCTCTGAAATGGTCCAGGTCACCACCTGATATACCATTTTCAGCTAAAGACAAAAAAAAAAACAACTGTTAGGGGGTGGGGAGGTCAGTAATGGGAGTTTATCAAGAAAAGTAAGATAAACAAGGGTAAGGTTGTTATACAGAGTCAAGTGTCCTTCTCCATTGATAAGTGTTTCTTGTGACCTAGAGTCATCCTTTTCTTCCTGGTACAGAGAGGGAGATAACCTTACAAATGGAGATTTCCCTTACAAATGTAAATTTCCCTCACAAAAGAGTAAATTTTACTCCATGTTTAGAAATTCTCCTGTGTACACTTTTTCTAAAAACTAATCAGCTCAAAATAATCCTTAAGCCAAAGAGGAATATTTTGGGGTGGCATATTCTGCTACACTTCAATTGCCACCTCATTTTTAATTTTTTTTTTCTGCTACCTGCAGTGGTGAACTAATAGCAGGACTTTGACAAATAGTTGTGATTGGCTGACAGTCTGAAACATATTTTAAAAATGAAAAAAGCAGGAATTCCCTGGTGGTCCAATGGTTAGGACTTGGTGCTTTCACTGCCAGGGCCTGGGTTCCATCCCTGCTTGGGGAACTAAGATTCCACAGCCATGCTGCAAGGCCAATAATAAATAAACTTTAAAAAATGAAAATGAAAAAGTTTAGCTAATCACCTAACCCCCCAGTATTTGCCAGAATTACAGCTATATTACCGAATCCAAGCTCAGTCTGCTTGCTGCATAACAGGCCAATAATCCAGAGGTGAAGTGTTGAGGCAAGGAATAGCGACTTTATTTGGAAAGCCAGACATCCGAGAAGATGGTGGACTAATGTCCCAGAGTACCATCTTATCAGGGTCTGGAAGCCAGTTTCTTTTATAGAACAGAGAGGGGGAGGAGGTGAGGAAGTAAAGTAAAAAGGCCTGTAAGTCTTGCAAAGGGGGAGGGGGTGTGTTAATTTCTTCTTTTCTGCAGCCCGTTCACAGGTGGGGAGGATCAGATTGTCTTCATGTGAGCCGAACAAAGGCACTTTAGTTTAACATTCAGGCAGAGGGGCAGGGTTCCCTGAGGCAGGCTGTTATGTATGCTTACAGCTATTATAATCCTTTTAGTGATTATAATAACAAAAGCAATGAAAAGCAAAGGTTAAAGTAAAAGAAACAGATCCAACATGGAGTCAGATTTTGCTCTTCCCTGTTACACTATGACACACTGCTAGATGGTCCCCTTCTTCAGAGTGATAGAGTTTTAGCTGGATACATGGTCACTTAGCTAGAAACTATATTTCCTTGCAGTTGGCTGAGACCAAATCACTGAAGTCATGCCAAGTGATGAGAGTGGAAGTGATGTGTGCCATTTCCAGAACTTGGCCTTAAAATAGTAAGTCAATGCTCCCATTTGGTCTGGCCCCTGGCCCCTGAAGTGAAACAGAACTATTTTATGACTCAAATATGACCATGAAGATTAAGTAAAATACCCTATACAGGTGGAGAAATTTTCCCTTCTTCTCTTCTAGGTTCTGGTCTAATAATTAAATTGATATCAGACAGATTAACAGGAGAAGAACAAAAAAAAGTTTGATAACATGTATACTTCCTGTAAACACGGGAGGTGACCAGGAAAACTGAATAAGCCTCTGAAATGGCTGAAGTCATCACCTTAAATACCATCTCTTCAGCTAAAGACAAAAGATATGGGGAGTGGGAAATCAGTTATGGGAGGTTACTAGGACAAGCACAGTAAAAAAACAAAGTTAAGGTTGTTATGCAGATTTAAGTCCTTGCCTTCTCTATTGATAAGAGTTTCTTATGATTAGAGTCATCCTTCTCTTCCTGGTACAGAGAGGTAGACACTCTTACAAATGGAGATTCCCCTTGTAAATGTAAATGTTTTTTTTTACAAAAGGCTAACATCTACTCAATTTTCAGAGCTTCTCTCTGTGGCTTTTTAAAAATAACCAGCTTAAAATAATCAATATGCCAAGAAGTCATATTTTGGAGTGGCAAAATCTACTCTCCTTCAGCCCTATAAGATGATGGAGAAATAAGATAAAAGGAACCTGAGTCCTTAAATGACCTGGTGGAACAGTGATGCTCTGCCAGTTACTTGGGAGAGAAATAAATGTCTATCTTCTTTAAACTTCTGTATTTTGGGAGCTGTTTGTTACAAAAACTTAGCCTTAATCCTGACTAATACAGTAGGTAAACTCAGTTGATGTCTTTGTTCCTTAGTGTCCCCCATTATTCAAAGGAAAGATGGGTACATAGAATTGAGAAGTTCTTGAAACACTAGTAAAACAATTCTCCCAATTCTGCTCCTCATGTTGGTGAATGCTTGTTATCTGAATGTGATAAAGAATTATAGAATCATAAAATGGAAGCAGAGTTAGAATCAGGGCACTCAAGGTGGCTTAATACTTTGGTAAATACTATGGTATTCATAGTGGGTTAGTAATGTGGCACATCAACAGATATTCTTAATTTTTTCCCATAGTATCTAGTTCTTTTCTTACAGTTTCAATTCATTTTTCTTTTTAGTCTTTTTAGACGTTCTTTTTAAAATAGGCTATTCCAGATTATTTTGCTACCTTAACTATTTGGGGGTGCTAATCCTCCATAACTTTTGTGTGTGTTCACTCTCTCTCAAGGTAGATTGTTTCTGTATATGCTTTGTGAACTCATCTTCAGTTGGAATCGTTTTTTTCTATAAGGTCTTATGTGCTGTAGAGAATGGTTTAGATTTGCTTTTGTCACATGCTAGTCTGGGACCAGTTTTTATGTTCATTTTCTCAATGTAAATGAGAACTCCTAAACTGGACATGGCACAGAACTGTGTTTTTTATTTTTCATCCAAATACTCTGGGAAGGGTCACCCTCCCTTGTGTCTTTGTCACTTCCCTTTCACTCTGGGCATTAAACTTTGTGAGTCCCAGCTTTATTTAAGGATTTTGAAACCGTGCACCTCATACTGGGACTTGAACCCATGTCCCAGGACTCGAACCCAGCCTAAACCCAGATTGGGACTGGAACCCATGCGTCCAGGACTCAAACCCAGCCAAAACCCACAGTCTTCCAACTGAAATCACACACGTGGTTTCAGGACTTATGAAGCTCAAGTTCTTGATGTCTCATCGCAGAAAGAATTCAGTGCGAGACAAAGTGATAGGTAAGAAGTGGGTTTATTTAGAGAGAAACACACTCCATAGGCAGAGCGTGGGCCATCCCAGAAGGCAAGAGCAGCCTTGAGAGTAACATACTCCACAGAGTGTGGACCTTCTCAGAAGGTGAGAAAGGCCCCAGGGTATGGGGTTGTCAGTTTTTATAGGGGTGGGTAATTTCATAGGCTAATGAGTGGGAGGAGTATTCCAGCTATTTCAGGAAGGGGCGGGGATTTCCAGGAATTGGGCCAATGCCCACTTTCTGATCCTTATGGTCAGTCTTGGAATTGTCATGGCACCTGTGGTTGTGTCATTTAGCTAGCTGATGTGTTATATACTGAGGCTCAAGGTCTGGTGGAAGTTGACTTCTCCGCCATCTTGGACCCATTTGGTTCTAATCTGTTTATGTCATGTCCTTGGGCTTTGTCATTCTTTCAAAGGTTGTGCCCTGCCCCCTTCCCTCCTGTTTCAATTTCAGTCCTAGCTTCCTATCTCCTATGAGCCCAAGGCCATATCTCTTGACACCCATCACAATACTATAGCACTTAATGGACTAAGGTCTCTCGTTTTTAGTCCAGTCCTCCCCCTGGGCCACTGTTACTACTTCAATTTTATGTTTCTTTTTCATTTATGTTGCCTGGGGTATCCTTTCGTTGAATCTCAACTATGTTAAAAACATTGCTTGTTAAATTATGTCACTCATTTTTAGTCTGTAAGATAAAGGGGTTCTGCATTAGCTTAGTTGGCCACATGCTGGCATTAGATGCCTTTAAGTACTTTTTAGTATTTATTTAGCAGAAAGGCTGAGGTCTTTTTGTTTGTCATTTTGTTCACTGGTTTATCCCCAGCACCACAAACAGAACACAGCATATAGGGATCACCCAACATACCTGTATTGAATGAATGAATGCTGCATGACAGGATTCAGCCTCTCCTGGACATTCTAGCTCTGGATCCAAATATGCAAACCCCACCTTACAAAACAAGAGTCTGGTAGTCATCCCAATCTCATCTCGTTAGAACACAACTGAGGGCTTGTCAGCCATGACTTTGTCATAGCCTTTGTGAGTTTCTTTCTCTCACCCCAAGCAGCATTTAAGGCATTCCTTTCAACCACATTCAGTATATTCCCTGAAAGGAGGCCTGGTAACTATAATTTTCAATACTCTTGGGTTATATTTTCAGTGGAATTTGAGCTCCCAGTCATGTTATAGTTCCTGGTAAAGGGCCTCACCTGGCTGGCCTGTTGCTTGTTCATCTCAGAATGGAAGAGGCCAAAGTCCTTCTATACCTTTGTCCATACACGGTTTCAGGAAAAGAGGATTAACTTGTGGTCAGCAGAGTTAGTACTTTCACTGTGCTTGTGAGAGCTGAATCAAAAAACTTTTCACCAGGCAATTAGGGGCTTTCTGAAAGCCTTGAAATGAAAAATGGCTCAGACTGGTCCCTAAGACTTCCTGCAACTAGAGAGTATTGCAACCACCCAGGTGCTGAAGGTGTCATAGTTCTCTTACTCCCTCCTATATGAGGGCCTTTCACCTCTAATGATCCAAAGTACTGTGTAAAATATTTAAGCCAACAAGAACATGTTTTATTGTGTTTTACATTTTATAAAGTTTTCTGTACCATTAACAGTGAGGCAATCTTAGATTTGTATTGGCTCTGCCACTTACTAGCTTTATGCCTTTGGCAAGTCGACCTCTTGGAATCTGTTTTTTTCATCACAAAGTGAGGTTAACAATACTCATTTTATGAGGGTAGTTATGAAGATTAAATAACATAATGATTGTGACACACTTAGCACAGTGCCTTGCACAAATAGACAATACATTTTTTTAAATAAGTAAATTTATTTATTTATTTATTTTTGGCTGCATTGGGTCTTCGTTGCTGCCTGCAGGCTTTCTCTAGTTGCGGTGAGCGGGGGCTACTCTTCGTTGAGGTGTGCGGGCTTCTCATTGTGGTGGCTTCTCTTGTTGCGGAGCACGGGCTCTAGGCACGCAGGCTTCAGTAGTTGTGGTGCGTGGGCTCAGTAGTTACGACTCGTGGGCTCTAGAGCACAGGCTCAGTAGTTGTGGCACACAGGCTTAGTTGCTCCACGGCATGTGGGATCTTCCTGGACCAGGGCTCGAACCCATGTCCCCTGCTTTGGCAGGTGGATTCTTAACCACTGTGTCACCAGGGAAGCCCAATACATTTTAGGTACCTTTATTCCTGTCTTCTTCCCTATCCAGGCTCAATATAGAGATAAATACTGCATAGAACTCCTTTTTAAACCTGTGAAACTCACTTCTCAAGGACCACAGACTTGAACGTGAAAGTTGCCTGTACACTGAAGTGTTATAAATCAAATCCTATTTTAAGTATACAGAGGAGCTTTTTGACAGAGTCTCTATTCCCTAAAAGTTACTGTGGGTTTGGCATCCTGTTTAATGTGACTGGGGCCAGAGGAACTGAACTACGATGACATGCAGATGCATCACTGTTCTATGGAAATAGTGTCTGACTCAAGATGGGGTTAAGGAGAAAGGCGTGATAGTTCCTGTTGAGAGGGATGGGAATGCTGATCCACTGAGCTTGCTGGTGAGGACGGAGAGTAAGAGATAAGGAGGTTAGTAACAGAGATAAGGAGGTCAGGGGGAAGAAACTCTGGATCAACTGAGAACCTACTGGAAGAACATTAAAAATAGACAAGGGAAAAAAAAACAAAACAGACAAGAGAAAGAAAAGAGAAAACACCCAGGATAATAGCTGTCATCATGAAAACTCCCATTTCTTAAGCACCTGTTATGTGACATGCCCAGGCCTGGATGCTTTATCAACATTTAACTTAACCGCTCACTCTCCAATGAATTGGGCATTCTTATCCCCATTATTGATGGGAAAACTGAAGCTTCAGAATATTGCAGTCACTTGGCTATTAAGTGGTGGGGTCAGAATTGGGATCCAGACACCAGTACCCATTTTCTTTCCATGAGGTCTAGATGCCCAGGACCATGACTGAGCCTTGTCATAGGGTCCCCGAAAGCTGGTGAATGTTTTTTACATAAGGCTGAGAAAGGAAGAATTAAAGTTGTGGAGAAATAACAATGGGCACCCTTCCTCAAACAGGGTGCAAAGATTGGTAGCCGACTTGCATCAGACTCTTGGATGTGATCTTAAATGTGGAGCTTGGCAGAGAGAGGAGACTGGGAATGGTTCGCTCTTTGAAAGAGAAATAAAACCCTTCTCTTTGATCCCTCCAAATGTTGACAGAAGAAAATTACCCAAAGCGCACAGTAGCAGGAACCCACCTGAGAGTTGTCATTTTATCACAGGGGCTTACTATAAAGGAATCGTGTGCTGAATCTTGAAGAAAATGTAAATAACATCCTTTCTCCAATTTATCTTTTCTATAAATCTGACTTTTCATATCTTAGACTTTTTGACCGTAAATTGAAACCATAAAGAATAGATTTTAAAATATTTACCAAATGTCCTATTTATTTTGAACAATATTCAACACCATGAAATTACAGTGTTGGGAAGATCTTTGGACACCTCCTCAACATTTGTCATAATGACTTGATTTGTAACTGAAAATAAAGTCTTAATTAAAAAACAATTTTTGGGGGGCTTCCCTGGTGGCGCAGTGGTTGTGAGTCCGCCTGCTGATGCAGGGGACACGGGTTCGTGCCCCAGTCCGGGAAGATCCCACGTGCCGTGGAGCGGCTGGGCCCGTGAGCCATGGCCGCTGAGCCTGCGTGTCTGGAGCCTGTGCTCCGCAACAGGAGAGGCCACAACAGTGAGGGGCCCATGTACCGCAAAAAAAAAAAAAAAAAAATTTTTTTGGAACATCACTTTTATTTTCGAAACTTAAAGTAAATTGCCAATCTGAATTCAGCAGTTTTTACCCTAGCAGGCCTGGAAACAATGTGATATATATTTAATCCCAAAGAATGCCACCCAGTGGTAACAGTGGTACTGGGTTTATGATTATGGTTTCATTTGTTTTGTGCTGAAGGGCACGACCATTTACAGAGCTGTCCTATAAAACATGTCGTGTACTAGTCACCTCATGTTATCAGCATCCTCCTGGAGGAATAGTGGATTTTTTTCCAGTTCATGCTGTGCAATCGCTTCGTCATGCGTGTGAACTTTGCAGGATGTCAAGTGCCCCATTAAAAATGAATGGAGTATTTGAGGGGCTCCTGCAAACCCTCTAATGATCTTCCCCTTTGAACAGACAGCATTTTATTGTGTAACTTACAAAACAACACAGAGCCTGGCATAAAGAAAGCGGAAACCTGGCATTAAACCAAGAAAAAACCTGGACCTCAGTCTAAGACCTTGGGAACCATTTAAGTGTTGCAACAGAATTGTTTCTTTGAGTTACATGGGAACACTGACAGACTAGGAAATCCTTTATAATGTGGAGTTTGGTGCTAAGTCTTATTCTCAGGTGGAACCCAAGCGAAGATCATTGTACTCACTGTTGGGCCATATCGTCTGTTTCCTCAATAGCACTGTGATCCCCCCCGGTCAGTCACGGTGTGGGAAAACCCCTCCTTCAGCAGCTGCTGTTATCCCCAGTGTTATCGATATCACCACTGCTTGACGTTGTTGTGTTTGTTTCTTTTCAGCTGAGCTTTCATAGTACTCCAATAAGTAGAGACGCAGCGTTAGAAGGTTCCCTAGAGAGCTTAAACCTCTTTTCTTTTTCTTTTTTTCAGCTTCACAGGTGTACAACTGACAAATAAAATTCTAAGCTATTTAAAGTGTACGTCATGATGATTTGCTATACATAGACATCGTGAAGGGATTCCCACCATTGAGTTAATTAGCACATACATCACCTTACATATTCATCTTTTTTTTTTTTTGGTGAGAATATTTAAGTTTACTTTCTTAGCAAATAGAATACAGTATATTAGCAACTTTAATCACCACGTTTTATATTAGATCCTCAGACCTTATTCATCTTATAGCTGAAAGTTTATACCCTTTTGCCAACCTCTCCCTGTTTCAAACATACCCACCCACCCAAGCCACTTTGCTGGCAACCACTTTTATACTCTGTTTCTATGAGTTTGACTTTTTTTTTTCTTAAGATGTCATGCATAAGTGATACCAGGCAGTATTTGCCTTTTTCTGTCTGACTTATTTCACTTAGTATAAGTGAAAGCATATTTCACTTTTCACCTCAAAGTCCATCCATGTTGTCACAAATGGCAGTTTTTCTTCTTTCTCATGGCTGAATCATATTCCATTGTATATATACCACATCTTCTTTATGGATTTATCCATTGATGGCCACATAGGTTGTTTCCATGTCTTGGCTATTGTGAATAATGCTGCCATCAACATAGGGGTGCATATAGCTTTTCAAATTAGTGTTTTTATTTTCTTTGGCTATATACCCAGAAGTAGGATTGCTGGATCGTGTGGTAGTTCTATTTTTAATTTTTAGAGAAACCTTTGTACTGTTTTCCATAGCGGCTGCACCCATTTACATCCCCACCAACAGTGCACAAGTGTTCCCTTTCTCCACATCCTTGCCAATATTTGTCATTTCTTGTCTTTTTGTTAATAGCCATTCTAACAGATTTGAAGTGATACCCCTCACTGTAGTTTTGACTTGCATTGCCCTGACGATTAGTGATGTTGAATACTCTTCATGTACTTGTTTGCCATTTTTATGTCTTCTGTGGAAAAATATCTATCCAGATCCTCTGCTCATTTTAAAATTGGACTTTTTTTTTCTATTGGGTTGTATGAGTTCTTTATATATTTTGGATATTAACCCCTTATCAGGTAAGTGATTTGCAAATATTTTCTCCCTTTCAGTAGGTTGCCCTTTAGTTTTATTGATTTCCTTTGCTGTGCAGAAGCTTTTTAATTTGATGTAGTCCTTCTTGTTTATTTTTGCTTTTGTTGCCTTTAATTTTGGTGTCAAATCCACAAAATCATTGCCGAGACCCATGTGAAGGAGTTAAAACCCCTTTCGATAGCCCTCTTCCAGTTGCCTGTGCTGACAGCAGCCTCAACCTACACCTGAGTGAATTTGTCTTCGTGGCCTCTTCTGGCTTTTCTGAGGCTATGAAAGGGGCAGGACCATCTATGATTAGCATAGAGATGTTAATGATTTATTAAACATCTGATTCTTAGACGGTATCCCCCGGGTAAAGATAGCCTGGGGCTTATTGATTTTCATGGCTTTCTGGTTATTTGGAAGAGGGCCTTTTTTGACATTATGTGGGTTTTGTAATTTCTATTTAAGGGTGTATCTTACATCTGGGTATATTATTGTTGTTGTTTTCATTTTAGACAGCAAGTAATATGAGCAAACAACATGGCTTTCATGCTGTAAAATTGTTAGTTTATTAAAACTAACATCTGACACTTAGCTTTGAATTATTTATGTTTTTTCATAAAGTGCTGACAATTATAACAGGACCAGGACCACAGTCTGGTTCAGGAAGGTGATTGACTCTTCTGCTTTTCTTGCCCTTAGGGAAGTTGCAGACAGCATTACCTTTATCATGACTTGTCACTTTCTATATACTGACTACTTACAGGTGCATTACAACTACGGGAGGGAGAAAGGGAAGCAATACACCTCTTTCCTTGTGCCTTGGGATCAAAGTGTTCCTAAATTCTGATAAAGGCTTACCTGTCAGAAGAGGCAGAATGTCAAGGGCCCATCCCAAAATATTGAGTCATTCCATGGCTCCTTGGTGGGATTAAGAGACCAGTCCCCAAACTTCACAATATAACTGATTATACTTGGTCCACATCAGACTCAACTTGTATCTTGGCTTATCAATCTTGTGTTCCTCATTCAATCACTGGTACCTTCAGGTTATTTTCTGGCTCCTCCCTTGTCTGTCCCATTTTAGCTTGACATCACAGGTACTCTGTTCCTACTCTGCTTCATCCACCCAGCCTCAGGACCACCTGTTACCTTCCTGGACCACTGACTTTCTCCTGAAAGAGAGGACACAATGACCCCTGATCCTTCTTGTTCTCCATACTCCACATATTGTCACCCCCAAACTTGATCCAAGCTGAGTGCTTGGACACTGCTTGGAATGAATGGCCCCTAACCAGAAGGGAGATTTAGAAACAAATACAACTCTCCAGTGAAAGCTGAGGAATGGGATTGTATTTGGGGCCCACCTACCTTTTTGTCTCCTCCATCACTGTGATCCAGAAGTCTGCTTCTGCCAGCCCTGCTTCAGCCTCCTTCACAATTGCAAGGAAAAAAATCTATGGAGGGGAAAGAACATCCCAGCTATGGGACATAGCCTGAAGATAGGCATAGAAGTGAAACCAAGAAGGTATGTTTGGTGAACTGGCTTGACCAGAGTTCACGTTTAAAGTTGGAGAGTTTCAAGTAGGAGGAAGATAAGTGAGGTAAGAATATTAAAGACCATTATTAAAGAATTTGGAATTTGATAGTTAAAAATCATTAGCAATATTTTTATGATATTACTGATTTTTAGGATAATCATTTATTGAGTAAAAGGGTGTAAAAAGCTCCCACTATGATGGCAGAGTGTTTATTTCCCTTGAAGTTCTCTCAATTATTGCTTTATTCATTTTGAGACTGTGTTATTCATTGCAATACAACTTGAGAACTGTTCTATCTTTCTTGTAAGTTGACTTTTATCGTTATATAGTGATCTCTTACCTGAAATGATGAATTTTAAATGATGAATTTAAATCTACTTTGTATGATATGAATACTGTAACACCAATTTTTTCTTTCTTTGTTTTTTTTTGGTTAGTGTTTGCCCCTGAGTAAAATATTCTCTTTGCTTTTGGAATATCTTAGAGTTTTTTCTCCTGCTTTTCCAACCTATCTTCACTGTGTCTTTCTCTTTTTCCTTTTTTCCCCCTCCTCCTTCTGTTTACACTGAAACTCAGGCCTTGTGTGTTTGTGTACCTGGATGCACATGCTAACGTGTATGTGTTGCTACTTACCTTTATCGTAGGAGAGTTTATCTCATGGCTTTAGCTGTGACCCTATCTTTGAAGCTAGATTTCACACCTTCTCTCCAGTCTCATATTTCTAACTGCCTTTCAGCCTATCGCCATTCTCTTCCCTTCAAAAATGAAACTCTTGCCCTGTATCATCCACCCCATTCTCTTTTTTCTTGGGCTTGGAGCCTTGGAATCATCTTCTTTTCTCCTTCATTCTCTATATTATGCTGTCATAAATCCCTTGACCCTGGCTGGAATGCTAACAGAATCTCAACAGTAGGTTCACTGGGAAGGAGCAGAGCCAGAATTCGGGCAGACGGGTAACTAATAGCAGCCACCTTACAGATTATCTTCGGTAATTCTCTCTCTTACTCTCAGTTTTTACTCCTTTGAAGCCCTGGATTACAATAACTATCCTGGAAAGTTTTCCAGTGCAAGATTCCAAAATTCTTAATCAGGGTCTTTTTGGTAAAAATGACATTCAGTGAAAATCTCTGGCAACATTTTCCCCAATTGGAAAAGGAATTGAGAATCAGATGAAGATTCTGGGAAGCCATGACTTCAAAATGTGTAAAGCATGTGTTGATAGCTTGTGAAAAGGGATGGTAGGAAGTGCCTGTCCCAGTGAGGATAACTTTTTTCCTAATTAGAATATTGTTTCCAAGTTCTCCCTGAACCCCACGATGAACTTTAAAAAAGAAAAATTCTTCCTAGAAGATTTTCCATTATTTTTTCTCTTTTCTGTATGAGCAGCATGGATGAAAGAGTTCTGTGATTGAGTTGAGGTTCACATCTAACTATTGTGCCATGACAGCAGGTATTGAGCATCACTATTGGTTGCCATATAAGGAAGCTAGTGGGGTTTGCAGTTTTAAATGTTATTGTTTTTCTCTAGAGTAATATCCCTGCAATCCCCTTGGCTATCTCTCTCAAGTGATATAAAATGCCCTGACTTGTGTGAGAAGTCTCTAACCTTTAGAAATCCTCACCTAGCTTTCTTTTACTGGAGAATTGGTTTTCATTCTGAGAAAATGCTCCTTCCTTTTACTCAACAGTGAACTGAGAGCCCTTAAATAGAATGAAGGGAGATGGTTGAATTTGCCACTCTGTCCCCCCAGGAGAATGAGGAATCTAGTTCTCTGGAATCTAGAGTTTCGAGTGTCTGTTTGAAAGGAAAAAAGGCATTCCTTGGTTATTGTGACCTATTTAAACATTCTGTGGAAGTTGCAATCATTTGAGGTTTTCTAAGAAAGGAAAAAGAAAGTCTAAATATAATCCTAAAAGGCAGTTAACCTGATAACAAAGCACACCCAGTTGCAGAGATTTTCTCTGGAAATTGGCAAAATAGGCAAAAATCCTCCCTGGCTATTACCGACTGTACCTGCTGCTACACTTTATTTCATGCTGTCTCTTCCTGGCAACACTATTGGTCCTCTTCCATGTGGGCTTCCCCAAACTTCCTGCCCAGGGGCACATACATCCTACTCCTCCCATCTGGAAAGCTCTGCTCACTTCTCCCCAAGCTCTCCTCCCACCTGCCCTCAAAAAGCAGCTTGAGAACACTTCACAGAGATACCCTGAATGCCGGCTCTTCCATTATGCCCTTAGTTCTTTCTCCCAGCCTCCCAACTCTTAAAGCCTGTTAGCAGTGTTTCGCATCCATTGTGCTCTAATGTGGGACGGCAGAGAACGCAGGGCCAGGCTCTCTGACCAGTGGTAGGGATGGATTTCTCCTGGTCCACCCACACTCTGCCATTCAGTCTGCCAGCAGAGGCTGGTGGTGCAGGCCAACCGTGGAACTACAGGAGGCTCATCTCAGCCCAGCTGAACAGATGCAGCCTGCAGCAAGCAATGCATTGTGTCATACTTCCCTGTCCTTGATCTTTATGAACGTTTGACTCCATCTTTTCTCCCTGGTGGCAGGTGTTTCCATAGACTTTGTGCTTGCACATATTAAAGAATGTTGCTTAGTTGAAAGAAGATAATAAGTGCAGCTAACAATTATTGAGAGCTTACAGTGTTGTAGACATTCTTATAAGCATTCATTTAATGTGTATTAAACTCTTTAACTCATTTAATCCTCCCAACAATACTATGAGGTAGGTATGATCCCATTTTATGGTTGAGTAAATTAAAACACAGAGAGATTAGATTACTTTCCTAGGGTCACACAGCTCATAAATGCCAAAGCTCAAGCTCCTAACCCTGAGACTATGGTCACTCTAGGCTTTGGGGTCATACAAGATATGCAGGACTTAATGAACATTGACTGCACTTATGAGGCAGTTCAGTCATCTCATATCTTCATTACACTTGATTTGAAGCAGTGGCTCAGAAAGAAAGTTTAGAGAGCTTAGAAATTTAGCTCTAGGTGAGACCTTAGAGGTCATGTTGTCAGGGAACCTGAGGCCCTGGAGCAGTTCAATGAGAGTCCTGTGTACTTCATCTCATCTGACCTGGATCTTCCTGTCAAGGCTGCCAACAAGAATGAACGGGGAGCACGGCGTCGTTTGTATTGTGTATTCACAATGTTCCAGGTGCCAAACAGAATTCTCAGGAAGTGGAAGTTTTGCCCCTCTGGGGCTTTCTATACTAGGATATGGCTGTGGTTTTAATGTTTTGGTTATTCAAATCATGAGAAGGTAAATATGTACAAGAATTAAAAACTTTATTTTATATAAAAGGGAAACTTTGAAAACTTAGATTCAGCAACTAACTTTTATTTAGACCTGCCATTGCATCTAACATAAAGTTTGTTCACAATCTAAATCTGAAACTTTCAGGATTGTTTTAATAAAATCTGAAAAAGTAATTTGTCATATGATCTATAAAAGTGTGAATTACCCTGGAGATTAGCAGGTAAGTTTCTGTAGTAATTAGGTGTGCCAGAAATAATTCCCTCCCTCTCTCCCCCTCTTCCTCCCTCCTTTTCTACATTTATTTGCATTGCATCCTGGCCTCTCATGTCATTCTTCTGGGATTGTCTAATGTAATGAATTTCTCTTCCTCTACCCTGGAAAGTACCACTATTGCCATTATCTCATGGAGCTATATGTGTGTGCGTTTTGTTGATCTTGTGGTATTTCAAAGAACTATGAAAATCTCAAATCGGGAACGACCAGGAAAAAGGAATTTTATTTTTTTTGTTAGTTATCTATTTTACACATATTAGTGTATACATGTCAATCCCAATCTCCCAATTCATCACCCCTCCACCCCCCCACGTTCCCCTCTTGGTGTCCATAACCTTGTTCTCTACATCTGTGTCTCTATTTCTGTCTTGCAAACCAGTCCATCTGTACCATTTTTCTAGATTCCACATATATGTGTTAATATACAGTATTTGAGGAATTTTAATGGAACAATTTTTTCTCTTGAACTGAGGGTTAATCAGGATCCTTCTCTCCATAATTTTTCAACTTCTTGGTTGCAATTTTCTTCCTTATCCATGAGTGCACTCTCTGGACTTTGATGAAATGAGAGGCTATCTGGTGAAAAATGCAAATTGACCAGCAGTCATAAGCCCTGCATTCAAGTCTCTGTTTTTTCACTTGCCAGCTCTCTGGTCCTGGGGAGTTATGAATTTTCACTAAGCCATCTGTAAAATGGAGACAGTAACACTTGCCCTACCTACCTCATCAGGGCTGTAGAGTGTATCAAATTAGATAAAGAGAGTGGAAAATCTTTTAACAAGTCTTAGGTTTTATTTTGAAGAAGGTGACAACTACCAAGTTTTGGGTGCCAGGGGCCATGTGGGCTGTACACATTATTGTTATTTCTGCAACAAACCTAAAATGTATATATTTTTTTATAGATGAGAAAAGTTGTCATGTCTCCTTAGTCTTCTCTAATCTGTGACATATCTTCAGTCTTTTTTTTGTCTTTCATGCCCTCAACATTTTTGAAGACAACTGGTCAGTTACTTATAGAATGTTCCCTAATTTGGAATGGTCTTTGTTTTTTCATTATTACATTGAGATTATGTCTTTTTGTCAAGGATACCACCGAAGTGATATTAACACATTGTATCAGGGGCCACATGTACCAGTATGATTCATTAGTGTTGATGTTAGCCTTTATCACTTGGCTAAGATGATGTCTGCCAGATTTCTCAACTGTGAGACATTATTTTTCCCTTTGCAGTCAGTAAGTATCTTCTGGGGAGATACTTGGAGACTATGCATATATCCCATTTCATGTCGTACTTTTGTCCACTAATTTTAGAATCCATGGATGGTTCTTGCCTGCAACATTTATCACTGGGCGTTTGTCTACTGGTGATCTTTCTATTTCCCATAATTTCTTTTAAATTTATTAATCGACATCCATTGCAAGAAGGAGCTGTCCCTTCTCTCCTGTTTATTTATTTAATTTTTGCTTTATATTAGTATGGACACAGGGATCATAATTTGATACCATCATTATATATTTTGTTGCTTAAATTGAACCAGCTTTGGTCTTTGGGAGCTCTTTCAAGTTGCTTCTCTGCCCTTTCAACATGCCCCCAATTTTATTTTTGAGCATGTTCTTACTTGGAAGAATAGGTAGTTCCAGACCATCTTCAATTTTCCTTACCCTACCCCTGGACTCAACCATTTTTCTGGGGTTAATTCTATAGCCCTGATTCCTTTTATTGAGAAATGGTATTCTGAACCAAGATCTGGGCACCAGTATGCTTATTGCTACAGGATGTCATTGTTTCGGTAGAACAATAGACAGCCAATAGAACTAAGAAATTTATACATTCATATTTATTTCTGCATCTGTTCATATGTATACATATTAAAAACCATGTGTTCTTACCTTACTCAGTACCACAAGTTTCATTCTAGCTTTTCTCCTCTCCTTATATGTAGCTTTTATTGTTGTTTACAGCAAGAAACCTAGCTCTTATTATCCACAATATATTTACTTAATTTTTAAAATCTTAGTGTACATATAAAGTAGTTTCAGAATTATCAACCCATACTAACAGAGTACAGAATTTTGTGTACAGTTTTTTTTTTTTAGGTTTACAGTGTCCAGTCAAAATACTCTTTTCCAAAAATACTTAGTTTATTCTTTGCCACCCCCTTGAGTTTGGGTTTTAGTCATTTGTAATACAGTTAGGTTCATTTGTTACTATTTGTATTCCATTTGAGGTCCCCATCGCATTCTGGGTGATATTTATTTATTTATTTACTTTATTTATTTGATGTGAAATATTACCATGTGTATTAATCAGTGTTCTCCAGAGAAACAGAGCCAATAGGAGATTGTGTGTGTGTGTGTGTGTGTGTATGTATAAAGAGGAATTGGCTCACACAATTATGGAGGCTGAGAAGTCCCATGATCTGCTACCTGCAAGCTGGAGACCCAGGGAAGCCAGTGGTATAATTCAGTCCATGTCCACAGCCTGAGAATCAGGAGAGCTGATGGCTTAAATCCCAGCTGGAGGGCAGAAAAAGATGACACGAGATGTCCCAGCTCAGTGTTAAAGAAGGAAAACAGGGGTGAGTTCCTCCTTCCTCTGCCTTTTGTTCTATTCAGGCCTTCAATGAATTGGATGATACCCACCCACATTGGGGAGGGCAGTCTACTTTACTGAGTCCACTACTTCAAACGTTAATGTCATCTGGAAACATCCTCACTCAGAAATAATGTTTAATCTAGAGACCCTGTGGGCAGTCAAGTTGACACATAAAATTAACCATCATACTATGGTTCTAAGAATCAGAACAATGCAAAGAAGCATGGCTTACTCAAAGAAGTTTGGCTTCCTCACTCATCGCCATTTTTATTCTCCATTCTATCCATTCTGTTCTCACCTACCTCTGCTAGGTAACCAATCTCAATTAGCTTCTGCTTAATCTTCCTATATATCGTTTACATGTGCACAAATGAGCAGATACATGTGTATTTTCTCATATTTCTTCTTTTTTACATGTAAAGTGGTACTATAGATACTCTTGTACTTTGCATTTTTTGAAAAATAAATTTATTTATTTATTTTTGGCTGCGTTGGGTCTTTGTTGCTGCGTGCGGGCTTTCTCTAGTTGTGGCGAGTGGGGGCTACTCTTCATTGCAGTGGCTTCTCTTGTTGCAGAGCACGGGCTCTAGGCGTGCGGGCTTCAGTAGTTGTGGCTCACGGGTTCTAGAGCGCAGGCTCAGTAGTTGTGGCGCACGGGCTTACTTTCTCTGCAGCATGTGGGATCTTCGTGGACCAGGGCTCAAACCCGTGTCCCCTGCATTGGCAGGTGGATTCTTAACCACTGTGCCACTAGGGAAGCCCTGTACTTTGCTTTTTAAAAAATCTGTTAATAGTGTATGTTGGAAATCACAGAGATCTCACTTTTTTTTTTACTGCTGCATAGTGCTCCATTATATGAATGTACCATAGTTTATTCAGCTGTTCCCCTATATATGAGAACTTCTGTTGCTTCCAACTTTTTTGTTTGTTTTGCATATTTTTCAATTGAAGTATAATTGCTTTACAATTTTTCAGGTGTACAGAAAAGTGATTCAATTATACATATACAGTAAGTCCCCTACATACGAACGAGTTCCGTTCCAAGAGCGTGTGTGAAAGTCCAATTTGTTTGTAAGTCCAACAAAGTTAGCTTAGGTACCCTACTAACACAATTGCCTATATAGTACTGTATAGGTTTATAATACTTTTCACACAAATAATACATAAAAAACAAACACAGTACAGTAAAGTACACAAAACACAACTACTTGTAGAGGATACAAGCACATGACAACGTACACCAGACATGTGAATTAACTTATGTGATGGGACATGCGAACACACGTTCGCATCTTTGAAAGTTCGCAACTTGTAGGTTCGTATGTAGGGGACTTACTGTATATATATTCTATATATATTCTTTTTCATATTCTTTCCATTATAGGTTATTACAAGGTATTGAATATAGTTTTCTGTGCTATACAGTAGGTCCTTGTTGTTTATCTATTTTATATATAGCAGTTTGTATCTGCTTTTCCCAAACTCCTAATTTATCCCCCCCCACCCCCTTTCCCCTTTGGTAACCATAAGTTTGTTTGCTATGTCTATGAGTCTACATCTGTTTTGTAAATAAGTTCATTTGTATCATTTTTTAGATTCCACGTACAAACAATATCATATATTTGTCTTTCTCTGTATGACTTACTTCACTTAGTATGATAATCTCTAGGTCCATCCATGTTGCTGCAAATGGCATTATTTCATTCTTTTTTTATGGCTGAGTAGTATTCCATATATATATATATATATATATATATATATATATATATATCACATCTTCTTTATCCAGTCATCTGTTGATGGACATTTGGGTTGCTTCCATGTCTTGGCTATTGTAAATAGTGCTTCTATGAATATTGTGGTGCATGTATCTTTTCAAATTAGAGTTTTCATCTTTTTTGGATATATGCCCAGGAGTGGGATTGCTGGGTCATATGGTAATTCTATTTTTAGTTTTTAAGGAACCTTCATACCGTTCTCCACAGTGGCTGTATCAATTTACATTCCCACCAACAGTGCAAGAGGGTTCCCTTTTCTCCACACCCTCTCCAGCATCTATTATTTGTAGACATTTTGGTGATGGCCATTCTGACCAGTGTGAGGTGACATGTCATTGTAGTTTTGATTTGCCTTTCTCTAATAATTAGAGAAGTTGAGCGTCTTTTCATGTGCTTATTGATCATCTGCATGTCTTCTTTGGAGAAATGTCTATTAAGGTCTTTTGCCCATTTTTTGATTGGGTTGTTTGTTTTTTGATATTGAGCTATATAAGCTGCTTGTATATTTTGGAAATTAATCCCTTGTCAGTCTCATTGTTTGCAAATATTTTCTCCTACTCCATAGGTTGTCTTTTCATTTTGTTTATGGTTTCCTTTGCTGTGCAAAAGCTTTTAAGTTTAATTAGGTCCCATTTGTTTATTTTTGCTTTTGTTTCCAATACTCTAGGAGATGGATCCAAAAAGATATTGCTGCTATTTATTTCAAAGAGTGTTCCACCTATGTTTTCCTCTACGAGTTTCATAGTATCCGGTCTTATATTTAGGTCTTTAATCCATTTTGAGCTTATTTTTGTATATGGTGCTAGAGAATGTTCTATTTTCATTCTTTTACGTGTAGCTGTCCAGTTTTCCCAGCACCACTTATTGAAGAGATTATCTTTTCTCTATTGTATATTCTTGCCTCCCTTTTTGTAGATTAATTGACCATAAGTGTGTGGGTTTATTTCTGGGTTGCCTATCTTGTTCCATTGATCTATGTGTGTGTGTGTTTGTGCCAGTCCCATACTGTTTTAATGGCTGTAGCTTTGTAGTATAGTCTGAAGTCAGAAAGCATGGTTCCTCCAGTTCCAATTTTCTTTCTCAAGATTGTGTTGGCTATTCAGAGTCTTTTGTGTTTCTATACAAATTTAAAAGTTTTTTGTTCTGTGAAAAATGTCGTTGGTAATTTGATAGGGATTGCACTGAATATGTAGATTGCCTTGGGTAGTATGGTCATTTTAACAATATTGATTCTTCCAATCCAAGATCATGGTATATCTTTCCATCAGTTTTTGTGGTCTTTGATTTCTTTCATCAACATATTATAGTTTTTGGAGTACAGGTCTTTTGTACCTCTTTAGGTAGGTTTATTCCTAGGTATTTTGTTCTTTTTGATGCAGTGGTAAAAGGGATTGTTTCCTTAATTTCTCTTTCTGTGTTTCCAACTTTTTGTAATTACAAACAATGCTGCAAATGACTAACCTTGGGCATACATTTTTTTCCTGACTGTTATTGGAAGTGTATCTGCAGAGTAGATTTCTAGAAGTGATATTACTGGGTTAAAAGGTAAGTGCATATGTAGTTTTGTTAGTTATTGTCAAACTTTCCTCCAGAACACTGCACCAGTTTGCATTACCACCAGCATTGCATGAAAGTGTCTTTTCCTGATAGGCTCACCAACAGATTGTGTTCTCATACTTTATAATTTTTTCTAATCTAAGAGGTACAACATGGTATCATAGTATTATCTTAAGATTATTTCTCTAATTATGAGCAAATTTGAAGATTTTTTTATATCTACTTTTGGTGAACTGTTTGTTCATGTATGTTTCCCATTTTTCTATGGGGTTTTGTTCCTTTATCCCTCATTTATTTAAAAGAGTTTGTCATATGTTAGTGTTATTAGTATTTGGTTGTATATGTTCCAAATATTTTCTCCCAGTTTGTCAGTTGCCCTTTGACTTTATTTATAGTGCCACTTTGTAATGCAATTTAAAATGTTTTTTATGGGGCTTCCCTGGTGGCACAGTGGTTAAGAATCTACCTGCCAATGCAGGGGACAGAGGTTTGATCCCTCATCCGGGAAGATCCCACATGCCACGGAGCAACTAAGCCCATGTGCCACAACTACCAAGCCTGTGCTCTTGAGCCCACAAGGCACAACTACTGAGTCCGTGTGCCACAACTACATGCCCATGCACCTAGAGCCCATGTTCCGCAACAAGAGAAGCCACTGCAATGAGAAGCCCACGCACTGCAATGAAGAGTAGCCCCTGCTCGCCACAACTAGAGAAAGCTGACATGCAGCAATGAAGACCCAATGCAGCCAAAAATAAAATAAAATAAAATAAGTAAAACATAAATAAATAAAATGTTTTTTAATAAAAAATAAATAAATAAAATGTTTTTTATGTAGTCAAATATGTCAGTCTTTTATTCCTTCTGGATTTTGAGTCATAGAGTCTTTCCCATACCAAGGGCTGAAGAGGAATTCCCCATGCTTTCTTCCAGTACTTGTATGGTTTCATTTTTCTCCATTTAGATTTCTGGTCCATTTGAATTTTTTTGTGTGTATGGTGTAAGTTATAGATCTAATTTACCTTTTTCTCAATGAATGTCCAGTTGTTTGAGCACCACTTATTATAAAATCCACATCTGTAACAAAGATTTGAGATGCCACGTTTATAACATATTAAAATTCCATATGAATTTGTGTCTACTGTTGAGCTTTCTATTCTAGTCCATTGATCTATTTGCCTATTTTTGTGCTAGTTTCACACTGTTTTAATTATAGAGGCTTCAGAATATGTTTAATGTGGTAGGACTACACTCCTTTTCCCTCCATTCATTGTTTGTGTTTTGTTTCTTGGGGTTTTTTTGGCTACTCCAGGTGGCTTGCGGGATCTTAGTTCCTCAACCAGATATTGAACCTGGGCCACAACAGGGAAAGCATTGAGTCCTAACCACTGGACCACCAGGGAATTCCCCATTTTTTTGGTGTTTTTGTGACTATCATTTCATGTTTTTTAATATAAATTTTAATATCGACTTGTCTAAATTCATGAAGACATTTGTTGGTATTTTCATCAAGATTGCCGTAAATATATAAATGAACTTAGGAGGAACTGATGTGTTCACAATGTTGAGTTGTCCTTTCCAAGAACAGAAGATGTCTTTCCATTTGTTCAAGTCAACTCTTATGTCTTTCAGAAATATTTTTGTGTATTCTTGACATTTTATTTTTCCATATGCATTAGAATTAACTTACCAAGTTCTATTTAAAACCCTGTTGACTGGAGTTACATTCAATTTATAGCTTAATTTGAGGATAACTGAGATATATATGGTTTTGAATTTTCCAACCCATGAATAAATATATATCTCCATTTATTTAGTTTTTATTTTAGTCTGTCAGTATATACTTATAATTTTTTTCTTCATAAAGTCTTACACATTTTGTTAAATTTATTCCCAGGTCTTTTTTTTTTCTTTTTGTTTTTCCTGTTGTAAATGGAATCTATCTTAAAATTACATTTTTCTAGTTGTTTGTGGCTGATGTATGAGAATGCTATTTATATATATATATATGTTGATATTTTAATCCATCAGCTTTGCTGAAGTCCCTTACATCATCTACAAATAATTATAGTTCTGTTTCTTCCTTCCCAATCCTTTACTCATTTTATTTCTTGTCTTATTGTGCTGTTTATATCCTCCAGAACAAAATTAACTAGAAGTGATTATAATGGGTATTCTTCTTTTGCTTGGCATTTAAACAAGAGTGTTTCTGAATTTCATCATTAAGTATAATATTTTCTGTATATTTTTGGTAAGTACTTTTTATCAGGTTAAGGAAGTTAGCTATCAGTTTAATCATGAAAATATGATTGAATTCTGTAAAATATTTTTTGCATGTATTGAAATGTATGTATATTTTTCTTTTTTAATATATAATTGTGAGGATTTAAAAAGTAATAAAATATTAATACATATTCATATATATTTAACTGCATTGCTGAAATCCATTTGGTAATATTTTATTTAGAATTTTTGGGTCTTTGCTCAGAAATGCAATTGACTTTTCAGTTTTGTGTCTGGTTTGGAGATCAAGTTATATCTGCCTCACGAAATAAATATAGTTGCTTGTAGATTCCTTTCTTTTCTTTTCTTTTCTATTTTCTGGATGATTCTGGAATTGTCTATTCCTTGAAAGTATGGTAGAACCACCCTTGAAAATTATTTGGGCCTATGTTTTTAAATTTTGTTCTGGGTACATTTTAATTGCTGATTCAGTTGTTCAGTGGTTTATTCAGATTTCCTTTTTTAAGGGGGGTGGTGGGGGGAGTCAGTTTTGGTTTTACATTTGTTTCAAAAAATTGTCTTTTTCACGTATTTTCTAATTAATTTGTTCAAAACATTCTTTTATGATTATTAAGTATCAACCATATTTTAAACTATGTCTCCTTTTGTTCATGAAATCTTTTATTCTTATTCTCTCTTTTATTCAAAGTCTTGTTAGAAGTTTGTTTTCAAATCAGTTTTGGGTTTTGTAACTCTATTGTTTCATTGCTTTTAGTTCATCAATTTTCAGTCTTTATCATTTTCTTTAGTCAATTTGTCTTTTTAAAAAATTTAGTGAGTTGTTTATTTAGCTCATTAATTTTCAGTCTTTTGTGTCAACACATGTATTTAGGCAATAAATTTCCCTCTAAGTGTAGCTTTAGCTGCACCTCACATATTTTTATAGAGTTTTAATTATAACTCAGTACCAAGTATTTTCTAATTCCCAATGTTATTTATTTCTTCTTTGATCCATAACGTACATAAAGGCATTTCAAAAACATCCTGTCATAAAGGTATTCAGATAGTTTCTTCTGGATAATAGGCTGAAACTAGATGTTGATTAAGAATTTGCCTAGAGGAAAAGCATGTTTTATTTATTTTATTTATTTATTTTTTATTGAAGTATAGTTGATTTACAATGTTGTGTTAATTACTGCTGTACAGCAAAGTGATTCAGTTATACACATATACACATTCTTTTTTTTAATATATTCTTTTCCATTATGGTTTATCACAGGATATGTATAGAATATAGTTCTCTGTGTTATACAATAGGACTTTGTTGCTTATCCATTCTACATATAAAAGCTTACATCTGCTAACCCCAATCTCCCACTCCAGCCCCCTCCCCCTTGGCAACTACCAGTCTGTTCTATATGTCTGTGACTCTCTGTTTCATAGATTGATTCATTTGTGTCATAATTTAGATTCCACATACAAGTGATATCATGTATTATTTGTCTTTCTCTTTCTGACTTAACTTCACTTAGTATGATAATCTCTAGTTTCATCCATGTTGCTGCAAATGGCATTATTTTGTTCTTTTTTATGCTGATTAGTATTGCATTGTATATATGTACCACATCATCTTTATCCATTCATCTGTCGATGGACATTTAGGTTGTTTCCATGTCTTCACTATTGTGAATAGTGAAGCTATGAACATAGGGGTGCATGTATCTTTTTGAATTATAGTTTGTGTGGATATATGCCCAGGAGTGGGATTGCTGGATCATATGGTAATCCTGTTTTTAGTTTTATGAGGAACCTCCATACTGTTCTCCATAGTGGCTGCACCGATTTACATTGCCACCAATAGTGTTGGAGGGTTCCCTTTTCTCCACACCCCCTCCAGCATTTGTTATTTGTAGACTTTTTAATTATGGCCATTCTGACTGCTATGAGGTGGTAGCTCATTGTAGTTTTGATTTGCATTTCTCTAATAATTAGTGATGTTGAGCATCTTTTCATGTGCCTATTGGCCATGTGTATGTTTTCTTTGGAGAAATGTCTATTTGGGTCTTCTGTCCATTTATTTATTTATTTATTATTTATTTGTTGTTGTCGTTGTTGTTGCAGTACGTGGGCCTCTCACTGTTGTGGCCTCTCCTGTTGCAGAGCACAGGCTCCGGACACACAGGCTCAGTGGCCATGGCTCATGGGCCTAGCCGCTCCGCGGCATGTGGGATCTTCCCGGACCGGGGCATGAACCCGTGTCCCCTGCATCGGCAGGTGGACTCTCAACCACTGCGCCACCAGGGAAGCCCCTGTCCATTTATTGATTGATTGATATTGAGTTGTATATTTTGGAAATTAAGCCCTTGTTGGTTACATCATTTGGAAATATTTTCTCCCATTCTGTAGGTTGTCTTTTTGTTTTGTTTATTGTTTCCTTTGCTATGCAAAAGCTTATAAGTTTGAGTAGGTCCCATTTATTTATTTTTCTTTTTATTTCTATTGCCTTGGGAGACTGACCTAAGAAAACATTGATACAATTTATGTCAGAGAATATTTTGCCTATGTTCTCTTCTAGGAGTTTTATGGTGTCACATCTTATGTTTAAATCTTTAAGCCACTTTGAGTTTATTTTTGTGTATGGTGAGAGGGTGTGTTCTAACTTCATTGATTTACATGCAGCTGTTCAACTTCCCCAACACCACTTGCTGGAGAGACTGTCTTTTTCCTATTGTATATTCTTGCCTCTTTTGTCAAAGATTAATTGACTGTAGGTGTGTGGGTTTATTTCTGGGCTCTCTATTCTGTTCCATTGATCCATATATCTGTTTTTGTGCCAATACCATGCTGTTTTGATTATTGTAGCTTTGTAATATTGTCTGAAGTCTGGGAAGGTTATGACTCCTGCTTTGTTATTTTTCTTCAGGATTGCTTTTGTAATTCTGGGTTTTTATGGTTCCATTTGAATTTTAGGATTATTTGTTCTAGTTGTGTGAAAAAAGTCATGGGTAATTTGATAGGGATTCCTTTAAATCTATAGATTGCTTTGGGTAGTATGACCATTTTAACAATATTAATTCTTCCAATCCAAGAGCATGAGATATCTTTCCATTTCTTTGAATCATCTTCAGTTTCCTTTATTAATGTTTTATAGTTCTCAGCATATAAGTCTTTCATCTCCTTGGTGAGATTTATTCCTAAGTATTTTATTTTGGGGTTTCTGATTTTACATGGTATTTCTTTTTACATTCCCTTTCTGATATTTCATTGTTGGTGTAAAGAAATGTAACTGATTTTTGTATTTTAATCTTGTACCCTGCTACCTTGGTGAATTCATTTATCAGTTCTAGTATTTTTTGTGTGGAGTCTTTAGGGTTTTCTGTATATAGTATCATATTATCTGCATATAATGGCAATTTTACCTCTTCCCTTCTAAATTGGATACCTTTTATTTCTTTTTTTTATCTGATTGCTGTGGTTGGGACTTTCAATACTATGTTGAATAGAAGAGGTGAGAGTGGGCGAAATGCATGTTTTAAAATTGCCAAATATGTGGAGTTCTTTTTGCTTTATTTTATTTATATCATTGATTTATAACTTAATTGAATTGTGGTTAAAGAGCTTGGTATACATGATATTAATTCTTTGCTGTATGTTGAGATGTGCTTTGTTCCCTAAAATGTGGTCAGTTTCTGCAAATGTATAATGTGCACCTAAGCATAATGTGACTTTTTTTTAGGTAGAAAAATCTATATATATATCAATTTATATCAGTGATTTCAATCCTTTTAATGCCATGACACATACAGAAAATTATAATATTTGTACAGCACAGTAGCATACGATGGAATTGATTTGAAAATTTTTATAGGGTTTAGCAAAATGTTTATAAACATCCTTTCTTCTATATAATTATAAAAAATATGAAACATTAGATAAGACATTAACTATTACATTTTTATAAGCCTAGTTAAAGCATTTTCAAAATTTTATATGAGAAACTTGTTTTCTTTCATACACACAACCTGCTTATATCAAGTTTTATATTAGAAATGACTGTATTACTACTCCTGATCAAGACTTATTAATAATGATCCCTTCTAATCTCTCCAAATTGGTGGTTTAAAAAAAAAACAGTGAAAAACTTTGCCCAAATAAATGACAAAAAGTATTTAAGACATTTAAAAAACAATTCAGTTGAAATTACTTTGAAAGCATCTAAAGCTCTTTATTACATGGACCAATGTAACGTTGAAATTTCTTATTCTAGCTCATGCTGGTGGGTTCTAACTTGACTTTGCTCTTCGTCATTTATACCTATTTTGTCTACTTTGTGGGCTTCATATCCACCATTAGATAAAAAAATAACAGCCTTATAGAGACTGCTTAGCTAGCCTTGTATAAGGTCAAACCTATAACAAATATATCATCTATGTATATATGTATGTATGTATCTATCTATCAATAAATTTATCCAGCTATCTATCCAGCTAGCTAGGTAGCTGATCTCCTAGTGGTTCTGCTTCAAGGATTGAACCCTGACTTAGACAAAAGACAAATCCAAACAAACGTTCACACAGTGAGTGGTTTAAAATTCATTATGCAAATGAATTGGTAGAGCAGTTACTTACCTCTAGCTTGGCGTTCACTCAAGTGCACCTTAGTCACAAACAGACAAAGGCATTGGTGGTGGATTAAAGATTGCTATGAATTCTTTGACACTCTTCCCATTGAGAGGTGGAGTCTATTTCTCCTTTTATTGAATATGGGGTGGCCTGTGACTTCTTCAACCAGTTGAGTAGGGAACAGTTACGCTATACCATTTCCAGGCCTATCCTCTAAAAGGACTTGGCAGGTTCTGCTTTGGCCTCCTGGCATCTGCGCTATCATGTAACAGGCTAGGGGATGGGCGAAAAAGGGAGATGCTGGTCAAAGTGTACAGGCCTTCAGTTATAAGATGAATGCGTTCTGAGGCTCTAATTTACATAGTGTTGACTGTAGTTAATAACACTGTATGGTATACTTGAAATTCGCTAAGAGAGTAGATCTTAAGGATTCTGAGAGCAAGGGCAGCTGATTAGCACAGTAAGGACTAACTTAAGGTTTCAAAAGAATAGAATTCAATATGTAATAAAGGACAAAAGATGGGAAAGGGGTGATCAAGCAAATAAAAAGTTAGTAAGAATTTAGAAAATTTAAGCAACACAATTAAGAAGCTTGACTTAATTCAAAGCTGCTAACAAATGTGCCAGGTATGCTGGAATGCCAAGCATCAGTTACAGATATTGATCCCCTTGGCCCTCAGGACAGCCTGGCAGGGCCTGACTGGAGGCCCAGGCTGCTAGAAGCCACAGCCAAGATTCCTTGGAGGGAGGCTTGAGCAGGACAAGGTTTGACAGGGAGCCCCACGGTCTCTAGAGGAGCTGAGCACAATAAGCAACATGGAGCAGTGACTGCTCTGCCATATGCACTTTGCATGGCCAACATGCTCTCCTACCTAGAGGTGTACTTAAGCAGGTACAGCAGGGCAAGTCCCTGCCCATTGGGTATAAGGGGCAAGTGGAGCTTCAGGAGAGTTGGTGTTCTAGGTGCCCAAGGAGCAAAGGATCGCTAGATCATATGGTAACTCTATTTTTAGTTTTTTAAGGAACCGCCATATTGTTTTCCATAGTGGCTGAACCAGTTTACATTCTCACCAACAACGTAGGAGGGTTCCCTTTTCTCCATTGTGATAGTTAATTTTATGTGTCCAACTTGACTGGGCTACAGGATGCCCAGATAGCTGGTAAAACATTATTTCTGGGTGTGTCTGTGGGGTTGTCTCTGGAAGAGATTATCATTTCAATCAGTTAGACTGAGTAAAAAAGATCGTCCTCACAATGTGGGTGGGTATCATCCAATCCATTGAGGGCCTGACTAGAATAAAAAGGTGAAAGAAGCATAAATTCTCTCTTTATGCTGGAGCTGAGACATGGATCTTCTTTTGCCCTCAGACATCAGTGGTCCTGATTCTTGGGCCTTCAGACTCTGACCAGGACTTTATACTATCAATCTCCCACTCTCAGGTCTTTGAACTTAGACTGAATTATACCACTGGCTTTCCTGGTTCTCCAGCTTGCAGATGGCAGATCATGAGACTTCTGTAATAAATTTCTTCTTCTATCTCTCTCTCTGTATATATCCCATTGGTTCTGTTTCTCTGGAGAACTCTGACTAATATGTGTTTGTTTTTTTTTGGGCGGGCCGTGCCCTGTGGGATCTTCTTAGTTCCCTGACCAGGAATTAAACCCAGGCCCCGGCAGTGAAAGCGCTGAGTCCTCACCACTGGACCACCAGGGAATTCCCAATACATGTTTGTTTAAATTTACCCACATTTATTAATTACTCTGAGCACCCTTGCTCTTTGCATTCCACTTTACTTTTTGGTTAAAATTTTCTTCTTTGTGAGTATATCTTTAGTATTTCTTTCAATAAGCGGCCATGTTTTGGAAAACCTACAGATTTAGTATTTTAAAATGTGCCTTTTTGTCATTTATTTAAGATCTTTATGCAGGAAGAAATGAAAAGACTGGCAACCAGAGGCCAGAGCTACATATCACAACTCATTTCTTTGTACATACATTTTGTAAGGTCTCTTTTAAATGTGAATGCAAGGTTCTTCTCCACCCCCATGCAAATGTGTACCCCTTCCAAGAATTACTTTAGGATCCACAAGGAAGGGAGGGCTAGTACTCACAAATAAACAAATTTCAAAAGAGGGTCAACTATACATTTTCAAAACAAGAAGGCTGAAAGATTTCAAATATATATACAAAGAAAGATTCAAATATGCCTTCTAAAAGAAGGGGGTCCTTTGTTCTGAAAAAATAGAGGGATATGGCATTGAAGGTCTATAAAGGGGTCATGATTGTTGTTCAAGGAGTAGAACATTAGAATATTTTTGTCAGTTCAATTTTTAACTTTTAGAAATCATAGCATAAAGTTTGATCAGTTATGGAGGTGCTAATTTCATCATCTGTGAGCAGTAAACTTTCTTGGTCTTTAAAAAATATATACATATATATATTTATTATTATTATTATTATTTTTATTTTTAAATGAGGACACCCCTGACCAAACTGAGGCATCTCATCACTTTTTATTTTTTTTATTTTTTTGGCTGCATTGGGTCTTTGTTGCTGTGTGCGGGCTTTCTTTCTTTTTAGTTGTGGTGAGCGGGGGCTACTCTTTGTCGCGGTGCTTGGGCTTCTCACTGCAGTGGCTCCTCTTTGCCGCGGAGCATGGGCTCTAGTCGTGTGGGCTTCAGCAGTTGTGGCTCTTAGGCTCTAGAGCGCAGGCTCAGTAGTTGCGGTGCACAGGCTTAGCTGCTCTGCGGCATTTGGGATCTTCCCGGACCAGGGCTTGAACCCATGTCCCCTGCATTGGTGGGAGGATTCTCAACCACTGTGCCACCAGGGAAGCCCCCCAAAAATATATGTTTATTTTACCTTCACTTTTTTTTTTTTTTTTTTTTGCAGTATGCAGGCCTCTCACTGCTGTGACCTCTCCCACTGCAGAGCACAGGCTCCGGACGCGCAGGCCCAGCGGCCATGGCCCACGGGCCCAGCCGCTCCGCGGCACGTGGGATCCTCCCGGACCGGGGCACGAACCCGCGTCCCTTGCATCAGTAGGCGGACTCCCAACCACTGCGCCACCAGGGAAGCCCTACCTTCACTTTTTAATGAGAGCTTAGCTGGGCATTGAATTCTACATTCATGGTTATTTTTGCATGGCACTTTGAGATCTCTTCTTTGTCTTTGAATTGCTAAAGTTTTATTATGTTATGGCAAGCTCTGGGTTTAGTTTAATTTATTCTTAGAACTTTTTATTATTATTGAACTTCAGGATTCAAGTCTTTTAGTCATTTATGTAAAAATTCAGCCATTACCTTAAAAAAATTTTTAAGTGTCCTATTTTCTCTATTTTCCACTTTTGGAATTAAATATATGTTATACTTCCTCATTCCATCTTCCATGTCTCTTAATCTTTCATATTTTCCAGACTTTTATGTCCTTGTGACTTCTGGATAATTTCCTCAAATCTGTTTTCCAGTTTATGACTTTTCTTGCTGTATCGAATTGCTCTGTAACCCATCTATTTACATTTTTAATTTCCTTGATATCTGCCTACACTATGGATGGATTTTTACTTAGCCCCTTCACATAGGGTGCAGTCCTTTAAGGGTTGTAACTTTTATGCAGTGTCCTCAGTTACATCTCTGTACATATGGGCCAATGCCCACCTTGTATCTCCACATGAGCATGAAATTCCAAGCACTTAGGTGAATAGATCAATAATAAACTCTCCATCACTATAATGCAGCTATATCATGAGCAGACACTTTGAAACTTTGTTCTGTTTTCAATTACCTCTCTGTTTCTGGTGCCTGAGGATTTCTCTTTCTTTCTTGAGAGCTTGGCTATGAATTTAAAACATATTTTATCCAGCATTTCTAGGTTTTTATAGTGAGATTTATCTTAGTCTGCATTTTGCTAGAATAGAAAGTCTTGAGTAATACTTTAATAATGAGAAAAAAAAAAAACTCCCATTATTTGTTTTAAAAAGAGAATGACAATCTGTGTTGATCAGGGACCAGGACAAATTACTCACAGAGCACAAGCCAGAAAAGTTGGCTATGTCCGTGTTTTGAAGTATGATGACCAATAGATCCCAAAGGTATCCTACATCTGCATCTTGGTGGCCACATAATTTCTTTCCATCAAAGAACGTGAGCAATTACATGATGGGTTTACTAAGTAAGTCCTTGTGAAGTAACTCGTAATAGTGAGTATCAGAATTTTGAGTTCTAGTCATTGGCTCTACCACTGACTGAAAAGTTCAGGATAGTCAGGACCTAAGTATGTATTCAGTAATTTATAATCTTAATTAATTAGATTTTATTAATACAACAAGAAAAGAATTGTGAAGCACCTACTAAGTCGAATTCTGGAGATATGGAAGAGAAGCAGATAAAAGTTGCTGCTCTCAGGGAATTTACAGTTCAGCAGTAGGAGACAGGCTTGGAATCAGTTATTGTATGCTTTCATGGACTATTGTCAAGGTACAAAGCACAAGTGGTGAGTTGAATCTTGATGGTAGGGGTGATCATCAAAAAAGAAATGAGAGTAAGAAAGGAGAGAGTTGGAGGCATACGATCTTGCGATCAGAGATTTGTAGAAGGATATTTGAGGAGTGCACACTCCTCAATGAGTGTCCTCGATGCCCTTGGTGGAATGGGTAGAAATGTACAGACTTCCTATATCCTTTCCTGGGTATCAGGAGGCTCAGAGAGATATCTGCAGAATGTTTGAGGCTGCTGAAGAGCTGCCCTACAGGACCCACGGGGTCTTGCCCTTCTAACCATTCAATAAATAGCACTCAGTGGAGATTCTGGCTGAGGATACTTGTTTTCAAAACAACAGCTCTGAGCCAACCGACTTAAGTAGTTCCATATGTTTCTATGGAGAGTTTATGGATTGTGGCCTTTGGAATTCTTTTGTTTATCACTGGGAATCCAAGTCCTGAAGCTGCTAACCAACCATGAGGTTTGCTGGTTATACAAGCTGTTGGATCTCTTAAGGACTTTGCCATAAAGACCACTTTTCGTGGAATAAGAATTAGTGGTTTAAAAAGAGTGCACTTAACAGTATCATGTAAGTATCAGTTTCTGTGTGCCATTACTGGCCAGGCTTTTTTTTTTTTTTTAAACTGGTCTGTGCTGGCTTGTGTGCGCATTTAAGGCCCTTAAAGGGAAATCTGAGCAGAGCCTTCAAAGACTTATAATCAGAGAGGTCTTTTTTTGAAAATGAATGACTATCTTCAGCAGATCTAAAACTGGGACCAAAAGATGGGGCCTTCCCTACTTGAGGTCCCAAGGCACAGCCCCTGAAGACACTGAGGACCCATCCTTTCTCTGGGCAACTTTTCCTCTTTTGCCTGCCCCACCCCCATCAATACCCAGCTTGCAATGATATTCTTCTACCCTTTACCCATCTAATACCAAACACATGGGGGATCTATCCTGTTTCCAGGAAAGAGGTTTCCATGGATTGCCCCATCAGCCTTAATAATAGCTGCTATTTGAGCACTTTGTGCAAAGCACTGTACTCTTTTTATACTTTATCCCCTTTAATCCTCACAATAGCCCAATGAGACGGGTACTATAATTATTCCTCATTTTACAGATAAGGAAATCGAAGCTCAGGGAGTCTGAGCAATTTGCTTAAAGTTACTTAATAGCTACATTATCCTCCTACTTATAATTCCACTATGAGTGGCAGAGATGGGACATGAATTCAGGATGCCTGACTCAAAGCTCTTATCCACTATGCTCTATATCCTCCCACCCTCTTAGGAAAGTACTTTTAGCTTGATCTCTAAGCCTCCCTTCCAGCTTGGAAATGCTATGGTTCTTCTCAAATGTCAGTTGTGTTGGCTATCCATGCTGGGTTTTTTCATATAAAGCAATGCAGGAAAGAGGCTGGCCATCTCCCTTCACAAAACAGTCCCTCACACATTTGAAAACCATCCGTGGCTTATTATAGAAGCTTCTTCACAGAGTGAACTGGCATGGCTGGTACTGAAGGGTAACCCCCTAGAAAGGCAGATCTAAGACCTTGCAGCTCTGCCTGGTACATATTTCTTAGGGATGACAAGTGAGTCAGCAGAGTGGACAGATAATACCATGTTTGGTTTTAACATGATGAGTCAGCCCTGAAATCTGGCCAGCTTTAGTGTAGCCCCCTGAAATTTTAACAGAATATTAATTACCCTGTCACTTCCCGTTCCACACAGCTGGGTGGGATTGCTACCAGCCTCACTGTTGAGAAGTTACACATTTCAGCCCATCCCAGAAAGGTTTCCTATGGTGGGTGAAATGACAGCATGCACAAAGGTCAAACACCAGATGTGGGAATCTGACTTTTTCTCCTCTTGGGGAAAACATTGCCTCCTTACAATCTCAGAAGATATTCAGTACAGGTTTAAGGCCAAAGTCTACTGAAAGATCCAAGTTCCCCTAACCCAGAAGATGCCTGTTTCATGTAAATTTATCTAAGTCTTTGAGACCACCTATTTAGATTCCTGAACCAAAGGATCAGAGGGAGGGTGTTTAGGCATTTCTGAATGAGGGGTCCTGGACCTAAAAGTTACTGCTTGCTTCTGGAAGTTAGAAGGCAGTTCAAGAGGAAGAATGGGTTATTTCCGGACTAATAACTTGACTGGATAGAAATGCCAGGAGGTGTTAGTAAGAGTACACAGTGGTATGGTGGGAAGTTTACCATTCGTTTATTCATTAACCTATTTATTTATTCCACAAAAATTCCTATCAGGTTTGTAAAATTAGCTCATATTATATTGAAAGAGGAAAAGAACATGTAACTTGTTAATTTTTCTTTATTAATTGAAATAATGTTCCTCCAAGTTTCCATCACTGGGTTCCAAGGTGGGAATTAAATTTTAGTCCAGTTTGGTAAACTTAGTCCAATATAATGATCTAGGTAAACACTCAGTTTCGTTTCCTCTTCCATATTTCTTCTCCCTACCTCTGCTCCTATGCAAGTTGATCTCTGGGTATACAGCTGGCAATGTGTGGAATCCCTGGCTCGTAGGTTTTGTGGCTCTGTCATCAGGATAAGGGCCCTTTTGGATCCTCACTTGTCACTCACTGTGGCAGAGAGGTCGATGTGATCTGTTCCCTGCACTGGGAACCATTGAAGAAGGTGACATTCTTTGATGTACTGGCATTCTTCCTTGGAGCCTTGGTGGTGAAGTTCAGCCCTGTGGTGGTGAGGAGGGCCTGGTTTTGTTCTGACCCTGAGCCCCTGCTGCTTCACCAGCACTCTCTAATGGGAGAGAAAGGAATTAGCTTTCAGATGAGAAATTGTGTCAGTGAACTTTTGCTTCAGTGATGCATTGTAACAAAATACAGTTGAGCCCCAGGGGCATACAGCAATAAACATTCACTTAGTTCAGGGGGTAGCAATCTTTTTTCTTAAGGGGCCAGAAAGTAAATATTTTAGGCTTCTCAGGCCATGTCACAAACACTCAGCTCTGCCTTTGTAGTGCAAAGGCAGCCATAGACAATATATAAACAAATGAATGTGTCTATGTTCCAATAAAGCTTTAATGGAACTGAAATTTGAATTTCATATAATTTTTCTTATAAAATATTATTTCATGTGTTATGAAATGTTATTTTTATTTTTTTCAACCATGAAATTGAATGGCCTGTGATTACTTTTTTCCATGGGCCATGTAAAAACAGGTGGTGGGCCAGATTTGGCCCATGGGCCATAGTAGGCTGACCCCTGATTTAGCTCATGACTCTGCTCTGCACTGGGCTTGGTTTCTCTGGGCTGCACTTGTTTATGAATCTGTAATCAGCTGTGAGTTGGCTTAGCAGCTCTGCTGATGTGGGATGGGTTCATTTACTTGTCTGAGGATTGGTGAGCTGCTCTAGGATAGCCTTGGCTGTGTGGCAACCATGGCAACTTGGTTCTGCTACATCAGGAGTCCCCAATCCCCCTGTGTGTTAGGACCCGGGCCGCACAGCAGGAGGTGAGCGGCAGGTGAGCGAGCAGGTGACGCTGTATCTGCCGCCCTCCATCACTCCCCATCCCTCGCGTTGCCACCTGAGCCATTCCATCTGCGCCCCCTTCCTCGTCCATGGAAAAATTGTCTTCCATGAAACTGGTCCCTGGTGCAACAAAGGTTGGGGACCACTGTGCTACATAACTAGCCAGCCGGTTTGCCTGAACATGTTCTCACGGAAATGGTAGAGGCACATGAGTACAAGTGGAAATGTGCAAGCACTTTTACAGCCTCTGCTTGAATTATTTGCTAACACCCCTTTGGCCGAAGCAAGTCCCCTCTCTGAACCCAGAGTCAGGGGTGGGGCAGAATACTCAGCCCAGAGCATGAGAGCACTGCCACATACATGGCACAAATGAGGAACTGGGGCCATGAATACAGTCAACCGACCAAAGGACCTAAACTGTAAGGAATTTTAAAAATATTCTACCCGTGACCTCTTCCTTTAGGTGTGATGATAGACCAGGATATGAATGTGAAAGATATAAATGGGAGATATAGGCATGCAAAACAAATAAGTGTGATAAGAGAGGGTAGAATGTGTACAAAGGTATAGAAGCATGAAAGAACTATCATCTATCTATCTGAGATTCCTTCCTTCCTTCCTTCCTTCCTTCCTTCCTTCCCTCCTTCCTTCTTTTCTTCCTTCCTTTCTTAAAAAAAATATTTGACAACAGTGAGAGGCCCGCGTACCTCAAAAAGACAAAACAAAAAAACACAAAAACTTTCTTTGGGCTTCCCTGGTGGCACAGTGGTTGAGAGTCCTCCTGCTGATGCAGGGGACATGGGTTTGTGCCCCAGTCCGGGAAGATCCCACATGCCGCGGAGCGGCTGGGCCCGTGAGCCATGGCCGCTGAGCCTGCGCCGCGTCTGGAGCCTGTGCTCCGCATCGGGAGAGGCCACAGCAGTGAGAGGCCGGCATACCGCAAAAAAAAAAAAAAAAATATTTGAACTGGGTAAAAGGGGAAAGTGGTGCCCCATATACTACAAACTCTGACTAGAGTCCTTGGCATCATGGGAAATTGCTTGACTTCTTTTGTGAAGGTTGGCTGCACCCCAAGATTCCACTGTTTCAAAGTAGAGATGTGTATATGGCTTAGGTTTTGTGTAAGGACTCTGGGGGATTTGGTTATAAAATACAATGTGCAGTCTGCCTAGGTTCCCAGTAGCAAAATAGAAAACTAGGTCTATTTGTCAAAGAACTTTAAGCTTTAGTTTTCTTCTTGTAATTACAGATGTACCTTTGAAGCTTATTGCAGTAAATATGAGACCTTACAATTTAAAATGAAAGTCAAATATATTTGGAATGAAGCATCCTAGGTTTCAGAATGGAATATTTTAAAAGTGTAAAAACCAAAAATGTTCTGTGTTTATATTACCTAAATGTTAATGGTTTGCCCTTTTCCTTATCTCCTAAGTCCTGCTGTCCCAGAGCCCTTGATTCTTTGGTTAGAATCAATGATATCATTAAAAAGGAATGCTTGGAGGCTCTTTCCTACCTCCACCCCCAGTCTTTCACATGGCATTACCAGGAAAACAGGCTTGAAACCAAGTTAGAGAAGAATGATTATTTGTGTTTCGCTTTTACATTTTGCTGCTTTTCCCTCTTGATTATCTAGTTAAAAGGAACTTTCATCATCCTTGAAGTTTCATGTTGATCAGACATTTTGTCCCTATAATTTCCCCTCATTTTTTCACGTTACATTAACGAAGGAACACAAATAGGTCTGAAATAAATTTTTCTATGAGTTAGCAGGCTGCTGGGGAGCTCTCCATTAACCCCAGAGCTAGTTATCTCTGCAGAAGATGCTACTGAGGGGAAGCTGCTCTGCCGAGGTAGTCTCATCCAGGCCCAGAACTTTACACAGCATGAATGTGCTGATGACCCCTGAGTCACTATCTCTAGCCCTATTTTTGCTCATACCTTTAGATGTGTATATCCAACTATTGCTTAACATCATGAGACCCTTGGACGTCTAACAGTCAACTTCAAATGCAACATGGCTGAAAGATACTCTTGATTCCACATCCACCCCATTCGGTTTCTCCTCTCTCAACCTCCCCACATCAGTCAGTAGTACCACTATCTACTCAATTGCTTAGTCAGAATGCTGGGAGTCTCCCATTCTTCACTTGATTTCATACCTCACCTGTCATCCATCATCAGGTCCTGCAGCTGCACACAGTATCCAAAGCTGACCACTTCTCAACACCTGCACTGCTACAGCCCAACCAAGCGACTGCAGCTAGCAGCCACTAGCCTAACTAGTCTCTCTGCTTCCTCCCCATAGCCATTCTTTAAACAGCAGCGGGAGAGATCTTTTTAATGGGTAAAGATCAATCTACTCTCACACTTAAATTTATTTTATGCTTTCTTTTCACTTTGAAATAGAATGTAAGCTCCTCACCAAGGGTTACAAGGACCCACACCTCAACCTTCCTCTACCCATTCCCGCTCTCAGCCTCTGTCTCTATCTACACATTCTGTCCCTCAACATTCCCAAGGCACCCATGTCTATGGGCCTTTGCTCTTCCCAGCTGGAATGTTCTTCTGCCAGAAGTTCCCCTGGCTGCTTTCTTCTCAACATTCAGGTCTCAGATCAAATATATGGTCCTCAGAGAGACCTTCTTGGACTATCCTAGCAGAAGCAATAGCACCGCTCTTCCCCCATCACTTTGTGCTGCTTTAATGGTTATTTTATTTTCTTCTTTGCTCTTAAAACTCTCCAAAATACCTGTGTGTTTATTGTCTGTCTTCCCTAATAGAATGTAAACTTCATGAGAACATGGATTTTGTCTTTTCATTTTGGTATGCCCGGCACCTAGACGGTGCTTAGTACAATGTGGGTATGCAATAAACATTTGCCAAATTAATGAAAAAAACACTAATGATGGAGGATTTATCTTGACGATCTAGTTTTTTTAAAGCCTGCAATGGGTGTTGAGTACTACCAGGTGCAGATGCCTTTCTCTTATTTTTAGCTCTTAAGTACCAGGTCCACTGGGACTTCCCTGGTGGCGCAGTGGTTACGACTCCACGCTCCCAGTACAGGGGGCCTGGGTTCTATCCCTGCTTGGGGAACTAGATCCCACATGCGTACCGCAACTGAGAGTTCACATGCCTCAACTAAGGAGCCAGCAAGCCACAACTAAGGAGCCTGCCTGCTGCAGCTAAGGAGCACACATTCCAAAACTAAGAGCCCTTCTGTCGCAACTAAGACCTGGTGCAACCAAATAAATAAAATAAATTTAAAAATAAATTTAAAAAAAGAACCAGGTCCACGTTGCTGGTCCCTGGTTCCTTCTAACTCATGCTCTCATCTTCTCTTCGTCAGCACTACACCCACCAAACATTTATCTAGCTCCTATTTATATGCGGGGCACTCTTCTAGGCCCTGGGGAGGTAGACCTGAATAAAGCACACACAAACACCTGCTATCATGGAGCTTATGTCCCATGTATCTGGCCCATGTATACCTTTGTCCACTCCCCTGTACGACACAAATGTGAGGGAATCAGGTCTGTACCAGGGTGGCCTCAATGGGTATTATCCAGTCATTGCACAAGTTTCCCCTATTTGTCAGAAATGTAAGGGATTCCCAACTGGGATTGCTTGGTTGACCCATAAAGGAGAAGGTGAGATAGAGCCTGGGCCAGGGTAGTACCAGGATGGCCTTAAGAATGGGGTACAAGCAGCAGAACAACAGGTCTGCTTGGCACAGATGCATGGCCTCACCCTGCTGGCAGCTGCAGCAGCCCTGTTGTCCACGTGAACTTAATTAGAGCTCGGGAGCACAGAACAACCCAAGTGTGCCAGCAGCTATTTCCCACGTGGAGGAGGAGGGCCTCAGCGGGCCAAAGTTGTCCTTGGTTTGTATTTGCTGTCTGTGGACGAAGCTGTATTTTAGACCTGAAATTACAGGGAGTTCACTAGTAACACTGTTAGAGACCATTTTTGTTTAGAAAACTCCTGTGCAGTCCAAGTAAGCTAAATGATGAGGATAAAGCTTTTGTCTCAAAGAACCACTAAATGCCAGGCTAGCATCTAACTTAAAAAAAAAAAAAAAAATCACCATATTTAGAATCATTTCATTGTCCTAAAGAGTCAAGCTCTTTTCTTTACAAAAAACTACCAACACAAAGAGAGTCCTTCACTTGACAATACCCTTTGAGACTACCATTCTAGGGAGCATGAATGACAGGGTGGTGGAGTCCTCAGAGGGCACAAAGACAGGACATTCCAAAGCCTAGACTTGCCAGCACTCCCTTTTCTTGTGCACAGGCTAACTATTATCACCTCCTCCACCTCCCTCCCTCCCTCTCCTTGTAACTTCACTGCCTGGCAAGTTAAACTTGATCTTAAGGGCCAAGTGAAGTGATGTTCTGGAATTTAGGGCGGATTAGACGTGTATTCCCAGACGGGCTGCTTTTTGTAAGTGACCAAGCCTCTTGATATTCTAAGTATTTGCCATCTCTCTTGAGACTGAGCAGATTAATGATGAAAGGTGGGGGGATTTTTTCCCCTCTCTCCTCAGCCATTGAACTTCCTGCTGCCACAGAGGTCTTCCTCCATATTTTTTATATCTCAGTCACTTGCGCATAGAAGGCGTTTGTTTCCCAAGGCCCAGGGACAACACTCTTTCATTTTACCTGCTAAGGCTGACCTACACTTCCCCTTAAGTGTAGAGTTGTCCTAAATATTAATACCACTGTGCCCTTCTGAACCTTAGGTATGAGATATTGGTGCCTGCAAGTAAGCTTTCACCTTGTAACTTGGTAGGTTACCTCTGAATAGTCCATTATAAATACAACAAAAGGAGTAATATATGCAATGATACTAGTTTTAGAAGGACAGGTTCATGGCTTACAGCTGGAGCTGCTAAATTTTCCTTAAGTTTGTTGTGCTTTTTAAGTAACTGATGAGATGTCTCACATAGAGTCTAAATTCAGTTTATTGAGTGCCTAAGTCTGGCTACAGGGCTTTATTTTAAAATCACAGCCATGTATAATTTTGCTTATTTCATTATATCCACGTAAGAGTCTCCTTTCCCCTTTGTAGATGTTCTTTAAGGTCTTTTTCAGTTCTAAACATTTTGATTCCAAATAGTTTGCATTTGGGGTTTGTTTGGATCATTTTTAGTCTGTGGAAATCCTGAGGCATAAGAATGGCTGTTTCTTTGTTCATTTTTTTTAATATATAAATTTATTTATTTTTGGCTGGGTTGGGTCTTCGTTGCTGCACATGGGCTTTCTCTAGTTGCAGCGAGTGGGGGCTACTCTTCGTTGTGGTGCACGTGCTTCTCATTGCAGTGGCTTCTCTTGCTGCGGAGCACAGGCTCTAGGCGTGCCAGGCTTCAGGAGTTGTGGCTCTTAGGCTCTAGAGCGCAGGCTCAGTAGTTGTGGCGCACAGGCTTAGTTGCTCCACGGCATGTGGATCTTCCCGGACCAGGATCGAACCCGTGTCCCCTGCATTGACAGGTGGATTCTTAACCACTACGCCACCAGGGAAGTCCCTCTTTGTTCATCTTTAAGGTGGTTTGCTTATGGGTGTTTTTCCACCTCCTTAGGAGTGATAATTGAGTTATCTGTGTGTTATTTAAGGCCACTCATCTTAAGGGTAGTCCTTTTTGCAGGTGATTATTCAAAATCTGTCAGCTGCCACCAACATACAATAAACTCTCACACTTGACTTCAGAGCAGGGGTCTGCTCAATTGCTTCTTGTCAAAGTTTCTAAGAGCTGAGTTTTTTCCCAGTTATTTCTTGAGCTTATAAATCCAAGTTTTTATTTAATCAGAGGAACTTCATGGGAAAATAGCAGTATGTGAAATATTCATTCACAACAGTGATAGTGTGATTGAGGAATAGCAGCAGCTGCCCTAAGCCCATGGCTGTGAGAACACAATTAAAATTTTAACACATTTTGTGAAACACTTTTCTCTAGCACTCAGCTTTCAAAGTAATGGGGAAATGTATATGGTGCTTAAGTATAAACTCCTACTTGAAGTCCTTTTGTAAGTTTAATGATGAGAAAATATCTTTTTTCTTTGACAAATTCAAACACATTGACCTAATGGATTTTGATAGTTGCTGAAATTCCCAGGCTTAGTCTCAATGTAAATCTTCAGAATATTGAATGCAAAGATTCTCAAAGTTTTGTGTGCATAAGAATCAGCTGGTGGACTTGTTAAAAATGCAGATTTGGCTCAATTGCTGATGACTTAGGTAGTATCATGTTTTTGACTATTATGAACAGCTGTGCACATTTTAGGTTGTGTTATTGTGGTGAACATATGTATGTATTTCTGTGGGGCATATAACTAGGAGTGGAATTTCTGCATCATCAGTTAGCCACGTATTCAGTGTTAGTAGAATACTGCCAAAAAGTGTTCCAAAGTAATGTACCAATCTATAGTCCCTCGTTCAGTATGTAAGAGTTTCTGTTGTTCCACATCCTCAGCAACACTTATTATTTTCTGTTTTAATTTTAGCCATTCTGGTGGTTATATAGCAGTATTTCATTATCATTTAAATTTAAGTTGAATGTATAAGTAAATTTTGGTATAATCACACAGTGGAATACCATTCAACCAAAGAGAATGAACAAACTACAACCACATGCAACAATATGGATGAATCTCACAAATATAATCAATAAAAGAAGCCAGACAAAAGAATGCATACTGTATGATTCCATTTATAGACTTCAAAAAAAGAAAATCAAGACCTCAGATGAAACTAATCTATGGCCTTAGGAGTTAAGATAATGGTTAACCTTGGGGTGGGGAAATAGGTTGTAAATGAAAGGGAGCAGAAGGGAGCCTCTGGGATATCAGTGATATTCTGGTTCTTGATGTGAGTGCTGGTCTTTCAGACAGGTTTAGTTGTGAAACTTCAGCAAGGTGTCCATTTATGGTGTGTGTACTCTTCTGTATGTATATTCTACTTTTGATTAGAACTTTTTTTTAAGTACAGATTTGCAGGCCCTTACCATGAAAAGTTTGGTCCTTTGATGGGACCTGGGACTTTGCATGTTTAACAAGCACGTGGGTGATTGGGATGCAGGTGGCCCCAAAGTGCACTTTGAGAAACATTGGTGAAGGGGTTCAGAATGTGCCACTTTGTCATGTGGACTGTTTTGAGCTGAAGGCAATCCAGACCCAGCAGATTAAAAAAAGCTTTTACCTTTCCCTTAACTGCCTAAAAGAATTTAGGTAGAGGGCCTGGTCCAGGAAGAGATTACCATAGATAACTACAAAGAATATGGGCTAAGTGTGATAAGTTGGGGGAGAGCGTGGCTCTCCAATTCCAGAGATACAATTCCTCCTTGTGTCTCATTGTCTTTACATGGCACAGGGTGCAAATGTTTGTTGCCAAACATTTGCTCTTCCCATCTTCCAGATTGTTTTTTTTCCCCTTTGAAGTGCCAGATCCCTACCCCCTTCTCCTTAGCTCAGATGGCATATAAGCCTCAATTGCCTAACTACTTGTCTCATATTCTTATGCGGCCCCTGTACATAAGTAATTAAATTTGTTTTTCTCCTGTTAATACGTCCTGTGTTAACTTGATTATTAGACCAACCAAAGAACCGAGAAGAGTAGAGGAAAAAATTTTATTCCCCTACCTTGGTAATTACATTCAGGGTAGAGATTTTTAAAGCATTCATCAGCCCTTCAAAATAATTTGATCAGCTGCTTTGTACATTGCAGTTATTTTAGGTAATTTCAGAGCCCCCCCCCACCTTTCACCTTCTGAGAGTGAATCACTCCTGGAAAATGGAAACACCGAGTGAGCTCCACGTGGGAAAGAGCTGCAGCTTATACTTGATGTGGAAAGGACAATCAATTGAGAAATAAATCCATTAGGTGGGAAGGAAAAAAAAAACCATGAACTGCTGGAATCATAGAAACTCTCTCTGGGAGGAGGACTGATCATTTCTGATGAAAGCCCATTTCATTTATTTAGCCAAGAGTGATAAAGTGTGTCTGTGTCTGAGGCATTTGGTGGAGGCTCTGTAAAAACTAGGTTAAGAACTGAATCAAAATCTCTTCCAATTACTTGAAGGAGGAAGCTTAGAATGCAAATAACTATAAGGCTGTTGCTTTTTGTGACTAAAAGTCCCCCACATGGTAAGGCCTGAATCAGTTTTCATTTCATCGCCAAGGGGGAAGAACAGAGCTACCGGACACAATTACAGGCAAGTTTTTAAGGCGAACAAAAGGAGTGGGGAAAAAAAATATCACTCAGTGCTTGTTTAGAGCTTGCCCTATCCACCAAGTCCTGAGAAAGAAAGTGTTCTCAAATGTCAAGGGGGAAGTGGTTCTTAACCAATGAAAAAATCCTCAGCCTTTAAAGGGGCCATTATTCTCCATGGAGGTACACGGGTATAGACAATATTACCTGATTTACCTATAAGCAGGCTGATATTAAGCTGATATTCACTGATGTGCCTGTACCAATTGTTTAAAAAAATTGAAATAGCTTCATACCTGTTGGAAAATAGCCACAGTCCAGGGTTCCCTGAGAGCCCCTCTCCACTGTCCACACTTCCTGGTTCCTCTAGACCTCTGGACAATACAGCAACTAAAGAGTTAATGTCAGACAATCCTGGGGCTGCCAACCCTCTTTAGCTGTATGCTACTTCAGAGATCTTTGCTCTGTGGGTGTACCTGTGAAGGGGGAGAAGTAGCCTTGTTTGGGAGGGTAGGCAGAGGGTCCCTATCCATGGTCCTCTCCTCTTCTCTATCTTTTCAC
This sequence comes from Delphinapterus leucas, assembly GCF_059928025.1. NCBI lineage: Eukaryota > Metazoa > Chordata > Mammalia > Artiodactyla > Monodontidae > Delphinapterus > Delphinapterus leucas. The sequence continues at coordinate 13,706,911 of NC_143133.1, read as the reverse complement.
TGACACCCCTCCCCCAATGCTACTTCCTTGTAATTTCTCATTCTTTGGCAACTTCTCATTAAAGTTATATTCTTAGGCAATGAAGGATCAGTAATTAAATGCAGATGTTTTGTCATTAGATTAACCTTTGATTCAGTCAGTCCTAAATATCCAATGACTTACTGCTGCTATTTGATTCACTCACTCACTCAGTGTCTCACTCATTCAGCAAACATCTATGGAATGTCTGCTACATGCCAGGCATGGTGCTTACCACTAAGACTCCATCCGCAGCTTAAAATAAAGCTCACAGTCTGGTGGGGGTGACCAACCCATAAATGGATAATTTTGGTACAGTGATAGAGCCATGCAACAGTATGATGGGAACATAAACAGTAGGATGGAGCTACCAACAAAGGTAGCCTGAGTAGGTCAAGGACGACTTTCTGGAAGAGGGGGTTTAAGCCTGGCCTTAATGGAAGAATAGAAGTTAGCTGGATGGGTATACGGAATGGAGGACATTTTGGGCAAAGAGGGACTGTATGAACAAGGTGAGAAGTAGATGGTATGTGCAGGCAACAGAGTGTAAAGTGTGAGACTGAGGTTGGTAGGAAATGAGACCTGAGAGGAAGGTAGGGTCAAGAACACTGCTAAGGAGCTGAGATTTGATTCTGTAAGTCATAGGCTTTTTGACTCACCAGGTGTAACCAAATAATGTTACTAATAATAAAGTGTTGGGTTTGTGATGGCTTTACTCCTTAAAAAACTTAAATTAGAGCCAATTCAAGGTTATCCCCATAACATTGTGACTCTCCCCCACTGGCATTCCATATGCTTTCTTGAGACAGAGAGAGGGGAAGGGATAGAGCTAGGGCTAGGAGCCAGGCCTTGAGAATAACTCCCTGCTCACCTCATCCAAGCATCAAGCTAGCAGCATGGCATTAACAGATTGCCTCTGCACTTTACCTTCTTACCAAGATTTGGGGGTTTCATCAAATGTGAGTACACCCAGAGGACAGTACATCTCCGTGTGTGTATATTACCCGTCTCGTTGGTCCTGAGAGGACTGTGGCCACGAAGAATGCAAAGCTGGGGAAGGGTTTCCATGCTGTGGGCTCACGTGCATTTTACGGCGATTCCTCTGGCTTCGTAGAGCAGTGATTAGGCATCCCGTAGGCAAGGAAATCTCAGCCACATACTCCCAACGTAGTTATTTTTCAAATAAATTACATATGTTTATTGCTGCACTAATATATTGTGCCTGTTTAAAAACACCCTCCAAAATGGAAACTGTAAAAGGATAAGATAAATATGAGATTAAAACATTTAAAATAATTTTTATTTACTTATTAAAAAAACCTCATGATTTTGTCTAATTATTTTTTTAAATCTTGGTTTATTCTTGTGATGCTGTGATTTGCAGGTCTTGCTCTAAGTTTATTTCAGTTTTGGTTTTAATGGCTGATGTAGTGGATAAGGCCTCATAAAGTGATATCCCCCCCACAATGGAAATGCACTTCCTGAGTCAACAGATTCAGTTCAAGTTCTATCTAGCAATTATGTAATTGTTTTGTTGAAATTCAAGTCAGTAAGTTTCCTTTATCCCTGGTATCAATCAGTTGTTCTTGTAAGCTAATTGGCAGGGGTGTATGTTTTTCATAGTGTTGACAAATGTTTCAATTTTTAAACCTCTGTTTAAAAATTTAAAAAACAGGTCAGTAAATTCTGTATCTATCCCAAGTCCTTAAAGTGTTCTAATACAAATGTTTGTATACGTGATGCCTTTATATCATTTTTTGGCAGTAAAACCACAAAAATGATGGAAACATTTCCAAACTTCTATTTTCAAATATCTCTTCAGTAGGGGTTTCTTTTGAAAAGTAGTTACTTTCTCACTCATTGTCAAAATCTTATCTTTACTTTGAAGGGACTGAGTATGTAGTTTTTTGTTTATTTGCTTTTGTTTTTGTTTTCAGAAACAACTGGGAGGTGTACTAACACCATCAAGAAAAGGGCAGCAAATGTAGGCTATTCGTCTTTTTGTGAAACAAAAGATATGCCTCTTATTTAAGTTTGGCAATTTGACAGTTGCCAAAATTGGCCTGATTGGATGTTAGAATGGGTGAGAGAAAGGAGTCCAGAATGAATTCTGAGCTTTCCAGCGGGGACAGCTGCCTGAATGTGGTGTCACCAAATGAGGTAGATGGAGGAGAGGACGGGGGCCAGTTTAGGAAGATAATGAGAGACCAAGTGGAACTTTGGACTTGCTGAGTTCACATGCCTACAGGACTTTCTGCTCTTACTTCATGCCCAACACATTAAAAACCAAACTCATCCTTGGCTTTATGCCCCAAACTTCCTTTTCCTCTGTTCTCCTATCTGTGTCGGTGGCACCACCATCTCCTAGTCACTTAAAACTAAAAACTTTGGAGCCATATGTGACACATTCTTTCATTTTCACCTGTATCTAATGTATAACTAAGACCTTTCCTCTGTCATTTGTTCATGCTACATATATTTATTGAGCACCTGCTAAGCGCCAGGTACTGAATTAAGCCCTGAGGATATGTGTGAAGAAAACAGACAAGGTCCTTGCTCTCATGGAGCTTATATTCTGTCTGGGAAAGATAGATAATGAACAAGTATATAAGCATGTAAATCAGAAAATTATTGGTAAGTGCTAAGAAGAGAATTAAAGCAAGTGATATAATACTGCCTGGGTGGCTGCTATAGAATTATCAGGAGGTGCCATTTAGGGTGAGGTCTGAAAAGTCCATGCACTAGCAGTAGGGGAATGAGCTTTCCGGGCAGAAGGGCCCAAGCCCTGGATGACCTTGGTAAGTTCTAGGAACAGAAGGAGGCTAGTGTGGCTCTAGGGCTTTCGGTGGCAGAGGTGATGGGGTAATCCTGATAATCATGACTTTTCTTTAACCTCTGCTGCTTGGTTCCTGTGCTCCATCACCTCGTACATGGCCCATTATATGATGCCCTTTAATTTTTCCCCACTTTCACTCTCTCCTCCAAACTATTTTGCGCATGAATGTCTAATTAGCCTGAAATTTTCACATCATTCTGCCATGGTAAAAAGCCTTCAGTAGTTGAGTAGTAGCAGGCTGACCTTTGGGGGCCAAAAAGACAGGCAGCTCTGCTCCTGGGATGTTTGCTCCCTGTGAGATTTCCAAGAGGCCTTGGGAGGAAACGTCTCTTGATAGCCTCTAACGTTTAACCACCTGTGTGTTAGTTTTCTATTGCTGCTTTAACAAATTACCACAAACCTAGTGGTTTAAAACAACACAGATTTATCCTTTTATAGTTCTGGGGGTCAGAGGTCCTAAATGGGTCTTACTGGGGTTAAATCAATATGCTGGCAGAGCTGTGTTCCTTTCTGGAGGCTCTGAGGAGAACCCATTTCCTTCTCTTTTTTCAGCTTCTAGAGTTCCCCCAGATCTCTTAGCTTGTGGCCTATTTCTGCATCTTCAAAACTATCAGGGTAGCTTCCTCCAATCTCTCTCTGACTCCGACCTTCACTTTCTTACTTCTACTTCCACTTCTAAGGACCCTGTGATTACATGGTGCCTACCTGGATAATCCAGGATAGGATAATCTCCCCATCTCAAGGTTAACTCATTGATAACCTGACTTCTCCCTTATTGTGTCATATAATGTATTCACAAGTATCAGCGACTAGGATATGGACATCTTTGAGGGGGTCATTATTTTGCCAGCACACCAAGCCTCTTTTATGTATTAAGATTTCTTAAATATCTGTGGCTCATGGGGACTTCCTACAAATGGAAAGCCCACTAAGACTAAGAGAAGGCCTGTCACGGGAATCTGATTGCTTTGGTTCTATAAACATGGTGCAGCTATGCCCATCAATAGAGCAGGATTATTACTTTTTCCTGCAAGGGCAACTGAATGTGGGATGATGCGAATAGAAGCCTTTGCTGTTAATAAAGATCATTGACCTTTAAGGTACCTCCTAACCCTGAGAGTTTATGATCTTCCTGTTTGATGAGATGACACCCAAGTGAGAATGCACTGCGGGCAAGGGGGGTTGTGGAAATAGAGGGAATCATATTAGATAGCACAAGTTCTAAACTCTCAGAAGAATTATTATTAAGCTTTATTTAGTGGACACATCTGTCTTCCCCACACTAGGAAATTTATAGGTGAAGAGATACCAGAATGTTCCTCAGTGAGACCTTCTTTTGCCGTCTTCAACCTCTAAGTTATGTCTATATGCTAAAGAAACTATTCTTTGGCAGGAAATCCAAGTAAACTCCCATTATATTGATCTCCATTGGAAAATGACCATATGTCCTGAATTTATGGAAGAGTTGTCATTTTATATAATTTTATTCTCCTCAATAAAGAATTAATTAAATGCATAACTAAATGCAATTTAATTTTTACCTTGTAAGACTTTTCATACAAATAACTTCACAAATCAGAATAAGATCCTCTGTCTTAATCGATCTTAATTTCAGTTTGAGCAAGTGTAGTCAAATGTGTCTTCCTAGTGGTGGAATTTTGTTTTTTAAGTATTTTAATTTTTATTTTTTAATTATTTTTAATTTATTTATTTTTGGCCGCGTTGTGTCTTCCTTGTTGCACACAGGCTTTCTGTAGTTGCAGCGAGTGGGGGCTACTCTTCCTTGCGGTGCACGGGCTTCTTATTGCGGTGGCTTCTCTTGTTGCAGAGCATGGGCTCTGGGCGTGTGGGCTTCCGTAGTTGTGGCACATGGGCTTAGTAGTCATGGATCACAGGCTCTAGAGCGCAGGCTCAGTAGTTGTGGCGCACGGGCTTAGTTGCTCCATGGCATGTGGGATCTTCCCAGACCAGGGCTCGAACCCGTGTCCCCTGCATTGGCAGGTGGATTCTTAACTGATGAGCCACCAGGGAAGCCCGCTAGTGGTGAAATTTTTTGCCTAAATAATTATATCTACAAAACATTCCTAGTCAATATAGCTAGAGACAAACAAAACTTACTTCCAGGCTCTTTGTATAAGCAGCAGATTGGTGTCTGGTAATACATTTACTCTGAAAAGCAGGTAAAAGGAAGAAATGTTAAGAATAATGATATCTAATGTATATTAAACACCTTCCATAATTTAGACACCGTGCTAAGAGCTTTACACGTACAGTTTGGTTTCAGTCTTAAAAATGAAGTATCTTCTCCTTGCCTTTATTATAGATGTGGAAGATGATAAGGCACTTAGAGCAATGTGTCCTAATAAGGTATAAAGCTAGGAAGGGGAGAATTGATATTTGGATTAATTCACTGCCTCCTAATACTGCTTCGACCCCAAGCCTTTCTTCCTCTCAGCTGCTCAAGGAGGAGGAGAGCCTTTGGAATTTAGGTGGGTTTTAAGAAGGGAGGTGGTTGGGTAGCTAAAGTGGGAAGGCCAACAGAGCTGAGGTGGGATTATAATGGTGTCCTAAAAGGGTAGGACCTGAACTGCAGAGAGAACCAATGAGAGTCTCTCACCAGATCAGGAACCAGGGACCTCTATGCCTGGGCTCAGAGTTCTTGCTTTGGCATCTTCTGTGATGAAGACCTGCTCTGTCACTCCAGGCTGCCCCATTGCAGAAAATAGCTCACCATTCTCCCAGCCACTCAAACCTAAGCTAGGAGTCATCTGCACTTTCTCTGTTTTCTTCCCTCCTCAGATCCTACTCATCAGCAAGTTCTGATTGTCCTACTTTAAAGTACATCTAGAATCTGGACTCTTCTGCCCGTCCCAATAGCCACCACCTTCCTTGGTCCAAAGGCTCATCTACTCTCTCTCTCCCAAACTAACATAATAGCCACCCTGCTTTCACTCCCACTTTCCTAAAATCCCACCCTAAAGTCAGCTTTCAAAAACATAAATCAGATCATGTCTTCTCTCCTCCTAATCTTCATTGACATCTTCCTGCTGCATTTAGAATACAATCCCAGTCTGTTAAAAGGGCACACAAGGCCCTTGGTGAACGGGATCTTGCCCACTTCTCTAAACTCTTTTTGTATCGTAAGTCCTTTCCCATCTCGGGGCCAACTTTGTACCTGGATTCCCTCTGGTGGGATCACCTCCTTACTTAGATATTTAATGTTATCTCTTCAAAGAGGCCTCAGGTAAGTACACCTTCACATGCATCTCTCAAATACTCTATCACATCACCCTTTCAATTTTTTATGCAGCAATCATTCCAATCTATTATTATTTGCAAGCTGGTTGATCTTTCATCTCTTCCATTGGAGGGCTAGACCTCATCTGTCTAAGTCCTCAGTGTCTGACAAATTGTGGGTTCGTTAAATATCTGATAAAGCAATGCATCATAATGATTTTTTAAAGTAGTATTATGTTTTTAAGCTTAGGTGCTTATAGGGGACACATTTTAGAATGTCTGCTCAGCTCATAATTACCCTCTTAACTGGGTTCCCCAATTCGGAGAAAATGGCCCCCAGGACCATTTGGTTGAACATGCCACTGATCTCCTGCAGCAGTGGATTGGACAGCTGACCCAAGCTGGGCGAACCAAAATTGCAACCTTTGCAATTTGGAATTAGGACTGAGAGTAATACGGTTGGACTGTACTGTGTATCCTCAGGAGACCTGAGCAGTCATGAGTTCTGCTCTGGGGATCAGAGAAGGCTGGTGAGCAAAGAGAGAGAAGACCGAGTAGATGGGCAGAGAGAAACTGTGACATGAGACACAGGGAGAGCGTCTGGATGACTTTCCAGGTTCTGATTCCAGTATCATCCTGCTGCCCAGCTGAACTCCTGCCCTTGGGATCAGGGAAAAATCAGCTGCCTACCCTTCAAATGCCAACCCATACGTGAAATCAGTGTGGTGAGGATATCTCAGTCAATTTAACACTTAGTGAAAACAAATTTGCCATTATCATGTTGGTTCTGCTTTAGCGCATGATGCCCTGTGCCATTTTCACCTCATATGATGATAGATGACTTGCTTTTCAGCTAGAAACTGTGTGTAAGTGAGAAGATTTCTAGAAGAAGCAAATGGAGAAAAAGCAGTGAGAGCCCAACATCTTTGTGGCATCCCTTGCAAGGAGAGAGTAAAGCAAGCTCTGAAAAAGGGAGGTGTGAGTGATGAAAAAGCAAGTGCCGAAGCAATTAGCAGGGAGCTGTGTGGGCCCAATCGCAGTGAGCAGGGCTTCTGAGAACTAGGGGGCTTATAGAATATAAAATGTTTGTTTGCAAGATATGAGTTTAGAAGCAGCAGAGTGAATCTTCTCAGGTGATGCATCATGATGATGAAATCCATCTTCACAATGGAAGACAAATGCAGCAAAAATGAAATATTCCCTTGGAACCAGGGGTTTAAAGTATAGTAGGCTGCTCCACCGTTGGTAACAATCATTGCCAACTCAGTTTAACAGCACACAATCCCCTCTTTGCCCGACCTCATTACACCTGATACTAATGAGGGACTAAAGTCCAATGGTCATGGCTGGGAGTTTAATATTGCTCCAATCACACCAGTTCAAAAGCCCCTTATCAGCAAAGTCCCGGGAGAAAAACGTTGAGTTCTCAGCAATGCAACCAGCTGTAAAGTATCTCTCAATGAGTTCACCAAGGTGTGAACTTAAAAGCCCAGCAGGAGCTATTTATATCTGAAGATTATTAGGCATTCGCTGAGGAGAGGAATTGCCTCTGAAAATGGTGCCTCTAACTAGGTACTTCTGCTGTAAACCCCAGAACACTGAGCTCTTCAGAGTAATTTTCATTCTTACGAGAGTGTGCATCTCGGCTTGGAGTGTTGTTTCTCCTGTCCTGTATCTGGACAGAATGGGGAGGGAAAGTGGTCTCCAAGGACATGGAACAGTTGAATGTCAGTTACTTTAGTACAGATCAACAGACCACCTGCTGCTTCCATGACTAGCACTTTTTAAACCCAAGGTAAGACCGATATGCACAGTTTATGTCTGCTTATAAGGACACGTGCAAAAATATCCTGGGACACTTCAACCCAGGGAAAGCTCTGCATCTGTAGCTGCATCCTGGCCCTGCTGGAATAAATGGCCATGAGACTGAGCTGGGGGAAGTCTCTTTGCCAAAAAAGAGAGGTTATAAGACCTGGAGCAGTGTTTCCCTAACTGAACTCAACAGGGTTTTAGTATGTGTGAGGAGATAAGAGGATTACATGGGCAATGTTTTTGAGATACTGAATTAAACAAGTTAAATTAAGATTTAGAATGTATGCATGAAACATTCATGCATAACAAAAAAATCTATATAAAAACATATATAAGGTGTAAATAGCAATAAAAACCCATCTTTAATAAAGACAACATTACCAGTCCCATCAATCCACCTGGATGCCCCTTTCTGACTGTGTCCTTCTCTCTCCCCAGGTAACCAGTTTTCTGAATTTTGTGTGTGAGTTTTGCTCTTCATAATGGTTCAACTCTGTATGTATATATCCTTAAATAATGTAGTTTAAATTTTTATATTCTTTTGAGTTATCTTTGTATCAATAGCATACTGTAGATATTCTACTGAGATTTGCTCTTCATTCAACTCAGTGTTCCTGGTCTTTATATACACTGATACGCACAACTGTAGTCCATTTTCATTGTTATTACGCATTCCATGAATATACCACAATTTATTTACCATTCTCTCTCTCTTTTTTTTTTTAAGGATGTTGTGTTGCTTACAGTGTTTTTCTATTACAAACAATGGAGTTATGAACTTTCTTGTATGTGGTTCCTGGGGCACATGTGCAAGAATTTCTCTAGGGTACATACCTAAGAGTAGAATTACTGGATGTGAGGGTTAGCACATCTTCAGCTTTGTAGGATAAACCAAGTTGTGTTCCAAAGAGATGGTTGCAATTTTCATTCACTCCAACAGGCTTTAAGAATTCATTGCTCTGGGGCTTCCCTGGTGGCACAGTGGTTGAGAATCCGCCTGCCAATGCAGGGGACACGGGTCCGAGCCCTGGTATGGGAAGATCCCACGTGCTGCGGAGCAACTAGGCCCATGTGCCACAACTACTGAGCCTGCGCGTCTGGAGCCCGTGCTCCGCAACAAGAGAGGCCGCGACAGTGAGAGGCCCGTGCGCCGCGATGAAGAGTGGCTCCAGCTTGCCGCAACTAGAGAAAGCCCTCGCACAGAAACGAAGACCCAACACAGCCAAAAATAAATAAATTAAAAGAAAACAAAACAAAACAGAAAAAGAATTCATTGCTCTGTATCCTCATCAACACTTGGTAATGCTAGACCTAAATTTTTTTGCCTATCTCATTGGGATTACGGTTCTTATTTCTATTATTATTTGTGAGTTTAATCATCTTTTCATATATTTATTGGTCATTTCAGTTTCATCTTCTGTAAATGCCATCCATGTTCTTGCCCAGTTTCTAATTATGTTGTCTTTTCCTTATTGATTTGTAGGAGTTCTTTTTGCATTCTTCATTGGAATTCTTGTTATATGTTTGTAAATTTCTTCTCCCAATTTGTGATGCAAGTTTTCACTTTTTTTTTTTTTTTTGTCGTTGTTGGTTTTTTTTGGTGCCGTGCAGCATGTGGGATCTTAGCTTCCTATCCAGGGATCGAACCTGTGCCCCCTGCAGTGGAAGCTCGGAGTCCTGACCACTGGGGAAGTCCAAGTTTTCACTTTCTTAGTGGTGTCTTTTCATGAAGAGAAGTTTTACATTTTAATACAGATGGATTCATCAATCTTTTTTTATAGTTGTGCTTTGGGGATCTAATTTAAGAAATATTTCTCTACCCAGAGGTTATAAAGATGTTTAGAAAATATTCTAAAATTTTTCTCAGAATAACTTAACTTTCAGTTGCTGGAGTTCTTTTTGGTGTGCTTCTTTTATTGCAATGCCACAGTAAGACTGACTAATTGGGGTCCCAGATATTATAAGATTCTTTTACGCATGTGATTTACATTGATCATAATAATTCAGTGAGGTAGGTAGGTGAAACATTACTTATCCCCGTTTAATCTCTGACAGTACTGACTTAGGGACGTGCAGTGACTAAGTCTAAGGACACAGTTTGAGAGTGGTTAGACAGCATTCAAATTCAGGACTAACGAATGTAGCATCTGTGTCTTTCTACCATACTATGCAGCATGTAGGGAAGACACATGTGAATGCTCTTTGAAAAAGTATTTATGCAAAAACTAACCACCTCCAGATAAAATGGCTACTTTTCTATTATTTGGGTTTAATGATCACAATTTCTTAAGAAGTGCTACTCAAAGATTACTGGAAAGTACCTGTATCTTATGTAATTTTGTAAGATTATTTTGTTTAACTCAGTGTTTCTCAAGTTTAGCTCACATAAAGAAGACTTTATTTTTTAATAAGTGGACATTTCCATTAGTAATAGGAGTAACTTGTTCATAAATTCATAAGCATGTAGTTCAAAATCTCTGTTTCTGAGAAGATGATGGCAGAATGGCAATGGAGGAGGCAACTTGAAATCTGTGTTCAACAAGATTAAAAAGTTAACCATCCCTGGGGAAATAAGCCCCTTAACAGTTCAGTGAAATAGGACCAGAAGTCCTCATTTGCTGAGGAATGTACTTAACACTAGGGTTGATTGGATCTCACTTTTCCATTTCACAAAATACATATGTACATTAATGTGTACTTTCAAGTTGCTAAAAAGGGGCCATCTTAAAACTAGAGATGAATATAACTTTATATATTTTGTAGCGGGGTGCATGCTCACAGGTTTACCCCATTCATTGGAAGAAATGATGTACAGAATGACTGCACACTGCAGCCAAGATGGGGCTGCTATAGGAAATGGACTCCCAATGCATTACTGAAGAAAAAAAGGTCTCAGTAGAGGAAAAAAAGGAACACTATTAACTTCAGCTGAAACTGGTGAAAAATAATTGCTAGGAGGAGGAGAGACTTTGTTAATAAAATAACAATAATTTCTTGTTAATAAAATAATTTCTTGAAATATTTCCAACACCTGACATATTCTGACTATCATCCTTGCAACACCAAGAAATAAAGTCAGATCTGTGGCCCCAATCTGATAGAAACAGCAGTGATTAATAGTTTGTTTTAATGAGGAAACTGGCATCTAATAAGTTATTGATTTTTCTCAGCATCTTACTAAAATGATTTGGAATGTGAAAAAATCCTCCCCTCATATAAGGCAGTATTGATTAAGTATGAATTCATACATAGGGATTCTGGATGCTTTGTTATCTCAGGGCCAGTGCATATTACTTGATTAATATTGATTGCACTCTGGCCATCAGTGAATTCTTAAGGTATCGTTTTTAGTCAAGGAAGAACGAATTGTTTAGTGTGACCCTGAAATCACTTTGTAGCAGCAGATCCAGAGAAAGTCAGGTTGTTGATGATGCAGAGCAAGTGGCCATGGATTTGATTTGTTACAGTGGTTTCAATGTTATAGTTATGCTTAGAAGATTCTTTTACTTCATTTTTTCCTGCACATTTTTCTTTGCCCAGTATATACCTTCTCTATTTTCTACATGGCAAACTTCTACTCATCCTTCAGGACCCCACTCAAAAGTCATCTCTGTGACTGTGTTTTTTGATCCTCTTGGGAAGATTTTGTTCTCTTGGGTCCTCTTACCACCCTTTGTTGTACATAAGTCTTCAAAACAGAGGGATAAATGCCAGTAATTATGTTTTATATCTGCTTCCTACTAATCCGTGAGCTTCTTTTGGACAGGGCTGTAAATTTTCTCTTGTGATGTGTTTGCCCCTGATAATTCCCAGTATCCAAGAAGAAAGTACACGCCTGGCAATGTGTAAATACTTGCTGCTGTTACATATTGGGTAGGCGTCTCTACAATACTGGAACCTGAAACTTCTGGTCCCATAGGATTTAAATGGGCTTTATACTGCCTTGGAATTTGGGAGTCACAGGTATCGCTGTACCAAGTATCTTTATTACTACCACTGCCACCACTACTTATGGAGTGCTTGCATGGGTTACACTGTGCCCAACACTTTAAACACAAAATCTCAATTTCTCACTGTGGAGCAGGATCGTTGTTATGTTCTCCATTTTAGAGATAAAGAAAGTGAGGCTTAATACTTTTCCCAAGGTCACATCACTAATAAATGGTGAACCGGGGAGTCAAATCAAGGTCTCTCTGATCCCAAAGCCCACGTCTATAGTGTGACTTGAGACACTCTGGCAAAGGTTCATCCAAACTGGGAACCCAAAATTCCACCCTTAGAGGTTAACTTTTTTGAGTCTTGTTGGCTTTATAGGGGCAGCAGGGGTAAGATGGTGAAACATACCCAAATAGAGTATTCTAATATATTGGAAATAGTTGGTGAACTGTAATATTTTAAGTTCCTGCCTACTAATTTATCAAGATGGATCAGTTGACAATTAGAAAAAAGCTTTCCCTTTAGCAATAGTTTACATGGGAAAGAAAATACAGAGAAAGGAGCCAGTGAGGGGCCAGAGAGAAAGGACAGTATCTGAAAGAAGAGTAGAAGGTGCTAAAGACTAAAGGGAGGGGGTGTCCTTTTGGTTTTCATAGAGGCTCTGACTACTGCTGAGATAATGGTGTTACTTCGGGTAGATCAAAATGAAGGGGAAACGCCACGCCCATCTAGAGCATCCTATTGGTTTCCTCTTGCTGCTGTAACAATTTGTGATAATTTGCCACAAACTTAGTGGCTTGAAACAACATAAATTTATCCTCATAATTCTGGAGATTAGAAGTCTGAAAGGTGTCAGCAGAATTGCATTCCTTCTGGAGGCTCTAGGGAAGACTATTTCCTTGCTTTTTCCAGGTTTTAGAGGCCACCTGCATTCCTTAGCCGGTGGTCTCTTCCTCCAGCCTCAAAGCCAGCAGCGTGGCTTCCAATCTCTCTGACGGACTCTGGCCCTCACTCTCCTGGTCCCTCTTTCACTTGTAAGGACCCTTGTGATTATATTGGGCCATCTGGATAATACTGGATGATCTCCCTGTTCAAAACCTGTAACTTAATCATATCTGCCAAATCTCTTTTGCATGTAGGGTTCCATATTTATAGGTTCTGGGGATTAGGATGGAGACATCTTTGGGGTACCTTATTCTGCCTACCACAAGTGTGTTAGAGTGGAAGTTAGAGATCAGGAGACTGGGTTCCAATCTTGGTGCTGCCATTGAGAAATTCTGTGCCTTGGAGCAAATCTCAACCTCTCTGGGCCTATTGCTTCCGAGGTGCCTTTATGTAAATGCTGCAAGGCGTGGCTCTGGCTAATTAAAAACCAGACCTGTTTTACACACCTGCAAATGATAACATAGCATTTATTTAAGGCCACTTCTGAGCATCAGTCAGTAGTCATTAGTCCTTCTAGTCATTAGTGTTTCTGCAGGTTCTCAGCTGATTTCTGCTTACCATCCTACGTTTACTTGCATCGTGCCTACAGAGTCTGTAAGTTTTCAATTTCTTATTTTAAATAGGGGGCTCCAGTTCTGTAGTGTGGCTGATACATTAAATATCCACAGCCAAATTGCTTAACGCCAGGTTTTTATCCCCTTCAAATTAAAGCTTTTAAAACACCCAGACTCCATGCTGGCTGAATGACACACACAGACTTTCTGCCGGCTCTCGGGGGCAGGCGATACTGGTTCCTGTCAAGTTCTAAATCTGGATGCTTTTTTATAGTGGAACAACTAAAAGGAATTGCTTCCTCATGATATATAACTACTACTTATTATAGACTGATCCATTTTGCAGCAGGGAGGTGGCAGGCAGGGAGCTGGAGAAAGAACAAGAGCCAGTCTTAGACCTGAGAGAAAGGAACCTTCTAATTGTCTTTCCCATGACAGCATCATAGGTTTCTTTATGGCAGCGTTATTTCACAGTGACCTGCCACACTGCTCTAATTTTTCTGGTGTCACTCATGCAGGTTTAAAAAATGATTGGTTTTGGGCTTCCCTGGTGGTGCAGTGGTTGGGAGTCCGCCTGCCGATGCAGGGGACACGGGTTCGTGCCCCGGTCCGGGAGGATCCCATATGCCGCCGAGCGGCTGGGCTGGGCCCGTGGGCCATGGCCGCTGAGCCTGCGCGTCCAGAGCCTGTGCTCCACAACGGGTGAGGCCACAGCAGTGATAGGCCCGCGTACCGCCAAAAAAAAAAAAAAAAAAAAAAAAGATTGGTTTTATTTGGGAATTTGTCAAGGTTTCACATTTGTGGAAGCCTTGAAGCAGTGGCCTAATAGTCCGTAATTTGGTGTGCAAAGGGATATTGATGGGTAACCTGCTTGGGCCCACAGGTGCCTATAGTGATCACATCCTTATGCCTAGCAGCAAAATCTCTGTAATTTCTTTTAAGCTACAGTAAACCTTTACTGTCAGAAGACTCCATTCCAGGTTCCAGAGGATTCCTGGCATCCTGAGATGGGAGAAAAGCCTTTCAAGCTTCATGATCTCGTTGATATTTAAACTTAATTCCCATGAAATGTACTTCAGGTGTTAGTAAACCCAGACTTGGATCAGCGTATTCTGGCCCTCCAGATTTACACACTATTTTTTATGACTCACAGTCTGGAAATGAAAAGTACTGGACTCTGAATCCTCTCTCTCTCTCTGTCTCTCCCTCACTCTCTCTCGCTCTGTCTCTCTCTCTCTCTCTCTCTCTCCTTAGGATCTCAAAACCCCTAACAGATGTTTTTAAAAGCCTCACTTTTGAGGGCTGTTTTGGCCTCCTGCCACTGTGTACTTTTAGGTTTAATGAAAATTGGTGCCTCCCAAGCTCTCCTCCTGAGGGGGAAGGCAGCTACTCTGGTGAACTTGCTCAGAAAGAGCACACAGGCCAGTGAGGTCGTGTGTAAACACACGCACACACACCTGCTTTGGCCCTGGCTCCTTTCTCTCCCGGTTGCCTGGGTTGGCCGAGCTTGGTGCATACCTGCTGGTGTTTATCACAGTTGGTGTTTCTCCCCCTTCGGTGCTCCTCGACATAGCGGGCGCTTATTTGAGCAGCAGGTGATTTTTCTGAAGTGACCTCTGCGGGATGGGAGATTTATGGTGGTGTTAGCTTTCATTATGTGTCGAGGCTGCCTCGTGAGCTCACTGCGTCGCTGTCAGAGGAAGAGAAGAACGCTTCCCAGAATAAGCCTCCGGTATTATCTTTGAACATATGTTCTTGATTAAATGAGAAGAGGAAAGTCTCTTCGTTTTTCCCATTTGGAGGTTAAAGTGGAGGGTTTGTCTAAAAACAGATTGCAGTAAATTGTGGGTTATTTGAACAGTACGTCAACATTATTTACTCATGGAAAAAAAAATCTCAAATTGATAGGTTTCTTTTAATTACCTCATCCTGAAAGCTGCTCTCAACAAACAGCAAATATTTCAGAAGCCATTTGGATAAGTCTGGAAATGTTGAATTACTGGAAACCTGCCGAGAATAATACCTTTGAAAATGTTTCCATAGTTCTGAGTATAAGAAAACTTGATTAGGAAACAGCTTGTCTCTGAGCAAACTGGGTGTCGCCTTCTGTGGTCTTGCTAGCCTCCTTGTTAAAGATGGCTTACAAGATTCTTACCTCATGATGATCACGCCCCCTGAAAAACAGGTACCTTTCTGGAGCTAGTTGTTACTGTCCCTCACTCAGACCAGAGTGGCCTTGTTTAACCCCACTCTGATAATATCTTCCTCTTGGGTTCTGTCTAGCAAACACAAAAGCAAAATGAAAGAAGGTTCAGTAATTGAGTGAGTTCTGGGCAAGTCCAAAGAGCTCTTCTAGCGAATCCAGGCCAAAGCACATGTTACAGACAATGTCCTTTGACTTCATTGCTTGGTCCTGACTCGATGAAAAGAGGATCTGATAGATACAGCCATTCCCAGGGCCCAAACCTACTTGGGGGGTGAGGGAGGTCGCTGAGGGGAAGAGGACAAGGGCACTCACAAGCCACTCATACACATACACCCCTGGGCTCATGTCCTTTTGTAACATCCTTTTCAAAACTGCTTATCATGTTTTCTTTCTGTGTGCATAAGGGACTGTGGTGTGGTGGCAGGGGTCCTGTACGTGAGAGGTTGGGCTAGATTTGGGGTCAACACACTGTGATTTACCGTGGGCCTCAAGTTCCTTGGGCACATCCCATACTTTGGGTAACATTCCATACAGTAGCATATTGTATTGTTTACTTCTTGGGAAACTTATAAACTGAGTATCTCATTAAGAGTATTTTGTCTGAGATGGGCATATGCAGGGCTGATTTCAGGACTGCTATATGTGCTGATACAGTTGTTTGGTTGTTAAATATTGATATCTCTACCAGTTGGTAAATCACTGCCTGAGATTCACTGCCTGGCCCGAAGTGGAAGCCTCCACGACTGTGATGGGGCACTGGAGCCTCACGGCCCTGGGTGTATGTGCAGTTGCCAGTAGCCTTAGCCTCAGAGAAAATTTCCTGTGCCTGCCTAGACCCTCGAGTCTGCCACAGTGCTGAGCTCCCTTGGCCCCAGTTTGGGTTTGTGCAGAGGAGGTCAGACAAAAGGAGACTTGCCAGGGCAGTGCTCCCAGTCAGGCCAACAAAATTCACTTTTCAAAAGAAGTTTTGAATCATTTGGGAGATCAAAGGGTCTTTCTTCTACCCTTGCAACTCTTTTCCTCCACGTACCGATGTGAAGTCCAGAAGCCTTCACCGTGGAGACCAGTTCAAGGACGGAAGATGTAATTCTAGTCCCAGCTCCAACACTTAATAACTCCGTGACCTTGGGCAAGGGACTTAACCTCTCTACACTGCAGTTTTCTCATCTGCAGAGTATTGATGTTGGCCTCGATTCCTTCCAGCTGTAACAACAAATGATTGTTGGTCCTTAAATTTCTGTTTACTAGCCCATTCACCCACCGCATCAATGGATATGCCATTTACGCTTCAAGAAAAAAAAAATAACATCTTCTGCTGACAAATAATGTTTGAACACCAGTTAAGGTAAGAAGGATGCCAAGTGCTCTGATGCTGCCTGAAAGAGGGAGTTGACAGGCACAGGATATGGCTGGCTTGCTCTACCCCTGCTCACCACATCGCTCAACAGAGGTGAGCACGCTAGCTGAGCTCAGCTGATGGAGCTTCAGGCTAGTGGAGCCATGGCCACTGATTCAATTCCTGCTCCACCTGGCTAAGGTCATCCATCTCGTGGTCCTACCCTAGCAACCACCTTTAAAATGTGTATTGTGGCTCATCAAGGGCCCCTAAAAAGTATGTGGATGGGTCAATGAAAATTCATTATTATTAACAGGGAAAATAATTTCAACATACTAGCAACAATGTCATATACTTGACATAGAGGGGCACTGTGTTAATGGACTTAGCATTGTTTTTGATTTTGTGACTCATTTTGAGTATTATAAGTTATACATTATGCTATCTCTTTATGATTTTAAAAACGTTTTTGGTCTTTCAACTTACAATATTTTTATAACTTGGGGAGTATTTTGGGATGGGGGAGAGGACAGAAAAGTTCCACCTCTTATTTTAGAATAAATGTCATTCATAACTTCAAAGCTAATATATAGAAATTCATTTTGTAGATTTTTATTATCAACCTATTCCCTACATGGAGATTATCCTTAGTCATATAACATTATAGTCATCAACAAAGATGACTAGGACCAAAATACTGTGTTAATGTTATCTGCTGTTGGGAGGATTGTTGTTTTATGCTTGTTAAGGACAGAAGAATTTATAGATCCATGTGTGAGTCTGGTTTCCCGAAAAGTCTGAGTCCTGGCCTGGCCTATATGTCTAAGGGCTTCAATGCCATGGTGTTGATAGACAAGGGTTGTGGTGGTTTGGGGGGTCACCCTGGTTGTTTTTTAGGAAAGTGAGTTTTTTTTTTTTTTTTTTTCCGCGGTACGCGGTACGCGGGCCTCTCACTGTTGTGGCCTCTCCCGTTGCGGAGCACAGGCTCCGGACGCGCAGGCTCAGCGGCCATGGCTCACGGGCCCAGCCGCTCGACGGCATGTGGGATCTTCCCGGACCGGGGCACGAACCTGCGTCCCCTGCATCGGCAGGCGGACTCTCAACCACTGCGCCACCAGGGAAGCCCGGAAAGTGAGTTTTTAATCTGGATTCTCATCTCATTTCTCTATTTCACTTTGGCTTCCTTTGTGTCCCGTAAACAAAAATCCTACCAGGCTTGAACTCCAGCTTGGTTTTAGGAATTACAGCCAGCTTTTTTTGCAAGCAACACTGCAGACACTTAATGAAAGAATTTAAGCTGAGAAATTTAATATTCTTGAATTGGGAAGTCCTGGGATTTGTCCCTATTCAACATGCTCCTTAATTTAAAAGCTAAAAAATTGATAAATGTCACTTCCAGATGCATGCACTAAATTCAGGATCTAAAAATAATTGCCAAAGTACAATATGAATGGGTTGATGTTCCTTCAGCAATTTAACCTCTGTCAGTATCTCATGCTGAGGGTTTGTCATTGTTGTGATAACACTTCAGGTTTGAAACTAACTTTCCTATAATGCCAAACTTACCAGCCAACCTTTCCCCATTCTCTTTTTTTTTTTTTTTTTTTTTTTTTTGCGGTACGCGGGCCTCTCCCGTTGCGGAGCACAGGCTCCGGATGCGCAGGCTCAGGGGCCATGGCTCACGGGCCCAGCCGCTCCGCGGCATGTGGGATCTTCCCGGACCGGGGCACGAACCCGTGTCCCCTGCATTGGCAGGGGGACTCTCAACCACTGTGCCACCAGGGAAGCCCTCCCCCCATTCTCTTTTATATGTGTGTTAAGGAACCTGCAAGACCCCTTGGTAAATCAAAGCCTGATCCATCAAGGCTTAGTGAAGGAAGAATCTGCACCTTGGGAGGGACAGCTAGGTGTTATGGCAAACATTTGTTCCCAGGACTCCCCTTTCCCTTAGGGATTCCTTATTATGCTGCTGTCACCACATTGATCCCCATGGGACACTCCTCCTCCAATAATGCTCAGGACCAAGGGTGGACCCAAATGTCTCCTTAATTCTCCAAAGCACAGTGTGGCTGTGACCAAACTGCAATTTTTAAACAAAATTTTGAGTACCAAAAACTTGGGATAGCAAAAGGGAAATAAATGCTAAGAGTTACATAAAAACAGATGATCTGGTTTGCATGATTCATCTCTCTGCCTTGTTTCTTTGGAGGAAATCTTCAATCTCTACCACCTCAGGCCAAGTCACAAAGAGAGTCCACCGTTCCCTTCCCACCTATCTCAGGATCTTTTTCCAGCCAGGGACCTTTTTTCCTTGAATGATAGATATTGGGAATGTCCACCCTTTCAGGGCCTTATTCTGTGGCCTCCACAAAATCAGAATGAACCTGGATTGCCCCAGGAGCTCCATGAGACACACATGAGGGTGAGGATTATTGATGTTGAGGAGAAGCAGGAAAGTCAGGACCAAATTCCAAATGCCTTTCCTATAACAAGGACTATCACCCTTTTCTGGTTTATAACATACTTGCAAGTTAGGATTTTTGTCAGTCCACTTGGAGAAATGAAAATTAGCACGTCAACAATCATTATAAAACAACAACTTCTGTGATATAACAGCTCTTATTGGTTGCATTTTATCACTTTGCTTCTCTTGAATAGAACAGTGTGTTGATCTGACTTATTCTCTTCAGGCCTCTAAGGGCAAAGTTCTCCCTTGTTCCAGTAAATATTTTTTTGCTTTGGTTTGATGTTACCACTGCCTTATGTTCCACTCCTAACAAGTTGTCCATTTGTTCTACATCATGTTGCTTCTGTCCATCAGACTCTATGGCCCATCTGATGGACATCATAATAATGGCCTTCATACTTGGATGTAGCCAAAATAAAATTTTCACATTGTTTAAATGTATTAGTACACTTATGAAGCTTTCTCTGACATACCAAAGTGCACAGGACCCTGGTTGACAATAACTATACTACATTATTAGGGTAATTTGAACAAGATCAGAATTTTTATACTGCATATTTTGGCTAATCTTATTAACATAAACTTGTTTTTAGTATGCATGTGATAGGTATGCAAAAATATTTGCATTTAAATTTCCTACATGTATGTGAATTTAGGTGTATGTGTATGTTTTAAATAAACAATATGGCAAGGAGTGCTGGCTAACGTACAAAGATCTATAGAATGGCTTTCTCAGTATGACCCTTGGGTTTTGTGGTGCTGTGACTACCTCATAACAAAGGGAAATATTTTGCTATGAATTTCCTGTTCCTGGAAGACTACATGGTTGAAAAATCTCTTCTTCCCTCTTGAGAACTAGCCGTGTGCCAAAGTAAGAAGAAGCCCTTGAAAGAATTACTCAGCCTTCCCCCTACATTTTCTCCTCACCCCCAAGTCTAATAATTTAAAAAAAAAGAAACGGAAGAGCACTTGTCACTAAACTGCTTAGCACTTTAAAATAGCCAGACGCAGTGCATGCATCTATGTCAGGTTTGGACTCACACCAACCATGAAAATGCTCTGTCTTTTTTTAGGAAGTAAATTGCATACATATTGCAAAGAGTATTCAAAAAAGTGGTTTCCTTTTTGCTTTGTCTGAACTACTCGCACGTCAGTTTTAACCATGCTCTGAATCCATAAACATTTTCTTTAGTTGCCAAGCTTCGCCAGCCTCTCTCTGCTCATTCGCCAGAGTGGCTGCACTGTATCAGTTGGTTGCTAAAAGGTCGAGATCCCTGCATCTTAGGCATGGAAGAGACGTTAAGATGGGTTACGAAATGTCCTTACTTTATAAATGAGGGGATTGAAGCTCACAGAGATTGATTGGCTTCTGGGGGCCACAAACCAGTATGTAATAGACTAGGAGCCATGCTTCCTTGGTTGGTTTAAGTCTGTAATTCCTGCACCTCTGCTGAAGCCCTTTGAACATTGCTAGGCATTCTATAAATGTAAGGTGTCTGTGGAAGGCTGATGAAATTGTCGTTGCACTCAGTCCTTTATCAAAAGTGCCGAATCCACCAAAGTTTGTGTGCTTCTAATGCACCTTTCAGGATTTAATGAAATCCTTAAAATCCTTTCCTTTAGCCAGCCTTCACCTGTCTCTCCCTTCTGAAATGGCTGAGAAAATACAATTCATTATTATTTATTTAAAGCCTTCAGAATTTAAAGTTTGTGATAATCTAGATGTGAACACACCATGCTTACAGAATAATAACTTCAAAATAAGCATTCTTTTTCAAAACAGTAAATACTTATAAGAGGAATTTTGATGAAAATCAGCAGTTCAGAAAATGAAGGATTTCATTAAAATGCCTTTATCTTCCGGGCTCAGCATCTAATTTGACAAAGAAAAAAAAATACAGTGTTTACGACACTTTACTATGGAACATTTTTGAGGCCTGTTGATTTGTGACGGTTTTCATTCACATTAATCTTAATTTTTATCCTTCCCTTAAATTTGGGCTGGAATTATTTGATATTGTGATTATACAAAAGTAACAAAATAAATGATCCACTCCCCTAATTCTATGATTAGGCTTCACATTTCATTGTTCTGTTGAACCTCTCACTTATCTTCTGCCCTTTCTCCCAGTGCATCCAGATGATTGAGGTTAAATACGCATTATTTTCTCAATAATGTCAGAAACCCTTCAGAAATAGAGGTGATATAGCAGTGCCCCCTTCTTCATGACAGAGATCCTGGGGAAGCACCTTTTGCACTAAGTGGGTTACATCCAACATCATTTAAAGAATGTTGCCTGTGGGTATGATTTGGCTGTGGTATCTATAAGTCTATGTAAACATGAACCATGAGATTTGCTTTTAATTTGTTTGGCAGCCAGATTTCCTTAGTTCTTTGTCCCAGGCTAATTTTCAGGGATTCTTCATGGAATCTAACCCAAGTTTATGCACAGTCATTTGAGACAACTATGAAGCAGGGTCAGGCCGCCTGCTGTTTGGGCGACAGTAACTTGTTTACTGAATAGCTGGAACTCAGTGGAGTTTATTCTTCTCCTTTTATTGCCTGAAAACATGCTCTTGGATCTCCCTTCCCCATGCACAGCTTTCCAGCCATTTGCAGGCACAGAATTAAGGTCTACTCAAGTTAAATCTTCTCCCTGCTCTCCTATCAGGCCTAACCCACAGCTTCAGTATCCCCTGCAGGGAAGGCAAGTGTGGTCTTTTCTTTCACTTTTGTCTTTTTCCTTTCTCCTCAGTTGTTGCCTCTGGTCTCTCTTCCTTCTCTTCAGAGAGCCAGGGAAGAGGGATTGGGGACCAGGTAGAAATATCTTAGCTGTCAGTGTTATGATCTTGTCTCTATATCCTTGGTGTTCTTCCAGAGCCCTTTACTCTGTGGCTGACTCACTGTGACCCTTAGCAGTATACTCACAGCTGGCATCTCCTTGCACCCTGCTTAATCCTGAAATTGAACCTACTCTCCAGCCTACAATCAGCTCCTGGACCATTGTCAGCCCCTGCCTTCAGAGAAATTCTCTCTTTCACATATGTGCTCTCACTTGCTACTTTGGTTTCAAATCAACAGGTTTGTTGTTTTAGTTTGGCTTTGTTTTTCCACCCTAGGTGCTTTCCCTCATTTGAGTATAGCTGTGTAATTAGAATTTTGTTTCGTGTTGGATCTAGTTATTGTAGGGTCTCCCAGTGTATTAAGTCTGCTATACTGGGGAAGCAAGAAGTTGGACATTTGAGTTTGGGAAGCTTTGAGAGGGAGAGGGAGAAACATTACCATCTCCCTCCAGAGAGGGAGAAACATTACCATCTCTCTTCACTGCATATTTGCCTGTCCCTATGAATGTGTCTGTTCCTACGTGGTCCCTTCTAAGAATCTATTTTTAAATTTCTAGTTTGATTAGTCTGGACAGGGTGTAATTGCTGGACTGGTTTTTGTGTGTTTTAGTAAGTCTTTTTTTTCGATTTTGTGTGAGTACTTAGTAGTTACTGTCTCCAGCTTTGGAGCTTTAGCCAGAATTCTGAGACAATAGGAAATGTTCCATCTTGTTCTGTGGTACTTAGTGCGTGGTTGAGCCCCAGTGGTTTTAGACCAAAATTCTTAGTCTCATTTGGAACTCTAAATACCACTTAAACCAGTTAATCCCAGCCCTCCTGAGGACCTGGGCTCTACCATTAATTGAGTTGTCTGGTGAGTACTTTGGTTGGCAAAACTGGTTATATGTTTGACTTGAGGTTTCTGGTACTCTCTTACAAAGTGTAAAGGTTTAGAGTATAGCCACTGTGGCATACTTGGGATCTTCAACATAATTTCTAGAAAAGGAAAATCAGCAGTCCATCCTATGATATTTTAACCTTGAGCTTGGACGTTGTTCAAACAAGCTGCATATTACAGGGACTTTATAGTAACAACATTGGAGAAAGGGGTGTGAATGGGAAAAGCTCATGGGAAGTCAGGATAATGGCTACCACAGCCATTAAGAGCAAAGCTGCTGGTCTCTAATGGTTTAGCTAAATTCCCCACCAAGAGGTTTCCCAAAGGTATCATGGAAGCTTTAGGGAGGCTTCAGAAATTTCAAAACACATTGAGCTATATTGTAGACACCTGACCAATCAAGTGTTGTTGAGCCCTAGAATTCTGAGCTCTGGTAATTTTTCTAAACACAGATCTCTGAGAATGTAACAGTTTGGAGTGTCTATTATCTTATCCTGACTTTTTAACACTCCCTTTACTCCACAGCCATATTTTTATGCTGTGCAGTCCTCTGGCCTTAATTGATTGGATTGGGGTGGACAACTTGACCCCTTCTAGCTTGATCTTTCTTTCAAGAATTTGGAATTGGCACTAAGAAATAGTCTGTACTTGTGGCTGAAACGTAAGTACTATAAACTCAGGAACTGTGCATGGAGAAACATAAAAGAGACAGGAAAAAAGAGACACTTTTCCTTGTCTCTTGAGGGTTTTTCAGTTCCCAGAGCACTAACAGCTCTTAGGATCCTTCTAATGAATTTTCCTTTTAGACAAAATATTGCTCAAGTTAATGTCTCTTGTTTAAAACCAAGACAACCTTGACTAAGACAGAGAGCCCCCTCTGGTTTTATAGTATTTCTTACAGTAATTTATGTGAATTCTATAAACACAATTCTACTTTTGTTTATATTGTGAAAGGAGGGGGAAGCAGGTAATAGAGAGAGGTTTACTGCATTGTTCAGGATTCTGAGTTGCAGACAACAGACTCCACTGGAGTCAGTCTAAGCAGAAAAGGATAAATTTTCTATTTTTTTAAAGCCACTTTTATTTTGGGTTTTCTAAATATGCAGCTAAACATAGTTCTAACTCATACGCAATCTTTTAACTTTTTATTTTAAATTATGAAACATTTTTATGTTTCATAAACAATGATACACACAATAATTATGATACACATTATATTCTCACTACCTGAGTTACAGAGATATTGACATTTTGCTTCTGCTCTTTTTAAATAACAATTTTTCCTTTTAATAATTTCTTTGACTATTGTTGCACATTTATTCTTCCATATGAACATTTATCTAATCACAATTTTTAAAAATCCCTGTTGAGATCTTAATTGGAATCGCATTACATCTATATATCTCAATTTGAGGAAATTAACTTTTTTTAAAACATCTTTATTGGAGTATAATTGCTTTACAATGGTGTGTTAGTTTCTGCTTTATAACAAAGTGAGTCAGCTATACATATACATATATCCTCATATCTCCTCCCTCTTGCGTCTCCCTCCCACCCTCCCTATCCCACCCCTCTAGGTGGTCACAAAGCACCGAGCTTATCTCCCTGTGCTATGTGGCTGCTTCCCACTAGCTATCTATTTTACACTGGGTAGTGTATATATGTCCATGCCACTCTCTCACGTCATCCCAGCTTACCCTTCCCCCTCCCCGTGCCCTCAAGTCCATTCTGTATGTCTGCGTCTTTATTCCTGTCCCAACCCTAGGTTCTAGGTCCATCCACCTCACTACAAATAACTCAATTTCATTTCTTTTTATGGCTGAGTAACATTCCATTGTATATATGTGCCACATCTTCTTTATCCATTCATCTGTTGATGGACACTTAGGTTGCTTCCATGTCCTGGCTATTGTAAATAGAGCTGTAATGAACATTGTGGTGCATGACTCTTTTTGAATTATGGTTTTCTCAGGGTATATGCCCAGTAGTGGGATTGCTGGGTTGTATGGTAGTTCTATTTTAGTTTTCTAAGGACCCTCCATACTATACTCCATAGTGGCTGTATCAATTTACATTCCCACCAACAGTGTAAGAGAGTTCCCTTTTCTCCACTCCCTCCCCAGCATTTATTGTTTGTAGACTTTTTGATGATGGCCATTCTGACTGGTGTGAGGTGATACTTCATTGTAGTTTTGATTTGCATTTCTCTAATGATTAATGATGTTGAACATCCTTTCATGTATTTGTTGGCAATCTGTATATCTTCTTTGGAAAAATGTCTGTTTAGGTCTTCTGCCCACTTTTGGATTGGGTTGTTTGTTTTTTTGATACTGAGCTGCATGAGCTGCTTGCAAATTTTGGAGATTAATCCTTTGTCAGTTGCTTCATTTGCAAATATTTTCTCCCACTCTGAGGGTTGTCTTTTCATCTTGTTTATGGTTTCCTTTGCTGTGCAAAAGCTTTTAAGTTTCATTAGGTCCCACTTGTTTATTTTTGTTTTTATTTCCATTTCTCTAGGAGGTGGGTCAAAAAGGATCTTGCTGTGATTTATGTCACAGAGTGTTCTCTCTATATATTCCTCTAAGAGTTTTATAGTGTCTGGCCTTACATTTAGGTCTTTACTCCATTTTGTGGTTTTTTTGTGTGTATGGTGTTAGGGAGTGTTCTAATTTCATTCTTTTACATGTAGCTGTCCAGTTTTCCCAGCACCACTTATTGAAAAGGCTGTCTAGAAAAGGATAAATTAAAGAGTATTAGATAGTTCACAGAAATCTCTGAACAGAACCAGGCTTGGAGGCTTCATGGCTAAGAACAAATCAGCCAAGTACAACACATCCAGAAGAATTGCCCAGTTATGCCTTGGGATTGTTCTTAGAGACACCTGTGATGTTCAGGTCTGGGTGGCAGAAATGCTTCCACAGCTACCCCAGGTGAAATGGGTTCCTGATCCCGATTCCATCATATGGTGGTGGTTTCCCTACACCAGCAAGCAATTATCAGATGCCAGCAGGATGTCTGAGAATTCAGCTCAATTCTGACATGATCTACCTGGAGATAGAATCAGGTAGAGGGTAAAGGGCTCAGTCCCACAAGACCACCCTCCACTTCAGATGCCAGTCACATGTCTAGGTTGTTACCTTTGCTTCTGACCTAATGACTGTAAATCAGAGGTTCCCAGAGGTCCCCCTCCTCGCGTTCGATTAATCTGCTAGAACAGCTCACAAAACTCAGGAAAACCTGTTTACTCAGTAGATTACCAATTTATTATAAAAAGATATTACAGGATATGAATCAACAGTCAGCTGAAGAATTACATAGAGGAGGTCCCAAACAAAGGGGCTTCTGTCCTTATGGAGTATGGGGCCTCAATGGTGGCACAGCATGGCAGAATCACTCTGATTCCACAAGAAGGGACAAAAAGCTGTCCGTCTGAGTTTTTATGGAGGCTTCATTGCATAGTCATGATTGACTAAATCATTGGCCAATGGCAGTTGATTCAACCTCCAGCCTCTCTCCCCTCCCTGGAAATCAGTGGATAGGACTGAAAGTTCTACCCCTTTAATCATATGGTTGGTTCTCCTGGCAACCAGCCCCCACCGTGGGGTGGGATCCAAAAGTCACCTTTTCTGAAGCTTTTTCAGGAACTGAGGAGGAGAGATCAAATATCCCATTGCTCTTACTGCTCAGGAAATTCCAAAGGTTTGGGGATCTGTGAGCCAGAAACTGTGGATGAAGACCAAATATATATGAGAAATATATACTCGGTCATCTGAATGACTAAATATATGTATATATTTTCCTATAAATCAGTGTCACACCAAGAAAAGCCAAAGTCTTCTTCCACCGTATTTATTGGAAGAGCCTGCCTCACTGAGGGTTCAGCCACTGCCTCAAATTACTTTCACCTTCAAATCAGTGGTTGCTTGTGAGCCCAGAGTTCCACGTGAACCTGAAAAGGGTTACATAGAGGTTTTGATAAAGCAGTGAGTCTGAAGAGGCCTAGGAACAAGACAAGGAGGTCTCCAAGGGTGGAGACCTCCTACCTGGAGGGTATGAGGCAGGAACCTCAGAATTCAGCAGTGAGTTCCAGCATAACCCCCCTTAAGACCAACTAGGATTAGCCACACCTTGGTGGACACCAGCAGAGGGCACTCAGACACTGGGCCAGACCAAAAAAAACAGCTAGCTGGAAGACCAGAGTTCCCACTTTCAACTTCCATCCCTCCCTAGAGGCCATCTTGGGAAGAAAGAGGGGGAGAAGAGCCCCCTTGAGGGATTTGTTAGAATCAGCACTGATAGGGGATTGAACTTTGAATTGATTGAATATTTACCCCAAAGAGTGAAAATACAATAGAGAGAAATTTTTCTAAAAGCAGAAGAGACTGAGGTTTAAGTTTTTAAAAGTTCTGTCTCTCTCTCTCTCTAGCTACTGAGTGGGAATGAGGCCCCATAGCAAATTGAGATCCATAATAGAAAGTGAGAGAGTTACACTGTTTGCACATTTGAGTTGTAATGTTTACATCTCAACCTCCTTGAGTGCAAAATGGGAAAACTGTAAGCTCCTTTGGAGCGGCATCTGGTGGTGGTTTGGAAATGGCTTGGTGAGAGTCAGGAAAGGACAAAGGTAGTCCTTTCCTTTTCGTTGGAGCTAATGTTGACATCAGAAGGCTTCCTAGGTTTCCGGTGGGCCAAGAGAAGACTAAGAGCCTGCTTAGCTGGTTAAAGAGACTCATTGCCAAAGCTGAGGGAATGGATGGTTGAGCGGGGAGAGACATACCTCCATACTATCCTCAATGCCAGCAGGCTGCAGCAGAGGTACCCTGCTGGCCACTCATGACCACTCTCTTATGGCATGAGAAAGCCAGCTGCTAGACACTGCCAGTACCAGAGACTAACAGGACAGACTGCAGGGCTTCCCATCTGCACTCTCAGCAGCGATATCCACCAGGTGCCCAGGCACCAGCAGGGCCACAGGGGTCCCCTTCCCATAGCCATGAAGACACGACTGGGAATTTACCCAAAAGAGAGAGACTTTATCTGGAAGAGGCTGCTTAAACCTGAGATGAATAGAGAAGATAATTTTTTTTTTTTTTTTTTTGCGGTACGCGGGCCTCTCACTGTTGTGGCCTCTCCCATTGCGGAGCACAGGCTCCGGACGCACAGGCTCAGCGGCCATGGCTCACGGGCCCAGCCGCTCCGCGGCATGTGGGATCTTCCCGGACCAGGGCACGAACCCGTGTCCCCTGCATCGGCAGGCAGACTCTCAACCACTGCGCCACCAGGGAAGCCCGAGAAGATAATTTTAATGGCAAGTTTAATTTTATTTCTCATAGTTTAGCATAGTGACTAAGAGATGACCTGCTCCATTTGTGAGCCATGGGGCCTTGGGCGAATAAATCTCTGACACTGGTTGCTCATCTGCTAAATGGGGATCCTAATAGCACGACCTCCTAGGATGTGTGAGGATTAAATGGTTAATATATCTCAAATCCTTGGAAGAGTGCCTGGCCCACAGAGCAACCACCAGTAAGGGTTGCTATTATCATAGCCCTACAGGATGATGATTCATGTGGAAGTTAAAATCCGTTAGAGAACCTTTAAAAAAAAAAAGGTTCCATGTCTGCTCCATCTCATCCATGGCGTGTAAATCTTGGATCCCACCAGAGACAGATAGTTGGCTCCAACAGAGTCGCACCTAAGAGAGCAGGCCCTGGGGGTAGTATGTCAATAGTCCTGCTGCATTCTGCGGACTAAGTTTAGAAACACAGGCTGCAGGAGTCTCTCATATGTGCCCCCCACCCCCCTTTAGAGCCGTTTTTGCCTTTTAGCATTCAGGGCTGTTTTCAGCCCAGAGACAACAGGCTGCTCCCCTGCCTTGGTCTGACTGCCTGTTTTAGTGGCTATTCTTTTATCTTCCACAACTGGGTAAAGTTGCTCTCTGAATTTTTATAGCACTTCAGGATGAGGGAAGCTATTGTTATAAGAAGAACCTTTAAGTTAGTGTTCATTCCTTTGAACAGAGATTTGTTGTTGTTGTTCTTTTTAAATTCTAAACCTTTGGGGCAGTGAGAGTTTTAGGAGAACAAACACTTCAATGCATAATGAGACTGGATCTGTGCTATTATAAAGCGGGAGAACCCCGGTGTCCGTTGCCTGTGGTAGAGGCTGGTGGTAACAAAACTCAGGTCAGCCTTCTATCTTGCATAGGCTCAGGCTAACTATGCCCCCTGGCAACACTCTCGGGTGGCCACCTATGGATTTATACAGGTATTTACTTATTGAGACACTGGTGAGGACAGGTGGGGAACCCGCTATGTAACTACCATGTGCTGAGCACCTGCCGAATGCCAGCATCATACCAGGCACTCTGCATTAGCCACTGTATTTATTCATGTCCTAGGGCTATTAGAACAAATTAGCACCAACTTGGTGGTTTAAAACAATAGAATTCTATTCTCTCACACTTCTAGAGCCTGGAAGTCTGAAATCAAGGTGTTTGCAGGGCCATGCTCCCTCAAATGGGAGCTTTAAAAGCTCCAGGGGTGAATCCTTCCTTGCCTCTTCTGATCTTTGGCTCCTGGCCGCATTACTCTCATTTCTGCCTCTGTGGTCACATTGCTTTCTCCCTGTCTCTTATAAGGACACTTATCACTGGATTATCTGGGTGGGTCCTTATCATAGGTAATCCAGGAAGATCTTGGATTCTTAATTTAAATACATCTGCAAAGACCCTTTTTCTAAATAAGGTCACATTCACAGGTTCTGGGGATTAGGGTATGAATATATAATTTGGGGGGGCCACCACTCAATCCACTATAATACCTCTGAAAATCTTACAGTTACACTCTGAAAGCATATATCATTATCTCAAAACTCAACTTCAAAAAGTTTTAAATTGCTCAGGATTATGCTCTTTGTAAGGGACAGAGCTGATTTAAAAGCAGAATTGTCTGGTTTCAAAGCAGTTGTTCTTTCTACTATATCACACTAAAAATAATAGTTATAGCTGATATTTATCGAATATCAACCATGTATCAGGCACTGTGCTAGATGTATTAGAAATGTTATTTCTAAACTTTATGACAATCCTAAAAATTAGGTCTTCTTATTTACAATTTATAGATAAGGAAACTGAGGCTCAGATGAGTTTAAAAAAAAGGCTCCAGGTCATACACATAATAAGTGGTTAAGCAGGAATTTGAAATCAAAGACAAAGCAAGTCGAATGCTGCTAGAGAAATCTTCAAAGCACTGAGGAAACCTACATATAGTAGTGGCATGACTTTTGGTAGATGAAGGATTGGCTAAATCTCCTAGAAAGACATTAAAATTCCTGAAATCTTTAGGATCAGTTTAACCCTGTCCGGTGCAATGTGGCTTGGGCATTTTTCATACTGTGAGTGAAGCACAGATTTAAGGCATTTTCTTCTTTTTCCGGCCCTTGAGCCTGTCTTGGTTGTCAGGTTCTGTCCATGCTTTGACTGCCCAGTTAGAGAGAACTGCCTTTGACTCTATATAAAGGCCAATAACTTCACTCTGAAAAGTGCTTTAGCATTTCAGAGCTCTATCTCATTTGTTCTTAGAACATTCCCTGAGGTTGGCAGTGTTAAGTATCATTATCTTCATTCTACAGTTGAGGAGACTGAGTTTTGAAGTGAGGTGTTACTGGCTATTTTTTTCCACACAGAGGCAGAAGCCACTTGAGGCCTGAATGTTTGACCACAATTCTAATTCCTTTTTCAGTGCACCAAGGCTGTTTTAGAATAGGAAAAACAAACAAATGAAAAAAATAAAAAATAAAAAAATAAACATAAATTTGGCTAGCATCAGCTTTTGGTAGGGTAAGCAAAAAAAAAAAAAGTGGGAAAGAGGTCTTCTTTCCCTTTTCAGTCTTGAGGGTAAACTATTCTATTTTAGCACTGGCACTCAAAAGTGATTTGCAGTTGAGAAATTTTTCTTAAGGGTAGAGGATTCTTTATGACCTTATTTTCCTTACAATTCCAAACAAGAGGGCTAAGTGTGCTCCATTATGTCCAGATTGGTGTTTGTTGTCCCATCCGCAGAGGATAAATGTTACTTTATCAAGTATTACATAGTTCTGATCCCCTCTTCCAAAGACTGGGGCTGTACATACCAAAATTTTATGATGACAGGTCATTGAATTGGAATGAAAGAAATGTAATACTCAAATCCTACTAACTCAGATAAAAGACAGAAATATCTTTTAAGCTAATGGTTCTTTGTTCTCAAGTCTTCATACTTGAGAGGGAGGTAATTTCCTAAATAATGTTACAAAGTAAAGCATTTAACTCAAGGGGCATGATTGCCCACTAAAAGAATTATTCCTTAACTGTGGTATAAATGCTTCTTTTCTCTAGAGTCATTATTTCCAACACAAAACCCATGAACCTTCTTAGATATCATGGCCACTGCCCACTTCTAGGACCTTCAGCTACCACCTCCCACTTGCTCCCCCACTGACTGAGACTGACTAGGGGCCTTGGAAGCCCTCCTGACTCCTCACCTCTCAACTACAGATGCACACACACACACACACACACACACACACACAGCCAAGCCAACCAGCACTCGCCTAGAGTTTTTGGCTCTTCCTGTTACTTCCAGACTAGGATGAAACACCATACATCACATTGTGTGGTCTAGCATCTCTAGTAGTTGAGAGAGTTAATTCCCAGTGGGACAAATTTTGACCAAGGAGAACCAGGCAATGGGAGGTAGCTGGGAAGATAAACTCCCTCTCTTTTGTCCTTCCCAGAGAGCACTAGAGGCCTGCTTTCTCCTTGTACCCCATTTCAAGAGGTCTCATATGCCAAAGGTCAGACCTGCTGAGTGACTCACTGTGCCTCTTCGTGGCTCATCACAAAGCAGAGGCCAGTTCTGTCAGGCATCACTTTGCATTGCTTCAAATCCTTCCCCTCTTTCCTTTTTCCTTAGCCTTGCTGGCCTGGGTTGGCACTTCCCAAATAATGTATCAGAACTTTAATCCTTGCTTCAGGCTGTTTTTTCCAGAGAATCTAGGCTGTTTCTTATTGGATTGTTGTAGAAAAGATCCAAGAGTTGGCGTTCTCACTTCCAGGCACTCCCCTTCCCAGTTCAGTCCAACACACCCCTTAAGCACATGTTGAATGCAGCATTCTCCTTCAGTGGGCCCCATTGTTTGTAAAATAGATCCTACATTCCATCACCTGGCATTAAAAGCCCTATAGATTTGCTCTCAAACTAATTTTCCAATTTTATTTTCCATGATTTTTCATTCATACACACTATTCTCTGGCCAAACAGAACTACTTGGAACTTTTTTATTACCCCATATTTTCTGATCTCCTTGCTCTTAATCATGCTGTTCCCTCAATCTATAATGTCCACACTTATGTCTCCTTTCCATATGCTTGAATTCTGTCCATCAAGGGCAAGTTCAAATGCCATCTTCTTAGATTAATCATGAATTCCCTCCCCTCTACTGTCAGCCCACAAAATTTAAAGATCTCTCTTTTCTGAACCCCCAAATCATCTTATCTATATTTCTCCTGTGGTACTTACTACTTTTTAACCTTCTCTGTAATATTTTGTTATATTCATTCTCTCCAGTTAGACCACAGGCTCCTTAAGGGCATATCTGACTGATATACCTTTGTTTCCCCAACACTTAACATGGCAACTTGTGCCTAACTGATGCTTAAGAAAACTTCATGAAATGAATACATAGTCCATTCATTACATAAAAGCTCAAGATTATGGCAAAAACTAATTAAATTTAAATACTTCTTATCTCAAGCTCTAGATTCTTGGTTTTTCAGGAATATACAGAAAAAAAAAAAAAAAAAAAGGCCACAGGGATGCTTCTATTTGTAAGTCGAAAGGTCAAGAGATATTAATAGTGAGAATGCCATGGCTTTCTGCCAGGGGCCATCAAACAGAACATGCCATAGCATTTTGCTGACCTTGGGCAGTTGGCTAAGACACAGTACCAAATGATCTAACTTCTTAAGGAATGACTAATCTACAAAGCTTCTGAATATTTATTCCTCCTGATAATGGATGAAAATTTTGATTAAAAGAATTCCAGCCTGAGTGTACTTTTACAGTGCTTTTACAGCAGTTTAAAGTCTAATAGGTCAAAACCCACAGCAAAAGAATAACCGTACAGAAAATGTATAAACTATTTAAACATACTATTTTTAGTCACTCCATATTAATCATTTCTAAGATAAGTGAAATCTTCATAGGAAGAGTAGGCAAAAAACATTGGCTGAGTATTTCTCTTGTATGAAATTCAAATGTATTGGGGAAATCAAATCATATAGTTATTTGTTAATAACAATTAATGAACTTATATAGAAACTCATATAGAAATTCAGTAGCATTGGGAAGGTAAATAAATAGCACTAGTGGGCATTATTAGTTTCCAGTTTATATTAAAGCTATCGTGTTTATATGGCTGACATATATATATAGATATATATGTTATACACATATACACGGGATAGTATTTGAGATTAGGAAAACTTGTTTCATTAAAACAGAAACAAATTCTACTTAATTTCCCATTCCCATTAATTTGTTAGGAAGTTCCATATGTAAAAGGGTATAATTATGTGGTCATGCATAGTTAGATTTTGTTGGTAGGAGTAGACTTTATTAGATCAGTAGAGTCAGGCAAATATGACTTGGTCAGCAAGACACTTGCAAAAATAGTTATGATGAAGAGAAAGAGATGGTCAAGTTTTTTCTTTCTTATTAATACAAGAGAGAGGGAAGGAACAGGTTTAGTTGAGACAATAACAGAGATCATATAGAAATGGTTGGGCTGGGGATCAAAGAGGACGCAATGAGCCTGTGTGCTCCAGAGTTCCTTGGGCAGATCTGTCTGTGGTTTCTTCCACTGGCACCGTCATGACTAAGATACGTAAACCAGGTGTTTGTGGATCCAGGTTGCCTCACTGGTCTTACCTATAAGTATCACTTGCTGGCATGAGAGACAGCAGCTCTCATTCTTTTCAGGGCCTTTATGGGTTGATTCCCATTAGGAATCACTGTGATAGCCTGCTGCCCCAGTGGTTCTCCTTGCTCCTGATTCCTGCTAAAAATGGATGTTTTCTCCCAGAGGAGTCAGCAACAGCTCGAACCAAGTGACTAGTCTGGGGCCAGGCTCATAAGGCCCAGTTCTGATTAATGCCCCCTATAAATAAAGGGTATACTTTTTGCTGGCATGATTTCAAGAACTTGTATTTTATAGCTTCCTCTTAAAATGGTCAAAACTTTTTTTCTTTAAGAGGATACTCCATTCCTTATAGCTATGTACTAAGCTAGTTTTCCACTGTTTTTTTGCTTCCCAGAAATTCAGAGAGACCACAGTATTTCAATTATTGTCAGTGCTTCCTTGAGATGTTTTTTACTGCCTTCACTGATGATGACTCTCAGGTTCTCTGCAGTGTTTACCATACAACCAACACAAGTCACTAAAGTAAGTATACTCTGTGCGAGGTGTCAGCAAAAAAAAACTTTCTGGGGACAGAATAAGTGCAAAATAAGAAATGACAATACTTCCACCCTAACAAAGGAACAAAAACAAAAACTAATCTCTCTTCTTTTATTTTAGTTGAAGTATAGTTGATTGACAATGTTGTGTTGGATTCTGGTGTACAGCAAAGTGATACATTTATATATATATATATAAAAAATTGGGTTGACCAAGAAGTTCATTTGGTGTTATGTAAGATATTCTGTAAGAATATATACATATATATACTCTTTTTCATATTCTTTTCCATTATGGTTTATTACAGATTATTGAATATAGTTCCCTGTGCTATACAGCAGGACCTTGTTGTTTACCTCTTATATATAGTAGTTTGTATCTACTAATAGTAGATAGTAGTTTGTATCTACTAATCCCAAACTCCAAATTTATCCCTCTCCCACACCTTCTCCCCTTTGATAACCATAAGTTTGTTTTCTATGTCTGTGAGTCTGTTTCTCTTTTGTAAATAAGTTCATTTGTATCATATTTTAGATTCCATATATGTGATATAATATTTGTCTTTCTCTTTCTGACTTACTTCACTTAGTATGATAATCTCTAGATCTATCCAGGTGGCTGCAAATCGCATTATTTCTTTCTTTTTTGTGGCTGAGTAGTAGTCCATTGTATGTATATATACACATATGTACCACATCTTCTTTATCCAGTCATCTGTTGATGGACATTTAGGTTGCTTCCACATCTTGGCTATTGTAAATAGAGGTGCTGTGAACATTGGGGTGCATGTACCTTTTCAAATTAGAGTTTTCTCCAGATATATGCCCAGGAGTGGGATTGCTGGATTATATGGCAACTCTATTTTTAGTTTTTTTAGGGAACCTCCATACTGTTCTCCATAGTGGCTGTACCAATTTACATTCCCATCAACAATGTAGGAAGGTTCCCTTTTCTCCACACCATCTCCAGCATTTATTATTTGTAGTCTTTTCAATGATGGGCATTCTGACCAGTATGAGGTGGTATCTGATTGTACTTCTGATTCGCATTTCTCTAATAATTAGCGAAGTTGAGCATGTTTTTGTGTGACTATTGGTTATCTATATGTCTTCTTTGGAAAAATGTCTATTTAGGTCTTCTGCCCATTTTTTGATTGGGTTGTTTTTTGTTTGTTTGTTATTGAGTTGTATGAGCTGTTTGTATATTTTGGAAATTTAGCCCTTGTCAGTCACATCAGTTGCAAATATTTTCTCCTGGTCCGTAGGTTGTCTTTTCATTTTGTTTATGGTTCCCTTTGCTATGCAAAAGTTTATAATTTTGATTAGGTCCCACTTTTTAATTTTTGCTTTTATTTCTATTGCCCTGGGAGACTGACCTAAGAAAACATTGCTGAGATTTATGTCAGAGAATGTTTTGCCTATGTTCTCTTCTAGGAGTTTTATGGTATCATGTCTTATATTTAAGTCTTTAAGCCATTTTAAGTTTATTTTTGTGTAGGGTGTGAGGGAGTGTTCTAACTGCATTGATTTATATGTGGCTGTCCTGCTTTCCCAACTTGCTGAAGAGACTGTCTTTTCTCCATTGTACATTCTTGCCACCTTTGTCAAAATTTAATTGACTGTAGGTGTGTGGGTTTATTTCTGGTCTCTCTATTCTGTTCCATTGATCTAGATGTCTGCCTTGGGCCAATACCATGCTGTTTTGATAACTGTAGTTTGTAGTACTGTCTGAGGCCTGGGAGGGTTACACCAATTTTTGTTCCTTTTCCTCAGGATTGCTTTGGCAATTCTGGATCTTTTATGGTTATATAAATTTTAGAATTATTTATTCTAGTTCTGTGAAAAATGTCATGGGTAATTTGATAGGGATCACATTAAATCTGTAGATTGCTTTGGGTAGTATGGCCATTTTAACAATATTAATTATTCCAATTCAAGAGCATGTTATATCTTTCCATTTCTTTGAATCATCTTCAATTTCCTTTATCAATGTTTTATAGTTTTCAGTGTATAGGTCATACACCTCCTTGGTCAGGTTTATTCCTAAGTATTTTATTTTTGGGGTTGCAATCTTAAAAGGAATTTTTTTTTTCCTTTCCCTTTCTGATATTTCATTGTTAGTATAAAGAAATACAACCACTTTCTGTGTGTTAATCTTGTATCTTGCTACCTTGCTGAATTTGTTTATCACTTCTAGTAGTTTTTGTGTGGAGTCTTTAGGGTTTTCTTTATATAGTATCATGTCATCTGCATATGATGACAATTTTATCTCTTCCTTTACAATTTGGATACCTTTTATTTCTTTATCTTGTCTGATTGCTGTGGCTAGGACTTCTGATACAGTGTTGAATAGAAGTGGTGAGAGTAGGCATCCTTGTCTTGTTCCAGATCTTAGCAGGAAGTCTTTCAGCTTTTCACTGTTGAATATTATGTTGACTGCAGATTTTTCATAAATAGCTTTTATTATGTTGAGATATGTTCCCTGTATACCCACTTTGGTGAGAATTTTTATCATGAATGGATGTTGAATTTTATCAAAAGCTTTTTCTGCATCTATTGAGATAATCATACGGTTTTTGTCTTTTCTTTTGCTGATGTGGTATATCACATTGATTTGCATATGTTGAATCATCCTTGTGACCCTGGGATGAATCCAACTTGATCATGGTGTATGATCTTTTTTATGTGTTGTTGGACTCAGTTTGCTAATATTTTGTTGAGAATTTTTAATCTATATTCGTCAAATATATTGGCCTGTAATTTTCTGTTTTGTTGGTGTCTTTGTCTGGTTTTGGTATCAGGGTGATGGGGGCTTCATAGAATGACTTTGGGAGTGTTCCCTCCTCTTCAGTCTTTTGGAAGAGTTTGAGAAGGATTGGTATAAGTTCTTCTTTTATGTTTGGTAGCATTCCCCAGTGAAGCCATCTGGTCCTGGACTTTTGTTTGCAGGGAGTTTTTGAAATTACAGATTCTATTTCACTTCTAGTGATCAGTCTGTTCAAATTATCTATTGCTTCTTGATTCAGAAGAACTAATCTCTTGAGTTTGACTCCTTGCACCTCTGTTAAAATTCAAAAATCTTCTTTATGCATTAAATAAGGGACAGTGCAAAGCTCAAAATTGGATTAAAGAGGACTTCCCTGCTGGTCCAGTGGCTAAGACTCTGCGCTTCTACTGTAGGGGGAGCTGGTTCGATCCCTGGTCAGGGAGCTAAGATGCCGCATGCCACGTGGCACAGTCAAAAAAAAAAAAAAGAAAAGAAATTGGATTAAAGACCAAGGATTCTAAGAAGTAAATACAAATAAAGATTATAAGCCTTTGATTGAAAAGAGCTACAGAATTGTTGGACAAGACAGCCAGACAATTTTGATGAATTTCCATAGATTCTAACTTTTTGGTTGTGTTTGTTTTGTCAATAGTAGACCCTTTATAGCAGAAAAATTCATTCCCAGAGGAGTGAGCCTGGCTGAGAGCCTCCCCACTTGACCAATTTAAAATGGTGTTTCCATGTTATTGAGAAAGTACATTCTAAATATGCTTCATGGAGTGACTCTTCTGTTATGTCAATGAGATGGATTTTTGTTTTGTTTTGTTTACCATTGGTTTAAAACATTTTTATTAAAAATTATCACAGAGTGAATTTTACTTTTTAAATGTTTATATATAGTTCTATGAATTTAAACGCATGTATAGACTTCTGTAACGACTACCACCAATAATATACATAATAGCTCGTATTAGAGGGGTTTTTATTGTATATGCACTTTATTTTGGGATTCAAGTAGTCAGTGAATGTCAAAATATACATGCTCCACAGAGTCTGGTCCCCTAGAGAACAGTAAGAATTAAATATTAAACAATGGTAATAATGCTAATCTCAAAGAGTACCTAAAGTTTGTTTAATTCTTACTCTGTTCTAGTGTGCTTGACTCCAAATACCTGCCCAATAATATTACATGGGCAACCCCATATTTATCTACTCCTCTGATGATAATTTCTTCCAACTGTACAGCACTTTGAGAAACACTTTCATTGAAATAATCTCATTAATCTTCACAACAACCTTGTATGTTATACATTAATATCATTATATTTTGACAAATGAGATCTAAGAGACTAGGTGATTCACCTAACTCTTACAGCTAAATAAATGTCAGAGCTGAGACTTCAACTGTAACATGCGACTGCAAATTGCTCCAGTGGCCTCCTGAGTAATTACTTCCAAGTTATTGTTTCAAAAGTACACTTTAAGAAAAGTTTTATGCATGTATCTATCATCACAAATAAGAGGGACTTGAGTGCCAAAGACAAATCATGAGTTTGGTGTAGAATGTCCTAAAATTAAAAATGACATCATGGGCTTCCCTGGTGGTGCAGTGTTTGAGAGTCCGCCTGCCAATGCAGGGGACACGGGTTTGTGCCCCAGTCCGGGAAGATCCCACATGCCGCGGAGCGGCTGGGCCCATGAGCCATGGCCCCTGAGCCTGCGCGTCCGGAGCCTGTGCTCTGCAACAGGAGAGGCCACAACAGTGAGTGGCCCGTGTACCAAAAAAAAAAAAAAAGACATCATGATCAACCTGATTGTAAACAAAACTAAGAAGACAGAGGAGTGGGAGTATAACTAGAGAAAAACCAAGCAGTAGATTTTTACTGCTCAGTTTTATTTTTTTCTTAAAGTTAAATATTTAAAATTATTTAAAGTCATGTGAAGCTGATACCATGATTTCAATGCAATGTTTAAATGAAGTTTCAGGAATCTTGGCCTGTTTTCACCCACAGGGCAGTCCACATTGGTTTCTTATGCATTTTAGTCTTAAGGACCCCATACCAGGCTCCCCACCACCACCACCCCCTCCCCCAGTTGAGGAGTCTAAGAGTGACGGAATGGAGTATGCTGACTTAGTTTAATTCTTAAAAGTACTCCTGAAGGTCTGGAGCACTAAAGCTCTCCAGCAGAATGCATCATAGTATCGAATTTCTCTACAAAGTTTAGATAAATTACAGGAATTGGGAAGAAGAATTTCAAGAGCGTGCAATTAACTTTTATTGTTCAAGGTCAGAATAAGCTGCTTAAATACTTTTTATTATTGGAAGTTCAGTTTGTACTTATCTCTAAACAGGGAATGCCAGGGTCTGCCAGGAACATTGATGCTAATAGGCTGCTCACTTTCTAGAGAGAATCCTTTTCCCTCCACCCACACAAAAATGCTGAATAAAGAAAATCACAAATTTGTATAAGTCTGGGCAGTTGAGTTATGAGTTAGTTACAACAAGGCTAGCAAAAATGGCCAAATGCCTAGATAGTGCCATTGTTATGAATAGTAGGAAAGTGCAAGGAATGTAAGAAACAGAGGTAGCCAAGGAGGGGTGATGTGCAGATAAAGTCCCTCCAGCCACCATGAGAATGACCTCCAGGGAATCTTGACCCTTCTTTCCCATCTTTAGCCCCAAACCCTATGCTTTCCATAACTCTCCAAATACAGTCAGGTAGGATGTAAAACCAGGTCTATCAGGAAACACTGATGTGTTTTAAGCTCCTAAGAGAATTTCAAAGAGAAGCAAACTAATAAATACATCAGGGCCCTTGGTTTCCAGGCTATGAGGTGATCTTGAAGTGAAAACTTAATTCACAGAGAAGTCTCAGCTCCTGTCACAGGAGCATTTTAAATTGGAACGTGGAAGCGCCTGAGTGTCCCCTTTCCCCGTTCTTTGGGGGCAACACTCCCCAGTCCCAGACCAGACCCATCACTGTTACCTTTTAGGAGAGTTATCTAAAAGCATGAGAAAAATAAGAAGTCATGCTTCCTCACCAGAAAGGTTACAGGCCATCTCAAGTGAATCTTGATGAGGAAAATGTATGGCCTTGGGCTTATGGACTCAATAAAAGGCCAGAGTTATTACAGGGTGGAGGTTTAAAAGTACATCTTAAAGAAGAGCAAATGCATTCCATCTGGGGGGTAATTTTAATGTTTGGGTGGGCATTATACTATGTATTAGACGTAATCTAAAGCAAAAACACTTCTTTAATATGCCACATTTGACATCTAATGTTTTTCTGTCTCTGGAAGCTAGATTCTGAGTTTTACAGATCTCCAGGCAAAGTCCATGCCCCCCAGCTACCCCTAATGTGACACTAGTACTCTACTGTCTGGCTATGTCAGTATCACAGGAAGAATGCCCTGGCATCCAAACCATTACCGGTAAAGAAGATCTTGGAAATCAGCTAGCCACTGCAGGGGAAGCAGTTGAAGTCGTTAACTAGTTTTCTTCCAACACAGAAAAGGGCATTTCCTTTGTCCTCAATTGGCCAAAAAAAAATGCTTTTAAACACTCACATGGGAACAGTTTGCAAATGGCCAGTGTGCTGATGGTAGTTAATTTGAGTCCTGTTGCCCAGGTTGGAGAAGCCCGTGTGTGCAGTTGCCTTTCTGAAGGCACATCTCTTGCAGAGGTGTTGACGGGAAAGAGGAAAAAGGGAGAATAACGTTACCTGCTTTCACCAGGAAGCCTCAGATCATCTCCCTTTCTCTCTGCACCCCTTTGTGAAATTTTGATCCAATCTGCTATGTTGAGAAGAAACTCTCAACATTACAAAAAACAAAAACAAAAACAAAAAAACCCACCCCAACTTTCATTTTCCTCCCAAGAAATGGAATTTTATTTCTGGATGACAAGGGCTTTGGAAGGCCATGGCATAGTATATGAGTAATCCGTTTGGAACATCAGTAGACTACATATCCAAAGTGTAGAGGCACCTCTTAAAATATCAGCCAGAGTTAGAGAGAGCTTTTTTTTTTTTTTTTTTTTTTGCGGTACGCGAGCCTCTTACTGCTGTGGCCTCTCCTGTTGCGGAGCACAGGCTCCGGACGCACAGGCTCAGCGGCCATGGCTCACGAGCCCAGCTGCTCCGCGGTATGTGGGATCTTCCTGGACCGGGGCACGAACCCGTGTCTCCTGCATCAGCAGGCAGACTCTCAACCACTGTGCCACCAGGGAAGCTCCGAGCTGAATGTATTTAAGGAACTATGTGAATATTATTGAATCTTTCAAATAATGGTGTAGCCTCTATAAATAAAACAACAGTCTTCAAGGACTGTATCTATATAGAACTGACTTCACGGAGATAGCACGGGGTGTCTAGAGATGCAGGACCCTTTGTTAGCTGTTGTCTATTGATATTATTAGTCTTGTTCTGCACACATTATCTACTGTTTCTCCAGTCCCCTGGATTCTCAGCAGAGATGCTATAAGAATATCTGTAACTTAATCTCCCGACCGGCATCACCTAGGAGTACAGTGACAGGAAGTTAGATAAGCTCTTGGAGGAAGGTGCCGTGGACATAGAGGTACAAGTTGGTGGAGCGACACTTCCCTTGAGGATGGGGAAGAAGAAATCTGAAATCCCAAAGTGCTTTCTGACATTTGCCACCCACATAAATTG
Organism: Delphinapterus leucas; assembly: GCF_059928025.1. NCBI lineage: Eukaryota > Metazoa > Chordata > Mammalia > Artiodactyla > Monodontidae > Delphinapterus > Delphinapterus leucas. The sequence goes on along the minus strand of NC_143133.1, from coordinate 13,664,904 downwards.
ATGAGTTAGTTATTATTGGCCTTTCTGTTTAATTAGAAATCAAACCAAAGGCCCTTGCAAAATGATGTGACCCAGGGGTTCCAGCCATAACCACAAAAGAATTGGAAGTTGGTAAATGACACTCTGACTCAAAACTTCAAAGACATAGGAGGGGCAGAGGGAAGAAAATGTACCATTAATAAACAGGATGAGGCAAGTGGGCAAACCTTCACCTATGATGTCACCTGCTTCTATATGATGAAATATTACACAGCCAGTTTCAGGACACTATCATAGGACCCCATTTTTCATTACTTCAACAATGAGAGATACTAAATTTTTTTTTAACATCTTTATTGGGGTATAATTGCTTTACAATGGTGTGTTAGGTTTTGCTTTATAACAAACTGAATCAGTTATACATATACATATGTTCCCATATCTCTTCCCTCTTGCATCTCCCTCCCTCCCACCCTCCCTATCCCACCCCTCCAGGCAGTCACAAAGCACCGAGCTGATATCCCTGTGCTATGCGGCTGCTTCCCACTAGCTATCTACCTTACGTTTGGTAGTGTATATATGTCCATGCCACTCTCTCGCTTTGTCACAGCTCTCCCTTCCCCCCCCCCCATATCCTCAAGTCCGTTCTCCAGTAGGTCTGTGTCTTTATTCCTGTCTTATCCCTAGGTTTTTCATGACATTTCTTTTCTTAAATTCCATATATATGTGTTAGCATATGGTATTTGTCTTTCTCTTTCTGACTTACTTCACTCTGTATGACAGACTCTAGGTCTATCCACCTCATTACAAATAGCTCAATTTCGTTTCTTTTTATGGCTGAGTAATATTCCGTTGTATATATGTGCCACATCTTCTTTATCCATTCATCCGAGGATGGGCACTTAGGTTGTTTCCATCTCCGGGCTATTGTAAATAGAGCTGCAATGAATATTTTGGTACATGACTCTTTTTGAATTATGGTTTTCTCAGGGTATATGCCCAGTAGTGGGATTGCTGGGTCATATGGTAGTTCTATTTGTAGTTTTTTAAGGAACCTCCATACTGTTCTCCATAGTGGCTGTACCAATTCACATTCCCACCAGCAGTGCAGGAGTGTTCCCTTCTCTCCACACCCTCTCCAGCATTTATTGTTTGTAGATTTTTTGATGATGGCCATACTGACTGGTGTGAGATATCACATTGTAGTTTTGATTTGCATTTCTCTAATGATTAATGATGTTGAGCATTCTTTCATGTGTTTGTTGGCAGTCTGTATATCTTCTTTGGAGAAATGTCTATTTAGGTCTTCTGCCCATTTTTGGATTGGGTTGTTTGTTTTTTTGTTATTGAGCTGCATGAGCTGCTTGTAAATTTTGGAAATTAATCCTTTGTCAGTTGCTTCATTTGCAAATATTTTCTCCCATTCTGAGGGTGGTCTTTTGGTCTTGTTTATGGTTTCCTTTGCTGTGCAAAAGCTTTGAAGTTTCATTAGGTCCCATTTGTTTATTTTTGTTTTTATTTCCATTTCTCTAGGAGGTGGGTCAAAAAGGATCTTGTTGTGATTTATGTCATAGAGTGTTCTGCCTATGTTTTCCTCTAAGAGTTTGAAAGTTTCTGGCCTTACATTTAGGTCTTTAATCCATTTTGAGCTTATTTTTGTGTATGATGTTAGGGAGTGATCTAATCTCATACTTTTACATGTACCTGTCCAGTTTTCCCAGCACCACTTATTGAAGAGGCTGTCCTTTCTCCACTGTACATTCCTGCCTCCTTTATCAAAGATAAGGTGACCATATGTGCATGGGTTTAGAGAGATACTAAATTAATGTCACATTATTTTCAATAGTTTTAAACAAAAGCTTGATTCTGTCTATTGCAATCCACAGATGAGGGGAGTACATGATATGAATGTTCTATGGTTTTCTCAACTACTGCCCTATCAGTGGGCACCGGCATTGGTCCCAGTTCTAGAAACAATGTTGCAACAAACATCTTTGTTCACAGAAGCTTACATATTGAACCTTTTATTTCTTTTTATTTTTGAGTTATAAATACTTCAAATATATGGGAAAAATGGATGATAATTCAAAAACACTGAAGTACTCAACATTATTTTTAAAACAGTTGTTAACATTTTCCCATGTTTACTTCAGGTTTTAAAAAAATAATGCTAGAATTATAAAGACTTCTTTATATTCCTCTTCCATTCCATTTCTTCCCCTCCCCTAACCACTACCTTACATCAGCTATACATTGTTCACCTCCACATTTACTATGTATATACAGTTCTGTACAATTAACAAATTTACATAACTAGACTCATACTCCACGTATCATCCTGCAATTTGTTTTTTATTCAGCACTGTATCTTTTAAGACCTATCTACATTGACATATGTAGAGCAAATTCTTTAGTTCTGATGGATTGAATCTACCAGTTTACTTATTTGATAATCACTTATAAGATGCAGTGTTATTCATTTTAGCTCCAATTATTCACTATTCTAAACCGTGGTTCATTCATCTTCCTTATCCATATCTCCTTGAGGTGTAGTTATAGGTGTGTATATATATAGTTATGTGTATACCTAGGTGTGAAGTTGGTGGGTAAGATACTGACTGTACTTATCAGCAATTTCACATGGTATTGCTAAATGTGTAACAATTTACACTTCTATAGTGTGTAAGAATTCCTATTTCTCCACAGTTTTACCAGTGCTTTTTAATCTTTGTCAACCTTGTGATGTCAACAGTATCTCACCATAGATTTTATTTCCCAGATTTCTGATGACTTAAGCATATTTTCAAACATTTATTGGCCACGTGGTTTCCTCATCTGTGAATTCATATTCTTTGTCCATTTTTTTCTCTTAGGTTGGTGGTCTTTTTAAAATTGATTTGAAAGAATTGCTTGTATTAGGTTGAATCATATGAAATTGTCATTTTTGTAAGACAAAATTGTTGAATATTGGCAATTACATATGTATATAAAACAAATATTTCTTGACATTAACCTTTTGATCATTATATGAGCGTCACCTATCTTCTGCCAGTTTATGACTTTTCTTTAAAATGTATTTACGACATCATTTGGCATGTAGAAGTAAACATTAATATAGCTGATTTATCAACGTTTTCATTTATGTTTCATGTTTTTTTTCTGTGTCTTGTTTAACGAATCTTTCCCTACCCCTATGCCATGAAGAGATGCTAATATTTCAATGGTGTTGATTTACCAGAAGTGCTATTTCTGGGTTAAAGAATATACGTGTGTATTTAGATTTTACTTAAACTTCCAGCACCAATGTATTACAGTCTCCCTTTCCAAAAAACTTCATATCTAATGAGTTACAAGGAATATATAATTGTTTTTTTAAATTTATATTTCCCTGGCAACTAGTGAAAAACATCTTTTTATACATTTAATCACCATTTGGATTTGCTAACCTGTGAATTTTCTATTCATCTTATTTGCTCTTTTGTCTGTTGCATTGTTTATCTTTTTCTTATTAATTTGTGGGAATTTTTTGCATTTTACTGAGATTAGCCCCTTATCTGACATATCCATGCTAGTTTTCCCCTAATCTAGTATTTATTTTTTAACTTTATCATTTGTATATCATTTTTATCAAATTTCAAAAATATTTTTGTATATCAAATACATCCGTCTTTTTCTTTAACATCTTTATTGGAGTATAATTGCCTTACAATGGTGTATTAGTTTCTGCTTTATAACAAAGTGAATCAGCTATACATATACATGTATCCTCATATATCCTCCCTCTGGCGTGTCCCTACCACCCTCCCTATCCCACGCCTCTACGTGGTCAAAAAACACCGAGCTGATCTCCCTGTGCTATGCAGCTGCTTTCCACTAGCTATCTGTTTTACATGTGGTAGTATATATATGTCCATGCCACTCTCTCACTTTGTCCCAGCTTACCTTTCCCACTCCCCATGTCCTCAAGTCCATTCACTATGTCTGCGTCTTTATTCCTGTCCCGCCCCTATGTTCTTCAGAACCTTTTTTTTTTTTTAAGATTCCATATATATGTGATAGCATACAGTATTTGTTTTTCTCTTTCTGACTTACTTCACTCTGTATGACAGACTCTAGGTCCATCCACCTCACTACAAATAACTCAATTTCATTTCTTTTTATGGCTGAATAATATTCCATTGTATATATGTGCCACATCTTCTTTATCCATTCATCTGTCGATGGACACTTAGGTTGCTTCCAAGTCCTGATTATTGTAAATAGAGCTGCAGTGAACATTGTGGTACAAGACTCTCCTTGAATTATGGGTTTTTCAGGGTATATGCCCAGTAGTGGGATTGCTGTGTCATGTGGTAGTTCTATTTTTCATTTTTTAAGGAACCTCCATAGTGTTCTCCATAGTGGCTATATCAATTTACATTCCCACCAACAGTGCAAGAGGGTTCCCTTTTCTCCAAACCCTCTCCACCATTTATTGTTTGTAGATTTTTCATGATGGCCATTCTTACTGGTGTGAGGTGATACCTCATTGTAGTTTTGATTTGCATTTCTCTCATGATTAGTGATGTTGAGCATCCTTTCATGTGTTTGTTGACAATCTGTATATCTTCTTTGGAGAAATGTCTATTTAGGTCTTCTGCCCACTTTTGGATTGGGTTGTTTGTTTTTTTGATACTGAGCTGCATGAGCTGCTTGCAAATTTTGGAGATTAATCTCTTGTCAGTTGCTTCATTGGCAAATATTTTCTCCCACTCTGAGGGTGGTCTTTTCGTCTTCTTTATGGTTTCCTTTACTGTGCAAAAGCTTTTAAGTTTCATTAGGTCCCATTTGTTTATTTTTGTTTTTCTTTCCAATTCTCTAGGAGATGGGTCAGAAAGGATCTTGCTGTGATTTATGTCATAGAGTGTTCTGCCTATATTTTCCTCTAAGAGTTTTATAGTGTCTGGCCTTACATTTAGGTCTTTAATCCATTTTGAATTTATTTTTGTATACAGTGTTAGGGAGTGTTCTAATTTCATTCTTTTACATATAGCTGTCCAGTTTTCCCAACACCACTTATTAAAGAGGCTGTCTTTTCTCCATTGTATATTCTTGCCTCCTTTATGAAAAATAAGGTGACCATATGTGCATGGGTTTATTTCTGGGCTTTCTATCCTGTTCCATTGATCTATATTTCTGTTTTTGTGCCAGTACCATACTGTCCTGATTACTGTAGCTTTGTAATATACTCTGGAGCCAGGGAGCCTGATTCCTCCAGCTCCGTTTTTCTTTCTCAAGATTGCTATGGCTATTCAGGCTATTTGGGTTTCCATACAAATTGTGAAATTTTTTGTTCTAGTTCTGTGAAAAATGCCATTGGTAGTTTGATAGGCATTGCATTGAATCTGTAGATTGCTTTGGGTAGTATAGTCATTTTCACAATGTTGATTCTTCCAATCCAAGAACATGGTATATCTCTCCATCTGTTTGTATCATCTTTCATTTCTTTCATCAGTGTCCTGTAGTTTTCTGCCTACAGCTCTTTTGTCTCCTTAGGTAGGTTTATTCCTAGGTATTTTATTCTTTTTGTTGCAGTGGTAAATGGGAGTGTTTCCTTAATTTCTCTTTCAGATTTTTCATCATTAGTGTATAGGAATGCAAGAGATTTCTGTGCATTAATTTTGTATCCTGCTACTTTACCAAATTCATTGATTACCTCTAGTGTTTTTCTGGTAGCATCTGTAGGATTCTCTATGTAAAGTATTATGTCATCTGCAAACAGTGACAGCTTTACTTCTTCTTTTCAGATTTGGATTCCTTTTCTTTCTTTTCCTTCTCTGATTGCTGTGGCTAGCACTTCCAAAACTGTGTTGAATAATAGTGGTGAGAGTGGACAGCCTTGTCTTGTTCCTCATCTTAGAGGAAATGCTTTCAGTTTTTCACCATTGAGAATGATGTTGGCTGTAGGTTTGTCATATATGGCCTTTATTATGTTGAGTTAAGGTCCTTCTGTGCCTACTTTCTGGAGGGTTTTTATCATAAATGGGTGTTGAATTTTGTCGAAAGCTTTTTCTGTGTCTATTGAGATGATCATATGGTTTTTCTCCTTCAGGTTGTTAATATGGTTTATCACATTGGTTGATTTGCATATATCGAAGAATCCTTGCATTCCTGGGATAAACCCCACTTGATCATGTTGTATGATCCTTTTAGTGTGCTGTTGGATTCTGTTTCCCAAGTATTTTGTTTAGGATTTTTGCACCTATGTTCATCAGTGATATTGGCCTGTGGTTTTCTTTCTTTGTGACATCTTTGTCTGGTTTTGGTATCAGGGTGATGGTGGCCTCATAGAATGAGTTTGGGAGTGTTTCTCTCTGTGCTGTATTTTGGAAGATTTTGAGAAGGATAGGTGTTAGCTCTTCTCTAGATGTTTGATAGAATACATCTGTGAAGCCCTCTGGTCCTGGGCTTTTGTTTATTGGAAAAATTTTAATCACAGTCTCAATTTCAGTGCTTGTGATTGATCTTTCTATTTTCTATTTCTTCCTGGTGCAGTCTTGTAAGGTTGTGATTTTCTAAGAATTTGTCCATTTCTTCCATGTTGTCCATTTTATTGGCATAAAGTTGCTTGTCATAATCTCTCATGATCCTTTGTATTTCTGCAGTGTCAGTTGTTACTTCTCCTTTTTCATTTCTAATTCTAGTGATTTGAGTCTTCTCCCTTTTTTTCTTTATTAATCTGGGTAATGGTGTATCAATTTTGTTTATCTTCTCAAAGAAATAGCTTTTAGTTATATTGATCTTTGCTAGTGTTTCCTTCATTTCTTTTTCACTTATTTCTGATCTGATCTTTATGATTTCTTTCCTTCTGCTAACTTTGGGGTGTTCTTGTTATTCTTTCTCTAATTGCTTTAGGTGTAAGGTTAGGTTGTTTATTTGAGGTGTTTCTTGTTTCTTGAGGTAGGATTGTATTGCTATAAACTTCCCTCTTAGAACTGCTTTTGCTGTATCCCACAGGTTTTGGGTCATTGTGTGTTCATTGTCATTTGTTTGTAGGTATTTTTTGATTTCCTCTTTGATTTCTACAGTGATCTCTCAGTTATTTAGTAGTGTATTGTTTAGCCTCCATGTGTTTGTAATTTTTTACAGATTTTTTCCTGTAATTGATATCTACTCTCATAGTGTTGTAGTCAGAAAAGATACTTGATACAATTTCAATTTTCTTAAATTTACCAAGGCTTGATTTGTGACCCAAGATATGGTCTATCCTGGAGAATGTTCCATGAGCACTTGAGAAGAAAGTGTATTCTGTTGGGTTTGGATAGAATGTCCTATAAGTATCAATTAAGTCCATCTTGTTTAATGTATCATTTAAAGCTTGTGTTTCCTTATTTATTTTCCTTTTGGGTGATCTGTTCATTGGTGAAAGTGGGGTGTTAAAGTTCTCTACTATGATTGTGTTAGTGTCGATTTCCCCTTTTATGGCTATTAGCTTTTGCTTTATGTATTGAGGTGTTCCTATGTTGGGTATAAATATTTACAATTGTTATATCTTCTTCTTGGATTGACCCCTCAATCATTATGTAGTGTCCTTCTTTGTCTCTTGTAATAGTCTTTATTTTAACGTCTATTTTGTCTGATATGAGAATTGCTACTCCAGCTTTCTTTTCATTTCCATTTGCATGGAATATCTTTTTCCATCCCCTCACTTTCAGTCTGTATGTGTCCCTAGGTCTGAAGTGGGTCCTTTGTAGACAGCATATATATGGGTCTTGTTTTTCTATCCATTCAGCCAGTCTATGTCTTTCGGTTGGAACATTTAATCCATTTACATTTAAGGTATTTATTGATATGTATGTTCCTATTTCCATTTTCTTAATTGTTTTGGGTTTGTTATTGTAGGTCTTTTCCTTCTCTTGTATTTCCTGCCTAGAGAAATTCCTTTAGCATTTGTTGTAAAGCTGGTTCAGTGGTGCTGAATTCTTTAGCTTTTGCTTGTCTGTAAAGGTTTTAATTTCTCTCTTGAATCTGAATGAGATCCTTGCTGGGTAGAGTAATCTTGGTTGTAGGTTTTTAGCTTTCATCACTTTAAATATGTCCTGACACTCCCTTCTGGCTTGCACAGTTTCTGCTGAAAGATCAGCTGTTAACCTTATTGGGATTCCCTTGTATGTTATTTGTTGTTTTTCCCTTGCTGCTTTTAATATTTTTCTTTGTATTTAATTTTTGATGGTTTGATTAATATGTGTCTTGGCGTGTTTCTCCTTGGATTTATCCGGTATTGGACTCTCTGCACTTCCTGGACTTGATTGACTACTTCCTTTCCCATATTAGAGAAGTTTTCAACTATAATGTCTTCAAATATTTTCTCAGTCCCTTTCTTTTTCTCTTCTTCTTCTGGGACCCCTATAATTCGAATGTTGGTGTGTTTAATGTTGTCCCAGAGGTCTCTGAGACTGTCCTCAATGCTTTCCATTCTTTTTTCTTTATTCTGCTGTGTGGTAGTTATTTCCACTATTTTATCTTCCGGGTCACTTATCCGTTTTTCTGCCTCAGTTATCCTGCTATTGATTCCTTCTAAAGAATTTTTAATTTAATTTATTGTGTTTTTCATCATTGTTTGTTTGCTCTTTAGTTCTTCTAGTTTCTTGTTAAGCGTTTCTTGTATTTTCTCCATTCTGTTTTCAAGATTTGCATCATATTTGCTATCATTACACTGAATTCCTTTTCAGGTAGACTGCCTTTTTCCTCTTCATTTGTTTGGTTTGGTGGGTTTTAACCTTGCTCCTTCATCTGCTGTGTATTTCTCTGTCTTCTCATTTTGCTGAACTTACTGTGTTTGGGTCTCCTTTTCACAGGCTGCAGGTTCATAGTTCCCGTTGTTTTTGGTGTCTGCCCCCAGTGGCTAAGGTTGGTTCAGTGGGTTGTGTAGGCTTCCTGGTGGAGGGGACTGGTGCCTGTGTTCTGGTGGATGAGACGGGATCTTATATTTCTGGTGGCAGGACGATGTCTGATGGTGTGTTTTGGGGTGTCTGTGGACTTATTATGATTTTAGGCAGCCTCTCTGCTAATGGGTGGGTTTTTTTCCTGTCTTGCTAGTTGTTTGGCATAGGGTGTCCAGCACTGTAGCTTGCTGGTCTTTGAGTGGATTTGGGTCTTAGCATTGAGATGGAGATCACTGGGAGAGCTTTCGCTGTTTGATATTACATTGGGCCTGGAGGTCTCTGTTGGACTAATGTCCTGAACTCGGCTCTCTCACTTCAGTGGCACAGGCCTGACAACTGGCGAGAGCACCAAGACCCTGTCAGCCATTCGGCTCAGAAGAAAAGGGAGAAGAAATAAATAAATAAATAAATTAAATAAAGTTATTAAAATAAAATTTTTAAAAAATTATTAAAATAAAATTAAAAAGTAATTTAAAAAAAGAAAGAAAGAAGAGAGCAACCAAACCAAAAATCAAATCCACCAATGATAATAAATGCTACAAACTATACTAAAAAAAAAAAAAAAAAAAACGGACAGAGAGAACCCTAGGACAAATGGTAAAAGCAAAGCTATACAGACAAAATCACACAAAGAAGCACACACCTACACACTCACAAAAAGAGAAAAAGGAAAACAAAAAATATATATATATATAAAAGGAAGAGAGCAACGAAATCAATAAAGAAATCTACCAATGATAATAAACTCTAAATACTAAACGAAGATAAACATAAAACCAGAAACAAATTAGATGCAGAAAGTAAACCCCAAGTCTACAGTTGCTCCCAAAGTCCACCGCCTCAATTTGGGATGATTCATTGTCTATTCAGGTATTCCACAGATTCAGGGTACATCAATTTGATTGTGGAGATTTAATCCGCTGCTCCTGAGGCTGCTGGGAGAGATTTCCCTTTCTCCTCTGTTTGCACAGCTCCTGGGGCTCAGCTTTGGATTTGGCCCCGCCTCTGCATGTAGGTAGCCTGAGGGCGTCTGTTTTTCGCTCAGACAGGACGGGGTTAAAGGAGCAGCTGATTAGGGAGCTCTGGCTCACTCAGGCGGGGGTTGGGGGGGGAAGGGTACAGAATGCAGGGCAAGCCTGTGGTGGCAGAAGCCAGTATGACATTGCAACAGCCTGAGACGCGCAGTGTGTTCTCCTGGGGAAGTTGTCCCTGGATCACGGGACCCTGGCAATGGTGGGCTGCACAGGCTCCCAGGAGGGGAGGTGTGGATAGTGACCTGTGCTTGCACACAGGCTTCTTGGTGGCTGCAGTAGCAGCCTTAGTATCTCATGCCCATCGCTGGTGTCCGTGCTGATAGCCGTGGCTCGTGCTCGTCTCTGGCGCTCATTTAGGCGGTGCCCTGAATCCTCTCTCCTCGTGCACCCGAAGCAATGGTCTCTTGCTTCTAAGGCAGTTCCAGACTTTTTCCTGTACTCCCTCCTGGCTAGCTGTGGCGTACTAAGGCTGTGTTCATGCAGCCAACCCCAGTCCTCTCCCTGAGATCTGACCTCTGAAGCCCAAGCCTCAGCTCCCAGCCCCTGCCCACCCCAGCAGGTGAGCAGACAAGCCTCTCGGGCTGGCGAGTGCTGGTCGGCACCGATCCCCTGTGCGGGAATCTCTCCACTTTGCCCTCTGCACCCCTGTGGCTGCGCTCTCCTCCATGGCTCCGAAGCTCCCCCACCCCGCCACCCCTGTCTCCACCAGTGAAGGGCCTTCCTAGTGTGTGGAAACTTTTCCTCCTTCACAGCTCCCTTCCAGTCATGCAGGTCCCATTCCTATTCTTTTGTTTCTGTTTTTTCTTTTTTCTTTTGCCCTACCCAGGTACGTGGGGAGTTTCTTGCCTTTTGGGAGGTCTGAGGTCTTCTGCCAGCATTCAGTAGGTGTTCTGTAGGAGTTGTTCCACATGTAGATGTATTTCTGTTGTATCTGTGGGGAGGAAGGTGATCTCCACGTCTTACTCCTCTGCCATCTTGAAGATCTCTTATATCCATCTTTTTTGTTTTGATATAAACTATATCAAAACCTCTCTGATCCCTAGCTTATACATATAGTCTCCTAAAATTTCTTCTGGTATTTTGTTTATTTTTTATTTTTTATTTTTTTTGTGGTACGTGGGCCTCTCACTGCTGCGGCCTCTCCCGCTGCGGAGCACAGGCTCCGGACGCGCAGGCCCAGTGGCCATGGCTTACGGGCCCAGCCGCTCCGCAGCATGTGGGATCATCCCGGACCAGGGCACGAACCCGTGTCCCATGCATCGGCAGGCGGACTCTCAACCACTGAGCCACTAGGGAAGCCCTATTTTGTTTATTTTTAAGTATTTAATCTAGAATAAATTTTTATATTCAGTGTGAGTTAGGTTTGCAAATAGAATGAAATAATTTTTGTGTCACTGGATATCCTGATATGTAAATAAAATCATATCATATCACATATATGTTACATGTTTGATTTGCACCACAGCTCAAAGGTTAAAAGAGTCATAACATGCTGGGTTTTTTCCAGTTCCATTTCAATGAGACTCAGTCCCCTCCATCATGGTTATTGGGAAGTGTCTTCTCAGTCATTTTCGAGGGAGCCCCTTTCACTCATTTGGGATCATAAAAGAACTCTAGGCCCTAGTGGTCAAAGATAAATGGGATGAAATCCGTGGTTATCAGTCAGTTGAGTTTCTCTCTGAGAACTTGGTCTTCCTGTCCATGTAGTACATTTGTGGGTAGGCAACTCCTTTGGCATTGTCTAGTTCTCCATGCCCATGCTTTGTCACTGATATGTTTACTTTACTGACAGTCCCGCTCGGGATGCTGAGTTCCCAGACTGCCTAGGCACACACATGCATCGCTACTGGAGTTCCTATCAATTCCTGGAAGCTACCAGTTTAGGAATGTTCATGCTACTGTCTTCTGGAAGCCAGTGTTCCCTCCTCCCTCTCCCAAAGGTTGAGTCTCTCTGCCTTCTTACTCTCCAAGTACACAGCCTTGATTAAATTAAATTCTCATCTTTGGGCTTGAAAAATATGTTACCAGTAGGGTAGTAAGGGGTGAGGGTACAAGGGAGTTGTGGTGAAGAGAGTCTAGACTTTATGGACCAAGGCCTGGCTATCTTTTCTCTGGGTAAGAAATCTCACTCTTTAGATATTCAACAGCTCATCTCCTGTCCACCAAGAATGAAGAGTATGCATTTTCCCAAATAGCAAAAGCTTAATAATGTGGTTGATTTTTCCTGTCCTGCTGCATTTAATTGTTGATGACTCATATATTATACCATATCACATTTTATATATATTTATACATGTATTTGTAATAATATATATTTTACATACTATATAAATATATATCTATTATAATAAATTGTATATATATAAAGTTCTGGAAGGATTACACTAAATTTTATCTGTGACTAAGTCTAAAGGCTGAGCATTACCAAAACTTTTTTTTTAATTTCTATAACTTTTGAATCATTATCATTTTATTATCTCTACAGTTAGAAAAAATATATATTTAGGAAAATGTCACAAAATGTTAAAAGGATGTTAGTAGCAAACAAAAGCTTTCTACACAAAACTTGCAAAAGCTTTTCAGATATTTACATTTAGAAAGGCCCTTTTCAGATACTTAGGGGAAGGGAGCTATGGTGACTGGACAGTGACAAGGGAGAGGTGTCTTATACATTCTAAAAAGCTGTTAGGTAAAATGAAAAGATCCCTAAATTAGCAATGAAGCCATCTGGGTTTTTGTCCTGGCTTTGCTATGAAATAGCTGTGTAATTCTGATAAGACTCGTAAACTCTGGGCTCCTAAATCTTTCCTAAAACTAGACAATCTCCAAAGTCTCTTTCAGTTCTAGCATTTTATAATATATATGATTTCGAGATTCTTAGTATCTATGACGCCAGTTGCAACTATCATAGTGTCACTAGCCATAAAACATCCAAACTAACTTTCCTCCTTGAGAGGGTAGATGTATTTGCCTGCCATTCCTTCAGCCCTTCCTGATTTGCAATGACCACTGAATTGAATGCTTACAAGAGCTTTTGCCTGGAAAATGCCTCACCGACTGGAGAGCTGGAATTTTGCTCCCAGTATGGTGGAGTTAAACAGATTGCCACCAGACCCAACAGCTGGGCTGGCTCCTTCTGGGCAGCCTGCCAGCCTGTGAGCCCAGGGATGTGCTTGCTGGGCACTGGGATCTCCGCAGACATTCTTGCCTCTGCTCACTGTCTCTCCTTAGGCCTTCAAGGCCCAAGCAGCTGTGCAACTCATGTCCTGGTCACCAGGAGAAGCTGCCTCTACGCTGTAAGGATGGCTCTGAAACACTGCTCTCCAAAGCTAATTGCATTTCTGTAACAGATTTGTTCTCAGTTTCTACCTTTTTCATAGTCTTATTCAACTCTGCCCTGGGCAGCACAAATGGTTTTAGTCTCCTACCCTACCTAATTGAGTAGTTCTTTTCAACAAGGGTAGAAGAAAGATCTATTTCTACCTTTCCAACACCAAGCCCAACCCACGTTTATAGTTGGGGCTTCTTTGTTTTTTTTTGTTTTTTTTTTAGCGGTACGTGGGCCTCTCACTGTTGTGGCCTCTCCCGTTGCGGAGCACAGGCTCCGGACGCACAGGCTCAGGGGCCATGGCTCACGGGCCTAGCCGCTCCGCGGCATGTGGGATCTTCCCGGACCGGGGCACGAACCCGTGTCCCCTGCATCGGCAGGCGGACTCTCAACCACTGCGCCACCAGGGAAGCCCAGGGGGCTTCTTAAAAGTAGCATTTTGGAGAACTGAACTGAGGATGGCAAAAGATAATGCTGTTTTCCCATAAGAGAATCCCTATTCTTTTATCCCTAAAGGTGAAACTGCAGTTATGCTGTGTGGTTTAGCCTAGAAATCATGGGGTTTCAGGGTTGGGTATGTCTCAATATCACATTATCTGACTAAATTTCCATATACTCTATCGGTTCATGTTAAGAATATATGAATATCCTTAATTCATATGAATATGAATATATAACCTGTCCCAGTTCCTGCTGGCCAATCTAGCTTAGAAGTAGTCTTTCATTAATCAATAATCAACAAATATTTACAGTATATCTGTGCCGTATTTAATAGTGGATGGCAAGATAGAATGTAGTATAATTCTAGAGTAGCTTTTTTTCTTTTTTTTAATTAATTAATTTATTTATTTTATTTTTGGCTATGTTGGGTCTTCGCCCCTGCGCGTGGGCTTTCTCTAGTTGCGGCGAGCAGGGCTACCCTTCATTGCGGCACATGGGCTTCCCACTGCAGTGGCCTCTCTTGTTGTGGAGCACGGGCTCTAGGTGCACGGGCTTCAGTAGTTGTGGCTCGTGGGCCCCAGAGCACAGGCTCAGTAGTTGTGGCGCACGGGCTTAGGTGCTCCGCGGCACGTGGGATCTCCCCAGACCAGGGCCCGAACCCGTGTCCCCTGCATTGGCAGGCGGACTCCAAACCACTGCGCCACCAGGGAAGCCCTAGAGTAGCTTTTAAAGTTAGAAATGCCTAGATCCTAAGTGACAAAAAAATTCAGTCTCATTTAAACCCAGAAGGGTGTTAAGCATAAACAAAAGAAACTTCTCATTTCTCCTGTGCTTTTGGTGAGTTTAGATGTGAGTATCAGTGGATATATACTGTGATGATGTGTATCTAAGCAAACCGCTGTGTTCTTTGAGCCTACTGTTATGAGAGCCATAGGAATGGGGGAACAAAGAGCATGGGAGATGGGGTCCTCATGCATTTAATTTATGAAAACTCAATATGTATTTCTCTCAATAAGTAGGGACAACCATTTTAATTGTGCTGGTGATTCTTTCTGACATTTCACTTACTGAGGTTATATTCGAGAGACTGTGACTTGGGAGACATGTGTAGCTGACTTACAATGTATAGGCCATTTATATAAGTAGAAATGTGACTTTGTTTTTTCTATAACTGAACACAACTTAGGTCTCGAGCCCTCATTTCTGGTAGGCAATGTAAACATTGTTATTTAAAAATAACTCAGTCACTTTTAGTTTCATACTTAGTCTCTTTGGGCACATACCTGGGCAATGGTAGGATTCTTCCCCTCACCATCCTTCTGCTCAGGGGAAACCCAAGTTTGCTGACCTCAGTTGAGGTGTGACTTTTCTCCTCCCTAGTTTTTGGGCATTGTAACAACAGCCCAGTGCTGACGGTTGGCAATCCAGGCTCCAAGTTCACACTCTATGCATTGCCTTTCACCCAGCCCAGGCCTCTTCTGGTCCAGTGGCCCGCTCAGCATGGGGGCAATGGATGCCTTTGACTCAATGATTGGGAGCTGCACTGCCATTAGAATTATTAGAAGCAAATGTAACTCATCAATTACCATTTCAGAATAGTCTACACACTGATCCGCTGGTCTCTCAATCTGTCCCCATTTACAGGATGCTGAGTGCAATTCTACTGTTTTAATTTATTTTAAAATTTTATTTATTTATTTATTCTTGGCTGCATTGGGTCTTTGTTGCTGCGCGTGGGCTTTCTCTAGTTGTGGTGAGTGAGGTCTACTCTTCATTGCGGTGCACAGGCTTCTCATTGTGGTGGCTTCTCTTGTTGCGGAGCACGGGCTCTAGGCACACGGGCTTCAGTAGTTGTGGCATGTGGGCTCAGTAGTTGTGGCTCGCAGGCTCTAGAGCGCAGGCTCAGTAGTTGTGGCACACGGGCTTAGTTGCTCTGTGGCATGTGGGATCTTCCCAGACCAGGGCTTGAACCCATGTCTCCTGTATTGGCAGGCAGATTCTTAACCACTGTGCCACCAAGGAAGCCCCAGTTCTACTGTTTTAAAGGTGTTTTTATCAACAATATTGCCCCTAAATGAAAATCAACTATTTACTTTAGTGCCTAACCAAAACCAGAGGAAACATTGGCTGACTTAGACTTACTCAGATACAGCATGTGTTGGTTTCCACCATAGTACCCTCCTAAAGGGAATTTCAAAGCTACTTTTGCTTATTCACAATTTTCACCTTATATTCTGATTTTATAAATGTTTTATAACATTTTGAAGATGCGACTCCACAGAATTTTTCCCTGCTCTGATTACCGACTTGATTGCTGAAACAGGATACAGTGTCTAAAAGACAACTAATGACAACAGTTCTTACAGCATTGCCAGAGGCAGAATTTCTCAGCTGGAGTTTAGAGAAGCCCATCTAAGAAGCCCAAAGAAGTGTGGCCTATCTGTTCCACGCAGGAGGGCAAAGCCCAGCCTGTTTTGTCCTCCTCTGAATCCCTAGCACATGGCATTGTATTGATACTTAGCATATATTTGGTGTTCAATATATTTGTTGAATAAGTGGATTAACAAACCTGTAAACAGCAGTTTTATATCAATGCGACATAGAATGTGCTGGTCATTGAAGTAAAATAGATCAGTTTGCACAAAGTTAATGGACTTCCTAGGGAGCTGGTCATTGGAGAGAGTCTGCATGTCAGAAATACTGACTTTTAGGCTGATCTGACTACAAAAAAAAAAAAAAAGAGGGGAAATAATTTATTTTACACATACCCTGAATTAGACTGCCCCCCTCAAGTTTGCAAGCAAGGCAAATGCCTATGACACCTGTCCTTTTGATTTTACATTAAGGAATTACATTTACTTCATACATACTATTTTGTCCCCTTTAGAATTTTAGTCAACTCAACCCACAGAAACATAGATATAATTCTTACAGAAGGCCTCTGAATATCCCCAGATAGCTCAAGGTGTGAATGGCCCTCCTTAACCTCTCGGTCAACGTGGTTTTCATGCTTCTCTGTTTTTTTTAATATAAATTTATTTATTTTATTTATTTATTTATTTTTGGCTGCATTGGGTCTTCATTGCTGTGTGCAGGCTTTCTCTAGTTGTGGCGAGTGGTGGCTACTCTTCGTTGCAGTGTGCGGGCTTCTTGTTGCGGTGGCTTCTCTTGTTGTGGAACACGGGCTCTAGGCGCGCGGGCTCAGTAGTTGTGGCTCACGGGCTCTAGAGCGCAGGCTCAGTAGTTGTGGTGCACGGGCTTAGTTGCTCCGTGGCATGTGGGATCTTCACGGACCAGGGCTCGAACCTGTGTCCCCTGAATTGGCAGGCAGATTCTTAACCACTGCACCACCAGGGAAGCCCTTCTATGCGTTTTTTTAAAGGTTTGCTTATTTGGTTGCTTGACCCATAGCAATTCGAGGCAGCAAACCTCGGACAGACAGGAAAGGCTGCTGAAGCAAGCACACGGGCCCCCCACCAGGTATGTGGCCATTGAAGGAAGAGGCCCAAACGAGGAAGTGCAACCCTGCTTGTGCACATCTTCCCAGCCCAGCTTCCTTTCCTTGGAGGCACCCTTCTTCTCTGTGTAGTCTGGTGTCCTCGCTTCACATTATAATGCCCCCCATCCCACCCACCACAGAGGTGAGTGAAGAAGTGATGCTCAGCGCCCCTTGAAATACAGACAGCATAAGCTGGCACTGGGAGCAAGCCGCTCCTGCACTTTACTAGCACAGAGGATGCTAACGTGAGGCTGCCGGTGGCCTTTCCTCTACCCCGTGGAGAGAGGCGTGTTTGAGGTTCTCTACGATAACACAGTGATGAGAGAAAGAGGTGTCCTGACGTCTCTAGGCCCTGGTGCAGTCCCGAGGCCCTGGTCCCTATTCACCAGCTGAAATGAAAACTAAAACTGCTTATGTATTTCCCCAGGCAGTTTTCAGTAGCTCTTTGTACTTACACCTGACAGCCGCGTGGCTGCGCATCAGGCCCAGCGCCTCTAGCTCAGGCCCACAGTAATCTGCTCCCACCCATCCCGGCAGCTTGTGCCCACCCCTCTAGGTGGCACCTGCCTCTCCTCTGGCCATACTCTGCTCTCCCCGTCCCAGGCCTGGAAAGACCGGCTCCCCTTCTCCTACCGTGTTCTTCCCACGTCACAGAATTTTCCCACGACGCTTTCAGTCCACATCCATGTCTCACCTTCTCTGACTTCTTTCGCATGTTTTGTCTTTACCTCACAGTTAACAACTTGTTACATAGCACCTCTTTCTCCATCACTCCTCAACCCTTCACACTGCTTTATTTTCTGTACAACACTCACACCCTGACATATTATATATGTGTGTATGTATGTATACAGAAATACTTTGGGACTTTTTTGTTTGTTAATTGTCTTTTTGTCCATTAGGATGTCAGCAACACGAGGGCAGGGACTTATCCCAGCACTCAGAATTATTCCTGGCAAATGATAGATAAGTATTTGTGAAATGAATTAGTGCTGTGCTGCTCTCAGATTATCAATAGAGCACATTTGAGAATTCCATTAAAGTGCTTTGGCCAAATTCTTTGGCGTTGCCTCTTTAGAGACTCCATAACCATTGGTTTGTTCTGCTTTGATAGACATAACTCACTCAGCCTTATGTCTTAACTCTGTCCTTCTGCTAATTGCAAAGTTGAAAGCAGGGATAGGTTCTCACCCACCTTTGCATTCAAGCTGTTCCTCATACATACAGTTCCCTCTCATATTAGTCCCTATAAAGAGTTTGCTGTATTTCCTGGGTGTATGGAATCTCTCCAACTAGTCTTCACACATGCTATGGACAGTTTTATTTCATAATTCTTCTGTATCCCTGAAAGCACCACACACAGAGAATTGTTCAGAAAAGCATCATGACTTGCTGGACTGATCTAAATGCACACACTGAGGCATTACACGCCATTCAAGGCCCAGCGCATTGCAGTGACTTCAGATACACAGAAGACCATCAGAGAAAGTTGACTGGTTTCTCTTCCTTTGCGGGACAAAGCCTGAGATGTCCTGAGGACTGTATATACCTCAGTGGGTTTGGACTAAACCACCAGAGTGCACAGCCATTGCACATTCATTTCTCTCACATCTCCAACACCATTATACCGATAACCCCCAACTGCTGGTGAGTACTCGCCACAGTGCCAAGAACTGATTTAGTTCTTTGCATACATTTTCTCGATTAATCTTTACTTGAGGCATGGACTATTATTATCTTCCTTTTACACAAGTGACAACTCAGGCACAGAGAGATTAAGCAACTTGCCCAAGGTCACACAGTGAGTAATTGGTGGGGCTAGGGTTCAAACCCAGGCAGACTACTCCACACCGTGCACACTTAATCTCTTCGCTCTGCTGCTGCCCCGTTATCTGGTTAACACATCCAGTGACAAAGACTCTAGCAGCCAGGTTAGCTTCCTGTTTAGTGTCTAATCCATAAAGGTAATATTATATAATGCGATTAAAATTTAGAAAAACAGAAATCACAGCCTGTAATCGAGTGCCTCTTTAGCTGCAGGGTGTAGGGAATATAGGCTACAGTGCACTATCTGAATCCGACACTCTCACAGTCCGAACTTCCACAACAAGCCCAGGCCTATCGATGTTTGAAATCTGCTTCTCAGTTCTGCATTTGTGATTTTATAATGACTTCCACATGCATTAGCATCCCATTAATGGGCCAGTGTATGGGAACAGTTGTCTTATGAAGTGAGGGGATTTTTTTTCCTTTTCTTTTCCATTAAAACCACAGGTCTATGGAATGAGAATGCTCAATCTAATGAGTGTAACCTGGAAAGTAATTTCATGGGCTGTAGTACTTTGATGGCAATAATTCGTGGATGTCAAAAGGATAAGGGCACAGTTTTCTGCTTCTAATTTTATTCTTAGAAAATGATGGTATTGAGCCAGCCATAGAGTGCCCCTGTAGATTAATTCCAGTTTCTCTTTTGTAGAGGAGATTTAAGGGAAGTCTTAATCTGCTTTATATTTAATTCTTATCTCCTCACTATGAATTAAAAATAGAAAGCTGGACTCTAGTCTCACCTCTGCAGACGCTCTAAGGGCTGAAGTTACCCCAGGGGAAGGATGGGCTGAGAGCCGCTCCAGGTCTCTACCTGGCTTGGCACCCCTCACTGACTTTCCCGACAGCTGCTGCTTTCTGGTTTTCAGTCCGAGAGCCTCATATTAACATGTCTAAAATGAGCAGTCCTTATTCCATGATACTTGAATGACATTTAGCATTTTCCTCAGGTAGCATTTTCATTTGTCAAGAAACTCAATTAGGGCTTCCCTGGTGGCGCAGTGGTTGAGAGTCCGCCTGCCGATGCAGGGGACACGGGTTTGTGCCCCGGTCAGGGAAGATCCCACATGCCGCGGAGCGGCTGGGCCTGTAAGCCATGGCCCCTGAGCCTGCGCGTCCGGAGCCTGTGCTCCGCGATGGGAGAGGCCACAATGGTGAGAGGCCCGCGTACTGCAAAAAAAAGAAACTCAATTAATTCTGAATCCTTTCAGGCTCTACAATCTGAGAAACTTCCTGCATCCTCTGGTTGTTTTCTCCTAAATCCATGCTTAATGTGGGAAAAGAAGTAGAGATCACTTTACTCTGCTTTCTCTTCAGCCACTAAGAATTGCTCTGGAGCACTTCCCCTGTTTCCCTCATCTCTCCTCCTCCTCTCCCTTCCATTTCTCATCCCATACCTCTAACCAATCCTCTTTTCCCTTCCTTGTCTCTTCCTTTGTCAAACCAAGGTGTGAGACGGCAGGAAGAGTGGGTAGAGTCTGGGTGCTGGGAGCAGCCCGAGTCGGGCTCACCTTCCTGCCCCATCTCCTACCTGGAGCTTCAGAAATAAGTTGAGGGTCATTCATCCAAGAGCCAATCATCTAATCAGTCTAAATCAGAAAGAGGAAGGTACCTCTATGAACACCTCTACAGTTTTGGGGTTTCTAGCATTTCCAACCTGGTGAAGTTAGCACGTCTGGTGAATCGTGGCTTGGGTGAGTGCAGGGAGAAAGCCAACCACATAGTAATCGAGCAGAACATCTCTGTATGTCATGTCCTCCCTTAATTTATAGACACTCTCCCTCCATCACTTTTTTTCCTCCTGCATCTTACCCCAGTGGCGAGTTTCAATTCTAATGTCTTAACCCAAAATACCAAAAGGAGGCCATTTTATGCTTTGTTTTGTGTTTTTTTAATAAATTTATTTATTTTATTTGTTTATTTTTGGCTGTGTTGGGTCTTTGTTGCTGTGCGCGGGCTTTCTCTAGTTGCGGCGAGCGGGGGCCACTCTGGGCCGCAGTGTGCAGGCTTCTCATGGCGGTGGCTTCTCTTGTTGCGGAGCATGGGCTCTAGGCACGTGGGCTTCAGTAGTTATGGCGCATGGGCTCAGTAGTTGTGGAACACAGGCTTAGTTGCTCCGCAGCATGTGGGATCTTCCCTGACCAGGGCTCGAACCCGTGTCCCCTGCATTGGCAGGCAGGCTCTTAACCACTGCGCCACCAGGGAAGCCCTATGCTTTGTTAATTGTAAAACTGCACAGCTTCAGGGAAGAGGACCCTTGTATTTTTTCTTTATTCTCTCCTCTTCACTGCCACAATCATAAGAGTGATGATGGTGACGACTTACTGAACAACTGCTGTGTGCCTGACTGGGGGGGACCTGCATGTATATTCAGAGGAAACAGAGCTCCTCGAACTGTGGAGCCACCTACCCCTTTGGACAAATGCAGATAGCCTCCAGGACAGTGCTTTCTAAACTGTGGATTGTTTAGTAGAACATGTTAGCTGTGAGGCTGGCATTTCAAAAAAGAAAGAAAATGGAATGGAATGGAACAGAACAAAACAGAAAAGTATCAGAGGACATTGCCTGTGGTAGGAAGAAGCATTATCTTGTGAGCTTTTAGTTTTAGCTAAATACTTGTCTAGAGCGGAGAGCATGATAGTGCTTACTGGGGTCTCCCCCCATTTCCTCGTGACTGAGATCTGGCTGTGGTAGTATGTCCAGTGGGATCTATGGCACATCAAACTCTCCCCATAGGCTCCTCCTCTTTCTTCCTTCTGTATGCCTGCTAAATGACAGCAGGGCAAGCTTGAAGCCATAAGACGTCAGAGCCACAATGTGAAAACAGCCTGGGTTCCTGAGTCATCATTGGAAGGAGTGCCACCCACCAGAGTCACCTGACCAGGGACACCAGCTTTGAGCTTTATTTGAAAGAAAAAGGAAGTCTATTATGTTATGCCAGATTGTTTCACCTACCTTGTACACGTGTGTGTGTGTATGTGTGTGCATGTGTGTGCGTGTGCGTGTGCATGTGGCTTATGCTCTAACATTTATTTCTAAATGTAGATTACAGTGAGAAACATTTGAAAGCCACTGCTCTGGACAGAGTGCAGTCCTAGATCAATTGTAGTTGAATCACTTGGGATGCTCGTTATAAATGCAGATTTCTGGATCCTACCAAGATCTGCTGTGTAAGGATCTTGGTTCTGGGGCACGGGAATGTTTAACATGTTTAACAAACTCCACAGATAAACCTTATGAACACTCAAGTTTAAAGAGCACTTTGGCCCCAGCATTGGTAGAAACATTTTCTTGGCAACCCTGGGGCTGGATAAGCTTTATACCTATTTTCTTTGGTCACTGTCAGAAGTGTGAGTCTCTCCCTACTCCCCACTCTATCTATAGTCTCTATATAATCTTATTACAATAATGCTCTGTGCTGATTCACATAATCCATTTCTAAGAACATTGCCCACTCCTCCTATCCTTCGTAGACACTTTAACTGTCTTCCAAAAAGCCTGCTGTGTAATTAACAAATGCCCCTATGCCTACAAACTCTTCTCCAGACATTTTCTTAATCTTCTGGCTCTCCCCTGAGTTATCTGTTCTGCTCCCCATTCAAATGGGAGCTGTTCATTTTCCACATTTTATGTACTGTGCATTCTCAGGGCTGGAAAGTAAGGCAAGTCCCTTCCTCGGTACTCAACTGCTGTTTCCCAACCATGACTGCCCCCATCCTTTTGGATAAGCCTGTACTAATTAACATGCCTTTGGCTACAAGTAACAGAATAGCCAACTAGAAGAGCCATAAACAGTAAGGAAATTCATGATCTCACATGATAAGAAATCTAATTCTTCAGGGGTAGCTGGCTAATTCAGCAGCTCTTTCCATGTTTCTACTTTGTCTTCTCCAGCATGTTTATCCTCTGGCTTGTTTCTTCATGGTCACAAGATGGCCACCACAACTCCAGCTATCACATCCCTCACAGCTATGTCAGTATGAATTTCCTATGGCTACTGTAACAAATTGTCACAAATGTGGTGACTTAAGTGATGATAATTTATTCTCTCACTGGTTGGAGGCCAGAAGTCTGAAATCAGTATCGCTGAGCTGAAATCAAGGTGTTGGCAGGGCCATACTCCCTCCAAATGCTCTAGGTGAGCATCTGTTTCTTGCCTCTTCCAGCTTCTGGTGGCTGTCAGTATCCCATGGCTTGTGGCTCCATTACTCCAATCTCTGCCTCCATATTCACACTGCCTTTTCTTCTGCGTATGTCTTCTGTCTGTATCAAATTTCCTTCTGCCTCTTTCTTGGAAGTGACATTCAGGACACGTGTGATTGCATTTAGGGCCCACCTAGATAATCCAGGATAATCTCCCCATCTCATGTCCTAACCTTAATCATATCTGCAAAGACTCTTTGCCCATACAAAGTGACATTTATAAATTCCAGGGATTAGCACCTGATATCTCTGAATAGCATTATTCAGCTTACTACAATGTCTAAAGGTAGAAAGGGCAATTTCTCCTCATCTACAATTTCCAAACAGGGAGAAAGTCTTTCCCAGAAGCCCCCTGTCTTAGCCAGTTCAAGCTGTTACAACAGAATACTATAGACTGGATGGCTTAAACAGCAAACATTTATTTCTCACAGTTCTGGAGGCTGGAAAGTCCAAGATCAAAGCACTGGCAGACCCAGTGTCTGGTGAGATCACTTCCTGATTTACAAATGGTTGAATCTTATTATGTCTTCACGTGTCTGAGAGAAAATTTCTCTCAGTCGCATTTTTTCTTATAAGAGCACTAACCCTATTCATAAATTTCTGACCTAATTACCTCTGAAAGGCTTCGCTTCCTAATACCATCACCTGGCAGTGGTGGCAGGGGTGGGGGTGGGGTAGAATTTATACACAGAGAGTTTGAGGGAACACACACTTTCAGTCAGTAACACCCTCACCCCCAGCATATTGCCTGCTAATCTTATTGGCTGGGTTTGGGTCATAAACCTACGTATGTGGTCTCTATGGGGGAGAAAAGCTCTATCAGCGAAAAAAAAAGGGAAGGATGAGGGAAGACTTTGGTTAGATCATCAGTATCTGTCTCAGGATTCTTGTTCCTTTAAGGTTCATATCTAATGATATGCCCTTCCATGATGCTATTCTCTTTCGGTGTTCTGCTCACTCCTACTCAGTCACTGAAGACTTTGGCATTTGCCTCATAGTCTTTTTTCTTTTGGAGGGGGGTATGCGGGCCTCTCACTGTTGTGGCCTCTCCCGTTGCGGGGCACAGGCTCCGGATGCGCAGGCTCAGCGGCCATGGCTCACGGGCCCAGCCGCTCCGCGGCATGTGGGATCTTCCCGGACCGGGGCACGAACCCGCGTCCCCTGCATCGGCAGGCGGACTCCCAACCACTGTGCCACCAGGGAAGCCCTCTCATAGTCTTTCTATGTGGCCTATCTAACTACTGACCATTCAGTTCTTTGACCTCTTCATCTTCCAGTGACCTCCCTGCTCTATTCCATTGCCACAGCTTCACCCTGGATCTGAACATCACCTGAAACTTCTCCTCCTCTGAAATAGCAACTACAGACAACTGCCCCTCTGACCACGTCCTCCCATCCTCCTTCCAGCTTACTCATTTCACTTCTCCTCTCTCCTTTCTGCCTATCCATCAGCAACTCTTGTCTTGAGTTTCCTCCTATCCAGAATACATTGCCCATATTGTAAATTCTCTTAACCCTTGGTCCTTCCATTGAAGTTATCTAGCAAAACCCCAATCCTGCATGAACCCACTATCTGTTTGCTCAAACTTCTTCCTTGTCTTTAATTCTCACCCCTTCACTGTCAGCAGATAACTTTACTTCATAATTAATTAAAATAGAAGATATCTGATGGAAACTCCTCAGCTTCCCATCACTACATTTACTTGTCTGTGTACTGAGATGTTTAATCTTCCAGCCTTGTTACAGTGGAGTAGGGCTCTTCTGCTAGAGGCCAATCCATCTGCTTGTTCTATGGAAATACGACTAAGTTCTGGTCAATGAGATACAAGTGGAAGTGTAGTACAGAAGCATTTAGAAAGCTTCTTTAAAAGACAATGGGGGCTGTGTGAATATACTCAAACTATACATCACCATCATCAAGCTTTCATTCCTGTCTCCTGTATTTTCTTTTGGCTTCCTGTTTTAGATGAAAATATTAAAAATAAAAAGAGGGCTTTTTGTGTGATTGCATTCCACAGGGGCACAGAAAACACCTTCTTGAGGGGAAATATAGCCTGATTGTTTGTCTCGGAGTCTGAGTTGAACAGAGAAAAGGTTCTTGCAAAAGGTGGCCAAAAAAGAAATGGGGGTAGCTGGTTTTCCTCCCCTCGCACCCCCATCTTCCACTTTGCTGCCCAAGTGGCAATTCTGAGAGGCAAACCTGATTGTTTACTCTCCTACTTAAAGCCCTTCAGGGGCTGATCCTAACGTCGTCTTTCACCTCTGGTCTGCCTCATGCCCGGTGCCTCCAGTTGCCCCGAATTACTTGCAGTAACCTGTGCTATTTCACTTCTTTGTACCTTCTCTCTGTTGCTCTTTTCTGGACTGACTTCCCACCTCATTCGTCTAGCCAATACCCATTCACCTTCAAGGCCCAGTTCAAGAAACTTGTCATTTGTGAGGCTTCTTGTCCCCCGCTACCTCCCTTCTCCCAACTGACCTTTTCCTTCATTTCGTCCTCCTCTAAAAAAACGTGTCATAACATGCACCACACTTTATTACCAAATTATTTGACGTGTTTGTGTCTTTCTGTTTGACTAAAAGCTCACTGAAGGCTTATTCATTCTTTCATTGCCCAAGTAATTCATAAACATTTTCTTTTTGTAAAAAAATCAGTTAATACAGAAATATAACATGAACATCTCCCTTCACTTCTAACCCCCCAGTCTCCCCCTGCCATCTTATTAATATTTGAACCCTCAGTGCCTAGTTCAGTGTCTGGCACACAGAAGCCCCACAACTGTGTTTTCCAGTTGGTTTTTTATTTTTTATTTTTTTATTTTTTTTGGCCACACCGCACGGACTGTGGGATTTTACTTCCCTGACTAGGAATTGAACCTGGGCCCTCGGCAGTGAGAGCGTGGAGCCCTAACCACTGGACCACCGGGGAATTCCTCACAACTGTGTTTTGAATGAATGGATGAATGAAGGAATAACTATCCTTTCAAGGTTGTTCCTGACCAGTGACACATCTGACATAAATCTGAGGGTAAATACCCATTCCCAGTGTGCAGCTTCCTCACTCCAAGGTAACGTCATGTATGTGCTCTGCTGTGGTTTATTTTTGCTAACTCACTGTGAGTCTTCAGCCTCCTTCAGGTCCTGTTTACTTTAACTATTCAAAGCTCTGCTGTCTGCCAGAGCAGTGGACACTGGGAGGAAGTTTTCTCACTGCCCGTGCAGTGTAAATTGGTTTCTAAACAATCTTGCCCACAGTCTCCATTAATACAGTACTATAGAGCAAGGTAGGATAAAGTATTCAAAGTAGCAGGAGTTACCTTTTAGGATGACTGAATATGATGAAGGAGCCAAGGACAAAGGCTAATTTATTCCAAAGGAAGTCAACACCTTTGCTTTGCACTAGCTCTTGTGGTTAAAAAATAGGGCTGGTAATTGGACTTGCTTTATGAAAATCTCATTAGCATTAGCATATAACTAAAATGCACAGCTCCATAGTTAATTGCAATCCTGCACTACGGTTAACAACTACAGTGATGACATTTGCATATTGCACATAAAATTAAAAATGCATGTCAGATAGGTGCTCTTTCAGAAAAAAAAATCCTTGAATAACATTGCATTCACTGCAATAATTGGAAAGATTTTGAATTTGAATGGAAATTATATGTATAGTATGAGCTTTAGAAAGACAGAGGAGCCTGATCAAAGAGGAGGAGAAGCTAAATATGAAACATCGCATAGGCAAAACTCCAGCAGCTGGGATCATCTTCTAGGGTAGGGACCTGTAATACTGAACTGTGTGTGCTTTGTGTAAATACAGCCCTTTGTTCTGAGAGTCTCATTTCACTTCCCAGGCATCAGTCTCATCTTGATGCTTTTCCTCTAGACTGTAAGCTCCTTGAGATCATAGACTTGATCTTTTTATATCTTTGAATCCCACAATGCTTAGCACGTACAGGCACTCTATGATTTGTAGGTGTGAACCGACTCAAGCTCTCTAGAGCTGAATCTAGTAGACATGAGAGGCTGTGCAGTGAAGTGGTTAAGAGCGGATGTTTTGACTTCTGTGTCCTGGAGCCCGTTACCCTGAGCCAGTTACTTCGACTTCCCTAAGCCTCTATTTCCTCTGCTATAAAATGTTTGCTGCCTTGTAAGGTTTTTGAGAAGATTCAGAAAGATAATGCACATATAATACTTAGCACAGCACCGTGCCGGGCACATAGCAAGTGCTGTTATCGTTGTTGTTGCTGTTGTTTTGGGGTTAAAGATCACGGGAAAGGGTATGTTGAGGCTGAGGTGTGTAAATCACTTTTAACGTCAGTTCCAGTTCCAGTCAACCACAAGACAGAACGTCACCGTAAGTAATGTACTTACCACAAGGGCTGGTAACTTCTGTTCTATTTCACCAAGAAAGAAAACGAGTTCCTGAAAAGACAATGGAGGGGCATAAGACAACAATACCATTCTCTAGGTGGATGATGCAAAGATCCATTACCGGACTTTGTACATGAGACTCCTCTGTGACCGTAATTGTCTGCTTCTTGGAAGATAACAGTGAGCCAGGAACCAGTCAGGAAGGAAGGCAAGGTAGGGCTTTCTGTGGTGGACTGGGCTATTTCTCTGCTTTCTTTCCTCTTTCTTTCTTTCTTTCCTTTTCCTTCTTTCTTCCTTTCTTTCTTTTTCTTTCTTCCTTCCTTTCTTTCTTTCTGTTTCTCTTTCTCTTTCCTTCTTTCTTTTTTTCTCCTTTCTTTCTTCTCTCTCTCTCTCTCTCTCTCTCTCTCTCTCTTTCTTTCTTTCCTCATTCAGCTAATATTATTTTTGTGCCCATACACAAAAGGAGAAGAAAGTTTCAACTTGTAGGGTGGTAGTTGCCAGAGTCAGCTCTGTGTCAGGTGAGTGAATGTCATTGGATTTGGTGATAAGGAGGTCACCGGTGATGCTTCTCCAAGGGCGGGGGGGGGGGTTACTGTAAAGGGGTGTGGGTGAGAACTTGACATCTAGGGTAGGTAGAGAATGACAGGGTGGGAAAAAAATGTAGGAAAATATAGGCTATGCTTTGGCATTGAAAGAATAAAGCTTAGCCAGTAGCTTGAGGGCACAGCAGAGTTGAAAAAGAACATGTATAGTGTTGGAGAGACCTAAAGTAGGAGCCAGTGAGAAAAGAGAGAGGCAAGATAGGAGACAGCTGGAGGTGGTGATACCACTGGAATCAGCCCAAGTGATATGCTGCACAGGTACCTTGTGAGCAGTTCTGTTCTGTGGAACTGAGGCCAGCACCTTCTCATTTGGGTGAGGTGCCTCTTTTCCTTGGCCTGCAGCCCTGCTTGTTACCTGTATCCCAATGCATCATATTGAATTGTAATTTTCAGTTTATTCATCTGTCTCCTCCTTTGATGGTGAGCTCCTCAACTGCAGGAACCATGTCTTATTCATCTGAACATCCCCACTGCCTAGTTCAGGGTCTGGCACAGTCAGTAAGGATTATTTAATTCAACTACATAGTCACCCAGAGCCAGTCTGTTCCATCATCTGGAGTTCCCGGTAATTACACAGCCCCTTTATAAATTGTCTCCTTCTTGGAAGATAACAATGGGCCAGGAACCAGAGTCAGGAAGGAAAGGCAAGGTAGGACTGGGCTCTTTCTTTCTTTCATTCATTCATTCATCATTCAGCAAATATTATTTATTGTACTCATACCTATGCAATGCACCGTGCTAGGAACTCAGAGACACAGATGATCATGGATGTGGACCTGATTGGTGCACAGTTGGAAATTCTGGGCTAGAAATAAAGTGAAGGATCAGAACTAAAGATAAAGATATGACCGCCTCTGCCCCCATCTTACATATTTCTGATATTAAGGTAAGAGCTGTAAGAAGGCTGTGTATAGTTGACTCACCTCCCCATGCTTGGGGGAGCAAAACAGAAGACAGGGGAGCCCCATCTCACCATACGCTAAATGAATTGTGTGATGCACTAACTGAAATGAAGCTAAGAAACCACGACCCTGTTCTCTCATAGCTTTTCCTTAGACAGTCTCTGCCCTAGAGTCTTTCTACTTCTCTCTCTACTCTTTCCATTCTGGCTAGTATGTTTTTACAACTCTCCATTTCCTGTATCCTATTTCTACTTTTGGAAGCCTGTTTTTAGACCCAAGCCTTTCATTTGCCTTTACTCAAAGTTTTCTGCAGACTCACTATCTCTAAGAAAATGATTTTGAACCATAATCTAACGATTGAGGTTGAACCAACATTTTTCACCCCTCCTGATTCCATGTGGGTCCAACTCTGACAAGACCCCAAAACATAACAGCTTTTGTTTAACGGCTGACTCTGGGGCCTCCAATGTAGAGCAATAGGCCTTCGTGGAAAGCGACCGTCACTACCACGTAGTCAAAGCTGTGTACCAGACTGTCCTGATTTCCTCAGTAATCCAATACTTGCAAAGCTTTCCAATTAGCAACAAAGAAACTTTTCCTTTTTCTCTCATGCTTAAAACATATTTTTTTTTCTATTTTCAGAAAATGTTTTACTAGTAATCTCTTTAGGTCTAATCCCGTACTATTCAGTGCGAACATGTTGGCTTTCCACATGTTGCGGGATTAGGACAGGCCTGGCAGTGACCCAGGGGCACAAAGGGGCCGGCAAAGTGGGGTGTAATTCTACTCCCGTCACTGACCCCCTCCTGCCTCTCCGGGCCACTGCACATCCCCCTCTGTGAGTCATAGTCTGTGGAGCCTGGGGTCTAAGAAAAGGAAGTATTGTCTCACAGCTGTAAATCAAGTGTTGTGTTTGTGGATTTTGTTTTCCTGCTTCTCGCTCATGCTTGTTCTTGTTTTCCTGGCACAAGGGCATCTGCACCCGGAACAGCCGCTTATCTCAGCTGGCTGCTGTTTGCCGATACCTGGCTCATTCTGTTGTTCTGAAAAGCCACATAAAGGAAAATGTGGGGACTTCTTTCTGATGCTACATTAAACTTATTTGTGCTAAATATGTCTCAAACACCCAAACTGCCTTAAAACCTAAACCAAGTTCCACAAGTGACTCATTCTCAGGCATGCAGGGGGCGGAGAAGGAGGGCAGCGGGGGAGTCGGGGAGAAAAACACACATGCCCTGATCGCCTAATTTCACAGCTCTTGTCTATTTCCCTCTACCACAGACTTATACCCTCAGCTTCTCTCCATCTTGAGTCTCTGGGCTCCTGACTGACGCAGGGTCTCTCCTTGCTGGGTGGGGTTCGGAATTCAGCGAGAAGTGGCTTGGGTGGTGAGGGAGTGGCCATACACAGCGCCTCCTACCGCCTCTGAGTGGGACTACTGGACACTGCAAGGCATTTAACCAGCCAGCTCTCACCCTTGATATTTCCACATAGAGCCTTTCCTTGGCTGGCTCTGTGGGCCAACACAGTTTGCCATTCGGCCTCTTTCTCCCTGCTGGTGCCTTGGCTGGAGGAGAGCCTCCAAAGGTGCCATGATGATGTCCCTGCCTGAGGCTGTTTTCTAGCAGCCCGTAGCAACACAGAGTCATCTGAAGCATATACCTAAAGAATTTATTCTATCCACTCTGCTTCCGCTGGAGCTCACCAAAAAAGGAGCTGCTTGTTTATCCAGCTGTCAGCCATTTCCCATAAATGTCTGGCCCAGCTCGCTACACCTTGGCAGGCATTGCGTTAGTACCAATAGGCTGGCCCTCTGCCAGGTCTTCATTGTTGGAGACTCCATCTTGCTATTGAATGCTAAGTATGAGTCAGAGGTGATGCTGATAAAACCCTGGATAGGTCCTGACAACAGGGGCAGACCAAGCCACACAGGGAGAATGGGCCTGTCCTCTGCTCTGCAGAGCCGTGGGTAGTTCTGAAGCTTGGTGCCACGTTAGTGCAAACATAGTGAAATGCAATGCAACTACTCCTGTGCACTCATCACCGGGCTGGGCTGTCAGAGGCACAGAAGAAGTATATGTTGGTTTCTGTAAGAATTATGGCCAACAGCCCAGCTTCTTCATTGGGTTTAGTTTGAAAATAAATGCCTCACTGGACGGTGACACTTATCAACTCTTTTTTTTTGGAAGGAAATTGTTGCTTTGTGTAGGCTGATGTGTAGCTTTAATAATCGTATCATTAGTCCCAAGTACTGTGCTAATTATTCATAGCTGTCCTCCATCTTTTGTATGCATTACTGTATGTATACAGCAGCAGGTGGTGAATGACTGTATCCTTAGATAATACCCATATTTCAAGAGGTTAAATTTCCTAGAAATCAGTTTCTAATTTTCACGTGTCCTTGCTTGTGCTCTTTAAGAGACTGAAAAAGAATATTCTACAAAATCCTGTCTTGCCCTGCGGTGATGAGGTCAGACAGACCTCCCCATGAGGCTGCTTTGGAAACTTGGAGACATTTGGGGCTGGCTTAGTCAGCACCACAGCTCAGTCCCATGACTCCTGTCACCACTTTGGTGAGCTGGTGGTACAATAGAGGTGTCTTCATGGTAGGGCCTGGAATGAGGGCAGTCACAGAGCAGTTTTCCTTGTAAAAAATAAGTTGTTTCTGCTTATTTCTTATTAGAAGGAATTTCCTAATGGAAAATTCTCCTCCACTAAATAGGATTTTTTCTGTACAAAATTTTATTGCTTATGACTATCAGGGTCAATTCCCATTGCCATCTGAGAGTTAGAAAATGACATCTATCATCACATAGAAAGAAGTATTTTTTTCCTATGTTGGTCAAAAGCCAAGTCTTTAATTGCCAACCAATGAAGGTACAAGGGGAAAAAAGAATTAAGAGTTTTAATTGCTCCAGAAATTCCAGATATAAAGTTTTACATTCAGTTACACCTGAGGTAGCAGAAAACACCAAGGGATTGTTTAAGTTCTTTGGCCAAACCAGAATTTGGTTTCTATAACATTCCTTAGACATGGATCACTGGGACTTGTACATATGTTTGTTATATAGAGATTTTTTTCTCAGTATAACTTCAGGTGGATTATAATTTTATATATATATATATATATATATATCAGTCTGGTGTCTTAATCTTAAGATACCACATTATTCAAATTATTTTCAAAGCCACAAACTTTGTGTGAGGGTAAAGGTATTGCCATGTAAAATGCAAAAATACTTCCTAGCTATGCTGATATTTTATGCCACCTGAATACAGAACTTAGCTTAAGAAAATCATAAATTTGCAAATTAAAATGAGATGAAAAAAGGTTGACCAGCTATATAAAAAGGGCAGCCATTCAAGTTGTGGAACCTAGGTTCTGTCTTTTTTCACTGCCCACGATTTTGTTTATAGTGTTAATGTTAAAAAGTCAGGGTTTTCCCCACACTATAAAGACTGATACTATTTTCAATCGAATTCCTACCTACTGGAGTATAATGTAAATTCTTGTGTGTGCTTTAATAATTCTTTAGAAATCATTCTTTGGATTGCCATTCATAGAGTGAGAAAGAATTACTTGATGTATTCCATGTGTTTTTATTGAAGCTAAGATTAAAAAAAAATAAGGATTAGAAAAGTCTGGAGTCACCTCAGATTTTGGTCAGAGGAGGCAGAAGAGTACTGTAGGGTGACACAATGGTAGTTGTGGTGGAAGCCGTCACCCGGCATAGCGCCGCAGATTGCTTCATGGGATGACGCTCAGAGGTTGTCTTTGATTTTAGTTTACATATTAAAGAAAATTTTACACTGTTGCAGACAAATAGCTTGACAACTTATACTTCACAATACAGTGTGTGCAAAGCACTTAACACCATTCCTAGGACATGTTCACTTCACATTGGGATGCTGGGAAAGGAGGTGACACAATAATGTGGAAGGCAGCATTCTCCATACATGTAAATGCTGTGGTTACAGAAAAGAGATCTGAGCCTTTGGTTTACCCATCCAAGACTGTAAATTAATTCGTTCAACAAATATTTATTGAGTACCCATAATGCTATAAGAGTCTGAAATAGTCTTTGTTTGTTTGGCCACACTGTGCAGTTTGTGGGATCTCAGTTCCCCAACCAGGGATTGAACCCGGGCCACAGCAGTGAAAGCACCAAATCCTAACCAGCAGGCCACCAGGGAACTCCCTGGGAAATAGTCTTTTATGAGTTGTGATATGCAACAGATTAGTATTAACTGTTGAATTAACAGTG
Organism: Delphinapterus leucas; assembly: GCF_059928025.1. NCBI lineage: Eukaryota > Metazoa > Chordata > Mammalia > Artiodactyla > Monodontidae > Delphinapterus > Delphinapterus leucas. The sequence continues at coordinate 13,631,529 of NC_143133.1, read as the reverse complement.
GAACCTGAATTATCCGTCAATATAAAGGACTCAGGAGTACCTCAGAGCTCTCCCTGTGGCATGCCATATAACCTGGCTGTATAGAAATTAAAGGGACATGCATTTTGCTATCTGGACAGTTGCTGCTGGTCAAATTGCCACTGTGTGTCTTGGAGGATGAACAGGCAAAGAATTCTATCAGTAAAATGTAAGTCTTCAAAACTAGGGTGCTATCATCTTGGGAATATAGACAAAATGGATTTTTTTGTAAAGGGCTTGAATCAGGAAGGACCACAAGATAGGAACCTACCTTGAGCATCACGAGTTTACATGATCAAGGGGGAGGGGAGCTTATGATTCAGAAGTTCAGAGTCAGCACAATCTAAATAAACCTGGTCTTAGAGGAGCAACTGTTTCTCTATGACTCATTTAAGATGCCTTACAAAACCAGAAGCTCTAGAACTAGAGCTTGAAGATACAGAAAAATTAACCATAAACGGAGCAACACTTAATAGCACAGCCCTATGAGTACTGTACAAAGAAGTTTGCTTTTTTGTTCTCATCTAGGTACGTTTCTATTGAAATACAAATGCAGTGTACCACATTTTGCAAACCCCAAAAAGCTCCTAAAATGGGGAACTTTTCAGGATGTTGTTCTCATGAATCGATCACTCACTGATGTTATGCTTATCTTAACTAGGTAGGTGGGGATGGAGTTCTTCTAAGAATTAAGGCATTTACATGCAAAAACCAGATTGATATAAACCATTATCATAAAAAGACTGGAAGAAATGTTGTGAGTAAATGCCTATGGCTAAAGTACGATTTGAATCAGTAAAAGGCTACTGTCTAGGAAATGATCTGATAGGCTGGTCTATTGTGAAATAGACACTGACTGACTAGACTTTTGTTCCCCTTAACACACTTATAAAGTAGTGGAAATTGAACATTTTCAATGGCAATAGTCGTAACTGCAGAGATAATACTGTTATTTTCCGAATATGTTAAAACTAATGTAAAATAGTAGCATTGTTTCATTGCTGAATGCCCCTAAATCATCCAGCTATTTCTATTATGAATCATTTAGATACAATTCTATTGCATTGTAGGAAACAGAGCTCAGATAAACCCTTGGAATGTCTCCAAGGTCTATAATTCCCTTGTGAAAAGTACATATAATAGGCCAAAAAAAAAAATTTTTTTTTTTTGTATTTTGCCTAAGACTGTCTCTGCTCAGTGATTCCATTTTCCTCTTTATTCCATCTTCTGAGATATTGAACCACCAAATATATAACAGAAACAAAATATGCTTAAAATTCTTTCCTAATGGTCCCCCACCTAAGTGCTGTGAACTGTGGTGGAAATATTGGAGTAGGGGAGCAAGTGTGTGTTTTCACTAAAAACATTATTTATACATTAATAATATGATGCATAAATTTGTACTCTTATTTTTTTAAGTATATGTAAGCACTGTGGTGATTATTCATTTCAGAACATTACTGGGTTTACAGAAGCCTTTATCACTGTATGTTTTCTCACCCAACTGGTCGCTAAAAATATAAATACGATAAAATGGAGCATCCTCAAGAATTTTTGACTTTAGGAAGGAATTCTCAAACTTGTCACTGGAAGAATTAAGGTGTTAGATGTGGAAGGACCTCCTTGAGGTTAATTTTTTCCTGAGGAGAATATCAGTAGAAGATGCAGCAGGAATATTTTAGGATGTTCTAGATATTATATCTGCTTCCACAAAAATTACATGCCTACATTTAATTATGTAACCCTTAAATAGGGGAAATTATAATTCTATCCATTTGAGAATGTATAATCTTTTTCAAACCCATTTAGATATAAGCCATATGTTAAATTGAGTAAATCAGGTGTTGAAATAATGTGCTTTACTTTCAAATATATTACCCCAGTATTTTTAAAATTATGAAACGTCAGTCACAGCCCAAGTATATCAGAATAAATGAATCAGGCTCATAGCTCTTCTGGAAGAGGATACTGTTTTGACAGTTGAAATTTGGCAGTTGGTAACCTGATAGGTGGTGGATAATGAGATGATACCTATAGTTTGAGATCAAGGAGCTTACCTTTATCCTGTCAGTATTATCTGTCCTTGTATCCACTGGCACCAGTGCTGGCCAATTGACATGGGACATGGGTTAACCAGTTGACTCGTTAGTGCCACCCCTAACTCCAGTAGCATGGTCACCTTTCTTTGGAAAGGATTATCCATTGAAGATTATTGGCAGCAATTTTAATCTGCACCCTCTCTTCTTCCCCTCACAATGTCCATTCATTTATACATTGAAAAATATTTTTGGTGTGCCAGGAGCTGTGTTAGATGCTGGGATATAACGGTGAGCAAATAAAGCCACAATCAAATAATCCGGCAATGAATATACAATTACAGAGTAAGATAAGTGTTGTAGGAAAGGATAAGGGTCATGAGGAAGAGGACTCTGAACCCAGATGGGGACTTAGAGAAGGCTGCCCTGAGGAAGTTTGGCTTGAGGAAGACCTAAAGCTCTGCCAACAAAAATGGTAGCCACAAACTGTGTGATTATTTAAATTAAAGTAATTAAAATTAAATAACTTTTAAAATTCAGTTTTTCAATCACACAAGCCACATTCAATGTGTAACATTGGTCCCAGAGGCTTTAACTTCAATACCTGCTGGAGTGTTGGTTATCTCAGAGGTTAGGTGTTAAGAATCCCACAGATTAGGGTGGATTCCACGTGAGCTGTTAGGAAACTCGGAGGTTTGGTGTTAGTCCGGTCTCAGAGAATGGAGTATTGGCAATCCTATATATATGGCATATATCACTTGCTGTTCAGGTAAAGACATGCATTTCCTAGGAGATATGTGTATTATATATATATAATATATATATATATTTAATATATATATATTATATATATATATTTATTTATTTAGTGCTGTGGCTTATTACTAGAACTCAAGGAGTTAGAATTTACTCTGGGTCATTACACACAAGCTTCTCAACTTTTTAAGTCAACAGCATGTCCTTCTAAGTCTCTAACTGTAGATCAGAGGATCTTATAGCAAGTATAATCATTGAGCCCTGTAAATCAAGAACTCTGGTTGCACCCCATCCTCAATTTTCAAATTGTGAAAAGTTGTAGGAGCTGCAGGTTATGTGCTATTTTTAATATACAAAATATATATATAATATACAAAATATATATATTATATATAATATACAAAAAATATATATAATATACAAAATATATAATATATATATAATATACAAAGTATATATATAATATACAAAATATAGCTGGAGGTTTTGTCACAGATTAACAAAAACAAATTATTGAGGAGATTATTTATTATTTTAATTATGTGACATTATCTTTCCCACTGACGAAAGCAATCAAAATGACTAAAATTGAATCAGTGAAAATGAATAGATTCCTAAAGGTTATAAGTGTTGTTGAAAAACAGCATGCATTTATTAAATTTCTTACACGTTACCCCAAAACGGTTAGTGAGGTAAATACATAGTGACTCCTTCCTTGCGGGTTCAGAACATGGCTAGAATTAGACGTAATTCTGGAGATCATTTCATCAATCCTCTCACTCTCTAGATCAGGAAACTGACATTTAGGTTAGGTGCACTGACCATTTTCAGTAACTTTAACCTATACTGATAAAATGTCCGGCAAGACTTTGATAGTAACAGGAACTAGACTGAATGACAATAATATTGTAAGCATTAAATCTCCAGTATTGCAGAATTATAGAGTTTTAGACTTTGAATTACTATAGCAGTGTCTGGTCCAGTGTTAGAATCCCCTTGACAACAGCCTTGCAGGGGGTCACCTGCCACTACTTGAACACTTACCCTGATGAGAAGCTGGATAGCAACCCATTCTATTATGTGGTAGCTTTTAATATTAGAAAGTTTTTACACTGAGTTGGTATTGTTATCCCTATGAATTCCACCCATGGGTTTTGCCCTCTGGAGCCAAGAACTGCAAAGTGTTTGCCGACAGCAATTATGTTTGCTCTAATTCTCTTCTTTTCCAGGAAAGACATCTCTAGTTCTGAGTTATATGTCATATGTGGGGCAAAGGTGAAGTGAAAGAAAGAGAGAGAAAATAATGTGCTGTGGCTTATTATTAGAACTCAAGGAGTTAGAATTTATCCTGGGTCAACAAATACAAGCTTCCCAACCTTTTTGAGTCAATAGCATGTCCTCATTAGTCCCTAATTGTAGATTAGAGGATCTTATATCAAATATAATCATTGAGCTTTGTAATTCAAGAACTCTGGTTGCAACACATCTTTAATTTTTAGCTCGTGAAAAGACTAGCTACACTGAAAAGAAATCAAATGCCATGAATTGCAGCATGGAGGGGAGATCCAATGAAATAAGAGGTGAGACCTTTTACTTACAAAGACTGTGGTCTGAGACACCTAAATTAATATCAGAATCTGTAGACTTCATGTTCACTAAAACACAATAATACTCAAAATATTATAGCTTTGTTATAAAAAATAAAATTCTTAACAGTTATTTAAATCCATCCTTAAAAAAAGAAAATCTCTTCCAATATTAGTTAAAATTCCAGGAAACAACTGATATGCTAGGATATTCTTAGCTATGATTTAAATTAGATTTGGGAAAGTTGTATCATTTTCAAATGTTTTGTGGACAATAAAATATAAATTTACTTTGATTTTTAATTTTAATTTAAATCCTAGAAAGCACTCTTTTCTCTAGAAAACCTAGTACATGGATGGTGCTTATTTAAATATCATTGTCCTCATGAATTCAAAGTATAAAATCACTTATTTTCTAAATAGAGAGGCAGATGAATACATACATTTATCTGGCAACTCCAGCTACATAGATGTTGATGTTTGCTCAAAAACTGATTTACCTACAGACGGAAATATTTTTAAAAGTCTAAGAAACCAAAGACAAACAGACTTGAAATGGAATTTTGTTGCAAATTGCTTTGAGTCTGGTGGGATTTTTGAATTCTGACCATAACTAGATTTAGCTCTATGTAAATCTGCTCTTAAAAGGTTTCACTGTATATAGGCCTATAGCCATTTATTCACTTACCCATTACACGTCATTTTGCATAGTGAGAACTGGCGAAAAGTGGATTCTGTTTATTAGATTGCCCAGGGGAAGGAGTAGGTCCAGTGAAAACAGTTTTGCAAAGTGTTTTCTATTTATTTGCTAGAATGATAGCAATGTTAAACTTGAGGGATGTGTGTATATGCACGTTAAAATTAAGTTTGGTAATTAGGTGGTTTTACACAATGACTGTTCAATTTATTTAGGGTCTTCTACATCCTAGGCATCTTGCCAAATGTTAGAGAGGATATAAAGATGAATAAGACAGTTCCCACCCCACACAGTGACTAGTGAAACCAATACCCAAAGAAATAATTGTATAGCATGCTGTCTTATAGGATGTACAGAATGTTGTTGTAATATATTGGGCTGGCCAAAATGTTTGTTCGGGTTTTCAGTAACATCTTACAGAGCAACCCGAACGAACTTTTTGGCCAACCCAACAAAATAACAGATTGTGACATAGTAGAAAATTGCAAATACAAGTTCCATGTTGAATGAAGACTTTGAAGCTATGTACACTGAATCATGCAGAACATTTTTAAAAATTGTAAAATGAAATTATCCAACTCTCTCAAAATCTTTTATTTTCCACGTTTCTTCTTTGAAACAAAATATATTGTTTATTTCTTCCTGGCATTCTGAGCATCTTACCTTTGTCTAAAAGTTTTCCATAAGAGTTTTTAGAGAATTTCCTGGGAGAAAAGATAATTTTGATCTGGAGCTTGAGGAAATGAAGATTTTCTGAGCAGGAAGGAGCAGAATCACACTCCAGGCCTAGGGACTTGCATGTGCAAAGGCGGGAAGCTGTGATCTGAATTTGGGGATTGGGGAACACTGGGCTGCTTATTGGGGTATGAGAGGGGAAATGGTAGCAGATGCAACTAGAAAGACGTTGAAGCCAGGCTACTAAGAGTCTAACTACATCCTCAGGTAGTGGAGAAACAGCAGAGGATTTTTAAATTTTGTTTTATTCTTCATTATTTGTAAATAATTTCAAATTTACAGAAAAGTTGTGAGTATAAATAGTATAAGGAACACCTGTGTATATATCCTTTACCCAGATTCACTTATTGTTAATATTTTGTTCCATTTGCTTTTTCATTTGATCTCTCTCTCCTTCTCATTATACACACATACATACATATATGTGTGTGTGCACATATACACACACACACATAATATGTTTTCCTGTACACCTGAGAGTAAGTTGAATTATGGTCCTCTTCTCCTAAATACCTTTGTGTGTTTTTCCTATAAAGAGGGATGTCCTCTTCATAACCACACAGCAGTTATCAGCTTTAGTAAATTGAACCCTGATATAACAATTGTTAATCTAACCTGGAATTCATATGCCAGTTTTGTCTACTGAAGGAATAACATCTTTTAATAGCATTTTGCCCCTTCCAGTACAGGATCCAGTCTAAGATAAAGTATCACATTTAGTTTTTATGCCCTTTTACTCTTTTAATCTAGAATACTCTACAGCCTTTCTTTGACTTTTATGACACTGATATTTTTGAATATAGCCCCTTCTCTTTTTTTAGTAGAGCAGTCTTCATTTTCACGAAGGGGATTTTATATAGGGGGTGACATAATCAGATCTGAATTTTAGAAAATGTCATTCTAGAGGCAATGTTAAGGATGGACCCGATGGCAAGGAACTATTGATATGGCAATGAAATAGGCTATTGTTGGCCAATATTCCCTTCTGGGCAGGCAGGGATACAGGGTCAGAGCCTGGCCAGGATCCCTGAAAGTTGGGGCAGGCATAGGAATGGAGAGAAAGGGATTCAAAATGTCTGAGTCCTGGATAAGTCTGCTTCAGAAAGAAAAGAGCAGTCTGAAATGACAGGGAGTTGGTGGAGAAGCAAGACCCAGATCTAAAACAGTGGACTTGAATTTCAGATCGGAGCATAAAGCAAATTATATAATGTGAGGATCCTTCTGAAAAAATAGCATTACATGCACAGTTGACCTTACAATAATGGAAAGTAAATCCTCATGAACTAAAAATTAAGATGGAAGAAAAAACAAAAAGCTAGGCATAAACTGAATTCTAGAAAACTTGAAGGGAGATTTCTGGCAGATGCAGGAAGTTAAGCCTTGAGTGCCAGTGAAGCAGGGAATGGAAAAGGGGTCCATGCATAAAGCCAAGATCATTGAGGGCTATACCCTCCATCAAAGAAAACAAAAATAAAACAACTATGGGCACTGTGAGGTGATAAGGAAGCTTGCCTGTCTTGGCCTGGACTTTGGGTAGAGGGAAAAAAAGTCTCATGTCAGTTTGGATTTTAATTTATAGAAATTTTTCAGCCTAGAAATCTACATAAAAAGAAGCCAGAGGTAACACAGATTTGCCCAATAGAAGCAAATGAAAAACTGCTTGGGAGAGACATACCTTCAATGTAATCTATGCAAAGATTTCTACAGATAAAGCCTTGATGAAGATGAGTTCAATCAAAAACTATAAAACACATATGGAGGAGGAGGGAATACACTGTGAGTAAGAATCCACAGAGACAACTAAACAGCAGAGTTAAATTCCCAGGAACTTGAGATAATAGAACCACTGACTTAAGGCTATAAAATAAGCATTTAAAAATGGTTAAAGACCTAAAAGAATTAATCTAAACCATAAGAAAAGAATAAGATACTTGGGGGGAAAAACAGAAAAATTTGAAAAATAAACAAGATAGAACTTCTAGGAATACAAAATACAGTTAATTTTAAAATTCGGTTAAATAGAAAATTGGTTACAATAAAAGAAAAATGAGTAAATTGGGAGACAGAAAAGATATTTAAAAGAGTAAGAGATATGGCGGAATGAGAAGAATTATTTGGAATACAAGAAAGAGAGTAGAGATAATCATGGAGACACAATATTCAAAGAAATAAGGGCTGAGAATTTTCTAGAATAAATGAAAGGTATGAATCATCAGATTCTAAAAGCACAAGGGGACCCAAATGAAAATAAATACATACCTAGGCACATTGTGGGGGAACTATGAGCAAAAATAATCAAAGGAAAGAAAAGATATTAAAAGTAAACAGAGAAAAAAAGACATTGTCTTTATTTTTTTTTAATTTTTATTGAAATACAGTTGACTTACAATGTTGTGGTAGTTTCAGGTGTACAGCAAAGTGATTTAGTTATATATTTTATATATATGTATTTTTTTATTCTTTTCCTTTATAGGTTATTATAAAATATTGAGTATAGTTAAGACATTATCTTTAAATGTTAATTACACTGATAGCAACAATAGAAGCCAAAAGACAATAAAATTATATTTTCAAAATGCTAAGAGAAAATAGCTGTTAACTACAAAGTCATACCCTGATAACCATTAAAGAACATGAGGGACATAAGAAACATTTCTTGACATATAAATACCCAACACACAAATATATGTTTATCTACACTTGAATACAATGAACTCTTTTTTTATAGGAGACGTCTATTTTATTTTTTATTTTTATTTATTTATTAATTTTTCGTGGCCACACCGTGCAACTTGTAGGAGCCTAGTTCCCAGCAGGGACAGACCTGTGCCCCCTGCATTGTAAGGCGAAGTCCCAACCACTGGACCGCCAGGGAAGTCCCTACGATCAACTCTTAATAAAAGAATTTCTAGGGGCTTCCCTGGTGGCGCAGTGGTTGGGAGTCCGCCTGCCAATGCAGGGGACACGGGCTCGTGCCCCGGTCCGGGAGGATCCCACATGCCGCGGAGCGGCCGGGCCCGTGAGCCATGGCCGCTGGGCCTGCGTGTCCCAAGCCTATGCTCCCCGGCGGGCTCAGAGGCCGCAACGGTGAGAGGCCCGTGTACCGCAAAAAAAAATTAAAAAGAAAAACGAATTTCTAGGGACTTACCTGGTTGTCTAGCGGTTAAGATTCTGAGTTCCCAAATGCAGGGGGCCTGGGTTTGATCCCTGATCAGGGAACTAGATCCCGCATGCTGCAGCTAAAGATCCTGCATGCGGCAACGAAGATCCCGCGTGCCACAATGAAGACCCGGCGCCGAGGAAGGAAGGAAAAAAGAAAGGGAGGGAGCGAGGGAGTGAGGGAGGAAGGAAGGAAGGAAGGAAGGAGAAGGGAGGGAGGGAGGGAGGGAGGAAGGGAGGAAGAATTTCTAAAGGATGTACTTCAGGAAGGGAAAACTTTTACCCAGAAGGTTTAAGTGCAAGAAAGAATGATGAGCAAACGAATTGTTAAATATGTAACCGAATAAACATACAATTGAATAAATTACTAAATTACAATGTCTAATTTCAGGTTAATAAAAAGAAAGAACTAAAATGTGGGCAACAATTACGTGTAAAATGAAGGAGGGATGATCAAAGGGATGTTAAAGGAATCTAAGGTTCTTGTGTTTAAAAATAGGCAGAGAAATTGTTTAATTTTAATATAAATTTTTTTTTAATTTAAGGATAATCACTAAGAGAATAGTTATAGGGTATATACTGTCCAAAACATCAGTGAAGGGAAATAGGAAAAATCTGTGATTGATCCAAAAGAAGGCTAGAAAGAAGTTTTTTTTAACAAAAAAAACTTCTTTTTTAAAAAAGAAGTTTTAAACAGCAACAACAACAAAAGAAAGGCAAAGAGAAGATCCAAAATAAGAGAAATAACTCCAAATATATCAGAAATTATAATACATACAAGTGGACTAAATGCTTCCGTTAAAAGATTGAGATTCTCAATTGAATGGAGGAAAAATAATCATCTTTACCATCTTTATAATAGAAATACCTAAAATTTAAGAGCATATTTGAAGTAAAAGGGTTAAAGATGAAATCGACAAATTCTAAACAGCTGTAGTCTCTATAGTAATATCAAGCAAAATATTTTTTAAGGAATGAAGTATAATTAGGGATTAAATAATTAAAGGAACAATTCCCAAGACAATATAACAACTTTTAATTTAAATAGGGCTAATAACATAGCTTTAAATTATGTAACAAAAATTGACAGAGTTGTATTGGGAGAGATAGGTGTAGAAAGAAGTAATAACAAGTTAAATTTGAGGTGAGTACCTGTGAAACCTCCAGTGAGAGATCTTAAAAGGCAGTTGGACATAACTGGTCTGTATCTCTAGAGAGAGGCCAGATTTAAGTCTAGAAATTTGAAAGTACAGACTGTATTACTCCAAGTTCAATAGATTCTGAGCTTCTTGAGGAGAAGAATTACATATTCAACTCTGTAAGGCCCTTGTGCCTATCACAGTGTCTTATACAAGTGCTCAATAAACGTTAAATTGAACATAATCTAATAGATATTGACTTTTTAGAATATATACATTTTTAGTTCTAGAGATTAATATTTGCTGAATGAATACTATGGGGACTGTAAGAAGGTTTGAGACATAGTTCCTGCCTTTAAGAATATTGTAATTCAGTTGAAAGATTTTTTTAAAAACCCAGTTACTTGAGAAATTAAAGAGCAATACTCAATTGTCCATAATCAAGGTTTAATTGCTGTAGTATTTGGGTGAAAAGAGAAATTTCACCAGAGATTTGAGACATTGGAGAAAGCTGTAAATAAGTGAAAGTTTAGTTGGTCCTTGAAAAATGGGCATCTTCGGTTGAAAAAAAAGAGGGAAGAGAACATTTTGGTTTGAAGAATTAGCATAAATAAAGGTTTAGAGGTAGAAATTATTGTACGTATTTGTGTGACATTGATGATGCTAATTTCACTGTAGCATAAGTGGTGAGGAATGGTAAGAGAGAAGGCTGGAGAAATGGTCGTAGGAAGTTATGGAGGACCTTAAACTTGTTAGGGGTAGTGGGATTGCTTACTAGGTAATATAGAATCATGGGTTCATAAGTTGGTTTGATAATTTTTATAAGCTATTTCTATAAATAATCTGGAAGTAATGTGTGAGAGGGCTTGAAAAAAGAAGGGAATGGGGAAGCAGGAAAATCTGTTAAAATGTATTTAAAGTAATCCAGGTATAAACTCATTACGTCCAGGGCTAAAGTAAAACCAGGGGAATGTAAAAATAGGGTAAATTTGAGAGACACTTCAAAAAAAGAAGTGACAGAATTTGGTTTGATTGGGTATAAGCAAACAAAATTAGAAATGTCAACGTTAAACCTAGAGTAATGATGGTATCCTGGACAAGCAACTAATGTGAAGAAGAGTCAATAATTCATAAATCCATAGAAATTTAGAGACGGTAAGGACCTTAGAAATTATATCCATAGACCCTTCTTTTCAAAGATGAGGAAAATGACATCAGAGAGTTTATGTAATTAGTTCATGGTTACCCCAGTGGTTAACTTTGAGAAAATGGCTAGAATCCAAGGAGAGATACCCTGAGCAGTTGGGATTGTGCTACTGGTGGGAAATCATCGTTGGATGTATTGATCTGGGGAGTCATCTGAAAGGTAATTGGAGACATAGAAATGGATGTACTCTTCAAGGAGAAGTTATGTAGGGATGAGAGAAGAGAAACAATGATAAAGTCACAGGGAATTTCCACTATTAGGAATTCAAACTAGAAGGGAGATGGCTCCCAAAGGAGTTTGGAAAGAATAGATTAGATATGAAAACAATCAGACGTGGCCAGATCCAGATCCTGTCGTATGTTGCCCTTATGATTTCAGATTTTTGATACTTATTTTATTTTGCACAAAACTCAGTATCCTACTGCATTTTTATGTAACCATCACTACGTGTTCTGTCAATACTTTATTTCATGTTGATTTTCCTCCCATGGATGTCCCTTTCTTTATTAATGTTTAATAATATAATAAACAAACATGAACTAATATTTCATGTTTGAAACCTTGACAATAATATACCTATGTACTACTCTTCCATCCCATCTCTCTGACTCACCACACCTAATATAAGCACAATTCTTTGCATTTTCATATAGTTTTATCACTATATGTATACATATACCTGCTACATGAATTTTGTAGTAACTTTTTTACTTTAAAGGGGCTAAAAGTAATCTTTGGAACTTGCTTTTGCACACAGAATTATGTTGTTAAGATTCATCCATAGTGTTGCATGTAGCTGTAGTCCGTTCACTTTTACTGCACTATAATATTCCATATATGACTATGACACACTTTATTTTCCTGTCAAAGGTCATTTAGCCTATCTTCAGATAGTTCAGTCTATTTTGAATAGTGCTTCTATGAACATTTTCATACATGTCTCCTGGTGTATATTGCAAGGACTTCTATTGGGTATATATCTACATATATTGATTTAAAACTCTTTCTGGGGACTTCCCTGGCAGTCCTGTGGTTAAGACTGTGCTGCTACTGCAGCGGGTGTGGGTTTGATCCCTGGTCGGGGAACTAAGATCCCACATGCTGCGCCGTGCGGCCAAACAAACACTCTTTCTGTGAAGCATAGCACATTAGAATGGCATTAGGTGAATTCTGGTTGTGGAAACTCAAGTCTAAAATAATCAACATCTTTTCCTAAAGTGAACAGATTCAAATACCACGCTAGGAGCCTTATAAAGTGCCCACATCTAGGTAAGGGATATTTACCAAATGTTTTCTTGGGGAGCAAAATTATAAGCTGGAGCTGGTCACTGATTTTTTTCCACTGACCCAATTTAATGTCAATGCTATTTTCAGGATACAAAAGGAAAACTGAGGGCCAGAGGCAAGGAAGAGAGGTAACAGGTTAACTGAAGCTTAGCACTGCTTGGCAGCTGGTCCAGAAAAATTCACCTTCATCTCGTTTGAGGGTCCTCTTACCCTCCCTAGCAGCCCTCCTTGTGTGCGAGTGAACAATATGAACAAAAAGAACCAAGGAAAAGGGCTCTGTCAGATTTGTTCACTCAGAATCAGTTGATTGTCTGCCAAGAAAAGTTTCTCATCTTCAAGAGGTTCTGAGCTTAAAATTCTCATCTCTTTGTGAACACACAAGAAAGAACTCTTCTCTGGTCAGGGATCCTGCATGTGTGTATGTGTGTGAACACAGGCACAGATAGACGTGCAAAGGAAAAGTGAACACTGGACAGACACAGAAGCTATACTGCCATTCTCTTTATTATTGTCTTCTATTTTCTGAGGTGTTACAAATATATTTTCACTTAAATAGAAATTGTTACTATAACCTAAATAGCAATAAACTTGTTGCTGAAACTTCCCACTCATTTTTACTTGTAGTAACCATACCTTGAAAATCTATGTACATTTTTAAGTCAAGCCTCCTAATTTCCTGCTTTAACCAAGCATCTTAGCCTTTGTGCCCAGTGACAATTTGCTCCCTTTCACACCCATCTCGAAGGGTGTCATGATGAAAGGGAAAGAATGGTTATCTGGTTATAAATGGCTGCAGAAACAGAGGACCACCCAAAGGGGCCAATGGAATTAGCAGTGTGATGTGAGCCATATTGCCTTACAGTGAGGTCTTCTTTGACAGGACCTTAGGGAAGAATCTTGTGGTCTCTAATTTCTAGTCATTTGCTGTACTCCTTTTCTTCTTGGAAAATAGATTTTTTAAAAAGTTGAATAGTATACAAATGGCATGCATTTAGGTGGAACACAGTGCCAACGCATTACCAATTATTCCAAGCCCACACACAAAACATACATAATGAAAGTATTGTTTCTGAATTGCCGTGTGCATTCTACAAGAAGATATTTAAATCAAGATGGAAACAGCAGAGGTTTCTTCCTTCTTTGGACAGTACTGTAGGGCATAAAAAGAAACTATAGCTCTTTTCCCTACTGTGTCAAACGAGGATGCATTTCCCAATTTTTTTTTTTTACTACCCCCATCAAAAGGGCTGGATGTAAATTGTATCCAGTTAAGGTCTGTGCTTACAGGTACATTCCTGTAAAGTGGATATTATTTGGAAATCCTTTATGTAACTCCTACTCAGCATTTATCTCAATATATTGTTAATATTTAAGGTTTTTAGACTCAGTCCTATGAAATAATATTATCATTGCATGTTTACCCACCTCCAGTTTCCTGTAAGAAAATATGAAAATTTGACTGCAAATATGTAGAGTAGAAAAGGTGAATTCCCCTTGTAGAAAGAGCATTGACTGGGGCATTCCGACTCTCGTTGAGAATTAGTACAGCAATTTTTTTTACAGATAAAAGAACCTCTTATCTTATGAAGAGCTGCATTAATTACAGCCTGAAATTCTGTTTCACGTATCCTGTTTCAGAGCCAAGGAGAGAGCAGAAAAGATGTTTGCTGTTGGAAGTCTATACTCCCATTTTCTTTTTCTTCTTGTAAAATAGCTTTCTGAAAGGTAAATAGTACACAAATGCCATGAGTTTAGGTGAAACACAGTGCCAAAGCAATGCAGTAGCTATAACTTTAAAAACAAAAAAACAAATCCCAATGTTATGAGTAACTTTGCTGATCATAATAAAAGAAGATGAAATTTAATGTCAATAGCAGTAAGAGTGTAGAAGGTAATTCTATTTCATTTTCTTTTCAGACAAAACAGAAACAGGACGTGTTGGTACAAGCAAATGAAAAAATCCAGGTAATAAAGAGTATAGACATATCTTTGATCTACCTTGAGGCCAAAAGCTTTGGATTTAGAGCTATAAAAGGAAGTTAGGAAGTTTTCATTTTCTAGAATTATATTAAGACCTATAGTTCTTCTTATTTCCTCACATTACCCTTATTGGGTGATAATGATCAACCAAATAAATGGATATATAGGAGGGATGTGAGAATAATCTATTGAGCTGATGTTCTCTATGACAGTGATACTATTGTACATGCCAAGTTCACCAATACCTACTTCCTGTTTTCTTTTCATCTCTTCTTGAACTTTGTCCCCTTTCCTATTTACCTCCAATGATTGGTTTAAGTCCAACTTGGTGTGCATACAAGCCTGCTATATAGCGGTGCTGCCTACATGCTCAGGGTTGGGGAAAAATTCTTTCCTCATTTATTTATGCATCTATAAAGGAGCCAGGATACTCTTATGCACTGTTACTATAGACCACATTTTCTATAACACATCCAGGAAAAGGATCAGGTCAAATGGAATACTTATAAGATATGAAGGAATTTAAAGTAGCAGCAGGCAAGCCTAATTCCATCAGATAAAGCACAAATAACAATCCTATTACTCTTCTGTAAAAGTCCTAGGTAAATAAACATGTTGAGTCCAATAAAATAACCAAGTCCAATATGGGACTGAGAGTCACCAAAGTAAAGCCAGTGCCCTGAGGTGCTCAGAATGAGTTCACGTTTACAAATGGTGTTGCCTGATGTGGTAGAAAGAGCCCCACAAACCTAGATTTGAGTTTCAGATCTGCCATTGATTGGCTGGTGACCTTGGCCAAGTGACCTTCTGATCCGCAGTACTCCCCCACAAAGGGGAAAATGATACTTAGCTTGCTGAGCCATTGGTAAGGGTAGATATATTGTACAAAGTGTCTAGAACAGTGCCTGGCACATATAGGCTCAAAAGTAAGCTGCTTTTGTTGTTACTGTTGTTAAGCATCTTGGCACACTGCTTTTCTATCAAATGCCTCTAATATTATAATGAACATAAAGACCTCACTGAACCTGAAATAATAACTAAAATAATGAAATGCCTTAAATTCAGAGAGCAGTTCTGATCCAAAGCACTTAAAACTCTCCTCTCTATTTCTCCTCTGATTAGTTTTGTAAAGTGAAAGGAATGAGGACATCCAAGTACAGGTGCAGGGGTAGGATGGGATATCACTGCCTGGCCACTTTCTAGCTGCACCACTTTTTTTTTTTTTGCGGTACGCGGGCCTCTCACTGTTGTGGCCTCTCCCGTTGCGGAGTACAGGCTCTGGACGCGCAGGCTCAGCGGCCATGGCTCACGGGCCCAGCCGCTCCGCGGCATGTGGGATCCTCCCGGACCAGGGCACGAACCCATGTCCCCTGCGCCGGCAGGCGGACTCTCAACCACTGCACCACCAGGGAAGCCCTAGCTGCACCATTTTTACCAGCCAAGCCACCAGGGATGTCTCAAAGGATCCCATCCACTACAAAAAATGCAAATGAATTGGAGTCACCTGAAAAAAAATAAAGAATTTGGAAAATGAGCAATTTACACAGAAGCTAAGAATTGAGGCAAAGATGTGGATTCCTCTCAAATATCATTTAAAAAAATTTTGTCCAGAATTAGCCCAGTCATTGCTTCCGTTCTCAGCTTTTCTCAAGCTGTCAAAAGAGAGCCAAACTTAGTTCTTAGTTCCTTCAGGTTTCTTGCTGGGTGCAAAATGATAGGAGGCCCTTCACCTCCTCCCTGGTGTTGCAATCCTTTCTCTTTGCGATAGCTTCATCCACCAACGGCCTCACGCCAACACTTTGCCTACTATTTTCTTCTCTGTCTCTCTTTCCCCTGTGGCCACTTGGCCAGCTTGCCAGCAGTGGATTGGCCCGGAGCAGTGAGCCGTCACGTGATCGACTCCCAGCCGCTGTGAAGCACCCACGTGTGAGTTTTCCATGACGCACCTTCTGCCGTCACACTGGCTCTCAAGTAAATCAATGGTCAAATCTTTTCCAAAAGTGGTTTTGACAAAGAACAGCTTAAATCGCCCAAGATGTTGACAAATGGGCTGTTATCTAGGAGAGCGAGTAAAGCAACCCATTTGAACGACAAGAGCAGATAAGGCCCACCTCTTTGTCTCCTTGCCTTTTTACACTGATATTCCTGGGGAGACAAAGGAAAAGAAGAAAAGGAAACAAAGGCAGATCTCTAGCCTGGCTGTCCCAGGGTTGATTAGGATGCTGGTCTGTGTGGCAGGTTTCTAGGTTCTCACCCAACTTCTTGGCTGCTATTCAAAGGATTTAACAGTGCGCTTTGTAAATAGTGGTGTCCAAAGCCAGTCTAAAAATAGTACATTTCCAGGGTCTGAATTGGGTGAGTGGAATGAGTGGCAATAGCTGTATTGTACAAGACAGATTACAAACAAGTTACTCCATGGTGCTTGATATGCAGGGTTATGCACATGCTTCATCTGGCTTCGTTAAATAATGCAAACACATTTACCAACGTGCTTGATCGTTTTGTTTATTTGTGCTCTGGAGAGCTTGTGTGTGTTTATGACCGACGAATGTACATGTTCTATTTTCTGACAATCAAACAAAGCTCTCCCGATGAGGTAAACAGCTGAGTTAAATAGTGGAGCCGACGCTACTGAGAATCGCTGATGTGACACTATGGTGGTTGTTAATGACAGGTTTCCTGCTGCGCTTGCTGCCCTAAAGGATTTTTGCTGAAGGTGGGAATCAACAACGGGGTCTGACGATTAGGGGGACTGCTAGGTCTGGCTGAAATCTCTCTGGAAACCACGTGCGTGAACGCTTGCGCCTCACTAGTAATTTTTCACCGAGGAAGCTACCGCGCTTGTTCTTCCTCGCCCTCGCTCCCGTGGATGGGCTGTGTGGACCACGGAGAGTAGAACAGTCCTTGCTGTTGCCGACTGCAGAAGGCAGGTCCCAGGTCCCTTTCACAGAAGAGTCAGGCTCGGGGAGAATCCCAAAGGAACTTTAAATAAAAACTTGATTTTCTGAAATGAGATGCTGGGAATGTGTTTTGCAGTCATCTGAAAGCAAAAGACCCCGCTTCTATTTTCAGCTGTAAGTGGTGGTTGTTCCTATATATGTTGAGGAGAGAAATGTTCCCTTACCAAAATACAACGTAATTATTGCCTCCATAAATAATTGTCTTCCAGGCAGTTTGGAGATGCTTTTATTTACTACAATGTGGTAACTCTTAGATTGTTCTGGCAGGTCAATTTCCTCGTAGAAGACAGAAACTTAGAACAGGGACAGCTCTTGAAGGAACTGGACCAGAGAAATACATTAAAGAGGATTAAAACAAAAGCAAAAAAAAAAACCCAGGCTGTCACTTTAGCAAACATTTCTCCTACCCAAATTTCATACCTTTAACTTGATACAGTCTTGGGTAAATTGGGTCTGATGGTCTGGGAGTGTACATTTTGACACTCCGCTTTCCCCTACTTATGTATGACTTGGGAAAGGTACAGAAATGCTTTGGCCCTCCAGTTTCCTCGTCCATAAAATGGTGAGAATAATACCCATCTCACTGTGAGGACTGAATTAGGTAACGTAAGCAAAGCACTTGGCCCATGATAGTAAATGGGAGGCAATTAGACAGCATTCCTGGACATGGCCTCTCACCTGCCTAATAACATCCTAGTCTCCCTCAAAATGCGTATCATCTCATAGGCTGAAGGCAATGCAAATGTCTAATTCCTTTTGAGAATTACCACCATCATCATTGTTATTATCCTCTTTGTTGAATGAACAGTCCAGACAGCATTAAATCAGAATTTCCTGGCATTTCCCTCTTTATCAATAGCTACGTGATATTGGGTGTTAATATTTCTTTAGAGCTGCCGTGGAAGGTGACATAAACCATGATTTGTGCCATTCTGGAATTTCCTCAACCTGGCTTTTTATTTCTTATGCAAAGGAATTATGCTTTTTTTCCAATAAGGCAGTTGTTTGTTTACATCCCTAAAGAGTCAGAAAAACAACATAGATTTCATCTCTTGTTTGAGACTGAATTTTCCAAACAATTGAAAGACTATAACTGAGTAGACTTTTGGGGGGCACACCCTCAGGCATGAGCAAAGTAAGCTCTGGAAGAACCTGTTGAGTTATGGAAACATGAAGAGCCAAATAACATCCAAAACGTCGTGGTCACAGCAAAAATATTTACCCACAATGTTTGTGAAGTTAAGAAGGACATGTGAGGTAGCTCTATAAATGGAAAAATCAAACTGTGTAATGTAGATGTTACCTCTGCTAGTAACTACTTTCCAGATTGGCTTTTGGTACCCATGCTACAGTGTTCTAAACTTATTCTACAAAGAAGGATCAATTTATGTATAGTGATCATTATCCAAAGTTAACTAAGCTCCTTATAAACAAAGTCTCAGGCAAATATATGAAAATATTGGAATTGACCTTTTTAATAAAATTTTCACCTCACTATACTTCAAAATCATACTGAAAAGACAAAAGATTTTGAAAATTGTCCAAATTTCATTTTTACTGGCCAAATTGAATTCATTCCTCTGTTTTCTCTTCAGAGGGGCACAATTGTGCCTCTAAGGGGCTTCTCTTCTCAAAGGGATGCACAAACACAGCACAAACACAGCAACTAAAAGAATGACATTCAATTCATCTGAGATTTGTTTTGCTTTTCTGTTTTATTGTAAGCCTATCTACTAATGTGCTGACCGTGTTCTAGGCATTGAGAGGGATTAAAAGCTGTCACTGTGCTCATGGATCTTGTTGAGGGAGAAATGACTCTCATCTAAAAACTACTCAAGGCAGTGTCCATAAGTCCCCAGTTAAATTGAATCAGCCACTAATATAATGGCAGAGATCAACAAGGCTGTGTGTGGTTAACAGCAGGTAGGCTGGTGTGGCAGAGAAGTGGAATTTAGTGAAGGTAGATGAGGGTGGCTATTATGGGCTGAATTATGTGTCCTCCAATTCATATGTTGAAGTTCTAACCCTCATACCTCAGAATGTGACTGTATTTGTATATAGGGTCTTTAAAGAAGTGACTAAGTTTAAGTGAGGTCATTAGGATGGGCCGTAATCCAACATGACTGGTATCCTTCTAAGAGGAGATGAGGACACAGACACACACAGAGGAGCGATCACTTGAAGACACAGGGAGAAGATGCTATCTGTAAGCCCTGAGGAGAGGTCTCCAAAGAAACCAACTCTGCTGACACCTTGATCTTGGACTTCTAGCAACCAGAATTACAAGGAAATAAGTTTCTACTGTGTGAGCCACCCAGTCTGTGGTACTCTGTTATGGGAGCCTGTGTAGACTAATACAGTGGTCTTGAAGGATGAATGAGATTTATTTAGGTCGAGAAAAGAGGGAAAGTGGGTGCTACACTTCTGTCTCTCCTGTTATTCAATATTTGCATTTTATTTTCCTTGTTCGTGTCCTTGTCCTACTATTAGGTGTAGAAGTTAGAAGATAGTGGGGAGAAGGGAGATGGGAAAGGAATTCGGGAAGGGAGAAGTGAAAGCAGAGAAAAGAGACTCTTTGATACCAGACTTGTGTTTTACTAGAGACCATCAGGTACGGAAAAGCAACACAAAGCAGCAACTATAAAAGCAGTGAGCAGTTTTAAAACCAAGGGATGGCGTTAAGAATAAGGAACTGTAGAGTGTTTAACAAGGTTATCAAAAGTCTGAAATTTATCTGCACTCAATAAGGAGGTCTTTATTGCTCACTTGTGGCATCTTGATAAGTTCAACCTCTATCTTCTAATGATAAATTCCAATATTATCATTATAGTTATGACTTATTTGATATTTATAACACCCCAGGGTTGCCTTCTTGCCACATTATTTTTGGACTGTTGAGATACATTTTTTTTACAATGGATATAAATGATGTAAATGTAATATGGAAGCATTTATATCAATAGTAAAGACATGCCTGGGCTACTTAGTCAAATAAGACTTGTCACTCAAGCAATTCTCATTACCCATTAAATATTTCCCAGTGATTGAAGGGTTTTCAGTTGGTTGAGAAACATAATAGAGACAAATGCCAGTCTGTGAAGATAAAATGCTGCCTCAAATCTAAGCTGTTAATGTAGGAAGACCCTGAAACTTATCTAATATATTCTACCACCTGGACATAATTTGTTTTCAGTGGTGATGTCAAGAAATTTGTGTTTAAATGGCCATGTGCACGTCGTTGTTTCTTAAGGAAAGAGCTTATGTTTGGCCTAAGCTCCTGTGAGTAGTTTAGTCTCAGTAGTAAATTTAGAGAAATGTTTCTTTCTTTACAATTTTGCAAGTTGTGTTGGGAGATGGGCAGGAAATAGAATTACTGAGGGTTTTATACTCTGATCTAAACCATGAGGCAAATATTTGGTATGGTGAACATTTCTCCCTTCAGAACTCTCTTTTTTCTCTCCTAAGGACCAAAAGGCCTGGGTGCTTTCAGAGGTCCCTTTCTGGCCAAGGCCTGTGGGCTTCCCATAAGAAGTTCTTGCCGTAGGTGGCTTATAGCCTCTGGGGCTCATGCGAGGCCCTGCCCCGACCTGCTGGCTCTGCCTTGCGTGCTCACTGTTGTTCACCCTTTGGTCCAGATTCATGCTGTCCACTCATGGAGAGCTTTGGTCTGGATGCTTTGACCTTCTTCAGTTTCTGGGCTGAAGCGCCACTTTAATCAGCTTCCTATAATCAGGGACAGTATTCTTTACTCTCATGCCCAGCTGCAGTTCCAGAAATTCCTGGCTGAGCCACTGCTTTCCCAGGAGAAAGAGGTGATCATATAAAACATTTGAGTGCTTTTCTTTGTGTCTCTGTCAATAGTAAAATGCTCAGTAAACATTTGCTGCATGAAAGAAGAAAAGAAAAAGAAGATAAGAAGGAAGGAAGGGGAAGGAAGGTAGAAAGGAAGAAAGAAGGAAGGAATAAATGTTGCCTTTTTGTACAATTGCTGCACTTGGGAATGTGGTCTGCAGCAGTTAAGAAAAAGCCAGCTAAGCTTCTGGAGCAATTCTGTTCTTAATATTCTCTTTGCCCACTAGCCTCAACCATTACCTCCTAACCCACCCACTTCTGTAGGGAGGACTTTTCTCCATAGAAGTATTGTTCCTGTCATCATATCACCAGATACCAGGGATTTTCCAAGGGTAGAAAGAAACATTTCAGAGAACACAGCAAGAAGTCAAATTTAGGAAGAGAAGGAAGGTCTAAAAAGTACACAGCCTTCCTTACTTATCTTAGTGGTATTATTGTTGCCAGATCCTGTGTTAATCCTAATGATTTCATTTCAGTTATCAAAGGGCCCTACATGCCACAGAATATCTGAGTAATTTTCCCCAACTCTTCTCTTAGATTCATCATATCTGATATGAGAGGAAGGAAAAAGAAAAATAATACCGCCATTATGTGGCAGATACTGAGCTAGGTACCTGTGGAAAACACATTTTGGAATGTCTACACAGTCCACAAGGATCCCCTCAGTACACTGCTCACCATGGGGTCAGCCCCTTCAGCCCTGTTTATGCTGAGTCTACACTCCACGGTCCCAGCCACCGTCCACTCGTGCCACAGGGAACTCTTGTCATAAGGTAAAGGATCAGATTCCCTTGTGAGACTTTAGAATTGGAATTATGGATTCCCACTACCTCTGTGTTGGTGTCTTGGAAAGGGATACATAAACTCAAAAGCTATGGGTCTGTCAGTTCTGTTGGCTTAGTGGAGAGAAAGCCAATCCTCACAAAAGGAGAAAAAAAAATCCAATATACGAAGAGAAGCTACAGTGGTTCCTGATGATTTTTTATGTCTCGGCTACAGCCTCATTATAAGGCTTAGCTGAATTCTTGACTTTAAGAACAAGGGGATATCACTAAAACCTTATAATTAATTTTCTCTCTGTCTCAATCTCTCTCACTTTTTTCCTTAAACCAGCTCAGGTTGGTTTCTGTTACCTGGAATGAAAGGAATCCTAACTAATAAAGCGATGCACATGCTTTACCTTATTTAACATGATTTTCACAACAGATCTGTGAGGTATTTTCTTTCTCTATTTTACTGATGAGGGAACAGGAATTAATAACTAAGTTGCCTAGGCTTTATGCCTTATAAATTTCAGGGATGACATTCGAACCCAAAGTCTGTGGACTCCAAAACCTGAACTTTTTCCACTGGGCCCTTATTCCTTTGGAGGTGCTCTGGCGGCTGGGAAGATCTTCCGCCATGACCTCAGAAAGACACTAAAGTTTTGTAAACCTTAAGGTAACAAAGATTCCAAGGATCACAATTGCCCCCTGTCTCCTGAGTCCCTGGCAGGACACCAGTTTCTGCCTGTTCTGCCTGCCCCTCCGCAGCGGGAACACAGACTGTGCATTCTTCTAGGGCTGGAGGAGAAGCTCCTAGGCTCCACAGGGAGCAGGATACACCACTCCTGACCCCACAAAAGAAAAAAAAATCAAGTCTAGAAGGTTGTCTGTCCTTTGGATATGTCTTCTGACCTCTAATAGTCAGCAGAGTGCTACAGCACCAGGCGTGTGCCCTGCAAGGTGTCTCTCCCCTTGTATAAAGCTCAGAACACTCCTTCCACTGGAAAATGTGACCAGGATGGGTCAGTCTATTCTTTCCCAGAAACACAGGGTCCTTTTTCCTTCCACTGAAAGCTGTTTTCTGATTCATTTGGTGATTAATTGTTTGGAATTCATCATTCAGATCCTGTTGGGGAGGTGAGGATGCTGCCCATCTGGGCCCTGTGGCCTGTGTCTGGCCAGGGAAGTGCTCTGGGGCTCCTGTCTTGACCAGGGCCTTTGATACCTTGCTATTGGCTTAAGAACCTGTTAAAGACATGGACATAGTTCCCCGGTCTTCCTAATGACTTGAGTGATCATTAAATGACTATTTTGTGCACAGAGTAGAAATAGAAATTATGATTCTCCTTCCATGGACGATAAGCCCATGTATCAGGGCCAAGTTCTTGGTGTTGGAATTCTCTCCTTTCTGAGGCAGATCGAGTGTAGCTCCATGGAGTTGGTAATTGATTTTTTTTTTTCCTCTGTGATGATTCACACGGCCATTTGATGATTGCTGTAACCACAGTAGCCTGGCTGAGGTTTACAAAAGGGGAATAATGATTAAAATTTGGAGATCACTCTCCACTCCCATCTTCATTTTCAGTTCCCTCTATCTGACAAAAGTTTGTTGGCAAAGTGGTGGCCAGTTCAAGAATTTGGATTAGCTGTTAATGTTCCACTGATAGTTTTCTTAAGTACTTACAGGGGAAGGTAAAGCAGACTAGGATTAATGTTAGGTTAACCTCACTTTAGTACCTGGCAGAGAGTAGTCTCTGAATAAATGTTAGAAGGATGAATTACACAATAGGTTATAAAGCATTGAATAAAAAAGGAATCTATGGTACATCATGATGCTCAGTGAGAGACAGAGATAGGGGAAGTGATAGAGAGAGAGAAGGAGAAAGAGGAAGAGAAAATTCTTATCTATAGAAGAATAACTGTTAATAAAAAAGAAGGGATTGGATTAGAAAAAATTACTATTTTTGCAATCCCAGTGTAATATTTGGTCCAGGCAAGGATCATCAACAAATTCTAAAGCCACTGGGTGAAGGGTTGTTAGGAAAGAAGTTATTCACGAGTCTCAAAATATCTACTACCAGATCACTTATTAATTACCAGGGGGAAAGCATATCTTTGTAACAGACATATAGCAAATAACATTTTAACCATGCTGTTACTCCAAACATCACCAATAATGGGACAAAGTGACGTTATGTCTCTCCTGATATGATGCAGTCTGAAATATGCAACCATATCACCTGTTAATTTTTTTTCAAAAATATTTCAACTGAAGCTAATTATGAGGAAACTATCACACAAATTTAAAATGTTAGACTTTCTACAAAATAAGCAACCTAGACTATTCCAGAAAGGTTGATCTCATGAGAATGAACAAATTAGGGAGCTAGTTCTAGATTAAAGAAGCCAAGGAGACATAACCAAATCTAATGTGTGAACCCTGAATGGATCCTAGAGTTTAAAAAAAATTGTAAAGAACATTGTGGGGTCGATTAGGGAAATTTAAATACAGAGTATACTTTCATGATATTAATCAATGTTAAACTCCTTATGTGTAATAATGGTTCTGAGGTTGTGTAGAAGAATGCTCTTGTCTTATAAGATACATCTTTTTTCTTTTTTTAAATAACTTTTTATTTATTTATTTTTGGCTGCATTGGGTCTCTGTTGCTGTGTGTGGGCTTTCTCTAGTTGCAGTGAGCGGTGGCTTCTCTTGTTGTGGAGCATGGGCTCTAGGCACATGGGCTTCAGTAGTTGCAGCACATGGGCTCAGTAGTTGTGGTTCGTGGGCTCTAGAGCACAGGCTCAGTAGTTCTGGCCCATGGGCTTAGTTGCTCCGCGGCATGTAGGATCTTCCCGGACCAGAGATTGAACCTGTGTCCTCTGCATTGGCAGGCGAATTCTTAACCACTGCACCACCAGGGAAGTCAAAGATACATCTTAAAGTATTTAGAGATAAGGTGTCATGATGTCTGCAATTTATTTTCAAATGGTTCAGCAGTAAAATTATACATATGGTATGTATAGTGTGTGTGTGTGAGAGAGAGAGAGAGACAGAGACAGAGAAAGTAATTGGAGCAAAATGTTAACAGTTGTTGAATCTAAGTGAAGAGTATATATTGATTGTACTATTCTTTCAACTTTTCTGTGGGTTTGAAAATTTTCAAATAAATTACAGGGGAAAAAGGAAAAAAGAACAGACTGACTTTCACCTTATGAAGGAGTTAGAAAACCCAGGTAGTTCTCTTCCTGAAATAGGTGAGAGAAATTGGAAAGTTAGGCAGAATAAATAGGAAATAGAATCATATAATGTTATCAGTTGAAGGATCTTTGAAGTCTAATGTTCAGACTGATTCTGAGAAATAATCTGCAAGAAAAAAATTTTCTGGCTAAATCAATTGGGGAAATAAGGCATTACTCTATCTCTCTCTTTGGAGAATCACAATGAATAGTATTAGGATGCTAAAGTTCTGAGTAAGGAAATGTGTTTAATATTGTTTAATGTCACAATTCCAAAACTTATCTGACCACAGAGCCTCTTTTTTAAAACATGATCCCCACTAATTTCCTCAGAAACAATGTTCCCCAGAACAGACCTAGAGAAATCCTGATCCAAATCAACACCCTAATTTAACAAGGAAAGAAACAGAGTCTCAGAATAGTTGATTTTCTCAAGGTCACAGTGGAAGAGCTGGACCAAGAACTCAGGTTAGGAGAAAGGTGATACAAAGACACAAATGCTTGGTGGCATTCACAGAGAAGGGAAAAATGTTTCTTATAAAAATCATGCTGATTGAAATAGTTAACGTCATTTCAACCAGTGAAAACCCCATATTTTATCCCATTTATAGAAGTTCTACCTATAGGATCTGTTCTGCAAACATGACACCTTTGTTTATAACCGTGGAGACACACGTGGCTTGCTCCTAATATCTTACCAGACATGAGAAAACGAATGATACAAATCTAAGTTTCATTCTAGTATATGGACTAAATATTACAGGGAATTGTGATAGAATCGCCCTGTCTTAAGTTACACTGTTTAACAGTAGTGATGGGCTAAGGGGGGAACAACTCCATGTTTTATTGCTTTACAAGCCAACCACATTAAGAACATACATCTGCTTTAAGACTACACCATTTCTTTTCTAGTGCCCAAGCAGATTTGCTCTGGGCTCAAGGAGTTATCAAACCCAGCTCTGTCTCTGATAGCTGCAGTTTGCATTCGGAGCGTGAACACAGCCCTGGTGCAGGACAGCAGTCTCAGTCAACAGATGTCAACTCCCCTTGGAAAGGTGCTGCTGTCTCACAACCAGCAAAGAGAACTGAAGGAGTTCCCTTCCGTTTATGGCTTTTATCTCTCTAGCTAATAGGGGATGATGCTTAGAGCAGGCAATTCTTGAGCAATAAAATCCAGACAGCAAATAAAGCAAGGGGAGAGGGAAGAAAATTACAGTGTAAGAAGTTTTCCTTTGTTTGCTATGTTTAATTGGGATTCCACACGTGAATGAAGAAGACAAGAGGTTCTCTCCCAGGGTGACTGGGAAGGAGAAGAAGGTGGGTTTCCTCTGCCTGTGTGCTTTTTAATGTGCAAATTAGTCAGAGCCTTTCTCAGCCTGGGAGAGTTTGTAGCTCTGAGTACAGGGCCAGTGTCTCAGTGGGTGCTCAGTAAATACTAACTGAAGAGGAGGATGGCTTTGAGGAGTGGGCTTAATTGTATTCTCGCAGGCGCAGCCCTCTAGATGCACACAAATGACCCCTTCAGTTAATGAGAAAGGTCTCTGTTCTCTCAGTCGTCTTCCACCTCATCTGCAGACTCCCTCCCAACCCACCCTGCCGTCTGTACTCAGAGACTGACGAGAACAAAAAGGGAAGCGTGGAAACAACAGCTGCTGCAGCCTCACTGCGTGTGTGGTCTCCTCCACACGACTCACCACTGTACCCTCCTTGAGCTGGCAGCAAGTGGAAGGGGCTGAAGGAATCAGCTGGAGAACTGGGTGGGGACTGCAGAAGGGAGCATGGTGCGGGGCATTGCGTTACCATTCCCAGCAACTCACACTCCTTCTAACAGGATCACACAACTTGCAGTGCCTCCTATGGGGGAGTAGACAGTTTCCGCAACTTTGATGTCAGGCTTGGGCATGTGAGTACTTTGGCTAATGGTATGTGGGTAACCTTGACTATGCCTCATCCAAGTGAAAGCTCTAAAAGCCTGCTATGAACTGAATGTTTGTTCTTCTCCCCCCAAATTCGTATGTTGAAGCCCTAACCCCCAACACAATGGTTTTAGGAAGTGATTAGGCCATGGGGGTGGAGGCTTCATGAATGGGATTAGAGCCCTTAGAAGAAGAGACGTGAGAGAGGTGATCTCTTTCTCTCAGCCATGTGAGGATACAGTGAGAAATCAGATGTCTATAAGCCAGGAAGCAGACCCTCACCAGACTCTGAATCTGCTGGTGCCTTGATCTTGAACTTCCCAACCTCCAGAACTGGGAGAAATAAATGTTTGTGGTTTAAGCCATTTACTCTATGGTATTTTTGTAATAGCAGCCTTAATTGACATAGATAGACTCATTGTATATTTCCATCAGCTCTCTTGCTATTTTCTCTTTGTCATAGAGTGGCATGTCCAAAAATGGACTACTCTTTCAGCCTGGATCTAGAATGAAGAAAACACAAAGACAGTTTTGATGCACATGTCTTCTTCATTACAGATCCCAGAAAAAGCCTTTGCAGTTTTAACTAAAATTTGGGGTGTGGGTGGGTTGTTTGTATAGCAGCAGAGCTGACTGATTCATGCTATTTGAGTGGAGTAGAAAGACGAAGTTAGTGACTTGAATATTCCATCAGTACTGGTCTTTACATGTCAGGCTGCCAATCTGTGATGTAATAAAAGCTCCTTCAGCCCTTGTACCTGCTGTATTGACACTGCCACCACAGCCTCCTTGAACTAAATAAAGTTGTATGATATTGCATTTTGTATTAGAGTGTGCTTCTCCAAGGTTAGAGAAACCTTAGCTTTCTCCAGAGACCTGCGTGAAAGGCATTGTATCTTTCACTTTTCTGAACCGCAATCCAGATTAGCCTCAGTACCCTCCTCCAACACTAGGGGTACCAACAACCTTCCAGGAGAAGCAAAGGGGCCTATGGTAGAGTAGCGTGATGACATGGATAACTTTGCCTCATTTGTGCTTTGCCTTAGTATATATGTTCTTTCCCCCAAGCATTTGCCTAGTGTAAATTATAACTAAATACTGACTTAGGCTGAGGTCCTAAACAGAGAACAGCTACCTAAAAATAAAACGTTTATGAATTTGAATTCAATTATAGCTTTGTGTTAATTTTATTAGGGATCATTATTTGTTGGTTTCCGTTAGCACTATGCCTTTATAAAGATGGTTGGATGAAAATATTGAATCATACAGCCTCTTTCAGGAACTCTGACATAAAATTTTCATGCTCTTGCTAAATTTAATCAGATTACGTATTACCAATAGGTTTTGATAGCTATCATAAAATAAGGAGTTCAAACCAACAGATGACTGTAACTGACAACAGGAAGGTAACTGTGAGCTTTAAAAATATGCTAATGGTTATCCCTGTATAGAAATATTAGTCTAAGTTCTTTCTGTGACATATGTGTATGTGTTTATAATCTATTTTTGTAATAGGGTAAAAAAAAAATCAGCTCCAAAAATATCACTCTCCCTTTTGACATTTATCAGTGATAACAATGTCAGGGAACATTAGTATAGTGAAGAAGTACAGAGATAATGCCTAAAGCATATCTCTGGGGTTTACTTTAAAAGCATTTGATACATATCCTGAACACTGGCCTAATTTTAATGATGTTTTAGATCAAATTCCTACATACTGGATGGTGACTATGTTGAGGTCTTGAATCTGGTCCTGTTCATCTTTGCAGACTCAGGAACTAGCATAAAGCCACTAAATAAGAGGGCCTTAAAATATAATTTGGATAGACAGACGGATGGATGGGTGGGTGGGTGGATGGAAGAATGAGCAGAAGAATAGATAGATGGGTCGCCTTTCCTCCCCTAGATGGGTCGCCTTCCCCCCCCCCACAAAAAGTAATAGTTTCTATGTTGATATTAATTTAATCAATTTCAGAAAGAAGGCCATGTATTCTTTTAATATAAGTAAGGTAAATCCAAATTAATGTAAATTAAATTGTGATAACTGTTATCATAGTAATAAATGCTTACCTGAAGGCATCTTTTGCTTTTAAGTGCTCCTCTTTGTTACTCCTGGAGGCTCAATGGTGATGGGTAATTTTCTTCATGCCCTCAGAGATTCTCCTTGAGAACCCTTCCACAGTGACCCCACAACAAGAAAGGACTTCATCATGTAAGGGCGTGTGTTTTGGAGCTCTTCAGTTACTCTAATGTAGCCACAGCATGTAGACAAAAGTTTCTATCTTATTCCTGCGATCCCTTTTATAAGGAAGAACAAGGAACTTCAGATTGGAATATGATTTTCCTGGTGAGATTTGATGAGATCTAATTGTCTTAATGAGAGGTTGGTTTTCATAGCCCCTAGACCCTTTAGGTTTTATTCATAACTATTTGTCTCATCCTTGTTAAAAATTTCTAACTTCTTGCTCTGTGCATCCATTCTCCTCCCGAGTTCTTTGATCATCTTTACAATCATTACTCTGAACTCTTTCTCAGGTAGATTACCCATCTCTACTTCACTTAGTTCTTCTTCTGGGGTTTTACCTTTTTCCTTCCTCTGGAACATATTCCCCTGCTGCCTCATTTTGTCTAAGTTGCTATCTGTATTTTTATGTATGTGGTAGCTTAGTTATGTTTCTTGACCTTGGAGAAAGGGCCTTCTTTAGGACATGTCCTATGTGTCCCAGCAGTGCACTGCCCTCTCATCACCCAAGCTATAGGCTCTAGCTGTTGCCCCTAAGAGGGCTGCGTGTGTCCTGCTGTTGTGGCAGGCCGACTGTGTGGGCAGTCTGGAGGCTTGGTTGGCCCCTAGTCTGGTTGGCTGCCAGGCCCTGCCTTGTGCAGATGCTGCTGGCTGCTGGTTAGTGGGGCCTGGTCATGAGGCAGCTGGTTGCAGAACCCTAGGGGGCCGTGGGGCTAGTGCTGGCTCACTGATGGGCAGAGTTAGAGTCCTGAAGACTCTGGGGCTGTTGCCCACCCACTGGCAGGTGAAGCCAGATACTGGCGTTAATGCCAGACTACTGGCAGGCAGATCTGGTTCCTGGAGTCTGGCTGCAGGCCCAGGGATCCCAGAGCTCGTTTCAGATCACTGTTTGTGCAGGGATGGAGGGCTCTTTACACAGCTGGGTATGGGGTCCAAGGTGTCCTGAAGGTTGCATTGGCCTGCTAGTGGGCAGGGCCAGGGCCCAGCTGGTCCCAGGGTAGGATCTGGCCTGCTGTTGGCCGACTTGGAGTGCAGGCTGTGGAATCATAGTTTTCTTGTGTTTGGTGCCTGCTCCCTGGTGGGTGAGGCTGGTCTAGAGGCTTGTGCAGGCTTCCTGGTGGGAAGAGCTGGTGCCTACCCATTGATGGGTGGAGCTGGGTCTTGGCCCTCTGATGGGCAGGGCCATGTCTAGGAGCATCTTTAGAGATGGCTGTGGGCTCAGGAAGTCTTTAGGAAGCCTGTCTGCTGATGGGTAGGGCTGTGTCCCTGCCCAGTTAGTTATTTGTCCTGAGGCATCCTAACACTGGCTCCCACAGGCTGTTGGGTGGGGCCAGGTCTTGGAGCTGGTGAGCCAAGATGGCAGCCACCAGCAGATGTTCACATCGTTGAGTGTTCCCAAATATATCTGCCACCAGTGTCTATGTCCCCAGGGTGAGCCACAGCCACCCTCTCCCACCCCCTCCCCACCTCTCCAGACTCTCCAAGACCCGCAGGTAAGTCTGACCCAGGCTCTTATCAAATTACTGCTTTTGCCGTGGGTCCCAGTGCACGTGAGATTTTTGTGTCCACCCTTTAAGAGTGAAGTCTCTATTTCCCCCAGTCCTGTGGGGATCCTGCAGTTAATCCCTGCTGGCCTTCAAAGACAAATGCTCTGTGGGCTCATCTTCCTGGTGCCAGACCCCTGGGCTCAGAACTCTCACTCCTGTGGGAGAACCTCTGCAATATAATCATTCTCCAGTTTGTGGGTTGCCCACCTGGGGGGTATGGGATTTGATTATATCATGAGTCTACCCCTCCTACCTGTCTTGTTGGGGCTCCTTCTTTATGTCTTTAGTTGTAGAAGATCTTTTTGTGTATGATCCAGTCTTTTTCATCAATGGTTGTTTTGTAGATAGTTGTGATTTTGGTGTGCTCATGAGAGGAGGTGAGCTCTGGGTCTTCCTACTCTGCCATCTTGGCCACTCTCTCATCCTTGAAAGTAAGAACCTATCAAAGAAAATTATCACTTCCCTCCTTTGCAAATTCTATATTGGCCTTGTACTTCTCTCTATGTGTTGCCCTAGTTCTGTAGCATTTGACCCCATCACCACTCTGCCCTTCTTGAGCTTGAATCCTCCCTTAGCTTCCATGACCTTCCCCCCTTCTTGTTCACCACCTGTTGCCAAATCATTCCTTCTCAGAGTCCTGTTCATCATTCTGCATCTTGTTCATCATTCATTCTTTTTTTTTTTTTTAAAGCAAACTTTTTTTTTTTTGGCCATACGACGCGTCCTGTGGGATCTTAGTTCCCTAAGGGAACTAAGGGAACCAGGGATCGAACCCAGGCCCCAGCAGTGAAAGCACGGAGTCCCAACCACTGGACCACCAGGAAATTCCCCCAGGAAATTCCCCCATCATTCATTCTTTTTTTTTTAGATTTAATTAATTAATTAATTTATTTATTTATGGCTGCGCTGGGTCTTCGTCGCTTCACGCGGGCTTTCTCTAGTTGCGGCGAGCAGGTACCACTCTTCATTGTGGTGCACGGGCTTCTCATTGCAGTGGCTTCTCTTGCTGCGGAGCACGGGCTCTAGAAGTGCAGGCTCAGTAGTTATGGCTCATGGGCCCAGTTGCTCCGTGGCACGTGGAATCTTCCCGGACCAGGGATCAAACCTGTGTCCCCTGCATCGGCAGGCGGATTCTTAACCACTGCGCCACCAGGGAAGCCCCCCGTCATTCATTCTTAAATGTTGGCTTTCCTTAAGGTTTGTCCTCAGTGCTTCTCATCAGTTCTCTCACCCACTCCCATGGTTTAAATTCTCACCTCTATACTGATAACTCCCAACTGTATATATCTAGTCTTGATCTCTCCTCAGCTCCAGACCTATAGATTCAAGTGACTACCAGATATCTACACAAGGATATACATTCACCTTAAACTCCTGCTCTACATCCTGTATCTTGGTTGGTGGACACTCTCTGTCTGTCCCCCATGCCTGGAATTTGAAAGTCATTATCCCAGAGCTTAACAAACAGTAAACTAAAACATTAAACATATCAGTGCTTATATTATGGCAACTATTATGCTAGATTTGGGGGATACAGAAATGAAAAAGACATACCTTACCATGAGGAACTTGCATTGTAAGGGGAGAGGAAGACAAGTAAATGAAAAAGGCAAACAAAGGCAAAGTGAGTGTAATGTTTAAGAAGTAAAACACTGTGAATGTAAGGAGGAGGGAGATAGTGATAATGAGTGAAGACTTCAAGCAGAGGCAGCAGCAAGCTGGGCCTTGAAAAATGAGTAGAAATTTCCTCACTAAAAATGGGATAGTGGGAAGGGTGGTATTCCAAAAACAGGGAAAGTATGAGCAAAAGCACAGGTTGTAATGGCACAGCGTATTTCATTCATTTATTCACCTAGTTGGAGTTCATAAATTGTTCTAAGCTCAGGGAAGAGGGAGTAATATGGTGTACTAATAGCATTGTATGAGGGAGGGGGGTAGGGGAGGTTGGGGGGAGGGGGAAGTGAAGGAGTATGGTAGAAGAAGAAACTAGAAAAGTAAAGTTGGGGCCAGCCCATGAAAGCAGATGTTGTTTCATTTATTCAAATGAAATGTACTTTGTACTTCCTGTGAGAAGGGTAAACTGCTAAATTTTAGGGCTGACATTCACCTATATAGTTACAAAATAATACAAGTTGACATTAAGTTGAAAAAGTACTGTCATGTGACTTCCTGCCATACACCAGAGAAATTCATAGCAATAAAATAAAGTATTTAGTGAGCCAATATATTTTAGATCCTTTTCCAAGCCTCATTGCTTCCCTGGGCAGCTTTGGACAAAAATGGAAAAAAAAAAAAAAAAAGAGAGAGGAAGAGGATAAGTGGAAAAGAGAGCTGGGGTGGGGGGAGTGGAAGAGGAGGGAGAAGAGAAAGAGAAGAAGAAGACGACCAACAACTCTATTGTTCATGTAGAATGTTCTCATAGTGAGACAATCTTAACAGGACAGAGAATGCAGATTGATCACACTGGCTTTTGTTTTTGTTTTTTTTTGCGGTACGCGGGCCTCTCGCTGCTGTGGCCTCTCCCGTTGCGGAGCCCAGGCTCCAGACGCGCAGGCTCAGCGGCCATGGCTCACGGGTCCAGCCGCTTCACAGCACGTGGGATCTTCTCGGACCGAGGCACGAACCCGCGTCCCCTGCATTGGCAGGCGGACTCTCAACCACTGCGCCACCAGGGAAGCCCAATCACACTGGTTTTAACGAGCTTCCATACCTGCAGGCCTCACCAGAAAAATAAAATCTGGGCTCTCCAATCAGAGGTGGATCTTTTTTTTTTTTTTTAAGAGATGGTACTTTTACTCTGCTAGCCTTAAAGGGGCATGAAACATGGTCACCATTCTCCAAGATAGGATTTACCTGAGACTGTATAGAAAATGTCTCTGTATGGAATTCATCTCTTCTTCATTCCTTGCAAAAGGAAACCAAGAGAATTTTCTGTAAAGAACAGTACCAACAACAACTTATAAAGAGACAATGTGGGAATTTGAAAATGTTTTTAGAGCTAGATTATGCATAGTATTGAATCAAAAGCTATGTTTTACAAAGAGAGATAATATATATTGTCTAAGAGGATCAGAGTTCAAGAAAGGGAACAGGCTAATGTAGATGGCGGTTGGCTGCCATGATGGACGTGAAAACCAAGGTGATAGAGGGAGAGCTCTGTGTTGGGTTAAGGTCACCTGAAGAGGACATCTAAAGAGGAAAATGAGTCAGAGGTTGGGCTTCCATGGGTTGCTGCCCAAAAGAATAGGCATAACGTTTGTATGAAATGCCTGCTGGTGAGCAAAGCAAAGTTATTTCTCCTTTTTGTGACAAGTGGTTGTGTGACACATAGGAGAGTACACCTTTTATTCATAGTATGAGGATTGGTTTATCTGAAGAAACTGTTAATGTGTTTGAATTGAAAAAGAAATTGCACTTATAGACTTTAAATGAAGAAACCTGCACCTTAAAGTGTTCATGGGGATTTAGAAGTAAGGCTTGAGAATCGAGAAAGAAACAGTGACATTAATGTGGTGTATTTAAAAGAGACGAAATCCAAAGGAATTTGCCAGATCCAAGAGGAACTCTTCTGTGTTCTATCCAAGCTGAACATTCCATTTTTACAAGGGCTCCTTTGTTGTCATGTTTATACACAGACTAATAAATGCTTGACCTTTTTT
The DNA here is from genome assembly GCF_059928025.1 of Delphinapterus leucas. Taxonomy (NCBI): domain Eukaryota; kingdom Metazoa; phylum Chordata; class Mammalia; order Artiodactyla; family Monodontidae; genus Delphinapterus; species Delphinapterus leucas. The sequence continues at coordinate 13,596,749 of NC_143133.1, read as the reverse complement.
AGTGATGAAGGAATGGTCTGTGCCTCAGGAGCATATTATTTCAAGAAGCACAAATGAAGAGAAAGTCCAAACCCCTCTGGGACAGATGGACTAAATATTTTGATATTGGGACCACATGGGGAAAGGCAGGGATTGGGAAACAATGGAGAAATGGAGGCCTGATAAGGGAATCTGGAAACAGCATTGGTCTTCTCAGATGTTTCCAGGGACTCCAGGCACGTACAGAACTGGACACCAACCTCACGTGAGGAGGGGATCAAAGTGAGCTAGACATTTATCTTGATGTGTAGTAAAAATGGACAATAAATGAGAAAAATACTTGTGGTCTGGCAAAAGTGTTGATTTCTCCACTTTTGGGTTCTGTAGAAAAATCACTAGTATTCATCAAGCATTTACTGCCTAGCTAGAACTAAGTGCTTTTTATGAATTAACTTATTTAATCATCACATTGACCTTATGATACAGGCACTATTATTTCCATCCCCACCGTTTTTCTTATGTAGACATAGAGGTACAGAGAAGGTAAGTAACCTCTGAGAGTCACAGAGTGTTAGAGCAACTTTGAACCTATCTAGATGATGCCCAGATCCCCCACCCTTATCCCGCCTCCCCGTGACTTTAGCAATCATTAGATTCTCATCTCCCTCCCTCCTCTGTTGCTGCTTTATTCCCCACTCCCTATTCTAAATAAGAACTGCTGCTAAGTTAAGGGTCAACTTCAGAGCATCCACGGTGCCTATGTAGTTGCCCTTAAAGTACCCCACGTATCTGTGTGTCTTTGAAACAATAAATCCATGGAAATCATTACAGTGGTGTGGGGCATGCTAAGAATGTGGTATTTCATTATTACTTACTCAGTGTTGTTTCTAATATCATACTGTTAGAATCGTTTTGAGAACAAAGAATACTAATCAATAGTGATGGTGACAGAAAGTTTACTTTAAAAATTAAAAATAACTTAACTTTTGATTCAAAAACTCTTTACTTCAGAGGGTCAGAGACCAGTGATGAAATGTGGGACTCCAATCACAGAGCTGAAACCACAGGTATCTAAAATGCAGTGCAAAGAAGCCAGAAAGATGTGAAAGCCCTAAATAACGTGAAGCAATTGGTCTCGCTGTTGGGCATAATGAACTCCTACCTGCACTTGGTACCACACGATGCAGAGTTTATGGCACCGCTGGGACCGTTCGTAAAGAGCAATGTCTGGTAACAGTTCTGCTCAAGGACAGCGATTTGTTCAGGGGGTGTCTGCCACACCCTTGAGTCGGGACAAGCCTGGCCTCCTCACCAACTCCCCCTCCCAGGAATCTAGGTGCTCAAGCTTTGACTTTACTTCCTCCATTCTCTCCTTACCCAACTCCTGTTTTCAGAAGAAGCAATCAGATAAACCCATTCATTTTGAAAAGTTTAATGGGTGACTCTTCCAAGGGGAGTTGGTTTTAACAGAAAATCAAGCCTCAGAACAAGAGGTGCAACAAGGTCTCACATTTAACTCGCTCTACTCAGGAGTGTGAAAAACAAAAGGTAGCTTTTTTGGTTTCCAGAAATGATCTAATCTTACTTCTCTAGCCTTCCCCACACTGGGTGCTGTGAGAAAAAAAGCTTAAAATTGCCATTTAATGCCAGTTTAGTGTCTTCCAGTTTCAGATAGTCTTATCTTGAATAATTATTCAATCACTACAACTTGCCACCTACATTAGTTTTCTGTTACTCCTGAAAAAATTAACGCAAATTAAGTGGCTTAAAACAGCACAAATTTATTATCTTACTGCTCAGAAGTACGAAATGGGTCTCATTAAGCTAAACTCAAGGTGTCGGCAGGGCTGGTTCCTTTCTGGAGGCTCTGGGGGAGAATCCATTCCCTTGCATCTTCCATATTCCTTGGAGTGTGGCCCTTTTCTTCCATCTTCAAAGGCAGCAACAGCAGGTGGTGTTCTTGTATCTCTTCCCTCTGCCCTGACTCTTCTGTCTCTTTCTTCCACATTTCAGGACTCCTGTATTACATGAGCCCATGCAGATAATCCAGGATAATCTCCCTACATTAGGGTCAATTGATTAGCAGCCCTAATTCTATCTGCATTCTTAATTCCCCTTTGCCATGTAAAGTAAATTTTCACAGGTTCCATGGATTAGAAGAAGGACGTATTTGGGGTGGGGGGGATTATCCTGTCTACCGCACCACCCTTTCCGACTTGTTTCCCTCTCTCTTTCTGTTCCTTCCTAAAATGGCACATGCACGCGCATGCTTGGGGATAGGGGATAAAGGGCCTCAGACCCCAGGGTTCTCTCTCCTCTGGATCCTTGCTGGTTTCTATTACAAAGTGCTGGACTAGGCTTGTTTCTGGCTGAGCTGGACCTCACTGATTATATCCCTGACTTGTGAATTTGTGTTTGTTACAATTACCTCATGATGTGTAACAAACCACCTCAAAACTTAGTGGCTTAAGCCAACAATGTTTTAATCGTTAAAACAATAATTTATCACGATTCTGTGGATTGACTGGGCTCAGCTGGGCAATTTTTCTGTTCCACACAGTGTATCTGTCACTCGTAGCTGTGTTCAGCTGAGAGCCTGTCGGGGACTGGGACATCCAAGATGGGCTTTTATCCTCCATGGTCTTCTACCTCATGTCCTCTCATCATTCAGGAGTGTAGCCTGAGTTTCTTTAAAGCGCGGCACTGGCTGCCAAGAGAACAAAAGCACAAAAGCTTCCAGGCTAGGGCCTCATACTGACACAGCATCACTTCAGCTACAATCAGTTGGTCAAGATAGTGCGGGGTCAGCCAGATTCAAGGGGAAGGAAAATAGACTCCATGTCTTTGTAGATACAGGTGAGAGAAGAAATGATAGCGGGTAAATTTGCTGGCCAAGTGCCACATAATCAGTTCTTTCAGCTTGATCAGGGCCTGAGGCACTGGCTCAGTGAGTCCTGAGTCAGTCAGCACTTTCATCATTCTAGAGGGCTCTAAACTTATGACCGATCTGGGTGGTGTGCCCTGCAGCCCTTTGCTCCAGGGTCACTGAACTTCCAGCCCCATTCTCTGCATCCTGGAGGCTCAGGGCTGGTGGGAACTCCCGGGCACTTTGGGTGCCACAGCCTGCTGATGAGAACTGAAGCTTGGGATACTAACTTAGCCGTCTCCAACAAACTGTACTGGGCCACTGTTAGTACCCTGCTGAGGCTTCTTGGAGCACCTTGCATGGTGGTATCCTCTGGGAGCTGGAGTTGGAGATACAATGTGCCTTCTAATGGATTATACAATTAATGCATTTTCTGATCTGAGGAGACAGGCACAAACTCTCTCTACGTTTGGATTTGTCTTGAAATCTATCTCATTGCTCCTTCCTCTAGGATTTTACCACAGAAGGTCAAATCAGAGCACAGATGGCTAACTGCTTGATTCTCATCATATCTAGGACAAAAGGAATTTTCCCCTTCTCCATGCTATTGGGTAGTGGCTTTTCTAAGTTCGTAACTCCTTTACAAAAGGTAGCTTTTGTCTGGTCCTCTACTTAAGCTGCTGGGAATGATAATGGGTGAAAAGGGAGATTACAAATAAAATGGATGAATATTTTCAAAAAACACCATCCCCATTAAGAAATTAATCTCTTATTAGGACATTTATAGCATCAGCCATTCAGGCTGGTAGAATCGAGGTTCTGCCCAGCAGTTTCCCTGCGCTGTGATTGCAGTAGCCATTTCTCTTTGGGAGAAGCTCTCACTGCTAGTTAAGAGCTTCCAGGAAGCCAGGGCATAAGCAGAAGTTCAGAGCACCCATTCATGCCCTACTACCGTGTTACCCATTCTCCCCTGCTACCAGATACACACGGGCTCGTATGTACACTCTGAGAGTCTGCATCGCCTGGGCCTTCCAGAGACCAGTCACTTATCCTACTCAGTCCACGGGGCTTCCCTCCCCTTTAGACAGCGAGGGCCCCAGTGCTATTGATGCTGCCCAATAAGCTGGCATCAAGCACCAGTTGTCAGAAGATGGAAGTGGAGATACAACTGTAATCTGTACAGGCAATGCATTTCCCAAGGACTCTATCCCCTCTGCCATTGTTGGAATGGTTGGAAAATGCATGCTTGTGGACCTGTAATATATAGCTGGGAAATTCACCGACAGTTATACCCAATGCCCTGTGTATATGTGCTATATGTATTTCTCATAAGAATCCTGCCTAATTTTGTCATCAGACAAAATTATATACTGATGTGGAATATCATTGCCATAGTACTTTCATCATTCTAGGGGGCTCTAAGCTTATGACATTAGATATTGAAAAAATGGAAGAATAAGACATCTCCGCAGAGCTTAGCCATGGAAAAAATGTTGATACTATAAGGTTCCTGGAATGTTAGAAATGACCCTATATGCCTTACACAAAAGCTACCCAGCCTTACTTCCAAATTAGGTGGTTTTGATTTAGAAGACTCAGGAATTGTACCTTGTGACTCTTCAGTTCTCCTGAGGCCTAGAGATGTGTTGGGGATACCCAGATTTAGGATGTATGCCGTCCTTCATAACCAGGTGGGTAAGAGGACCAGAAGCCAGCAATAATTGGATCCAAGCTGAACATAGGGTGGAAACCTAGGAGATGAGAGTCAGAACTTAATGTGAGAGTCCAGAGAATTTTGCCCACCAGCTGAGACCTGCTTTGAATTATACTTTGCTAGGAAGAGGAGCAAGGTACCCTGGTAAAAGCACTGGGCCAGGAGTCAGGACAGCTGGGTTCCAAGCCACTGTGTACACATGTGAGCTTGGGTGACTCAGTCTCTCTGAGCCTCATTTTCTTTGTTTATAAAATGAAAAACGTTGGACTGCCGGTAATTCGTGGTGTAAGGGCCTCCTCTATTCCCATAATAACTGTGTATTAGTGAGAAGAAATAGAAGACATGAAGTTATACTAAATCCTGTTCCCACTAGTGGGTTGCTGTTGAGATCTCTGATATACCAAATGACAAATAGTCACAGAGTCCATTAAGATCCAAGTACCTGCTTTCTTGCTGAAAAAAGCTGGACTAGATAATAGGGCTGCAACTGAAATCAGGCCTTCTACTCCTTTGCCTCAAGTCTAAACCTTGGGACTTATGGAAGGAGCATATTGGATGTATAGAGCACACACCCAGGCAGTTGAATGGAGGGTGGCTGTCTTCCTTCTCACTCTGTGGTCCTCGAGACCACGTGGAATACCATGTGGATGCTGGAGCAAAGGGTCAGCTTGTCTTGTAGGCAGGCAGCTCTGAAGAGAAAGCCCACACAGAGAAACTGAGTAACTCTCTGAGATGGCCCAAGCTTCCAGTTTATGTACCATCTTCCCCTAAAGACAAAAGAAAGATTGGGAAGGGTGGGGAGACCAGTTATAGGAAGTTACCAGGAAAAGCACAGTAAACAAGTGTAAGGTTTGCTATGCAGATTTAAGGCAGTGCTGTCTCCATTGACAAGAGTTTCTTCTGATTTAGAGTTACCCTCTTCTTTCTGGTCCAGAGAGGGAGATACTTACCAATAGAGACTTCCTTTATAAATGTAAATGTCCCTTGTAAAAGGGTAACTTCTACTCTGTCTCAGAGTTTCTCCTGTGTCTGCAGTTTCTCAAAAATACTCAGCTCAAAATAATCTTATGCTAGAACTACGACTAGAACTCAAGTCTTACACCAAAGTCTGAGCTTTTTAAAAATACTGCGCATCGCATTTAGAAACACTTGTATCCAAGGCAAAAACAAGTACACCTGGTTTTGGAGAGTATTAGACCACATTAGATAATTGAGAAGTTTGAGAACATAATAAAAGCACTAAGAGAATATTATAAAGCCTATGGCTTATGTCAAAGACCCTGGGATTGGACGGACTTCCCTGGTGGTGCAGTGGTTAAGAATCTGCCTGCCAATGCAGGGGACACGGGATCGAGCCCTGGTCTGGGAAGATCCCACATGCTGCGGAGCAACTAAGCCCGTGTGCCACAACTACTGAGCCAGCACACCACAACTACTGAAGCCCGCATGCCCTAGAGCCCGCATGCTGCCACTACTGAAGCCTGCGCACCTAGAGCCTGTGCTCCACAACAAGAGAAGCCACTGTGATGAGAAGCCCGTACACTGTAACAAAGAGTAGCCCCTGCTCACTGCAACTAGAGAAAGCCTGCCTTCAGCAAGGAAGACCCAACGCAGCCAAAACAAACAAACAAACAAAATAAACCTAACACACCACTGGATTAAAATGACAATTAATTGCTTCCTTCAGTTAATACCGCCCCCCCCACAATAAAATACCCTTGGATTGGAGAACAAAATGATGGGTGCCTTTAGCCTGGGATGTGGCAATTTGGCTCCAAAATTAGACCTGCTGGATGCTGTAATAGGCAAGGTGGGACAATGGACTGTGGAACCACTAATTGTTTTCCACATGGAAACTGGCATGTTGGTCCTCAGTGAATGTTTTTTAATCATGAGAACTGTGATGACAATAATTATGCCATATCCAGGAAACAACAGTAAAGATGGAGAAGGACTGGGAGTCCAAACTGCAGGCCTGCTAAAGAGAGACTCTGTATGGAGGCTGATCTAAAGCCTGCAATTGTGAACAAAGACCGAGGCTCACTCTAGTACCTGCTGAGTGGAGAGGCAAAGTGGTTAATGGTCGTATCTATCCCCAGAGAAATGTGAATTAAAAACAATGGAGGCCACAGAATACTGACAGATACTTTTTTAAAAAAGAAATCATGAAAAAACACATCAACATGTATTTCCTCGTTTTAACAAAGTGCTGCTCTACTCTCCACTTGCTAGACAATGCTTCCTTTCTGTCTCTGGAAATAATTGTTGTGTTACAGTCTTAGAATTCCTTATAATGCCAAGTGAATATGTCTAAATTAATACCTCACCCATCTGTATTGTCAGAAAATAGGATGTCACAAAGAACTGAGCTTTTCATTGAACTGAAGCTTAGATCCTTTAAGCAGCAAACTTTTTTTTTTTTTTTTTGCAGTACGCGGGTACTTTTTTAACAGTACTCACTGTTATGGCCTCTCCCACTGCAGAGCAGAGGCTCCGGACGTGCAGGCTCAGCGGCCATGGCTCATGGGCCCAGCCGCTCCACGGCATGTGGGATCTTCCCAGACAGGGGCACGAACCCGTGTCCCCTACATCAGCAGGCGGACTCTCAACCACTGCGCCACCAGGGAAGCCCTAAGCAGCAAACTTTTTAAAAAATTTAGCTATTTTTATGGAAATGGTAATAACATAGATTCCATTCTTCTTGGCCTCATTAAACCCGGTATATCGAACATCCTTTAACATTTTCTTGATGGCTCTGAGTCCTTGCTACGAACATCAACTATACTACTGGACAGTAGTACAACATGTCCTCAGAGTTTGGTGAAATATACGGGGTCCCACTGCAGTCTTTCCTGGGCCCAGAGATGAGGCTTGCCTTTCCTGCCTATGACCACTATGGTGGCTTCCACTCTTAACCCCAGGTCCTACATATGTGCTGGTTTCTATTCTTTCTTCTTTAACCAGTAACCTAATACATCATCCATAACCTTTGTGTGAACTGATAGCTGTTATAGAAATCAAATCACCCATCTTTTAAAAACTGCCACCATATTTTTTTATAGAATTCTTTATCAGCAGGTTATGATATAAAGGCTTAGAAATGACCTGGGCTTCTGCCATAAATAAATTACATAGACTTGATGGCAGGGAGTTTCCTTGATGTTTGGACATCTTTTACATTGGTGCTTACCTAAATTCACAGCCGTATTTTGGATGCTTTTGATTTTTACAGTCTTATCACCAGATAGAACATTATTGGTATTTGTAAGTTTTATTTTCCTTTGTTTTCTAAGATGACATTACTCAACACTCTGGTCTCATACTGTTGGTGCAGAGAACAGGTACAAAAGGAAAACATCTCAGGAATTCCCCGGTGGTTCAGTGGTTAGGACTTTGTACTTTCACTGCCGAGGGCCCAAGTTCAATCCCTAGTCAGGGAACTAAGGTCCCACAAGCCACGTGGTGTGGCAAAAAAAAAAAGGAAAATATCTCATTGTATCAGGTAGCTTTTGCTGTGTAACAAGCCCCCCCAAAGTGTAGTGGTTTGCAACAACAAACATTTCTTATCTCTCTCCATTCTGTGGCTCACTGGACAATTTTCCTAGTCTGGGCAGATTCAACTAGGGCTGGAACAACTGGGACCTTTCTCCATGTCACCTCTCATCCTCCAGCAGACAAGCTAGGCTTGTTTACATGGTGGACAAGAGAAAGTGAACCCCATTATGCAAGCACTTTTTAAGCCTCTACTTGTGTCATGCTTGCTAATGACCCAGAGGCCAAAGCAGGTCACATGGCCAAATCCAGATTCCAGGGAGAAATAGCCTATATCTTGATGGGAGAGGCTACAAAGTCACAGTGCAAAGCATCATGCATAGAAGGATATACTTTGTGCCCATTTTGCAATCTACCACATTCACAGTACTTATGCCATGACTCAACATGTACACCTTATGGAAACTTCAGCTCTGCTACCTCTTTGATATACTAAGCTAGTGCTCTTCTTCCTATTACCATCAGATCTCCTGGAAGAGTAACTTTTCTTATCCCCTCCACTTCCTTTTCCTGGATTCAATTCTTAATTCTTGAAAGCTGGTTTCTGCAGCAAGTAAGTAGGTTAACTAGCTACTGCCCAATCATCAATGACATCTTCTCAGACTCTATCTTCCTTGACTGTTCTGTAGTTTTTAACACAGTTAACCTCCTTTTTCGGAATTCGCTTCTTCTTTTTTTTTTTTTTTTTTTTTTTGCGGTACGCGGGCCTCTCACTGCTGTGGCCTCTCCCGTTGCGGAGTACAGGCTCCGGACGCGCAGGCTCAGCGGCCATGGCTCACAGGCCCAGCCGCTCCGCGGCATGTGGGATCTTCCCGGACCGGGGCACGAACCCATGTCCCCTGCATCGGCAGGCGGACTCTCAACCACTACGCCACCAGGGAAGCCCTGGAATTCACTTCTTATAGCTTCTGTTATAAGTAAATATTCATTTTCTTCCTAGTTTACTGACTGCTTTTTCTATTTTCTTTTCAGAGCTCTGTTTCTCCTGCCATGATTAAATGTGTGGTTCTGTCTCCATCCACCTTCTCTTTCTTACATCCTCTCAGTAAACTCACTCATGTTCACAGCTTCGTTACAAACCTCTAGGTACTTGATTTCACCAGTTTATATAGACAGTTCCTAAATTTTTCTTAAATTTGTCTCCATTTTTCAAATGGCCCACTGACTAGTTCCACCCAGATGTTTGACCTGTAGTTCCTCTGAAATCTGTTTTGGTTGCAAACTAAGGAGATAATGCTGGGAGCTGTGCAATGCCCTTATAGGCCGTGAGTCACTTGATTCTAGATTTTCCTTTACATAAAAGAGACTGGGAGTGGTGGAAGGAGGCAGTGCGGGGCTAACCGACATTTGCTGAATGCCTACTGTGCGCAGGGCGCTGTGGTCTCTCCTAATTGACCAAGGTGAACATCATCTAGCGTTGCTTTCAAACAGGAGAAAAGAGGCAGACATGGAATCCACACAGGTAGCATTGAGGACAGCCACTGATACCTGAGTAAAGGTTGCAGTGATGCCAAAGGAAATGAGGCTCTAGAGATCTCTGTTTGTCATAATAAATAAGAGGCATCTGACAGCCTCAAACAGCTTTCAAAGAGTTTCTGCTAAAGGTATCTTAGGGTATATCGGAGAAAACCATAATTCGAAAAGAGTCATGTACCACAATGTTCATTGCAGCTCTATTTACAATAGCCAGGGCATGGAAGCAACCTAAGTGTCCATCAACAGATGAATGGATAAAGAAGATGTGGCACAATGGAATATTACTCAGCCATAAAAAGGAACGAAACTGAGTTATTTGTGGTGAGGTGGATGGACCTAGAGTCTGTCATACAGAGTGAAGTAAGTCAGAAAGAGAAAAACAAATACCGTATGCTAACACATATATATGGAATCTAAGGGAAAAAAAAAAAGGTTCTGAAGAACCTAGGGGCAGGACTGGAATAAAGACACAGACCTACTAGAGAATGGACTTGAGGACATGGGGAGGGGGAAGGGTAAGCTGGGACAAAGTGAGAGAGTGGCATGGATATATATACACTACCAAAGGTAAAATAGATAGCTAGTGGGAAGCAGCCGCATAGCACAGGGAGATCAGTTCGGTGCTTTGTGTCCACCTAGAGGGGTGGGATAGGGAGGGTGGGAGGGAGATGCAAGAGGGAGGGGATATGGGGATATATGTATACGTATAGCTGATTCACTTTGTTATACAGCAGAAACTAACACACCATTGTAAAGCAATTATACTCCAATAAAGATGGTTAAAAAAAAGGTATCTTAGGGTTTGCAAAAAAGAAACATTGTTCTCTTAAGAAAGATCTGGTTTCTGGGGAAATGGATTATAAAATAAAATTGAGGGTCTTTTTTCCCCCTGATGAAAGGGCTTAGAGACTTCTAGGGCCCAAATTAAGCTCCTGGTAAAGTTTCTTCTGTTCTGAGTAGATTTCACTCAATGAAAGTGAAATTTCTGATGGTCATAAGATGGACATACTACCAGGTATTTCCTGTGCCGGATTCCTTGATGGAGCTCTCATAGATAGGTCAGTTGCAGAAGTATATATGTTTGCAGCCATACTACTATGTATGCCGGCATCACTCTTCTGAGGGAACGCTAAGTATAATTACTCAAGTCATCGGGCTTGATGTAGAACAGATTCTGAAGATGATATGAGAGGACACTGATGGCCCAATAATAGGTCTGAACCTGTGTCTTCCAGGATAATTTTTAAAAATGTAGTTGTGTCTTTCCTTAACAATGTAAAAACTACCTTTGTTCTGTTTTATTTTCATATCAATAGTGCACATAGAATTTCCCAATGCCAAAATAGAACACGGTGCGATAGAATGCACGCAGGCTGGTAGAATGAATGAAACACCATTCTCCAAGAAGAAGCAACCTACTAGGGTTGCCATATGGCTTGAATTATATTAGTGTATCCCTCTTTAAAAAAGAATAAATGGATTGGGTAAGAATTTGTGAGTGTTACTGAATTTTTTTTTTTTTGCTCCTTTTTGGTTTGTTTATATTGCTGTAAATATTCTTGCAGAGCAATTGCAACTCTTCTCATTGACCATATTCTCTGAGGGCTCATTCTAGGAAACTGCTATTTAAGTATTGTGTGTTAGGTATGAAATACCCTGTAGTGTTCGTGTCTCTTACTGCATTGTCTTTCTTATTGTCAACGGCTGTAAGTACCATGGTTTGTGAATTTGGCTAACAGTGTTTGAGGCAGATGAGATTTTAGCTCACTCCTTGATAGCTGCATTGGCTCAGTCTAAGCTTAAGTCTTATTTTCATTAAAGGAGCAGACATGCTGAGGAAGAAGGTGCTATTTTTACATGGGGACTTTTTCTACTGAAACCACATGATAACACTCTGCTGTTAAAATGATCTCAAGCATGCTGAGTTAGCTGAAGAAACAATATGCTTGTTGCCAAAATCAAGGCAGTACTATTCTGAGCCTCCTCTAAGGTCCTCTAGCTCTCCTTGGTGGTCATGAAGAGGACACTAGGAGAGGAGCTGGTGGGAATATGCAAATTACAGGTGAAGTGGAGGTAATTTACTGTTACCTACAAGAGATTATTCAAATTCTTGGTTATTGCCACCAATCATTGGGATATGAAAAGTTTGGTTACTCAGATATGTGCATATCACTATTTGTTGAGCACTGCTTTTATTCTAGATACACACACACATATGTGTATTTTAAGCAAAACTAGCACAAAATAAGACTAACTTTAGAACATTAGAAACAAAAGAAGTTGAGGCAGAGGCCCTCCAAATCCAGTAAAAAATAATGCCTTTATTCTTATTATAGATAACTATGATTCAGTATCTGTTATATGACAGGTACTGTAGTAAGCGTTTTACAAACATTGTTTCATTTAGTCCCCACAATATTCTTACAAAGCAGCTGTTATCTGCATTTACAGAAGACAATGCTTCCCTTTCTTTTCTTCCTTCCTTTTCTGATAATAACTGTCACATTACAAGTTATACTCAGTCGGAAAGTGACTGAACTGGGATTCAGGCATCAGTATAAATATCTAGCTCCGAAGTCTGTGCTCTTTCACCAGGCCATGCTGCGTGTCTGAGGATGACATGTAGAGTTAATAAGGAAACTGGCCCTCTATCAACAGTATTTTTATTCTTTACTCTTCCTCCCCCATTTTCAAAGAAATATTAATGAGAATAAGTTATAGCACATCAAAATGGAAAAATAAAAATCTCCCTCCCTGTTAGTCTTCAATTGCTAAATGTAAATGGCCTCCCTTGTCTTCAATTACTGGAAGATTCTCTCTTTAGCCACACCAGAATTTGAATCAACTACTTGGTCACAGACAGGTTTTATCCTTGACAGAGAAAATCTCTGGCGAAGCTCCTGAATAGATAAAGATGCTATCATATAGGAATTCACATCACTTCTTCCCTTCTGTCTGCACAGCAGAATTTCTTTTGTGGCCAACATATTTCCCATAACTTTGTGCAGATTTGGGGTTTTGGATAATGAGAGCACTGTAGCTGCTTAACTGAGAAAGCCAGAGTTTATAGCCACACAGAAGTAAATAGCTCTGGAATATGACAGAGGAAGGGAAGGTGAGACCGAAGTTAGCAGCCTTGGACTTGGGAAGAAAGTGGGGGAGTTTGCAGAAAGAGGATATAAAGATTTGGGGAGTAGCTTCCGCATATATGAGAAATGAAGAGAGAATTATAGAGAGAAATATTTAAGACATTTACTGAATTGTATTAATAAAATCCCAACTCCAGAGCCATTTTCCTAAAAAAATCTACAAAAAGATATTAACTGATGTTCAGTTATTTTTGGAGACTGGACTAAAGTTTCCTTGCTAAGACTGGACCACAAGGTAGATGGACTTTATATGGGTTATACTCTCATAGAACCATGAGATATTGAACGTGTTTGCGAAGATACCAGTAAAAAAAAAAAAAAAAAGTTATGGATTTAATATGAAAGCCTGGAGTCAGATGTAAGGAATTCTGGCCTTTTAGGAAAGAGGGAACCCACTGGCATTTTGCAGGCTCTATGACTATGCAAAAAAGATTGAATTGACCTACTAGATGCGTATACATGTCCCCTCAAAGACTCCTGTGACAGTGGGAAGTAGGGAAGAATGAAGGAAGGTGGGTGAAAGCCTTCTGCTTTCTAGAAGGACCTTCTCTCTGGACTTCTTTTTTAGCAAAAGAAGGGACCTTTACAATTGTTATTAACATTGGCCCAGGACATACGCCTGGGATAAAAATAGAGGCATGATATCATTAACAAAACAGTATTTCTCTGACCCCATTCCTCAAACACTTTAGAAAACCCAGCCCCTCTCAAATTCCTCCATAGATTAGCCAAGTGTCTTTAAAGTGTTGTCTTCTAGAGGTCTTAATGAATCCTTCTTAGTCTCCATCATTTTACTCCTCTCTAGCTCTGGCACCCTGTGGTGGTTTTTACTGCAAAAGTCATCAATGTGTCAAAGTTTTTATGAAAATTGATCTTCTTCACACACTTATGTTTAACAAGCATTTTAACAAATGTCCTAGTCTATCTTTGTTCATAGTTAATCAAAGAACAGTTTTGATTTATTTTAATTTCACATGAAGCAACAGGCATACAAGTAGTTAGGGAAAGTTTTAAACATAGAGTTAAGTTTAAGAGATTTATAAAAATCTCATTTGGCAATAAATTCCAAAAAATTGCAATAACTTTCAGGTCTTAGTTTCTTTAGGATCATTTCTAATGGTTTTTAAATGTTTCCATAGTCACATATTTCCCACTAAAATATCTTCTCCAGAAAAATTCATCATAGATTTCATTTATATTTGGTAAAAATTTCTAAGGTTTTTCTTCTTAGCAAATATCATAGAAAATGGCTAAATGATAGTAAAAGTCCAGTCCTTGGTGAAAATGACAGAAAATTCAAGGAAAATTCAAACATTTCCCTTTTGATATTTGAGATTTCTTTTGATATCTTCTGGCCAATATCAGAGCAGCACCTTTGGATATCTTGATAGCTTATATCTAACAGTTTGAACTTTCATCTGTTGGTTATAATCTAATGATATTTTATGTTAAAAATATTTAATAACTAATGAGTAAGTTTTAACAAAACCACAACTTCACAAAAGTTACTTATTTAGGTAACTACTAAATTATATCACTGATGTAATATTTTATTTTCTTGATTTATTAGTTCAAAAACAATTAACAATTTAAAAAGAATATATTTCTATTTTTAAAATAGCATTCAAAGTAAAAATATTTCATGTATGAACTAAAATCTGCATTTAACAAAATTACTGCACAAATAAAAGAAAGTGGTCACACAGAATGGCAGAATTGAAGTAACAAGTTCTGTTTCTTCATCTTTAAAGTTGTTGGACTATCATCATTTATTTCACATCAAAATTTTAAATATAGGCATATGAAGTACCACAGGACTTACTATCAAAGCAAACGTGTGGAGCTGAGTCCACATTGTCGAAGGCTAAGTGGGTAATTGGGAGATCTCTGAATTCATTCCTATATGGACTACAATGTTTATTAAAGAAAATGTAACAAAAATGTGCTAATCTGAAGCTTACTTACATATTAACAGTAACTGCAGCAATTGTTTAGAATTTAGGCCAAAAATTTTTTTTCAGAGAGGGCAATTTCATGACGGATATTGTTTAGAATTGCTGAGAATAATGCTAATAAAAAGCAGATCAACTCTTAGTTGGTTTTATTATAGTTTTAAAATTCTCTAGACAAGGCTTGCCCTGACTGCCCACCCAGGGAGGCCTGCTCCATGGCTCTGCCCTTGATAAGTACGCCTGAAGGATTTCTGCAAGGAGGAAACCACAACGAGCAAAGTGCCGATAATTTTGAAATTAACAACTATAATAAATATTTAAGTGTACATACAACTTTTTATTTAAAGTTTGGGGCTGAGATAGTAATTTAATGATTTAAAAAATCAAAAGAATATTGTTTTCTGATTTTAGGTTATTAGCTAAGTTTTTGTGAGAAGAGTCATTTAAATAGGTATTATAAACACCCTGTGTAGGATTGCAGCAAATGCTCCCTTTGATGTCCGTAAGCATCATTCTCAGTGTAAACTGAAGGAGTGGGTCTAAATTATCTTTCAGTTTCAGGCCCTTTCAAGTCTAACAATCTGTGATATCTATTTTGTTTTTTTTTTGTGAATGAAAGAACAAACTATCACCCCACCCCTTCACCTCCCACAGTTCTCCTCCTTACTCCAGTCCTCAGGGGTTTGCTTGGAGAGGAGATTAAACTTGCACATCTTTCTGCATTTCAATAATCTTCACACTGGAAAGGCATAAGACCTGGGCTAAATACTAAGGGAAAAAAGCCATAGATACTAAAGCTTTTTCCGGGTCTTTGTGAGCCTAAGGGTGTCCATGGAGAGGTCAATTGCTCTGGAATGGATCCCATTTCTTATGCAGTGGTAGGTCTCAGGGTACAGTTTGAGGAAAAACAAAGGGAACTGACATTGCTCTGCATTAAAATATCAATGAAAGCTATCTTCTTCCTGGGAAGAAGCAGTTCTGAAACTATGTTGCAGATGAAAAAATGGATCTTGACTCTATTGTTTCTGAAAATTAGCTTTTGTCCTTGGAAAATGTAGTACATGCATGTGTGTGTGTGTGTGTGTGTGTGTGTGTGTGTGATGCAACAGACACCCGGTAGACTACTGGAGGGGATGTGAAAGTGTATTTTCACCTCACACGTCATACTAGAGGGAAAACTTCAGGTGGTTCAAATTTGGCGTGAGTGCCAAAGCCCTCCTTCAATTCTCCTGCTGAAGGCGCTTCCATACTGCTCTTGACAGAGTAACTCACACTTCAGAAAATACACTGCTGGAGATTGCTAGCTCCTACTGATTGTCTGGAGGCCAGGAGAAGAGAGGTGAATCATAGGGTAAGACTGGATCCTAGAGGTGTAGCTGTCTTCTTTCCACCTCCTTCTTATTTTTCAATTAATGTACACAAAAAAAAGATGGCATGGATTAATGAACCTCCATGTTCCCATCACCTGTTCACAACCTTTGCTAGTCTTACCTCATCCTCCCACCTCACAGATACAACTTTAAAGCAAATCCCAGGCACATATGATTTCAATCTCAACTTAATGATTCCCTTTTTTTTACATGACTGTAACTCTTACCTTACCTTAAAAAAAAATAATAATTCCTCAAACCATCAAATATCTACTCAGTGTTCACAATGTTCACATTTTCAATTGTCCCATGACTGTTTTTTTAATTTTTAATGTGTTTGTTTGAATCAGTTTGTATATTGTGAACAGTTGATCTTTCTTATTTTATTTTCTAGGCTACCCTCTCATCTTTTCTTCACTGTTCGGGTGGAGTTTTCTTAAAGGAAGGTAGAGATTTGCATTGAGGAAGTATACATAAAAATAATGATGTCTAATAATTATGGATGTAGTAATAATAATTACTTGACAACAACATGTATTTGTATCCGTGCTACATGAAGTACTTAATACATATTAACTCATTTAATCCTCACAACAGCTCAGTGGTTTAGGAACTACTATTTACCAATTTTGCAGTTGAGGAACTGGGGCAGAGAGGTTCAGTAACTTGCCATAGGACACATACCTTGTAAGTAGTGGAGTCAGGATTTGAATCCAGCTTTTAATCACATGCTGCTTCTTTTTTTAAAAATTAACAATTACCCTCCTAGGGGGGCATTTAAACAGTTTTGAATTTTTACAATGATAAATAACACACTTTACATAATATTTTTCCATAATTCTGATTCTCTTTTTTTATGAGTTTCATTTTATTTTTTTTCTTATTAGTTCTTATTAGTTATCTGTTTTATACACATCAGTGCATACATGTCAATCCCAATCACCCAATTCAGCCCACCACCACCACCACCACCACCCCCCCCGCCGCTGTCCCCCTTCAGTGTCCACATGTTTGTTCTCTATATCTGTGTCTCAATTTCTGCCCTGCAAACCGGTTCATCTGTGCCATTTTTCTAGCTTCCACATAAAAGCATTAATATATGATATTTGTTTTCTCTTTCTAATTTCACTCTGTATGACAGTCTCTAGATCCATCCATGTCTCTACAAATGACCTAATTTCATTCCTTTTCATGGCTGAGTAATATCCCACTGTATATATGTACCACATCTTCTTTATCCATTTGTCTGTCGATGGGCATTTAGGTTGCTTCCGTGACCTGGCTATTGTAAATAGTACTGCAGTGAACATTGGGTTGCATGTGTCTTTTTCAATAACAGTTTTCTCTGGGTATATGCCCAGTAGTGGGATTGCTGGGTCATATGGTAATTCTATTTTTAGGTTTTTAAGGAACATCCATACTGTTCTCTGTAGTGGCTGTATCAATTTACATTCCCACCAACAGTGCAAGAGGGTTCCCTTTCTCCACACCCTCTCCAGCATTTCCTGTTTGTAGATTTTCTGATGATGCCCATTCTAACTGGTATGAGGTGATACCTCATTGTAGTTTTGATTTGCATTTCTCTAATAATTAGTGATGTTGAGCAGCTTTTCATGTGCCTTTTGGCCATCTGTATGTCTTCATTGGAGAAATGTCTATTTAGGTCTTCTGCCCATTTGTTGATTGGGTTGTTTGTTTTTTTAATATTGAGCTGCATGAGCTGTTTGTATATTTTGGAGATTAATCCTTTGTCCCTTGATTCGCTTGCAAATATTTTCTCCCATTCTGAAGGTTGTTTTTTCACCTTGTTTCTAGTTTTCTTTGCTGTGCAAAAGCTTTTAAGTTTCATTAGATCACATTTGTTAATTTTTGTTTTTATTTCCATAACTCTAGGAGGTGGTCAAGAAAGATCTTGTTGTGATTTATGTCAAGGAGTGTTCTTCCTATGTTTTCCTATAAGAGTTTTATAGTGTCTGGTCTTACATTTAAGTCTTTGATCCATTTTGAGATTATTTTTGTGTATGGTGTTAGGGAGTGTTCTAATTTCATTCTTTTACATGTAGCCGTCCAGTTTTCCCAGCACCACTTATTGAACTAGCTGTCTTTTCTCCATTGTATATCCTTCCCTCCTTTATCATAGATTAGTTGACCATGGGTGCATGGGTTTACCTCTGGGCTTTCTATCCTGTTCCATTGATATATATTTCTGATTTTGTGCCAGTACCATATTGTCTTGATCACTGTAACTTTGTAGTATAGTCTGAAGTCAGGGAGTCTAATTCCTCCAGCTCCATTTTTTTCCCCTCAAGATTGCTTTGGCTATTCGGGGTCTTTTGTGTCTCCATACAAATTTTAAGATTTTTTTGTTCTAGTTCTGTAAAAAATGCCATTGGTACTTTGATAGGGATTGCATTGAATCTGTAGATTGCTATGGGTAGTAGAGTAATTTTCACAATGTTGATTCTTCCAATCCAAAAACATGGTATATCTCTCCATTTGTTTGTATGTCTTTAATTTCTTTCATAAGTGTCTTATAGTTTTCTGCATACAGGTCTTTTGTCTCCTTAGGTAGGTTTATTCCTAGGTACTTTATTCTTTTTGCTGCAGTGGTAAATGGGAGTGCTTCCTTAATTTCTCTTTCAGATTTTTCATCATTAGTGTATAGGAATGCAAGAGACTTCTGTGCATTAATTTTGTATCCTGCTACTTTACCAAGTTCATTGATTAGCTCTAGTAGTTTTCTGGTAGCATCTGTAGGATTCTCTATGTATATTATCATGTCATCTGAAAACAGTGACAGTTTTACTTTTTTTCCAATTTGTATTCCTTTTATTTCTTTTCCTTCTCTGTATTCCCTTTATTTCTTTTTCTTCTCTTCTCAACATAGTTTCTCTAAAACTATGTTGAATAACAGTGGTGAGAGTGGACATCCTTGTCTTGTTCCCAATCTTAGAGGAAATGCTTTCAGTTTTTCACTATTGAGAATGATGTTGGCTCTGGGTTTGTCATATATGGCCTTTATTATGTTGAGGTACGTTCCCTCTATGCCCACTTTCTAGAGAGTTTTTATCATAAATGGGTGTCGAATTTTGTCAAAGCTATTTCTGCATCTATTGAGATGATCATATGGTTTATATTCTTCCATTTGTTAATATGGTTTATCACATTGATTGATGTGCGTATATTGAAGAATCCTTGTATCCCTGGGATAAATCCCACTTGATCATCATGTGTGATCCTTTTAATGTGTTGTTGGATTCTGTTTGCAAGTATTTTGTTGAGGATTTTTGCATATATATTCATCAGTGTTATCGGTCTGTAATTTTCTTTTTTTGTTCTTCGTCTGGTTTTAGTATCAGGGTGACAGTGGCCTCGTAGAATGAGTTTGGGAGTGTTCCTTCCTCTGTAATTTTTGGAAGAGTTTGAGAAGGATAGGTGTTAGCTCTTCCCTAATGTTTGATAGAATTTGCCTGTGAAGCCGTCTGGTCCTGGGCTTTTGTTTTTTGGAAGATTTTAAATCACAGTTTCAATTTCATTACTTGTGATTTTCTGTTCATATTTTCTCTTTCTTCCTGGTTCAGTCTTAGAAGATTATACCTTTGTAAGAACTTGTCCATTTCTTCCAGGTTGTCCATTTTATTGGCATGATTTTCTTATAGTAGTCTCTTATAATGCTTTCTATTTCTGTGGTATCTGTTGTAACTTCTCCTTTTTCATTTCTAATTTTATTGATTTGAGTCCTTTCCCTCTTTTTCTTGATGAGTCTGGCTAAAGGTTTATCAATTTTGTTTATCTTCTCAAAGAACCAGCTTTTAGTTTTATTGATCTTTGCTATTGTTTTCTTAGTTTCTATTTCATTTATTTCTGCTCTGATCTTTATAATTTCTTTCATTCTGCTAAGGAAAGAAATTTGTTTGTAGTTCCTTTAGGTGTAAGGTTAGATTGTTTATTTGAGATTTTTCTTGTTTCTTGAGGTAGGATTTTATTGCTATAAACTTCCCTCTTAGAACTGCTTTTGCTGCATCCCATAGGTTTTGGGTCATCCTGTTTTCATTGTCATTTGTCTCTAGGTATTTTTTGATTTCCTCTTTGATTTCTTCAGTGATCTCTTGGTTATTTAGTAATGTATTGTTTAGCCTCCATGTGTTTGTGTTTCTTACGTTTTTCCCCCTGTAATTGATTTCTAATCTCATAGCATTGTGGTCAGAAAAGACTCTTGATATGATTTCAATTTTCTTAAATTTACCAAGGCTTGATTTCTGACCCAAGATGTGATCTATCCTGGAGAATGTTCCATGTACACTTGAGAAGATAGTGTAATCTGCTGTTTTCAGGTGGAATGTCCTATAAATATCAATTAAATCTATATGGTCTATTGTGTCATTTGAAGCTTGTGTTTCCTTATTCATTTTCTGTCTGGATGATCTGACCATTGGTGTAAGTGAGGTGTTAAAGTCCCCCACTATTATTTTGTTACTGTAGATTTCCTCTCTTATGGACATTAGCATTTGCCTTATGTATTGAGGTGCTCCTATGCTGGATGCATATATATTTATAGTTGTTATGTCTTCTTCTTGGATTGATCCGTTGATCATTATGTAGTGTCCTTCCTTGTCTCTTGTAACATTCTTTATTTTAAAGTCTATTTTATCTGATACGGGTATTGCTACTCCAGCTTTCTTTTGATTTCCATTTGCATGGAATATCTTTTTCCATCACCTCACTTTCATTCTGTATGTGTCCCTAGGTCTGAAATCCGTCTCTTGTAGACAGCATGTATGTGGGTCTTCTTTTTGTATCCATTCAGCAAGCCTGTGTCTTTTGTTTGGAGCATTTAATCCATTCACGTTTAAGGTAATTATCGATATGTATGTTCTCATTACTATTTTCTTAATTGTTTTGGGTTTGTTTTTGTAGTTCCTTTTCTTCTCCTGTGTTTCCCACTTAGAGACGTTTCTTTAGCATTTGTTGTAGAGCTGGTTTCGTGGTGCTGAATTCTCTTAGTTTTTGCTTGTCTGTAAATCTTTTGATTTCTCCATCGAATCTGAATGAGGTCCTTGCTGGGTAGTGTAATCTTGGTTGTAGGTTCTTCCCTTTCATCACTTTAAATATATCGTGCCACTCCCTTCTGGCTTGTAGTGTTCCTGCTGAGAAATCAGCTGTTAACCTTATGGGAGTTCCCTTGTATGTTATCTGGTTTTTTTCCCTTGTTGCTTTTAATATTTTTCTTTGTACTTAATTTTTGTCAATTTGATTACTATGTGTCTCAGCATGTTTCTCCTTGGGTTTGTCCTGCCTGAGACTCTCTGCACTTCCTCGACCTGGGTGCTATTTCCTTTCCCATGTTAGGGAAGATTTTGACTATAATCTCTTCAAATATTTTCTCGGGTCCTTACTCTCTTCTTCTGGAACCCCTATAATACGAATGTTGGTGCATTTGATGTTGTCCCAGAGGTCTCTTAGGCTGTCTTCATTTCTTTTCATTCTTTTTTCTTTATTCTGTTCTGCAGCAGTGAATTCCACCACTCTGTCTCCCAGGTCACTTATCTATTCTTCTGCCTCAGTTATTCTGCTATTGATTCCTTCTAGTGTGTTTTTCATTACAGTTATTGTATTGTTCATCTCTGTTTGTTTGTTCTTTCATTCTTCTAGGTGTTTGTTTTTTAATTCCTCCAGGTCTTTGTTAAACATTTCCTGCATCTTCTCGATCTTTGCCTCTATTCTTTTTCCGAGATCCTGGATCATCTTCACTATCATTATTCTGAATTCTTTATCTGCAAGGTTGCCTAGCTCCACTTCATTTAATTTTTTTTCTGGGGTTTTATCTCGTTCCTTCATCTGGTACATAGCCCTCTGCCTTTTCATTTTGTCTATCTTTCTGTGAATATGGTTTTCGTTCCTCAGGCTGCAGGATTGTAGTTCTTCTTGCTTCTGCTGTCTGCCCTCTGGTGGATGAGGCTATCTAAGAGGCTTGTCCACATGCTGCTTCTTAACAGCTAATGATTATCTAGCACTTACTAGTGTCAGGCACTTTTCTAAGTGCTTTACTTGATTTAACGTATTTCAGCCTCACAACATCCCTGTGAGAGCAGTATGATCATGGTCCCCGTTTCATAGATGGCTAAGTCAAGACACAGAGAGTTTAGACATGAGAAGTGTCTAAGGAAAAGCAGCTCCCAGATGGACAACTCAGGGGCAGACTCAGGAGACTACTTGCCCTTGCCCCAAAACCCTAAAGGAGGAGGCCCTTCAAGGGCGGTGGGGGAGGCTGATATGTGTGTTACATCCGTTGTTGCCCTCTCAGTTCACCTTTATAAATACTTGGTCTCTTCCTCCTGCAGACACTACCCCATTCAGACGCTTAAGGGAAACTTTAAAAACCATGCCATCACTCTTAATAGTCTCTTCTTAAGTCTATTCTAAACATGAATTCAAGACATTTGGAAATGACTTTACGCTGTTTAGCCCTGGAGGCCAGTTACTGCCCAGCTATGAGATGCTACAAAGAATAACACTGCTTCTACACAGCCCACCTCAAAAGTCCATTACTGTTCCATACACTGTACTTTCCTCCATCCTTTCTCTCCACTTTTCTCTTGCATTTTCGGTACTTGTAAAGACTTCTGTGGGCAGGCAGTGACTGCACTTAAGTTCTTAGAAGTTCTGCAAATTCAGGTATAGTCCAAGCAAACATCAGACATTGAATTACATTATAGGCAGAATAGATGAGAGAGAGAGAGAGAGAGAGAGAGAGACTTACCCACTTTAGAGACAGAGACTTGTTTCACTCCTGGGAATCCTTTAACAGATGCTGGGAAAAAAATCTGGGGCCTCCTAGGGCAAAAACATTATTAATGGCTGCTGGAAACAATTAATACATATTTAATTGAAGTTGGAGTTGTTAAAAGATCTCTTTTTAATTAAAATCAAGATTCTCATACAAATATGAAGTGAGCAATGGCAAAGATTTTATTGAAATTTTTCATTTATGAGGAAACCAGTAAGATGTTACAACCAGTTTAAAGAAAAAATCTGAAGAAGAAACACTTATATACAGGCAATGGAGAATGAGAAAATGAAACTGCTAATAGATGTGAAAACTTTATAGGCCAATAAACGGTAGTTGTTGGAATCTTCTGCAAGGGAAAATAAAATGTATCTCTATAAGACAAAATTCATTTGCATCTCTGTGGATAAGGATCACTTGTATTACTATCAGCTTTCTACAGTTTATAGAGTTGTAAAGTAGCCTAGTCAAAGGCAGTAAAGGGAACAGATCCCTATAAAATCAGATAAGCTCTATAGGTCTTCTATATAATGCACTGGAAGGACATCCAGTAATCTTTTGCCTATTTCAAAGTCTTTCACAAATTTTCCTAACAGATCCATAAATAAAAACTTATTTATCAAGTAGAGCAACCAGGCAAGGTGATTTTTTGAATAGATGCCTTAAAACAGAAGTGATATTCATAGAGGATCTCTGTTAGACTGTTACCACTCTCCTGCTTTATCTCCCTTTTCTGCTAAGTTGTCTGTTTCTTTCTTTTTTTCTTTTGTAATATATTTATTTGTTATTTATTTTTGGCTGCACTGGGTCTTTGTTGCTGCACGCAGGCTTTCTCTCATTGTGGCGAGCAGGGGCTGCTCTTCATTGCAGTGCATAGACTTCTCATTGCAGTGGCTTCTCTTGTTGCAGAGCATGGGCTCTAGGCATGTGGGCTTTAGTAGTTGTGGCTCGCGGGCTCTAGAGCACAGGCTCAGTAGTTGTGACGCACAGGCTTAGTTGCTCTGTGATATGTGGGATCTTCCTGGACCAGGGCTCAAACCCATGTCCCTTGCATTGGCAAGCAGATTCTTAGCCACTGCGCCACCAGGGAAGCCCCTGTCTCTTTCTTTTAAGCTGACATGGTGGAAGATTTGGTACTGGAGTAAGGTTGAAAACTTTAACATTGTATCCAAAAAGTCTGACTTAAGAAAAGTGAGTAACTATCACATCCTTGTTGTCAGGTGGTTTATTCCTAACACTTTCAAACTGTCTACGGAAAGCTGATTACGTACCCACCTGTTGCCTGAAATGTAGTCTCAAAATCAGGTGAACTAAAGGCAGTTTCTCAGCGTACTTTATGTTCATTAAATTGCTCTGACATTTGCTATATCCAACTTTAAGATAAAAATATTGGCCAGGGGACAGTTTACTGGTCTAGAAAGCTCACTCTCTCTTCCTTCCTGTTTTAATGGCAGAGGCCATAATTGGGATGTAAAATGTAACCCCTGAAGTAAGTTTCACATGTTAACTCTTCCCAGGCTCCAGGGTCTAGATATGCTTGGCGCATTGTTCTGTCCTGCTGGCTCAGCCCTTCAGTTGTGCCAGTCATTACCTGTCCTCTCCCACTCATCTGGATCTTCTTTTCATATCTGGAGCCAGAAATTTTCAGGATCGCACTGTTAGAGCCTCCAGGAATTTCCCTTAGCTCAGGGGCAAGGCATCATGACCGCCAGCAGCCAAATATCAAAGGCCAAGTAGGGATGATTATCCAAAGAAAAGTGAGCACAAGATATTGAAACTTCAAATAGCAGCACAGGAACAGCCTACTGGAAATAATTCTCAAGTGAGAGTTCAATGACATACTATCCCTCTCACAAAGTTGGAAAATACTAAAACATAGTAAAATATCCAATGGCAATGAGGGTATGGTCAGTGGGTGTGCATCTTGGTAAAGACAATTGGGAAATTGAATGGCTGCATGACCAAGAGCCTTAGAACTTCATTACCTCTTGGGCCACCAAGTTCTCTTCTGGGGATAATTCAAAATATAGTGAAAAGTTTATGCACAAAAAGGTATATTTCAGTATTATTTATAATAATAAAAAGTCAAAAACAACCTAAATTTAACAATAAAGATTGATAATAGTTTTCTTTGTGTATATTTTGAACTAAGATGTAGGTATTTAAATAATGAAGAGCTTAAAACACAGGAGAATATGTGATAGTGGAATTTTTAAAACAGTTTTTACTGTGGAAAAATATCAAACAGACCAAAAAGTAAAGAAACTAGCATGATGAACCCACATGTACCCATCACACTGCTTAACGATTATCAATACAAAGCAAATTCATTTCATCTACCCTATTCACTTTCCTGCCCAGATTGTTTGAAGCCAATCTGAGACATCAATCATTTCATATGAAAATGTTTCAGCATGTACCTCTAAGAGAATAGAATTCATTAAAAAAGCACACTTGACATCTAAAAACTTAATAATATACCCATCAGAAAATAAAGCATTAAAAAATCCAACATCCCAAGCAAATAACCACAATTATTATTTGTTCCTGTTCTTGTTCCACTGGGTCTTAGGTTAGCAATCTGAGTTCACGAAGTTATCAGCTTCAGGACCAAAAAACAAGTCCTGGAAATCCTCAGAACATTGGTACAGTCTGAAAGTTGTCTAAGGGCTGTCAGCTCAGAAGTCTGTATTCTGAGTCCATTCCTTGAAGTATCAATAGTTAGGAGTACCCAGTACAGTCCTTTCCTTGAGGCTCTAAGACATTTTTGTTAAAGATCCAATCCAATATCTGGCTTGTAACTTATAGCAGAGCCTTCAGACAAGCATGAAAGAGGAGCAGAAGTGACCTCTAAGACTGAATGGCTGTGGTTAATTTATTACAGTTACCAGCAGTATCAGAATGGAGGAGAACAAAGTTGTCTAATATGTGCATGTTTCATAAGGGTTTGATCAGCGTTTCCCCTGAGGATAAGAACATATTGTGGACAGCAAGGGCAGTGCCAAATCTTACTGACCTCCCTGTAAATTGTACTATCTCTGAAATATTTATATTAATAACATTTTACCTCTATAAACTTAACTTGGGGAAGGCTGAGCACCCCTTCTGATTGGGCAACTCTTCCAGTGGTACTCTTACAATAGTATTGAACTTATTAAAAAATATCGTGCTACCCAACAAACCTAATTACTTCTAACATTCTCTTTTCATAAGGTAAGAGAACAGATCTTTGTGATTTTCCAGAGGTTCTTTGGGAATCTCCAAGATAGTTTTCTGAGAATTTTACTTTTTTCTGAATTTAGAGTCTGATTTTGGGAAGGCAAAAGCAACAGATTTAGTAGAGGAGACTTGGTCCATGATTAAAATAGGATCATAGATGTTTGAGAAAAAAAGATTACTTACCTAATCATTAAAGCAACAACATAATATTTAAAATAGACATAGAAGTAGGTAAAACAATTTTAAACAATGTTGGCTCTTTCATATGTGAAGAGACTTTGCTCTTTGTTCTTAAAAAAAAAAATCACAGACATGATAAAATCAACACAAACTACAGAAAATTATTCTGGTGCAATATAAATCTCTGCTATCTGAATGAATTATACAAAAGGTAAATAATAACTGATTATTACCCCTTGTTAAGAGCTCTAATATAAATTTAACATTTTAATAGTGAGAAAGCGAAATTCTATTTTTGCATTAATTCAATATTTGGCAATAAAGAATTCCAAGTTCCTTTTCAAAAAATTATCTTTTGAATAAGCCCATCAAAACAGAGAGAACTTTGCCAAAATTTGAACATTTCAGTAAACCTTCTACTATTTTCTGTCTCCATTCAGGTGTTGTCTTTCCCTACCCTGCTTCATGTTCTGGAACAGATATTTTCCCTTAGAATAAAACTACTTGCTGTTCCTTTGAAAAACCAAACAAATTCCTTTACAAACATTATTGTTCTTGTCTTCATTATCGTTTATACCATTGTCAATATTGTTCTTAGTATGGTCTTACTACCTATATTAACTATAACTTTTAAACAAACTAACCTCCATTTCACAGAGAAAACTGGGTGATGGGTAATTGATAATTGAGTGTTATATACAAGCACAAATGAACATATTCATTAACATGATCCAAAGTATGCTATGCCGTAACATGGTAATAAGAAACAAAGATATATATATTTATTTATTTAAACTATGTTTAGTAATCAGTGTTTCAGCAGTCTTAGAGATTATCTAGGTATCCAGAGATTATTCATTAATTGATTTAATATTGTAAAGTTAAGAATCTTAAAAATTATATTTTATCTAACGTACTATAGATCATAATGATGGGTGATATCAAAAACATTGTCAAAATTACAGTTCAATTTGGTTAGACATATAATTTTACATTTTTCATAATTCTTAACATTATTAAATAGTAATACTAACTTATTTCTTCAGTAAACCAGTAGAGGGAGATTGGGATTGACACATATACACTATTGTACTATGTATAAAATAGACAACTGAGGGGAACATACTGTATAACACAGGGAATTCTAATTAAAGCACTGTGGTGTCCTAAATGGGAGGGAAATCTGAAAGGGAGGGGATATATGTATATGTAAGTCTGATTCATTTTGCTGTGCAGTAGAAGCTAACACAACATTGTAACGCAACTATACTCCAATAAAAATTAATTAAAAAAATAAATAAACCAGTAGAGAAAGTTGAGGACACTCAGAAAACAGACTTGAATCTTCTAAAAAATAAAATGTACAAATATATTATATTTACTACTAATATCAGAGGAAAAAGATATAGATTTTTTTCTTGAACCAAAATTATAAGCTACTGTGATTTATCCAAAGAGTCACCTTAATTGTGTGAATTTAGATTATTATGAATTTTATATTATGCATATATATTTAGATTATCATATAAAATGCTTCCCAGCAGTTTATGATATACTTTTTTTGCTAAAAGGCTAGAACATTTAGAGTATTCTAACACTTCATTTATTTTATAGGAATTCTGGAGATACTAGATTTATGTAAACATACTATAAGTATAAATGATTGACTTACTCTATAAGTCAATTACAACAGAGTTCCTTTAATTTAAAAGACCTTGGAGACCTTCAAGATGGCGGAGGGGTAAGATGTGGAAATCACCATCCTCCCCACAAATACATCAGAAATACATCTACATGTAGAACAACTCCTACAGAACACCTACTGAATGCTGGCAGAAGACCTCAGACTTCCCAAAAGGCAAGAAACCCCCCACGTACCAGGGTAGGGCAAAAGAAAAAAGAATAAACGGAGACAAAAAAATAGGGACAGGACCAGCACCAGTGGGAGGGAGCTGTGAAGGAGGAAAGGTTTCCACACACTAGGAAGCCCCTTCACAGGTGGAGATGGGGGCTGGCAGGGCGGGGGTGAAGCTTTGGAGCCACGGAGAGCGCAGCAACAGGAGTGCAGACAGCAAAGTGGAGAGATTCCCACACAGAGGATCAGTGCCGACCAGCACTCACCAGCCCAAGAGGCTTGTCTGCTCACCCGCTGGGGCGGATGGGGGCTGGGAGCTGAGGCTTGGGCTTCAGAGCTCAGATCCCAGGGAGAGGACTGGGGTGGCTGCATGAACACATCCTGAAGGGGGCTAGTGCGCCACGGCTAGCCAGGAGGGAGTCCAGAAAAAAGTCTGGAACTCCCTAAGAGGCAAGAGACCATTGTTATGGAGTGCTCAAGGAGAGGGGATGCAGAGCACTGCCTAAACGAGCTCCAGACACGGGCGCGAGCCACGGCTATCAGCATGGACACCAGAGACGGGCATGAAATGCTAAGGCTGCTGCTGCAGCCACCAAGAAGCCTGTGTGCAAGCACAGGTCACTATCCACACCTCCCCTCCCGGGAGCCTGTGCAGCCCGCCACTGCCAGGGTCCCGTGATCCAGGGATAACTACCCTGGGAGAACACACAGTGCACCTGAGGTTGGTGCAACCATCACGCTGGCCTGCCGCCGCAGGCTCACCCCACATTCCATACCCCTCCCTCCCCCCAGACTGAGTGAGCCAGAGCCCCCTAATCAGCTGCTCCTTTAACCACCTCCTGTCTGAGCGAAGAACAGACGCCCTCAGGTGACCTACACGCAGAGGCGGGGCCAAATACAAAGTTAAACCCCAGGAGCTGTGCGAACAAAGAAGAGAAAGGGAAATTTCACCCAGCAGCCTCAGGAGCAGTGGATTAAATCTCCACAATCAGTATGATGTACCCTGCATCTTTGGAATACCTGAATAGACAATGAATCATCCCAAAATTGAGGTGGTGGACTTTGGGAGCAGCTGTAGTCTTAGGGTTTGCTTTCTACATCAAATTTGTTTCTAGATTTATGTTTATCTTAGTTTAGTATTTAGCATTTATTATCATTGGTAGATTAGTTTATTGATTTGGTTGCTCTCTTCCTCCTTTTCTTTTTTACATTTTTTTTTCCTTTTTCTCCTTTTGTGAGTGTGTAGGTGTGTGCTTGTTTGTGTGGTTTTGGAGTAGCTGGAGTAGCAATTCTCATATCAGACAAAACAGACTTTAAAATAAAGACAATTTCAGAGACAAAGAAGGATGCTACATAACGATAAAGGGATCACTCCAAGAAGAAGATATAACAATTGTAAATATTTATGCACCCAACATAGGAGTACCTCAATACATAAGACAAAAGCTAACAGCCATAAAACGGGAAATCGACAGTATCACAATCAACAGTATCACAAGAGTAGGGGACTTTAACACCCCACTTTCACCAATGGACAGATCAACCAAAATGAAAATAAATAAGGAAACACAAGCTTTAAATGATACATGAAACAAGATGGACTTAATTGATATTTATAGGACATTCCAGCCAAAAACAAGAGAATACACTTTCTTCTCAAGTGCTCATGGAACATTCTCCAGGATAGATCATATCTTGGGTGACAAAACAAGCCTTGGTAAATTGAAGAAAATTGAAATTGTATCAAGTATTTTTCTGACCACAGTGCTATGAGGCTACATATCAATTACAGGAAAAAAAATCTGTGAAAAATACAAACACATGGAGGCTAGCAATACACTACTAAATAACCAAGAGATCACTGAAGATATCAAAGAGGAAATCAAAAAATACCTAGAAACAAATGACAATGAAAACACAACGACTCAAAACCTATGAGAGGCAGCAAAAGCAGTTCTAAGAGTGAAGTTTATAGCAATGCAATCCTACCTCAAGAAACAAGAAACTTCTCAAATAAACAACCTAACTTTACACCTAAAGCAATTAGGGAAAGAAGAACAAAAAATCCCAAAGTTAGCAGAAGGAAAGAAATCATAAAGATCAGATCATACATAAATAAAGGGCTTCTGGGCTTCCCTGGTGGCGCAGTGGTTGAGAATCTGCCTGCTAATGCAGGGAACACGGGTTTAAGCCCTGGTCTGGGAAGATCCCACATGCCGCAGAGCAACTAGGCCCATGAGCCACAACTACTGAGCCTGCACGTCTGGAGCCTGTGCTCCACAACAAGAGAGGCCACGACAGTGAGAGGCCCGCGCACCGTGATGAAGAGTGGCCCCCGCTTGCCACAACTAGAGAAAGCCCTCGCACAGAAACGAAGACCCAACACAGCCAAAAATAAAAATAAATAAATTAAAAGAAGGCTCAACATTTAAAAAAATAAAATAAATAAATAAAAAATAAAGGGCTTCCCTGGTGGCACAGTGGTTAAGTATCCTCCTGCCAATGCAGGGGACACGGGTTTGAGCCCTGATTGGGGAAGGTCCCACTTGCCGCAGAGCAACCAACCCCGTGTGCCACAATTACTGAGCCTGCACTCTAGAGCCCACGTGCCACGACTGCTGAACCCCACGCACCTAGAGCCCATGCTCTGCAACAAGAGAAGCCAGTGCAATGAGAAGCCCATGCACTGCAACGAAGACTAGCCCCCACTCACCACAACCAGAGAAAAGCCCATGGGCACCAACAAAGACCCAACGCAGCCAAAAATAAAATTAAATAAATAAATACATTTTTTTAAAAATAAGAAAGAAATGAAAAAGAAATGAAGGAACAATAGCAAAGATCAATAAAACTAAAGCTGGTTCTTTGAGAAGATAAACAAAATTGATAAACCATTACCCAGACTCATTAAGAAAAAACAGGAGAAGATTCAAATCAATAGAATTAGAAATGAAAAAGGAGAGGTAACAACTGACACTGCAGAAACACAAAGGATCATGAGAGATTACTACAAGCAACTATATGCCAATAAAATTGACAACCTGGACGAAATGGATGAATTCTTAGAAAAGCACAACCTTCTGATACTGAACCGGGAAGAAATAAAAAATATAAACAGACCAATCAGAAGCACTGAAATTGAGACTGTGATTAAAAATCTTCCAACAGGGCTTCCCTGATGGTGCAGTGGTTGAGAGTCTGCCTGCTGATGCAGGGGACACGGGTTCATGCCCCGGTCCGGGAAGATCCCACATGATGTGGAGCAACCAGGCCCGTGAGCCATGGCCGCTGAGGCTGCGTGTCTGGAGCCTGTGCACCGCAATGGGAGAGGCCACAACAGTGAGAGGCCTGCGTACCGCAAAAAAAAAAAAAAAAATCTTCCAACAAAGGAGCAGAGGGCTTCACAGGTGAATTCTATCAAACATTTAGAGAAGAGATAACACCTATCCTTCTCAAACTCTTCCAAAATATAGAAGAGGGAGGAACCCTCCCCAGCTCATTCTACAAGGCCACCATCACCCTGATACCAAAACCAGACAAAGATGTCACAAAGAAAGAAAACTACAAGCCAATATCACTGATGAACATAGAGGCAAAAATCCTCAACAAAATAGTAGCAAACAGAATCCAACAGCACATTAAAAGGATCATACACCATGTTCAAGTGGGGTTTATCCCAGGAATGCAAGGATTCTTCAATATATGCAAGTCAATCAATGTGATAAACCATATTAACAAATTGAAGGAGAAAAACCATATGATCATTTCAATAGATGCAGAAAAAGCTTTTGACAAAATTCAACACCCATTTATGATAAAAAAAAAACTCCAGAAAGTAGGCATAGAGGGAATTTACCTCAACATAATAAAGGCCATATATGAGAAACCACAGCCAACATCATTCTCAATGGTGAAAAACTGAAACCATTGCCACTAAGTTCAGGAACAAGACAAGGTTGTCCACTCTCACCACTGTTATTCAACATAGTTTTGGAAGTTTTAGCCACAGCAATCAGAGAAGAAAAAGAAATAAAAGGAATACAAATTGGAAAAGAAGTAAAGCTGTCACTGTTTGCAGATGACATGATACTATACATAGAGAATCCTAAAAATGCTACCAGAAAACTACTAGAGCTATTCAATGAACTTGGTAAAGTAGCAGGATACAAAATTAATGCACAGAAGTCTCTTGCATTCCTATACACTAATGATGAAAAATCTGAAAGAGAAATTAAGGAAACACTCCCATTTACCATTGCAACAAAAAGAATAAAATACCTAGGAATAAACCTACCTAAGGAGACAAAAGGCCTGTATGCAGAAAACTATAAGACACTGATGAAAGAAATTAAAGGTGATAGAAACAGTTGGAGAGATATACCGTGTTCTTGGATTGGAAGAATCAACATTGTGAAAATGACTCTACTACCCAAAGCAATCTGCAGATTCAGTGCAATACCTATCAAAGAACCAATGGCATTTTTCACAGAACTAGGACAAAAAATTTCACAATTTGTATGGAAACACAAAAGAGCCCGAATAGCTGAAGCAATCTTGAGAGAGAAAAATGGAGCTGGAGGAATCAGGCTCCCTGACTTCAGACTATACTACAAAGCTACAGTAATCAAGACAGTATGGTACTGGCACAAAAACAGAAAGATAGATCAATGGAACAGGATAGAAAGTACAGAGATAAACCCACACACATGTGGTCACCTTATTTTTGATAAAGGATGCAAGAATATACAATGGAGAAAAGACAGCCTCTTCAATAAATGGTGCTGGGAAAACTGGACAGCTACATGTAAAAGAATGAAATTAGAGCACTCCCTAACACCATACACAAAAATAAACTCAAAATGGATTAAAGACCTAAATGTAAGGCCAGACACTATTAAACTCTTAGAGGAAAACATAGGCAGAAAATGGAAATAAAAAGAAAAATAAACAAATGGGACCTAATGAAACTTAAAAGCTTTTGCACAGCAAAGGAAACCATAAACAAGCTGAAAGGACAACCCTCAGAATGGGAGAAAATATTTGCAAATGAAGCAACTGACAAAGGATTAATCTCCAAAATATATAAGCAGCTCATGCAGCTCAATATTAAAACCACAAAAAACCCAATCCCAAAATGGGCAGAAGACCTAAATTGACATTTCTCCAAAGAAGATATACAGATTGCCAACAAACACATGAAAGGATGCTCAACATCACTAATCATTAGAGAAATGCAAATCATAACAGCAATGGGGTATCACCTCACAGCAGTTAAAATGTCCATCATCAAAAAATCTACAAACAGTAAATGCTGGAGAGGGTGCAGAGAAAAGGGAACTCTCTTGCACTGTTAGTGGGAATGTAAATTTAAACAGCCACTATGGAGAATACTATGGAAGTTCCTTAAAAAACTAAAAATAAAACTACTATACGACCCAGCAACCCTGCTACTGGGCATATACCCTGAGAAAACCATAATTCAAAAAGAGCCATGTTCCGCAATGTTCATTGCAGCTCTATTTACAATAGCCAGGACATGGAAGCAACCTATGTGTCCATCAACAGATGAATGGATAAAGAAGATGTGGCACATATATACAATGGAATATTACTCAGCCATAAAAAGAAATGAAATTGAGTCATTTGTAGTGAGGTGGATGGACCTAGTGTCTGTCATACAGAGTAAAGTAAGTCAGAAAGAGAAAAACAAATACCATTTGCTAACACATGTATACGGAATCTAAAAAAAAAAAAAAAAAAGGTTCTGAAGAACCTATGGACAGTACAGGAATAAGACGCAGATGTAGAGAATGGACTTGAGGACATGGGGAGGGAGAGGGATGTGCTGGGACGAAGTGAGAGAGTGGCATGGACATATATACACTACCAAATGTAAAATGGATGGCTGGTGGGAGGCAGCTGCATAGCACAGGGATATCGGCTTGGTGCTTTATGACCACCTAGAGGGGTGGGATGGGGAGGGTGGAAGGGAGACGCAGGAGGGAGCGAATGTGGGGATGTGTGTATACATATAGCTGATTCAGTTTGTTTTACAGCAGAAACTAGCACAACATTGTGAAGCAATTATACTCCAATAAAGATGTTTAAAAAAAAATAAAGTAACAATGTTAAACCCATTTCATGCTGAATAAAAAGGATACACTTTTTGAAAAATAACTATAGTTTGAAAAATAAAAGACCTTATAATCTAATTTATTAATGCCATCCAGAATTAAGAAAATATTTCACACATACAATGAGAGAAAAACTTTTCTCAATTATAGAGAATTGGCTGGCTTCAACTCTAAAACGTCAGCTACAGGTCAGGAGTAAACTCAGAAACAAAACTTCTGGTGGTCTGGTTCTCGATGGGCTGTTCTCCTTTCTAGTGGACACAAAATAGTTTCTTAATTAATTTGAGCTCACAGTAGATAAACAGCCAAAGAAAAATACTGACAAACTGGATTAGATGTCGTCTCTCACCTGATAGAAAATAGACCCGCGTTATCAACCTGACAGAGATTGTCAAATGGTCAGATGGTAAAACCAAATTCCCCATAATAATCAGCCATGTGCATATTAGAACTATGTATATATACACACAGGGTCAACTCTAAATTATGGAGTTGAGACCTGCCTAGCAGTCTTGGCTCTGGCTCTAGAAAAAGACATGGCGCAACCCGCAAGTTTTACAAGAATGCTCTCTAGATTATGCAGTTGAGATCTGTCTAGTGGTTAGAGACAAGACTTACTATTGCCCGGGTCTAGTTGTGAAAAGACACACATAGGTTCATATACACCAGCTCTCCCCCAAAACAAACCCTAATGTGTGCCTATTTCTGTGGTGTAAATTTTCCTATAATTTCTGGTTTTAATTGTGTTACCAACACAATGTCATGAATGCAGAATTGGGAAGGGATACATGTATTTGATTCTCACAAACCAGTATAATCTGCTCCAGGACACAACTATGCTTGACCATAAGTTAATTTAAACAGACTAGCAGACTTGGCTAAGAACAGAAACAAAAACACAAAATCAGGAAAAAGAAAGAAAATCTTTAGAAGTGCAGAGTTAGCCATTTGGCATTCACTATGGGAAACAAGAAAAGATGTGTCTGGGTTTAATCACTTCTCAGGCCATGCAGTTTAATAGCACCAGCAGGTAAAGTTCACTTGAATATCTCAGTGGATCCTCCAAAATGGCCCTAGTACTCAGTATTTCACAAGATAGCTTGTTCTATTTGCGAACAATTCTCATAGTTAGAAAACTTTTATTTACACTCAGCCAAAAGTCTATTTTCCTATAACTTTTTAAAAAATTAATTAATTAATTAATTAATTAGGCTGTGTTGGGTCTTTGTTGCTGTGCGCAGACTTTCTCTAGTTGCGGCGAGCTGGGGCTACTCTTCGTTGCAGTGCGTGGGCTTCTCATTGTGGTGGCTTCTCTTGTTGCAGAGCATGGGCTCTAGGTGCACAGGCTTCAGTAGTTGTGGCTTGCAGGCTCTAGAGCACAGGCTCACTAGTTGTGGCTCATGGGCTTAGTTGCCCCGCAACATGTGGGATCTTCCCGGGCCAGGGCTCGAACCCGTGTCCCCTGCATTGGCAGGCGGATTCTTAACCACTGAGCCACTAGGGAAGCCTTTTTTTCCTATAGCTTTATAACCAGAGAGTTTAGTCATACTCTTGGGAAATGCACAGAATAAATCTAATTCTTCCTTTATTCAATAAAATTTCAATATTGATTATAGTTATCTTAGGATTTTAGTGCTAGTCCAACTCATTCACTTTACAAATAATGAAACTGAGACCTAGAAAGGTTAATGACTTTCCTCAATACATAGAGCACTGAGATTTGTCACATTTGATGCAATCAGAGATTAAACTTAAAAACCGTCACAACACATCCCTCTTAAGTCTTTGTTCCTTAGTTGTGTTAATATTTCATCTATTGTGTTTTCCAGACCTCTCATCATATAAGCTGCCCTCTTCTTGTTCAGACAGTGTCATTCTAAAAGTGGGGGACCCAGAACCTAATCAAATGCCACAGGTGTCAGCTGATTTGTTCAGTGAACACTGTGTTCTGAATTCCGGAGTTATTGATATTTCATAATTTGGACGGCCATGTCACTTTTTAACTCATGTACTTGTCAAATATAATTTTCAAAAGTTAAAAACTTGGCTTTCGTAGAAATATAGAATAAACACAGGTCAAAAAATGTATTCAATTCATTCATAAAGGAAACGTAAGATAATAAAACTGGTTTAAAACTATTTGAGAAACTAAGAAATATATAGTCCAGCAAGAAGTGCACACTGAAATAAGTTTTTTTAAGTTAGAAAAAAATCTATTTAATACCCTATCAGTCAATAAATCGTAACTTTTGAGATTATGTTTCCCACCAAAGAGAAATCATTTGCATCTCCATCAGGTAAAAAACTACAAGGTAACATCTACCTTCATAGTTCCTGGGCTCTAATTGATAGTAAATAACAAAGCCAAACAAAGTCACTCTTAGAAAATTAAAAAGTCCTTAAGTGGGACTGTTAAACAATGTCCCAGGATGACATTAAAAGGACATATAGCCTTCTCTTTTGCTTTATCTTCAAGTATCATAGACTATTTCTTAACATATTTTTATATGAACTATTGTTTTGCCAGCCTCCCACAACTTGTTAAAGCATAACAAGACAGGAGTTTACATTTATTTATGTGAAGTTATTTCTGTCTATTATTCCAGTTTGTCTTCCTTCCCAATGCAGGATTCTTTTCTGTGCATTGCAAGGTAGCTCAATTTATTGTTAGAAACTCTAGTTCTTTGTGAGGTCTTGTGTATACCGGCAGAAATATACTCCCCTGTAATTTTTACCTACTAGAGATTTGGATTAAGGTGTAGAAAAAACAGGCAGCTCCTGAGCATTAATTTAAAAAGGAGTGCTAAGGGCTTCGCTGGTGGCACAGTGGTTGAGAGTCCGCCTGCCGATGCAGGGGACACAGGTTCGTGCCCCGGTCCGGGAAGATCCCACATGCCGCGGAGCGGCTGGGCCCGTGAGCCATGGCCGCTGAGCCTGTGCATCCGGAGCCTATGCTCCGCAACGGGAGAGGCCACAACAGTGAGAGGCCCGCGTACCGCAAAAAAAAAAATAAGTAAATAAAATAAAATAAAAAGGGGTGCTAAAATATCCCTAAGCTCAACTGTAAAATGGTGCGAGTTAACACATATCACTCCTCACATAACTGAGGTCATGTAAACTGGCTCTGCTAAGTGGAATTAAACAGTGCTTTCAAGGGGAAATTTAAAAATGTATATTCCTCATCTACACTAAGCGATCTCTGTTGAGTATTTTTTAGAGGCAAATGCATGAGTAGCACAAGGCATATAGATAAGGGCTAGTCCCCCAACTCCAGAACTTTCCCACTAGCGTCTAACAATTTGGTCATCTGAAATTCCAAAACCAAATAATGCCATAATATTTACTAGGAATGGGTGTTTATTTTATTATTACAAATTACAAACCCTTTATTAGGCCATAATCTTCCCACTGAGGCAATTATAAAATAACCTAAGATTATAATACAGTACGTATTTGGATAAAAGAAGGAAATGTGTGCGAACATGAAAATCAGATAAAGGAACTCAAATATATTTGGACAGGATATTTAATGTAAATCACCTCTATTCTTACTTAAGAGAGCATACGTGACTTAGGCTATCCAGTTGAGAGTGACATAAAACCTGGAAAAAAATTTCAAAAAGTTAAAAGTGTATTGTTATAGTACCACATTAATAAATCCTTTGTTTTGAGCAGAAAGAACTACACATTTTTATTGGCCGAAAAAAAGGTTTCTCCCACTTTTTTTTTTTTTTTTTTTTTGCTGGGGGGATATGCGGGCCTCTCACTGTTGTGACCTCTCCCGTTGCGGAGCGCAGGCTCCGGACGCGCAGGCTCAGCAGCCATGGCTCACGGGCCCAGCTGCTTCGCGGCATGTGGGATCCTCCCGGACTGGGACACGAACCCGTGTCCCCTGCATCGGCAGGCGGACGCTCAACCACTGCGCCACCAGGGAAGCCCTGGTTTCTTCCACATTTGCCAGATATATGTTTAACAAATATTAAAGGAATACAGGTTTGCATTGCTACCAAATTATGAGCCCAGATGTCTTATTCTAGCTCTGCTGACTGGTTCCAGTTCTAACACTGGGAGGCATGCAAATAAGTTTAATCCAGCTTCCATATGACTGATCTTCAGATACCTGAGAACAGTCACCCCATTCTCCTGCAGTCTGTCTTCTTCAGATTAAATAAGTATGCCCCTCCTTAGAATGGCTTCAAGATTGGTTATTTTCATGATGAGTTTCCTGCAGAGGCTTTCTAGTTTTCAGTGTGTCCAAATGTGACTCCCCATATCGAACACAACGTAACCAATGTCTGATGCCACATTTATATCAGGCGGTCATCTCACTCAACCTGCTTTGCCAACTCTGTGTTAAAAAACAAGGGAAATTAAAGGAAAATAAACATCCCATGTCCCTTTAATGGAGTGGCTTAGCCTTTTAAACTTCCTGGAGCAATTCAGAGTTCTCACTAAACTCAGGGGTACTCAGTCAGGGTCGGGTCAAGAGACAGAAACCACATCAATTATCTGAAGAGAGAAGATTTAATACAAAGAACTGTTAGCATACAAAGAACTGTTAGCAAGGTAGTAAGTTGTTTACTAGGCAATTGAAAGGGTAAAGAGGAATTCTAAAGCATTACAAGTAGGAACTGTATGAAGCTGTTATACCCTGTGTTAGCCTACCTCAGGGTAGACACTAAGACAGGATTGAACCTGCAAGGATTTTATTAGGGGGAATTCCTGTATAAAGGAAACCCAGAGGGAGCAGGGAAGGCTGACATGCAGGTATATCCTGGGTGACAAAGAAAAGGCCATAAAATCTGAGGAAGTTCCTGCAAAGCCATGGGAAAGTTATTGAGCCAAAGAGGCTGGTCAGAGGAGTCCTAAGTCTCCTAGGAATCTGCCCCAATGTTCTGGCATGCTCAGTTAGTATGGTCAATTAAGTTTAGGTTTGCCAGATAAAATATAGGACATTCAGTTATATTTGAATTTCAGATAAACAATGAATAAAATTTTAGTATAAGTATATCCCAAATATTGCATTGGACATACTTATATTAAAAAATTATTTGTTGGGCTTCCCTGGTGGTGCAGGGGTTGAGAGTCCGCCTGCCGATGCAGGGGACACGGGTTCATGCCCCGGTCCGGGAAGATCCCACATGCCGCGGAGCGGCTGGGCCTGTGAGCCATGGCCGCTGAGCCTGCGCGTCCGGAGCCTGTGCTCCGCAATGGGAGAGGCCACAGTGAGAGGCCCGCGTGCCGCAAAAAAAAAAAATTGTTTGTTGTTCAGATTTAACTGGCATCCATCCTATATTTTTATTTGTGAAATCTCTCAATCCTGATTATACTCCCTATAGCTGAAGGTCTGTGAGGGGCATTCTCATGGCTGCCACACACTGTTGGGGCTAGGAGAAGAAAGGTTGGCATTATTAAAACTTCAAAACTTAAAAGAAGATCTTGAGAAGGTGAAACTCAGACATCTAAGGAAAGGGTCCCCACTATCCGGGTGGGGATAAAACTGGTCCTACAGCTGGATTCAACTGCTACTATGGGAAGGAACTGCTGCTTTAGGGTTGAAGAAGTGTTGCTGGACAGGACCCCAAGCTGACTGGAAGCCAACCAGAAGCAAAGAGAAAACAGGAAGAAGCAAGTCCTATCTTCCTCCTCCAGCCTTGTAGTCTCCCTCCACACCCACCCGTCACTTGCAGAGCCTCACGTGGAGCCAATGGCAAAGCAGAAATGCAGAGCAGGGTATCAAAGACTGGGTTTGGAATTTAAAGTAAAAATTTAGTAACTGGTACAAATGCAGATTACCAAAGATCACACCCAGTTAATGAAATGCTGGGAAATGATTGGCTATTGGCCCTACATGATGTCAGCATGACTCCCGACTTTACAAATTTCATGGATTAATGGTGATGAGGTTTGGGACATGCTATTCCAAAGTATGGCACCTTGGCATATTGAAGGAATTTGAAAGGAATTTGAAAAACAGAGGTGTTGGAAGGATTCTCTGACCTTCTACTTGAAGGTCAGGTCGTAAGACCCTCGTGTGAGAGGTGCCCTCTCCGTACCCAGAGGAAAAGAGCATCCTTATCTCCAAAGACGGAGGGACACTGGGAGGAATCTGAGCAAACAGGCTTTGCTAAGTGTCCCCCAGTTTACCACCCATAGCTTATACCCTTTGTGCTATCACATTTTTCCATTACTTTCCACTCTTTATCAAACCTAGTACAAAAATGTTCAGGTTTAACCTGTTCTTCAGGTCTTCATTTCCTTATGAAGGCTCCTGTGTCATGTAAGACTTATATTAAGTAAATTTGTACGCTCTTTTCTTATTAATCTGTCTTTTGTTGCAAAGTCCCAGCCAAGAACCTAGAAGGGTAGAAGGAAAAAGATATTATTCCTCCCCTGTGTTGTACAGCAGAAAGATGCTGGTCACCAATTCCCATCCACCATTTCAGGCAGATTACATTAATAGCTAACGTGACTAGAGATGGATTTGCCTTTGCTTTTAAAATTCTCTTCTTAAAAAAACAAATGAGTTAGGATCTCAAGTCCATAATGAAGATTATGGCAGAGGGATACGAGAGGACCCACAGTCTTGCGTTATGTACAAAATATTAACAAATCCAAAAGACTCCAGTAAACCTAATCACCAAGGAAAAGAGGTTCACTATCCCCAGGTTGCCAGTGGACTCTAATCCCTTAGAAAATGGAAGACCTTATGAGGTATTATATAACATTAAGGAAGAGGATATGTCATACTTGTATATGCCCTATGGTTTATAAAACATTCTCCCAGACATTGTCTTGTTTTGAGCCCTGTATATAACCACACATGGGGTTGGGGAGCTGATGACTGACCTCAATCCAGAATATAACGAATAATCTTTGAAAGTTTTTAAGTGAAAATGTGATATAGTCAGGTCTGCGCCTTTAGAAGAGAATCTTGCCAGAGGGCAAAAGATGAGGATTTATCAGCAGTTCACTCAAGCGGTAATGAGCCCCTAAAATCATGTAGTCCCCTGGAGCTATCACCAATCCAAAACTAAAGTATTTTTCTCCAAGACAAAAAAGGATTTTAAAGGAGATAAAAGATGTAAAATATTTAATGAGTAATAGGGGTGTCATATATAGTTTTTAGTTTTCTTAACTTTTTGGCATTTCTGCTCCATTCACATCCACACATTCACATGCAAATAATGCATATCAACCTTTCAAATGTTAACAGACGGAAAGAAAAGTAGGAGCATTATGAGTGGGATTTATGTGATTCAAATGAATGAGAATAAAATGTAAATAGCTGGAAAAAAGAATTCTCTGATTGTACAATAATTGTTATTTTCATTTCAAGTGTTTCAAAAATAGAACAGTATCCTCTGCTAATCGCTTCCTGTGTTAGTTATCTTTTATTGCATAACAAATTTCCCCAAAACTTAGTAGCTTAAAACAACAATAAACATTTATTATCTCTGGCAGTTTCTGTGGGTCAGGAATTCTGGAGCAGCTTCATTGGGTAGTTCTGGCTTGGGGTCTCTCAGGAGGCTAGAGTCAAGATATTATTGTAGCTGAGGCTGCAGTTATCTGAAGCCTTGATGGGGCTAGAGGATGCCCTTTTAAGATGGCTCACACATGTCACTTGGTTTTGGGGGGCGGTCTTCTCCTCATAAACCTCTCCAATGGATGCTCCAGTGTTCTCATGACATGGCAGCTGGCTTCCCCCCAAACAAGTGATCCAAGAGAGTGACAGCCAGGCGGAAGCAATCGTTTTTAATGTCCTAGCCTTGGACACCACATAGCATCACTTCTGCCACATTCTATTCATCAGAAGCAGTTCACTAAGTCTTGCTCACATTCAAGGGGAGGGGAAGTTTCCACCTTTTGAAAGGAGGTGTGTTAAAGATTTTGTGAACATATTTTAAAAACACCACACTTCTTTAACTTAAAACAGGTTTTGGTATTTTGTGCTCCAAATAAAATTCCCAATTCATTGAACAGCTTCACAAAAGCAAGTGACCTGGGGATTGATGTCTCAGTTCTTTGGTCAGCAACAGCTTGTCAGTTTGCTCTGAGATGTCTAAGAGTTGTGTGGTGATAGACGAGAAAAGTGTAACTTTGTAATCCAAAGAGGGGAAGAAAAGAACCCTAAAACACCAAACCACTGTAGTTTCGTCATTTGAATTATTTTCCTTGAAATTCTATTGAAAGGACAATTTTTGAAATTCAAGCTTCAATGTCAGAGGGATGAAAAAGCCCTAAATTGTTCCTAGGAATATAAGCTGTAAGTGATGGAATTCCAACAATTTGATACTTATTAGGAGTCAGGAAGAATGTTTCTACCTGGAAAACCGAAACATCGCTACAGCCAAACAAGAAACATTTCTGCATTTATTTATGTCTTAGTCTATTTGGGCCACTATAAAAAAAATAGCATAGATTGGGTGGCTTAAAAGCAACGAACATTTATTTCTCACAATCTGGAGGCTGGGAAATCTAAGATCAAGGGGTTGTCAGATTCTGTGTCTGGTGAGAGCCTACATCCTAGACAGCTGTCTTTTTACTGTGACCTCACAAGGTGGTAGGGGTGAGAGATCTCTCTGGGGTCTCTTTTATAAGGGCACAAATCTCATTCATGTAGGCACCACCCTCATGACCTAATCACCCGTCAAAGTCCCCACCTCCTAATACTATCCCCTTGGAGGTTAGGATTTCAACATATGAATTTGGGGGAATGTAAACTTCAGTCCATTGCAATTTAGCTAACTGGAAAAGAAAAGAACCCTCAAAATTTTGAGAATGCTGTCTGGGAGAAGAATCAAAAATCAATACCCTGGGCTTCCCTGGTGGCGCAGTGGTTGAGAGTCCGCCTGCCGATGCAGAGGACACGGGTTCGTGCCCCGGTCCGGGAAGATCCCACATGCCGCGGAGCGGCTGGGCCTGTGGGCCATGGCCGCTGAGCCTGCGCGTCCGGAGCCTGTGCTCCGCAGCGGGAGAGGCCACGGCAGTGAGAGGCCCGCGTATGGAAAAAAAAAAAAAAAAATCAATACCCTAATGACTTTGGTTGCTTCTTATCTTCATTGATGCGGCAGTTAAACTTGCAGCCTTGACTTGCTTTGCTACTGCTACTGCTTTCCCTTTTGGAACGTCTGCAACTGTAGCTATTAGACCTAAAAGATAAGTAACCCTTACCTTCTGCCCCTTGGTTTGATTCTTGGCTTGTCAGAATTTCTTTGCACCTGAGCTGAAATCAGGAGTTAACTTCAGAAAACAAATCCCAGGAAGTAAGGCACGTCCAACTAAAAAGTAAAGTAATACTTTGCCTAGAACAGCAATATTAACAAGGACTTTTTCAAACTGGTATCGCTTCCTTCCCTCAGGAGCAAGGGGAAACATAAAATCCAATGGCTATTTCTTTCTTAAGAGAAAGAAGAGAAACTGTGCCGTGTGATTATGGTGTTGGGAGAGGGGGGATTTAGAGTCTTTGGGACCATAAAAGGAAGAATAAAATGAATTTACAGAGACTGAAAAGCAATCAAGAAAACTGAATGTCTACTTGTAAATCATAGGACCTGATGGCAAAAG
The DNA here is from genome assembly GCF_059928025.1 of Delphinapterus leucas. Taxonomy (NCBI): domain Eukaryota; kingdom Metazoa; phylum Chordata; class Mammalia; order Artiodactyla; family Monodontidae; genus Delphinapterus; species Delphinapterus leucas. The sequence goes on along the minus strand of NC_143133.1, from coordinate 13,552,949 downwards.
CACTATGGTGTTTGGTGTAAAATTGTAGGAGCGAGGCATGCAATTGACAAACTGAATACTAAGAGTGTAAGAGCTAGTGAGTGTTAGGGGATCCCAGAGGCATCCCTTCCTACTTGGCCCCTACACCTGAGTTTTTTCTAGAAGATAAAGAGTATTGCTCTAAGTCAAATTAATCTCCTACCTCCCCAAACCAGACTGATTTATAACTTTACACCATCTGCTGGTGCTAGTGGTGTGATTCTCTCCTGTACTAATTAATGGCTCATAAAGGGCTTTGTATACAGCAAGCAAACAATAACTTCAAGGACCTAATCATGAATTTTTGCCAGTTTCCACTATGAGGAAATTAAGGTTTCATCTTGATTTAAACCAATGTCCTTCTGCTTGTCCCCAAGCCCTCAAGGATCTGCCTTCTCACTTGTAGGAAGTTCAGTTCTCTCCCTTTTTCATTGAATCCCTACCCCTACTATCGCATTTCTATTGGATACTTCAAGAGAAACTTTAAAGTCTGGGCCTCTAAGCACAACTTTTAGAAAAGGTCCTTTTACCTGTAACTTCAGTTAAGAAAGCCTTTTCTTTGTCAGGTCCTTTCACACTAGAAGGGAAGTTTGACAGCATTGTAAAAGAGTGAGAAATCCAGTGTGGAAAGAAGAGAACCTTTAAAAAAAAAAAAGGAAAGAAAAAAGAAACGTTAGCTTTCGGAATCACTGTTTCACAGTGCAGTGCAATAACCACAAAAATCGAGAGTCTTGCCTTATACACCTAGATTTATTGCTGAATTATGTATGACCTTGCGAAAGTCACTTAATTTTCTGTCTTAGTTTCCTTATCTCTCAAGTGAGAAACCTGGACCAATTACTATAAAGTATAATTCTAAAGTGACATGATTGTGTATCAACATCCCTCAAAAATTACTGACCACGTGATATTTGCCACTATCCTTAGGGCCTAACACACTACGTCTATGCCTGGACATGACCGCTTCTAAAAGCACTGTGAAAACCGTTCCAAAAGATACTCGAGACGTAAGCAGACCATTGCCGGGCCAGCTGCATCATGGTTGGTTGCCTAGCTTCATAATACATTTGGTTCTGCATCCGCGGGTTCCTCATCTACATAAGGAGAGCCAACTGTACTGCACCATTTTGTATAAGAGACTCACGCATTCTCGGATTTTGGTATCTGCGGGGGGTGGGGGTGGGGTAGTCCTGGAACCAGTCCCCTTGGTTATAACCACTCTCCCCCTCCTAGACCTATCACTTCTTTCCCTTTCTACTTCCCTCAATGTTTCTCCACCCCAGATTCCTAATAGCTTTCCAGGGCTTGAAGTCACAGAGAGAATCACCAATATCTTCTGAGCCATCCCAGGTAGTGTCACCTGTGGGCTCTGCCTATTATTAGATGCTGGGGGTAGCAAAATACCTTATATTTTAAAAGTAAGAATCATCTGGTGGGAGAGGTAGAGATTGTTTTTGGATTTAGTTAGTCCCTTTTGCTTCTCAAAATAAACATCTTTGTGCTCAGTTAAAAAGCTTTCCAAGATGTTCACAAGAGGAGGAAATTCTCGCCAAAAACTTAAGCCCAGACAGACAGGGATACTGAAATTTTGCTGTCTGTGGGAGCACGTGGCCAGGCAAAACTGGCGTAAAAACAGTCATCTGTGCTTAAATGATGGCAGTGTAGACTTCTGGTGCTCAGAGGCTATGTTCAGGGGACCCAGGCAGAGTGTATGGGGTCCAGCAACTCCATCAGCGGTTCCCATTGTTACAGTTCACAGCACACTCTTGTCTATTTACAGAACTTACAACTCGGCAAACCTTGGTCCTTATGGATGGAAGGGTAAAGAGAGACACTTCTCTCACTCTTCTCACAGTTTTAGTTCTGCTTCCAATTCTGAGCAGTTGCAAAATGCTTCAGAAGATTCAGGCCCAAGAGCCCCATCTGCAATTTTACAGTGTTGTGACCTTGGACGAGACGCTTTAACCATCTCTGAGCTGCAACTTTCTCATCCATGAAATGGTGATAATGCCTATTCTACTTTCTTTACAATAATGTTGTGAAGATCAGATAAAATAACAAATGAAAACACTTTGTGCAGGAAAAGGCGCTGTGTAAACACAAGCTATTTTTAATTATCAGGTGTCTCCTCTTCTCTGCGCTCTCCTTTACCTCATCTGTTTCTGTGTCCTTTAAGTGTCTTCATAGTCTTTTCTTAGTCCAAGATTCTCACTATGGTTAGTTCTCAGCTTCTTAAACATGGATGGCCTCATTACCAACCAGGCACACCTGCATCTACAGGTCTATCTAGCTCCCCATTCAGAGACAAATCTACAACATTTAGTAGAACCTCATTCATTTCAGCAGTCATATATGGAGCACTTAATGACTCAGTATCCCACATTAGGGATAGCAAATTGAATGGGCATGGCAGGTGCGGCCCCCAAGGAACACACCGTCAGATCCTCGCATCTCAGACCAGTCAAATAGATTAATCAGGTCTATATAAGCTTCAGCTGAATCTTCTCTGTGGCCTCTACTCCTTTTTTTTTTTTTTTTTAAATAATTCTATATTGGAGTATAATTGCTTCGGTGAGGGAGGGGGAAGCTGGCCTCTACTCCTTGAAGTTCAGATCTATCTGGACCATTTGGGCCAAAATTTGAACTTTGAAGTTCTTCAAACCTGTTCTTTTAGAGAAAGCAGGTAACGTTATTCAAGTCTCCTTGGAATTATTTTGCACATCCCTTTGTTGACTGACCCCCTATCTCCCTCTTTTATTCCTCATTCAATAATCAGTTCAATGCTGAGGTTCTGCCCAGTGTGGGGTTCCATATTGGGCAATGAGAACTGATTCCACTTGTATCCACATAGCTTAACTACTAGGACTGACAACTAAGACCACCCGTGGCAACATGACTTACTATTTGTTCTAGGAAATTCTTGCTCAGGAAGATAAACTTGTAGAGCAGTAAATAATTTCATTGTTTGTATCGGGAAATTCCCCAAAACCAATTTTTTTGAACAATAATCACTCATTGGAGCAAACAACACCATTCTCAGGACAATAGATTAATTACCTGGGCAAATGGTTCTCTTACCAAATGACTTTATTTATCCAGACTTGCCTTAAGACCCTCTCTTAGCTGTGTCCATCAATCCCAAACTACCATTTCATAAACTTTTCCCAGTCTTAACCTGAGCCCCACTTTAAAAGACCCACACCCCATCCCTATACACTTCTGCCTCTGACCTCTCCCTCTGAGGTATTCCTAGGACTCTGTCCAACTTGTCCTTTCCCTCCTTGCAACAGGTTAACAAACTTAGCCATGCTTGATCAACAGATCATTCTGGGGGCTTCTTGGGGAGTTTGCAGTTGACAACTTCATGCACCAATCAGCAAAGCAAGAGAAACAGAGGGAAAAAAAATTTTTTTTTAAATCTTACATCTGCCATTTCTTTAAAAAAAAAGACTTCTATAGTAATCATCATGTGAAAACTCAGAATTTTGTTGGATCTTCTTATTCTTATTACATGATTTGGAATCGTTTTTATTTTGAATTACCCTTGAGGTAGTACACCATGATTGTTTTATTTCTTGGAGCTTCTAGAGGGTGCCATTCAGTCTTGGATACCTCTAAAGATTTTTCTGTCACAAAAGTCTCTATTCTATCCATTGTATTTCCACTATATGTTGGAAAATGAGTCGCTAGTTGTGTTCATACTAAAGTAATTGACTAATATTTGAGGAACTTAACTGAAAATCTTGACAGGGGCTATATTAAAGCTAGTTCATCGTTCACACTAAGCAAAATGGCTTGTAATCTGGCTGTCTTAACCAGTTTGAGACCTGGAAGCTTATCAATAACGTCACACATGGAAATGAGCACTTGTGGCACTTGTTTAAATTCATGAAATAGCAGTCATATCGAGAGAGGAGCTTGGTGAGTCAGAAGCCAATCTTACAGTTCAGTTTGATGTCTGCCAAATGTAGCCTATTCTGAGTTTATAAACTGAGAAAGCTGAAACCAATATAGTAATCATAATAGTTATCATGATCCATGATGCCATGGATCCTGATATCATGATAATACAGTCTACATATTTTTGTAAAACACTTTAGGTTTCAAAAGGAAGTATTTAAATTCAATAGCTGTCTTCTGTTGACTTCAAAAGGCTTATAATCCTCCTTATAAGTATGCATCCCACAGTAAATTGAGTCTTATTTTTTCCCTTGTGTACACCTTTTATTTAGGATTATTTCAGAAAATCTAAATGTTGTAATATTTTAAATTAGAGTATTTTGCATGTAGAAATTTCCTAAGCAGGTGAGCTGAGAAAACTAACATTTATTGAGCACTTGTGTACCCAGCAGAGACCAAGATGCTTTCAAATACATTACATTGATTTTGACAAGACCTCTGTGAGGTAGGTAATAATCTCCCTATTTTAAAGCTGGTGAAGCAAAAGCTCAGTATTTAAGTAGTTTATTAAAGATCTTGTGAGTAAGTGGTAGAGTCAGGTTGATTTCAAAGCCTAATCTCGTTTTAATATCTCATTGTGGTACCTTACCACAGTATCATAGACATTAAGTTCTAACCGTTTTGAGTTGTCGTTGTCTTCCAGTTCTAGCATTAATAAGCACTAGTGACTGATACCATTTTCAAAGAATATATAAGGGTTTTTTAAAAGCAGGAACCAAAGCTCAAATAATACCTTTATATACTGACGTGCTAATCGAGATCCAGAATCTTACTTAAGTGAACAAATTGTTATCCTAAGATGAAACTGAACCAAACTCTATTCATGAATTTGCTAATTTGTCTTCTGTATTTGAGAACTCTCTGTTGCTGATATATACATATCCATCTTAATGTATTTTTAAATATTTCACCTATGGACATATTATATGTGTTCTTTATCTTACCAAAAAGTTACTTTTCTAATCTTGAAATTCTATTACATTTTGTAAAATGATCAAATGGCAAAACATTATTTTTCAAAAATCCACTTGCTTAACAACAGTTCATATAACAGGAAACTGTAGCATCTTTATTTAAAAGAAGAAACATCTTCACTACTATATTCAGTACATCTGCTTTTTCTTAAACTAAAGAGTCAGGATACTTAAGAGATGAAGTTGCATTGGACTATTTCTCTTTTTTAAATGTAATTTAACAAGTTCTCTGAGTAATCAGAAGGGATTCTCTTCTACTGCTTATTTTCTTCTTATGCTTTTTTACTCTTGGTCTGTTTTCTATCCCATTTCATTTTTACCCCTTCTTAGTTTTAGGGACACATATCACACCCTGAAAATGCTGCTTGCGCATCTCTCTTCTGTTTATAACTAGGGTAATGTCAATGGCATTTTGATATTTCACAGCAGCAGTCATGACCAGACCTTCCCCTCCTTATTTTTCCTTTTTCCTTTCTACCTCTTACTCTTTATTTCTCTTAAGCCTGAATAATAGAGCACCTATATGAAATCGAAAGAAAGCTGATTTTTATTTTTTTGCGGTACGCGGGCCTCTCACTGTTGTGACCTCTCCTGTTGCGGAGCACAGGCTCCGGACGCGCAGGCTCAGCGGCCACGGCTTACGGGCCCAGCCGCTCCGCGGCACGTGGGATCCTCCTGGACCGGGGCACGAACCCGTGTCCCCAGCATCGGCAGGCGGACTCTCAACCCCTGCACCACCAGGGAAGCCCGAAAGCTGATTTTTAAAAAGGGATGGCCATAGCTTTGAGGAACAAACCAAATACATACTCTGACTGCTCCACAAGTAGCAAGCTGGCAGGAATCCTGGAATGTGAAGCCACTGAGAGGAGTTCCTGACGGGCCTGACTACTTGAGAGAGGTTATAGGGAGTGTGGAACACCTGACCTTTCTTGAAATGAGGAATGCCTTTTGGGGATTCTGCACACAAAACAAATAAAGGCTCACCAATCACCTGTGAGTTTGCATTCTACGTTCAGAGTAAGGCAGCCATCTCTTGGTTATTCTTTGGTAGATTTCTTCTACTGTGGCAAAAAGCCTGACCTGATGACCTTTCAGATGTGTATTTAAAATGCTGTTTCTGAAAGAGTAAAATAATGTAACTTGCTGTCTTCAACTCAGGCATAGCATAAAAGCAAAGAAATAACCCACTGGCTTCTTTGTTTACACACTGGCACTTCAGCCTTTCTTTTGTCTTTCACTTCCATATTCTTACCCTCTAAACTTTAGAAGTCTCAACAGTAAAAGCGATAAGTGGCTTAAAGGAAAGTCAGGCTCTCAATGAGAGAAATATATGAATGATCAAAACCCTGAATTACTACTAGTAATAGTACTTTGTGGAACTTTTAGAAAAATTTTACAGTACTATCAAAATTATCCATTCATTTGTCAACCAGTATTTATTGAAAACCTACTATGTGCCAGGAACTCTTGGATGATACAGCAATGTACAAGACAGGCAAGGCTCCTGATCTCGTGTAGCTCATATTCTAGAACCGTGGGGATGCGGAGGGAGGGGGCAGACAATAAACAAGTAAATAATAAATGAACAGAATATTTTCAGATGATATAGACAATAAAGCAAGGTGATGTAATAGAGAATGACTCTGGAGTGTGACTATTTTAGATTGGGTCACATAGGTTGCAGTGTCTCTGTAAAGAGAAAATAGGGCAGAATTTCTTAGACTTTGTGGAGAACTTTAAAACCTATCTATTCTTCCTTACCTTCCAGGTAAGGTATTTTCCTTACCTCATAGAGGAGAAAACATATATCCTGGAAATTTATCTATATTTATGGATGAGAAAACTAAGATTAATAGAGGTTAAAGTCTTGTTGTCACAAACAGGTGGTACACAGCTATCTCACACAGTGCCTGAGCAGGTAGAGTCCTGCAGGCAATGGCTTGGCCATCACATCACACAGCTCCTTTGTGCTTATTAGAATACAGTGCCCTTTTCTCAGGGCAAACGTCCTTATGCAATGCACAACCTACACAAATGTACATGACGCTCCTGTTCATGAAGCTGGCATATCTGGGAACCAGAAGGTGACCCCCTTGTTTCTCTCACTGTGTAGAAGGACAAGTCATCTAGGAGTAGCCAGGGTTTCCTTATGGAGCATGCAGGTGACTGATATCCCTTAGTTTTGTAAGTTAGGATGCATAAGTACTCATTTTCTGGGGGAAGGATATGACAAAAATTTGGGGGACCTGTCAAAGACAGGCAGGTCTTAACCCGTGGTGAGCAGAGCTTTTTGCTGAAAGGGCTAAGGAAATCAGCCTTAAAGAATTTTCTTAGGGAAGGAACTGACCTTGCTTAACTAAAATTTTAAATCAAAGAAACCTATTAGTATGGACCAGTGTCCTAGTTAAGGCTCAGCATCAGACAGAAGCGATAGCATACCTGGTATAATGTTGGCTTGAGTGGTAAGAAATGTGGAACCAGAGAGTACTGAAGTAGAAGAGAGAAAAGAAGTCAGTGGTATGTATCCATAAGGTGGCAGATCTACATTATATCTGATAAGATTAGGTTCATGTGCAAGTAAGAGAGACTCCAGATACAGGCATACCTTGTTTTGTTGTGCTTTGCCTTATTGCGCTTCACAGATAATTGTGTTTTTGTTGTTTGTTTGCTTTTTGACAAATTGAAGTTTTGTGGCAACCCTGCATTGTGAGGTAATGGTTAGCATTTTTCAGCAATAAAGTATTTTTAAATTAAGGTATGTACGTTGTTTATTTTAGACATAATGCTATCGCACACTTAGTAGACTACAGTATAAACAACATTTATGTGCACTGGCAAACCAAAAAATTCTTGTGACTTGCTTTATTGCTATACTCACTTCATGGCAGTGGTCTAGAACTGAACCTGCAATATCTCCGAGGTATGCTTGTAGTGGTTTAAACCAGATAGCTTATTTCTCTCATAAAAAAGGAAGTTTGAAGGTGGATAGTCAGGGACCCAGGCTGCTTCTAGCTTTTTGGTCTGCCATATTTAAAACTTTTATTCCCAAAGTAACAACATGGCTCAAGATCATATCCATATTCTCAGTAGCACTAAGGGGAAAGAGACAAAGAAGCTGCATGGCCTCCAGGAAGTTCTACTTGTCACTTCTACTTACATTGCATTGGCCAGAATACAGTCATGTGATCAATGTGCAAGGGAGGCTGGGAAATGTAGTCTGTTAGCTGAGTGGCCACGTGCTCAGCTAAAATCAGTTCTGCTTTTAAAAAAGAAGTGGAAAAAACAAACAAACAAAAAAAGAAGTGGAGAATTGTTTTTGGAAGGCAGCCATTAGTCTCTGCCATGCCATTCAGACCAAGTCTCCTGTGTCAGATCTGGGGATAGGCAGTGTCAACATATGAGAACTGAAAGAGCTGGTCCTTAAGAGTTGTAATATTTGGGGGCTGAGTCTAGCACTTACTAGCCATGGGACCTTGAGCAATTGACTCTTTTAGCCTGAGATTCTTTACCTATTGGAAGAAAGAAGGCAATATCTAAGATACAGGGTTTCCTGATGATTAAAAGGTAATATTGATAAAAAGTAAAGCATCTAACAGTACCTGGCATGTGAGAGGCACTTAGTAAATATGATTTTCCTTTCTTTTATCTGTTGTTAATAGTTTCCCCAGCTCTGCCTACTGCAGCTCCTTTTTTTATTTTGATTTTTTTTTTTTTTTTTTTAAAGAGGGTCTTGAGATGAGCCTGTTTATCCCAAGCTCTCCCTGTCCCCTTCTCCACCAACCCTAAACTATGTGCTCAGGGAGAGCTGCTTATGCCTCAAAATTCCTACACCTATGGGGCTGGCTGAAAGGTCATTGCTGACATGACCCGGAAAAATGCCCCTTTTAGGGTGGGACAGCCAAAGGACTGGTAAATTGCAAGGCTGCCATGCAGTGATGGTCACAACCTTGATTGTACAGGTTGTGTCCAGCACAGAGCACTTGGCCCAGTGCTCTGGGAAGATCTGACATCTGACCTGACATCCTCTTGCCTCAGCTGGGAAAAGGAGGCTCTTTCCTAAAGGGTCTACTCTGAAGGAGCAATTCAGAGGGCCCTATTTTCTGAATCCCACCAAGGAATCGTCCTTGCAGTCATTGTCTCCTACCATTCTCCCACCTCCACTCCCACTCCCCATCAGAGCAGGTATAAACTTCAGCCATTCCCCTTGCTTCAGTGCCCTGGCCACCTTCCCTACTACATACGCCATCAAAAAACATAGGCTTCTATCTTCTTGTTTAATGTGGACCTTTCCCTGCTGCCTCCATTACCTATGAGTCATGAGTATGCATAGTAGTCACTTGGCTCCAACTTTTTTCTTTGAAAAAGGAAAAGGCAAAAACTTTGTGGCTTAAAAGTAGAAGTGTCAAGATGGTGTTACAATTATAGCACCAAAGTCTGGAGAAATGCCTCAGACATGGAAAGCATTAAAATATAGAAAGCTGGTTTTCTAAAATAGTTTTATGGCACGGATTTAAATGGTTTGGATTTTTCCCATTTTCTTTTTAGGTTTATTTTAAAGTTGATTTTATTTTTTTCTCCTCCTTTGATTGTAGTCAGTCATCTAAAAGACAACTAGGGGAGAACCCTTGGGAACAGTAGTTTTTAAATGATGATGAGATATCAAAGTGACTTTAGGAGGAAAAAAAAAAAAAAAAGAAATTACAAGTACACTGACCCAGAAAGTAGCTACATGCATGCCAGGAGGTATAAAACTCCAGAGCTTAGGTTCAAGGCCATTTCCCATTGCTTACGGGCTTGAAAACAACAAAGAAGAAAACTCCATAACCCCAAACAACAGCAAAATATAAAAAACTGTCACCCAAAGTCTTTCTTCCCAGAGGGAAAATGTGAAGGCTATTTCTTAGTTAATTGGGTAAGCAAAAGTGACTGTTCTTTGTAGGTATCTCCTGCCTTTTAAGGGCAATATCTCTAAACCAGTCTCTTCATGAAGATATTTTGTCTTCAGCAAAAGTGTGTAGCAAGTCATATATTATTTCTAGTTTTTAATGTTTTTAGAGCTAATTCTTTTGAGCTACCAGTGATGTTGGGTCTCCTGCTCTAGATGATGCTAATGTTAAGAGTCACATAACCCTGAGTCCTGCAACACTTGGAAGTCTACCTGGGTGGGCACTTTGTCGGTGTCTGTAGCTTCATGAAAAGCCTGTGATATTTTACTCTCTTGTTCTATCATCTTCACGTTATATTAATGAATGCCACCCAACAATGAAAAAGTAACATTTTCTGAACTAGAGAAAGGAAAAATAAGGTAAGATTCTAATATTGCTAGCCATTTCTTTTGGCTACATATCAACACCTGCAACATATGCCATAGCATTCCCCATTTCATATAAATGCAGCCTGAGAAAGTGCTCTTTTTTGTCCCACGCCTACACTGCAGAAAGATAAAAGTCAAAACTTTAGTTTAAAGTTCATTTTTTTAAGTTTATGTAACCAACTTGTAAGAGTTAGTATCATAACCAGAGATAATTCAAGTAAAAGTGTCTAGTTACAGTATACTGGAAAAAAGAATAGCAGACAGATCAATGTAGAATGCAGCCTCAGTGACAAATGACTCTTTGAGCAGAAGTGTCAGGCAGTTCACAAAGCATAAAGCAAGCTGTAAACGGCACAGGCAGTGGGCAGTCTTAATATGCATGTTGTTGTTTGAAAGGCCTGCAGGGCATCAATCATTTCAGTTACAACACTGATACATAATGTAGAAAACCTCTGTGATAACACTTAACAGAAAAGAAAACTGACATGTGTGTATAAACAGAAAGATTTCAAAGACACCCAAAAATCTACTAGTTGGGTGGTATGGTATTAGGTCTAAAAGGAAAGATCATAGGCCACAGATATCATCTATTCATTCATTCATTTAGCAAAGATCTATCGAGTATCTACTAAGTACCAGGCACTAGCATGTCCTGGGACCACAAAGATAAAGAAAGTATGGTCCCTGCGCTATAAATCTCAGTTTTTATTAAAACAAATGCCATCTACATATACTCAACAGATACGCATTCATATGTGCACCAAAAGATAGCATGAGAATTTCATAACAGCTCAATTTGTAATTCCCCAAACCGGAAATAACCCAAATGCCCATCCACAAGAGAATGGGTAAACTATGGGGTATTCATACAATGAAAAACTACTCAGCAAAGATAATAACATCACCTGCAACAATACGGATGAATTTACAAAGAATGTTGAGCAAAAGAAGGTAGATACAAAAAAAGCCATGCTGCACGATTCCATTTATATAAACTTTAAAACAGACAAAAAATAAAATGTGGCGAAAGAGCACAGAATAGGTCTTACAGTGGGGTTACAGCAGTTGAACCTGGTGGTGAACAAGGGGGGCTACTGGGTAATGTTTCATTTTCTGATCTGGGGGGTGGGTGCAGAGGTGCAATCACTTTGTGAAAATATTTTGATCCATACACTTACGTGCATATCCGCACTCTTCTATTAAAACGTACAATGAAAAATATATGCCAGATGTTTTAAAGGCTGTATCTTAATATATGCCAATTGTTGGTAGGGCTTTGATTCTAGAATCTATTCTTGGCATCTCTATGACTTGCCTCAGTTTTCCCATGCTGGGCCTCTGTTCAAAAGAGAATGAGCATTTGGAGGTATATTACTGGAGATGTCATTAAAGGCCTTTAAAAAATTACTGCTTTCCTTCCAGTTTTGAAAAAAATTAACCACATTTTGGTTCACTCATAGTTTAACAGCTACTCTAAAATGTTTAGAATTCTGCTGAAAATTTACCCTAAAAGCAATTTAGTGTACAAAAACTTGGCTAATATTTCTTTAAATCAAGTTCAGATCTTAAATAGTTATTTGATATCTTCTTTCTGCATATTAAAAACCTATGAAGAGGGCTTTGTCAGGATTTTAGATTCTGAAAGAGATCTGTTTTGGGCATAAGAAAGTCACACCCTGCCAACTACTGGCTAGCAGCTTTTGCTTATATGGGCAGAGGCCCTAGATGAAACCAAAATTTGTCATTGAACAAGGTTAACTTCTCATATGGTGTTGGGGAGAGGACTGTAATTCATATCTTCCCAGGGCTAGGACCTTGAGTTGACAAGTTTTGTCCACTTTAACTAGTAAAGCTCAGAATTTCCACAGGGCCTGTTCACCTAAGTCCATGAGTGTGTTCTCAGAATGAAATGTACTTTCCTGGGCATTCTGGAGGTAGAAGAACTCCTTCCATTTCATCCAAGTGGCCCAACTTGGGGACTCACACAGGGTTTAATTTATAAATGGTATTTCATAAACCACACAATTCAAGAGCTAGAAAAGGTTGTGTTACAAAACAGCGAATAAGCAGGAAATAGTCCTTCAAAAATAGTTGAATTACGACAAAATAACAATGCTGAAATAAGCCTAACCTGAATCATGGCCGCACCTGTCCTTTAGGTGCTACTACATTGTTTGCTTTAAAATAGGATGAAAAATTCTCAGCTGTAAATCGCAAGGAACAGGTTGACTGACAGCAACATCATATCCCCCTGCAAGTGTCCCAAAGATCCACTAAAAATATGGTTAATTATGGAAATTTTCAAAAATACACAAAAGTAGACAGAAGAGCATAGCGAACCCCCATGTATTAATTACACAGTTTCAACAAAAATTAACAGTTTATCAAACCTGTTTCATCTATCCCCTCCCGACATACTTTTCTTCTTTTCCTCCTTTCTTTCTTTCCTTCCTTTTGTTGAAAAGTTTTAAATAAAGTCTCAGATATCATGTCATTACCCTTGCAAATACTTTAATAAACATCTCTAACAAAACGTAAAAAAAAAAAATAACTACCAACCGTTACCACACCTAACAAAATTATGAATAATTTCTTAATATCTAATGCTCAGGCCATCTTCAGATTTCCCCAGCTGTCTTAAAGATGTATTTCCTAGTTGGTTTGTTTGAATTAGGATCCCCAAATTGTCCACACAATGCGTTTGTTTGTTACGGTTCTTAAGTCTCTTTTATTCTACAAGGGCCTCCCCCCTTCCCATTTCCCTCACCTTTTTCTTCTTATGCATCAATTTTTTATAGAAGCTGGCTCATTTCTTCTGTAGGATGTCCCCCATTCTGTTTTTGGCTGTTTCCTCTGGTTGTTTAACCTGTCCTCCTACTCCCTATAATTGGTAGTTAAGCCTAGAGGTTAACCTGATTAGATTCAGGTTCAATTTTTTTTCCTTTTTTCTTTAGCAAGATACCCATTTTAAATCCTAATCTGCTCAATCTGCTACAGTTTGTTTAATATACTCTTGGGCTCTGTATAATTTCCTTCTACAGCTTATTTTGTTTTTAACTCCGATTTTATATGGTACTTTATTCTGTTAGTGGTCACTCAGCCACCTATCGGCAGAGCTGAGGATAGAACCTAAATCTTTGCAGTCCTCAGCCTGGGCCCCTTCCATCACAGAATGCCCCTGGAAAGAGAAAAGCTCCCTTTCCCCATTTCTCACATCTGCCATAATCTTTCGAAACTAGAACCCTGCAGCAGTCCTGGAAGAAGTACAGTGACACTCTTCCCAGTCAGGGTCTCACAAAACCCACAGTAAAAACAATGCTTATGTTATTGTTTCAGCTGAAAATTTTCTTTACCATTCAGCAAACTGAATGCTGGGCCAGAGGAAAGCAAATTTCTAGTAATTAACTACCATTCTTTTCTTTTTCCTCCTGTAAAATTTTCCAGATCAGCTTGTCTTTTCATTGTGACTGTCTTAATTATTGTAGCGCTCTCCCTAGTATTAAATTTTTTTTTCAAAGCTGGCAAAATGTTGATAATTGCTGAAGTCAGAAAATAAGTAGTGGCGTTCACTATAACAATCTCTCTTTTAAAATAAAATAAAATAAGACTGGAGGGCTTCCCTGGTGGCACAGTGGTTAAGAATCCGCCTGCCAATGCAGAGGACACGGGTTTGATCCCTGGTCCGGGAAGATCCCACATACTGTGGAGCAACTAAGCCCGTGTGCCACAACTACTGAGCCTGTGCTCTAGAGCCCGCAAACCACAACTACTGAAGCCCACGTGCCTAGAGCCCATGCTCTGCAACAAGAGAAGCCACCACAATGAGAAGCCCGCATGCAGCAATGAAGACGCAATGCAGCCAAAAGTAAATAAATTAAAAAAAAAAAAAAAGGAGACTGGAAAATTATTATTTTTTTCTCTTCTCATCATGCCTAAATCAGGTGTCCAGCAGAGAGCAAAACTTTAAGCCAGGTTATTTGTCACATTGACTCAAAGGTTTTGGAAGTTGTCTTTTGACTTGATCACTAAAACAAGCTTGGGATTTGTCTGGTATAGAAAGGCCACTGCATTTGGTGCTATTTATTTCAACTGAAGTCAGTTATTGTGATTTTAGCCTTGCCTCTGTGGAAGACTATCTGTTATCAAAAGCTGCACTTTATGTTCAAAGACACCCAGTAATGGATATGAAGCCAGTGTTGTTCTAGATCGGGGGATTACTGCGTTGCTGCAGGGCGGAGAGAAGATTACAAGACACCTGTCTGGGCCCTACATGGTTCTGCTGAAGTGAAGCCATAAAACTCATCAGGTGCAGTTTTTCAAATGAAAAGAAGGATGGCATTTTGCATGCAATTACGAACGTTTAAAGGCAAATAAATGAGCATTAGAGAAACATTATAACTTCTTTACTGAAACTAAAGATCCTTAAGACCACTGTAAGAAACTCTCCAACACCAGACGGTTGGAAGAGAAAAAAAGCAAGGAAATTTGTTTATATTTCAATAAACAACAGATATTTTAAGAATTAACTAAATTTTTCACAATATCTACAATTTCTGCAATATATGTTTTATTATTTCATTTGTTGCATTAAAAAAAAAACACTTTAAATGAAAGGGACTCTGCAGGAGAGGAGTCAAGAGAAATGGAAATATTTATTGTGTCCTGTCCTGCCTCAAAGGAGGAACTATAACAGGAAGGAAAAGTGGTTACAGCTGCAGAAAGAGGTCCTCTAGCCAAATCCCAAGGTGCTTTGGGAAGAGCAAAAGATATTAGCCTGGGATGAAAAAAGCAATGGAGAAGTGGGTAGGAAGCTTTAACCAGCCTGAGATCTGTTTCCTCAATAGGTGATGGATTTAGCTGGTGGTCCTCAATTCTGGCTGCACATTAGAACCACCTGGGGACTTTTTTTTCCCCACATACCTGTGCTATGTGGGTATAACTAGGTTGAGCTGGGGCCTGGCATTTTAAATGCTCCCAGGTGTTTCTTGTGTGCTATCAGGGTTTAGAACCACTGAGTTAAGGTCTTTCTCACTTAGTATGTTTATTTTTGCAAGTTCAGCATCTGACGATGTTTCTTTCTAGTTTATTATGTGCAATTACTATATCCTGCTGTTACATGAGTAATGATCCCTTAGTTCTGTGGGTCACGGTCTAGCTAGGCTTCAAGTATAAGAAACTAAGAAAAAATATTAGCACACTCAAATGTTTAAAAGAAAACATAAAGTGTACTTTTGAAAAATAGGTAAATACAATTAGAACTACTATACCCCATTTTAAGATAATATCTAAAATAAGCTTTAAAGAAATAAATACCCAGAACCAAACTAATCCCTAATTGTAACCAATTGATGTTTATCCTCAGCTTGGTTATTTATAATCAGGCTTTAAAATGTTTCTTCCACTCTGAATCCTTATCTTAGAGACGGACCACCTTATATTGAACACTAGTGTAGCCTTGAATGACTGCTTTCATCCAAAAGAAGTTTCTACTTTTTGCAAAGAAAACTGAAATACTTGTCCTTTTCCCCATAGTTTTTATTTATTTATTTATTTTTAAATGTATTTAATTTTTGGCTGTTTTGGGTCTTTGTTGCTGCACACGGGCTTTCTATTTGCCGTGAACAGGGGCTACTCTTCTTTGCGGTACACGACTTCTCATTGTCATGGCTTCTCTTGTTGCGGAGCATGGGCTCTAGGCACACAGGCTTCAGTAGTTGTGACACACAGCTCAGTAGTTGTGGCTTGCGAGCTCTAGAGTACAGGCTCAGTAGTTGTGGTACACGGGCTTAGCTGCTCTGCGGCATGTGGGATCTTCCTGGACCAGGGCTCGAACCCATGTCCCCTGCACTAGCAGGCGGATTCTTAACCATTGCGCCACCAGTGAAGTCCTCCCATACCTTTTTAATTTCCTTTTTAATGTCTTCTGAGAGTTAAAAACGTACTGCATTTTTTCCACCTTAACAGCCATAATACAAATTTATTTCTGATATATCTGCCATATAAAAGATTGCATTTATTTGCTATGAAGCATAACATTTTAAAACAGTGTTTAGTAAAAGAAATGGTAGAGTTTAAAAATTACCATTTTGCAACCATTATAGAAATAATTGATTCAGTCCAGAATCGTTAACGGATGCTAAAACCATTGAATTCAACTTTGGCAGGACGTTTACTTAGTCTCAAAAGTACTTCCCCACAAATTACAATAACAAAAGGAAAAATGGTAACCTTGTAGTGAAGAAACATGGTGGACCCTACCTTAACCAAGAGAATGCAGAAGAATGGACAAACTGATGTCATGTGTTGCCTAATGTGATGCACTGAGAAGGACACACATCACTGTGTAGTATTCAAGATGTGTTGCCTAAAACTAATCATAAAAACGAATCAGACGAACTCCAGTTGAGAGACTTACTATAATTGGCCTATACTCTTCAAAATTGTTCATGTCATGAAAGGCTGAACTGTCCCAGATTAAAAGTGACTACAGAACACAATATTTGAACTAAATGCATATCCTAGTTTAGATTCTGGATAGAAAAGGTAATTATTCTTTTCTATAAATGACCATAAGGAGACAGCTGGAGAAATTTTTATATGCATTCTATAGAACTGCATCAATGCTAAATTTTCTGAATATGATCATTGTACTGTAGCTATGAAATACAGAGTCATTGTTTTTATGAAATACATGCTAAAAATAGGGGTAGAGAATCATGATGTCTGGAGTATACTCTCTAATCTTTAATAGCTCATCAAAAGTAATAATAAAATTATAATAATTATATATACATATTTTAAGGGGGAGGGGAGAAAGACAATGTGGCAAACTTAACAATTGATGAACCCAGATGACAGATATACAGAAGCTCATTGAACCGTATCTGTAAGTTTTTCATTTTTTTCAAAACAAAACATTTGGAAAACCCATATAAACAGAATACTCTATAACCTTGTAAAGAGACAGACACAGGACTTCCCTGGTGGCACAATGGTTGGGAGTCCACCTGCCAATGCAGGGGACATGGGTTCGAAGGGTTCGAGCCCTGGTCTCGGGGGATCCCATATGCTGCGGAGCAGCTAAGCCCGTGCACCCCAACTGCTGAGCCTGCGCTCTAGAGCCGGTGAGCCACAACTACTGAGCCCACGTGCCACAACTACTGAGGCCCGTGCACCCAGAGCCTGTGCTCTGCAATGAGAGAAGCCACTGCAGTGAGAGAAGCCACCTCAATGAGGGGCCCGCGCACCGTGATGAAGAGTGGCCCCTGCTCGCCACAGCTAGAGAGAGCCCGCGTGCAGCAGCAAAGGTCCAATGCTGCCAAAAATTAATAAATTAAATTTAAAACAAATTTAAAACAAAAAGAGACAGACACAGTTTTGCAAAGTTCTCTGGTATATTTTCTTTTTCCTTCACCTTTTCCTTTTACCCACTTTTGACTGCTTTAACAAGTGCTTAATGACAGTAAAGCTCTAGGTAAGTGTCTTCCTTAAAGGAAATCATTTGAAAATTGACAAATCCTTTTATAGTCCAATAACCATCTCCTAATTTATTGGTTTAATAAATTCAGGTGTTTTGGTAGTTAGGTTATTCTGTGTTTTTTATTGTAATAAAATATACATAAAATTTATCATTTTACCCATTTTTAAGAATATTCACATTGTTGTACAACCATCATCATTATCCATCTCCCGGACTCTTTCATCATCCCGAACTGATACACACATTAAACAATAGCTACTATTCACACATTTACATACCTTTATATATTCTGGATATTAATCCCTTATCAGATAGTGATTTGTAAATGTTTTTTCCCATTCTGTGGGTTCCCCTTTTATACTGTTTGATGCACAAAAGTTTTTAATTTTGATGAAGTCCAATTTGTCTATCTTTCCTTTTGTTACCTGTGTGTTTGGTGTTATATCCAAGAAATCATTTCTATTCTGCTTCTTAAAGTGGTGAATAGCATAGATTTTTTTCTTTGCATTTTAGAACAGGAATGATCATCATAGTCGTTTTAATTTCTGGAATGTGAAACCCATACATTTTTGCCTCGGCAGAGTGTAACTTCAAAATGAAGTTACATTTCCTTTTTGTAACAAAATTATCACTGATCCGTTTGCTGAAATGTAGTCCTTTTAAGTCTTCCCACTGTTCTTTCTGGAAATTTCTCAGGGTATTCCCTCATCTACTCTAGAACAGTTGCTCAGTTTTGTTTTGTTTGTTCCTGTTCAAGACACTTTCTTTTGCCTGTGTTGCTAGTGACCCTTGTGAGATGTCCATTTTGCTCGGCACGGTTGTCCTCCAAGTGTATCCGCCACTGAGGTCTCCAACTTGCCCTCTGATCCAAAGAAACGAGGAACTTTTGCCTTCCCCTTTCCTTGATCCAGGTACCTTGAGCTTCTTGGCACAGATGCCTGTTTTGACTTCCCTGCCCCCAGGTGGGCATGGCATGTGGTCCTGCAGGTGGCAGAAAGGTAATGTGGTGGCCACGTGCTGAGTCTCAGGGTGGGAACCTGGAGTAGCGTTACGGGAAAAATTATTCAGACACCTACTAAAACAATAAGGAAGGGTTTAATCAGGACGGTTGCAATGGGTGTCAGGACTATGGCGAAAGGGGAGAGATATCAGGCTCAACTCTGGATACAGCAAGGACAGATTTATAGCCAAGTAGCAGAATGAGAGGGGTCGATGGATGGAAAATCACTAAAAGATAGGAAAATTACCATCAAAGTTAGGGGGATTTTGTTGAACTGACTTAAGAGCATTCTTACCCGAAGGCAGGGTGATCAGCTGTTAAGGGCGGAGGTTGAGGAATCTGATCAGATATCAAGAGTGGGAGATTCTCTCTAAACTGACGTAGCAGGATTTTCCCTACAAGTGAGCTATGCAGGCCCCGGAAGGATGGGGGCCAAGGCCAAGGCGAAGTCAAAAAGAGGGCTCAGAGGAGCCTGTCTAAAGTTTGGTCAAAGAGAGTTTTTGTCAGTCCCTCTTCTCATTCAAGGAAAGAAGACACATTCTTTCGTCCCTTAGACAATATAAGCCTATTGCTTATCAGTCACTTTTTGTTCATTAAGGACTAACTGAACCATCTGTTGAGACTTGGTAGTAGGGCAGCCAGTTGAGAAGATTTCTAGATGTTTGGCTTGAAACATCCTAAGATGGTGGAATGAGGACAGAAGTGGTAATGATGAATTTCCTGGTTTGTAGTTTGAATGTCTCTGATAGATGTCCGTGTCACAGTTGTGATTATTTCCTGAGGCAGAGCATGAAAGATGCAGGTTTTCCAGTGAAACTCCTGAGTGGCCCACACAGCAGCAGCTTCAGGCACAAAGGTTGCCCAATGTCCAACTTGAGCTTGCAGGGCTTCTTTAGGTACAAGACAACCTAGAATCCTGATAAGGATTAGGGCAGTCACGTTCTAGTTCTTGGTGGCGCTAAGGCAGGAGAGTGGGAGAAAAGTTGGAAACATTAATTTGGAGAGTTGTAGCCAGATATTTGAGGAAACTAGAAAATTTTGTAAGGACTGACAAAACGTGGTGCAATACAGCAGGACCCAATTTAACTTACACATAGAGAGCAAAACCTCAGACAATGAATAGGATCAGAATCTGATAACCCACAGAGTGGGCTATAGTTTTCCTACAGTTTATGAAGCATAACTATTTCCTATAGTATATGAAACATGAAATTTCTCTATATAGTCACCCTCCTTTTTGATTCTTGTTTACAAACTAAATCTGGTCTCATTAGATTTGGCCTGGTTATTTACATAAGTTTAGCAACAATGTAATTGACAACATAGGCTTTTTTAAAGTCTACTTTGCTGGAACTTTTTTTTTTTTTTTTGCGGTACGCGGGCCTCTCACTGCTGTGGCCTCTCCCATTGCGGAGCACAGGCTCCAGACGCGCAGGCTCAGCGGCCATGGCTCACGGGCCCAGCCGCTCCACGGCATGTGGGATCTTCCCGGACCGGGGCACGAACCTGCGTCCCCTGCATTGGCAGGCGGACTCTCAACCACTGTGCCACCAGGGAAGCCCTACTGGAACTTTTAATAAGGAATCTCAGAAGACTTTGAAAAAGCCTCTTGAAACTAGGAAGCCTAGCCAAAAACACACTGCCATATTTTACCTGTAATACCTATAGATTTGGGTGATTTCCTCTCTTCTTGAGGTCCCCAAAATATCCTAGGGTTCCTGGGCCTGCAGGAACTGACCTTCTTTACTTACCTGTAAGACCAGGAATCCTGTAAATCAGATACCAGGCTGTTTTTTTCAAGAAGGCTTTATAAGCATTGGCTCCATAAAGACAATCTTAGTTTTTTAAAACTGTCTGGTTTTATCTGGTATCTGATATCTGATTCTAGGCATGTCATTCTTAAATATGACATTCTAGTCAAAGCTTGGTTATATAACTAATTTTTCCAATTATGTTCTGTTACAAAAAGAACAGATTCTTATTGAATTTATGCAAATAATTATTTTGCCATGGATATACTCAATAAGAATTTCTTAATTCTGGAGGAATCAGGCAGGTAGAAAAATATAAGTGTTCAATTTCTGTTTATAAACATATAATTACTAAATTGTTGTGGGTTATGCATAGCTTAGGAGAAAAGGGAAGGGGGTACATTTTATCAGAACATAGAACATTAAAGCAGAGTTCCAAATAAAAAGCCATAATTATCCTTAATCAGATCATTCAATCCCATGTAATTAATTTTTCTTTTGCTTGATCTTGGGTTAACAGTTTTATGAACCTGTCAGCTTCTCAACTAGAGTTCTGGAAATTGTTACTCACTTCAGTGGTTTGCTCTCAGAGTTATTTAAGCAATGCCACCAAAAGCCTGTATCCCAGGGTACCTGTCGTATTCTTTTTTTTTTTTTTTGTGGTACGCGGGCCTCTCACTGTTGTGGCCTCTCCCGTTGCGGAGCACAGGCTCCGGACGCGCAGGCCCAGCGGCCATGGCTCACGGGCCCAGCCGCCCCGCGGCATGTGGGATCTTCCCTGACCGGGGCACGAACCCGTGTCCCCTGCATCGGCAGGTGGACTCTCAACCACTGCGCCACCAGGGAAGCCCCCTGTCGTATTCTTTTCCATGAGTCTCTGAGTCCATATCTTTTTGTTGAAAATGAAGCACTCTGGCCCGAAGTTGATTGCAAACACTTTCAAGAAAGTGTCAGAGTAAAACAATAACTACTTGTGGATGACAAAAGACTTAAAATGACCATGGTTAAAGATCTGATGTGAGTTCATATGACTGGGGGAATTTGGTTATTTCTGTGGCATACAAATTTAAAAATAATAACTGAAATTATGACATTATACTGGACATATCATGGACAGCAAGAGTACTGGCAAATTTCTATAAACTTCACACAATTTCTAAAATATTTATATTAATGGCATTTACCCATACAAATATAATCTAGAGAAGGTTAATCACTTCTTACTTGACAATGATTTTCGTGCCATTCAACATACAAAGAAATCTAATTTTTTTTGTTTTCTTGGCCACGCAGTGCAGCATGCAGTATCTTCCCTGACCAGGGATCAAACCTGCACCCCCTGCAGTGGAAGCGCTGAGTCTTAACCACTGGACCACCAGGGAAGACCCTAATTATTTTCTAAATATCTCTCTTTTTACAAGGTAAAAGAACAAAACCTTTGAGGTTTTCCAGAAGCTCTCTGGGAAATCTCAAAGTCAGTTCAATATCAAGATTTCATCTAGAAATTGATTTGGGGAAGGCAAAATTGTCAAAAATGTCAAAAGGTTTGAATACTTGATTAAATAAGATCATAAGCTACTGTGAAACAATACTGAGCTACCTATTTAACCAAAGTGACAAAAGAATTCAAAAGTAACTATAGGAGGTAACATGATTGTAAAAAAAACTTTACCTCTTTTAAAAAGTGAGAAGACTTGGCCCCCTTAAATAACCAGGGATGTGATAAAGGTTAGCATAAAGCACAGGAAATTATGCTGATAAGACACAGAATCTTGTTTTCCTAAGCATATTAAGCAAAAGGTAAAGAAAAACATTTTACAATCTCTTAGTAAGAGTAGATCAATAATCAAAGAAAATCTTATCATTTTTAACAGAGAGAAAACCAAATTCTAGTTTTGTATCAGTATACTTTTGATGTCAAAGTTCATTAAAAAAAAAACTTATGGGGCTTCCCTGGTGGCGCAGTGGTTGAGAGTCCGCCTGCCGATGCAGGGGACGCAGGTTCGTGCCCCGGTCCTGGAAGATCTCACATGCTGCGGAGCGGCTGGGCCCGTGAGCCACGGCCGCTGAGCCTGCGCGTCCGGAGCCTGTGCTCCGCAACGGGAGAGGCCACAACAGTAAGAGGCCCGCGTACCGAATAAAAAAAACAAAAAAACTTATGAATAAACACATCCAATCTAAGCCAGCTTGGACCATACGAGATAAGATTTCTTTTCCAAGATTCCTTTTCTTTTTTTTTTTTTGCAGGCAGGAAAACCTTTTATTTTAAACCACAAATAGTCAGCAGGTGGCCACAACTATCTTTTTCTGCAACTTTCTACAGCATTTTATATTCAATTAGTTCTTGGCCTGTACTTTTCCTCTTCTCATATTGGAGAAACCAGTCATCTAATTTAGGACAAAATTACTCTTTTTCTCTTAACAAGACTAGATCCTACATTTCTTATGTTCTTTTCAGGTAAAATTGTTTCTCTTCACCTTTATTATTTGTAATAGTTTTATTTACATATACTTATTATCATTCTTAGCCATTAGTAACCGTTTTTTAACAGAGAAAATTAGGAAGTAGACAATTATGATTGTCTGTCACATACCACCATTCTGTAGACTAGCAAATTTTATGCATATGCAATCTGTATTAGGGCTCTCTAGAGAAACAGAACCAATAGGATATATATGGACATATATAAGAGATTTGTTATAGGAATTGGCTCACACAATTATGGAGGCCAAGAAGTCCCACAGTCTGCTGTCTGCAAGCTGGAGAACCCAGGAAAGGTACTGGTGAAATCAGTCCAAGTCTGAAGGCCTGAGAATCAAGGGCCTGATGTTGTTAAGTCCCAGTCTGCGTCCCAAAGTACAAGAACCAGGAGCTCTGATGTCCAAGGGCAGGAGAAGATGGATGTTTCAGCTCAAGTAAAGAGAGAGAATTCATTTTTCCTCCACCTTTTTGTTCTCTTCAGGTCCTTGTTGGATTGGAAGATGCCCACCAGCATTAGTTAGGGTCATCTTCTTTGCTCAGTCTACTGATTCAATGGCTAATCTCTTCCAGAGACACCCTCACAGACGCACCAGGATATGTTTTACCAGCTATCTGGATAACCCTTAGCCCAGTCAAGTTGACACATAAAATTAACCATCACTCCATCTCACAATTTTTGTAGGTATGTGCTTCCTCATAGTACAACTTTTTGAGGTGGCAAAAAGAATTGTTTATTAACAAATCCAAATACATTTAGCTTCTCTGTACCATATAAAATAAGAAGCTAAAAGTATGTAAACTTAAACTTATGCTTAGTAATGAATGTTTCAGTAGTTTGTCTGACTTAGAAATGATTTAGATATTTAACACACATCTGTTACTTAACTTAGCATAACTCAAAGGTTACAAGTTACCAAAAAGACTTTGGAAACTGTTTTCAGGCAGACATATTATTAAACAAAGTTAATCATTATCTCAAGTTATTTCCCTGTTAACTATTTTTATAGCATATGCATGTTAGGCAAGTATCACAGAAGCAAAACCTGTAAAGGTTAAATACATGGATTTTTTGTTTTACTGCTGTGCTTGACACATATGAAGTAATGGATAATGGATATCAAAAAAATTTACTTATACTAGATCTTTACTTGTCCATTTGTTCTTATAATTTTTATAGTATTAAACATCTAGTAGGTATAATATTACCTTATTTGACTAGTAAACTCAAGTAAAATAAAAAGTATACTTAATGCTGAAACTGTGAAGACATAGTCATTTTTATTGAACTAATAATACCAGACGAGTCAAAGATTTACTCAAGTCACATGAACTTCAAAAACATTTGGGTTAGTTTCTATATTTCTGAGAGTTTTAAGAATAGTTTGTTTATATAAGGTCTTATCTCTAAACCAATTTGAGAGCTACTTTATGAGATTTTGTAAGTTAATTTGGTAATACACCTGGAGGTAGAAAAATATCACAGATAAATGACATATATACATACATAAACATACACAAATATACAGACACCTGTGGAGACCAGATAACTTCCATTCTAAAATTTTAGCTATGAATCTGGTAAACACAATAATGTAAACTCACTGGTTTACATGAAATAGTTGCTCCACTTTATATTTTTATCTGAATTGTGTTTCTGGCAAATGGGACAAGTTGAGATTACTTACTCAATAGAGAGCTAAAGGATATTACCATTATTTGTTGAGGAAATATTAAGATTTTCTTTTGACGTGATGTGTAATAGGAGGTAACATGATTGTAAAAAAAACTTAAGGAGGCTGTGGAATGAATTTTAGGTGAGAGACTGAGGGGATACTCAATCAGTTGTCTAAATGTTTCCAAAGCTCATCTGAGTGGATGAAATATCCAGTCTGTTTACAATAATGGGCTTTTTCTTTCCATTTCAGCCTCAGGTAGTTGCTTCCCAGGTTCCTGAGTCCCTTGAGAGCCCCCCATAGGGGCAAGGGGCTTAAAGTTCTAGTGACTGTAGGGAGTTGAGGGCCTAGACAGGAAAGAGAAGGTCCAACAAGTGTGGACAGAGGGATGGAGGAGGCAGGTACTTTTTTTTTTTTTGGATTTTTTTTTTTTTAACATCTTTATTGGAGTATAATTGCTTTACAGTGGTGTGTTAGTTTCTGCTTTATAACAAAGTGAATCAGTTATACATATACATATGTTCCCATATCTCTTCCCTCTTGTGTCTCCCTCCCTCCCACCCTCCCTATCCCACCCCTCTAGGTGGTCACAGAGCACCGAGCTGATCTCCCTGTGCTATGCGGCTGCTTCCCACTAGTTATCTATTTTACATTTGGTAGTGTATATATGTCCATGCCACTCTCTCTCTTTGTCCCAGCTTACCCTTCCCCCTCCCCATGTCCTCAAGTCCATTCTCTAGTAGGTCTGTGTCTTTATTCCCGTCTTACACCTAAATTCTTCATGACCTTTTTTTTTCTTAGATTCCATATATATGTGTTAGCATATGGTATTTGTTTTTCTCTTTCTGACTTACTTCACTCTGTATGACAGACTCTAGGTCCATCCACCTCACTACAAATAACTCCATTTCGTTTCTTTTTATGGCTGAGTAATATTCCATTGTATATATGTGCCACATCTTCTTTATCCATTCATCTGTCGATGGACCCTTCAGTTGCTTCCATGTCCTGGCTATTGTAAATAGAGCTGCAATGAACATTTTGGTACATGACTCTTTTTGAACTATGGTTTCCTCAGGGTATATGCCCAGTACTGGGATTGCTGGGTCATATGGTAGTTCTATTTGTAGTTTTTTAAGGAACCTCCATACTGTTCTCCATAGTGGCTGTATCAGTTTACATTTCCACCAGCAGTGCAAGAGTGCTCCCTTTTCTCCACACCCTCTCCAGCATTTATTGTTTGTAGATTTTTTGATGATGGCCATTCTGACTGGTGTGAGATGATATCTCATTGTAGTTTTTTGTTTTTTTTTATGTCATATCCTCAACGACTATGTCATTCTTTTTTATTTATTTATTTATTTATTTATTTACTTATTTCTGGCTGTGTTGGGTCTTCGTTTCTGTGCGAGGACTTTCTCCAGTTGCGGCAAGTGGGGGCCACTCTTCATCGCGGTGCACGGGCCTCTCACTATCGTGGCCTCTCTTGTTGTGGAGCATAGGATCCAGACGTGCAGGCTCAGTAGTTGTGGCTCACGGGCCTAGTTGCTCCGCGGCATGTGAGATCTTCCCAGACCAGGGCTCAAACCCGTGTCCCCTGCATCGGCAGGCAGATTCTCAGCCACTGCGCCACCAGGGAAGCCCTCATTGTAGTTTTGATTTGCATTTCTCTAATGATTAATGGTGTTGAGCATTCTTTCATGTGTTTGTTGGCAATCTGTACATCTTCATTGGAGAAATGTCTATTTAGGTCTTCTGCCCATTTTTGGATTGCGTTGTTTGTTTTTTTGATATTGAGCTGCATGAGCTGCTTGTAAATTTTGGAGATTAATCCTTTTTCAGTTGCTTCATTTGCAAATATTTTCTCCCATTCCAAGGGTTGTCTTTTGGTCTTGTTTATGGTTTCCTTTGCTGTGCAAAAGCTTTGAAGTTTCATTAGGTCCCATTTGTTTATTTTTGTTTTTATCTCCATTTCTCTAGGAGGTGGGTCAAAAAGGATCTTGCTGTGATTTATGTCACAGAGTGTTCTGCCTATGTTTTCCTCTAAGAGTTTGATAGTGTCTGGCCTTACATTTAGGTCTTTAATCCATTTTGGGTTTAGTTTTGTGTATGGTGTTAGGGAATGTTCTAATTTCATACTTTTACATGTCCCTGTCCAGTTTTCCCAGCACCACTTATTGAAGAGGCTGTCTTTTCTCCACTGTATCTTCTTGGAGGAGGCAGGTACTTGAACGTGGACGCATCAGAAGATTCAAGGAATGAAGGGAAGAGTGAAGCTGGTAAAAGGAAGAGAAGTGATGGAAAGACAGAGGTCTTAGATGAGCCAGTTCACAGAGATCCTTAGTTCCAAATTATCCTTTGTAAAATCATGCCAACAGGAAAAGAAGTGGACTTTTAGTACAGTAATGGTGGAGCATGTAGTTAGCAAGAGTTTGAGAAGGGGGTTTCAGTCAACTGAGAAGTTCTTATGGGAGAAGTAGGATCAAATAGAGAGAACAAAGGGGCTTCACAAGGAGCCAGGAAGAACTTCCAGCCCAGGGGTCTGATGATGGATCTGATCCTATCTAAGTTGTAGCCCCATGACTATTAAAGAAAAAGTTATTCCAACGCTTGTCAAAACAGTAAGGAAGACTTTATTCAGGACTATTTTGATAGGTATCAAGACTATGGCAATAGGGGAGAGAGACTGGGCTCAACTCTAAATGCAGCAAGGACGAGTGGAGATTTGTAGCCAAGGAGCAGTGGGGCAGGGGTAGGGGTCCATGGGTAGAAAATTACTGATAGGAGACATCAAGAGTAGGGGGATTCTTGCTGAATTGACTTAACAGGATTCTTGCTAAAGGCAGGCCAAGGTGATCAGTTAGCAAAGGTGGGAGATTCTCTCTAAAGTGACTTAGCAGTTGCTACAATTGAGCTGTGCAGCAAGGCTGGGGGCCATAGTTGAGGCCAAGTCCAGAAGAGGTTCAGAGGAGTCTAAAGTTTGGTCAAGGAGAGAGTCTTTGTTAGTCCCTGTGAGAATCTTCTGTTGCCAGTGAGTATCCCGGTGCCAGAGAGAGTGTGACATTAAATAGCAAATAGAAAACACTGTGAGGGACTTCCCTGGTGGTGCAGTGGTTAAGAATTCGCCTGCAAATGCAGGGGACACGGGTCCAATCCCTGGTCCGGGAAGATCCCACATGCTGCAGAGCAACTAAGCCCGTGTGCCACAGCTACTGAGCCTGGATGCCACAACTACTGAAGCCCATGAGCCCAGAGCCCATGTTCTGCAACAAGAGAAGCCACCGCAATGAGAAGCCCGTGCACCACAACGAAGAGTGGCCTCTGCTCGCCACAACTAGAGAAAGCCCGCGTGCAGTAATGAAGACCCAACGCAGCCAAAAAAAAATCACAGGACTAGTGTGGTCTGTTTGCCTAAAGAATTAAAACAAAAACAAAAACAAAAATGCACTGTGAGAGGTAGAGAAAGAGACAATGGAAGAAAGGGAAAAGCTTTATATGTTAGTACCTTTAATGGCATTTTTTTCTTGCTTTTTGAACAAGGGGCTACACATTTTCATTTTGCACTGGGTGTACAGATTGTGTAGTGAGCCCCGTATATAGCCCAGGTCACATGAATACGCACTCATCCATTTCCTTGGGATTCTATTTCCTCAGGCACAAACATTATGTCTGCCACAATCTGGTTTCCTGATCTCCTTATAAACAAATGCTTGGACAAGGCCAACCGCATATCTCCCAAGAAAGAACTTATTTTTAGGCATGAGGCAGTTGAAATTCAGATTATGGGGGAAAATACTTTCTATCTCTGAAGAGGCATTATCTATCTCTGATAATGAACTCATTTAAATGGTTAAGAAGAGAGTTATCATCAGGTTTTACATTTGTGTAACTTACTGGTTCAGGGTTTCCCTTGAGGGATGATGCTATGGTCTGAACGTGTTCCCCCCCCAAATTCATATGTGAAAATCCTAACCCAAATGTGATGGTATTGGTAGGTGGAGTTTGAGGGAGGTGCTTAAATCATGAGAGTGGACCCCTCATGAATGGGATTAGTGCCCTTATAAAAGAGGCTCCAGAGAGATCCTTAACCTCTTCCACCACTTGAGGACACTGCAAGAAGGCACCAGCTGTGAGCAAGGACATGACCAGGACATGACAAATTGCAGGTTTCCAACTTCAAACACTTGAAGATCCAGCCTCCACCAGTTCCCTGATAGCGAAAGCTTTTGCTGCTATAATTATTATACTAAGATTCTTTGATTTTATCTTCACCAGGCTTTATATATGCACCTTATGCCACACTTTTCCGCCTTCTGAACTTGCCCTTCAACAGTTTTCTTCACTTTCTCACTTGTAGAACAGGACAAACTTGACAGGAGAGGTGAGAATGGGGAAATTATTATTGAAAATAAAATTATTTATTGATCTCTCCATTCTGTCTACATTTTAACTATTTATAAAAATACATTATATCTTAGTCTCTGATTAGTAAAACTGGGTAAAAAATGGATTGAAATTCTAATGTTTTCATTCTGAAAAACTACTGCTTTATGAAAACTTCATCTGCACCAGAAGACAGCAGAAGGAATGATTATTCATACTGCAGTCTAATCTTCCCCTTTTCGGGATATTTTACAGAGAACTGCTCCTTGCCACCAATTCATATCCCAACCTTTCCTTTCTTTCTTCTCTACCAAACACTTTCCCATTTTTGCAGGTCTTATTATCTGTTAAT
The DNA here is from genome assembly GCF_059928025.1 of Delphinapterus leucas. Taxonomy (NCBI): domain Eukaryota; kingdom Metazoa; phylum Chordata; class Mammalia; order Artiodactyla; family Monodontidae; genus Delphinapterus; species Delphinapterus leucas. The sequence continues at coordinate 13,523,562 of NC_143133.1, read as the reverse complement.
ATAAACATTTGAGATTTAGAGTTTTTATGCTCGAGAATGACATTTTGTCTGACATTTCATTTAGTTTTTAAGACTTCAAAACCTTAATCTCAGAATAGCAAACAATTTCTTCTAGAGGGCTAACACCAACAGGTGAGAGTGGCTCTCTGAGTGGCACATCTGAGTTTAGCAAAACAAAATCATGGTAGACTAGTGCTGTCTACCCTGAGCGTGAAATGGGGAGTGATGGCATGGGTGCCACATATTTTCTAACCTTCTTTAGCCCAAAGGGAGGGTAATATGACCTTTTTCAAACACCATGGTGGAAACATCCTGTGGTAGGAATCAATAAATGAAGACCATTTGGATTGAGAAGGTCTTTCAGTGCCTCTAAAATCTCACTATGCCTCCTCAGCTTCTAACTATGTACCCTCATGATTTTGCCTCCTTCTGGTTGGTCACCTTTTGATGATTCTCCTGTTATTATGTATAACCCATGACGGAATGGGTAGTAGAACATCTTATATAAAATGTAATACAAATCTGTCAAATGTGACATTTTTTTGAAATTGGAGTATAGTTGCTTTACAGTATTGTGTTAGTTTATGCTGTACAGAAAAGTGAATCAGCTACACATATATATATATATATATATCCCCTCTTTTTTGGATTTCCTTCTCATTTAGGTAAATGTGACATTTTAATTGAGTCAATTTGATACATTTAATTAACCCAAGTGCCTCTTCAGGGTTATGTATTTCTCTGGAATTTTGTAGGGGAGGAGAAAGAATAAACAGTGATCAAGACCAGAGGGTCGACTTAACACATGTGTTTGAACATCCTAGACTAGTTATCCTGCTCAAGCTGGTGGTGGGTGACATGGTTAAAGTGGAAGGAAGCAGGGCAAATCAGAAGACCAGGATAACTGTAACTTTCATGAAGCAACTGATAGAGGATGGGCTTAGCAGTTTGGGCAAATGAAGCTTGGATTTTGTCTTGCTCTACCTATCTCTGATTACCGATAATGAGCTTCATTATATATAAAATGAAGTTACATATCAAACTGCTCAAATGTCTTGGCTTATCCTTTAGTTGTTAGTTTAATCTATCACAATAGTGATGTTTATTTGACATGAGTTTTCCTAAGATCTGGCATTAATTCTTTTGATCTGGAGAGTGCTTACCAGTCTTCAGGTGGTACAGCTGCAATACAGAGACTGAGTTCTTCCACAGATTTCTGCTAAGTTTAAAGATTTGAGAGGAATGGAGGAAGAAGAGGTCTAGTTTTGCTTAAAGAGACCCCAGGAATAAAAACCTAAGTTAGATTCTCTGCAAGCTGCTTTTGAATTAAAGTTCAGTTTCAAGAATTAAACTGGGTCAGATTAACTGTAGAGGACCTCAGGGTTTCTGGGATACCTCAGAATCCCAGAAAGCTACTCATCTTCAGAAGACTCAAATCAGGATAAGCCTGGAAGTTGACCAACCAAATACTATGGAGAATCCTGACTGTAGAAATCAACTCTAAAATAGCTTTTCACTCTCGAGGCGACCTCAGTCTCCTCCAGGACTAGCACAGGAGCAAGCCAAGAAGTTATTAGATACCCAGTTTTGTGTTTTGAGCAACAGATGAGTGTATGTTAAGTTAATGGGCATAGGAAATCCTTTTGGTCATGTTGCCATGGCGCTTCGTTTTATATTCTTTGAGTAGGGAAGACTCCAGAAGGAAACTCCTTATAACAAATCACAGTGGCTTCCATGATGGCAGTGATTCTTGAGAAATGTCATGTTGCTTGACACGCAGGCTTTTTTAACTGTGCATCAGAGTTTTTGTGTAAAACAGTGCTGTGAGAATCCTTCCTGCAAAGATGTCTATAAATATTTTCACTTTCTTGTAAATAATTACTGTGGTTAAAAAAAAAAAAAAAAAGACCAACTAGAAAGTACAAGTTCAATGTCCTAAGTTCCTGTGCCCCATCCAAATTTGCTTTACAAAGTCTCTTTGGAAATACCAGGGATATGAACTTAATGGCCTGGGTGGGTTCTTGCATTGTAAGTTTACAAAGCAGCATGTTGAGAAAGCTTAGGGCTTGGAATCACCCAATGTACTTTATACATTTATTTAGAGAAGAATAGTTTCGTTTTAATTATTTATGAAAATGGCTCTCAGTATACTAGTAAATGTCCTTGGGTGCATATATTATAAAAGTAATGAAGTCTTTGTAATGTGAGCTTTCTCTGCAGCTCTAAGCTGCCCTGTCTTTGCTAAAGAACCAGGGCAAAAGTGTGTCTATGTTTTTGTATAAAAGTGTGTATAAATTACCAGGCTTGAGATTTAGCAAGGTGCTATTGAACTTGATCAAGGATTTCTAAGAACTATTCCTAGGTATACTCACTGCCCTCACCCCCATCACCCTCCCTCACAATCATAACATTAGCAACTTGACCAGAAAACATCACCATGAGGGGAATAAGCAGCCCGTCAGAATATTGCTGTTACTGTGTTTCAGTGTTTTTCTTGTTGTTCTTCCTTTGTTGGTACTATCTTCTGGTATTGCAATAAAACACATAGCAAGAAAGAATATAAATCTACTATATTTCCCTCTGGCCTAAGTTATATATGCTGTGGTTTGTGGATAAGTCTTATTATGTCAAGGAAACTTCTTTCTTCTTCGGCTTCTTTCTTCTGCTCCTCTCACCCCAGCTTCTCTGCCTGGGATTAGCTTTCTATTTTTTCTTCACCTCTGGGGACTTCTACACACCAAAAGTGTGGGAGTGTCTACAGAACAATCAGCATGCATATGTCATCCATTTAGCTAACAATTTGAAAGGCTAAGACCACCAAAATTACAGGTTCTGTTTTATACTTTTTTAGTAGCCCCCATAGTGTCTAGTTAGGGGTTCAACAAACCTTGATGATGATAATGATCCATACTCACATTAGAGTCAATGCAGCAAACCCCTGGCACGCTTTGATTTAACATTTACAGCTTTGCTATATGCAGGCGACCTAAAAGGTGCTGGTGTATTGTTGTCTGCAATCAGAAATCCTATCTCATAAGTGTTTTGTGGGAGTTAAATGAGATGATGCCTTTAAAGTACTTTGCAGGAAAGAATCAGCCAACCTCGAAAGCTGGTGGGTGAGATTCACTTAGCTAGTGAACAAATCGAGATGTGTCTTAATTACTGAATGTTGGAGATCTGGAGACGCAAGATGTCTGTAGATATAGCCTTTAAAATTTTACTATAAAAATATTGTTCCGGACTTCCCTGGTGGCGCAGTGGTTGAGAGTCCGCCTGCCGATGCAGGGGACACGGTTCGTGCCCCGGTCCGGGAAGACCCCACATGCCGCGGAGCAGCTAGGCCCGTGAGCCATGGCCACTGAGCCTGCGCATCCGAAGCCTGTGCTCTGCAACGGGAGAGGCCACAACAGTGAGAGGCCCGCATACCGCAAAAAATATATATATATATTGTTCCATTTAGCCTCACCATCAGTCCATAGGCTCCCAGACAGAGACTGATTATTAAGAAAGCTGTATGTAAGTGCCTCATACTCAAATGAGATTCCAAGCAAATCATAGTCATTCAGACAGGAAAACAGTTCTAGTAATATCAAAAGTATCCTACAAATTAGACATGGCTTCTGTGTGAGTCAAAGAGACTGATCAATTTTGCTTAAAGTTCTGTCTTCAGAAAAAGAGCCTCCTGGACATTGGATTTGTAATAAATGGGTCACCAGTGAATTAGAAGCAATGGCAGAAATCAGATAACCTGGCCATGGGCAAGGGATTGACTCTCGAGAGGCAAATGTAGTACATGATCCATGAGGCAATAAAGCCAAACCAGACGTGAGGGGAACACGGACTGATCAGACAACCTGCTACACATGGATGGGCACAAAATGGGGAGCAATTTCTAAAACTAATGGCAATGCCACCTGCCCATCAAGGATGGAATGCTAGCTCATGGATGCAGCAGAAAGGACAATGCAAAATGCTTTAATTAACACCTCTGGGCTTCCATGGTGGCCCAGTGGTTAAGAATCCGCCTACCAACGCAGGGGTCATGGGTTCGAGCCCTGGTCCAGGATGATCCCACATGCCGCGGAACAACTAAGCCCGTGCACCACAAGTACTGAGCCTGCACTCTAGAACCCACGAGCCACAACTACTGAGCCCACGTGCTACAACTACTGAAGCCCGTGCGCCTAGAGCCCGTGCTCTGCAACAAGAGAAGCCACCGCAACAAAGAGTAGCCTCCACTCGCCGCAACTAGAGAAAGCCCTCACACAGCAACGAAGACCCAACACAGCCAAAATTAAATAAATTAATTTTTAAAAAGAAAACCTCTATTCACAAAGTTTTCTCTCTCCCTTCTTTTTTTTCACAAAGTTTTCTCTTTAAATGAAAGGGGACTGTTGCAGTTATGTACTGCCATGTAACAAACGACTCCAAAATTATTGGCTTAAACCACACCATTTTATTTATTTGTTTACAACTTATATTTAAATCCATTAGTTCATGATGAGATTCCCCCACTTCTTGCCCCAAAATACAGACTCCCAATCTTATTGATCACCTTTGGAAGAAGCTGGGAACCAATTAGCTAATTTAAAATCTGATTAATAGAGAGACAGAATTAAGAGCTTATCTTGTCCTTCCCATATGATCTGCATTTCACTATAACTAAATATTTGATAGAGGAAGTGTTTTTTCTACAAAAATTTTCCAGCTAATAAACAAAGAAGCAAAAAGGAAAGTATATCGTCATTTATAGCCCCTACTTAACTACTGATTGTGGGCAATGACCATCAGTGTCTGATAATGTCGTAAGAAGAGACAATCGGACATTATGTGTCTCCTGATACATGCGTGCAACACCATCCATGAAGCCATCTTGCCAACAAAACCACATACATAAACAAACAAAGCCCTGAATCCGCTCAAGACTTTAGATCTAACTAAAATTTCACAGGAAACATAAAAGAGAGTGGAACATATTTTCTGAAAAAACATTATGAGGATACAACCAGCAAAATCTAGACTGTGGGAAACTTAGTAGGTAAAGCAAGTTTCTTCATTTAAAAAACAAATTACAGGGCTTCCCTGGTGGCGCAGTGGTTGAGAGTCCGCCTGCCGATGCAGGGGACACGGTTCGTGCCCCGGTCCGGGAAGATCCCACATGCCGCGGAGCGGCTGGGCCCGTGAGCCATGGCCGTTGAGCCTGCGCAACGGGAGAGGCCACAACAGTGATAGGCCCACATACCGCAAAACAAACAAACAAACAAACAAATTACAAGATAAAGCAGAGGGAGAAGGAAGGGAAACAGAGAGGGGGGAGAGAGAATTAAAATACTTATCAAAGAATTGCAATGTATGGACCTTATTTGGATACTGACCCAAACAAATAAATTGCAAAAAAAGAAAAAAATATATAAGACAAGTGAAGATAATCAGGGAAGTGTGAACACCGACTGGATATTTGATAATATTAAGGGATTATTTTTAATGTTTTTAGGTGTGATAATAGTATTGTAATTATATATATATACATATATATACATATTATATATATTAGAAAGAGTCCTTATCTTTCAGAGATACATAGTAACATATGTGCAGGTAAATTGATGTACTTTCTAGGATTTCTTCAAAATAATCAGAGGTGGAACAAAACTGGCAATTTATATCTTATGAAGCTAGGCAATAGATACAATGGGAAATTTATACTATTCACTCTATTTGTATGTGTTTGAGAAATCCCACTGTATGTTTTTTAATTAATGGAAACCACTAAAAGAAATGAAACATCATAGCTTCCAAACCAGTATAGAGGGTGAGGGGAGGACACAGAGGACCAGGGGGGAACAAAAATACAGGAAATATTATCCATCTAATAGAGGTAGGGAAGAAGCAAGGACCAAAGCAGTTGCCCAAACAGTAGTCTCCCAGTAAATGAAGGCTCTTTACTAAGCCTTACACAGCCATGCTTAGACTCCACATATCTTGCCTCTGTAGTGAAAGTACATTTTGAGCTAGGACACTGGGTTCTAATCCTGACCCTCCCTGCAGTAAGCCATGAAGCTCTCCAGGCTAAATTGTGCATGAATGCTCAGGCTATAAGAACCCAGACATCATTTGGCCATTGGCAGCTTTGTGACGGCTGGGGCTAGAGATTCAGTTTGCGCCACAAAGCAAGCAAAGCCACTGGGTCGCCTGAGGAAGTAACCTGAGCCCTTAGCTCTAACCTGGTGAGCTAACTTTCAACCTGCCCCCTGCTGCTGTGGCTATTCAGGCAGAGCCTAAAGCTGTGTGACCTAACAGCCAACCCCTAAGACACTATTCCAAGAGCGTCATCTCTTACAGACTTTTGAAATATGATTTGGCAAGTTTCTAGTAAGAGAGATTTGCAGCCTATGTGAAAGAAAATAAATGTCAAAAGAGGGGGAAATGGGGTTGGAGGCGTGAATACCGCAAAGACTGCTGCTGGTGAATACCACAAAGATAGTCTGTATATCTTAGAGACTGTATTTTCAGAGGGCATGGGAATCTTGAAAAAGAAAAAAACCTTTCTTTACTCTCTCAAATGTTGTTGCGAATTTAAGCTCTTTTCTTCTTTGCAGGTTCATCCTTTCAGGTGCTTTCTATTTATTTCCCCACATGTTCTCTGATTTTTTTTTCCTTTTGATTTCACTTTAGAGTAGAATGATACTTATTGCCATCTCCTAATCACTGCATTTATTCCCAGATTTCTCCCTGGATGTGTGGCTTCCTTATGGCATTTCTCATCTCCATTCCTGTTCCCATTACCTCTTTGTCAAAACTTGCTCTTAAAAAAACCAAAAATTCTCCTTTTCTTTTTCCTCTAAATCTCTGTACCTTATTCTCTCTGAAACTCTATGGCTTATTCTGTTCTCGCTCTTGTCCCCTCTAGTGCATAAGGCATCCATGAAAGGATTAAGTAGCAAAACTCTCAGAGTAAGGTCAGGATGTGTTGTGATGTGCAAAAGCTTCTGTAGTAACTGTGCTTTATTGGTTGAGGTTGTTGTCCTTTTTATCCTCCTGGGGCATTCACTAGGTATAATGTCAGGATTCTTTGTTCATTTTGCTCATAAACTCTCGTGGGGCTCTAAAAGTCAGATTGCCTTTTCCTTCCTAATTCGCTTCTCAATTTCAATATCACCTTAAGTAGCATCTGGTTGAGGATGAGAAGAAAGGATTCAGAGAAAGAAAGAGGATGAGAAGAAAAGTGACCTATGTTACCTACCAAAACTGACCTTGAACTTTGATAAAGTCATAGCTAACTTTTTCTGTAGGAAATTAGGTATACCAGCACAGGTACTGAATAATATATTTTTATGATGATGGGGATCTAGAGCTGTTCTAAAAAGGGAAAACTGTATAAAAGAAAGTAAAGAAAAAGAAATTGTAAAAAAAAAAAAAAAAAAAGTCAAACAAGTCCCAGATAGTAGACCCACAAATTACTTATTTGGGCAGAACTAATAAACTTACTACATCAACACTGTTCTAAGTACTTCATGTATATTTGCTTATACTCTTCTTCACAAACTTATGGGGTAGGTACCATTACTAGCCCAACTCTGCATATGAGAAAACTGAGGCACAGAGAGGTTAAATGTCTTATCTATGGTTATACAACTAGTAAGTGGTAGCTCTGGAATTTGACCCCAAGCAGCCTGGCTACATTGTCCATATAATAAACTGCAGTTGCATTTTGATTTTTTTAATAGAATTAAGTTGCTTACTTGCCTTCATTAATAAAGGTTTAAATGAAGTTTATTTCTCCAATATTTCAGTAGAAAATGAGTCTCAAGATATGGGCAACCTAAAAATTTTGTGTGGACCTGATCAGATTCCAAATCTTTGTTCATATCCATGAGTACAGTTAAGTTATAATAAGAGTGTTTAAAAATAAGGCACAAAATTTTCAACAGTAGCATTAAGGGACGTAGGACAATTGTTAAATGATAGTTTTCAGAGAAAAATATTTTATGTGAAAAATTCTAAGTAGAACCATAACAGAACATAACTCAAAATTTCAAAAAAAAAAAAAAAAGGAAGGAGAGACTCTGTTAAGGTTAAACTCTAAAAGATCAGAATGTATATACTGGATGAAAATAAGTGATTTTAAAACTCAGTATGCAAAATTTAATTTACAGGAATTTTAACACAGAAATATACAGCTGTGACATGGATGTGCTATTTACATATATATCATAGGTAAATTGTCAAGATGATGTAAATCTACCAATGCTAGTGGTAGCAAGGATAAAACTCAAATATATAAACCAAGTTAGGAATTATCTATCACTCAGAGAAAGAATTACCTGCAAAATATAAGATTTTGACTATGAGCTAGAAAAAGGCTTTTGAGTCTTACTGTTAGCTCTTGCCCCGTGAGGCTACAGAAATCTGTCTCTCTTGTGTTTTTTACAGTGAATTACCTGTAACCTTTTAATGGTTGGCAATGAACTTGCTGGGATAGCTGAGTGATTATCAATTCTTTTTTTTTTAAATTTATTTATTTTTGGCTGCATTTGGGTCTTCATTGCTGCGTGCGGGCTTTCTCTAGTTGCAGCGAGCAGGGGCTACTCTCCTTGCGGTGTGCGGGCTTCTAATTGCGGTGGCTTCTCTTGTTGTGGAGCACGGGCTCTAGGTGCGTGGGCTCAGTAGTTGTGGCGCACAGGCTTAGTTGCTCCGCGACATGTGGGATCTTCCTGGACCAGGGCCCGAACCTGTGTCCCCTGCATTGGCAGGCGGATTCTTAACCACTGCACCACCAGGGGAATCCGATTATCAATTCTTATATTACACAGATCGATACTCCATCATTAAACTTAGGACGTAGATTTCAGCTGGCTGGGCGGAGGAAGAAACTGACCAAGTTGCTTTCCCAACATCCTGGTGGCAGGTGGCATAGGAGAGTAAACTGAGATTGTAGCTCATAGTTAAATATCACTTAGACTCGAAATTCAGAAGATCGCCAGGACATTGAGGGTGACTTAGATCCACCTCTTCCGTACCTGGTTCCTGGTTCTGCTCTATTCACATCGGTGGGTGTTCTGTGTGGCTTACAGGCCTTGATAACAGACTTGGATCTTCTACCATGGTCTCTTCCTTTCTTTTCTTACTAATATAAGGTTGAATTAGTGGCACCGCAGGACAAAATTCTTTTGATGTATGTGTACAAGCGTGTATGTATGCATGCCTGCTGTTCCTATTCCATATTATAAATATTCAGAAAATTTTCTTTTCTGACTCAACAACTTTAAAAAATTTTAAATAGGTAATTTACATAATTCAATTTTAAATTATATAAAAGTGTATACAGTAAGAAATCTTTCTCCCTTCTCTGTTCTCATTCCAACCAACTCATTCCCATTCCTGCAGGCAACCAATGCTATTAGATTTTTTGTACCCTTCCAGAGATATTTTATGTATATAAATTGTATAGATACACTCTTTTTCTTTCCTTTTTCACACAAATGGCAGTCTATTTTATACACTTTTTAGCTTACTTTTTTCAGGCAACAATAAATCTTGATATCTTCTAACACTTTCTCTGGCCTGGCTATCTCTCCTTTCTTTTCCCACTCTCCCATTTGTCTCCCCTAGTATGAATTTACTCTGCACTTTTGTATGCTAGAGACACATTGGTCCATTCACTAATTAGTTGACTTCTTATTGTGCTAAATCTTGTTCGTTTATGCACTTGATGTTGTCCATTTAAATGTAACTCCCCAAATGATATAATATGCACACTTATGTCCTTTTTTGGTACATAGCACCAAGAATAATTATGAGTTTAATGAATATCTTTTTCTGACTTTGACTTCTGATATTTTTGCCACCCACGTAGTGTTTTGAAACCAATTCTACTTTTACTGCTATTCAGTTAAATGCTAGCTTGTTAATAGACAGCATGGATTGGCCAGGTTTTGATAGAAGAGATATAGGACCATTCCTTCATTATGTCAGTATGATAGGAAAACAGATATGAAATAATTATAAACCTGTCAATTCTTTCAAATTGTATCTATAAACAGTACAACCTTAATCAAACTATTAAAATTTTTCAAAGAACTTGATAACCATACCTAAAATTTATATGGAAATGGCATATGAATAGCTAACTAAACTTTTAAAAACAAGAGTTTTTTAACTTTTAAAAACAAGAGTTTAGTTTAATATTAAATTAAACTACAAAGACTTAGTAATAAAAACAGGGTAGTATTGGCAAAAGAACAAATACATGAATGGAACAGAATAGAATAGACAGAGATACACCAATGTGTATATGATAATTATTGCTAATTTCGAGTTACCATAAAACAGTGAAGAGAAGATAATTTAGTAGATGGTTTTGGGAAAATTTACTCATTATATAAGAAAAAAATATAACTGGATACCTGCCTAAAGCCACACCTGGATTAAAAACCTAAACATGAAAGTTGAAATTATAAAATTAATAAAAGAAAATATAGAAAACTATTTGTGGCCTAGAGGGAGGAAATAACTTCTTTTTTATTTTTTCATTCTGAAAAATTTCATATATGTCAAAAGTAGAGAGAATAGAACAAAGAGTTTCTATATAGCCATCACTCAGATTTTAAAAGTAGTAAGATTTTGTCGTGTTTGTTTCTTCTATCCATTATTTCATTAATTTTTTTTTACTTTGTCAAAATATCTTAAAGCAAATCCAAGATTTCATATAATTTCATCCTATATAGTATACAGTATACTCTTAAAAATATGGACACATTTTCTATATGTATCCACAATGCCATGGTTGCACCTGTAAAAGATAACTATGTATATATATATATATATATGTATGTATTTTGGCCATGCTGCGAGGCTTCTCTGATCTTAGTTCCCTGACCAGGGATTGAACCCAGGCCCCAACAGTGAAAGTGCCAAGTCCTAACCACTGGACCTCCAGGGAATTCCCAAGATAACAATAATTAAGTAAGGGCTTTTTAAACAATCAAAATTATTCACATTAAGTACATTAGAATAGTTTCCTGGGGTGGGGGAGGAAAGGAAAAATGGGAATGGAGTATGGAGACAAAAGAGAATAAATAAGTAGAATAAGTGCAAAAACTTGCCTATACTAGTGATGATAATATATCATGGGCTGAGGATTATAGCTAACTCTCTTCTATGCCCAGGCAGGGGCAGGGGTGGGAGGTAAAGAGCTGAGACAGTTTATATCCTTGGATGAGCCTAAAATAACAGGCACTTTCATCACAGGATTTGAGAAACTAGACACAAATATCTGAACAAATATCTCTCCCACTCCCTGAATCTCAATATTAGAGACTGACTATAAAAGGTTCTTTCTTAGACTGAAAAGGGGTCATGAAGTGCTCAAAAAACAAACCAAACAAAAACACCATATTGAGGGGGAATGTCAAAGGGTCACAGGAGCCAACGAAAGAGCTCCCAGTAGCCAAAGTTGGAACAATTCAAGTAACTAAATAATAAGGTACAGTACCTTGGATTATAGCCTGACATATAAATATCCATGAGTTCATACTAATATAAATAAATTATTGAATAAATTAATAAAAGGGAAAGAAGAGAAAAATGTCTCGTGCTCTCGTGCAGAAGAATTCCCGATAATTTATGTACATGTTCCACCCACAATAAGGGGGTACATAATGCTGCATTCTTTAAGTGTGGGCTTCACATAATGACTTCCTTCCCAAGAGGGCAGTATGGGAAAGGGAGAACGGAGAAAAGAGTAACTTTACAGTGGAGGAACCTGATAGACGCTATCTCAGCCAGGTGATCAAAGGCAACATCAAGAGCCATAAATCATGTTGATAGTATGTACTCTGGATATGATGTGATGAAAACATCACTATACCCCAATGAACTTCTCCCCAACACCCCATAACCCCAGGCTAATCATGAGAAAAACATCAGACAAATTCCAGTAGAAGAGCATCATGCAATATACCTGACCAGTACTCCCTGAAACTGTTAAGGTCATCACAAAGAAAGTCTGAGAAACTCTTACGGCCAAGAGGTGGCTAAGGAGACATGACAAATAATATAATGTGGTATCCTGGAACCAAAAAAAGGCCATTAGGTAAAAACTAAGGATATCTAAATAAAATGGGCTTCAGATATTAATAATGTATTAATATCGGTTCATTAATTGTAACATGTACCATACTAACGTAAGATGTCAATAACTGGGGAAACTTGGGGGTTGGGTGGAGTGGGGATGTAATATACAAACCCTCTGTCTCCATTCTTCTGTAAATCTAAAACTGTTCTTTAAAAAATGGTCATGAAGTCAGTGGTTAATGGAATGCATGGTAAAATTTTCCTTTTCTCCATTCCAGCTGGGAAAGATGTGTCTGTTTGTTTTATTATTCTTATTTTTTGTTTTTGCTAAACACAGAAGAGATCTTTGCTCAGAGACATAGGAAGTGTTTTTCTTCTCCCACTTTTGGGGTTATGAGTGAGCTTGCCAATGTTGAAGGCAGATGCCTTAGAACACTTGAGTAGATAATATAACTATATAATTAGTTGGAACTTGGAGAGATTCCCAAGACAGCTGAGAAATGGCCAGTAGTGTACACTGATGGCTTCTTAACGTTAGAACAGGGGACTCATTCCTTTGCAGTCCTCGAAGTTCAACCACATGCAGTTAGAATGATAGTTTCAACCAATCTGAAGTAACATAAGTGATTCTAGTCATAGGATCTCTGAGCAAAGTGTTCAGACAGGATTACCTGTTGGGGCTTTCATCTCCTACTCCTAGCATGGTGGCTGGCACTCAGTAGGTACTTAGCAAATGTTCATGAAATACATGGTAATGTGCTCCAAGCGTTCAGTGCAGTATTACAATATTTTACATATGGTTCTAATAAACTAAAGAGCTGTATAGCCTGGCTGGCAAAATGTTATAATTATCGCCTGAAAAAACATTTATTAAATATCTTCTAATTCATGGAATTTATCTTTTATTAGTTCATCTACTATCAGTTTCAAATCTCTGAATAGCAGAACTGTGTCTTTTATTATGGGAAATGTTGTACCATATGTCGCTTGAAAGGGATTTTTCCCTAAATATTTATTAATGTGCTAGCTTGAACTCAAAACTGGCCTATCAGGAATGGTTAATGTTTTCCTCATGAGGACTCTTGACGCAGTTGAACGTTATAATTTTTGTGTGTATTTTTATTAGCTCAGAACCTTGCCAGTTCACTCATGCTAATCCGCAATTCCTGTAATTATCACACACACAAAAAAGTTAATGGGACAAATTAACCCCATTTCTCAATGCAGGCTTAATGGGAAAAAGTTATTTTGAAAGCTCAGTGGTTTATAAGCACTGCTTTACAAAACACACTGTAACACGCTTCTACTTCGAGATACAGCCTTAAGTAGTTAAACAAGTTCACTGATATTAAGTGGGTATATTTCCATCCTTTATTTTTCCCTATTGACTTCATTACTTAAGATATATCTGACTAGATGCTGGCAAAGGACCTCCTGGAAGCATGCAGCCATGGTGGAGGGGAGTGGAGGGAACTCCCTATTTGGGGAGGAGAGTGGATCATTGGAGGTAAGTGTGATCGAACAGCTAGCTCTTATGGAATATCGTTGAGAGAGTAATAATTGGTTTTAATCAGGGATTATGCAGTGAATCTGTGGATTGAAAGTGACTAATAACTGCTTAATATAATCTAAGACTCAGAAAGATCCATGATAAAATAACTACAAAGAAGTAGAATCAAAACACATTCCTGGATGTTTTAATCATTGAAGTTGGAACAAAAGGGATAACCATGAAATCTTATTTCTAAAATAAATCCTTCCAGGAGTCAGTGAGTGGAGACCAAAGCAGACTTTTAGAAGAACTAACTTCAAAAGACATTCTCTATATTATAAGGGTCCAATTGTTAAAATAAAATGATCAAGACCTCCCGGAGATTCTAGGTCATGACTAAACCATCACCATCGACTCGGACATTTCTAGAGACCTAGCACTCTTCCACCCTCTGCTCCACTCACGGCCCAGGCTGGGCACTGAAGTTCTCCATCATTCGGTTGGACAGTGCTACAGGACAGGCCTCCTCCAAACACAGAGCTTCCTGGGCACTGCAGTACACTGGAAAGGCTCTAGTAAGAGCGGGTAAGTGCAGCCTGAGTGTCTGGTGAGATCAAACCTGAAGAGAGAGGGAGATAAGGAGACAGTTGGGTCATTAGTCAATTCTTTTAACTAACTCTCTGAAGTTGGCTGGCTTCACACTAGACCTGGTGATTAATGGTAGAGAGATAGCTCTTACAATTCAACTTCTGTAAGTAGGAAGAAATTTAAAGCTTCCCCTGAGCATTCGCTTCCTCTTTAACTGCTTCAAAACAAATCTCAGTGTCTCTAGGCTAATGCCACTTCTCATTTTGCACATAGCCCTTGATGGGGAAGAGGGAGCAGGCCAGCCGTCCCCTGCTGGACAGTGACCCATGGTTCTCTGCCTTTTCACAGCAATCTCCCAAAGGGAGAAACAGAGTCATGACATCAAGGGACAAAATGGCAGCCCTGAGAGGTCATTCCACTGTCAGAAAGCACACACAAGCTATTATTCTGAAGAGGGGAAAACTACTTACAGTTTTCCAAGTGGGTAGTCTGGAGTTTGCTATAGAAGTGCTTTTTAGTTCAATGATCCCTTGCAGAAAAGTATGTAGATAAAAGTTAAGAAGATTCAATATGGAGAATAATTTTTTTTCTGGCTTTGAAAATTTTTCTAACACATAAGCACGACTCTTAGTTGCAGAGACTCAGTTACTCAGTTATCAAAGATGATATGGATAAGGTGACCAGACCCACCATCTACCCGGCTGCACAGAAATCTAGGATTCATGCTGTTTCCTCTCTTCTCATACCCAATGTGTTAGTTTCATTAATTCTCCTTTCAAAATATTTTAATTCATCCAATTTTCTCCATTCTCATGACAACATCTTAGTTTAAATCAGTCATGTCTCCCCTGAACTATTACAATAAGCTCTTTAATAGAACTCACTCTTGCTTCTCTATAATCTATCTCATGGCAGCCAGAGAGATCTTTTTTAAACATTTGTGAGATCATACTATTCATGAAATCATGTCATCTTCAATGGCTTCCTTCCAGGGCTGTAGATGATCTAGCCCTTCCCTACCTTCCAACTTCATTTCCTATTACGTTCTGTCCTAATACCACTGGCCTGTTTGGGGTTCCTTGACTAAGACAACCTCTTATCTGCCTCAGAGACTTTGCCTTCATTTCCTCCGGCTGTAATGCTGACCTCCTCGTGACTGGTTCTTTCCTGTCTTCTAGGTCTCAGCATAAAGGTCACCTCCACAGATAAGATCTCCCCAACCTGTCCCCTTCCCTTGTTATTCTCCCTTTATTAATATCCTCTGCTTATTTTGTTCACAGCACTTATAATCTGAAATTGTCCTATTTATTTATTAATGTATATACTTACTCTTTTTTTTTAAACTTTTTAAAAAATAATTTTATTTATTTATTTTTGGCTGCGTTGGGTCTTCGTTGCTGCGTGTGGGCTTTCTCTAGTTGCTTAAAGGGTGGGCTGCTCTTCATTGCGGTGCAAGGGCTTCTCATTGTGGTGGCTTCTCTTGTTGCGGAGCACGGGCTCTAGGCATGAGGGCTTCAGTAGTTGTGGCACACAGGCTCAGTAGTTGGTGGCTCATGGGCTCTAGAGCACAGGCTCAGTAGTTGTGGCGCTCGGGCTTAGTTGCTCCGCGGTATGTGAGATCTTCCCAGACCAGGGCACAAACCCGTGTCCCCTGCATTGGCAGGCGGCTTCTTAACCACTGTGCAACCAGGGAAGTCCATCTGCAACTTTTAATTCATGGAAAATTTCAAGCATTGTATATACTTACTCTTGATCTCTTCTCTCCCACAATAGAATCTAAGCTTTTCCAGGGTAGGAACCATGCTTGTCTTTGTGACATCACTGTATCTACAATACTTAGAACAGTGCCTAGAACATAGTAAATATTCAGTGGTTATTTGTGAAATGAATGAAGAAAGAAAGGTCATCTAGAGCAGGGGTTGGCAAAATTTTTCTGTAAAGGGCCAGAGAGTAAATATTTTAGCATTTGTCATTTACAGTCTGTGTTGCCTATTCTTCTTCATGTAAAGACCATTCTTCACTCTTACAAAAGCAGACCACAAGCTAGATGTGGCCCAAGGGCTATGGTTGCCAAGCCCTGATCTAGATCAAAAGAGAAATTTATCCATGACCCTAGTTACCTCTAATGTCTAACTTTTGTATACTTGTCTGAGTTCTAGGGTGTAGTAGATAAACTGGAGTAGTTATGTCAGCTGTTACCTCCTTGTCCAAGACCCCTTCTTAGTGAACCTGTTCCACCCACAGTTCCTGGAGAGGAATAGCTTTATATGCTACCTGATTTCCTCTGCACCTCCTACTTCCTACTCATGGCTGATTGTAACTAGAGCTGAGCTCTACCCTAATCAGAGGATGACGTCTCTATGGAATTTGGAATTGGGCCACTAAAACTGAACCAATTAGATGCCAATGGGCTCTTGACATAAAGTAGTAGGGTAGATCCGTGACAAACCAAAGCCAAATGTAAGCTTATATTTTCAGGGAATAGAGATACCACAATAAAAAGGAGGTCAGACTACTAAAGACACTGAAGGAGATATACAGGTAGAAGCACAGACCTGAAGCCCCAGGGTCCTGAGAAGAAAGGAGTAGCCTTGGGTCCTGAACATCCAGTTCCATGTCCCATGTGGTCTAGGTGTGCTTTGCTTTTGTCCTTGGATATCTGTGAAGTGGTCTGTTGTTATCTCTCCTTAACTGACCTAATTTAAGAGAGCTTCTATTCCTGACAATGAGGCTGGGTGTTTCAAGTTACTATCAAAGCTATCGATCAATACACACATATTTAACAGATGTCTGCTATGTTTAGGATATCTGATAGACATCATGAGAGCAAACACATATGTACAAGAAATTGTTATAGCCTTCAGGGTAAATCTAGTTGAGGGATGAGACAGAGATATATGAAATAATAATTAACAGCGTAAGGCCGTGTACAGTTAAACACCTCATGACAGGATTCTATCTACGTGTCTAAGACTTTTTAAAAATCAATTTTAATGGTATTTAAAGCAAAATGAAAATGGATGCTGATGAAATAATACTGTTTCAAAAGAATTACACAACAGTGCATTCTGACAAATAAAATTGCTTTTTATCAAGAATTGTACTTTTGTCTAAGTATTTAAGGCACATTTTAGCAGAATTTTGAAACTGCTAACCCTTAGTCAAATCTATCCAGATTAACTGAGAATAAACCATTCCTGTGCTCTTTCTGAAAGAGATAACAACTATCCCCAGACTATCTAAAAAGTGTTTGGTCTTAACAACAAAGGTTAGATAAACTCCTGGGTGTGTTCAAAGCGAACTCTTGGGTATTTTATCAATACAGGCATCAGGTTACCAATTGCTTTAAAAATGCACTCCCTGATATTGTCTCTATGCTGACAGAATATTCACTCAGAAAAACAGCCTCTAGAGACCTGTGTCTGATATGAGTGCATATAGGAATTATTTTTTCCTGAACCAAGATTTGTAGAAGTACCATCTTCTGGGCATGCTACCTACAAGATCTACTCAGTCCGAAGTGGAAATAAACTCTATAAAGGCAACAAGTTTATCAGGATTTTATTTTTTTCACGTCTTTATTGGAGTATAATTGCTTTACAATGGTGTGTCAGTTTCTGCTTTATAACAAAGTGAATCAGCTCTACATATACATATATCCCCATATCTCTTCCCTCTTGCGTCTCCCTCCCTCCCTCCCTCCCTATCCCACCCCGCTAGGTGGTCACAGAGCCCCGAGCTGATCTCCCTGTGCTATGCGGCTGCTTCCCACCAGCTATCTATTTTACAGTTGGTAGTATACATAAGTCCATGCCACTCTCTCACTTCGTCTCACCTTACCCTTCCCCCTCCCCATATCCTCAAGTCCATTCTCTAGTAGGTCTATCAGGATTTTTTTTAAGTAAGTTTTTATCAAAGCCTTGTTTTAAAAGGAAATAAAGATGGGAAATGGGGAGTAATAAAATAAGTTTTCTGTCATATCAATGCATAGAAATTCAGTATAGGTACCATAATCTACTACTTAGACCCCAACGGTTTTTCTTCATCCATGGAGTATATACACTTGATACAAAACAGGGTATGAGTCAGTAGTTGATTTGTGTTCATGTGCCAATGCTGAGAGTACTATACCAGTTACCTAACCAGTGGTTGTCCAACTTGAGTGTGGATCAGAATCACTTGGGGGCTTGTTGAAACAGATTTACTGGGCCCCACTCTCAGAGTTTCCGATTTAGGAGGTGGGCCTGAGAATCTGCATTTCTAACAAGCTCCTAGCTGATACTGATGCTGCTGGTCTGGCGGACCACACTGAGAACCAATGAACTGACAACAATCAGTTGTTGTCACATAGGCTTTGGCCCTATCACTAGCCTGGACTTCCCTGCTGGACATACCTAGAGAGTCCACTAGAACTGTATGAAGAAACAGACTGAGGTGGTTTCCGTATGAATTCTATTGCTCAAAAGTCATACAGTGGTTTGGCGGATTCTGTCTGTAATTCGGATTCATTTTTAATTCCCTCATTTTCATATAAGGCCCAATGCCAGCTGATAGTGGTGGCTTAGGTAAAGAGGCGCACGTAGCAGGCTCCAATGAGATTCACCAGCAAGGAACCACAGCAGAAAATCTTCTCACCAAAGACGTTCACACTGATGGCTCCAGTGACAGTGCTGGGCCAGTCCAGTTTTGGTGTTTGGAAAGGACTGTCCAGAGAAATGGAGTACTGACACATGCTGCAACATGGATGAACCTTGAAAACATTATGCTAAGAGAAAGAGACCAGTCCTCAAAGACCACGTATTGTATCATTCTATTCACATGAAAGTCCAGAACAGGGAAGTCTACAGAGACGGAAAGTAGATTAGTAGTTTTAGGGCGGATGGGGAAAGGGACAAGTGTGGGTGTGGGGAAGATTAGCTCAAGGGTACAAGGTGTCCTTTTGAGGTGATGCAAATGTTCTAAAATTGTGGTGATGGCTGTACACATCTGTGCATATACTAAAACCCATTGAATTGTACGCTTTAAATGGGTGAATGGTATGGTATGTGATTTATATCTCAATGAAGCTGTTAAGAAAAAAAAAGGACTGTCCGCTGACAGTTTGTTCATCCTCATACCATGCTCACCGTCCTCCTACTGTCCAGAAAGCTTTCCTTCGTACTTGTGCATGCACAGACTGTCTCAAAAAAATGGCAAGGCGCTAATATTAGTGGCCATTTCTAAAAGGAAAGAAGGGATTCCCAAAATATAATTACGTCTTTGTTACCTATTATTTTTATCCAAAGTGGAAGAAAAAAGGTTATGAAAAAGAACAAAAGAGGACTTGCCTGACGGTCCAGTGGTTAAGACACCACTATTCCATCGCAGGGGGCACGGGTTCGATCCCTGGTCAGAGAACTAAGATCCTGCATGCCGGATGGCACAGCCAAAAGAAAAAAAAAAGAAAAAGCACAAAATGTATAAGACTGACAGAACAGTTTTCTGGTTTCTTTGGAAGGTGGTTTGTAAAATTAAAATTAAGTGTTCCAAGTGTGAGAATTAGGAAGAAACCACTGAGGCCTCCACTCCAGGAAACACAGTTTGAAGGGGACCATGAGACTTGGGCTCCAGAAAGCATCTTTATACATCCCACAGTATAGAGATGGTATTAAGAAATGAAATAACATTTCCTCTCCAGGGCTATATGAAGAAGCTTGTGTGTGAAGGAAAATGCCCTGAAAAGTCCAGGCCTTGGACACACACACACACACACACACACACACACACACACACAAAGCAAATGGTTCAGAAAATGAAACTCATCCCAGAAGCAAATTACCTAGAGTTAATTCATTAATATGTTTGCAAAACATTTTCTGAGCACATATAATAGCCCCCAACACTGTAGTCAGACATTGCCCTGCGCTCAAATGATACAAAGAAAAGAGAGGCTGCCCCAGTCCTCAAGGAGCTTATTGTCTAGGGGGAAACTCAATAAACCAGTGGTCCCAGTACTTTCTGGTGACCACTTTGATAAATCATGCTTTGGAAGCACAGAGAGGGACAGGTAAATTACACTGTGGGCGGAGAGAGCTTCCTGTAGAAAACGACCCTTGATCTGAGTTTTAAAGGAAAAGTAGAAGTTAGCTAGCTAGAGGATGAAGGAATAGGATGTGACAGTGTGGACTTAAGAGCAGATTAGAAAGCTCAGGTTTGGAAGGCACTGTTGGCAGTGGCTTGGCTCCTCCATGGTCCCAGAACATGCAGAACACGTCTACCATGGTTCTAGCTTTCCCTCGGTAACCTTGACCCTTGGGGGTCTGGTGACATCGCTTCCTCCTTTCATTCCTCCACGCCCAGAACTTGCCATTGGTGGTGGCTTGCCATGGCTGCTCACTTCTGCTTTCCTCACCATCCTGATTGACTTAGCTCTTCCATCACCTGTGTAACTAATTCACTGTAATAAATGTCTTCTGCTCCAAAGACCAAAAAAAAAAAAAAAAAGGTGGGAAGGGATGGAAACAACAGGCAGTATCATTTCTGATAGGAAACTGCAATTACCTGTGAATGGCTGGGGTGAACAGATGTATGAGAGGAGAGGAGTGGGAAGCAGCCACACAGCACAGGGAGATCAGCTCGGTGCTTTGTGACCACCTAGAGGGGTGGGATAGGGAGGGAAGGAGGGAGGGAGACACAAGAGGGAAGAGGTATGGGAACATATGTTTATGTATAACTGATTCACTTTGTTATAAAGCAGAAACTAACACACCATTGTAAAGCAATTATACTCCAATAAAGATGTTAAAAAAGAAACAAAAAAAACCCCAAGAGAAGTAGGGTATTAGGTGCTAAACTGAAAGCAACAGGGAGCCATTGATGGATTAAGTAGGAGTCTGATTAGCATTTAGTAAGATCACCTTGGTAGCAATGCAGAGAATGGGTTTATTGGGGTTGGCCATGCTCAGCTCAGCAGTAGAAAGACTATTTAGGAAACCGTTTCAATAACCTAGTGAAAGATGATACTGGCACGGACTAGGCAGCAGTTCTCAACCATTTTGTTCTCAGGAGCCCTTTAGACTCTTGAAAAGTATTAAAGGCTCCAAGATAGCTGACTTAGTTCTCCACAGCACATGCAGACACAACAAGGTGATAGAAAAGAGATTACCTGCTAATGAATATTTCTGTTTAAGAGCCAGGATAACTTCTCAAAAAATCTCTCAGCTGACTCTCTTCCAGTACTTAAACTAGTCACTGAAAAGAGGGGGCAGGGTAAGCATCATGCCTGGTTTAAACCAATCATGATTCTGTCTCTGGGGCCAGGGTTGGGGCTGGATCCAGCCTCCTCTGAAGCTTATAGAGGCACCTACTAGCAAGGAAGGCAGTGGAAAGGGCAAGTG
Organism: Delphinapterus leucas; assembly: GCF_059928025.1. Lineage (NCBI taxonomy): Eukaryota > Metazoa > Chordata > Mammalia > Artiodactyla > Monodontidae > Delphinapterus > Delphinapterus leucas. The sequence goes on along the minus strand of NC_143133.1, from coordinate 13,502,031 downwards.
CCATTAGGGCGGCAACTATTGGTGGCAGTCATAGGATTCATCAATGTAGAAGTTGTCAGTTAGAAGTCCTATGTCTACTGTTGATTAACCAGAGAGGTAATGAAGTGAGATGAGCTGAGACCTGAGGACTGGACTGTAAGGAACACTGACGCTTAAAGGGATGAGCAAAGGAAAAGGAAGCTCTGAAAGAAACTCTGGGGCAGAAGGGACAGTGGTTAGAAGGGTGCGGCTCTAAGTCAGACTCCTGGAGTTGAGCGTTACGAACGCTATTAGCTGTCTGGTCTTGAGAAAACCACTTAGATGTTTTAAACCTAAGTTTTCTCATCTATAAGATGATGGAAATAATTATGCTATTTCATTAAGTGCTATTAAGAGGGAGTTAAATACAGTAATTGTGTAGTTGGCACAGAACCTTAATAAATGAGGGCTATTGTCTTATTAGTGTTAGTATTAATGAGGATCTGCTTCAGAGATGGAAAGATAATCAGATGTAACAGAAGCCAGGAGAGAAGAGAATTTTTTAACTATCTCCAGCGGTAAATACTGAAAAGAAGTCGTTTAAGGTAAGAACTGTCAAGAGATACTTAGGGGTTGTCCTCGTCACATTTTTAGCATCTACTATTGGCTTATATTAAACTAGCAGTCAACCAAATAAGATGTTTTTAGACAAACTCCAGCCAAACTAGGGCTCCTTCTTTCTGTACCTGTGTAGCTGACCACAAGATTTAGTTTATCCACTACATTGTATCTAGCCCTTGGTTTTAATCCAGTGTTCTAGCCTGACAAGACTAATTTGAATCTTTGATCTATTTGCTTACGTCAGATGGCATTTCCAATGTCAATGTCATCTGCATATTTGCTGTATATATCTTGAATATTTTTATCTATTTTAACAGTTAAGTGGTATGAATATTTAAAAGGGAAGTTACTTTTCTCTAAGCTTCATTCAGTTTCCTCATCAGTAAAATGAGTATAATTATATTTATTTCACATAGGGTTGCGATAAATAAGTAAATCCCTGAACGTGCCTAGTACTGTGTGTAGCGCAAAGAAGATCTTCCTGCGTTCTTCCTGGTTCCTTCCTTTCTTCTTCCCTGTATCACTTTTTCCTTTTTCTCTCCTTTCTTTTAAAATTTCTTTAAAACTCTGTTTTAACATACTGCCTTGCTTACAGAGAGAAACTACGTGTAGAATAGGACAGTGTTTTGAGATCCAATTGGCTAGAGTAAACTGAATTTCATGCTTTGAATTGGTGACAGCTCCCTTAAGTAAATATAAAGGCATAAATATATTTCTGTCTCCTTTTCTCATGATCCCCTAATCCCTACTTACACACTCCACCTCCCATCACCTCCTCCCACATCCCCTCTAGCCCCTCCAAGCAGATCATAGTCACTTCACTGCTAATAGAAATATATTTACTGAGTATCTACAATGTGAACAGCCTCAGGTTAGGACTGAAGTTAAGATACTAGAAGCCGAAAACAATCTTTCTGCCTTTTAGGACCTAATGAACTCTGAGTATCTGGGTTTAATCCCCTTAGAGTCTTTCCATTCTCCTGTAAATCAACCACCTCATGGTAACACCTGGGGGAAAGGAAGAAAGAAGACCCCTTGTGGACTTTTGCCGTCTCTCCCAGGTAATATGTACATTTTATACGCGTATTCTTTCATGCTTCCAACAAATATTCCTGAAACTTCTATTATGTGCCAGGCATGATTATAAATACTAAGGATATGTGGAGAACAAGGCAGGCAATGTCCCTGTTCTCATGGGATTTACAGTCTAGAGGGGGGAGGCAGACAAAAAACACAAAGAAAAATGCTTGAACAGGACAGTATTGGACATAAATGTGATATAGAACATTTGAACAAGTGACATGCTCCAGAGCGGCTCATTTAGGTTGGGTGGGCAGGAAAAGTCCCTCTAAGCAGGCGACATTTCAACTGAGACCTGAATCACAAGAACCAGTTACACTAAGATCTAAAGAACATTCCAGACAGAAGAAACACTAGTACAAAGCCCCTGAGGTAGGGGTAAAATCGCTGCGTTCACAGGGCTGAAAGGAGGCCAGCGTGGCTGGATTACAGCACCCAGCGGGGAGAGTGGCATGAGATAAAGTGGGAGAGCCACAGGCTAGGTCACCAGGCAAGGCCTTGCAAACCTGGAGGCCTGTTAGAATGTCCTGGGGAGCTTTAAAAACTATGTGGACCCTCCTCCAGAGATTCTGATTCACTTGATCTGAGGTGGAGCCCAAGCAACAAAAGTTCCCAGGGGATTCCTCTGTGCAGCCAGGGTTGAGAATCAGTGATGTCTGTGTTTCACAAGCTGTGGTAGGGAGTTTGTATTTTCTCCTAAGTGGAATGGGAAGTCACTGAAGGGTATTAAGCAGAGGAGGGATGGGATTTGAGTAATTTATTTAAAAGATCCCTCTAGCTTCTATCTGGAGAATGGATTTAGTGGATCAAGAGAGGAAGCAGGTGATTGTTGTCTTTTTGTGGACATATGCTTTCATTTCTCCTGGGTAAATACCTCGGAATGGAATTGCTGGAAATAACCCAAATGTCAATCAAAAGTTGAATGGAGAAACAAACTGTGATATGTTCATACAAATAAAATACTATTCCGCAATAAAAACAATGGCTGATACATGCAATAGCATAGATGAATCTCAAAACCATTGTGTTGAACAAAATCAGGCAGACACAAAAGCATGTATACTATACTAACCCTCTTATGAGGAATAACAATCAGAAATGGTTACCTCTAGGGGGTAGAGACTGACTGGAAGGGGGTTAGTAGGGAATTTATTAGGGTAATGGAAATGTACTTCATCTTGATTACATGAGTATACACGTTTATCAAAACTCATTTGAACTGTACACCTAGAATCTGTACATTTCATCGTATGTGGATTTTACCTCAATTCAAAACATGAAAAAGGACTCACACAAAGACCTGTACATGAATGTGTATGTAGAAAAGCAACAGGGGTTACAGTTAGGAGGATCTTTGCAGTGTCCTGGTGAAAGATGATGGCATAGTCTAGGCTAAGGAGATGGAGATGAAAGATTGGAGATGGTGTGGAGATAGGATATGGAGATGAAGAGAAGTCAACAAATTCAGGATATACTCTGGAGGTAGAAGCTGAGGGAACCCCATTGTTGATTGTGTGAGAAGAAGAGAGGAATCAAGAATGACTTTTAGGTTTTTCCTATAAGCATCTGGATGGGTGATGCTGTCATTTACGGAGCTGCGGAAGCCTGGGATGAGTAGGCTAGGGGAGAGGAAAATCAGGAGCTCTTTTTTAACCATGTTAAGTCTGAGATGTTTATTAGACTTCTTGGGTATTTCAGCAGCGGATTTCTGGAAAAGATGCTTCCATCTTTTATTGTTAAAATATAAACTTTCAATCTGGTCCAGTGGAGGATGCTGTGATGATAGGTGGCAGTAGAATGTAGTTCCTTGAATTTGTGATAGAGTCAGGAACAGGCTTATGAGAAGCAGAATTAGATATACTTTAAAGTTTCTGTATGACTGTGGACCCAACAGATAGAGAGAATAAAAAAAAATGTTGAGGATGAGATGAAACAATAAATAGTTGAATCCAAGCAATGGTGTAGTCACCTGACTGGAGGTTTCTAAGAACTAATGAGGCTTGAAAATTAGCTAATGATATGATTTGGATTTAGGGATGTTAGTTATCTGCTGCTACATAACAAACTACCCCAAAATTTATATTAATAACAATATAAATGTTTATTATCTTACACAGTTTCTGTGGATCGGGAATTTGGGAACAGCTTAGTGAGTTTTGTTTTTCAGCAGGAAGGGCTTAATTGTTGTTGTTTTAATATTTTTCAGGTTTAAAAAGTGTTTATAAAGCTTTTAATTCCCAGTAGGAAAATGTTATCTGAATGATTGTTCTAATAGCAAACCACTGTAAATTGTTTCAACTGCATTTGGGACAGAGGGAGAGAGATTATTTTCAAAGCACCGTAGCTTTCTTCCTGAGAAGGTCAGAGGTACACTGGTTTGTATGATTGCGACATCCACTAGGTGATCTTTCCTTCATGGGCTTTATCTGTCAGAAGGGCCTTAGGCTTCACCTCCCAATTTGGCTGAAGATTTACTGATGAGATTCACAACCTTTGGGTTGCTCTGATATTTCAACATATTTGCCAAGCTCTGGGGCACATCCTGGAAGGCCGTCATAACTTCTGGATCCTGCGTGGCCGCAAGAACCTCTGGATCACTAATCGTTTCATTGAGCCCAAGCATTCCTGCCCTTCCAGGCATACCCTCTCCCATTCCAGGCGTTCCTCCAGGAAAGTTACCAGGTGTCGGCCCAGGAAAGCCACGGAAAAACAGCCACACTGAGTTTCTGATGTCTTCTGACTCATTCCCCCCTCTGGGCTCTCTTATGTTCTTCCCGAGCCTTCTTAAGCCTTTCTCTTTTTCCTTTGATCTCTCGCTCTTCATGTTTTCCCTCATACTTTCTCTGATGTTCAGCAATTTTCTGGGCCCTTGGTTGAACTTCTTTCAGCATTGCACTGGCACCTTCATCATAATCCAGTTTACAGGCAAGGGCAAGATCACGGACTGCTTCTGCACGATGGCCCAGAGGTATGCGCGCTTTCCCGGCCCACTTGTAAGGCTGAGCTGAATCAGGATTTATTTCAATATCTCTGTCACAGTCTCAGATGACAGCATTTGGCTTCTGTAATTTGATGAAGACACTGGCTCTCTTGGCATATGGAATGGCCAAGCAAGGATTCAGCCTGATTGTATCTGTGAACTAGTCAATGGCTTTCTGTAGTTCACCATCATTTAGGGCCTCAATGGCAGCCACATTTTTATCCTTTGCCTCATGCATCATCCCCTCAGTTATCTCAACATTTTCATCTCCCATTTCTTGAGGGGGCAACCGTGTCTGGTTCAATCGCACCTTCAATTTCTAGATCACTTTCCTCACTTGATGTTTCATCTGTCTTTATGTTTTCCTCTGATTTCTCACTATCTGGTTTTTCTTTCTTGGTATGTGCTGATTTAGTTTTATGAGTAGCAGGTGGTATTTTTCCTCCAATGACCTCCACCCGCTCCCTCAGGAAGTGCATTTCTTCAGTGTTCAGGACACTGGCATCCTGCTTACACATCTTCATGAGGGTTCAAAGCTCGCTCACTTTGGGAAGGTCCATGGTCCGGCAAGGCTGAGGCTGAGGTCGGATTCCAGCCCAGGGCTCTAGCTCAGCATGACTATGTAGAAGGGTGAGGCTGCTTAGTTTTGAGTCCCAGTCCCTCTTAAAGTCGCAGTCAATATGTTGGCCAGGGCTACAGTTTTTGAAGGCTTGACTGGGGCTAGAGAATCCATTTCCCAGATGGGTGATTCATACACATGGCAAGTTAATGCTGGCTGTTGGTAGGAGGACTCAGTTCCTTACCACGTAGACGGCTCCCTGGGCTGCATGAGTAGCTGGCTTCCTCCACAAAAAAAAAATCCAAGAGTGTGCAAGGTAGAAGAAGCAATGTCTTTTATGTCCTAGCTTCAGAAGTCACTCTCCATCATTTCCACAATATCCTATTGATTACAGGTCAGCCTCATTCAGAGTAGAAGTGTCTACACAGGGAAGTGACTAATAGGAGGAGAGCATCGTCGGAGGCCCTGTTGGAGGCTGGTGTCAGCTCCCTTTTTAAGTTTTGTAGTTTATGATATATTAGCAGTATAAAGGGACTCATCTTCGTAGTGGTGTATGAGAAAAATTCCCCGAGATACTCGTGGCTCCAGACCTCATATGCAATTCAACCAGCTTTAGAAATATCATCAAAAGAATTTGAGAAGATAAACTTTTTTTAAAGCAATAAGCATTTTTTAAAACATTGAGAAGGCTTACAATTAAATATAGTAGTGTTCTAAAAATCACACACATGGTATTAGTATTTTTGTGTAAAGGAATCTGTATATTTAGTGTTTTAAGTTTTTATAATGTTTAGGAGAATACGACCTATTGGAATGACACGTTGTATGTGTAATGCTTATTTAAAATGTGTAACTAAGTAATTGCTTTACATTTGTGATTTTAAGTGGAAATTTTTCAAATGTAAATACACTATTAGACATTTAAAAAACTTAAAATTAACATATTTATAAGATTAATTTATTAGATATATGTGAATTACTTAAGTACTTGGAAAGTGTTTTTTGGTTTTGGTTTGTGTTTTGGTCAGACAACTGAAGAACTTAAAAAAAAATAAATTGAATATATTAAATTTATAAATGTAGTTAAAATATTTAAAGTAGGTTAATTAACTGTGACCAAACATTCATCAAAAGTCCCCTTAGAGGGAATTCCCTGCTGGTCCAGTGGTTAAGACTCTGTGCTCTCAATGCAGGGGGCCCTGGTTTGATCCCGCACGTCTCATCGAAGATCCTGCATGCGGCAATTAAGACCCGGTGCAGCCAAGTCAAATACAAAAATAAATATATATATTTTAAAAAGCCCCTTTACAAGGGGTTGTTTAAATTTAGCTATATCTATAAAATTTTATAAATTTATAAGCTTACAGGAAAATCTCCTTGGGTTTTGATTTTGTAAAGTCAAGCATTAATTTTTCAAAACCAAAGTAACTTTTGAATACTTTTCCTTGAATGCACAAAAGTTAACCTTAAGTAAATAGATTCACTTTACTTGGATGGCAGTGGGGGAAGGGGGAGAAGAGAGATTTTGGCTGATGGGCCAAGTCTTGCCTGACTAGGCTTGGGCCTGACTCCTGTTCCTGCCTGATGGCTGAGCTGGTCCACCAGTATAAGCTCTTCCCTGCCAGGGCCAGAAGGGGTGAGGCAGAGGGCAGGGAGCCAGGCCTCCACCTGGATTGTCTGTTCCCCACTCCCACCTCCTTGATCTCACTGTGCTCTGTGCATGTAATAAGTGCGTCACTAGCCTTAATACCAATCCACAGCATGATTCTCGCTCTCTCCAAAGAAGCTGAGCACATGGTACAATGGTCCTTATTAACTTGCTCTTTGATTGTCCAAGGGACTTCTAACGGACCTGCAGGACTAATCGTGGCTGTATGAAGCAGAGAGTACAATAAAAGAACATCAGAGGGTCCTGGACGTAAAAGCTGCAAATTCACCACATTGTAGTGATATGACTTACAGATAGAAAACAAAAAAATAGCCAAACATTGATTAGTATGGGGTAGCACAGTCTCACATTTAGCTTTGGGTTGTAATATTGAAGTTTTTAATTTACTATAACTGAACTATGCCTGAACACCCTACCCAGCTGGGTTGTGGGCAGGAATGCTCTTCAATTTCCTATTAACTGGGGCTTCCCTGGTGGTGCAGTGGTTGAGAGTCTGCCTGCCGATGCAGGGGACACGGGTTCGTGCCCCGGTCCGGGAAGATCCCACAGGCCGCGGAGTGGCTGGGCCCGTGAGCCGTGGACGCTGAGCCTGCACGTCCGGAGCCTGTGCTCCACAACGGGAGAGGCCACAACAGTGAGAGGCCCGCGTACCGCAAAAAAAAAAAAATTTCCTATTAACTGTATTTTTGTGTCTTCCATGAAAGTTCAACTCCCAGTTCCTGCTTTTTGCCTGGGATGGCGTCTAGGTGCCTGCAGAGAGCCTCAGCAGTCCTGAGCGCCAAAACAGGGGCTGCTCTTTGTCACAGATGCCCTGCTCTTTGAAATGGCACCTGCCTAGTGCCTGACCCTGCCGCCCTTCCCATGGGTTTTAGCATAGTTTCCAATTGCTGCTGTAACAAGTTATCACAGACTTGGTGGCTTAAAAGAACGCTTTATCCTCTCATAGTTCTGGAAGGTGTAAGTCCACTATCAAGGTATCATCACCTCCTGCTGAAGTTTCCAGGAAATACTTCCTTGACTCTTCCTAGCTTCCGGTGGCTCCTGCCAATCCTTGGCATTCCCTGGATTGTAGCTGCATCATTCTCATTTCTACCTCCATCTTCACATGGCCCTCTTCCCTCTGTATGTCTCTCTGTGTCTTCATGTGGCCTTCTCATTAGGATGAGAAGTCAGTCATTGGGTTTAGGGCCCACACTAATCCAGCAAGATCTCATCTAAACTAATGACACCTGCAAAGACCCCGTTTCCTAATAAGAAAGGTCACATTCTGAGGGTCCAGGTGGACATGAATTTGGGGAGATACTATTCAACACAGCATACCATTCAACACACAAAGGTACTGGGGCTGCAAGTTCAGGCCATGTTTAGAGCCAGGTGCTTGAGGACGTGGAGTGTTGTGTTGAGGATGCTGAGGTTTGCTCTCTACCCAAAGAGGAGGCATCAAGTGCTCTATGCAGGAGAGTATTATGGTCAGAGTTTCATGAAGGATTGCTTTGGTCACAGTGTGTAAAATAAATTGGAGCAGGGAGGGCTAAGGAGGAAAGAAAACCAGTTTTATCATTGGATAATCAAGTGATATGTAATACAGTCTTGAGTCAGGATAGATGGTATAGGAAGAAGAGGAAGGGACAAGTGGGAGACGTATCATAAATTCAGAGTTAACCAGACTTGGCAATTAATATGTGGTGGGTGGGAGGAAGCAGTGAAGAAAGGGAAGTGTGTAGGGGGCTGAACAATATGGGTGGTCCCTGAACATCGTTGAGTGGTTGCCAAATGAGAGATAGTATTACCCATAGGGCTGGGATTAAAGAGAAAGGCAAGGCTTGAGGATCCCACAGTGGTGGACCCCAGTGACATTATGAGTGGTTAGGGAGTTGGAAGTAGGCTCTTTCAGTTGGGATTACTTCCATGAAAAGTATTCTGCGTTTGTATAAGAGGATTCCATGGCATAGGCCTCACCTGCTTTTGCTTTTGTTTTAAATTTTTTTTTAAACAAACCCAATTTTTATTTAATTTATTTATTTATTTACTTTTGGCTCCATTGGGTCTTTGTTGCTGTGTGCGGGCTTTCTCTAGTTGTGGCGAGTGGGGGCTACTCTTCGTTGTGGTGCGTGGGCTTCTCATTGTGGTGGCTTGTCTTGTTGTGGAGCACGGGCTCTAGGAGTGTGGGCTTCAGTAGCTGTGGCTCACTGGCTCTAGAGCGCAGGCTTAGTAGATGTGGTGCACAGGCTTAGTTGCTCCGCGGCATGTGGGATCTTCCCAGACCAGGGCTCGAACCCGTGTCCCCTGCATTGGCAGGCGGATTCTTAACCACTGCACCACCAGGGAAGTCCTGCTTTTGTTTTTTTTTAATATTCTTTATCTACATCAGGTTCTTTGTCTGGATAATGTATCTTTAATTTTAATAGATATTGCCAGGTTACTTTCCTAAAAGGCTGTAACAATTCACTTTTTTACTGGCATTGTATGAAATTTCCCTTTCCTCCTTATTCCCACGATTAATTTTTGCTATTTGAAAATATGACTTCTTTAAATGGCTGCAAAACATTCCGCCATATCAACACACCATAAAATACTTAAACATTTTCCTATTTTTGGACATTAGATTGTTTCCCATTTTTTGCTGTAATGAAATTAATAACCCAGAAATGGGCATTTTTATACATAAATCTTTGTCCATCCAATGATACTTACAATGAAACTTATAATTTGAAAGAGGATGACATAGGTATAGTTTCCTCAGGCTCTTGCTTTGTTGTTTTTCTTCCTGTGTGCCTTTCTTTCTTTTCACTGATAATATTTTAGGTGGACTGAGAGAGTTATAAGAAAAGGAAAGGGTTAAAACAAATAGATTTTTAATTTTCTTTGAATTCTATTAGTATATGCTATTCCTTATTCACTACCAAAGTGATCTGGAATTGTATTAAGCCACTATTAATTCCCTAATTTTACTATATGCATAGATGAAGTTTCTCATTTTATGGAGGGAAGAACAAATGCATTCTAGTATCCTAGCACTGTCTGTAACCTACAAAAGCAGCTTAACTTTTTGTTTTCTTAGACATCGAACTTCTGAAAAGCATCAAACTTTTCTTGCCATGATGATGAAAACAAAAGATGAGATTTAAATCTTGATACCATGAATGGTATATATTATAATATATGACTGGAAAATAAACAGCCTTTTCTATATTCTTCTCCCTTAAATTTTAGCTATTAGAGTCAGAATGCTTCGATTGCAGAATTCTCACTTGAGCAAGGTTTTTATATAACATTATTCATATTCTTGGCCTTGGATGCCAATTAAGTCTCTCAAGTCTAAAATTGCTTTGTTTGCTTTTTAAAGAAATCTGCCCACCTTACAGACCTACAAGTTAACTAACCAGCCTGCTTTCTTTTCCCCCCAGAGGACTTTGCTCTGTTGGTTTTCTGCCAGCTCTTCCTTTCAAACTGAAATAGTTCAGTTTCTCTGTTTCTAGAACATAGAATTCATTACTCCTGGATTTTTGCCAACAATGTCCCTCTCATGTTTTTAAAACTAAGATGAATGTTACAGAGTGACCTAGTGGGCTCGACCCATGATTAGAAGTCAGTCAGTGATATATTAGATGTCTGCATGGATGCTCTGTTCTGGGTAGTGGGGCTGCTAGGGGGATGGGCCTCTGGGAGGGTGGGGAGGGCATTCAGGGCGAAGCCTCGGGACTGGAGGGGAGAAATATGTGTGAGAGATTAGGTAAGATTTGGCTGATGTGAGGCAAGACTCAGATTCTTCCCCCACCCTCAGGGCCCTGGTGAGTCTCTACCATAGAAAGGGCATAGTCGTTAATTCCCTTCAGCCACTTAGATGGAAAACAGAAAGCCAGGTGACAGAGAATATTTATAAAGGGCTCTAAAAAGAACCACTCCATTTTTTTTTTTTTTTTTTGATTTTTCAGTTCTCCTTTTCTCTTCCTACCTCTGCAACCCTCCTTAGCCTCTTGTTTCTACTAGTAGTGAAAGGGTGGGCCTTCCTGCAGCAGAGCGGAGGTCTTAGGAATGTATACATCTGCACCGCCTTAGGCCAGGTGAATTTTTCATTCATGTGGCTCTGCTGAATAACATAAGGAGATTTCTTTACCTTTTAGGTTACTTTCTAAGAATATGTTAGTGTTTAAATTCTTTTCCAGGTGGCTATGTATTTTAAAATTAAGCTTTTCATGTTTAGATAATTGTAAATTCACATACAGTTATAAGAAATAATGCTGGGACATCCTGTGCGCCCTTTATCCGGTATTCCAAATAGTAACATTTTGTAAAACTATAGTTCAATATTATTGTAGGATACATTCACGTATAATATCATTGGCATTGATACAATCAAGATATATAACATTTCCATCACCAAGGATCCCTCATGTTGCCCTTTTACAGTCACATACACTTCAGTGCTTCCCTAACCCCCTCATTATCCCTTGGTAATCACTAATCTATTCTCCATTTCTATAATTTTGTCATTTCAAGAATGTTATGTAAATTGAATCATACAGTATATACCCTTTCGGTATCAGCTTTTTAAACTCAGCATGAATTCTTGGAGATTTGTGTTTGTATCAATAGTTTTTTTTAACTGCTGAGTAATATTTCATGGTATGGATGTAGTGCAGTTTGTTTACTGTTCACTCATTGAAAGACATCTGGGTTGTTTCCAGTTCTTGGCTACTATGAGTAAAGCCGCTATGAACATTTGTATACAGGCTTTCATGTGAACATAAGTTTTCATTTCTCTAGGCTAAATGCCCAAGAGTGCAATTGCTGGGCCTTGTGGTAGTTGCGTGTTTAGTCTTATAAGAAACTGCCAAACAGTTTTCAAGAGTGGCTGGACCATTTTACATTCCCACAAGCAATGTATGAGCAATCCAGTTTCTCCACATCCTTGCCAGCATTTGGTGTTGCCGCTATTTTTTTTTTTTTTTTTAGCTATTCTGATAGTAGTGTAGTGATATCTCATTGTGGCTTAAATCTGCATTATTTTCCTGATGGCTAATGATGTTGAACATTTTTTCATGTGCTTATTTGCCATCTGTATTTCCTCTTTGGGAAATGTGTTCATGGTTTTTGCCCATTTTCTAACTGAATTGTTTGATTTTTAAAAATTGTTGAGTTTTGAGTGTTCTCCATATAGTCTAGATACTAGTTCTTTGTTGAATATGTGGTTTGCAAATATTTTCTCTCAGTCTGTAGACTGATTTTTCATCCTCTTAACAGAGTATTTTGGAGAAAAAAATTTTAATTTTGAGAGACCCAATCTACTAAGTTTTCCTTTTATGGATTCTGCTGTTGGTGTCAAGTGTAAGAACTCTTTGTCTACCCCTAGATCCTGAAAATTTCTCCTATATATTTTTCTCAAGGCTTTATAATTTTACATTTAAGTCCATGCCACATATTTTTTTTTTTTTTGCGTCACGCGGGCCTCTCACTGTTGTGGCCTCTCCTGCTGTGGAGCACAGGCTCCGGACGTGCATGCTCAGCGGCCATGGCTCACGGGCCCAGCCGCTCCGCGGCATGTGGGATCTTCCCGGACCGGGGCACGAACCCGTGTCCCCTGCATGAGCAGGCGGACTCTCAACCACTGCGCCACCAGGGAAGCCCTCATGCCACATATTTTAAAGTAAGTTTTTAGTTCTCTGCTGTCTGAAATAAGCCTTAGCATGTGGAATCCTTTTTGCCCTCATTTTCTTTCTCAAGAATCTACTGAGTGCCAACTGACTCAAGTCACTGATACAATTCCTGACTGGGTCCATGATCCTGACTTTGTAATGAGTTAGCTGAGTGATGTCCTTAAAAGCATGAACTATGCAGGTAGACTGTTTGGGTTCAAATCCTGGTGCTGCCTCTCAAAAGCTTTATGATCTTTGGCAAGTTACTTAATCGCTCTGAACATCAGTTTTTCACGTCATTCAGATCTGGGTAAAAATAATAATACCTACTTCTCAGTTTGCTGCGAGAAGGAAATGACATATTAGGCATAAAATGATTAGCGCAGTGCCTGGCACGTGCACAGAAAACATTCAATAATTGTTAGTTGCTCCCCTTCCTGCTCCCTGTGCAGATTCTCTAGGCACCCTCCCCAACTCAGTCTTCCCCACAGTCTCCACTTCTTTCTTTCTACCTCTCCTGGTCTTAATCATTATATTTCTTTTATGAAACCTGTTTAACCTATTTTAGCATTTAACAGAATTTCCTATCTCCAAATTATTGTGGTATTTATATTTGTGGTCAGGTTACCTTTATTGTTTCATGTACGTATTATGTATCTTTCCAAATATGTGTCTCTTTGAGGGCATGTTCCTAGCCCTCCATAGAGTCTAGCTCTATGCTGGGTAACTGTCAAACACTCAGCAAGTCCCCAGTACAATGGTAGGGGTGAATCTAAATCACAACATGTTTGGGACTTCCCTGGTGGTCCAGTGGTTAAGACTCCATGCTCCCAATGCAGGGGGCATGGGTTTGATCCCTGGTCTTGGGGACCAAGATCCCGCATGCTAGTGCAATGCGGCCAAAAAAATAAATAAATGACAACGTGTTTCATTGAAAGCAATTTGGCAAAATTATTCCAAAGTCTTAAAGTCTTTGACCTAGTAATTTACTTTTTCAAAATCTATCCTAAGAATGGTCAAATAGTTAAACAAAAATTTATGCATAGGAATATTTCTTACAGCCTTATTTGTAAAAGTATGGCTTAGAGAAAAACATAAATGTGTAACAATAAAGAATCAGGAATCATGCAAATTCCATTTGTATGGTGGATTATTACACTGTCAATAAAATTCCATTTTCCTAACCATGGATTATAGAACTATAAGGATATTCACTAAAGCACTCTATATTAGTAAAAGCATAGAAATAACCTAAACCCCCAACTATATGGATAAGTTAAATAAAATATTGTCAGAAAACAGAAATACAGTATGATCCCATTTGTCTAAAAAATGTATGTCTATTTAGATACACATAAGTATACAAAAGACAGGAAAAATATACTCCAAAATTTTAGTGGTAATTGTCTTTGAGTAATAGCCTTTTGGTGATTTTAATTTTAATTTTGGCTTCTCTAAAATATAGTATTTAATACTTTTAGCATAAGAAAATAAGAATAAAAGTTATCTGTTTTTTAAATGGTGTTTTGGAGACTATTTAATTACACAAATATATTGATCATTCATCCATTGCATTAAAAACATTTATTAACTGCCTACCAACAGTTAGACCTAGTACTAGAAACATAACAGAGAGAACAATTGACAAAGTCCTTGAATCACAGTCTAGTGAGGGGTACAAAAAATTACAACAGTGAGGGAATATATTGATAATACTGAGTGTCATAGAAGCCTAGAAAAAGGTGGGGTTCGGGAGGTAGGATAAGCCTATTTGGTAGAACTTGAGTGCATTAGAGCCAAAAGAAGGGGTGTAGATAGGGAAGAATGATCCAAGTTTACGGTTATGCGTTTTCAAAGGTTCTGAATGGATACTGCTGAAGAAATGTTAAAAGCCATGGAGCAGGGGGAGGGTTTGGAAGGGGAACTAGCAAAAGTAAGTAGCTGTGTTGATCACACATTCTATCCTTAAGAGTAAACAAAAAAAATGGCAATTAATGGTGTTAAATGGGAATGCTAAGATCATATTTTTGCTTTAAAAGATCACACTGACCATTGAGTAGGGAATGAATTAGAGGAGGACGGGATTGGAGGGGGAGAGACAAGTTAGAAGGTGGTTTAAGTCACTGAGAAGATGGTAGTGGCTGTAGGGATGGAGAGATGAAGCCTGATGTAGATGTGGCCTGGTGACAGATTGGATTGGTGGTGGTGGTGATGATGGTGGAGGAGATGTCAAAGGAAAAGCAAGAGTCAAGGATGATGTTTTGACTCCTGGGTTTGCAAATTGTGGATGGTGGTACCACTAACTGAGATATGGAACACATGAGGAAGCACAAAGTGGGAGGGAAAAGGAGTTCACTTTGGCTATACCGAGTTTGGACTGCCTGTGGGTAGTCCAATGGGGTGTTCAGAAAGTTATTGGAGATACAAGTATAGATGTATGTTTTGGGGGGCAGTCATGAGAGTAGATGAGAACACCAAGAGATACATGTAGAATGAGAAGAGAATAGGGCTTAGGACAGAACCCTAAGGAAAACCAACATTTAAGAGACTGAAAGTGAAAAAGCAAATTGACTCAAAGCTCGTCTGGGACAGACATTTTTTGTGTGATGTAATTTACAACTCCTTCTGGGAAGCAATTAGCATTCCTGATAAAGTGCGTGAACAGTTTTCTGACAGACTTTAATAAGACTGAGAACTCCTTCTGGGAAGCTAGGGTTACCCATCCAGCTGATTGACTAACCTAATAATCTTTAACCAGATGTTCTTTTTTTTGTATCCATTTCTAAACATGGCTGGTGAACCATTCCTTTTTTCTTATAAAATGTCTCAACCAAAATTACTCCTGCAGTTGAATTTTCTAAAAAACCTCTCATTTACTCAGAAACAATTTGTCTGAGGCATTGCTGTAACAAAAGAGAAAGAGGAGCCTGCAAGAGAATTAGAAGAGGACAGAGAGGTAGGAGAGAGACCAGAAGAGTGTTGATGTTATGTGAAAGAAGACTTTCACCAGGTAAAAGTATTTCAAGAAACAGGGCATCAACAGACAACAGTGTTAAATGTGAGTGAAAGGTCAAGTAAAACAAGGATGAGAAATTGCCCCTGATTTTAGCAGTAAGAATGTCAGTGGTGATCTTGGCAAGGGCAGTTTCTCTGGGGTGATTGGGGGGCATAAGTCAGATTTCAGTAGGCTTGAGTACAGACCATTCTTTCAAAAAGTGTGACTACAAAGGGGAAGGCAGGGGAAGGGAGATTTGAGGCTGTTTCATTTTAGAGGGAGGCAGAAGTATATTAAATATGTTTAGGAAAGAGTCAGTAGCCAGAGAAGTAGAAGGTACCTGAAAGAGAAGGGCTAATCTTGAGTCAGAGACCAGAAAAAGGTGAAGCCAGCCTGCAGAGACTGAGCCCAGGTGAAGGGAAGGTCACATGCCTCCCATTGTGATAGAAAAGGGGGAGGGTGAGCCTGCAGGGAAGACCTTTGGCAAGTTTGGTGGTAGAAGGTCAGAGGCATTCCTCTCCAGTGGCTTCTGTTACATCTGTGATGTAGAAGGTTAGGAGCTCTGCTGAAAATGCCTAGGTAAGTGGCAGGATGGCAGACTGAGGACAGGGAGAAAGTTCTGAGCAAGATCCCAATGAGAGGGCTTCCCTGGTGGCGCAGTGGTTGGGAGTCCGCCTGCCGATGCAGGGGACACGGGTTTGTGTCCTGGTCCGGGAGGATCCCACATGCCGCGGAGCGGCTGGGCCCGTGAGCCATGGCCGCTGAGCTGCGCGTCTGGAGCCTGTGCTCCGCAACAGGAGAGGCCACAACAGTGAGAGGCCCGTGTACCACACACAAAAAAAGATCCCAATAAGAATGGGAGATTGAACTGTCTGGGGAAATAGTGAGTGATTTCAGGACGTGGTGGAGGATAATGAAAACTTCGTGGAAACAACCAGCACAGGTCTGTGATTTTTTTCCTATGATGCTTTGAAGTCCTGATTTAGGCATGAGGACAAGTAAACTGGACTGTCGTTAGTGAAACCACTGAACCTTTGCAGCTCCCTCTGGCCATCCTTTAAATATGACTCCTTAGTTTGGAGCCTAGACTCTGTTTCCTTCTTACTTTATAGACACTTCCAGTTGATCTCATCCACTCCCATGGCCTCAGTTAACCTCTCTATGCTGATGAATCCTTAACCAATGTTTGCAACCCAGCCTTCCTCTAGAGCAGCAGACTCTCAACCCCATCTGCCTTGCGGGCATCTTCAGTTGTCTCCTGAAGCTGAACTCATCATATTTCCACTCTCGCATTTCCTTTCCTCAGCAATTTCCTTCCTTTCCTTTGCTCCGGGAGCCAGGGGTTTGTCGTTTTCACCACGCAAGCCTCTCAGCGCTTAGTGAATGTCTGGTGGAATTTCAAATGAAGAATCCACTCAGTTCTCTAAGCCAGAGACCTGGGAGTCATCTTTTAACCCAACTTCTTCACCTCTAACATCCAATCCATCACACACAAGTCGTGTCCACAACTAAACGTGCCTCATGGCAGGAAAAAGAAAAAAGTAAATTATCAAACAATTTTAACAAAGAAACTTAAGTGTTGGCTTTAACCCCTTTTCTTTGCTTCCTTAAAATTGGAACTAAACCAGTGTGTGTGGGGTGCCTCCCTCCCTGCTTTCTCTCCCCCTCTGCACTCTGCAGCCTTAGAGAAAGTGGGAGCGAGTTTTTCATTTGCTAATGATTTGGGCTCAGGTTATAATGGACCATTAAGGTGTTTTGTGGAAGAAAAGAGGAAAATGGAGCTTTCCGGTGAGGGATAAAAAGACTGTGGAGGGGCACCCCGCGACTCGAGGGAGGAGGGGCCTGGGATCTGACCCAGACTTTTCCGAGAAGGGGGGCCGAGAAGGACCCTGCGAGGGGCCCGAGTTCTCCTGGCCGTGGCCAGCTCTTTGTCCGCCCCCGCTTTGCGTGCAGGGACAGGGCTTGGACAGCTCAACCTGTTCACTGCCCAACAGGACCTTCCTTGGGTTGCCCAGACGTTGTTCCCTCCCGGGACGCCACAGGGACCCCGTAAGCCCCAGCAACATCCCTTGGGCACCTAGATGGCTGGGGGAAGCTCTCACAGCCCTGCCCGGAGCAGGCGCTGAACGGGGCGCGCTAGAGACCTCCGGAGGACTGGGACAGCGTTAAGCATGCCTCCATCACAGGCTGCTTTGCGTACTTGTCTCCCTTCCGTGCGTGATCAGTGGCTGTCCTCCACGCCTCCGTCTCTCACCTGGTAACTGCAGAAAGCCTCCTGCCTCGTGTCACTTTCACCACCCGTTCCTCACACAGAAGCCAGAGGTTTTGTTTAAAAACAAAACCCCAAACAACACCCCACTAGACCCCCATCCTCACCCCAACCCCAATCTGGCTAACACCTGTAATCTTTCAGGTGTATATGCTTCCCCCGCACCCTGTAGTTAATCGTCGTCACCTGTTTATGTTTTTAACTACTCTACGGGCAGAGAATAGACCTATTTGCCTCTTTACTTGCAACCTTGTCTCCTGTGCTTCGAATGTGGTGGATGGAAGCAAGATCTACTCAGGTGGTTCTCAAACTTGAGCGTGAATCCGAATTACCTGGAGGGCTCGTTAAAACACACATTGCTGGATCCCCCTTTCCAATTCAGTAGGTCTGTGGTGGGGACGGAAATAATGGATCTCTGACAGGTTCTCAGGACCAGTTGCTGCTGCTGGTTGGAGATCACATTTTGAGTTACCACCGCTCTGCATCTAGTTAGAGAAGACTGGAGGGGTAGATTGGAGTGACTTTTCAGATAAGAAGAAAGGTGGGTGGGAAACAAGCTTTGGAAGTCTTGGAGGTATGGCTAAAATAGAGATTTGAATTCAATATTAAATTTGGCAAAACTTCCCAATAGTTGACAAGTTTGAGGGAGTAACTATGAGAATACATGGTTGAAGTGGCCTGTAAATGAAGTAATGATATGCAGGCTGGCAAAGACCTGGAAAAAAGTTACTTTAAAAAGTAAAATACTGAAATGATAAAGATGAAAGAAGTGAAAAGGAAGATTGTAAAATGAAATATGTACCATCATTCCAATTTTATTAAAAATGCCTAGGAAAAAACCTGAAAAGGTATGGCAATGTTTATAATAGTTATCCTGATGGGTGAGTTTTATCACCTTTCTTCGCCTTTCTAAATTTCAAAAATTCTCTCCATCATCTTGTTTGCCCTTCATGACTGAGAAAAGCTTCTCCTGTTTTGAACCTCCTCAGTCTTGGGCATTTCCATCTGGCTGAATTAAATTATTTCTTCTGTCCCTCTGTCAGACTTATTTCTCTTTGACATCTTAAACTGTGCCAGAAGTATGAAAATCAACAAAATTAAAATAATCAAATCAAAGACAAGCAAAAGAAAACAAAGAAAAGGAAGAAAGAACCTCAAGAAGAGAAATAATTTAGTCAGTCCTGACACCAGCAAGAAAGTATCTTGGTCATTGGCCTTCCGATCATTCTATATATTGGAAGGTTGTGACCACCTGCCTGGAGGTTGTAACCACCTGCCTGCCAGGCTGTTCATGACTGGTGACCTCATCGACTGGTCAGTCAGGGAGCTCTATTCCTAATCTCTTACCCATCACCTCCTGTTTCTTCTCATGGGGTCAGGCATGTGCTGAGGATCGTTCCCAACTTTACTCTTCCTGTACAGAGTTCTACCTACTTATCCCTCTTTGAATTAGATCCCCTCCCAGCCAAATAATATCACTCAAAAACGTTATTCTTTTCTGTAATTGATTTATTAAAATTATTAAAATAAAAAACTGCTTGACAACTTAAGCTCTCTTAATAACAAGGTTTATTTGGGGCATAAATTCAAAGTTCCAAACAGTTAAAGTACATATAAACTTTTAGAACACAACCTGTTTTATCCATGAGAGCACTTGTGCAATAAATATTGTGTATACATTATTTGTCGTAACATATACCAGTTGGCAATGGTATTTGCCAGGAAGAATTTCTTGCGCATTTCTTTAAGGAATGAGATATATAGGACTTTGGCATATGTATCTACTTCATTCCAAAGATGAACGATTCTGAATTTTGTGTCTAGGCCTTGTAATTCTTTACGTACAGAGTAGAAACAAATGAAATAACTAAGTAAACATTTATAGGTTTAATCATGTATGGTTTCAAAATCAGGAATATGAATATATATTCAAATTTTTTCTATAAAAATCTATAATTATGGAAGAAAATAATTAAACTGTATGCCTACAGCAAAATGAAAGGGATATATAAAATTTTAATTATGACCATGCACACTGATCAGACAAAGAAAGACTAGAATCTTGATATTTCAACTACACTGACTACTCTGTACCTATTTTCTTGAATGTCCTTTTATCTCTGATAATAAAGTGTGAATTAACAGGACCATTCTAGAGACCAGGAAATGGTGATCATGGATGATTTGGTACATTAAGACAATAAGTGACAGAGTAGAACCAGAAACTCATTTTCCTAATTGCCAGCTTAGTACTTCTTATTCTAGACTGTATTAAATGTGCTGCCACAAGGCAAACCATGTCATTGCGGGTCCCATTTTAGAAATAGGTTGTATACAAGTTTCCTTTGTGGTCAGGCAAAAGACACCTATTTAAAAAATGTCAATGGCTGATCATTAATGACAAAATGTTTTTACATGCTGTTTATTGATTCAAGTTGTCCTCCATTTCTACAAATAATCATTACCTTTTAAGTTTGGTAAGAACAATCAGAAATTACTGAGAAAAGGGATGTTGGATATCATCTTGTCTATCATCTCAGTGGGAAAACTAAGACCCAAAGAAATTTTTCAGAGTTATAGTGTGAGTTGATGGGAGTCTCCAGACTTTTAGTCCAGGGCTATTTATGGCACATGGCACTACCTCAGCAGATCAGTATTCTGAAACAGTGTGGCGTAACTGAGAGGATGTTTCTGGGACCATCAGTCTTGATCAACGTTATCAGTGTTGGGAGTTTGTGTGCCATTTTACCTCTTTATTTTTCTCATCCATTTATTCAATACACTTTCATTTTGTTGCCTGATGTTTTGGGAGTGGGGACAGTCAGAAAAAAATAAGTTAAAAGCTAAGTGGCAAATGTGATTTATTTTTACTTTTAATTTATTTTTTTTGCAGGGGAATGAGTGAAGTAAGGTTGGCTGGAATGTAGAAAAGTTGCAATTTTCAATGGAGAGAAGGCCAAGAAAGAGAGATGGGGAGGGGTGGCCTTCCTACTGCCAGGGCCTCTGCTGGGCACTTTTATGGAGTTATCTCATTCCCCTTAACACCCCTTTAGGTATAGGGCCTGTTAACCTCATTTTATTACTCATGAAGAAATTGAGGATCAGAGCAGTTTTGTAATTTACCCCACAGTCACACAGCTGATAACCTGTAGAGTCAGATTCAATGCAGGGTCTGTATGGCTGCGAAGCCTGTGCCCTTTTACTTTTGCAGTAGAGTATGTGAAAGGTGAACCAATGAAAATAACAGTAACTGCAGTGCAATATTAATAACAGTAATAATGATAGAATAGTGCTTTACATATGTGCTCTCTTTGAACGGGATTAAGTGAGCACATGAACAGGACTGATAGGGTGTCTTTGTACTCTTCATTAGTGAAGCAGGCAAGGGAGAAAGAGGACATATACTTAAGATTTCCTTTGGTTTACTTTGCTTTCTGAAAAATATTTGGAAGGCTCAATTAGTTTTGTTTTGCCACGTTTATCAGCTTATTATGTTCTTGATGTGGGTGGATGGGTTGGTGTGTGATTGTGTGAAATCAAACCTGATATATTCAGAACAATTCTCCCAGTGGATAAATATGCCTTTGGGTTTGATATTGAATTTTGTAATTAGTGATCTCTGTTCCTGTTTACTGAATGGGATTTTTAATCTGTACCCAGGTCTTTTCCCTTCTGAAGCTGAATGTCATATATACTCATTTCTTTTGGGGACCCACAAAAGACGTATGTTAAACTCCAATGAAAAAGTAAGTTATACCCCTAAATTAATCTCTGGTAGCTAATTTTATATTAGTCTGCAGCTCCAGTTTTAGAATTAAGCCCAATTCTCATATTTGCAAGGCGATGTCCAGTTCTGTGACACTGTGTAACATAAAGGTGGTGTCAATTTATAAATAATTACTGTCTCCTAATGAATTAGTGATCATTTACAACTATCATTTCGATACAAACTTAAAGATGGGTTCCGGCTCCAAAACTGGATTTTCTGTATTTAAAAATGTCATTCTAATTCGCAACTCCCCAAAACTGTTACTACGAAAGAACTATGCCATTCAGCCTAAAAATAAAACCTCTCACCCAAACTACACTCCTTAATAGCCACATTTTAATCTACATAATTTTAAACTAAGTTGAAAGAATCCATTTCTAGTGCAGTGATGTCAGACAAGAGTTGGAACTGGGACAGTGTGAAAGGGATAATTTAAAAGCCCACCCCCCTGCTTGGAGACACCTCAAGAATTTCTAGGCTCACAAGGGATATGAAGGAAGAGATTTTAAAAGCCGAAGAGTGCTGCTCTTGGCAAGCCCCTGCGGACACAGGCCGAGCCGGCTGCGGCGAGGGCCGCGAAGAGTTAACAAGGGACCGAGCCCCCCTCGCCTCGGGCTCTCCGCGCGCTCCCCCCGCCCTCCTGTCCCCACCCTCTCGTTTTGGCAAGGGATTAAAGTGCTCCCCCCTGTGGCAGCAGTGACCCAGAAATGAGTTTGATTCACACAGTCCTTCCTCCATAACCAGCCAAACGCCCGTCCGAGAGTGCCTCCCTGCGCGGGCGCCGGGTGTGTGCGCGCGGGCGAGAGCAGGGGCCCGCCCGGCTCCCCGCCCGCCAGTCAGTCCGCCCGCCCGCCGCGGCCCGAACTCATGCGGCGCGGAGCGAGCGGCGAGGAGCCCAGCGCCGCGGCCGAAGCCCTCCGCAGCAGGTACGCGCGCGGGCCGCGGGGGGCGCGCGGGGAGGGTGCGCCGGCCCAGAGTCCGCGCGTGTCCGCGTGTGGGTCTGTGTGCGCGTCCCGATCCGGCGGCGGCGGCGGCGGCGGCGGCGGCGGCGGCGGCGGCGGCGGCGGCGGCGGCGGCGGCGGCGGCGGCGGCGGCGGCGGCGGCGGCGGCGGCAGGACGAGCAGAGAGGCTCAGCCATATTTGATGGTTTTGTTGCTTTGCTCGGGAGTTCTCGGGAGTAATTTAATGCCGAAGGTCGCTGCCTAGTGGAAATAATATAGTACGTCATTAATATGGCGCCAAAAGATTGGGTTCTCGATATGTAGCGAGGAGGGAGGGCACGCAGCCGCCGAGTGCAGCGTTACTATCCCACCAGTAACTTGGGCATTGCCGGGGCGGGGGCCGGAGGAGGAGGAGAGGATGATTTTTGGATCCTGAGAATTGATCTATGTTGGATCAGTAAGTTTTATTATGATTATTTTTCAATTTTGGGGAACTGAAGACTTAGAGCTTTTTCTTCTTTTGGGTTTGTGAAGAACATGCGGTTTTCAGGCCAATCATCAATTAAAACGCGTTCAGAAGCAGAAGCCCAGTTTAGTTGGCTTTAGTTTATTAGAATTTTTTAAAAAGCCGAAGTGCATTAGGTTGTATGAAAGTGGAAAGCATAGTAGCAACTTGGTAGACAGATGGCAATGGCAGAACACAGGTCCGTGTACATATATGAATCCAGAGTGTGTGTGACCGTGGTGGTGATGGTGGTGGTGCGGGGGGAAGGGACGACTGTATTTGTCCAAACATAGGTGTGTGTGTATAGGTACATCTGTGTAGGGTGGCCGCAGCCTTAGCTCTTGTCACCGCGTCACCACATGTCCAAAATATTCATTGCATCAATTCAAGGGCAGTGAGGGAGGGGTGGTGGTGGGGGGGGTGGTGGAGGGACAGTTTAGAAATTAGATTCTTCTAAATTGGGTTTCCAATGATCAGACCTTTTACTTATAGCGAGACTGCCTGTGAAGTGTAAAACCCTTTATCGGTGAAATTAGGAAGGAGTTGCACTGGTAGAGCAAACTACCGATTAACCATGAACTTAAAACGGATTGCAACTTGCAACCTTTGGCACCATCTGCAAATTGTGGAGGTGGTATCGCTAGGTCTTCGCTGCCTGAAATGAACGTGCAGTGTGCACCCCGGGACTGCAAGTTGCAAAGCCCTTCAGTGCACGTGTCTTGTGCCTGCGAGTGTGTATTTGTGAGTTGGGGGCTGTTGTTCGATAGCTAGCAGGCTTTCCGGGTTGTTGGAGCTGGCTTGCAAATGCGGGAGAGGGATGGAATGTGGAATGTTGACCGGGGAACCGAATCCTGTCGGAACGGTCCCATTTGCTGGAGAAATTCGATCCTTTCCACCTCCTTCCCGCTCCCCCCGCCCGCCTGCGGGCTGGAGGCGGGGCCGAGGACGCGGCTGCTGCTCAAAGTGGTGGAGCGCGGCGGCGGGAGGCAGGTGCACGGCACCCGCCAGTGGGGGTGCCTCAACTTCCGCGGGCGTTTAAATAGCAGCCTCTCTCCCCTCCCACCGGTAATAGGTGACCTGGCGGCCGAGGGCGGCGGGGGGAAGGGGACGGGGGATACCCGGGAGCGAGCCTCCGCGGCACGTGGGCAGGTGCTGGGTGGCCCTGGGGCCAACTTTTGTGGCCCGCCTTTGGCGTTGGAGGAGAGGTGGCTCCATGTGGAAATGGGGGCGGGCGGCGGCTGAGGCGCTGCTTTCTCGGCCGCGGCTGGAGCGTCACCTAACGGTCCCAGCAGAGCTGCTGGGCCCGGGGTGGGGGGCTTCGGGGGCGGGGACGCCCGGCCCACCGCGCCCGCGCCGCGGGAACCCCGCACAAAGCCCGAGGCGCGGGGGCGGCCACCGCGCTCCCGCCTGGGGAACTGCCCGAAGCCCGTCGCCGTCCCCGCGCTGATTCCGGCGGGCGGCCGCAGGCGTTTGTTTGTTGGTTCCGCGCCGCCTTCCTCGTCGGATGGCTTCCTGTGACAGAGGTGATACACAGTTTCCAGAACTGTCTGGGGGCGGGAGCGGGCGCCGAGCCCTCTCCTAGCTGCTCGCGGCCGCCGCAGCTCCCGCTCCCGTCTCACAACCGTTTCTCGCCGGCGCGCCCGCCCCAGCCCGAAGGTGCCGCCCGGGAGGGTCTCGGGGAGGGGACGGCGCGGCCGTTTCCAGCGGCGCAAGTGGCTTCTACACGCGAGGGAGCGTTTGATTTGCAACTGGGGCCGAGCGGATTGGTGCAGCTGGCGGCGGCGGGGCGGGAGGAGCGGCGGCGGCGGCGGCGGGGGGTGGCCACTTTCAAATGGAGAGGGCGGCGGCGGGGACGCCGCTGCGGAGGGAGCGGGGCTTGGTTGCGCCACGAGAAGGTGTCATCACTGCACCGGGGCTAATTCCGGCGGAGGTGCCGGGAGTTACTTTCCCCTCCTCCCGCGCTGTTGTTTCTGTCGCCTTGGGAGGAGGAGGAGGAGAGAGAGAGAGGGAGGGGGCAGCGTCGCCGCGCGAAGCCGCGGCCTTGCGCACACCCCGGCGGGCCGCGGGAGCCGCGCGGTGCGTTCTCCGGTGCGGGGCGGCGGCTCAGTTCTCCCCTCCCCGGGATCCCCCTCCCCCTTCCTGGGGTCCTCAGCTTTCTCTCTTCGCAGCCCACCCGCACTCTCCCCCCCTCCCACACGGGTTCCGCATCCACGGGTCCTTCGCCCCGGGTGCTCCCTGCCCTGTCGTACACCCTCGCCCCGGCTTCCCCACCCTGGGCTCCCCCGCCCCGGCGCGCGGGGGCGGCCGTAGTCCCGGCACCCGGTGAATGCAGCGTGCAAACAAAAAAGCGGGCGATTTAAACGTGCCTTCGAAACCCGTTAGGAATGCGTCGTCACCCGGAGACCGTTTAAAAGCAGCTTGGGCTGGTTTTCTAGTAACGAGGAGGGAGGCGCCCACCTCGCTTCGGCGGCGGCGAAGGTCTGCCGCCCTCTGTTTACCACAGCCGAGGGGGAATTTAAATTTTCTTTTTGTAAAGTGATAGCTGCAGTTGAATGACTTGACACGGCTACATTTTTAGGAAATTGCGAGAGAATCTGAAGTTTCCATTAATGGCAATGCTTAGGGGCTTCTTTCCCAAAGGTTTTTATTAGGGAACTATTTTTCCTTTTTAGAAAACCCGCTGCGAAAGGCTAGCTCTCTAGTTACCTACGTGGCTCGAGGCTAATATCTTTCGAAGTTAATGAACTAGTTTTAAGATCCAGAGAAATTATTTCCCTGAAAGCTGATTTAGGCAGTGATCCACCAATGGTTGGAGATTACTTTAGTAAGTGGTATTTGACCAAATCACAGCTAATCAAGATTTAATCGCTTTTAGGTGGAGGAAGGAAGCGTTCGGTGTAACTGGACCTTACTTCCACAGACAACACTCTTGATACAATAATGTGTGGTAGTAGAGTGGGCAACACACACTGGAGAGCTAACAGGATGTTCTGTGTGTGACACTCTAGCAGATACCTGGAACTGAGAATTCTTAGTGTCCTTTTGTCCCAAAGGTTTCAGTCTCATCTAATGTCACTTTTAACTCAGATGACTTTCGGATTGTTTGGTTATTTTGCTTTCTTCCTTAAGTTTGTGTATTTTATATGTGTTTTTGATGACCTGGCATTTTCAGGTACGTAAGTGTTACACATCTCCTTTCCTCCTTACACCAGCCAGAGATAAAGGCAGTAGAACTTGAACTTGATTCCATCTTAAGGTCATAGGCTGCTTTTCAAGAAGAAAAGTTGAGTGGGTTGTCACAGATTTTTAACTTTTGACAAAGGTAGGTATATGTTCATTTAGAAAGAAAAAGATCACCCCCCCCCCGCCCAAGTTCCTCCTCCATCACTTGACAGGTTTTCAGCCTATAAAATAGTATTTTAGTTTTATATTTCTTACGGAGGTTGAAAGAGTAGCTATAAAGGGAAAATAGTGAGAAATGATGAGTGTGTTGGAGAGACCAGGGAGAGAAACCTTTTTGGAATTTAAGGAAATGTTGTATTTTAGAAATGAACCATTGCTTAGCCCAGACACTGTGGGGAGAAGGATTAACTAAAAACAGAAAATTTGGAGGACTTGGTGAGAATACAAGCAGATCTCCATGTGTTTCACCTTCATAAATACTGATTTTGGACTTTAAGGAGCCCTTAGTGGCTTAAAGTATTATTACAGAAGTGGTGTTACGTGTACATTGTTGAAAATTAGAGAAGCAACTATAAAAACACATTCCTACCATCTAGAAATCAGCATTGTATCGTTTTCCAGATAATTGTGTATATGTTTGTACCTATGTTTTAATCGGAATGAGTCATACTGGCTATACAGTTGTGTAAGGAGTTTTGCTTTTTGGTGTTTTTTTTTTTTTTCCCCCCTGTTAGCAAGCTTGTCTCTTATTGGGAGATATTCAGATTTCCTCACTTGGCCCCGAAATATAGCACAGCAGCTTTGTCTAAAACGCTGTCCAGTCAGAGATCATTTATTGCATCTGGTTATTTCCCGTAAGTAGGTTTTAGTCTGTGTAGTAACTTTGACAGAACCTCTGGCATTGAGGAGGCATGCCTTTGGAATCAATCATGACTGGATTTGAAAGAGTTGGAATTAAACTAGCATTTTATTGTAATTTGGAAGTCTTCAATTTGGAGATTGTTTGAAAACTACTTTAAAGACATTTGCGTGATGTTTTTATCCACAGACTTGCTGGAAAAAGAATTATCACCTGTTTGTGTTCCAGTACTGAGGTGGTTAGAACAGCAAACATCAAGATGTACCCTGAGAAAACCATAATTCAGAAAGAGTTATGTACCAAAATGTTCATTGCAGCTCTATTTACAATAGCCAGGACACGGAAGCAACCTAAGTGTCCATCGACAGATGAATGGATAAAGATGTGGCACATATATACATTGGAATATTACTCAGCCATAAAAAGAAGCGAAATTGAGCTATTTGTAATGAGGTGGGTAGACCTAGAGTCTGTCATACAGAGTGAAGTAAGTCAGAAAGAGAAAAACAAATACCGTATGCTAACACATATATATGGAATTTAAGAAAAAAAATGTCATGAAGAACCTAGGGGTAAGACAAGAATAAAGACACAGACCTACTAGAGAATGGACTTGAGGATATGGGGAGGGGGAAGGGTAAGCTGTGACAAAGCGAGAGAGAGGCATGGACATATATATACTACCAAACGTAAAATAGATAGCTAGTGGGAAGCAGCCGCATAGCACAGGGAGATCAGCTCGGTGCTTTGTGACCACCTAGAGGGGTGGGATAGGGAGGGTGGGAGGGAGGGAGACGCAAGAGGGAAGAGGTATGGGAATATATGTATATGTATAACTGATTCACTTTGTTATAAAGCAGAAACTAACCACTGTAAAGCAATTATACTCCAATAAAGATGTTAAAAAAAAAAAAAAAGACATCAGGCACTGACCAAATACTTTATCTTTAGGGTTTGTCAGGAGTTGAGGAGGAGACATAAGAATGTCATGGTTCTGTTTGCTTCCTTCCTTTCTGTTGGGGAAGCTCTTTCCTCATTTAGTGATGCGGGGCATCTGTTCCACTCTTAATGGTCTGTCAGAATTTGCATTATAAACCCAGTTTTCCCACATGGTTAATAACAATAAGACATCCTCTGGAGGAAAATATGACATCTTAGCCAATATCTTGCTTTTTATTTGGATTGGAATTAAAAATTGTTCAAACAGTGGGAGTTATACCGGTTAAATGTTTTCCTCCCCTCCTTGTGCAAGCCTGTGATAGCTAGAACTGTCACCATGTTTAAAGATACCTTAAAAAAAGAATTTTTTGTTTTTCAAATGAAGGCTGGCTTTGCTTGGAGTTGTTAGTTTCTTAGGTGGTGTCAGAAGCCTGGTAGGAACCTTAATTGGGAAAGTTTTAGTTCCTGAGACAGTAAGTTGTTTCCTTGAACGTTTTAGTGTTCAGTCTATTTTGTCTCTTTTCAAGACCTGGCAGCACTTTATTTGGTTATGAATTACAATTTGGAGAATTAATATGTTTATTATTTGTAGTATATAATATTTCAAAAAGTTGAGACTTAATTGGAACAGAATCTTGCCATTTGCCTGGTGTCCTTATACGACAATATTGTTCTGTGATTGTGAGGGGTATATATTTTGATGTTTTCACAGTTGGTGGGCTCTGATGGAATAAGTTAACTCTGCATTCCTAACAAATGGAAGAGTGGCCTTGGAGGGCTTTTTTTACCTTTGAGTTGGAAGTGGCATCTTGTCTTTAAGTTTAGCTAGGGTTAACTGTCATGGAACAGAGAGAAAATCTAGTCTAAGAGGATATTATTGATCCTGACTCCGGCCATGTTATTGTGGCCTGGCCTTATCTAGCCTAGACGTTGAATGATGATTAAGGATGTCTTCCTCACCTGAAAGCAACAAAAATAGATTACCAGAAATGGAATGGAAAGCCTGGTCTCTGGGGAGGAGACTGGGTATTTCCATTTTTGAGTCCTTTATTAACTCTAGAGCATTGGTGTATTATGTGTGCCTAACAAATGCTCAAGGACCAAGCTTTTGATGAATATTCTAAAACAAGTCAGATATTAACTTTTTGCTTTTGGTTCTTCAGGTAGACTTAAGACATAATAAGGTGACTGAGGACAGTTGAAGTAAGTTCATTTTTAAAACTTCAGGTTCTTTTGGGCTTATTTGCTGAAGGAATTAATCCACAGTTTTCTCTTGGTTTGAAAGCTCTTCCAATTGGCAGTAATATATACTTTTTAATATTGAGCATTTAATGTTTGCACAGGAGGTTTTAATTTGAAAATTCATGACAGCTGCTAAGACAGTTTCTAAGCAGTTAAGTGAAGGTTTCATGGCTGAGGGTCCAAACTGAAGAATAAAAGAGCATTTTTTTTTTTTCTTCTTCTTACTCCAGGGTAAGTAAGCAGCAAGAATTGGCAAGGTTAACAAGTTGCTGGAGTTTGAGCTACCTGGTTTGCATTTGTTTAGCACAAAGTA
This sequence comes from Delphinapterus leucas, assembly GCF_059928025.1. Taxonomy (NCBI): domain Eukaryota; kingdom Metazoa; phylum Chordata; class Mammalia; order Artiodactyla; family Monodontidae; genus Delphinapterus; species Delphinapterus leucas. Next base: position 13,472,513 of record NC_143133.1, on the reverse strand, counting down.
CACATAACATGGTTTAAGGTTTTTCTTAATGACTCATGGTCATTTTTATAAGCATCAGTTATTTCAGTGTTGAAATAAAATGATGCACTTAAAGATGTGTAGGCTGAGTTCTGGTGGCTTGTAACTTTTTTAAGGTTAAGGACACTTGAGTTCCAAAACCTGTGGAATCTCTCCCACAGAAAAAGCGAGTTGCACCGAAATTTGCATGTCATTTCCGGGTTTGGATGAATACCTTTAAGTGCATCCTGGGATTTCAGTTTAGCATTTAAATTCTGGTGACTTCTTTTTATGATTTCTCTCTGATCCTTTTACACCCCTGTTAACCATGTATTGTAGTTAAAATGCCTGTCTAGAACAGTCATTTTTCTGCTTATTGGTCACTGGCTTGAAAATCAGATAAGCATGTTAGAAGTTTTTATAACTTAGTGTACACTGGCCCCAAGTAGGAGCCTCAGGGGTTTTCCTTTGAGAAAAATTCATGGGTTTCTTGGCCTTTATTTAAGTCGTTTAGAGCACCACCACCACCACCCCGCCCCTGCCTTCTCACCCCCTTACTGCCAGTCTGTTGATTGATAGCAGGGATCAGTAAACTTTTTTAGTAAAGGGCCAGATAGCAAATATTTTAGGCTCTGTGGGCCTGACGTCTCTATTACAGCTGTTCAGTTCTGCCATTGTTGCGAAAGCAATCAGTGGACAAGAGGTAAATGAATGAACGTGGCTGTCTCCCAATAAAACTTTATTTACAGACAGTGAAGTTTGAATTTGGTATAATTTTCAGGTGTTCTGAAATGTTCTTTTGATGCCCTCTCCCCAAACCATTTAAATATGTAAAAAACATTCTTAGGGGCTGGACAAAAAAAGATATGGACCCCTGATCTATAGTCATGCAGCCTTACTATACTATATGTACTTATAGTATATACCTGTAGCATAGTAACAGCATCACCCAGTCACCAGATTGTTTCTGCTGGGGCTGAATTCCCTTTCTGGTAGGAATCTGCAATAGCAAGTTGAAATCAGAAGTTTGTTTGATAAATATGGAGGGAGTTGGCTAGCCTGAGGGCTGTGGCTCTTAACTCTTTGATTCCTAGATCCCCTTTGAGGATAGGATGTGTAATACAGGACCCTGTGTACCTAGGAAAGCACAGCTAGGGAGTCACACCCTCCAAGGGGAGCAGGCCAAGAAGGGTATACATTTATAACCTGGGGATATACATTATAACCTGGGAATATATCCAGAGGGAGATACATCCAGAGGAAGATAACCTCTCTCCGAGTAGGGTGTATGTGTCACCGATCAGAAGTTAATGCCAGCTGCTCAGAGGACTCACACCCCTGTGATAGTGTCCAGGGAACTACGGGCACACTCTCTTTCCAGCTCTACCTTTTGTAGGCTCCACCAGGCAAAATGGCATTTGCAACCATATTCACATCAGCTTCCAGGAAACCGTGTTTTCAAGTTCCAAGTTAACAGACTGTTACTTAGTACATTTTAGTCGTCGGCTCCCTGGTAACATGTAGTCCATGGCCTTAATCTTTGAGATGACCTCTTTCTAAATCGCAGGAGGTGTCCAGGAACGGGAAGCCTGTGGTTCAGGCGCTGGGAGGAGGGTGGATGGCACAGGAGGGCCACCCATCTCGGGAACTGGTCTTTGGTTCAGCCACTGGCTTTGCCCTAGACCTAGCTACCTGTGTGTCCCCGCTCACGCTGCTTAACCTCGCCAGAGTTTATTTATGTACTTGTCTTTTTAAAGTCGGGACAGGTAAATTATCTCTAAAATGTTTTCTAGTGCCGCAATTATGATTTTATGGGTTTCTTTGGGGAGGGTTTCCTGTAGACACAATCCATGAAAAGGGTGAGACTCTTCGGCTTTCGCCTCGGAGAATACTTTCCAGACCTTGTTGCTAGGCTTTGAGACTGTCTTATGTTTCCATGACCATAATAACGAAACTTGTACAATTGTGATGAAATGTTTGTTTTCATACGTAATTCAGATGATGTGTAAATGCAGTTTTAAGTGTGCCATCTTGGTCTTCTAATGTACAACACTGGGAGTCTGAGTTTTCTTTTAAACAGTACTTTAAAAATTTTTGGTGACTTAACATTGTTAGCGGTAACTGATAGTTTCTGACAACCGGCTATAATCAGGGAACAAAGTTCCTCAAAACAGCTGCATTTCAATCTGTGCACAGTGTAATTGTCATTAACTGGTTGAGTCTGGTTTCTGCAGAAGCTGCTTTGTATATCCTGTATAAGAACATCTGGTTTGAGCATTTAAAAATCTTTTAAAATTATGCTTTATCACTTGGCATTTATTGGCTTATTCTTCCAAGGGTAGAATAAGGGGTTGTAGACTCCTTTCCATCCTTATCCTTACCTTGGTTCATTCAGAATTATCTCCTGCTAGCTAAGTTACACTTAGTTTTTTCTAAAGTGTTATTCTTCAATGAAGTTTTAGAGTCTGATCTGAAGATGTGCTTGTGTGTGTGTTATAAATTAGAATTTGGTTCAGAGATCCCAAGAATATATACTGAAGAGTTTGGTCTTACGTTAGTTTTTTCTGGTAAATTGTCAAAAGAAAAGTGTGAAAAGAGGACCTATAGGGCAAATAGGCTTTGTTTTTCATTTGAATTCTGAGTAATAGCAATGTGTTAAGGAGGATTCTGAAGTCACTCCTGGGTTTGCGGTGGGGGCGGGGGAGGGGGGGTGGAGAGTGACCTAATTTATTAACCATGCCTGCCTGCAATGGGTAGAGGAAATGGTGTGTTTGGTAACCATCTCTGGAATGTAGCTTTTTTTTTTTTTTTTTTTACTTTTTTTTCCAAAATAGTACTGCTCTTAAAGTGAATAGGAAGTTGAGTATTTATTCTTTAAAGGTAGTTTAAACCCTAGTTTTCCTGTCTGGCTTAGTTTTTCTAATTACATATGTTTTTAGTGATCTGCTATTGGCACTGGATATTCTTATGTTTTGAAACCTTTACTTTTGAAGTAAATAGTGAATGAGTGATAGTAGCATTTTACAGCACTATCCTGTTACCTTTTCTGTTTCTTCCTCCTGTGCTATTTTATCAGGTATTTTGAAACAAGACAAGCCTTTGATACCCCATCTCCGGAAGGAGGTGGAATGTATATAGTTTATTGATGGTTGCTCATTTTAGGCTGGTGCCTGCCAGGGGCCAAGAAGTTGTGTTCCCAGCCTCTTCTATAATGTGAGGAGCAGGGAAGAAAGATTTTGGGTTTTAAATCTTTACTATTATAAATAGCGTAGTACAGGATCATGGTAAAAAATTAACAACATGTAAAAGGTCATAAAGGGAGGTAAAAGTTCCCAACCTATTCTGTTTCGAACACTTCAGTCACATTTCTCAGAGATAAACACTATTAACCTTAATGTTCTTCCAGAAATTTTCCCTGAGTATGCAAGCATTTGGTGTATATATTCTCTTCTCTCCTCTTTTATATGTAAATGGACTGATATTTCATTCCCCTCCCCCTACAGTTTGCTGGTGTTTCTTTCTTGATATGTCTTTGGGATCTTCCATGTCTGAGCATATAGATCTAACAGAAAGGAATTTGGGGTAGATGGAAATAGGGATAGAAGCTCAGGATTGGAGGCCAACGTGCTTGATTGCTTTTATTGTTTGGGGTGAATTCATTTACTCTCATGTAAAGGGAAGTTAAAAAAGATACATTACAAATACAAGTGATTGGAGTGTTTTGTCATAACTGCTCTTTAGGTACTGGCTCTAATTGAGTCATCAATTACAGAGACCTGGGAAGGGTTTAATAGATTGTTTTAGGACTCATAAGCAAAGATTGGATTATTTATAAATTGCCAAATGGGAGCTGCCTAATTCATTCAGAACCACTCTTACTTATAAATTCCTTAAAATCTTGAAAAATTGTTTTATTAACTTTTAAAGTCTGAGTTTAAAAATAATTTATAAAGAATTTATGGTGAGCTAATGTGTTGTAGCACTTGGACTTTATTAGTAACATTCATAGGAGTAAATCTTGCAGTTAAGATTATCTGGTCAGTTCTTAAAATCTTTTCTTTTGGGAGAGGTGGTTGATTATTGCTAATATAAACTCTTTTCTGCTGAATATTTTCAAGTATGATGTCTTTGCAAAGGCTCTATAATAGCTTGGGCAGCATTTCTTTTTTATAAATTTGTTTATTTTTTGGCTGCGTTGGGTCTTCGTTGCTGTGCGCGGGCTTTCTCTAGTGGCGAACGGGGGCTACTCTTCGTTGCGGTGCGCGGGCTTCTCGTGGCGGTGGCTTCTCTTGTTGCGGAGCATGGGCTCTAGGCGCACAGGCTTCAGTAGTTGTGGCTCAAGAGCTCAGTAGTTGTGGCTCGTGGGCTCTAGAGCGCAGGCTCAGTAGTTGTGGCGCACGGGCCTAGTTGCTCTGTGGCATGTGGGGTCTTCCCGGACCAGGGCTTGTACCCGTGTCCCCTGCATTGGCAGGTGGCTTCTTCACCACTGCGCCACCAGGGAAGCCCCCTTTAAACACATTTTGATGTACGACATTATAAAGGACACATTTTTAAAAGTTCCGTTTTTCTGGGTTGAAATATTTAGACAAGGTTAAAACTTTAACATTTAATATCTAAGCAGTTTGTCAGTTAAGTCAAATCTGTGACTATCTTTTTGACCAGATATAACCCTTTGGTTAAAGTGAGAAATCTGGGTTTGAGTTACAGTCACACTAGTATTTTTACACTCTGAGCATATGAATTAGATAGTGTTGTCAATTTGAAAACTTACTATCTAGGCGATTAATGTTTGCTTTAAAAACTGAGGTAAGAAACCAGCTGGATTTCCTTCACATTCATTTAGGGATAGGAGATTACTGTGAAGTATAGGTCATTATTATATTTGGGTATTTTGTTGCCTTGGGTACTGTATACTTCATAGAAGACAAAAAGAAAGAAGACATATTAAGGAAATGTAAATCATTTTTTATAGGGGAGGTAATAGTCTATGACCAATAACTTAGCAATAAAATTATCAGTTGCATAGTGTTTAGAAATAATATTTGAATTGTGTGAACTTAGCAAACAGAACTAGCTCATTATAAAATACCTTTATCTTTATGTAAGACTACTTGGTGTCTGAAAATACATTCTTTAAAGTACATTTTTATATTATACGTTTTCTAAATACATTTTAAAATGTAGTACATTTAAGTATTAGATCGTTAACTTTGACAGAGAATGGAAGGGCACCTATAAATTTGAAAATAAAGTAGTGGAACTTACTCCAGTGAAAGGTCATTTAGATATTAAAGTGAAGCATTTTAAATTCCATAAAGCTGAGTGAACATAGGATACAGTTTATGTACAGGAACTCAGTCTTTCATCCTATAGGTTATTTTAACACATAGCTAATCCAATACATTGCATTAGGTAATACATAGAGAAGTAGTATGTAGAGGTCTTTAATTGAACTTTAATTGAATCGAAGTTCTAGAACTTCTTGAGAGTGAAATAGATAAGAGTGAAAACAGAGTGGACAAAACTGATACTTTGAAGGAAAAAAACAGCCTTTCTGCATATAAACCATAAGATAATTAAAACCACTAGGGTGTAGTCCTTATTGTAGCTGTAGAGTTTATGGCCTGATAAATGGTCCCTGTTCCACCACAGAGAGTAATTCTAGTGACTGGACAGTTTGTTTTCCTCACATCTGTCTTCTTCCCGGGAGTAGCATTGAACAGACATCCTCAGATTCTTAATCATCTTATTCCTTTGTAAAAGCTCTTCTGTCTTTGTCCTCCAGGCCACTTCCCATTCTTTCTTAGCTGGAGTCGCATGCCAGTCCTGCCTCCCTGGCACCACACCCAGGTCACTGAACTTGGTCCCTTACAAATTCCTGAACCACTTGGGGATGGGTTCCTTCAGCTAATGGCTGCTCTTAACTTAGTGCCTGCTGACTTCCCCCCTTCATTTCAGTCTGAGGAAACTTAAATTTGAAGGTTTTGAGGTACCTTGCTGTCTCACATACATATCCCATGTCCCACTATGATCCATGAATCCTGTAACCTTTATAGTAGTTATCACACTGAGGCTACTTATCTACTTACTTGCTTACTGTATCTCCCTGTGGGCCATTCCGTATCTTGTTCACCATATTTCTGGCATCTAACTTGATACAGTTTTAATTGAATTAATATATTAGCTAATCCACTACCTTTTAACCCCTGCGACAGAAGAGGCTGCAGGAGAGTGATCTGCATGTAGGATGTTACCTGTGCTTCCTGAGGAGGTGGTACTTTGAGCAGCTGCCACTCGCGCCTGGTTGTCTTGGCATGTCCCTCCGTGCTGCCAAAGGATTGTCTCTTGACTGATGCAGCCAGCGTCTTTGGCCAGTGACTTCCTCTTACTTGGTCTTTCCAGGCAATGTTCTGATTATAATCAGGCTTCCTAGGTAATCTTTCGCTTTTTGGGCAAAGTCCCAAATGCCCAATAATTAGTGTTTTGTCTGCCTAGCTGTTATGCTCCTCATGGCAAATGGACACTCCGGGCTCCTGTAAATTGCATCACTTTGAGCCAGTTTTGATGAAATCAGACAGGATGTCAGGACAAGCCCTATTGAGGACTGGACCCAGAGTTCTGGGGGTATCTTTTGTAGCTGCCCTTTGAAGTCTTGTTTTGCTCAAGACCTCTCTCTGTGATGTCTTTATTTCACATTTAAATCGAGAGAATCTCTTTTCTGGAATTTACTATAACCTTTTAGAGACACATATATAGAACATTTAAGTGATAATGCAAGGCAGGAGTTGATTGGCTGTTAAAGAAAATAGTACATTAAAAAGTAGGGTGAAAAAGTTCTAAAAGAAGGAAAAGTGTGAAATGAGCGGTATAGAATTTAAATGCTTTTAATTGGAATGGTTGCAGGGTACTTAGTGACTTTGAGCTGTGCCCTGGAGAAGAAGTGGGATTGGGATGGACGGCGGGGGGGGGGAAGGGCCAAAGGACCACCATCAGCAGCAGAGACTGAGGATGGAAAGAAGAGGTGTTTTCAAGGATAGAAGCCAGGCAAACTGGTTACAGGGGCTTGTTAGGAGAGATGTTTGGGTAGAGCAGTGAGGGGCCAGGTGGTGGAAAACCTCTGAGTTTCTGGCTGGACCCATTTGCAGTGTGGAATGGAGGGAGAGATTGGCATAGGGAACAGCTCGATGAGGTCACCTCGTAGGATGGTTTAATTTGTTGTAACAATTGGAAGGGGTAAAAAATTGTGGGCATGGAGAACGGAAGGGTGGTGCCTAAAGTAATCTTCGGTATAGTGGCTGAAGACCTCGTGGGGCAGCAGGGGGACTGGAAAAGGGTCATACGTTATGAAATGACAAGCCTTGGCAATTGAATAGAAAGGTAAGAAGGGATGTATATTAGTAAATAAATGAGCAAATAGCAAGATTCTGAATGTGAAGTTGCCGCACAGAGGAATATGCTAGGTTATATGTATGTTAAGTATTACAGCGTTTTGCCCAAAATGTGCTGCTTCTTGTTACCTCCCCTTTGCTCTTCAGGACTCTGGCTCAGAATCTTTCCGACTCAGTCAAGCTGTGTTTCTGTAGAGTCTTGTGTTTACCACTGTCGAGCACTAAGCATACTGAATTCCTGTGGACTTGTCTGTCTTCTCTGCTAGACCAGGAACTCCATAAGATCAGGGATAGTCATTTTGCTCCAGCGCCTCCTAATATATTAGGTATTCAGATGTTTGTGGGATGCATAAATATATGCTGTTATATTTTCTTGCTGCTTTCTCTGGAGTGTTGCAAGTAGCCCTTTTAATTGATTATTACTGATCCTACTACCACCTAGATAATAATCAGTGATTGCCCTAAATGATGCCAAGGGCCCTCTGCTTTCTCTCACTGGCTTTCATTGGACAGATGTTTGCAGCATGCAACCGCTGTAGTGTCTGTCTTAAAGATAGTAACGTGTATGTACTTGGATTTCTTGGTGGAGTAAGTAACCCCAGGTGAGGTACATCAGGCTGATGTCAAGGATTAAGTACGTCAGAGCCCCAGAGGAGGCGATTCTGGTGTGCGCTCACCCCGTTCCTGTACCAGGTTCACTGGAGAAGTACAGCACAGCATTCTCAACCTTCTTTACTCAAGCAAGATCTTTTAGGGCTGGTGAAAACGGAATTTATGAGAACAAAAGTACTATTTTAACTCTTCTTGCGTAATTTTGCATGAGAGTATGTATGTGTGTTTAGGAACATCATTCTATTTTGGTCAATGCTTGCATCCTGCATACAGTGACTGAAGCGTGTGCTTTCTCTGGGAAACTGTGTATGAAAGCTAGCAGGAAAACATTTTGATTTTAAAAGACTCTCCGTTTTCCAAACTCTTCCCTTTAGGTAAACGTTAGCTGTCCAAGTCAATGAAGCTGTGACCAGCGTTTGTTTCCTCGTTTCCAGCTGGGGAGCGTTCGTGCGCTTTCTCAGCCTCTTACCTTCTCACAGTTCTTACACCCGCTCCTCAGGTGGGAACTGCATTCTTCTTGCCCTGCTGCTTCACGCTGTTACTTTTAAGGAATTCCTCTTGCGGTAGCACCTTCCTTTTCTTTTCTTCTTGTTGTAAAGCTCTCTTGTAACGTAGGCCCTAGGGAGCTGAGGCTGAAGCGCTTGCTGGGAACGAGTGGTCTTCGCCTTTCCGTCCCCTCCTTGTGCGTCCTGACAGGTCCGGAGTGGGAGCAGGGTGCCTTCTAGGAGGCTGGAGGAGGGTTCGGCTGTCAGCAGTTGGTGTTTTGGCACATGGTGACAGGGCGGGGAAGATAATCCTTTCAAGAGGGGAGGGGGCCACGGGAGTGTGTTGTCTGCGGAAGTTTTTCCGGGGGTGGGCCTGCCCCAGGCCGAGTTGTAGGTTGCTGGGTGTCAGAGTTAGGGGTGAACGGGGCTCTGCAGCAAAGCCGGGGAGGGGCAGTGAGGGTGGACTTTAGGACTGTGACCCCGCCCATGACCCGAGTGAGGACTCACGTCCCGGGCTTCCTTGTGGAAGTTCTTTTAATGGTTTTGGAAGGATCATTTGGTAAAAACACACAAACTTTAACTGGTGAGTGTTTCAGAAAGAAAATATAAAATAGAGATTAGGAGCCTGCATATTTGAGAGAATCATACAGGTCTGTTTTGTAGGTGGGAGCAGACTGCAAAATGGGGTGCTTTCTGCCTTTTTGACTTCAGCTTTACAGTTCCACTTAGAGTGGACCTTTGGGTTTTTAATTTCCGACTTGCTGTAGAACAGTTTCTGTCTTGTTTCGAGCACGGTGGTTCTCCACATTGTTTTCCCACACCATTCCTGTGTGCCACATTCTTAGAAGCTCATCGCATTGTAATGCTGTGATTCCCAATGAGGGAGAGGTTGGGATATACTTTTTTGAGGGGCTGGATGGGTAGGGAATGGATGACCAACCATACTTTGACTTGGAAAGCCCTCCTCCCTCATTGGGAGTCACTGATCTGGCAGTAAGATCAGGGCCCTAAAGATGTCGAGGTGATCAGTAGTTTTAGTTTGGAAGAGCTTTTCGGATTTGTTTAGAAAGCTGCCCTGTGTGAATATAACCTCGAGTTCACCTGTGTAAGTTCAGTGACTGGCCGTTCAATCTCGGTGCACTGCCCTCTTTCCTAAATGCAGTCTTTCTCTATTCTGTGGTGCTGGAGGCCTGTTACCACCTGGCAGGCGTTGGCAAGGTGGGCTGGGTGTCTGCACGAACTGCTTTCTTAGTTTGGCTGAGTTAGGTTGGACAAGGCCTGTAAGGAGTTGGGGTGAAGGGTAGTGAAATTGGATTTGCGATTAGAAGTTCCCTGCTCACAATGTGACCTTGGGTAAGTGGCCGCTTAAGCCTGAGTTTCCTAATGAGTAAAGGGGAGGGGTCTGGATCCCAATGAATCACTGAGGGGTTGGAGATGACCAGAGGATACATTTGCATTCCCAGTTGTCCCATTGGTTTTGTAACTAGGACTCCAGGTACTCAGCTTTTAGGCTTCTTTTAGCAAAATTTGTCCGAGAAGCATCATCATGCCCAGCGCAGCGTAAATATTCACACGTCCCGGCACAGCCCCATCCCCACGCGTACGCACACGCGTAAAATACGAATCTGCCTGTGGTGAGGAAGCCCTGTGCTCATTGCCAGGGGTTTGTTCCTGCAGAGCTTGCTGCCAGTCCCCGCAAGAGACTCCTGGAGTAGTCGTAGTGATAATGTCACAGGAACGAGAGAGAAGGCCTGGCACCTTGGGGAGACCTGCTGATATGTGACTTCTCCACCCCTCCCCCTCCTTTTTGAACCTGTTCTGTTAATAATTGCACCTAATTATGTATCTTTGGTCTTTCTACTGCTTACGATTCAAATGCTACTCAAAGCCGATTGTTTGCTTTTGTGTGCTGTGAATCCTGGGCTGCCATCTGAAGCACAACTTGATGATTGTGTATTGTCATCTTGGGTTAAGTGCTGTCTCATTGCCTTGCAGGCTGCCTGCTGTTTCCCGGGGAGATCATGAAACGAGGTCGCCTTCCCAGCAGCAGTGAGGATTCTGACGACAATGGCAGTAAGTCCTGCTTTGTTGTTCTTGGAACCTACCAGGGTTTGGGTCAGTGTAAAAACATGGTTCTTTAATGTAATGCTTTAAATAGCCGAGGCCCTTCGAATATCAGGGAGGTCAGCGAAGAGCTGAGGCCTGAGAAACACATGTGAGTGTGATACTGCAGGTCTGTAACCAAATCTTTCTGGGCAAGGTTGACTGCAGGCAGGCATTCCTCAGGCTTCCTGTTTGTTTTCCAGAGATGGATAATCCAGTTTCAAGAGTCACTGGTGTGTCTGTTTTTCCTAAACATCATTTACAGCACTTCACAGTTGCTCTTTATGAAAAGGGAACTTAATCGAAGCCAGTTAATTATTAACTAGTCCAACCCCCGATACAAAGGGAGATTGAGGACTGCCTAGTGTGATGTGAAAATATTAAGTACACGAGTCAGCGGTCTTCAGTTGATTTGAACATGCCTGTATTTAATAATACTACTGTATGCATCTCAGCTCTCTGGCATCCTCGTATTTTCACAGTGCAGCTGAGAACCAGAAGTTAGTTGGCTTCCAGGCAGGCAAAATAAATGTCACACAGCATCTGTGTATTGGGAAGCTAACAGACGATCTGGGGAAGAGCTCCCTTCAGATAGCAAGGAAATTTTGTACCTAGCACGGTGCCTGAGCTCTGGCCCATTATCTTATGTTTTATATTACAGATCAAATTTGGGAAACCTTGAAAGAATGCTCGCTCTGCTGAGTGATGGGAAAAGTATTGGGCCTGCTTTCAAGGAACTCTGTCTTTGGCATATATAAGATTGAGCTCCGATGGAAAGTCATCAGGGCAGTCGGAGATGCCTTTTTGATGCACTGTGGAAATGTATATATGTAGACACAAACTCAGGAAGGGGAGGGCAAGGGAAACCTACAGAGGAGATAAAAGTTGGGCAGGTCCTGAAGGATGAAGTCGTTTTAGGCAAACAGGGTTGTCTTTCCGCGCTCCAAGTTTTCGGCAGATTAAAAGTGGCAAATTAGAAAGCAAAGCTTTGCTGTAGGTGGCCACACTGACAGCCACCGGAAACATTAAAAACAGAAGAACTCAAACACAGCAGTTTGACTGGAGCGTTGGGTGCAGGCATGGAGCAGTGGGAAGGAGAACTGGTGGTGATGGGTGGGTGTTGGGTGTTGGGGGTACCTGCGAAGTAAGCTGAGACCGGAGGACGGTGAAGGGCTGGGAGCTCTTGGGACAGATGGTGGGAGCTAATGTTTGGCATGAGGGAGGAGTGAGCTGGGTAAGCACTCCAGAGAGAGCGGCGTTCCTTCTGTTTCAGGGAGCGGTATTAAGGGGCTGTACCCCGTCTGTGGGAGCCTTCGGGAACCCTGAACTTCTTAGCGCTTACCTATTCACGGCCCTCACTACGTGTTTTCTTCTATTTACTTAGGCTCTTTACTCCTTGAGGCAAAAACATGCTTAGGTATTTCTTTTCTGCCCCCTGTGGTGCCTGTCAAAGTGTCCTCTGGAGTTATAAGCACTCAATAAACGCTTGCTGTTAGCTCGTGTACACAATTTGTCCTGCAGCAATTAAAAAAGAAAACAACTTGCTTTTTAAGCTCAGAATTAATCAGAAGAAGGGTTCATGAGTTATGTCCGTGTACTAATAGTGCCTGGTAAAAGGCTCAGAGTCCTGTTTTCCTCTGATTTTGGTTGAGGAGCCGGTCCGTGCTCACTTCGTTGCCTCTCAGCACTGCCTCATATCCGCTTTGGGAGAGCTGGGTTAGAAAAGGTTCTCCTGGAATGCTCTCTCAGACTTAGACTCTTCCCCTTTCTGGACTAGAGGGTGTGCATTCTTGACGTCTCTGTGTGTGTCTAAATGTAATCCAGTGACGTCGGATTAGGGCCAATCGTTTTCATTTAAACGCCAATTTAAAGGCTTTATGTCCAAATACAGTCACATTCTGAGGTATTGGGGGGTTAGGCTTCAACATATGAAATTTTGGGGGACACAGTTCAGCCCATAACAGCCCTAGAAGACCAAACGCTTCATCTAAACCTATATTTCCACCCAGAACGCTAGGGGAAGAGAGTACCCAAAGTCCCCACCGAAAGTCTATCCATCAGGTCACCCTCCTGGTAATGGGCCTTTTTCGTCCTCCAGCTAATATGCCTGTGTCTGTGCTGGCCTCCCCGAAGAAGGCAGGGATGGAGGACTAAGGTAAATGCCTACAGGGTACAAGCTGGGTTTTGCCCTACCCTAGGCTACACATGGAAATGGAGTGGTGGTGGTAGAGGCTGAGGATGCTAGCTGCCAGTGGAAAGGAGGCAGGCTGGCTGTGAAGCGAGTGGTGATACTTCATGGCTGTGCTGTCTGTCCAGGCCTAGTGATTTGGTCATTACGGTGGATGCTGGTCGTGGTGAACAGCTCTCATTAAGACCCCTAGAATGCCAAGCCGTGAGAACACACGTACATTACCTGCACCACGGGACACACTCTCCACCCTTTCTGAGGGCAGCTGCTACCCAGAGTGGGCTTCTGCCACCAGCCTGCCTGTTTGCACTGGAGCCCATCCTCTTGTGTAGGCACGTGGTGGGTGTGGGTAGGTGCCTTCTGCCCCTGCAGTCAGGTGCACAGAACTGAGCCTGCCCTTAGCTGAGTCTGAGTACTTGGCAGCCCTGCTTGTGAGATGGGCGGTCCGTGCAGTGGCCTCTCCCCAGCCTTTCCAGCCTGCAGTCCCGACGGAAGTTTGGCAGCAGCTCCCGGCCCAATGCAGAGCATGTCAAAGTGGAGAAGAGGCAGCTGCGGACGTCAGCTTGGGGCCCTAGCACCAGCCACGGTCACGGCTAGGCCCCGCTGGCCTCCTGGGCTGGATGGAGCCCTTTGCTTTGATTTCTGGCCTGGTCCAGGGGAATACCGGTGTGGTATTTACAGTTGGGGATGGACTGGCATTTTCTGTGCCAGTGCAAGCCCTCATCCAGCTGCAGTCATAGCTGTTGAAGCCTTTCTCCAGGTGCCCTGGACTGCCAGCCTTGGCAGTTGGATGAAGTAGCACTGGGGTGTTTGCAGGCTGTGTCTGTAATTGCTGGGCTCCTGGGACTGGGTGGCTCAGCCAGTCTCTGAAGTTATGCATTGTGCCAGGGTGTGGCCAGGGGAAACAAGCACTTTATTTCCTGCTTCCCAGTCCATGGTCCTCTGTGTTAGGGGTTTTGGCAAATGTGGCGGTGGGTCCCCCAGCTATATTTGGTGTTTCCATCCAGCCTGCAGGGAGGAGGAAGGAGCTGGAGGTTGAATCGGTCATCATTGGCCAATAATTTTATCAGTCATGCCTCGGTAATGAAGCCTCTGTAAAAACCCAAAAGGACAGAGGTCGGAGAGCTTCCAGATGGCGAGCGCGTGGTGACTGGGAGAGAACGGTGCGCGCCGAGAGGGCGTGGAAGCTCTGTGCCCTTTCCCCATGCCTTGTCCTACGTATCTCTTCATTTGGCTGTTGACTCATATCCTTCAATATCCTCTTAGAGTTAAGTTGGTGATCTAGTCAGTAACATGTTTCTCTGAGGTCTGTGAGCCGCTCTAACAAAGTAGTTGAACCCGAGGAGAGGGGCTCATGGGAACCTCTGCCAGTCAGAAGCACAGGTAATAACCTGGGCTTGGCAACTGGCATCTGAAGTGGAAGTTGGTCTCATGGGACTGAGTCTGGAATCTATTTCTATCTCCGAGTCAGAATTGAGTTGAATTCCTGGACACGCTGCTGGCGTCTGACAGTTGCTCGTTGGTGTGGGGAAGCTTCCACAAGCACGTGTTGGAATTGGGTCTGGGAACCATTTTCACCTGCCTAATGCCCTAAATTTCAGGGCTGTGTTGACCTCCCCGTGGGAAGGCCTGGCGTGTGGCGAGGGGTTCCGGGGCCAGGCACCTTGTGAGGGCCCTGCCTGGTCTCCCGGTTTTTCACACCTGCACTGACCCTGAAACACTTCTGTCTTCTCCAGTTATCCAGCCAGCTTCTGCTCCATCACTGGTGATAACGAAGGCACAGAGAATAGCTGAGTAAAATTCAAACCTACTAATTCTGCACTTAGTAATGCAGGTCGATGAGTGGCAAACATGAAGTTTTGTGAGGACTTCTGTTTTTCTGGGCTCTCTCCAGCTTACAGATAGAAAATGAAGAAAAGACCAGAATTTTTAGTGGGTGAAACGTACTTTCTGCTTTGGACCCTTTATGTTACATTTTTTAATAACTTGCCGTCATGTTTTTGGTTTGGCTCTGCTTGGTTTCTTTCATGGCAAGTCTCTGGAGGCTTCTTGGAGGTATCTCTTTTGCATAAAAGTTAACTCTGCTTCCACTTCTCTTTCTGTTTGACTGTACCTTTAATTTGCTCCTTTCCCCCCATCAGTTGCATCTTGTGATACCGCAGAGTTGTGTAGGAATTCTTGAAATGTGGAATTTTTGGCTCAAGTACTACAGAACGTGGGCTGTACCTGTGTCTCCTCCAGGCACATGGAGATGGCTTTACCCCTTTTCAAACCCGACTTGTGGCTTGTCCTTGACATTGATGGGCAGAGCATCATCTTGGGCTTGAGGAGTAACTAGCACAGCATGATCTGGTCTGTGGACTTGGACTTAACAGAAGGGCCGGGTGACCATGAAACATTGTGTCAGTTGGTCAAAGGCCCAAGTATGTTGAAACATTCCTGGGCCAGTTCTCTTAAGGTACCCATTAAGCTTTGTTTTTTGGAAGGTGGAAGTGAGTTGGACGGTTAGAGCTAAGCCATGCTGGGATGGAAGGGCTGGGCTGTGGGAGACGTGGGGTCAGACCCTGATAGAAACAGCAGTGGTGTGAGAGGCTTGTCTTCTATCATGCAGTTCAAGCAAGTAGAACTACATTACATTTGTTTTCTTCTTTCGGATAGGACTTTGCATAGCACCACTTTACTGGCACAGGGCTGGCCTGGCCTTGCTCCCTCCAGTCTGCTCTGCTGTGGTGACACCAGCTGGCCTGCAGGGCTCCACACTTGCCGGTCCCGAGCACCTTCCTTTGTTAAGCTGGTTTAACACTCCTGAAGACACCAGAGTAGTGTTTAGCATCTAGAGGCGGGGTCTGAGACACAGGAGATTCGCCATTTGGTCAGTGGTGAGGTTCTTTTGTAGTTTGCATTTGTGGTGATGTGAGCAGCCACCCAGGCTGCCACTCATTCTCATTTCTGAACCTTTCATGCGCTGCACCACCTGGGAGGCTTAACACACACGAACTACCAAATGTCGGAGGTGTGTGCAATATGTATTAGATTTGCTCTTGAGGTTTTCTTCCTTATTTTAGATCTAGGGCAAGACAGCATGACTATTTTTAATATTTCAAAGGAGAGTGTTCGAGATAAATGCATAATAGCACCAGAAGGCAGGGTTCATAATGCAGTGCACGCACAGGAGCCACGCTCACGATGCTGCGACCTGTGAGCCTTCTATAACTTTTATTATTCCCCCCACATTTCTGTTTTAAGGGAAGTTGGGGATAGTAAAACAAAGCAAGGGTTTGTTTTCTGTTAATTCTTCTCAGTGTTTCATGGAGATTAATTGTTGATACTCAAACAGCGTATATGTCAAGAATTTAAAAGTCACGTACACTTGTCACTAGAGCGGACTTAACTTTAGGTAGTAATATCTTGTGTGTGGGCAATAAGATAATTTTAGATTTTATTGCCAAATTTTTAGAGTTCCTAACTTCTCCTGAAAGCAACGAGAAAATAAAACAAAATTTTACTTGCCATATTCTTTTTTTTCTTTTTTTTGCGGTACACGGGCCTCTCACTGCTGCGGCCTCTCCCATTGCGGAGCACAGGCTCCGGACGCGCAGGCTCAGCGGCCATGGCTCACGGGCCCAGCCGCTCCGCAGCATGTGGGATCCTCCCGGACCGGGGCACGAACCCGTATCCCCCGCATCGGCAGGCGGACTCCCAGGGAAGCTCTATTTGCCATATTCTTAATTTAGCTTGTCATTAAATGTTAGCATTCTGAAAACAACAAAATGCAGCACCAGCCCAGCATAATCTTAGCACGTGGTTTTTAAGAACTAACAAGTGGCCAGTGTTTTACTATAGTGTAAATCAGAATCTGCCAGTCCTTTTGGTGTTTGAAATACTCTAATTTCTGGCTTAAAATTCTTTTTCCTCCAACATACTTTCAAAAAAAATGTTCTGTGACATAACTTTTTAAAATTAAAATGGGTGCGAATTATTTTTGCTTGGATCGTGTTCTGGGGAAGTATCCAGAGGGAACATGGGTGAGGGAGGAGAACTGGCGTAGGAGTCAAGGCACTTTGCTTGGAGTCTCCTGTGGACTTGCCGTGGATGTCTTTGTAGATGGAGGTGTGTTCCAGTCAGGAAGCAGTGCCCCCGCCATGCTGTCTTTAAAGGCATTAGTGCTTTGTTTTCCATGGCCTCATCTTCCTCGAGATCAAAAGCATGACTTCTCATAGGTGAAACAGAGCCCCTTTCGGCTCTTGAGTTACAGTCCCAAACGACGACACTGTGTTTTGTTCACTTAAAGACGTTTTTTAAAAAATTGAGGATCTGCTGTGTGCACAGCACTGACTTAGGTATACTGTATGTTGTAAATAGTTATCACACAGTTTTAAAGTGAATTAGAAGGAGGAAATCACCATCAACAACTGTCTGCTGCTGGATGTGGGAGGATCCAGCTTCTCACTGTTCAGCAGCAAAGTCTAGGTTTTACACACACCACCTGTGCAGGTAAAACGGAGCATTTTCTTTTCCTTTACTGTTAATGCTAACTTTAATGTTAATGTGCAGGGTAAAACGGAGCATTTTCTTTTCCTTTACTGTTAATGCTAACTTTAATGTTAATGTGCAGGGTAAAACGGAGCATTTTCTTTTCCTTTACTGTTAATGTTAACTTTAATGTGTAGGGTAAAATGGAGCATTTTCTTTTCTTTTACTGTTAATGGATGGTAGAAAATCATCACTTATTTTCTGCACACATTTAAATTTGTACACTTTGATACATTTTGACATGTTTACACCCATGAAATCATAAAACTCATGATAATCCTTCTCTCCCCACTTTCCCCAGTCAACCTCTGATCTACTTTCTGTCCCTATAGATTAGTGTATATTTTCCAGAGTTTTATATAAATGGAATAATACAATGCATACTCTTTTTATCTTTTCACTCCACATAATTATTCCTACATTCATCCGTGTTGTGTGTATCAACAGCTCGTTCTTTTTTATTGCTGGGTAGTATTCCGTGGTATGGATATGCCGCTGTTTGTTTATTCATTCACTCTGTCAGTGGATGCTTGGGTGGTTCTATAAATAAGCTAAGAACATTCCTTATGTCAGTGATAATTTAAACTTAGCTTTCCCCCAGTCTTTCCCTTTCTGCAAAGTGAGTTTAATAAGATTAATTTTTCTCTTCCTCTTTTTGCATTAGGCAAATTAAAAGGAAGAGGAACAGACTTTCTGGGTGGACCAGAATTTCTCTTGGGTAATACAATCAGATACCAGATTTGTAGCTTTTTTGAATATCTGTTTTTAAAAGCAGGCAACATTTTTCAAGAATATAGAAGCAGCCCTGGAAAAAGTTTCTAAATGATTGCAATTACTTGGATGTGTCCTGTGCCAGCAAAGCTGCAAGCTTCCTGGCAACCTTGGAAACCACCCTGGAGGGATCCTGACCCAAAAGGAGGCAAAAGAGGGTCATAAAACTTTAGAATGCATGAATTTGTTGTTGCTGCTCTAACTCTGAAAGTGTTCGACGCAAGCGCTTGTGTCCCCGGACCCCATGTTAGTTATTGAGGTACAGCGATGGAATGGCTTAAAATTTCTTGTCATTTATAACCCTGTACCTAGTGATTCACAGTAAAAGGGGCATCCCTGTCTGCCCTGCACCTCTTCGCCCTCCCTGAGCCCCGGGGCCGTCCCGTCTACAATTGTCTTGTGCTTTTCCCCTACTCTTCTTACCGCCTGTGGGCTGGCCAGACGATGGCCTGCAGGACCGGACGGTGGAGGAGAGGCCTGTCTGGAGACATGAGCTGCTTAGCTGCCTTCCTCATCAGGTTCCTAATTTGGCTTCTGTCTTCCTTTTTCCAGTGGTGACCAGATTCAGAGCTTCCTACAAGTCAGGCTTACCCCAGTGTGCCCAGAGTATTTCTTTCGGTGTGGGTGTGAACTTTATCCTTGTTCATCTGGGAGTCTAAAGAGACATACTTAGGATTGTTTTTTAAAGAAGAATTTTCTAGACTGTTACTGAACAGTGCGGCAGGGTCACCGATCGGAAATATAATTCTGCTGGCCTAGCAGCAGACCGTCAGTCAGTTGACCCAGTAAACAAGCCTCAGGACTGGCCATCAAGGGTCGTGCCCTTCCCTGTCAGAGGGAAGCTTGGCAATCCCCTTTAGTCTCTGTCATTGCAAATCTGATGAGAGGCTTATGGGCAGAACCTACTTCCTAATGCCCCCAAGGTCTTAAGGATGCTTTGATTCTGTGTCCCTTGTCTCTGGACTCTATAGAGATAAGGGTTTCCTGTTTTGAGTGGCAAGTGATTTTACTGGTAGAATGGCAGTTCCCTCAGTTTTTAGCTTTTATTTGGGGCAGGGAGTTGTTAATTTCTCGGAAATGGTACAGTTTGTTCACCATGGAGGCAAGTTACTGGGAAGGTAGACAGGTGGTTAGGAGGGCTGTTTCAGATCTCTGGTGTCAGTACGGCACCCACGGACAAGAGGCGGTGCCAGAGGCAGAGAAGAGGAGCTGGGCTCTGAGCTGTTGGGCCGTGGAGTGGATGTGTCCTGAGTGAAGAGAGTCTAGAATGACTCTCTGATTTCGGACTTCAGGTAGAGATGGTGGTGATATGCGTCAAAGTAGGAATTAGGAGAGCAGGTTTGAGTAGAATGTCTAGCCCAGTCGCTGTTGTGCTGGGTTGACTGATCTCAGGAACGCCGTGGGCTTGACTGATGTCTGATCTGAAGGGTGAACGTGGACCTGGTGCCGGGGAGGGAGGTTAGTGTGGGAACGCAGGTCTGACAGTCTCCTGGGCCTGCCAGGTAAGACCATGGGCGTGGATGGGCGCTCCCCGGGGAGGGCACTGGAGCAAGAAGGTGAGAGAGCTCATGCGGGAGGGCAGGGACCCACAGTGGGGACACCAGGAAGGAGAATTGGCGCTGCGGCTGAGGGAGCGTCTCAGGCAGGGTGGAGACAGTGCCGCAGAGGGGTCTCAGGCGCGAGAGGAGCTCAGACTCGGTGGCAGTTAAGAGACATAGGTGGCCTGGTAGGGCTTCCAGTTTCCATGGCTTGGCGGGGGAAAGGCCCCACGACAGAGGATAAGAGCATCTTGTCCTCAGAGCTCAGAAGAGAGCTGACAGGCATTCTCTGGGAAAGGGGAGTAGGCAATTTTAAAGGTGATTTGGCCGGAGCACCTAGTCTACGGCGGGTCTGAGTTTCCCTTTTTTAGGGATTGCTAAGTTCTGTTGTGGAGTCAGACCTTTTGGGGCATGGCTTTAGGATTTAGCACAATGATGGTAGTGTTTAAAAAGTTACTGGAAATTAAGAGAGAAGCTTCTGAATTTATATTTACCAATGCAAGGCTTTGAACCTCTGAAGTGCAGGCTTATGGGTGAAGGCTCTGCCTGCACGGTGTTCTTGAAAGGCCTCTCCCCCCATGAGTTGTACCTGTGACGCCGCAGCCCTGAACACAGTGTGTGCGGAGTGGTCTTGTTGGCCTGCTGTGGGAAGTGAGCGTTTAAATGAGCAATGGGGGTGGAGGAGCTCCAGGGGAGAGAGGAGAGCTCTGGCAGAGCATTGGGCCGTCTCCTGGGGTGGTGCTGAGGGGCGCCTTGCTGAGTCTGGTTAAAAAAAAGAACCCTGTGAACCCTCAGTGATTTGTGTACTTTTAATTTATTCCTATTCGGGTATTTGTTTCTTTAGGCCTGTCAACTACTTGGTCACAGAATTCCAGATCCCAGCACAGGAGAAGTTCATGCTCCAGACATGAAGATCGAAAGCCTTCGGAGGTATTTCTTGAATGCTGGCGTGACTGTGCATGTCGTATGTGTGTGCGTGAGTACATATGGATGACACACACACACCTGGTTGGTTGATATTGGTGTCAGTCTGTGCATTCTTGGGCAAGTTACTTAACCTCTCTGTGCCTCAGTTTCCAAATCTGTAAGATGGGGATAATACAGGTGTTCACCTCGTAGGATTTTTGTGAGAAATAAGTGGGTTAATATGTAGAAGGTAAATCCTGCTCAGTGAATGTTAGCTATTATTATTATTAATTCTTTTAATTTTTTTTTTTTCCTTCTCTGTTTCACCTTTGTTGGCTCCCAACAACTTTTCCTATGGCCTGGAGATCAGCATGTTCAGCTGCTGCCGGTCACTGCCAGCCTCAAGTTAGTTTTAGTCATGAATTTGTGGTTTGTTTGGCAAAACCCAATGTAATTCTGGGATTCTGTTTAGGGGATTATGCTTAAGGCTTTCTCCCCTTCTTTTGAAATTTGTTTCTCACCTTACATTTCCCTGCTCCCTCACATTTTGTTATTATCTACCTATCTGTCATCTATCTATCCAAAATTGTTTTTGGGTGAGTTTCTTTGTGGCTTTTGTTGGTTAGGGGCCCCTCCCACTCCTGAGATCTGTGTTCTCTGAAAACCTTGGACTGGGCTCTGAGGATCTAAGTGATTGAAGAAAAGGCATTTTAGTTGGTCACAGTGTTTAGGTGAGCAGGTTATGGGGAAGAGAGTTTTCGGTCCAGCCCCTTGGTTTTGCACTGCCTCTTAGTGGGATGACTTCAAAGACAGCCTCCTCCTGTAGCGACTGAGCAGAGGCCGCCATCCATGAGGAACTTCTTCGACGGTAGCAGGGAAGCCGGGGGCGCTGTGTTGAGGAGCGTAGGATTAGTTAGCTGTGGAATAACTTCCTCCACGAGGGAGTAGCGTATAATATACTTTAGAATTGTGCAAAACCGTCCCAGGGGACACTTAAACATTAGATCAGATGCTCATGAGAAGGTGGCCGTTTTATCACCTTGATTTATTCCAGGCCTTTGTCCTTTTGAATCTGCAGCACTACCTTCCTTTCCTCTGGTATCGGGAGTGACTCTGCTGCTCTTTTTTCTCTCTTTAATTCCCTCCACAACCCCCTCAACACCCTTCTGATGTCCACACCGCACTCCTGTTATTTCAGGGCAGGAGTACAGGGTGCTCCAACAGGGAGCTGATACCTGTGTGAGAGCACCGGTGCCCCGGGTGCAGCTAGAAACCCCTCCCAGAGTCGGCACTGGCAAGTGTGGATGGCGCCAGTCTTGTCCCTGACCTGTGTTTTGTTCCAGGGTTGTTGTTTTTTTTTTTTTGAATGGAGTGCTTAGGTGGAGCCCTGCTGGGGACTCAGGAGCTCACGTCCATGTGAGGGCATCTGTCTCAGTCCTTGACCGTCCTCGTCCAAGTCTCTGAGCGCAGGAACGTTGGGCTGCCTTTTCTCATCTTGTTGCTTCAGTCTGATTTTCCTCCTTGGGCAAAATCCCTTACTTATGACTTACCAGACTTAGCTGGAACGTGTTTTTAACTGATGTGCTTCCTGAAGGTGTAGATCTGTGACTTTGTTTGAAAGGACTTTTTGGGGGTCTGCAGGGCACGGCTGACAAAGTTAATGCTCCCCGGGGCGCGGGCGGGCATCTGCCGCAGGGCTCGGTGCTGCAGGGGGGCCTGATCTTGTGCTTTTGTGGGGGGGGGTGCACATCCAGGTTCTTGCTTGTTACTGGGACTTGAGAGATGAGGAGTGGCAAACTGGGGGCAAGTCGGGCCCCAGACGGCCGGCTGGAGACGTGGCCCTCTTCCTCAGACACTGCCTCAGACTTCGTTACGGTGACGTTCATTTAAGTGATCACCAGCCCGAAAAGCCACCGGGAAAAACAAATACGGACCCATTAGCAGGCGTCTAGTGTGAACTGCGCTTAGCAGCCCAAGAAAGGACTCCCTGTCCCAAGAAGAGAGAGTTCAGCATTGTGACTTGTGTAAACAGGGAGTGTAGCTTACAGACGCAGGCACGCTTGGTGCCAAATACAGCTTTGGGCCGGCGCTAATGCCAGGGTCAGAGCTTCCTCGTGCGGCCCTGGGACAGGAGTGGGCTGGGCTCCGGCCGCCTCCCGCCCTGCCAGGAAGAGCGGGCACGCGGGGGCCACCTTGGTGCTGTTCCCCTCCTGGGCCCAGATGAGGCCGGAGGGGCCCTCTTGGCCGAGGGGTGCTTTTGAGTCTTGTGCGTCTGTTTGTGGCAGGGTGAAGAGAGGGTGGTAGCTTGCTTGCTTTCTTCTTTCTTCCTCTCTTGTCTCCTCCCCTCCCTCCCTCCTCTCCTTTCCCCACAAATGCTGCTTTCCTAGTAGAAGTTATGCCCGGTGAAGGTGTGCAAACACATTCTTTACCAGCCCATTTTCTACCTTGCCTCCATTGGTGTGTCGTTGCTTCTCTCCCAGATGTTTCCATCCTGTACTCTGCCCGGCTCTAGCCAACCAGGACCCGCCCTCCCCGGACACCTTGCTGTTAAGCCCGGGTGCCTGGGCAGGCGGGAGGTGGGGAGAGGCAGTCTGAGTAGAGAAGAGGGGTCCCTGGTGGCTCTGGGTTTTGGCTTGGAGTTGTTACATGGTTAGTGGAGTTTTATTTCTTAAACATTTACGAGAAAGTCACCCTTGAGTGAAATATCTCCCTCCAGGGATTTTTTAGGCGCGTGTTTTCAGCAGCCTGCTTGGTGAATTGGGAGTTCTTAGAAGTTTTTCCGGGGACGGCAGCGAGGTTCCTGTGTTGCAGTAGCTGGTGCGGACGTCGCCATCTCTCGGAGCTGGCGAGGGAGGGAGGGCAGCGTGAGCTGCTGCCACCTCCAACCCTGAGCGAGGCCCAGGGCGTGGCAGGCCGAGGGGTTTCCTGTAATAGGTCAGACTGGTTCTCGGTCGAAACAGTGACCTTGTTACGTGGCAGCTCCATGGTTACCCTGCAGCTGCCAGTGCTCTGAGTAAGAATGCAAATATCCAATGTCAGTGACCCTTTCTTTCCCTTTCCAGGTGTTTAGGACAGACCTGATCACTGCCATGAAGTTGCATGACTCCTACCAGCTGAACCCGGATGAGTACTATGTGCTGGCAGATCCCTGGAGACAGGAGTGGGAGAAAGGGGTCCAGGTGCCGGTGAGCCCTGGGACCATCCCTCAGCCCGTGGCCAGGTAGACGTGCCCCAGGGGAGGGGTGCCGCCTCTCCCCTGACAGTTGCCTTTCTGCCCTGACAGCCGGGTGCCTGAGAGGAGCAGTGGTGTTTGGGTCAGCAGTGAGGCTTCTGGGGAAAGAGAAATGCAGTAGAAACACACCTCAGGTCCGAAGGTAGTGCTTTTAAGGGCCATGGGCCTCCGAACTTAACATTGCAGCCAATTGGGAAGGTGCCTCTCTCTTAGAGAGGAAGGTAAATTCCAAGGCTCCCTGGGCAGTGGCTGGCTGGGGGAGAGGGACATTTGGATGTTTGCACAGCTGCTTCCCCTCTCCCTCTGGAGGGCCGCTGTGCTGGAGAGAGGTGCCTGTCATTGGTTGGGTCTTGCCGTGGTCCCTCCACCTCTGGGGGAGGACGGGTGTGAGCAGTCCTGCCAGGTTCGGGTCCCGTGGGCGGGGAGCTTAGAGGAGGAGTGTGTTGATGAGCACTCCTCGGATGGGATTTCTTTGGATTTACTTCTAACCACTCTTCTCCTTAGGGGTCTTGAGGGTCGGCTCTTTGCTGACCGGCTTCAGCGTGAAGCTGGGCCGGTTTTCTTGTTTCCTCTCCGGCCGGCTCCACTGGCCTTGAGGCTCCTCGCGGGGCGAGGGAGCTGAGTGCCCTCTGTGCTCAGCTGGCAGCCGGCTTTGCCGCCGCTGCGTGGTCAGTCACCTGCCTGCTTTGCGAAATGACCTCTCTCACCGTTGCCAAGTGTGAACTGAACTTACCCCTTGGCCCTCACCCACGTCCTGTCCCTCAGGCACCGGCGGTGGTCGAGTCTGGTTGTTGTATCTGGGATCTCTGTGACAAATGTCCCCATAAAGATGCAGGCTGAAATGACCGCTCTGATGCCTCCACAGGTCAGACTGCAGCCTGTGGAGTGGACGGAGTGTTTCACTGGGCTCTGTAGGAGAAACACGGTCTGGTTGCCTCAGGGTTGCCTCTGGGGCACAGCACCGACTAGCTGTGCAGCACTGACGATCCCAATCCAGGGGTTAAGAGCCCAGCACAAGACGAGTAAACGCTAACACAGCTCATGGAAGTGTCAGCTAAAACCCTGCCCTTAGCTGAGTGAGACGAACAACTCCTTAGCCGCGCCTGTCTCCGTGTCCTGTAGGTAAAGCCACCCTGGTAATCATAGGGTGATGGAAACACCTCGACGGCCTCTTTGGACAGCTGGGTGTTAACGCGAGCTGCCGGCACGCTGAGACGTGCAGGTGGAGGGCCGGTGGCCGTGTGGTGCTCCCCAGGCTCCTCACTCCCCGTCGGCAGTGGTTTGCCCTCTTCCTGCACTTTCTTTTGCGGGGGCCGGCACTTCTCCAGGCGTTCCCGGGGCGAGGGTGCAAGTGCAGGAGCGGAGGGGACTTGCGCTCCTCCCTGGGTCCCCAGCTGTGCCGGGAGCATCCCGCCCGTGGCTGGGACTCTGGTTCTCAGACTGCTTAGCGATGGACAAGGCCTGAGTTCTAGAACCAGAGGTGACGGGTTTCTCCCCTTGGCTTCCCGGCCTTCTGCTGTGTGTGCCCTGCCATGCGGCTGCTCTGGCCGCCTCCGTGTCCCTGAGAACCCAGGGCTTGGTGGCCTCCAGCAGCGGGCAGGCCTGGTTAGTGGAAAGTGATGTAATCTTTAACCCTTGACACTGCTGTCACAGCTGGTGGCTGGGCACGGCAGCGTCCTGGGAGGCCACGTGGGAGAGGCTGATTTTGAAGACTTCTGCAGCGTTTTCACTTGCATCTCTTTCTATTTTAGGGGTTTTAACGACTCCTGCTTTGTTTTGTCAGCAGTGGCGTTAGGGTTTTAACTCTCTGAACCCGGCAGTGACCTAAGGTTTGGGGGTTGGAGGTGGAAGCTTGCTTGGGGGCCTCCTGGCAGACTTCCTTTCTTGTGGCAGGAAGGGTGACCTGGCTGCCTCGTTTTCTTTTTAACCAGGGTCGTGTCTGAAGAGAAGTCCCTCATGTTCATCAGGCCCAAGAAATACATCGTCTCGTCGGGCTCCGAGCCTCCAGAGCTGGGCTACGTTGACATCCGGACGCTGGCCGACAGCGTGTGTCGTTACGATCTCAACGACATGGACGCTGCGTGGCTGGAACTGACCAACGAGGAGTTCAAGGAGATGGGTGAGAGGCGGGGGCTCTGCTGCTTGGCCGCGGACGATGAGCGGCGAGTGCATGAGGCCTGCGGTTCAGGGGCGAGGCTCCTCACCACTGGCGACACCAGCTCCATCTCGGCCTCAGTCTGGTCTCGGGATCACGGGCTTTTTGTTGGAGATGCGCGTGTCCTGCTGCGGCAGGTGTGCTGAGAGGGACTCAGCCTGTGTGCATCTCGTGGACAGAGAGGTGGGATCGAGGAGGGGTGTCTTCCATGGGCAGGAAAGCGGGGGCTCCCAGTTCCTGCCCTGCACCCCGCAACCCTGCCGGTCACCTCAAGAGGACTGAGGCCCAGAGAAATGCAGCGCTTCCCCGAGATCGCACAAGGGTCTGGTCCACAATTTCCTGCTCCGGTGTTCTGTTTCTTCCCCCTCCGGCGGTGCTATTCGGATGCCGCCTTCTTCAGCCGTGGCCTGCAGTTTCTCACAGGAGACGCCACTCCAGCCAAAGCTCACCATTTTCCAAACACGTCCCTCGTGTTCTCACCTCAGTGATTCCCCTTAGGTCCTTTTCCAAACCTGAGTGCTTTCTCCTCTCACCCGTCGATCTGTCCTGGCTTTCCTTTGGTGAAGCCCTACCTTAGCTGGGTCCCCTGCCCATTGTGATCTTTTCTACAAGTCAACCATTCTTGTGTATGTACGGCTCAGAGGACCTCGTCTGCTTGCATCTCCTTGTGTCACGACCAGGATGACACTTGGATCTCGGCTCACACACCACTTCTGATTGCTAAGGGCTGCCTGAAGTGTGGTGATGGCAAGTCAGGGAGACCACGTCTGGGCTTCCTGTGAGAGACGTGAGGATTAATTAGCGTTGTGCTGTGTGTAGGTCAAGGTCGGGAAGTGGTGGCACAGGCTGTTTGTTTGCAGTCTAGCACATGGTAAATATCTACGGAGTGTTTCATGGTGGATTTCAAAGGCCTGAAGGGCTAAGACTTTGTTTCCTGAGGAAGCCTGAGCCTAGCACAGGGCCTGGCATGTGAAAGATGCTGCCATGCATGCTGCTCCCCAGCCTTTGAATGGGAATGATGGTGTGGACTGAGCTGGGAAAGCTGTTACTCCGATATTTTGATAAAGTAGATTTCCTTCCTTTTGGTCCTTGGTTTTAGGTATTAGTGGCCAGGATGTTAGCAGGCTAGGAGGTGGTAGTCTGTTCAGAAGTTTTCAGTGCTCTCTTGGAACTGAATACTATGTTTTAGCTTCATAAACTATAAAATTCTACTTTGTAAAGACAACTGTAACACACTGGACTGACTGGGTGTCCTGTGTTAAGGCAGAGGGACAGACGGCCAGGGGCCGGGGGCTTCGGTGGATGGTCTAGGTGGTGAGTGCTGGGCTGACTCATCAGACTGCAAGGCGGTGCTGAATACTTGGGCAGGATAAGCGATGCAGTTGTATAACATGTATTGAACGCATGTGTAAAGACGTTTGTCTTAGCTCTTATTGGTCTTTTTAATGGTAAAAATTAATTACAGGGCATAGGGCTGTATTTTCAAAGCCAGTGGTGTTTTCGGAACTGGTAGGAGGAATTGAGATGAAACCTCCTGGCCGCGCAGAAACGACCTCGTCATGAAATAAGGTTTGAGATGATAGGTGGCTTTTTTGATTGTGTGTTTAGGGCTTATCACAGTGTCAGCGCTAACGTGTGCTTCAAGTTTTCAAAAACTTGGAAGTGTTAATTAAATTTATGATAATGCATATAAGTTGTTGGCCCTAATGACACTTCTGTTGTTTCTTGCCAGTTACATGTGTTTGAATATTTTTTACAAGCTGTTTTTTCTTTCCTGCATGAGTATTTTCATTGTAGGAAGTTTGGGATACGTCCGCAGATGGAAGAAAATAAAAGTCTCATCCCCACCACTAGCCGTAACCACACCATGATAACCGCCTGAAGTTTGTTTTTGGCCATTCTTGCATAGGAATGCATTTTCTTTGATTCACCAGGAGCTGTCTGTCTCCTTTGCTTGAGACGTCCCTTGTGTTTCCGTCTTTCATGTGTCTGACTAACTATGCATCTCAGCTTAGTAAATTCAGAGGGTGAGGAGGGATAAACCAGGTAAAAAACATTGGAGCGTTCACAGTGAAATCTGTTCTCAGAGCACCATTTTAAGTAGCAAGAATGGAATGTGTTTTTGGAAAAAAATGCCCAAACCATAATAGGTGGTCATGGTTTTGAAGCCACTTACATGCTAGTTGGTATATATAATATTGTAATGAAACGACAGTCTAACAATATATGCATTTAATAGCCTGGAACCATTTGGGGAATGATCTTTTTACAACAAGCACTCCATCTTCAGTGCCTGACCGTAAGGGACAAACTGTTGGGTGCAAGTCTCTTTCTGCCTTTGAATTTCAAGACCCTTCCTTGGAAGGGTCTGAGGGACATCCAATAGAAAATATTTGGGGGGCACTCAGGATAGATTTGTTGATAATATTATTTATTCATTGTGCATTTTTATTAGTATAAATAGTATTATATTTATTAAAATGGTTTTGTGGCATTTTCCCTCCAGGAATGCCTGAGTTAGATGAATACACCATGGAAAGGGTCCTGGAGGAATTTGAACAGCGATGCTACGATAATATGAATCATGCTATAGAGACTGAAGAAGGCCTGGGGATTGAATACGACGAAGATGTTGTCTGTGACGTCTGCCAGTCGCCCGACGGTGAGGACGGCAATGAGATGGTGTTCTGTGACAAGTGCAACATCTGTGTGCACCAGGTATGTGGGCAGCGGGGCCCGGAAGGAGGCCCCCTGGAGTGGTTCCTCCAGACAGGGTCCATGAGTTAAAGACGTGGGCCCATCTTTTTTGTTGCTGACGGGTGCTTAGTGTTTGAAGTATTTCTTGTTACTTTTACAACCAGGAGAGTAGGACCCTCTGTGGACCTCATTCTTTCTTCGCATAGTGTCTTTATTCCCACCCACAGAAGTCAGGTTTACTGGGACTGTGTGAGCCCCTCTGCCCTGCTCCAGCACCTGGCCTTATAGCTACCGAGAACACTGGAGGGCAGGGGCGGGGAGACTCTTGAAAAGGTGGTTAGTTTGCTGTGTTAGTTGCCCTTGCACAAGCTGGATGGCTTAAAAGAACAGAAGTTTATCGTCTTGCTATCTGGAAACTAGATGTCTGAGATCAGGGTGTCGGCAGGGCCACGCTCCGTCTGAAACCTGGACGGAGAACCCTTCCTCGCCTCTCTTGGCGGTTTGCTGGCGGTTGTGGGCGTTCCTTGGCTTGCAGCCGCACGACGCTGGTCTCTGGCTTTGCCGTCACTTGGTGTCCTCCCCACGCATCTGTGTCTTCACACGTCGCCATCTTCTTGTAAGGCCGCCAGTCACGCTGGATGAAGGGCCCACCCTACTCCAGTGTGACCTCATTTTAACTGACTACATCTCCTGTGGCCCTGTTTCCACACGAGGTCACATTCTGAGGTACCTGGGGTGTTAGGACTTGCTTTAACATATACTTTTCGGACACTAGTCAACACATAACATTTGCTAACATGTTAGTAGATAAACGGAGCCCTTGAACAAGCGGAAAGGGTCCCCTTTTCTTGAAAGTTATTTCCTGTCCTCCGCGATGTCGAGAGGATTTGGCGGTTGCTTCAGTAAGGTTGGGCACTGGGTGATCTAAAGAGCTCGGGAGAATCTTAGTCTGGACCCTTACCTCTTTCGTTTATTTTTTTCATGCAATAATGAAGTAATTTGTATTTCTGTGGGGACATGTGTTCACATACACTCTTTAGTTAATAGGCTCTCCAGAGGTACTTTCTTTGAATTCACCTGTTGATGCTGAGATTTAAAACCAACTTAAAGGCTTGTGTGGGACAGTGGCTTGGGTGACCTCTTGGCAAGAAGAAACAAGTTTGCTTTGTGAAGTTCCTGACTGTTGTTTCCTTTAGAATGTGTCTGCTTCCTGGGTTTCCCTTCTGCCTGAGGACTTTACCAGCGGTGGCCTTGTCCCGTCTCATCCTGATGGGGAGACCACAAGTCTCTTGCTTATGAAGTCACGTTATAGCCCATCTTGTAGCTCTGGGTTTTCAAGTTATCTAGGCGCTTTCCTTGGGATAATGGAGAATTCTTAGAGAGATTTTGTCGTTTCAAGACCATGAGCGTTGTGGCTGCCATTGCTGCTTTTACGTTGTTGGTGCCATTTACTTGGATGATGTTTCAGTTCTTTTCCTGCCATTTTACTCCCCCCCCAGCCCCCCCACGAGACAAATCTTGTTTGAAAAAAAGGGTTCTGCTTGAAAACTGCTCACACCCTCTGCTTATAAATGAGTTAACTGAAGTCAGGGTGCGATGTTCAGCGTCCCACTGCGGGTTAGTGGCAGAGTTGGAACTGGAACTCGGGGAGCTCTGGACGACACCCACCCCCACACCCCTGCCCCGATCCTGGTCTGCTGTTCTTTCAGCCACACCACGTTGCCTATTAGCATTTCCTGTGGTTCCTTTTGCTTTTGAGATGTTCTTCATGACTTGTCTTTCAGGCGTCCTTTATTTAATCTTCTGTTTTACTTAGACTTGCTTTTCCAGTTAAAAAAAAAAAAAAAATTACCTCTTCAAATGAGACTTTGTCTAGAGTGCCTGATACAGACCTTTCTGATATTTGAAACCTTAATAGTGTCAGTTAGCTCTATTAAAAAAAATTTTTTTTTTTTTCTCCTTCAGTCAGTCTGTGTTTACAGTGGCTCATTCATGGCACCGACACAGTGCTCCTAAGCTCCAATCTTAGTGTCACTTAACTTCCCTGAACTATCATCCTGTGGTTTCCTTTTTGCGTCCTGGATATTCAGATTGCATAGTGGCTGTGTTTTTCCTGTCTGGAGAATTGGAACTATGTTACTGTCTCTCCACTTCCTGACTTGTAGTTCATTTAAGGATAAACTTCTGAACAGTTTGGTGTTTTTCAAAGGCTCTGAATGTGCTCCTGGTACCATCATGGTTTTGTTTCTTCACTTCTTTAACGTTTGCCTTTTCTTTCTTTGAACCGTCTTAATGACTTTAAGTTGCCTTGATTCCTGCAGTTTTTGCTGTCTTGTGTAATTTACCATCTTATGCAAAGCAGGCTTTGTTTTAAATATCTGCCAAAGAGACCAAATTCTCTTTGTCTAGAATGTCTCATTTTTCTGCGCCTGTTGTGCTCACTTGTGTGTGGGAGGCGGGCGGGGTGTCGGCGCCTGGTCAGTAGAGCTTGCTTAGCCCAGGGAGCGAGGCTGGTCCTTAGTTCCCTCCCCTTTTCACTGGTGTCTCGTGTAATAGCTCTGGGAGGCTCTCAACTGCTTTGTGTTTTTTCCCTCACTTTATAGCCCACCTACATCAGTAAATCAGAGAGGGATGCCTTCCGCCATCTAGCCCCGGAGAGAGTTTTGAGGATTTACTGCCCAAGTATTTAGAAACTTGATATAGATGGGTATCTGTAGCAACACAGCAGATCTTTTACAAACCTTTCTGTCCTCAAGTAGTTTTCAGGACCACCCTCTGGTAGGTAAGTACGTTGTACCTTGCACCCACCTCCTGACTGCTGCTGTGAGGCTGCCCGGCACTCTTCCTAAAAGGAGTGCCTCTATTTTGGGGGTGCTTCTGTTAAAATCTTTCTAGGCGTTTTAAAATTCGTAGACAGGGTAAAAATAACTCTTTTTTTTCTCTTTCTCTCTTTTCCTTGGGGATGTGCTGTGGCTTTACAGGCCTGTTACGGAATTCTCAAGGTCCCAGAGGGCAGTTGGCTGTGCCGGACGTGTGCCCTGGGGGTTCAGCCCAAGTGTTTGTTGTGTCCCAAGAAAGGTGGAGCGATGAAGCCTACCCGCAGTGGGACCAAGTGGGTCCACGTCAGCTGTGCGCTGTGGATCCCCGAGGTGGGTGCCCGTGTTGGTGGTTCACCTTGGGAGCCCGTGGCTGTTCATCCTCACAGGGAGCCATTCATCACTGGGCCACTTTGTAGTCGATGAGTAAAAAGACACCTTTGAATTGCTACCCATTTTTCCACCTTAAATTGAATCTCGAGCATGCTGTCATGTGGTCAGTGGTGTGTAAATTTGTGGAAGTGTTAACTGGAGGCAGCCGTGAGTTGGACTCTGGGTGGAGGTGTTCAGACTTCCCTTCTGATGCCACTGCAGCTGACCCTCCGCTGCTGCCACGCTCCCAGAAGCGGACCCGCGGCGTTCGTTCGCGCTGCGGCCTGGGTGTGGCTCTGTCCTTTCCCTGGGATGGGCCGTAAACTCCTGGGCCTGGTGAGCCATGCATACAGCACCGTCACAGTTAAAGAACCACTGCTCTAGGTCACATTTTTGTGATTTTTTATTAAAATTCTTACTTACCTCAACCTTTTTAATTTTAGGTCTGGTCTAATTTATTTCAAGTCCCAGACCTTGACTGATTTAATTTGCTTGGCTCACTCTGAGACTATCATTTGTGATTCAGATTTCAGCCTTTTTTGGCCTATGATTTTGGTGCATTTTCCTCCCGAGGAAAAGTATCTGGGAGTGATTTGGATTGAGGCTTCACGACTCGGGTCTCGGTAGCATGGGAATCTCATGGTTTGGTATTAACAGGGATGCAGTTCAGTGATCCAGGCTGAGGGGAGAGGGAGGGGACCTTATTTATCTTGGTAGTTTTCCGCTTTGTATGTAGTGATAGTTTCTGACTGAAGAGAATGGCTTTCTTTAGGGAGAGAGAGATTAAAAGTGGTCAATGTTTACTTCTGCTCCATCGTTCACAACTGATTGCAATACGTTTAAGACGGATTTCCAGTCCTGACCACTTCTTAGTGGACCAGAGGTGTAGTAGATTGATTACCTTGTCTTTGCTGTCGCTCGGGTGAGCAGAGAGCATTGGGGTGTCTGAGTGTTTTTACAAACAGGACGCTTGTGTCAGGTGACCCCCCGAGGAGGGTGTAGAGTTGGCCCAGAGCTGGCCCCTAGCTGGTCCCTGTGCTGTCCTGATGCTTTAAAGTGGGGTTTTACCTGCGCTCGGAGGGCGAGTGCCCCTTGGCATCCTCTGGTAGGAGGGCCGTGGGGAAGGAATGGATCTCTGAGTTGCTGCTGTCTGTGTTCGGCCCCTGTCTTGACGACCTCTGCCACCCTGTCTTGTTATTTCTTGGGCCTCCAGGTGAGCATTGGCAGCCCTGAGAAGATGGAGCCCATCACGAAGGTGTCTCACATCCCCAGCAGTCGGTGGGCGCTGGTGTGCAGCCTCTGCAATGAGAAGTTTGGGGCCTCCATACAGGTAACCAGCCTAGTCAGGATGGCATTATTACCCTTCCTTGTGTTCCAGGGAGCGGGACGGGGGAGGGCTCTGTGAGCTAACTGTCACAGGGTTTGGAGATGGGGCTAGAATCCAGGAAGCAGGACGAGGTTCTCACAGCCCTTCTGAGGTTGCTGAGGGATGTCTCCAGCCCAGTATACACACCTTCTATTGGTGGATAGTGTCCAGTGTGACCGGAACCCCAGCTGTAACCATCACAGGGCAACTCAGAAGTCCGCCTGAGCTGCAGGGCAGTTCCAGTTTGTATCTGGTTTCTCCCTCCCTGCCCAAAGCCTGGCATTGCAGCTCTTTCCACAGGCCGACAGCTCTGGGGAAGAACTGGAGTCTCGGCACTGGAGGCTTAGTCACCCTCTCGCCTGCCGAGCGGCAGCCCTGCCTCTGTGGCTGCCCCCGACGCCGCTGGTTTCAGAGGTGTGCGCATGGGGTGTCTTGGTGCGGTGCGCACTGTTGGAAGTCAGCTTGGCACGCCAACCCTTTTGCATTTGGCAAAACGGGGACTCCTTGGAGCACCGACCGGGTGGGTGGAGGGACACCCATGAGGTGCTGCACCAGGGGTTCTGCCCAGTCTGAATATCTGATTTTTTTACGGTACAGTGTGGGGGAGGGTGGGGCTGGGGGAGGGGAGCTTGTACGTAAGAAGCCAGCCTGCGTTTTCTGTGTCCACGTACAGGCAGGTGTAGACAGCCGTGAGGCAGATAACAGGATCACGGAGAGACTGTTGATGGCGCGCTGTTTCTTGGTGTTGTCTTAAGTGCTGCCTGAGAAGTTCC
Source organism: Delphinapterus leucas (assembly GCF_059928025.1). NCBI lineage: Eukaryota > Metazoa > Chordata > Mammalia > Artiodactyla > Monodontidae > Delphinapterus > Delphinapterus leucas. The sequence goes on along the minus strand of NC_143133.1, from coordinate 13,438,581 downwards.
TCTCCGGGCCTCACGCTTTTGGCGTCTAGACAGGCGTGACCTCGGAGGCCTGAGGTGCTGTCCCACCGCGGTCTCCAGATGCTGTCTGCGGCTGCCGTTGGCCCTTTGCCTCTGTGGGGCCGCCAGCTCAGGGACGCCGGCCGCTCCTTGGTCCCCACGTCACAGTCCGTGGGCAGAGGTGCCGGTTTGGGGCGGCTGCCCTCTTGATGCAGGACACGCAACGGCTTGGCACACACACACACACACACACACACACACAGACACACACACACTCTCTCTCACTCACTCACTCCACAAGCTCGGTCAAACTGCCGGTCGGGGCTTTTAAAGAAATGACCTCATTTGGCAAACTCAACTTGTATTTTGGCTGATAAATATTCCTCTGTGTAAGGTATCCACTGACTGGTGTTTCTTTTTAAAAGTTTTCATTTTACACGCCAAGCTGTTGTGCTTTTTCTTCCTTATCACTTCCACTGGTGTTCGAGAATCCAAAATGTAACAGAATATTCAGAGGGTGAGGCATGAGACAGCTGGTGGGATTTGGCTGTGGACCTTGAAAATAGTGCAGATTTTTGGATGTGAATGGAATCTGCTTAAAATTAAAACATGACAAAAGCCTCTGGCCTGAGCGTTGTGTTAGGAGGGAGTGAAGGAGAAATGTTTTAAAGCCACAAAATAAAAGAAGACACAGAGCTGTGTGTGTGTGTGTGTGTGTGTGTGTGTGTGTGTGTGTGTGTGCAGATGGCCCGTGCAAACACTTGCAGGGAACAGGCTGGGGCAAACCAAGGAAAATGGACGTTTTCTTCCAAGTTACCCGATGTTCTTCTGAGGATAGAAATTACGCCCTTTACTGAGTAGGTCCTTCACTGATGTTTCCAGGAGGCGGTCGATTGGGATCTCTGTGTCTCTTTTGAAGAGAGACGATAAAATGACTTTTTTGTTGCCGTTGACCTCTTTTTCCCAGAACATGAATTTGAAGGAGGAGAGGCCAAGGAAGTTTTTGATGATTTTTCATATCTTCACAGAATAGACTGATTTTATTAAAGAATTCCTGTCTGAAATGTCTGCAGCTGGAAAGGCTCTGGCTTACGTTTCTGTAACATCTGTTTGCTGAGTCAACCTGAATAGGAAAACCCAGAGGAAGGCCATTTGGCGTCTTTACAAAGCCCCGTATAAATGTTCTGCCGTGGCGAGTTCCTCTTTTCAGGTCGGGGCGCTGAGTTGAAGTGTCGTTTAAGCCAAACACTGGTAGTGTCTCCGTCATCTGTTCCCACTTTGCTTCCCACTTGGCTGCCTGCTAGGAGGGAGGAGCACTTTGTCTTGTACTGACAGTGACCAGGGGTGTGTGTGTGTGTGTGTGTACTGATAGTGACCAGGTGTGTGTGTGTGTGTGTGTTCTGCCACTAAAGCTGATTTCACACATTCCTTGGAATTGAGGTTATTATTATAGATAAAATTACAGATTTATGTTAGTTCATGCGCTTTAAGTGTTTTCAGTGGGGGAATTGATTTTCTGTGAAGGGAGCTAGATTTTCTGTACTTCTGGGTGAAAGCGACTTTTTAATAATGGGAGAAATCATGACTGGCAGTGAGTCACCTCTTAAAGACTGCAATGATTAGGGGAAGAAGCCCCAGCCCACGCCGCTGCGATCTGTGGTGGTGCTGTGCAGGGCTCTACTGAATGAGTTTAATTAATTAAGCTTCTCAGCTGGCCTGGGGCCACTCAGTTCTGCTCCTGTCTGCAGCCCTGGCGTGCCCGGATCCCTTGGCCTCACACAATACACTGTTGCTTTTTAAGGGACTGGCTTCAGTCACCACAGGGAGCCTCCTTCCAGGAATTTGCCCAGCAAGATCAGATGGGGAGAAATCACTTTTCTCCTGCTAGGCCTCTGGCCTGCCGTCTGGATCGGAGGCACTACGGGGTTCCCCTGGTGGGGTGGTGAGAGGGAGGGGGGAGGTGTTTGGTAAGGCCGGGGCAGAGCTGGGTGATGCCTGGCCTCTACGTTGACCTGCCTTCGACCCACAAGCAGCAGGTCCCTCACGGTTGCCCTGCCAGGCGAAGCGCACACAGATCTCAGAGCTTGTGCCCCACTGGCCTGGAAGCCTCTGCGCCTGGCGAAAGCTTCCTCGGGTATGGAGACCAGTCCCATCCTTCCTGTCCTGGATTGTCCTGGTCTCCTCTTCCTTTCCAGTCTTTGGGAGTTTTTAATTCACCCTCCTCAGTCTTGAGCAACCCTCGCTGCTGGAGGAGGAGTGTGCCATTTATTTTCCCACTGGTGTTGGGACTCATCCTGGCTGTGGCTTAGGAAGGAGGATCCACGTGCCTTTCAAAACTCTGGTTGGTGGTCATTCTTCCTGAGGAGATTCTCGCCACTCAGGCTTTTTATATAAGCATTAAAAAAGCCCAGACCTATGAGAAGAGACAAATGAATGCCTCAGGATATACTCTGCATGTTGGGCACACGCTCTTCTGAGTATAATCGGAGCGCCAGGGCCCCCTTTGTCTACACGTGCCATCTGTGTGATCGTGTCTGCTTTAAGAGGCGGTTATTGGATGCAGTTGCTTTTCCAGGAGAGTTATGGTTCGGTTTATGAAAAAAGAGTTCCCTTAAATCCCAAGCTGTAGCTTGTTTAAAACACGACTGGATCTGCCAGGGTGAATCCGCGTGAAGCTCCTCTGTCCCGGCACGAGCTCCAAGTGCAGCTCTTCCTGTGCGTGTGTAGGGAGGGGGTGCCTGGCACCCGGGGCTTCAGTCACTGTCACTCCCTAATCTCTCTCCTCTTGCTGTCTGCGTGTTCTTGCCAGTGCTCTGTGAAGAACTGCCGCACAGCCTTCCACGTGACCTGTGCTTTCGACCGGGGCCTGGAGATGAAGACCATCTTGGCCGAGAACGACGAAGTCAAGTTCAAGTCCTACTGCCCGAAGCACAGCTCACATCGCAAGCCCGACGAGAGCCTCGGTGAGGGGGCCGCTCGGGAGAACGGGGCCCCTGAGTGCCCCCCCCGGGATCCGCTGGAGCCCTTTGGCAGCCTTGAGCAGAATCAGGAGGAGGCCCACCGGGTGAGTGTCCGGAAGCAAAAGCTGCAGCAGCTGGAGGATGAGTTCTACACCTTCGTCAACCTGCTGGATGTTGCCAGGGCCCTGCGGCTGCCCGAGGAGGTCGTGGATTTCCTGTACCAGTACTGGAAGTTGAAGAGGAAGGTCAACTTCAACAAGCCCCTGATCACCCCAAAGAAGGACGAAGAGGACAATCTCGCGAAGCGGGAGCAGGATGTCTTGTTCAGGAGGCTGCAGCTGTTCACGCACCTGCGGCAGGACCTGGAGAGGGTAATGGTCGACACTGACACCTTGTGGTGACGTAGAGAAGAAGATTGCAAAGAGGCGACCGCTTGCCCAGAGCAAGGAGTGGTAGCCAGTGCATTTCCTCTCAGACCCTTGTACATACTTCAGCATGAGGTTGTGTTGGTTGAATCTATTTATGGGCTGGTAAACTCACTGTGCACACACACAAGACGGCCACAGAGCCCGGGGAGCCTCTCTGATTTAAACACTTCCTCGTTAGTTCTTACTGTTCTTCTGGAAGATCAAATGGGGTGTGTCTTCCCCTCCCCCGCCCCCCTTCATTCTAGAGCTAGAGGGAACTGAGCCCCCCAGGAAGATGCCCAAGGGGTGGGCTCAGAATTGTTTACAAACTGAGTTAGAAAACCAGAGTGGATTTAATTAACGGTGAGGGGGTGGGTGGGGCGGGCCGAGGTAGGGCAGTCTCTTGTTGAACCTGGGGAAACACTTTCTAGGTGCTGGTCATGGGCTCATTAAGGAGAGGGAAGCACTGCCTCTCTGACCCAGCTCCGCCTCTTGCCTAACTGGCGGGGGCCTTCCCGGTACAGTCGCCGAGCAGAGCAGGCTGTGGGTGCTGATGTGTGGGCATGAGCTGCCATACACATGCATTTCTGTTCCCCAGGGTACTCCGGCAGTGAGGTGCTAAGTCATCACTCAGGCTGTGTATATGTTGTGTGTGCATGTGTGTCTGTGTCCGTGTGTGTCTGTGTGCTGTGTCTAGAGTGGGCGTGGGGCAGGACTCCTGGTGCACAGGGGCCTCCGATCTGACCCGGGGAGCCCCCCTGTCCCGCGCGGCGCGCTTCGAACGCCCTCACCACTGGATTGGCCCGTGTGGTGGCCCGTGGCTGCCTGGAGCCTCGGCTGGTGGCACCTTCCTGCAGCTGTTGGCTGGTTGGCGTCTCGCCCATTCTCCAGTACCTCTGGAGTACCAGTCTGGACCTCCCTTCCGGCTACAGGCAGAACTCTAGGAGCCGGCTGGCTTTTCCCCAGGGCCGCCGCCTCCCTGCAGGTAGTCTCTGACTGAAGCTTGCTAGTCGGCGATGTGTCTTAGAGCGCTTTCTTGCGTCAGCGCCCCTGACTGCCCCGACCGCCGACGGTGATTAAGTTCATTAGTGCACAGATGGAACTAAGGCTTCGGGCCCAAAGCAGCCCGTGCTGAAAGGCACCTAAGTGTCCTGAAACGGTTAACGCGTCTCCCCCAAGCACCTGACTTATTAATGGGGGCTGTGGTTCACCTGCCTGGGAGAGAATCTGACTCAGAGGTGATTTGCAGCGGGAGTGTAGGCAAAGAATAGGGACAGGGGAGAAGTACGGAACCGAAAGACCGAGCTCTCACAGAGACCTGCCCTGCCCTGGTAGAGAAGGCGTAGCAGTGAGAGTGTTTGTAAGTGTTCCTTAGAAGAGACCCTTTGAGTACCTGACAGTGCGGGCTGCTTGTGACGCCCCTTCCAGGCACCAGGTTAAGGTTCCGGATTCAGGCGGAGGCCAGGCGGGAAGAGGGTGTGTGAGGCTCTTGTGCTCCTGTGCCCCCCCCCACCCCCACCCCGGTGGTGAGTGTAAAGAAGACCTCGCCTCTCAACCACATGTATGTGTGGCCTTTTTGTTAGAGATGAGAAAGGGATTCAGAAGGGAGAAACTCGAATCCTGGTGAGAAGCCTTGTCCCAACCTGACAACTGCTGTACTTGGAGTCAGACAGTCCTCAGGAGGGAGGACGAAAAGTCTAATGTTTGGACTGTGTTTGTCTCGCAATCACCACAAAATAAAAGTGTAGAAAATGCTTGTGGTGTACTAACTCTTTTCTGTACTGAAGTCACTCAGACTAACACGCACTTACGATTAAATTCTAAACGCTTTCTTTTTGGAGTCATCACTGTTGCGTTTTAAGTAGAATGATGCCAACGATGTATGAGAAACAGGGAATAAATCAGGATTTTTGTGTGTGTGCTATTACTTATATTTACTTTATTAAAGAGTCTAAGAGATTTGAGGGCATTTAGCGTCAGTCTAAAACGGGCTTATTAAAATGAAAAATGTGTTTTCCAGAATGTTCCACGAGGCCTGCGATGGTGGAGGCTTTAAAAAGTGGAAATCTTGGCCGCCGTGCCCCAGAGTGCACAGTTATTTGTGATTATAAACAAGAAGTGTATTAGGCCAAAGACTCATCAGGGCAGGGGTGACAGTAAGAATAAATCATAAGTCTGTTTTTCAAGTAACTTAAAGTCCAGCCCAGTTCACACAACAGCATTTCGTAGCAGGTTAATATGTGGGGCTGTGATCAAGGCGTGTGGTCACTTCAGAACTGACAAGTGAGTACCCTTCATTAGAGAGGCAGACAACTCTCTGAGTGATAACGGTAGTGGCTCTTTCCTGCAGATCTACACTGTGGGGCATTTTGCACACCCGGGTTCCAGTTCTGGATCAGAAAGTTAGATGACAGGAATGGACTCAGGTGGGTTTGGGAACCTGAAGACACGATTGCCGATATATGGCGGGTGCCGTGCCAAGTTCCCAGGGCTGCCACTTCACTCTGGTGGGATTCCTTTCCCCCAAACATTGTCTTCTAAAGGATGCAATAAACGTGAGTTCAGCAAATGAGTACTTGCTCAGATAAAAAAACATGCTACCTCTGCACTCCTGCCTGGGGCATCGAAAGGGGTCAGGTCCCGGGGCACCATTTTACTCAACATTTGGTGGAATGGTCACCTCTTGACAGTCTGACAGAGGCTACAGTTGTCCCCGAACAAGAGGCATGTTAAGCTTTAGTGTTGCAAGCAATGTTTGGGATTCAGGAAAACTTGAGGTCGTTATCGAGTTCCTGAGGGCAGTGGTTCTCAGCACGTGGTCCTCAACCAGCAGCAACGTGACCTGCAGGTTTTTGGATCCCACCTCTGACTCCAGAAACGGTGGGGTTGGAGGCCAGCATTCTGTGTTTTAGGGCCCCTACGTGTTTGTTCGGGAACCACTGCTTTTGGGGAAAGCCTGACTCTTGGGTTTAACGTGGTATGAGGGGTGGCAGCCGAGGGCTGGTGGCTTTGCCTACCACCTCGCTGGCAATTGGGAGAAGATGAAGCGGGGGGTCGGGGGTGGGCGGGAGGCTAGGTCTAGCAGTCTAGCAGTGTACAGGAAGGGCCAAGCAGGGTGTGTGTTGAGGACAGAGCCTCAGTTCAGCTCTACATACAGGGGCTGCTTATGGAAGTTGCCCTTTAGGGTGTTCTGTGCATGAGAGAGGTAAGGTTTAGGGCACTCACTATACTAATGTGGTCAGCCGGCCTGGTTTATTCAGGGGCTGATTTGCTCCAGTTGAAAACCCCGACCTTTGCTTCTTGGGGTCACAGTTAGATGTCTCGTATCAGAAAGCATGGGGAATGGAAGTGGGGAATTTCCCACTTAACAGCCAGGGTGGAAATCTTTCCTGGGGGAAGTGAAGACACCAAAATTAAATTTGAGTAATATACGAAGTTCAGGTTCTCTGGCTCTGCTCTTTCCATTGACAATTTTAAGTAAAAAGCGATGTATCTCTTTTGTACATCTGACTTGAATAGGAGAGTAACCTTGTCCACTCCTAGGATGTCAGAGAGTTTGTTTCCATTTCCTATTTCCACAAGTTGGATTCCCTGTCTTAATGTAAAAACCGTTCTGTATGTTTTCCAGTTGTTTTGAGCCTGTGATAAGGATCTAGGTTCGGCCCCTTCCTCTTTTTGACCTTCTACTCTTTATCTCCCCTGGGTGGAGCAATATTTATCAAAGAGGGTCGCCTATTAGCTACCTCCATCCCCAAACTGGTCAGAATTCTTATAAAGGACACCTACTTCCTGGCCTGAGGGTGTGTGGCTGTCAGAGAAAGAATGTGCTTTAACCAGGGTGAATGACACTGAAATAAGATTTACTTTGAGACAGGAAGAGTGATTTTATTCTCAGTTCTTTGAGATAATTTTTATTTTTATCAAGAAGTGTTAGGAAGATCCTAAACAAATAGCGAATAGGTTAGGATCAAGAGAAGCCTGACTTGGTGGTCCTGCTTTAGGCCAGGAAATTATACCACTTACAACGTGAGCAATGCAAATGTGAAAGCCAGCTGACCTGTTCCTCTTAATGCCTCGTGTCCTCTTGGAAAGGAGGCTGCCTTGAACACAGCTGGGGAAGAACAGCTGGAATTGTTAGGGTTCTTTAGGGGTGGTGTATCTGTACATAAGCCAAAATGCAGGGCTGTGTGTGTCGCTTGTTGCCACTCTCACTGCCAAAAGGTTAGTGGCCTTGGGGGAAGGTGGCAGGAGAAGGGACAGCCCAAGCGTTAGGAGAGTGCAGTCATGCCTTCGGTGTAGGAGCTGATGGGGATATGCAGTCCCTGTTTTCAGTCTTGCCACTGAGCTTACTGGGGTGGTCTTGTCCACATCTTCCTGAAGAAAGGTTTATTGTGTTATCTGCTGTGTTGCATTTGACGTTTGTGTTTTCAGGCCCATGCAATCTAATCAGGTCTTACCAGTAGGCTTTAGGACTGAGAGATTTAAGGGGGTTTATTGATTAAGTCATTAAAATTTGATTCTGTATTGACTGATCACAGGTGGCTCTGAAAACGGGGAACAAATTTAAGTGTTGATTGGTTACTACTGGTGAATGAGCATTTGCATGCAGTTCCCCAGTGGTTGCACATCAGATGCAAAGCGGAGCTCCTAGTGCTGGGGTCTTCTCGGTTACTGACCGATGAATCGAGAAGAGGGCAGTTTCAGTTTTTCAGGTGGTGATACAGAAAGCTGGCCTTGAGAGGCTGAGCTAGCAAGTCAATGGCAAAGCAAGAAGGATGTTCCCTAGGTGTTCACACGCTGTAGGAACACAGCGGCCTGTAAGTTCCAAGGTACTTCAGAGAGTTCAGTGTCAACAAAAGAAGTTTACTTGGATTCCTGGTGACTACTTGGCCTTCTAGTGAGCCCTGTGTGGGGACATTGTTTGTGAGGGGCTTCTCCCTCTGATGGCCCTTGACCCTAATGCTGTCTAGTTCCATCTTCAGAAGATGCTTGATAAAGTGCAGCAGAGGTGGCTTCTGAACTGCTCTGAAGCCTCTGACGATAGAATTCATGGGAAGAGGATACTGAAGGGGTGATGAGCAGAGTCCTTTGGCAAGAGCTGGCATGTTTGGACTTGGACACCGATGGGCGTCTGTCTCTTCGCCAGGAGGAGCCTGTGGCCAGGTGTGGTGCGGGGGCAGGACCTCCTCTGACAGCCTCTTTTGTGCTGCTACCCACCTTGAGGGGTATACGCAGAATACTTGTTAGCACCCAAAGGGAGGCTTAGAGATTAGCTAAAATGTTTAAAGTACATTTGGATATCAAAAGTCACTCAAGGACCTAGTAGGACAAATTTTTCTCAGGTAAAGAGGAAAAAAACAAAAAAACAAAAAACACCGAAGTCCTGTTATAATGTATTGCTTACTTAGAATCTTTATTCTCTACGTTCTAGGTTCGGAACCTCACTTACATGGTGACCCGCAGGGAAAAGATTAAACGATCTGTGTGCAAAGTCCAGGAACAGATATTCAATCTTTACACTAAGCTTTTGGAGCAAGAAAGAGTTTCAGGTATGCATTAAGCCCCGGTAGGTCAAACAATAGGGCAGGGGTTTGTAAGCCCTCTGTTAAGGGAAAAAAATGCTAGTTTCTTTAATTTTATTTTATACTGTAGAAGAATCAAAGAAGCAAAGGCTTTTGTTGTTGAAGAAAATCTTCAGGCATTCGAGGCACCATGGTCTAGAGGAGAGGGCTATGAACTGGGCCTCATGTATGGGTCAAATCCTGTATTGGCTACTTAAAGGCTCAACACAAGCGAGTCTTAAGTTTTCCAAGTCTCCCTCGTTTCCTCACATGTAACGTGAGGATGAGATCTCCTGCTACCTCCTGGGAACAACTGTGAGACTCGAAAGAGTAACTTACATATTGCAAAGCACTTGATAAATGTAAAGTATCATGGGGATACCTAAAAAGATTTATAATTATCTAGCCTTTGGATCTGCCTGTAACATACGGTAAATATATCTTAAGACTGTGTACTTAAGGCACGTATCCATGTTTAGGTAACATTCACAGTGGATTATTTTGGTGCAGGTGGAATTTTGAATACTTTCGAGATTCAGCACAACATATTTATTTAGTGCTGCCTATGCTGCATTGCTCTGGCAAAGAGAAAAAGAAAACTAAGACATGGACTTCCCCCACCTCCGGAGAACACTTGAGTGACTCTGAGATCAAGTGCATAGGAGGGCAAGTTGTTTAACCTCTCCGGGACTCTGTTGGTCTGTAAGAGGTTTGGTCCAGAATCCTGCCCTCTGAAGTGCTTTTCCGCACTAGCGTTCCGTGATCAGAAGCCCCAGAAGGCAGGCGTTATAAGGATTTCAGAGGAGGAAGAGTCTGTCGAGTGCGGATCAGGCAGAACCATGACCCACGAGCAGGCGGGTCTTAGGGGACCTCGTGTCTGCTGCCCTTTGAAGTTAGAGCAGCAGTGTCTGCCCTGCTTGCCTCTTGTGCAGAGTCCCCCGGCTTACTCTCCTTCTGCTTCTGTGGCTTTTCGTCTCTGTAGATTAGGAAACACAGACACAACAAAGAAGTTGTTATAACCTATTATGTTGAAATCCACATTCTGGGTTTACCTAAAACTAACTGGATATGTGTGACTAGAGGCAAACTGGTCAGCCGAACAAAGAGAGAAAAAGCTTGGGGAGTTTTAAATGATATTCTTGAAGTGTGTTACATTGTTTTGATAGCACTAACGTATTAATAATATCATCCTAGGTAATTTCCTTCCCAAGAGTAAATACTTCCCAGCTATATCAAGTGTTATATCGTCAGCTAGACTTTAGAGTTGTCAAACTTTTAAAATAGATTTTTCTGAGTTAGGGTATCACGAGTACAAGCAGTTTGACTCAGATTCTTTAAGGTGAACTTCTGTCTCTTCATTATTCCTACTTGAATGCAGATAAAATAGGGGACCTGTTTTCTCCCTTGCCCGTGGTGTGTCCTTGTGTAAAGAGCAGCCCCCCACCCCCACCCCCCACCCCAAGGCTGTCTGGTGCGGATCACCCAGCCTCCAGCTGCAGAGGCCGAGCTGCTGCCGCCCAGGATCATTAGTGCAGGTTGTGTCTGTGGAGCTTTGCCAGTGGAGGGCTTTCTGTGACTCTTGTTAAAAGTCCTTACGTAATGAGTGATTACCTATGAAAATAAGCTGTAAAGAAAGTTTTCATCTGATTTCACTCGAGTCGTTTTTCATGGTTATTGCAGGCAGTTTTTTTTTTTTTTTTCCCTTGTATTTCGTGGCTGAGGTTTTTTGGTAAGTGGTTGAGCTTCTTAACAAGGTTAGGAAGTGTTTTGTGTAACAGATGTAATGCAGATCTACGTTCAGAAGTCCTACTGCTGTTCCAGAACAGGAAAAGGGGTCCTCACCACCCTCTGAGGAATGACCCACACTAGATATGACGGGTTGGAAGCAATGGTAATCTTCCTGTGAACTGCCCCAGGGAATGAAGTGGAAACCCCTTGGGATGCCTTTTTTCTTCTTCCAGTTTCAGACTTTCAGTTGTGTCGTTCGTGCCTCACACTGATCTACCTTGTAAGAGAGATGATTCCGAGTGAGGCAGAGATGGCCCTGACTTAACATGTGTCACTAGGATCCATAGTTTAAACTGTCCCGTGGTTCCGAGAATGGGCAGGGCCCTTCTGCTGGATGAGTGTCCTCAGTGGAGACAATACTTATGAGAGTCAGAGGCCCTTCAGAGACATGGATCCCAAGTCAGGAGAGAAATCAGAGCTTGGAAAATAGCCCCTCTTACCTTCCTATTTTCCCACATTAGGTGACTACATAAAAGAAACAATACGTGTGGCGTGATGGTTGACCCTGAGTTTGATTACTGAGAAAGCAGCCATTTCTAAACCAGCAGATTGTAAAACAACCTCCCCTACCTACGGTCATGATAATTTTACGTTTAGAGTTGCTAGCTCTGTTCTGTTTACGTGCAGTGTCCGTTTCCGCTCAGCAGTTAAACTCTCACATGGGCTCCTGCCTGCTACTCTGGGGTGGAACCTTGTTTTCCTGGTGGTTCATAACTCAGGAAACATGAAAACTGCTCTTTGTAGGTGCTCTGGAGGCTCTTGCAGGAACGTGGTCCTTCTGATGAACTCTAGTATGTTATGAATTCACCCTGTAGTTTTCAAACTGAGGGTTACAGTTTATTATCGGGTTGTGAGATTAATTTAGCAGGTCATCACTAGCATTAAAACAAGTGAGATAGAACAGAAACTGTCAGAGTGCCTATCAGGCCATGAAGGCTAATATGATTGCAGGAAAAGTGAGCTTTTACTGGGTTACATTGTGAAACTTAGTTCTTACTGTGATTTGCCTCAGAAATGTTTGAAAAACACCAATTTAACTTATCCTTGTGTTGGATGGCAATTCAGTTTAATTCCACAAATGGGTTTTACATATGAGAGTAAACAGACGTACTCTGTGTCAAGAACGATTTCAAACAAACACCTTCCTTTATTCATTTCACAATTGACGTGTATTTATCCTCATCATAGCCATGTCGTGCTGTGAGGGTGTAGATAATTTGGAGAAAGAACCTTAAAAGCCCCAGTCCCCCCAGACCCCCCACCCTCACCTCCCCCCCCCCACCCCCCGTCTGTAGGCGTGGCAGGTGGCAGCTCTTGGCAGGCGCTGCTCTGAGACCGGGTGGAAGCAGTGCTTGCTTCACCGCAGACGGATTCCGCAGTGAAATCCCATTTGAAAATCAGATCAGTTATTTTGTTTGACGGAAAATGTATTCCTTGAAAAGACATTGTTTCATGAAAAAGTACATGAACTTAAGCTGTTTTAGAAAATAGAGGATATTGAGTATCCAGATTTCACGGCAGGTAATTACCTTTACTGTAAATACCGAACTTGTACAAAGTGGGTGGCTGTGTGTTTTACTGTTGGGTGGGAAGGCCCTGCTGAGGGTCTGGAATTTTATTGTTCTGGATATGCCTCTGCTGTAACTTTCCTTGACGTGTGGTTTTTGTGTTCGTAGGTGCGCCGCCTTCTTCTTCCTCCTCATCACTGGAAAACATGCTTCTGTTTAACAGCCCTTCTGTGGGCCCCGATGCCCCCAAGATAGAGGACTTGAAGTGGCATTCTGCGTTCTTCAGGAAGCAAATGGGTACTTCCTTGGTTCACTCGATGAAAAAGCCCCATAAGCGAGATCCATTGCAGAACAGTGCTGGGAGTGAAGGCAAAACCCTGCTAAAGCAGCCAGACCTGGGCAGTAGAAGGGAGGGGATGGTGGTCCCAGAGAGCTTTTTGAGTTTTGAAAAGACCTTTGCAGAAGCACGTCTCATATCAGCACAACAGAAAAATGGTGTGGTGATGCCAGACCACGGGAACAGAAGAGACCATCGTTTTCATTGTGATCTTGGTAAGGGAGACTTGAAGGACAGACCTTTCAAACAGAGTCACAAGCCTCTCAGGTCCACAGACATGTCCCAGAGGCATGTGGACAACACAAGAGCTGCCACCTCCCCTGGAGTGGGGCAGTCAGCACCCGGCACGAGGAAAGAGACGGTGCCCAAGTGCAACGGCTCCCTAATCAAAGTAAACTATAACCAGACTGCAGTCAAAGTGCCTACAACACCTGCCAGCCCAGTGAAAAACTGGGGAGGATTCCGGATTCCAAAGAAGGGGGAACGGCAGCAGCAGGGAGAGGCCCACGAGGGGGCCTGCCACCAGCACTCAGACTACCCCTATTTGGGCTTAGGCCGAGTTCCAGCCAAGGAGAGGGCAAAGAGCAAGTTGAAATCTGACAACGAGAATGACGGGTACGTCCCTGATGTAGAGATGAGTGACTCAGAGAGCGAGGCATCAGAAAAGAAATGTATACATGCCAGCAGCACCATTAACAGGAGGACAGACATTATCAGGAGAAGCATTTTGGCCTCTTGATGAAGCAGAGATGGCTTGGGAGCACCACGGGCTTGTCACGGGGTAGGCGAGAGTTCAGACACGGGGGACGAGCAGAAACCCGTCACTCCTGAGCTGCACAAACACATTTACTTGCAATTCAGATTGAATTTTTTTTTTTTTGAGTCACTTATAAATCATTGTTGTGAGAAGTGTGTTATTTGCAACTTGTTGAGGAAACACAAGAGTTAGATTGTAACCGTAAGACACTGCTAAGACTAGAGGCTGAATTAAACACTAAAATAAGAATGGATGAATTATTAAGTTTCTAAAGAGGGCAAGGCTTTTAAATAAGCCTCATGAGTTTTTACTGCCCTCTGTATTCTTCCCAAAGCACAAACTCTTGGTTACCTGAATATACAGAATCAGATATGGTTCTTGAGAAACGCTCACGTACCATTTAATAGCCCATAAAACTTATTTTCTAGGACTGTGGTGGATCTTGAAATCACATTTATACTTTGGCCCACAAGGCTGTTTTTGTTTCATTATAGTATACGGGCAGTAGCTCTGAAGCTTCAGTAACTCTAGGGAATTCATGTGTAAATATAGCAGATGAGGGAAGAGAAAATTTAAAAGTCATTACTGGAAGATCTGAAGGGACAGGGTAGAGCCGCTGGAGCTTGGAGATTTAGGGTAAATGTAAGCAAGGTCCTGCTGCCAGAAGCCCTTGAATGTGTTGTGGATATAGGGCTGGTGGAGGGTGAAGCCATTACAAAGTTCCATCTGTGAGAAAGGGCAGTTGAGGTCCCGTCTTTACCAGTCCTTTTGACCTTTCTCTTCCCTAACCACTGCCTTTTGGGCCAGCTTGGGATTTCGCTGGCCATTGGCAAAAACTGGCCATCTGGCTTCCAACAATACAATGGCTATTCAAGTTCAAGTGATGAACTTCCAGACTCTGGTGACTCATATTTCCCAGAGCCGACCACTAGTGCATATGTTGGGGAATCCGGCCTTCCAACATGAACAGATTCCTTTAAAAAAAAAAACAAAAAACAAAAAACAAGAAAAACAAAACAAAACAAAAAGCAAAATAGGTTATATTTAAAAAAAATAGAAAGGCAATAAGTTGCGATAACCTCTTACCATTGATTGACCAAGGTTATACAGGAAAGAGATTGACGTGTAATAGGTTTTCTGGAGTCAGAGTTCTAAGCTCTAGTTCGTAACTTGGACTTTCTAATTGCAAACGGCAATAACTAGTAAGTTATCAGCAATAATAAATTTAGCATTAAATTTGAGTACAATGTTCTGTTTTTGCACTCGTTGCAGTGCATTATGTATTAAGACAGTGGATAGTGTTAAGGTCCTGTTAATTTTTTTTTGGAATTCAATGTAGTTGTGAATCAAACTTAAGGAAAGTTTAAGTAGCAATGAGATTTAGAGTTATGGGCACTTGGAACAAGCCCAACTTCCCCTAAATTATCCTTTAGTTTGTTAATATCAGTATTCAGATTCCTGATTCATTTATACATTTGTTTCCATGTGGCAGGGACATTCTGATACTTAATGAGTAATGCTTTGAGTTCTGTAGTTACCTTTCAAGTCTTCCGGCCGATTGTCAACAAGGAAAAAGGCTTATTGAATTCCATCTTGCTATGCAAGTTTTATCAGATGATCAAATAGTGGATCTGATACATCCCCATTGTATGTATGGCATTTTTCAAACCAAGTCTTAACTTTTCGAATACATTTTAGTAGCTAATTCAGGGGAGGGGAAAGAATGACCCAGGTTTTTAGATTGACTATTTTTGAGCTATGGGGCTCATTTTTCAAAGACTGTTGTCCAGATAAACTGTTGCTACAGATACTAGAAGTTTCTTATGAATCCAAGTTGTACATTAACTCGGCATAATTTAAAAATCTTTTTTTTTTTTTTTTTTTTTCGCATATGAGCAAAAAGCCTTTTGCTGGATACAGGAGAAGGTGGACTCGATTTACAGTTATCTTTTGACTACAGCAACAGCTCTGGGTGAGAGTAGAATATATAGAGGGATAATTTGTCAAGCCATAAAAAGAAAATCTAAATTAATTCTAGTTAAGTGTATGACCTCTCACCATTATAAGAGGTACCAGATTCATTTGCACTATTAGGAATGCTAGTTTTGTGCAAAAATAATGCCTTACCTGTTTTTTCCCCACATTTAGGTTGAAAAGCTTTCAAACGTTCCAAGTTATGCTGAACCAAAAACAAAACAAAACAAAAAATAAAAATAAAAAAAAAACCCACACAAGAACTAAACACCCCAAAACAAAAAGCCCACACTTTTAATTCCTGCTTTGAAATGCAAATGGTACAGAGCTCAGTTTCTCTGGCACAGTGTAATGATAGCTCTGTGAGTGGGTGAGTTTCATGTCCTGCTGGGAACTCTGTACGCGTGCGGCCGCACGAGCGGCAACCAGCCAGCCGAACCTGCCCACCTGCACTCTGAGTACGGAACCATTTGCTCTTCTTTTCTCCTTCTCCTCCTCCTTTTTCTTTTCTTTTTTTTTTTAAAGCTTTATCTATCTTTCCTTGTGCATCCTGACCAAGAAATATCTTTGATTATGATCAATGTATTATGTCAAAATGTAGGCTAGTTAAACTTTTGTAAAGTTGCCTGGAATGTCATTTGTTAGGTTATAAACACAAAATCTAAATGAAGGGTTATATGTGTTGTGTACAAATCTTAATTATTTTGAAATGGACAAACAACTTGTCATTACATTTGTAACCTTGTACAGAGGATTTTTCACTATGTGCCTAGCTTGGTGTCCATTCAGCTAAAGTTGAGAAAAAAAAAGGTGCATGAAGAGTTAAAAATCAGAATTAAACAAAGTATATGTAGAGATGACTATTTTATATTACATGGCCCAATCCTGTATTTATTTCTGCCCCCTTTTTGAAAGTATTTATAAAACTAGTTGAGGACAGCTGTATTTTTTTGTTGAACTATTTAGTAGAATTTGTGCCTTTTTGTCTGTATGTGAATAAATGCTGTACATTTTGCAGTACATTTTAGAGTGTCTTGAAATCTGGTTTTGCTAAATATTTAGATGTATATGACTTAGCTGCATATGTATGTGGTGTCTCACATGATGGTACATGTCGACAGTCTCACAGCTTAGATCAGGAACGCGAACTGCAGGGAACATGACCAAGACTGTGGAAGAGCACAGATTCACTAAGGCTGCTTTCTGGCTCAACTTTGATGGTGAGACACTGATACATGATAATGGTTTGATTTTAGTGTTCCCCACCTGGAGTTCTTTCCAGAATACAGTTTTAGAGCTGAAAACAACCAGTTGAAGCAACTTACACATTAGGGTTGCAGACACCTGGGTTTAGAGGCTGAAGTACAGTTCACCAGCCGTGTGACCTTTGCCAAGTCACCTAACCTTTATAAGCCTCAATTTTCCCTTCTGTGAAAGGACAGTGACATCCTACTATCTTCCTGGGGTTGCTGTGATATTTAAAGCCAGCTCATAGAGCATCTCATATAAAGCACGTAGTAGGCATTTGGTAAATGTCTGGCTATTATTCTCATGATTAGGAACAAGACACTGACTTCTTCAACATAATGTTGACTGATAAGCCTTCTGAGGCAAAAAAAAAAAAAAAAAGGTTATTTCTGAATGACAGGGAGACTGTTTATAAGGCTCTTAAAAAATAATTTTCAAAGGGCGCAGTTTCATTAAATTCTTTTGATCACAGAATTCTGGAACATTAGGGCAAAGAAGAGGTATCTCTATTCTACAGAGAAGACACGTCCAAGATCATAGCATTAGGCATTGGCGGGACCGGGCCAAGGCCCTAGTTCTAATTTCTAGTTTGGTGTTCTCCCTGCCTGAAACAGGCTTTACTCAACCCCTACATGCAGGCATTAGCATATAATGAAATGCACCTTTGTGCTGGGAACAGCAAAAAGCTGGGAGGGTTACATATTCTCACGTAGATTACAATGTACAGGAGTCACAACAGGGTAGCGGTACAGAGTCCCTAATTTACAATTTTTGTAAAAATTTGGCCAGTTTTTCTAAACATGAATTGTTCATACATTTGGCTAAAAGCTTGTTTATTTCTCCTTGTTCCTCCTTAGTGACTATTCACTTCCACATAGCTTGCTCTGAGTAAGACCCCAGAGAGAAATAACTGTGATTCTTCCTACAAGGTCTAAAGTTGAATAACCACGATAGTTCTCTAGGGAAATTAAGTCCCCAGGAGCCAGAGGATAGGGCCTATTGCTGGCAATTCTGCAACATGTGATGGGAAACGTGGCACCGGGGACTCGTGTATGTGTTTTTTTTTTTTTTTTTTTTTTTTTGTAGTACGCGGGCCTCTCACTGCTGTGGCCTCTCCCGTTGCAGAGCACAGGCTCCGGACGCGCAGGCTCAGCGGCCACAGCTCACGAGCCCAGCCGCTCCGCGGCATGTGGGATCCTCCCGGACCGGGGCACGAACCCGCGTCCTCTGCATCGGAAGGCAGACTCCCAACCACTGCGCCACCAGGGAAGCCCTCGTGTATGTGTTTTTAGCCAGGTCACTTAGAAAACGGTTTCTACCTTTGAAACATTCGCCGTCTGCAGCAAACTTCGCAATTAACTTCAAGGTTGAAATCTTCAATATGATTTCCCTTCAGTGCTCAGAACTGCCTTAGATGATGTGCTCCAGTCCGGGGCAGAATAGACCTTTGATTGAAAAAGAGGGTAAAAGCAAATCTGTTATCTACTTCCTTGACTTTGACCATTCCCTGTGCTGCTAAGTTCGATGCTGCTGCAATCCAGCTTTTCCTGAGTTCTGGTGGACTGCTTGTTGGGCGTTTCCTCTTTGATGTATGCAGGTGCTTGAGATTTTGGAACTCATCCTTTTCTATATCCTGCCTTAAGAGAATGCCAACCAAGCCTGGAACCTGTTCTTATTTCTTCAACTCCTGTAGCCAAATGCTGATCTAGATCTATGTATTATACGTAGTATCTCTTCAGCAACTTTTGCTTCTCTTAATCCCACTACCGCTTGCCATATAGTGTTCAAGCCTCATCATTTCTTGCCTGGATTATCACAGCAGCCTCTTACCTGGTTTCCTTGGTTCAAGTCTTGCTGAAATCAATCACTGCTCCCAGTTAGCTGCGGTCTTGCCAGTGCTATCTCCGTAGTGATAACTTCCACAATAAAAACTGGCTTTGTTATTCCATAAGCTCGTCAGAGAACCTCCAGGCTTCTGTGCATGATTACAAAAGGCTTATCAAATGGCAAAAGCACTGCTTGGTATTTTATGCGTGTTAATTTGTTTGAGCCTCGCAGCATGTGGGGAAGGCACGATTATCTGTCTGCAGATGAGGAAACAGAGGCACAGAAATTAAGTAATTTGCTCAAGCTCAGTAGGTGGTAGAGCTGGGCGTCAATCCTAGCCAGGCTGCAACTAAGCCCCCTGGGCCCTGCTGCCTCTCAGAATACAAAAAGAGTTCACATAAAGTAGTTCATGTGTTTTTGAGTATACGGAGGAGTATACATGTGAACTTTCAGTTCAACGAATTTCTGTAAAGTAAAGCTAATTCCCTTGGTTTAAAATATTATGTTAATATACTGCTTGAATGACTATGAACATAACCTAATGGATAAAGAGCAATATCGTTGGCTTGTAGTCAGTTAGTCCCTGCCTTCTTCTAGGGAGAATGGAATTAGTTAATTTAGTGTCCTATACATTTATGTAACACACACGCACACACGTATTTACAGATATAAAATATACGTCTATGATAAAAAACAGCACTGCTATCAAGAACTCAAAGAATAAATTTCTCTATATCCTGACACGTTACCTGGAAAGTTAAAGAGAATTATTTAAAATCACATTGTTTCTAGACGATGAATCTGCAGTTAGGACTAATGCCTTAAAACTCTCATGCTATGCAAAACCTTCAAATCAGTATTTTTGTGATATAAAGTATAATAAATCTGGTTAGCTTTTATAAATAAGTCAAGCAAATTAAATAGCAAAGATAAAAGAAAAAAAATGTATACCATCATTCCTAATGTATCACTAATGTATCCTGATACTCTCACTACTACTTGGCTTATATACGGCTGAGTTCTAAATAGCACGTTTATAATTATGGGTTAATTATGGTTATTTTACCTATTAATCTGGCTGATGGCTTAATTTCCAGATTATCATCAGCGTGAGGCCATTTCTTCATGAAGCAAATCTTTTCCTCTGGTGTTTCCTTCCTCCATGGAGCAGCCTCAGAGGTGCCTTCCTTCTTTTCTTGTTCATTTTGGCTCTGCTCCAGCTTTACCGTTTGAATCATTTGAGCTTCTCTTTTTCATGTCAAATGCTTGTGGTCATATCTTTGCCTCAAAGAGTCCCAAATACTCAAAGTAAGTAAATACCTTTCAAATACCTCGCTTTAAAATACCATGCTTATTTCGACACAGGAAAATCATATAATATAGTACCAACCACTTTATAATTGCTAAACACAATTTAACATATTTATTATTTTTTGGTAGATATTTGGTAAATTTTTTTTGGTGAAATTGTCACCACTTATTAAAGAAATCTGTCAGTATTTTTTTTTTTGGGATCTGTCTCCTAAAGCAAAGGAAATAAAACCAAAAATAAACAAATAGGACCTAATTAAACTTAAAAGCTTTTGCATAGCAAAGGAAACCATAAACGAAATGAAAAGACAACCTACTGAATGGGAGAAGATATTTGCAAATGATATGGCTGATAAGGGGTTAATATCCAAAATATATAAACAGTTCATATAACTCAACATCAAAAAAAAAAAAAACCTGATTAAAAAATGTGCAGAAGACCTGAATAGACATTTTTCCAAAGAGGAAATGCAGACGGCCAACAGCCACAGGAAAAGATATTCAACACTGCTAATCATGAGGGAAGTGCAAATCAAAACCACAATGCCGTATCACCTCACACCTGTCAGAATGGCCATCATCAAAAAGAACACAAATAACAAATGTCGGCAAGGATGTGGTTGGTAGGAATGTAAATTCCCTACTGTGGAAGACAGTTTGGATGGTCCTTAAAAAACTAAAAATAGAGCTACCATATGATGCTGCAATTCCACTCCTGGGCATATAACTGGAAAAGACGAAAACTCTTAATTCAAAAAGACACATGCACCCTCAATGTTCATAGCAGCATTATTTACAACAGGCAGGACATGGAAGCAACCTAAGTGTCCATCAACAGATGAATGGATAAAGGAGATATATATATATATATATATATATATAGACAGACACACGTATGTGTGTATACACACACACACACACACACACACACACACAATGGAATACTATTCAGCCATGAAAAAGAAAAGAAATCTTGCCATTTGCAACAACATGAATAGACTTGGAGGGTATTATGCCAAGTAAAATAAGTCAGACAGAGAAAGACAAATACTGTATGATATCAGTTATATATGGAATCTAAAAAAATACAACACACTGGTGAATATAACAAAGAAGGAGACTTACTGATATAGAGAATAAACTAATGGTTACCAGTGGGGAGAGGGAAGGGAAGAGGGGCATTGTAGTGGTAGAAGATTAGGAGGTACAAACTATTACATATAAAATAGGCTGCAAGGATATATTGTACAACATGGGGAATATAGCCAATATTTTATAACTTATAACCTTTAAACACTGTGAATCACTATATGGTACACTTGTAACATAATGCTGTACATCAACTGTACTTCAATTGAAAAAAAAGAAAGCTTTATAAGGCAATCAAAAAAAAAAAAGAAATCTGGAAACCTTTAAAGGAGGTAACCCACTAATTTATATAACTTCCTTTGCTTAGATCTGTATTTTTCACTAAAGTTACTTGACTTTTTAGGTGATGGCCAATTTCTTTTCAAGGTTTGAAAAAATACCCAAATCCCACTAGATATGAAGATGCTTTTCTTAGGAAGTTTTCTATGTAATGCATATAATTTGATAACCAAAAGGGCTTTTTGGGTTAGAGTCAGAGTCAGAAAAGGCAAAGAAAGACTCGGTCGCAGCTCTGAATCGTTACAATAAGGCTGATGCATGAAAAAGTGAACGCAGAATTTTTCAAAACCTATTTTGTGTCTGTATCTTCTATCAAGAACACGAATCCTTGAACTGAAAAGGAAAGAATGGACACTAGTAAGAGTTACCTGAAGTCTAGGGTGAAGCACTTGTTTGAGAGTACCGAGCTGTTAACAGTGAGTTCGAGCCTCGTGACGCAGAGGAATTAAACCCCGGGGCACCCATAATTCCAGTTTGGCTTTGAATGCCATCACTTTATCTGCCAACTTGAACACAGTTGTTGTTCTCCCCTGAAGTGACAGATTGAGTTTGTTGAGCAGGTTGAATATGCCACACAAGTAAGCAAGTTTTGTGACCCATTCTGTGCCACTGAAACGTGCTGCCAGTGGTGACTGTTTTTCTAAAAGAAATCTTTGAAGTGGCTCTTGTAACTCAAAAGCTCTGGCCAGTGATCTACCTTTAGAAAGACATCTCACCTCTGTGTATAAGAGAAGACGTGTGAACACTGGGATTTTTGACATGTTTCAAACATTAGCAGAGATTTTGAAAGAGACTAAGCCAGGGCCTTCTTTCTCCCAGCTGGTGCATGATCACCTATCTCAGCTTTCCAAAGACTTTGAGCACTACTTCCCAACCACAAAAGACCCCAAACTGGGAAGGAATGGATCTGCGACCCATCTGTGAATAAGCCAGGTGAATCGACTTTGTCCGTGCTAGAAGAGGATCCACTGCTTGAGATCGCAAATCACGGTGGCCTTAAAAGTATGTTTGAGACAACTTCAAATCTCCATACGTTCTGAATTAAAGTCATGGCGGAATATCCTGATGTTGCCACAAAAGCACTGAAAAGCCTGCTTTCGTTTCCAACATCCTATCTCTGTGAAGCAGGGTTTTCTGCAGTGACGGCGACCAAAACGAGATCACAGAGTAGACTGGACATAAGCAACACACATCGGTGTCACTGTCTCCCATCCCCCCCAAGATGGGACCATCTAGTTGCAGGAAAACAAGCTCAGGGCTCTCACTGATTCTGCATTATGGTGAGTTGTATAATTATTTCATTATATGTTACAATGTAATAATAATAGAAGTGAAGTGCACAATAAATGTAAAAAACAAAAACAAACAAAAAAACCCCGGGGGCACTCAGAGAACCTGTAGAGGCGACTGCTCGGTCACTGTCAGCAAATGGGAGAGATGTCAAAAGCACAAATTCCACAGACTCTAAGGATGCAGTGTTGGCAGAAGGAATCTGGTGTTGGAGAGACCTGGTTTGAAAGCCTGCAGTGCTACTTTCCATCTCTGTGACCCTGGGCCAGGTGTTTAACTTTTATGACACCTTATATCTTCAGAAAAGGAATGACAACGCCGACCTAGCAGCAACACCGACCTAACAGCAACACCTACCTAGCAGGGTTGTTGGATTATACAAGATAATAAATGCAAAATGCTAGCACAATGCTTGTATAAGGTAGGTGCTCAATAAATACACATTAATACAGATCAGCATGGTTACTGTAGATCCAGGGGAAGATTCTCCAATGGATCCTTTTGGTTATTTGCAGAAACATGACTGTAGCTACTCTCATTCTCCCTTATCCCCTAGAACACAGTTCACATGACAGGAAATCCTAGTCTCATATTTTTAATCTTCACAGATCTAAGTGCCAACAGATTTCCTCATACATCATATTATGATCTGATGGCTTTCTTATTCTTTGAAAAAAGGATAAAAATTGTGACCGAGAGTTTCCACGATGCCATACTAAAGGACCGAAAGGGTTTTAAATAAACGTAAAAGGAACAAGCAGTGATTACTAGGATGCTACATGGATTTACTAAGAAGAAACCCATCTAACTTGTCTTCTCGGACAGGATTACTAGATTAGGTCTGGGAAGTATGACAGTCGCAGCATAAATGAACTTTCCTAGGCAGAAGCCTAGGTCTTTCTTGATGTTTTTATGATAGTGTGGAAGCAGCAATATGGGCTAGATTAAAAACAGGTTGACTGACCATGCCTCATGGGTCCTGATTATAACCCGTCATGGGAGGTGGTGGTTGGTATGCTCGAAGAGACTGACTGTACTCAGATCTGTCTAGTTCTCATTTTTTCAGTGATTTTCATGAAAATACGGGTGGCATGTTTATCAAAGCTGTAGATGGAATTCACTGTAAATAAAAAATTGTCATGGATGCAAGAAATATAGCAATAAAACAAAATTAGACACAGTTCCTATGCTTATAGGTAACAAACTGGATGACAGAATTAGGAGGTAAAATGACCTCAGCACGCTGTAATAATATAATGAAAAGCAATAAATGACCAGTCCAACTTCTGGGGCAAAGATCTGGCTTAGCAACAAAACCTTTAGAAAAAAAATTAAGATTTCAGTCAACAATATGCTCAATACCTGTCCAATAGTGTGATTCAACTTCCAAAAAAGCTAACATGATTTTAAGCTGAATTAATGGAAGGCGTAGACTCCAGACCAGTAATTCTCATTTTTTTTGTCATCCTAAGTACTAATGAGAAATTATATGAACATTTTCCTGAATCGCTAACTCAGTAACTGTCAAAGCAGGCTTCCGTAAGAGAATATGTCACTCTTCTTGGGGTGAGGGAAAGGGGAAGGGTATGTACCGTGAAGCCACAGTTCCCTGGAGATTCTAATAAGCTGTCCTCCCCCCCTCCTTGGGCAGGTATCACTTACCCTCTCCCCACCATTCCCAGTCACGATCCAGAACAAGGGAATTAATAGTTTATACCCTGAAAATGATGTTTGGCTCTGGGCATAAGACTGAGGCATCCCAAGCATACCTGGTGTAAAGTAAGAGGCTCGTAAATATCTATTGAACGAGTGAAAGAAGATATATATGTTTTCAGAGACCAGTGACTGGCTGGCGCAAGGACTCAAAACCAAGTCCTCTGAGGAAATGGAGATGCTTACTAAGTACAGGGAGAGCATGATAATTACTTTTAAAAGGCTGAAGATCTGCCATGTGGAAGATGGTTTAGACTTACTCTGTTGTACAAGGCAGAACGAAGGGAGGAGACACATTTCAGTTCAGTAGCAGCAAGAACTTTCTAGTGGTCAAGGCTGTTGCAGCGTGGACTGGGCCACCTCAAGGGAGAGGGAGCTGCCCTCCCCGCCCCAGTGAACTTCAACAGCTGTGCACAGTAACACTGGTAATTTGTCACTAAAAATAAAGGAGTGAGCTATAAGACCATGTACTTAAAAAGGAAGAAACTAGAGCAGGTTCAAAGTTATCTCTATAATGTTTTTCTCCTTTGCTTACATTCCAAAATACTTTTTGAGTGGAAGAAATAAGTGTAGGGTTAGAGCTAGTGCACTGGGAGCGTCTACAGGCATGTGGGGGCACGTGTGAATTTTTGTGGTGAACCCTTGGGCTACAAGGCCACTTAGTGTAGATTTTTTTCTTGGTGGTTGGGTGGGTGCCAATGTTGTAAAAATTACTTTAAAAATGTCTTTCCATCCTATGATTTTTGTTATCTAAGTATATACATATTTACTTGGTTCTTCCTTATGTAAATACTAAGAACATTAATGCTGTCAAAAAAGCTACACATTTTTTACGCTTTAACAGCTGGTAGTGAGGACTCCTCTGGCGGTCCAGTTAAGATTGCGTGCTTTGGGGCTTCCCTGGTGGCGCAGTGGTTGAGAATCTGCCTGCCGCTGCAGGGGACACGGGTTCGAGCCCTGGTCCGGGAAGATCCCACATGCCGTGGAGCGACTAAGCCCGTGCGTCACAACTACTGAAGCCAGTGCACCTAGAGCCCGTGCTCAGCAACAGGAGAAGCCACTGCAACGAGAAGCCCGCGCACCGCAACAAAGAGTGGCCCCCACTCGCTGCAACTAGAGAAAGCCCGCGCGTAGCAACAAAGACCCAATGCAGTCAAAAATAAATACAATAAATAAATTAAAAAAAAAAAAAAAAGATTCTGTGCTTCCACTGCAGGGGGCACAGGTTCGATCCCTGGTTGGGGAATTAGGATCCTGAATGCTGGATCCTGAATGCACAGCCAAAAAAAATTAAGGAAAAAAAAAACAAAGTTGGTAGGGGACAGATTTCATAGGCAACACTGGGGTGGTTGCAGTGTCTGTCTCCTCTCTGTATACATATCTATATGTATACATACATTTTAAAGTAAGCTAAAAAAATTAGTCATTATTTTTGATTAAGAGGTTTACAAAAAAAAAAGCTTATTACAGATTTATTTTGGAAAAATTGATAAAACACATTATGGTTAAAGAACAGAATTTATAATAAAATGTTTAAAAGTGTATTTTCGCTCTTCCTTGGTTTGTCTGAGTTGGCTTGGCAGACTGTGCAGCTATGAAATATTCATATTTGCTGAATAAACGAATGACTGAATTGTTACTAATGTTCTCCCATAGTTCTCACACCAGAGGAGAAATTAGAAGATTGTTGGCTGCCCCAATTTGCATATTTGTATACAAAGTGAAGAAGAGGTAATCATATCTCTTTTCTTCCTCAGGGAGACACGATATAGAAACACAAATAAATAAAATGAACTAGCTATGTTACCCCCAATTTCAGATTTATATCATTTCTTTTCTCCCTTTCCTATTCATTTCCCCTGTCTCCTAAAATAAAGCTCACAGAGTAAATGATACTTACTGTCTGTGTAAATGAAGTTAAGACTGACCAATATGAGGAATGTCAAAAACGCTACTACATTTTTACATTAGAAATCATTAGCTAACAAACTTTTCTGGAAGAAAAATAACCATACACGTTCAGTTCTGTTGCTAACAGCTTAAGTCTCTTCAAATTGAACAGAGGTCAGAAGGGCCTATTATCGGCATTTTATTTAGCAGCTTATCCTTTTCTTGGAGAATATCTAAGTATTCAAGAAAGATAGCCAACTGGAGGGGGGAGGTTATTAGTATTAAAATGTCAAGAGTAGGTACCTTTGGCCAAAGTTTGGAGAAAGTGCTATGTTGAAAGATTTTACCTTAAAGAAATAAGTCTGGAAAGTTAGATTTTCTTTTTAAAACAGGGTAATAATACTTATATTTCATTTGTCTGCAATGTTAGTTTCTGAAGTGCTTTCTCTTACAGTCTCATTTTTTTGTCGGATATAATTCTAACATTTTCTCTAATTAAAAGTTGTAAAAAATAAACACTATATTCTATAAACATAAATATGAACATAACTCTTATTACATGGAAATCAGTCTGTGAATGACATGGGAAGGAATTTAGAGAATCAAATTCTTTAAGAAATGGAAATAAGCTAAGCGCCTATCTACCATTTAACTGTCATGTCTGTATTATTTGGTCTCATCGTTGTATTTGACACTAGCAACCATTTGCCCCCTCCTGCCTATAAGATCAGATTTCATCCGTCCTTTAGTTTCTGTCATCTTGGGTTCTCCTGGTTACCAGCCTCTCACTGCTCCTATTCAGTCTCCTCCAGTGACTCTTCTTCCTGAGCTCATTCAACCAACGAAGGCATTTTCTAAGGGCCTGTCCTTAAAGACTCTTTTTCAGTTTTTGAACAAACAATTTTGAATACCTTCCATGTCCCAGGAAGAGGGCTAAGAATACAACGATGAAGGATAGTAAACATGAGTCCTACTCTCAAGGAGCTTGCAGTCTGCTGGGGAGGAGATGACATTACAGAAAAAAATTTCAAAAAGAGTTATTTACAAATTTTGGTAAGTGCTATACAGGAAAAAAATATAGCATATATTAAGAGCAGTACAACAAGGGGACCTAACCCAGTCTGGAGGCTCTCAGAGGCAGTGTTGTCTGAGTAGTGATCTGAAGAATGTGCAAGTGGCAAAGTATGTGCGGAGACCCTATGTGGGGAGGGAGGATAACGTAATGATGGAAGATAAAGAAGGCCATCGTCAGGGATACAGCATGAGAAATGGAGGGGAAGAGGTAGTCAGTACATCACATAAGGCCCAGAGGCAAGCCCCTACACTCCACGGCTTCAAATCTCAGCTCCATGCCAAAGACCTCGTGACTATCCCAATTTGTTGGCACCAGTCCTAAACTTTTTTTGACTGCTGGTTGGATATTTACACAGGCATGTTTTCAAGTCACCTCAAACTCAACTCATTATTTTTTATCTGGACTACTGCAACGGTCTCCTAACTTGTTGTCCAGATGCAAACCCATCTACCCTAATCACCAGAAAGCAGGGTACACCACGTTCAAACTAGGAGCAGACAGTAACTAACTACATGGATCTATGAAAATCAATAGGACTGCAATAGTTCAATGCCCACGCAGTCTCAGAACTTAAGATTCCATTTGATTAATACTGCTTTGAGTAATAGCAAAAACAAACAAAATAAAACCCCCAAAACCCCAAGCAAATGAAAACCTTCCCAAATTCTTAAATATCAATATTTGATAAATACTGAAAATCGTGTAAGGTAAAAGTGAATCACTACAATTATTACATTAAAATACATGACAGGGACTTCCCTGGTGGCGCAGTGGTTAAGAATCTGCCTGCCAATGCAGAGGACATGGGTTCAATCCCTGGTCTGGGAAGATCCCACGTGCCACAAGCAACTAAGCCCATGTGCCACAACTACTGAGCCCACGCACCGCAACTACTGAAGCCCGTGCGCCTAGAGCCCATGCTCCGCAACAAGAGAAGCCACTGCAATGAGAAGCCTGCGCACGGCAGAGTAGCCCTCGCTAGCTGCAACTAGAGAAAGCCTGCGTGCAGCAACGAAGACCCAATGCAACCAAATAAATAAAAAATAAATTTATAATTAAAAAATAAATAAAATAAAATACATGACAGCATCATTTTAGAAAGTGCATAATTTATTACATATGAGTTAATAATAAAACGGATACTTGGGAACTTTAAAAATGAGTTACGAGTAACAGATGTAAAATTCTCAAATTCTGGAACCTGAAATATTAAAATTCAAGCAATTTCTTAAAACTCTTTCTCATGATTAGCATAGTTTGAAAACTGTTACGCTCTTCCAAGGGAAAAAGGAGGAATTAAAAAATAGACACGTTGATGAAGGCAATGAGTTCTTCCCAGCTGGCTTTATTCTCTACTGAAGCTCAATATAGGATTACCTTTTCTTTACTTACAGGAAGCTGTTCTGTTTTCCAATAACCCTCAAAACAGAATGGAAAATGCTTATGCAAAACGACACAAGCCTTAACCATTCTATGCAGGTTTTACCACTTTAATAAACTTCTAGTCCAACAGCTTTCCCAAGTATAAAGTTCTGTGAGTGAACTATGAATATTTTTAAATATTTTCCAGATTCATCATGGAGGCTGCTTTTCTTCTCTGTACTGTAATCGCACTGAGCTGCAATTGAAATAAACAATCAGTAAGTAGCTACTTTTTCTGTGGAAAAATCTTAGACTAATACAAAGTATAATGCATCACAACTTACAATTATTGAAAATAATCTTATTGTAAGGGGTCTTGTTAGAGGTCACTTTTTTTGTTCATTTCTCTTTTACTCTTGAGACTTTAAAATGCCTGTATTACCCTAGAGATTTGCATGTCAAATACGGCATTCCATAGCTCAGTGATACACTGAGAATTCCAAAACATATTTTACAAACGAATGAAAAACATTTAGATAAAAGTTCATCAGGAAAGAGGCTAGAACACAAACTAAGTGTGAGCCAGCACAATGCAGGGCTGGTAATAAAAAGATGATGACAGATCACAGTAAGTCTAATAAGAAAATAATCTTTAAATATTAAATTGGAATTGATAATACAGACACATGGTAAAAGATATCTAACAGTACAAAAGAGTATACAGCATAAAGGAAGTCTTCCCATCTCTGTCCTTCATTCCACATCCCTCTTTCCAGGCAAAACCACTATTCCCAGCTTCTAAGTATATTTCTTGAAATATTCTAAGTGAGAATACATGCACATATTTCCTCACCCTTTTTTATTTAAAAAATGATAAAGTACTATACACACTTTTCATATTTTTCTCCTGCTAAATGATCTACCTTAGAAATAGCTCCACATTAAATCTACTTTATTCCTCTTAACAGCTGCAGAATTTCCCGTGTATGGCTATCCCATAGTTTAACTGGTTTCCTATTGATGGGCATTTAGATGGTCTTTCATCTTTTAGAATTATAGGCAATGCTGCAATTAGTCTTTTTACGTGCTTCCTTGCACAAACTTGCCCAGGTGCAAGTACACTACCTGCAGAATAAATTCTTAGAACTGCTAGGTCCCAGGTTAGGTACGTTTACAACTGTTGAGAGATACTGCCAAGTTGGGTGCCAAAGAGGTTGTACCAATACCCACTCATGTCAGTGATGTGTGCAAGTGCCAGCACAATGTATTATCAACCTTCATGACCTGACAGGTGAAAAATAATATGTGATTACAGTTTAAGTCTCTATTTGCCTTTTGGGTGAGGAGGAGCTGGGCATTCAAAAAAAATGTTTAAAAGCCATCTGTCTTTTATCCTTTATTCACTTTATTGTACTGTAGCACTTTTTTTTTGTTGATTAGTCACTCTATGTGTGTTTAGGATACGAGCCTTTTGTCATATGTCTTGCAAATATTTTTCTCTTTTGTCACTGACTTTACGACTTTTCTCTGCAGAAATCTGAAATTTAAATAGTCACATTTATTAATTTCTTTTCATAGTTTCTAGGTTTTGTGTCCTGCAGAGAAGGGCTTCACCACACTGATTTTTTAAAATCCCATACCGTCAAAAGAACACAGTGTGGCATTCAATAGTTTAGAATGATACACTTGGAACATCTAACTGTTGGCCAGAGATGGATGAAGAAGATATAGAAAAAGTTAATCAGAACAGCACATTTCGAGCGTGGCTGAATGACTACACCGCAGGGCTTGTGCTGAAGCAATGACATGGTGCTTGGCTGCACTGGTAAGCATGACATGTGAGAGACAATAATCATCTTTTAATGCAGCGGTCTTTAACCGTTTTGGCACCAGGGTCTGGTTTTGTAGAAGACAGTTTTTCCACGGATGGGGGGAGGGGCGGGTGGTGGTTCAGGCGGTACTGCCAGCAATGGGGAGCGATGGGGAGTGGTGGGGAGCGATGGGGAGCGACGGGAAGTGACGGGGAGCGATGGGGAGCGATGGGAGCGACGGGGAGCGGTGGGGAGCGACGGGACGCAACGGGGAGCGATGGGGAGCGACGGGGAGCGACGGGAAGCGACAGAGACCGATGGGGAGCGATGGGGAGCGACGGGGGGCGACGGGGGGCGACGGGGAGCGGTGGGGAGCAATGGGGAGCAGCAGGTGAAGCTTCACTTACTCGCCTGCTGCTCACCTCCTGCTGTGCGGCCCAGTTCCAGGGGTTGGGGATTCCTGTTTTAACGCCTTTACTTCATTAAATATCAAGCCCTTCCCAGGATATCATTTTTAACAGGAGTTTCCAGTTTTTGGAAGAAAATGGGAAAATTAGAAAGGATTCAGAGAAGGCAAAGATAAAGATTAAAAAAGACTGAATATATGTCTTATAAAAAAGTTTATGACTTGGACACATTTAAAATAGAAAAAAAAATTAACTCCAGGGAATAAATTCCTTTTTGTGTATGGGGAAAATGCTGAATGATTACTTTCCATCTTCAAATGAGAACAGAATGGAAGGAAAAAAACTTAGGGAAAAATCTGTGAAGTGGTTACTGACAAACATTAAAAAGAAGGCTCACAAGGAGAATGGTGTAATCTCTGCCATTAGGGAGTTTAAATAACAGGAGAAACATCTTTGCTGGACTGCTTAGGTTTAATTCTGTCACGAAGGAGACAACTAGAAGTCAACTGGATTATATCGTTAAGGTTCTGTAGCTGTACCCTTGTGCAGGTAGTTGATTTCAGGTAGGCATTTTCTTTACCACAGTCCTTGAAAAAGGTAAACTTGAACCTTTAAAGGCTGTGATAGAGAAATTTAATTTCTATATATAAGTATCTTATTTACCACTTAATGACTATGCTAAGTGCTTTGTATGTGCTAATTACTTTGATCTTTCAATAACTCTGTTGGGGAGGCGTTATTATCCTACGTTAAACATGAAGGAACTGAGGCTTAGAGAAGATGAAACTGCCCAAAGTCACATGGCTACTTAATGGCACCAGGCTATCTGCCTGACTCCAAAATACCTCCTCTCATGATACCGTCCCATACACCTTGGCTCCTGTTACCTTATAATCTAAATGAATTCTTGAATAACTAATTAATTCATCCAGTAATCCATAATTTCATAAGAAGTTAAACTTACATGGTAAAACTATAATTACTTTCAAGAGGCAGGAAAATTGAAGGGCAAATTATGATTGGATTTTCTTTAAGTGCTATGCCATGTTCATACCACAAGTAGATTTCAAAAAAAAATCTATAAACATCATGAACACAAACTGAATTCAGTATTTAGAGTTAGTCACTGCTGTAATAAAATCTAAGAATAATGTTGATTTTGATTGAAACAGTACCAAATATTATATAATTATTAATACAGTAACTCGGTTTGTTTTTCTCTATCTATCTATCTAAACAGTCTGTTTCAAGCCTATCTTTATAATCACTAAACTCTTTTCATTTTGATCCTAACAGGAGAGACTACTGCTCCTACTTTAGAACAAATGGCCCATTTCATTTATGTGATACGTGTGCATTAGGAGTAATTGCCCCTTATAATTTCATTGATGTTCTGCACTTTTTACTCTATTTCCCATTGGACAACTTTTATATGGTATTTTAGATTTATATGGTCATATACAAATGTGCATTAAATGAAGTTAAACCTATAAGCTAGGTAATTTTTTTCCATTTAAAAACTGCAATAAAAACACTGCAATTTGAAACACTACATTCAAAGCATGTCATTTACTTCCGAATCTGTCAATGAATACCTGCCTAGTTTTAGACAGAACATAATGCTAGAGCAGTGCTGTCCAACAGAACTTACTGGGGTGACAGAGTTGTTCTATATTACGCTGTCCAATATGACATGGCTACATGTGACTTTTGAGCATTTGAAATCTGAATAGTGTGGCTGAAGATTTCAATTTTAATTTTATTTAATTTTAATTTAAACAGCTGCCTGTGGTTAGCAGCTATCATATTGGACAGTGCAGTTCCAGATTTAGGTGTCAAATGGCAGAGACCGATGTTTATTTCTGTTTCTGAAGTTTACTTTTTCAACCGTAAACATTAAAGAGACTAATTTTAAGTAGTTTAATCAAATAAAAATAAAACTACTAGTTCTCTGGAAACTTCTAAGGAACTTTTCTTATCTCCACTCTACTCAGACTATTGTTATCCAGGGATAACGAGGAAGCTCCCTACCTGCTGGGAGGCTGAAGCAGCTCTCTGTTCCGCCTCACTTAGTCGTTTCTGAAGTCTGTTGGATTTTTCTTGATGCTCTACAATCAACTTTTCATTCTATTAAGGGGAAATATAAGACAAACAAGTTAGAAATCCATATGTGGCACGGAGATGTTTTATGGAATAGTCAATGAAAAATCTGGACATCATTTTACCACTTACAAAATGCAAAGATAATATGTCTCCAAATTTACATTTTTCAAGTCATGAACTTCAAGGTTCAAAGCTGGTTTTACTTTATGACTAAACTGGTTCCCCTCCCCTGACCCTCCACCACATGCCACCAAAGAAAGTGAATTAAATCTAAAAGCAAAGCGAATCTGAAGTTAAGACCAAGGCTTTCAGTTTGTGATTTGTTAACCTTGAGATGCTATATCACTACTTTGGAATCACCCGGAGGGTGTGAGAACACAGACCTGAGCCTCACAACCAGAGCAGCAGTAGGGGTGGGAAGGTCCTGAGAATCTGAACTTCTATCAAGTTCTTGGGTGGTGTCGATGCTGTCTGCTAGCGCATTTAGAACCACTGTGCTAGACAAGCTTCCAGGGGAACTGTGACATAGTCTACGCATTATTAAGGTCAAGAAACAGAAAATATTCATTCTAGAAATCCTGATTTTTACAGAGCTAGACTTATCTTAAATGATTTATATGCTTACGGTATTATTTAAAAGGGGAAGAAATCAGTCTACATGTTTCCCAATACATGTGTATACTCCAGAAGGTATTCTCCAGAAGGTATTAGGGTCAATAGCATTATTAAGGCATTGGTATGGGTTGCATTATGTCCCTAAAAAAAAGATGTTGAAGCCCCAACCCCCTAGTACTTATGAATGTGACCTTATTTGGAAATAGGGTCTTTGTTGATGATTAAGTTGAAGTCATTAGGGTGGGTCCATATCCAGTATGACTGGTGACTTCATAAAAAGGGGAAATTTGGACAAAGAGACAGACATGCACAAAGGGAAGAACACATGAAGACACAGGGAGAACATTATCAACAAGACGGGGAATGCCTGAGGCCACCAGAAGCTAGGAAGGAGGCCTGGAAAAGATTCTCCCTCGGAAGGAACCAATTCTGCTGTCTTCTTGATTTTGGACTACTGGCTTCCAGAACTGCGAGACAGTAAGTTTCTGTTGGTTAAGCCACCCCAGTCTGTATTACTTTGTTAGAGCAGCCTCAGGCAACTACATAGGCATCATGAATATAAATCTGTCACAACATGGTGTCATGCAGACAAGTTAAAAGAATCTATCAATTAAAAAATGTATTAGCCTTCTCCATACAAACTAGCCTAAAAAAAAGTTTTTGCACATGTAAAACTGTTATACAGTTCTTTGAACTAGGTACTTCCCATGTCATAACATACAAGTGATAAGAATGAATGTCATGCCTAGTAATACAAAATACTGAACTAACAGTGTCCTGCTAAAATGTGCTTATTCTATTTCTTAGTGTGCCCAAAAGCAAAATTAAATTGTATGAAGAGAACTATATTGGCTTTTCCAATTTACCAAGATGTTTAAATACATAGTCTTAAATTTAAGAGACACATCATTAACACTAGAGAAAACCTGAGGAAAAACTGCCATCATCTATAATAATCATTTTCATAGTTATAATCAGACTATATATACATTTTACTATGCTGCTACCATAATGGTTAGGGCACAGTACAGCTTAGATAAAACATAATATATGCAACTGTTCTTTTTTAATTGATCATTTTAGTTGCTTTTGAGCTTCCAAAATAATTAACATTACTGTGTTGAATATTTCCCTTTAAATTTTTTCAAATTTTAAATTATTTCCTTAGAACAGATTCCTGGAAGTGGGAGCACATCAAAGAGTTTTTGAAAGGCTACTGTTTAATTGTTTTCTAAATGGCTCATGTCAATTTACAATGCTATAAAACTGAAGTGTAATGACTTCACTATGGCTCCTACAGAAGGCCACAGAGACCTAGTGGACCATACAGCCTGTTAATGAAATTCCAACAAATACCTTCGAAGTTTGCTCATCAAACAAAGAACTAGAGTTCTAGAAAGTTCTAATAATAATCTGGAAATTGTTTAAATTTTTTTCTTCAAAGGAAAAAAAAATGATAAACCCTTGCTATATTTAGTTCTAAAGCATTAATCTAAAGGAATGTTTTAATATATTCCAGTAGGAAAAAGTATTTTCTACATGTCTTTTGTGATGGACTAAAACAAAATTGGAGGAGGATCTTCAAGACGATGGTGGAGTAAGACGTGGAGATCACCTTCCTCCCCACAAATACATCAAAAATACATCTACATGTGGAAAAATTCCCACAGAACACCTACTGAATGCTGGCAGAAGAAATTAGACTTCCGAAAAGGCAGGAAAATCCCCATGTACCTGGCCATGTGGCTGACAGGGTCTTGGTGCTCTGGCCGGGTGTCAGGCCTGAGCTACTGAGATGGGAGAGCCGAGTGCAGGATACTGGACCACCAGAGACCTCCCAGCCCCATGTCATATCAATCGGCAAGAGCTCTCCCAGAGATCTCCGCCTCAACGCTAAGACCGAGCTCCACTCAACAACCAGCAAGCTCCAGTGCTGGACATGGCATGCCAAAAAACTAGTAAGACAGTACACAACCCCATCCATTAGCAGAGAGGCTGCCTAAAATCATAGTAAGTTCACAGATACACCAAAACACACCACTGGACAAGGCCCTGCCCACCACAAAGACAAGATCCAGCCCAACCCACCAGAACATAGGCACCAGTCCCCTCCACCAGGAAGCCTACACAACCCACTGAACCAACCTTAACCACTGGGGGCATACACCAAAAATAACGGGAACTACGAACCTGCAGCCGGTAAAAAAGAGACCCCAAACAGTAAGTTAAGCAAAATGAGAAGACAGAGAAATATGCAGCAGATGAAGGAGCAAGGTAAAAACCCACCAGACCAAACAAATGAAGAGGAAATAGGCAGTCTACCTGAAAAAGAATTCAGAGTAATGATAGTGAAGATGATCTAAAATCTTGGAAATAGAATGGAGAAAATACAGGAAACATTTAACAAGGACCTAGAAGAACTAAAGAGCAAAAAACGATGAACAACACAATAAATGAAATTAAAAATTCTCTAGAAGGAATCAATAGCAGAATAACTGAGGCAGAAGGACGGATTAGTGACCTGAAAGATAAAAGAGAGGAAATAACTACTGCAGAGCAGAATAAACAAAAAAGAATGCAAAGAATTGAGGACAGACTCAGAGACCTCTGGGACAACATTAAAAGAAAGAACATTCGATTTATAGGGCTCCCAGAAGAAGAGAAAAATAAAAAGGACTGAGAAAATATTTCAAGAGATTATAGTTAAAAACTTCCCTAATATGGGAAAGGAAACAGCCAATCAAGTCCAGGAAGTGCAGAGTCCCAAACAGGATAAATCCATGAAGAAACACAACAAGACACATATTAATCAAACTATCAAAAATTAAATACAAAGAACAAATATTAAAGAAGCAAAGGAAAAGCAACAAATAACATACAAGGGAAACGCTATAACCTTAACACCTGATCATTCAGCAGAAACTCTGCAAGCCAGAAGGGAGTGGCAGGACATATTTAAAGTTATGAAAGAGAAAAACCTACATCCAAGATTACTCTACCTAGCAAGGAGCTCATTCAGATTTGATGGAGAAATTGAAAACATTACAGACAAGAAAAAGCTAAGAGAATTCAGCACCACTAAACAAGCTTTACAACAAATGTTAAAGGAACTTCTCTAGGCAGGAAAAACAAGACAAGGAAAAGACCTACAATAACAAACCCAAAACAATTAAGAAAATGGTAATAGGAACAACGATATTGAGGACTACCTTAAATGTAAATGGATTAAATACTCCAATCAAAAGACACAGACTGCCCAAAAGGATACTAAAACAAGACCCATATATATGCTGTCTACAAGAGAGCCACTTCAGACCTAGGGACACATACAGACTGAAAGTGAGGGGACAGAAAAAGATGTTCCATGCAAATGGAAATCAAAAGAAAGCTGGAGTAGCAATTCTCATATCAGACAAAACAAGACTTTAAAATAAAGACTATAACAAGAGAAAAAGAAGGACCCTACATATGATTAAGGGATCAATCCAAGAAGAAGATATAACATTTGGAAATATTTATGCACCCAACATAGAAGCACCCCAATACATAAGGCAAATGCTAACAGCCATAAAAGGGGAAATCAACAGTAGCAAAATAATAGTAGGGGACTTTAACACCTCACATTCACCAATGGAATGAACAACGAAAATGAAAATCAATAAGGAAACAAAAGTTTTAAATGACACATTAAAAAAGATGGACTTAATTGATATTTATAGGACATTCCATCCAAAAACAACAGAACACACTTTCTTCTCAAGTGCTCATGGACCATTCTCCAGGATAGACCATATCCTGGGTCACAAATCAAGCCTTGGTAAACTGAAGAAAATTGAAATAGTATCAAGTATCTTTTCCAACCACAATGCTATAACACTAAATATCAATTTCAGGAAGAAAACTGCAAAAAATACAAACATATGGAGGCTAAACAATACGCTACTAAATAACCTAGAGATCACTGAAAAATATCAAAGAGGAAATCAAAAAATACCTAGAAACAAATGACAATGAAAACATGATGACCCAAAACCTATGGGATGCAGCAAAAGCAGTCCCAAGAGGGAAGCTTATAGCAACACAATCCTACCTCAAGAAACAAAAAAAATATCAAAAAACCAACCTAACCTTACACCTAAAGCAATTTGAGAAAGAAGAACAAGAAACACCCCCAAACTTAGCAGAAGGAAGGAAATCATAAAGATCAGAATAGAAATAAATGAAAAAGAAATGAAGGAAACCATAGCAAAGATCAATAAAACTAAAAGCTGTTTCTTTGAGAAGAAAAACAAAATTGATAAACCATTAGCTAGACTCATAAAGAAAAAAAAGGAGAAGACTCAAATCAACAGAATTAGAAATGAAAAAGGAGAAGTAACAACTGACACTGCAGAAATACAAAGGATCATGAGAGATTACTACAAGCAACTCTATGCCAATAATGGACAATCTGGAAGAAATGGACAAATTCTTAGAAAAACACAACCTTCCAAGACTGAAGCAGGAAGAAAGAGAAAATATAAACAATAATCACAAGCACTGAAATTGAAACTGTGATTAAAAATCTTCCAACAAACAAAAGCCCAGGATCAGATGGCTTCACAGGCGAATTCTGTCAAACACTTAGAAAAGAGCTAACACCTATCCTTCTCAAACTCTTCCAAAATATAGCAGAGGGAGGAACACTCCCAAACTCATCCCACGAGGCCATCATCACCCTGATACCAAAACCAGAGAAAGATGTCACAAAAAAAGAAAACTACAGGCCAGTAGCACTGATGAACACAGATATAAAAATCCTCAACAAAATACTAGCAAACAGAATCCAACAGCACATTAAAATGATCATACACCATGATCAAGTGGGGTTTATCCCATGAATGAAAGGATTCTTCAATATACACAAATCATTCAATGTGATAAACCACATTAACAGAAGGATAAAAACCATATTATCATCTCAATAGATGCAGATAAAGCTTTTGAGACAATTCAACATCCATTCATGATAAAAACTCTCCAGAAAGTAGGCATAGAGGGAACTTATCCCAACATAATAAAGGCCATATATAACAAACCCACAGCCAACATCCTTCTCAGTGGTGAAAAATGGAAACCATTTCCACTAAGATCAGGAATAAGACAAGGTTGCTCACTCTCACCACTATTATTCAACACAGTTTTGGAAGTTTTAGCCATAGCAATCAGATAAGAAAAAGCAATAAAAGGAATCCAAATTGGAGAAGAAGAAGTAAAACTGTCACTGTTTGCAGATGACAGGATCCTATACATAGAGAATCCTAAAAGTGCTACCAGAAAACTACTAGAGCTACTCAATGAATCTGGTAAAGTAGCAGGATACAAAATTAATGCACAGAAATCTCTTGCATTCCTATACACTAATGAGGAAAAATCTGAAGGAGAAATAAGGAAATACTCCCATTTACCACTGCAACAAAAAGAATAAAATACCTAGGAATAAACCTATCTAAGGAGACAAAACACCTGTATGCAGCAAAGTATAAGATACTGATGAAAGAAATTAAAGATGATACAAACAGATGAAGAGATATACCATGTTCTTGGATTGGAAGAATCAACATTGTGAAAATGACTGCACTATCCAAAGCAATCAACTGATTGAATGCAATCCCTATCAAACTACCAATGGCATTTTTAACAGAATTAGAACAAAAAATTTCACAAATTTTATGGAAACACAAAAGACCCCAAATAGCCAAAGCCATCTTGAGAAAGATAAATGGAGCTGGAAGAATCACGCTGACTATAGACTATACTACAGACTATATTATAGACTATAGTAGACTATACTACAAATCTACAGTAATCAAGACAGTATGGTACCGGCACATAAACAGAAATATAGATCAATGGAAAAGGATAGAAAGCCCAGAGATAAACCCATGCACAGATGGTCACCTATCTTTGATAAAGGAGGCAAGAAAAGACAGCCTCTTCAGTAAGTGGTGCTGGGCAAACTGGACAGCTACATGTAAAAGAATGAAATTAGAACACTCCCTAACACCATACATAAAAATAAACTCACAATGGATTAAAGACGTAAATGTAAGCCCAGACACTGTAAAACTATTAGAGGAAAACATAAGCAGAACACTCTGTGACATAAATCACAGCAAGATCTTTTTTGACCCACCTCCTAGAGAAATGGACATAAAAACAAAAATAAACAAATGGGACCTAATGAAACTTCAAAGCTTTTGCACAGCAAAGGAAGCCATAAACAAGATGAAAAGACAACCCTCAGAATGGGAGAAAATATTTGCAAATGAAGCAACTGACAAAGGATCAGTCTCCGAAATACACAAGCAGCTCAAACAGCTCAGTATCAAAAAAACAAACAACCGGGCTTCCCTGGTGGCGCAGTGGTTGAGAGTCTGCCTGCCAATGCAGGGGACATGGGTTCGAGCCCTGGTCTGGGAAGATCCCACATGCCGCGGAGAGACTGGGCCCGTGGGCCACAGCTACTGAGCCTGCGCGTCTGGAGCCTGTGCTCCGCAACAGGAGAGGCCACAGCAGTGAGAGGCCCGCGCACCGCGATGAGGAGTGGTCCCCGCTCGCCGCAACTGGAGAGAGCCCTCGCGCGGAAATGAAGACCCAGCACAGCCAAAAATAAATAAATAAAATAATAAAATAAATAAATTTAAAAACAAACAAACAAACAAACAAACAACCGAATCCAAAAATGGGCAGAAAACCTAAATAGACATTTCTCCAAAGAAGATATACAGATTGCCAACAAATACATGAAAGGATGGTCAACATCACTAATCACTAGAGAAATGCAAATCAAAACTAAAATGTGGTATCGCCTCACACTGGTCAGAATGGCCATCATCAAAATATCTACAAACAATAAATGCTGGAGAGGGTGTAGAGAAAAGGAAACCCTCTTGCAGTGTTGGTGGGAGTGTAAATTGATATAGCCACTATGGAGAACAGTATGGAGGTTCCTTAAAAAACTAAAAATAGAACTATCATATGACCCAGCAATCCCACTACTGGGCATATACCCTGAGAAAACCATAATTCAAAAAGAGTCATGTACCGCAATGTTCACTGCAGCACTATTTACAACAGCTAGGACATGGAAGCAACCTAAATGTCCATCGATAGATGAATGGATAAAGATGATGTGGCACATATATACAATGGAATATTACTCAGCCATAAAAAGAAACCAAATTGAGTTATTTGTAGTGAGGTGGATGAATTTAGAGTCTGTCCTACAGAGTGAAGTAAGTCAGAAAAACAAATACCGTATGCTAACACGTATATATGGATTCTAAAAAAAAAACTGGTTCTGATGAACCTAGGGGAGGGACAGGAATAAAGACACAGATGAAGAGAATGGAGTTGAGGATATGGGGAGGGGGAAGGGTAAGCTGGGACGAAATGAGAGAGTGGCACTGACAGATATACACTACCAAATGTAAAATAGATAGCAAGTAGGAAGCAGCCGCACAGCACAGGGAGACCAGCTCAGTGCTTTGTGACCACCTAGATGGGTGGGATAGGAGGGTGGGAGGGAGACGCAAGAGGGAGGGGGTATGGGGATATATGTATATGTATAGCTGATTCAGTCTGTTATATAGCAGAAACTAACACAAAAATGTAAAGCAATTATACTCCAATAAAGATGTTAAAAAAAAATTAGAGGAATTGGGTTAAAAAAAAGTCTTAGACATGCACAGAAATAAAGGGGATCCTAACAATTCTGAAAAAGCACAAGGTATACTGGTGAAACTGAAATAAGAGCTCTATCTTTGTCATTTAAATATGATGAATCACTAGCTTTCAAAGCTTTTATTCATATTATATTAAGTGTGCACTTTTAGGGTTATGTATGATTTCTACAAGAAATACTCACATCCGTATGGTATTTCCAAGTTGAGAATTAATTTGGACTTGGTTCAGGTAAAATTCTATAACGTGTGTATCAACCTGCAGCAGAAAGCACTTCCCAGGAGGGTCATTATCTTACCTCAACTACCTTTTCATTTGCCATTTCCAGCTGAGAAAGCAGCTCTTGGGTATGAAGTTTCTGTCGACTCAGCTCACTCCTATTAATCAAGAGACAAGGAAGGAAAAAAAAAAAAGAATGGAAGAAAAAGCCATTAATATAGCTGTTCAAAAATTTAACAAAATCGAATCTTTATTAGTGAGATACATGTTCATGTTTTGAACAAAAATATCTTGTGTGCAAAATAAAAGTTGCTTCTTAATAGACCATATCTGAAACGACTCATTTCTTTATAAAATACATATATATTCTGGACATTGGTTGTACAATAGTGTGAAAATACTTAGCACTATTGAGCTGTTCACTTAAAATGAATGGAAAACTTCCAGGTGGGTGAACACGTGGAAATTTGGGCAGAGCTTTGGGCCTGGAGAGGGTAAAGATGCTCCGTACCCCTCTCCCATGCCTGGCCCTATGCATCTCGTCCATTTGATGTTCATGTGTATCTTTTATCATAACCTGTAATAAACTGCTAAACGAAAAAGAAGACAGCAATAATAGTAACAACAGAGAAATATTCTGCATGATAAAAAGCCATCTCTTGGCTGGCAAGGACCAAAGTATTCTACCCCTGGGAAGCCTGTTTTGCATTTGCAGCAAGAGGGCATTGAGGACCCCTCAAGAATACACCACTTGAGCTTAGTTACGCCTGTGCAGAAGGACAACTTCTGCACCTTTTTCCAATCCCTGCATGCCTCACACTCACCACACCTCAGACTGCTGTACTTTTTTATTCTTTATTCCCAAAATAGCTTGAGCCCCTTGTCTTCAGGGAGGCAAATCTGAGACTGGTTATCCTGTCGCTTGGCTGCTTACTGAATAAGCCCTCTGTTTGTTGCAAACCTCGAAAACTCAGTGTTCTGGTTGCTACCTGTCAGGCAAAACCAAGCAGGCTC
This sequence comes from Delphinapterus leucas, assembly GCF_059928025.1. NCBI lineage: Eukaryota > Metazoa > Chordata > Mammalia > Artiodactyla > Monodontidae > Delphinapterus > Delphinapterus leucas. Next base: position 13,396,254 of record NC_143133.1, on the reverse strand, counting down.
GGTAACGTCAGGAGATCACAAATGAATTCATCTAGAGAACTGACAAATCTGTCAAAAAGAGTTGGCTCTTGAGAGAAGATTTGTTTCCGTGGCAGCCCTGCGGCTGACAGGGTATTGGTGCTCTGGCCTAGTGTGAGGCCTGAGCTTCTGAGGTGGGAGAGCTGAGTTCAGGACACTGGACCACCAGAGACCTCCTGGCCCCACGTAATATCAATCTGCAAGAGCTCTCCGAGAGATCTCTGTCTCAACGCTAAGACCCAGCTCCACCCAACGACCAGCAAGCTCCAGTGCTGGATGCCACATGCCAATCAACTAGCAAGACAGGAACACAACCGCACCCATTGGCAGAGAGGCTGACTAAAATCATAATAAGTTCACAGACACCCAAAACACACCACCAGACGCAGCCCTGCCCACCACAAAGACAAGATCCAGCCCCACCCACGGGAAAACAGGCACCAGTCCCCTCCACCAGGAAGCCTACACAACCCACTGAAACAACCTTACCCACTGGGGGCAGACACTAAAAACAACGGGAACTACGAACCTGCAGCCTGCGAAAAGAAGATCGCAAACACAGTAAGTTAAGCAAAATGAGAAGACAGAGAAATATGCAGCAGATGAAGGAGCAAGGTAAAAACCCACCAGACCAAACAAATGAAGAGAAAATAAGCAGTCTACCTGAAAAAGAATTCAGAGTAATGATGGTGAAGATGATCCAAAATCTTGGAAATGGAATGGAGAAAATATAAAAAACGTTTAACAAGGACCTATAAGAACTAAACAGCAAACAAACAATGATGAACAACACAACAAATGAAATTAAAAATTCTCTAGAAGGTTCAATAGTAGAATAACTGAGGCAGAAGAACAGATAAGTGACAGGTGAGACAAAATACTGGAAATAGCAACTGGAGTACAGAATAAAGAATGAAAAGAATTGAGGACAGTCCCAGAGACCTCTGGGAAAACATTAAATGCAACAACATTCGAATTATAGGAGTCCCAGAAGAAGAAGAGAAAAAGAAAGGGACTGAGAAAATATTTGAAGAGATTATAGTTGAAAACTTCCCTAACATGGGAAAGGAGATAGTCAGTCAAGTCCAGGAAGTGCAGAGAGTCCCATACAGGATAAATCCAAGGAGAAACACAAGAAGACACATAACAATCAAACTATCAAAAATTAAGTACAAAGAAAAAATACTAAAAGAAGCAAGGGAAAAGCAACAAATAACATACAAGGGAATCTCTGTAAGGTTAACAGCTGATTTTTCACCAGAAACTCTGCAAGCCAGAAGGGAGTGGCAGGACATATTTAAAGTGATAAAAGGGAAAAATCTACAACCAAGATTACTCTACCCAGCAAGGATCTCATTCAGATTTGGCGGAGAAATTAAAACCTTTACAGCCAAGCAAAATTTAAGAGAGTTCAGCACCAGCAAACCAGCTTTACAACAAATGCTAAAGGAACTTCTCTAGGCAGGAAAAACAAGACAAGGAAAGACCTACAATAACAAACTCAAAACAATTAAGAAAATGGTAATGGGAACATACATATTGAGAACTACCTTAAATGTAAATGGATTAAATGCTCCAATCGAAAGACACAGACTGCCCGAAAGGATATTAAAACAAGACCCGTATATATGCTGTCTACAAGGGACCCACTTCAGGCCTAGGGACACATACAGACTGAAAGTAGGGTATGGAAAAAGATATTCCATGCAAATGGAAATCAAAAGAAAGCTGCAGTAGCAATTCTCATATCAGACAAAACTAGACTTTAAAATAAAGACTATAACAAGAGAAAAAGAAGGACCCTACATAATGATTAAGGGATCAATGCAAGAAGAAGATATAACAATTGTAAATATTCATGCACCCAACACAGGAGCACCCCAATACATAAGGCAAATGCTAACAGTCATAAAAGGGGAAATCGACAGTAGCACAATAATAGTAGGGGACTTTAACTCCTCACATTCAACAATGGACAGATCAACCAAAATGAAAATCAATAAGGAAACACAAGCTTTAAATGACACATTAAAAAAGATGGACTTAATTGATATTTATAGGACGTTCCATCCAAAAACAACAGAACACACTTTCTTCTCAAGTTCTCACGGACCATTCTTCAGGATAGATCATATCTTAGGTCACAAATCAAGCCTTGGTAAATTGAAGAAAACTGAAATTGTATCAAGTATCTCTTCCGACCACAATGCTATGAGAGTAAATATCAATTACAGGAAAAAAACTGTAAAAAATACAAATATATGGAGGCTAAACAATATGCTACTAAATAACCAAGAGATCACTGAAGAAATCAAAGAGGAAATCAAAAAGTACCTAGAAACAAATGACAATGAAAACACAATGACCCAAAACCTATGGGATGCAGCAAATCAGTTCTAAGAGGGAAGTTTATAGCAATACATTCCTACCTCAAGAAACAAGAAAAATCTCAAAAAAAACAACCTGACCTTACACCGAAAGCCATTAGAGAAAGAAGAACAAAAAACCACCAAAGTTAGCAGAAGGAAGGAAATCATAAAGATCAGAATAGAAATAAATGAAAAAGAAATGAAGGAAACCATAGCAAAGATCAATAAAACTAAAAGCTGGTTCTTTGAGAAGAAAAACAAAATTGATAAACCATTAGCAAGATCGTCAAGAAAAAAACGGAGAAGACTCAAATCAACAGAATTAGAAATGAAAAAGGAGAAGTAACAACTGACACTGCAGAAATACAAAGGATCATGAGACATTACTATAAGCAACCATATGCCAATAAAATGGACAACCTGGAAGAAATGGATAAATTCTTAGAAAAACACAACTTTCCAAGACTGAAGCAGGAAGAAAGAGAAAATATAAACAGAACAATCACAAGCACTGAAATTGAAACTGTGATTAAAAATCTTCCAACAAACAAAAGCCCAGGATCAGATGGCTTCACAGGCGAATTCTGTCAAAAACTTAGAGAAGAGCTAATACCTATCCTTCTCAAACTCTTCCAAAATATAGCAGAGGGAGGAACACTCCCAAACTCATCCCATGAGGCCACCATCACCCTGATACCAAAACCAGACAAAAATGTCACCTAAAAGGCAAATTACAGGCCAATATCACTGATGAACGCAGATATAAAAATCCTCAACAAAATACTAGCAAACAGAATCCAACAGCACATTAAAATGATCATACACCATGATCAAGTGGGGTTTATCCCAGGAATGCAAGGATTCTTCAATATACGCAAATCAATCAATGTGAAACACCATATTAACAAACTGAAGGATAAAAACCATACTAAAATCTCAATAGGTGCAGAAAAAGCTTTTGACAAAATTCAACACCCATTTATGATAAAAACTCTCCAGAAAGTAGGCATAGAGGGAACTTATCTCAACATAATAAAGGCCATATATAACAAACCCACAGCCAACATCCTTCTCAGTGGTGAAAAATGGAAACCATTTCCACTAAGATCAGGAACCAGACAAGGTTGCCTACTCTCACCACTATTATTCAACATAGTTTTGGAAGTTTTAGCCACAGCTATCAGAGAAGAAAAAGAAATAAAAGGAATACAAATTGGAAAAGAAGTAAAGCTGTCACTGTTTGCAGATGACATGATACTATACATAGAGAATCCTAAAAATGCTACCAGAAAACTACTAGAGCTAATCAATGAATCTGTTAAAGTAGCAGGATACTAAATTAATGCACAGAAATCTCTTGCATTCGTATACACTAATGATGAAAAATCTGAAAGAGAAATTAAGGAAACACTCCCATTTACCATTGCAACAAAAAGAATAAAATACCTAGGAATAAACCTATCTAAGGAGACAAAACACCTGTATGCAGAAAACTATAAGACACTGATGAAAGAAGTTAAAGATGATACAAACAGATGGAGAAATGTATCATGTTCTTGGATTGGAAGAATCAACATTGTGAGAATGACTCTATTAACCAAAGCAATCTACAGATTGAATGCAATCCCTATCAAACTACCAATGGCATTTTTCACAGAACTAGAAAAAAAAAATTAACAAATTTTACAGAAACACAAAAGACCCCAAACAGCCAAAGAATTCTTGAGAAAGACAAACACAGCTGTAGGAATCAGGCTCCCTGACTTTCAACTATACTACAAAGCTAAAGTAATCAAGATAGTATGGTACTGGCACAAAAACAGAAATAAGATCAATGGAACAGGATAGAAAGCCCTGAGATAAACCCATGCACAGATAGTCACCTTATCTTTGATAAAGGAGGCAAGAAAAGACAGCCTCTTCAGTAAGTGGTGCTGGGCAAACTGGATAGCTACATGTGAAAGAATGAAATTAGAACACTCCCTAACACCATACATAAAAATAAACTCAAAATGAATTAAAGACGTAAATGTAAGCCCAGACACTGTAAAACTATTAGAGGAAAACATAAGCAGAACACTCTGTGACATAAATCACAGCAAGATGCTTTTTGACCCACCTCCTAGAGAAGTGGACATAAAAACAAAAATAAACAAATGGGTCCTAATGCAACTTAAAAGCTTTTGCACAGCAAAAGAAGCCATAAACAAGATGAAAAGACAACCCTCAGAATGGGAGAAAATATTTGCAAATGAAGCAACTGACAAAGGATCAGTCTCCGAAATACACAAGCATCTCAGGCAGCTCAGTATCAAAAAAACAAACAACCCAATCCAAAAATGGGCAGAAGACCTAAATAGACATTTTTCCAAAGAAGATATACAGATTGCCAACAAATACGTGAGAGGATGGTCAACATCACTAATCATTAGAGAAATGCAAATCAAAACTACAATGAGGTATCGCTTCACACCGGTCAGAATGGCCATCATCAAAAAATGTACAAACAATAAATGCTGGAGAGGGTGTGGAGAAAAGGCATCCCTCTTGCAGTGTTGGTGGGAATGTAAATGGATACAGCCACTATGGAGAACAGTATGGAGGTTCCTTAAAAAACTAAAAATAGAACTACCATATGACCCAGCAATCCCACTACTGGGCATATACCCTGAGAAAACCATAATTCAAAAAGAGTCATGTACCACAATGTTCATTGCGGCACTATTTACAATAGCCAGGGCATGGAAGCAACCTAAGTGTCCATCGACAGATGAATGGATAATGAAGATGTGGCACATATATACAATGGAACATTACTCAGCCATAAAAAGAAACCAAATTGAGTTATCTGTAGTGAGGGGGATGGACCTAGAGTCTGTCCTACAGAGTGAAGTAAGTCAGAAAAACAAATACCGTATGCTAATACGTATATATGGAATCTAAAAAAAATATTGTTCTGATGAACCTAGGGGAGGGACAGGAATAAAGAGGCAGACGTAGATAATGGACTTGAGGACACGGGGAGGGGGAAGGGTAAGCTGGGACGAAGTGAGAGAGTAGCATGGACATATATACACTACCAAATGTAAAATAGATAGCTAGTGGGAAGAAGCCGCATAGCACAGGGAGATCAGCTCGGTGCTTTGTGACCACCTAGATGGGTGGGATAGGAGGGTGGGAGGGAGACGCAAGAGGGAGGGGATATGGTGATATATGTATATGTATAGCTGATTCACTTTGTTGTAAAGCAGAAACTAACACATCATTGTAAAGCAGTTATACTCCAATAAAGATGTCAAAAAAATGATTAAGACTGTAAATTTTTTATCACAATTTAAATAATGGTTAAAATTGTACATTTTATATTATGTTTATTTTACCACAATAAAAAAAGCAAAAAACTCACATACACATATTTTAAAAGTGCCGAAGTCTCTTTAATATCAGTATCTTGAGGTAGTACTTGGCATTAAAATGAAAGTGTATTCATATGAAACAGATACAGTGTTTGTTATTTTTAAGATTCATATATGGTGCTTCTTAGCAGGGCTCAACTCTCGGAAATTTAAGGTAATGTTAATCGGTCAACATCATTTCAATGTAGTGCATTCAGGATTAAAATTTATGTTTTGGTTGGTTGTGTATTTGCCTTATTTTATGCATTCATATCTTTTATGCTTTATTAGCTGGAATAATCTTATGCACAGAAGACAGAAATGTTGTCGTTGTTGTTGGTGTTGTTCAACATATAAGCATTATATTGCTTTTGGCTAAAGATAATTTCCAGGGTCCCAGGTTAGAAGCAGATACAATGTAGTCTTTAAAATAACTTTAAACAAGATAAAATCAATTTCTGAGTATTAAAATAGTTAATTCAGGATTGGTTTTTATCCTTTGACCTTACTTCTGCTTCTAAAGTAAATCGATAGATTAACACTTCCAATTATGAGCCTTGAATTTTTTCCAAGTGAACCTAAAAACCTGGTAAGTCCCTCTAGTGTCCTATATTTGAGTGGATAGCTGTTAAAATCAGCAAGCAGTTTATTATAAATACATAGAAGAGGACAAAAAATCATGTCTACAAATCAATTCCAGAAATATCTACTGAACATTCTTTATGGCCAAGTGCAAGGCATGCGGTGGTAAACACATGGATGTTGCCACAACAGAACTTACAGACTAAGGGGAAACGACTTATTCCTACTCAGTGGCTTCATCTATACATGTCACTGAGTATATGAGAAGCTTGAGTATCTATCACTGATTGCGTGACAGACAAACTCTAATGTTTGACCTCAGCTTTATTTTGGTGGTAATAATAATGTGGGATAAATGAGTATGCTTCCTTTAAAGTATCTTGTGTAGTTTAAGTTACTGCTGCTCCTCAACATGACATAACAAAGAAAAGCAAAGTGACTAATGTGGCCAGTCTTCTAGGCAGAATGTAATTAAAGGTAAAAGTTATGCACATTAGTGCTGATGAGAAATAACCTCTGAGTACTATGGAGAGGAAGATGATACAATGATTGTATTTATAAAGTTAGCCAAAACTCAGTTTATACAAAACCTTTTCAGAAAACACCTACTGCATAATTTGATGCCTAAGCTATTCATTTACCCATGACAAGTTATCTGAATAATAGTAATAATTCCTAATAATTCCTATTAGATAGTAATAACTTCCCACAAAGTTTAAGATCACAAAGATACAAACTATTAACTTTAAGTTACTTTTTTTTTTGCAGTACGTGGGCCTCTCACTGTCGTGGCCTCCCGTTGCGGAGCACAGGCTCCGGATGCGCAGGCTCAGCAGCCATGGGTCACGGGCCCAGCCACTCTGCGTCATGTGGGATCTTCCCGGACTGGGGCACGAACCCATGTCCCCTGCATCGGCAGGCGGACTCTCAACCACTGCGCCACCAGAGAAGCCCTCTAAGTTATTTTTTATCTGTGTAAATATCTGTTCTGTCGTGTATCAACCGCTGTCACCCCCATTGGACAGCAAGCAACACTGCTATTCGTCAAGACAGTGAAGATGTTGGTGACGGTGGTAATAACAGCGAACAATCCCCCAGTGCTTCCTCGGTGCCTAGCACTGTTCCAGATGCTTTATGTAAACTACCTTTTCTAGCTTTCATGATAATCCCGTGAGATCCCCAATTTTACATATGAGAAAACTAAAAGACAGAGGCATTTAAAAATAAAGTTAAGTAACTTGCCTAGACTCACACAGCTTGTCAATTGGAGAGTCAGAATTGAAAAACCGGGCCCTTTGGCTCCAAAGTCTGTGCTCTTAACCACTCCCCTGTACTGTGCACCATGGCAGGCAAATGCTAAATGTTTGTTAGATGAATAAGTGAAAGAGAATGTATGTGTGAATGTGTGTATTAGGCACTGTAAGGAATAGAAATATTTACACATTTACTTGGAAACCTGACAAGTTATATCTTTCCGATTTCTTCCCTAAAGGTTCAGTCCTATATTCAAATTTAACATGACTAACATCAAACATTTTGCATCCCCTTGCAAACCTACTTTTCTCTCTCTCTGTTTTTTTTGAAGTCCTAAGATAAAACCTACTTCTCATCCTGCTACTCAGTTTTTATACTGACATCTCTGCCCTCACTACTTAGGTTAAAAACCTTAAAGTCAACTCTGTTTCTCACTTTCTCTTGAATGCAACATCTAGTTTGCCCCTAAATAGATTCTTCCTCTGCAGTGTTTTTTTGCATCTATTTTTCATTTCCTTTATATGTGTATATGTATACATATACATTTTTTGGCTGCATTGCACAGCTTGCAGGATCTTAGTTTCCTCACCAGGGATTGAACCCCAGCCCACGGCAGTGAAAGCACCAAGTCTTAACCACTGAATTCCCTATTCTTCAGGGAAGAACCTTAACCAGGGAATTCCCTATTCTTCATTACTACTCAGTGTTACCATCACAACTGAAGTTCTTATAACTTAATTTTTAGATTTACTGCAGTAGCCAACTGCTCGGGCTTCTCAGCATCAAGTGAAAAGCTGTATGTAAAGCATCCACCAGTGCACATAGCAGTGCTCAATTGATGGAGTAGTTTTCCCTAACACATCACTAGCATATTTCTCTTTCTAAAGCACCACCTTAATAATTTGTTTCCTTGAGCAATAATCTCCAGTGGCTCTCTGCTACCAGACAAAACAGTCCAAACTCCTGAGACTGCATTCAAATTCCTCAAAAATTTTGTGTAATTTATCTTTTCAACCTTATCTCCAATAGGAGCCTTCTACTTCAGTTAGGCTCTCACTGTCTCACCAATAAATCATATATGTATCATCTTTAGGTTCATTTTGTATCACTTTCTGTACCCTCTATCGAAGATTTCCCATTAAAATCCTGCCCATTCTTTAAGATTCCACTCTTGTTCCTCTTCTTTCTATGCCTCCTTCCCAGTTCCTTTTAATCCAGACAGTTCTCTTCTCGCATCAAAGCATTATTTATTTTATGTGGGAGACTTAACAATTCTGTACTATAATTCTAATTAGTGGTTTATCTATGTGTTTATATACATATACACTTATACACACACACACATACTCACAGGCCCCCAAGTATAATGGAGACTTTTAAAAAGGGGATTGTTTTTAGTTTCCACAGTATACACCACAGGGCTTTACACATAGGGATTTAATAAATATTTGCAGGTTTAGGAAACCTAGCAGTTAGAAAATTTTATTTGCTATTTGCTCAACAGTTACTGAGGAATCTACCACAAAACATACTTTAGATAAAAATTTTTAAACATTTATTTAGATTTATTTATAGTCTACTACTTTCTCCAAACGATTTGACGTGCCTAAGAAAAGAGAATTTTTCAGTTAAGCATTTCCTTCAGTCTCACTCCTGAATGAAAGTTTAGAATGTATTAAAGGGTGGAGAGAAAAGTGATTTCACCAACTCTATCCCCCGAGGCCTTCCTGGAGCCTGCCTGTCAGTACTTTGCAGCTCCTTATTTCTCTATCAGGATATTTCATTGCAGGGATAACAGAAAGACCCAGGAGGATGATCTGACTCTGTATTACCTATGAGAAAAATGTCTCTTTATTAGAGAATATAATTGAGAGTTCCCTATGTCATTAGTAATTTAGGATAAACATAAAATAAGACCTTCTAGAAAGTTTCACAGTGGTATTACACTCAAACACTTGCCAAGTAAAGCTATATAATCTCGTCACTGGAAATCTTTAAAAACAGAAACATCCTTACCAATCGGGAATGATTTAAGTGTAGCCTGCCAGAAGGTACAGAGATAGGTGACATTTCCAGTTTCTTTATGACATTATGGCAGTTAAAGAGTACTTTATACTAATTACAAAATTTAAATGGAACTGTACCCAGGTTCTCTATAATTTCTGACATATTACATATCATAAGGTTTAAGGTAAAATTATCTTCTACCGATTTCAATGTAACTGTAGAAGAACAAGGAATTCCTTATTCTATCACTGGGAATTGCTTAGCCCATCAGTGTCCTAAATATTTTTAGTTCACTTATATTAATTCATGTGTATGTGATAGAAAATCCTAGTCATGCCTACAAAATATAATTTAAAATTTATTTGTAAAATATAATTGATTTACTACGTTCTGTGTAAGTAAAATTTTATAAAATAATTTATAAACAAAATAATTAATGCTGTATCTATTAAAAAAATATTAGAATCAACATTGGGAAGTCATCCAATTCTTCAGCTGGAGGTGGAAGTGGGTGAAGGGTGAGCACCTAACACAAGAGCCCTTCCTCTGTGGTCCACGGACAGGCTTCAGGTAGTACGTTCACAAATACACTGAACTATATACAAGATCTTGTGTGTTTACCTAGTCTGGGAAGAAGGTCTATAGATTTCCTCAGGCTTTTAAGAGGTCTGAGGCCTAAGGAAGGATAAGGATTTTGTCTGAGCTTTTTGCCTGGAATATAGAAAGTTCTTAAAGAATTTTTTCTTTTAAAGTATGAGCACACTGATTGGAGTGTTTCAATGTTGAACGTCTTTCTTACACAAACCACATCCATAATGTTATCATCTATAATCGTTTCCACTTTTGCTTTCATTAAGGTGGTATAAGAATTTAAAGGCACTTGGCAAGCAGTCCAAATACAGAAATATTCTAGATTTTTACAGTATTCCCTTTATTTTATAGTTGCTTATCCAGACTTAATTCAACAGCAAATTCTCCAAAGTATACAATTCAGTTTAAAAAGAAACAATAACTTTCTTTTTGTACTCACATATCACTGGTTTATTTAATTAAATTATCTATTTCTAAAACAGGTATAACCGGCATAACCTGGTTTGGGAACAATCACACTGATACTGTAAAGCAAGTGCAGAGTGTCTAAGTTGACTAGGTAAGGGCACAGAGAAAGTCTCGGGCCCTGGTCAGTATGCTTTGTACAGAAACTTCACTGGTTCATGTTGCCCACGATGAAGTGGACATCAGCCAAGAGGGTTTTCTACTGCACATGAACGTTAATACTGTATCTTATTAGTGCTTTCATATTGCAAAGTAGTTATTGTTCTCATCTTATAGGTAAAGAAATTAAGGCTCAGAAAAGTTATTTAATGTTCCTAAGGTCAAGCAATGACTGAAGGAAAAAATGGGCTTCATACCCGGTCTTTTAATCAAAATGTTCTCTCAACTAAATCACACTGCCTCTTACCTTAAGCCCAATCATTTACAAGAGATGTTAGTAAAGCAAATCTGTGGCATTATATAATATCAAGATCTAAAAGGCAAAGTGAAGATTCTCTGAAAAAAATTTAATCCTGAGTATGCAGCAAAATGGTCAGCAATTGCAAAGACTGTGACCTTGACTTCGTGTGTGGCTTCAAAAGACCTGACTACTAAAAAAGGAAATTCATCCTAAGGTTTCAAATCTTATTCAGTTAACTAAAAATACCACAGGTTACAGGCCAGCTTTAGATATATTCAAGCACCCTTGGTCACAGGCCCAGGTTCATTCTTTCCCTTTCTGCACATTCCCCCTAAGTGATCTCATTTAGGCCATGACTGTAGAGGAACACAAACGAGCACTTCAAATGCAACTTGTCCAAAATGGCAACTACTTCTTATCCATACCTTCCCAAGTTTCCTCCCTCCCAGTAAAGGGCATCATCACCATCTACCCAGATGCTCGAGTCAAAGCTTAGACGTCATCTTAGATTCCTTCCATTTTCTCATCCCCTAGATTTGACTTATCGTGAGTTCTACCCTACACCTCCCTAATATATTTCATAACTACCCATTTCTCTCCATCTCCACCCACAACACTCTGTTCTAAGCCACTATCATCTAGAATACTGTCATAATCTAATATCTGGTTTCCCTGACTCCATTTTTGCCCCTTCTCTAGTCTGTTTTCCACATAATAGCTAAAGTGGTCTTTTAATGTCTAAAATTCTCCAATGATTTCCTACTGCTGCACTTTGGACTTAAACTTAAAATAGACTTACTTAAATATCCTGGTTAAAGTAAGTACAAACAGCTTACTTAAAATAGCCTACAAGATTCTCATGGTCTGATTCTTGCCTAGTTCCTCAACCTGACAGCATTCTCTCCCCTCACTCACTATACTCTAATCACATGGGTCTGCTCCCTAACACTGCACCTTCGTACTTGCTATTCTTTCATCTGCCTGGAATATTTTCCTGGCTTTTTCATAGAGTTGATTTCTTTCTATCATTTGGGCCTCAGTTTAAATCTCACCTTTTCTGACTACTTTTTAAGAAACAGTCCAGCCTTTTCAGCTCCCACCCTGTCCGAGTTACTATCACATCATCGCATTTGTTTTCTTCATGCCATTTAAAATACATAGAATTATCTTGTTTATTTGTTAGTTTACCTTCTTATTATTTCTCTCCCCACCCTGGAATGAAAGCTCTAAAAGAGAAGCTACATTCACAGGGCTTAGAACAGTGTCTGGCACACATAAGGTGGTTTTTAGTCTAGACAAATTTTAGTTAATTCCACAGAATCACTTAACTAGTCCATTCAATAAGAACATTTCTAATATCCTATATCTCGCTTTTTCAAAGTTTCCGTCTACTTGCTCTCATCTGACAACTAATTCGATAATTCAGTGATTACATTTTAAAGTAGCCGTCAAACTGTGCAATAAATTCAGGAGACTACTACCACAAAAACCAACGTGCTACCGAGCTCTATTTATAGAAATCATTTATAGAAAGCTTATTTTAAGTTACTTGAACTCAAAGTTTCAAAGTAACGTGTGAATTTTCTTTACAACATATAATTTTAATCTTAGGATAAGACTGAGGGAATTACAAAGTTCACTCGTTCAATATATACTGAAGTGAGTGCCTTTGCTAGGTGCTAGGGAGACAAGGAAGAACAAGATCCAGTCTCCGCCACAGTGAAACTTAGGAACTACCAGAAATACTGAAAAGCTATGAGGTTTATAATACAGGTAGTAAATGCTATAAAAAATTCACAGTGCTATGGGAACACATATGGAGGATCAGGGGATTAGAGCTGTCTCTCCAGAGGAAGTAGGCTCGTAAGCCGATACATGAAAGACAAATAGAAGTTAGATGGACAAAACCAGGGTAACGAAGAGTGTTACAATCAAATCCATGTGTGAAGGCCAGGAAATAAGAAGGGATAATAAATTTAGGAAACTGAAAGAAAGCTCAGTATGAATGGAACAGAGTGTTACTAGGATATGGGAGTATGGATGACAGAGGAAGAAAGCTGGAATCACAAAGAAATACAGCTTGGATTTTATATGTATAAGGTAATACAAGGAAATACAAGGATCTTATATGTCTTGATAGGAAGTTGAGACTTTACCATCAGTACACTGGGGAGCACTGAGGTATTTTAAGGAAAGAAGTGACATGATTGATTTGAACATCAGAAAGTCTTGCTGACTACAGCAGGAAAAATAGCAAGTAAATATGACTGTAGTAAATTAGGGGGTTTTAGCAGTAATCTAGGTGAGCAATGTTGATAGCCTAACTATTGGAGGGAACTGGACAGATTCAAGAGTTATTTAGAAGGTAGCATTAGTAATACTGGATATTTAGGGGTGTGAGGAAAATGAGGAGTTCAGGATGACATCTAGAGTTTTACTTGAGCAAGTGGGTAGATATTAACACACGGAAGTGGAAAATACAGGATGAAACAAAGACTTGGGCTAGGTGTGAAATAATGAGTTCAGTTTTCAAGATATTGAGTGTGAGGTACCTATGGAAATGTTCAGTAGACAGCTGGAAAAACATTATTTCAAAAAGGTCAGCATTAGAAGCTGTTTTATAACAATAATTAGCCTTTTTCTGCTTGTCTCTGTCATAGAAATAGATATCCTAACTCATGCTGAAAGAGAAAATTTCTACTCTAAATATACTTCAATTCTCAATATCACTGGTATATATATAACTGAAAAGGTATGGTTATGAAGTTAAAAGCAAAGTTTTCCCTACAATGCACTAGTCTCTGAAAATGCCACAAATACTTTAAATAAAATAAGAGAAGTTATGGTTCCTTAAGGCATGGGATAAGAGTTTGAAATTTGGGCCAATATCTCAGGCATTATAATTAATTACTGTAATTGCTTAGATCATTTTGTTATTATTGAGGCACAGTTTAAGTTAAGGATGGGCCATGTATATTTTGGTTGATACACTGTAAGGGAAAATTTCCTCAACGCATGAAATCCTTTAGTGATGACTAAAGATTAAATCACATAAGGCTCTATTCTATATTATACGAGACAATTAAAAACAAAAGGTGTACTATTCGTTTCAGGGAAATGATGGATGTGCCAGCTGCAGCAAATGCTTTCTTTGAAACTCTCTTATGACAAATTAACATAGCATGTGCCAGATGTTTTTTTTTCTGTTGAATTATACTGTAATATGCTTCAGTTACTTTTAGTAATTATGCATTTTGTGATCTGCCAGTACCTGCAGCTGCCTCCCATTCTGTTAATTTAATAAAAAAAAAAACTAAAAAACAAATTTTAGAAAAGCAGTTATGGCAGCCAAACATTACAGATATACAGCCAAGAATAATGTTTGAGAGACTGAAGAGAATTCCTTAGGCTCGAATGCTGTATAATTCATATAAATATATATGAATTGTCCTGTCACTGGGCAAGAGAAGAAAATATTAGCCATTGTATATTCATTCATTCATTTATTCAATACAATTTTATTGAACAGCTATATGCCAGGCAAGATGTGAGCTCATGGTTTTGTAGAAGAGATGGATGGTAAATGATAGTTATGCTACAGTTCAGTAAATGTCATAAAGAAGAATGAGCAGAATGGTATGGGAGTATAGGAAAAGGAAAGATGCATTCTGTCAGAGGTATAAAGAATGCTTTATAGAAAAAAATATATTTGAGTTGGGTACCTGGAAGGAAGAAAATTTTTTCAGGTGAGGAGTTGGGAAAGAACATCCCTAGAAAGAAATAGCATGTACCAATTACCCCTAGAATCATCCTTGATTCCTTTCTTTTCCTTCATACTCTACATCCAATCCATCAGCACCTTCTATTACCTCTAAAAATAAAAAGACTCCCAACTAATCCACCTTTCTCTTTCTTCTTAGTTTAAGCCACCACTATCTCTTATTAACACTCTTGTGATAGCCTTCTAAGTCCCTCCTCAGCTTTTTACTCACTTCCATTTTCCACACAGGAGACAGAGTGACCTTTAAAAAAAAAAAATCAGATCAGGGGACTTCTTTCAAAACTGTCCACTGGCCTTCATTCACACTTAAAACTCTTTAGCCTGGCTAATGAAACCCTACAAGATCAGGTCCCTGTCTGCAGCAGAGAGAGCTCACCAAACATGCCACGTGCTCCATTTACATTTCCCAGGCTCCTATGCAGTTAGATTGGGTCCATATGCCTAGTTTGGCCAATGAAAGTAAAAGGAAGTGATGTGCATCACTTCAGAGCTGAGTTAGTTAAAACCCAGTGTTCTTCCATTCCTCTCTGTCCCTGCTCCAGTGATCTTAGAAGACCATTTGTTCAAGATGATGTAACCTCTACCAGCAGAGTCTTCCTGCCAAACCACCTTAGACATGTAATAGGAGCAAGAAATAAACCTTTGTTGTGTTAAGCCCCTGAGATTGTTTGCTGTGGTGGCTGGCATTACTTTATACAATACATTGCCTAAATCTTACACTACTGCCTTCATTTAGCATACTATTTCTTTTACTTCAATCATCTAGTGTACTCCTGCCCTGGGGTCATTGCACTAGCTGTTCTCTCTGCTTCAACAGCTCTTTCCCCTGACATTTAAATGATAGGATCTGGGGCTTCCCTGGTGGCGCAGTGGTTGAGAGTCCGCCTGCCGATACAGGAGACACGAGTTCATGCCTCGGTCCGGCAAGATCCCACATGCCGCGGAGCGGCTGGGCCCGTGAGCCATGGCCGCTGAGCCTGCGCGTCCGGAGCCTGTGCTCTGCAACGGGTGAGGCTACAACAGTGAGAGGCCCGTGTACCGCAAAAATAAATAAATGATAGGATCCTTTTCACCATTAGATCTTAAGGTTTATTTCCTCACAGGATCTTCCTCGTCTACCAGTCTCAGGTGTCCACCAATCCATTATCACATTGGCTTATTTTAATTTTCTGCATGATACTTATTATCCGATTTTATATGTATACATTTATTTGTTCGATAATTTCCACTTTCCCATCAATACTCTAATATTTTAAAAAGGCTTTGCTGTTATCCTTAGTACTTAAAGAATAGCGCCACCACTCCGTAAATATGTGAGGAGTGAATGGAGTGAAGACTAGGAGTGGTAAAAGGGCTGGCCCTTACCAATGTCTGGTTTATTGAGGCGGCTGTTCAGTGTGGCTGGAACATGCCCTTCATGAAGTAGGAACAGGCAGACTGCTGATAACAGGGGGAGGAAAGATCGTAAAGAACCTACAGGCAACAGTAAAACAGAAATTTTTAAGCAGGCAGGGCCAGGACTGTATTTGCTTTTTACAAAAGTAATTCTGAGAGCAGTGTGAAAGATGGAATAGAGTGGAAAAAAAAAGTGATGGTGGAAACCAGGGTGATCCAGGCTACTTTGACAGCCATGGTTAAAGATATGAAAAGGCCTGACCGATGGCAGGGATAAGTATGCTATTTCACGTTTACACACATGCAAGCATTTCTGCAGGACAGATTCTGATACCAGGTATTGCAAATGGATATGCATGGTTTCACTGTTTTTAGCTACTGTTACATTGCCTCATACAAAGGATTTGCTAGTTTACATTTCCACCAATACCGTATACCCCAGTCCCGTTTCCTCATGTATTTGCAGATGCTGCATGTTAACCATCTTTTACATTTTTGCCAAATTGCTTGGCAAAATTGTTTAAATTTGCATTTCTTTAGTGTGTAATAGTGTGGCTGAATTTGATTTAATATGTTTAAAGGAGCTTTGTATATCTGCTTTTGTGAGCTACCTGTTCACATACTTTGTCCACCTATTAGGCTGTCACTCTTTTCCTTAATTATGGACCTCCATGGATTCTGCATATTAATCTTTTATCTTTTGTCATTTGTCTTTTTCTTTTAAATTAATTAATTAATTAATTAATTTTTGGCTGTGTTGGGTCTTTGTTTCTGTGCGAGGGCTTTCTCTGGTTGCGGCAAGTGGGGGCCGCTCTTCATCATGGTGCGTGGGCCTCTCACTATCGCGGCCTCTCTTGTTGCAGAGCACAGGCTCCAGACGCACAGGCTCAGTAGTTGTGGCTCACGGTCCCAGTTGCTCCACGGCATGTGGGATCTTCCCAGACCAGGGCTCGAACCCATGTCCCCTGCATTGGCAGGCAGATTCTCGACTACTGCGCCATCAGGGAAGCTCCTGTCTTTTATCTTTGTTTAGCATCTTTCTTCATACAGAATTTAAATTTTTATGGTGAAATAAATGAATCAATCTTTGCATTCTGGATTTGTGTTTTGATTAGAAAGGCTTATCCATTCTAGGATAATAAAATTAATCTTATTTCTTTTAATACTTTCTTTAAATTTAGCTTTTTACTCCATCTGTAATTTACTTTGTATAGTGAATAAAGAGTGCACTAAATGAGTTAAAATTTTTCCAATATCATCTTTTCACCATTGATTTGAAATGCCATATTATAATGAACAAAATTTCCAATTTTACATGGTTTGTTTTCCCGTGTTCTGTTCAAATTATCTATTCCTGTGCCAATACCACCATACAGCTTTCTAAATTTTGATATCTGGTAGGGCAAATCTCATCTCATTTTTTTCCCATAAGAAGTTTTAAAATTTAATCTATAAAAATAACAATAGTTTCTCATTCAAGTAAGATTAGTACAGCTATATTACATTTATAGATGTTATATGTTAATATGTAAGCTTTAAAATGCTTTCCTCTTGGAAACTCAAAATTTTCTGTGCTGTGTACATTTCAAGATAAAAGAGTAACTAAGAGGAAATAATTAGAGATGAATTAACACAATTTTACAAATTAAAACAAACTTCAAACTGAAAGAAGATACCACAGAGGAGCTCAAATCTTTAAAAAGTTTCTTACATTAAGCTTTTTGATACTAAGATAAAATACTTCCTTCTGTAGGAAAATTATTTTATTTAATTATTTTGTGTTACATTTAACTATGGCTATACTTGCTTATGGGTAGATCTTAAGAAATCACAGGTACCTGGTAATCATATTTAATTGTCAGTTGTCGGAAGGGGCAGAGGTTTCCAAAGCCAGCAAAACTAGTCCAGAGAGGACTCTAGCATCCTAAGTGTTTTGCGGCTATCCTGGTATTTAGTATTTGATTTAGTCTCTAATATACTCCTAACTGTAGTAAATAGGTAGACACACAGCAAACAAGATAACAGCCAATTTATAAGAATTTAATTGCTATGAAGTAGAGATGACAGAGAAGAACAGCCAAGTGTTTTCAAGATTTGGTGAGACAGACTAGCACTAAGTTTTTAAAGGGCAGATTTTCAGGAAGAAAGCTTTGATGCTTAATATGGTGTAATAATAATACATTGGGAAGCAGGATACTGGGACCTACCATGAAAAAGCTCATTTTTGATAGCTATTAAACACTTTTTACATGAATGGTAGAATGCATAAATTCACGGTACATACAGAGAAATTCTTACTGGGAGAGTCAAATGCATAAAGTTAGCCATTTGCATTTTTAATGTATTGCTCTGTGTTTATTTTGCAATTTATTATTAATAAAAGACCTAATTGGGTTGAAGACCCAATTTTAGAATTGAATCATTCTAAAAACAAAACCATTTCTATGGAGAGCAAATGACTCCTTCCCCAGAGACAGAGAAGTACCATCTAGCAGTTAGATGGTGCACTATTGGTACAACACAGCATACATCAAACTGCTAAAGCCCAATAAGGATGCTGTCGTAAATATGTCTAGTGTAGATCATCATATTCATATTTTTTTCATTGGAATAAGTATAAATTTTAATTTTCTACTTCAAAAAATATAAATTTATTGTGGCTGCCATGTAATTCTGTATTATGACCAATAGGAGAGATGTGTCAGTGAAAATACTTTAGTAGCTACTTTTTTTATTGCAAAAAGAATTTTGACTTGATTTTATATAGAGTCCTCAGTGTTACTTACGTCTCCAAAAAGGAAGGACATACAATTCATATATATAAATCCTATATAAAATCTAGTGCTTTCTAGAACTAGTAATATTTTTGTACAATTAAAAACAAAATAAGCATGTATGCTTCTCATACACAGGTCTCATGCATTATATCATGGTTTACTTTGAATACAACAATCTCTTAGTATATATAAAGGTTTTCCCCCAAGCCCAGTGCTTGCTTCCTAAATATTTTACACGCCGGGCATAAAGTTAAAGTTAATACCTTAAATTTGTTACCATATAAATAAAGCCTGTAGTAACACATGGGGTTTATAGGGTTGGGCTTTTGGGGGATTCAAATTCAGATTTGACTGACTCCTGAGATAGTGCTCTTTATCTATAATACTGTGCTACCTCTTTATGTACTAAAAATATTATATTGTTTCTCAACATTATTAAATATATAATCTTTTCATGAAAGGAAATAATCTTAATGCAAAATCTTGTGAAAATATTTTCTACTTTGAAAGACAACATTTTAGTTTTGACATGTCAGAGCATGCTAACACAATTTTAGTGACGTAGTAGAGACATGCCAAAAGTTTTCTTAGTATATTGGAATGTATCTCCATTTTCAATCCCATGGCTTAAACAACCAACGTAACGCATATTAAGCAAAGGTTAACTATACCCTGTGAAAACCGGATTTTTCCCATGCAAAATCCTGAATATATACAATTAAACCTTTTATATATTTTAGAAAATATTTTCTCACATTTTAATAATTTTATAAAAATTATATAACCAAGACATATTTAACATAATTATTTAAGCATAAATATTTATGCTTATTTATTAATTAAGCAATTACTTAAGCATAATTATTCCTTTTAAAAAGACGTCTAAAGAATATAACTAAATCTAAACATTCAAAGCATGTAATAAATGACCTACTTATTTTGATAACCATTTTAAGTCATCTTCCTCAATCTACCAAAAATGTCACAGGACATGGGCTCTTCTAAATTTAATAAAAACAGTGGAAGAAAGATCATACCACATTGCCACAAAAGGAGAAGTGATAGCTGGAGAAATCTAGTTCTTTTTTCTTGTCTTTAATAAGAGCATTCAATGAAGGATTCTTTCCCTATATAGTTATTGTGAATTTATTAAAAATTGTGCTACGCTGAACTAGAACAGCAGAAGGAAAAGCAGTAACAACGCTGTTCATTTAAACTTGAAAGGAAAAGATCATGATAAGAATTGAAAAGGATGTCGAAAATATCTCAAGGAGAGTCAAGAACTAGCAATTTGGGGACAGTAGGCAATTAAAAAACAAACCAAAAAAATCTGAGTATAGAATATGTCTAATTCTAATAATAATATATATATATTTGCATGATGCTTTACAGTTTACCAGATGCTTTGATATTTACACCATTTTATAAATAACCCCAGCAAACTAAGGTAGTTTTTATTCTTATACATGATAAAATTGAGAATTGAGAAAATCGATTTATAGATAATCACACATTTGTGGTGCAGACCTTGGACTTGAACCTATTGTGTTAGCTTTTTATATACCCAACTGACTCCTACACTAAGATCTTAAGTCAGTCACTCATGTTTAGGAGAAAATTTTTAGGTCTTTAAAACTGATACTTCAGTAGTTCCTTGTTTAAGGCCATTGGTAAATACATGATTCTAAGCTTATGTTTTTCAATATTTAAAAGTCAAATTAAGAGTTATGTATAAAAGATGGAGACTATTTTGGGAAGGCATACACAATCCTCTAGGATTCTGTATAAACTGGAAATAAAATGAACATAATGCCTTCAGTTATGTGCTAAATGGATGATTTGAAAAGTTCATAGTAATTCTGAAACTACTTAATAAGCTTTGATAACAGTGTAAGCTTGTAGTAATGACATACAGATTGAGTTTGGTATAAATTCAAATTCACAGGAGTGGTAAAAAAAATAATTAGTTCACTAAAAGTAGAGATAAAATTGTTAAAAATGAAGTAGCAGAGTAAACCTCTGTTAGTATATATCTTTATAGTCTGACTCCCCAACTAGAACATAGTGTCTCTGATGGCATGGTGACGTTTGCTCACTTTCATGCTGATGTTAAATGGCTATTTTTAAGAATACTGCATAATATTAGAAAAACAATATCCTACTGACGTTTGGTATCAAGTAATGGTATTATTCTCTTGATTTTGGAGGAAATATTCTATTTCCATTTTTTCCTTTTATCTAAGAGGTAAAAGAAAATCACGAAATTACTGGAAATTTGGTAGTTTTAACTTGTTTAGGATTTGGAAGGCTGTTTACTAACACTTGGTCTTTAAAGGCTGGAGAGAAAAGGGGGTCAGCTTTGAAACTGAAAAAACTAGTTAGATCTACTGGATTCAAGCATACTCCTGGAGTTAAGATATAAACTGTGTGGCTAGTCCGGGCAAGACCTTGTTCCCTAGTGTAATCTGCTGAGCATATCTGACCCGGGGCACCGGCACTGTGGAAAGTCTATATAAATCTACACACCAAGATTTAATTTAAGTAGGAATGTTCCTTAGAAGGTTGGTTATTCCGTCGATTCTTTCTATTTATTGCTCTCTTAGGGCAGATAACCACTTCATGTTGCTACGTTAGGCGTTCTACTTTTACGGAAAATTGTTTTCAGTTGCGAATCTGACGAGGAGGTAATATAGCAAAGCGGAGATGGAATCTATGAAATAAATGAAGAGTCTGGCCTCATACTGGAGCAGGGACAGTTTATCTATTGTTACAGTAGGGTATGTGGGGAAAGATGCATATAGGAATACAAGTACAATGATGGGAACCGTGGAAGTTCTCTTCTGATCGCTTCTCTTTTCTCAGTGAAGTAGGAATTGAAGTTACCACATGAAAGTGGCAGTAGGGGAGGAGATGTAAAAGGTTTGAGGAAAGACATGAGGGAATGAAACAGTCACCAAGGAGTATACGGACTGATTGCCTGGCAGGATAAGGGCCCATTTGAAATTACGGATTTAGAGTGACAGCAGCAGCGTGGCTGTGTTTTACTCTGGCCACCTTGAGCTGAATGGGTGAAAGTACAGAGAGAGCAAGGAGTTGGATTTAACCAGGGCTTGTCTGGAAGAAAAGAAAGAGGGTCAGGAGAGTTGAGAACGGTTATCCCTGCTGGCCCTTTCTAAAACTGCACTCCCTCTAAAAATATATATACTGCCCATTCTCTTTTCCACTCTATTCTTCTCTTTTGCACTTAATTATATCTATTGCATTGTATACTTAATTTCTCCTGTTGACTGTCTGCCTCCCGTATTAGAATAAAAGCTCCATAAGGATGGGGGCTTTTGTGCTGTGCTCACTGCTATTGTCTTTTAAAAGGTACGATTCCTTGCTGGATAACAGCAAAGCAGTTATTACAGCATTTCACTCCCCCACTTCCCACCACTGCCCTGTGGTTTAACAAAGAGAAGTGAGTGGCTCGTTTATCGCCTAGCAGCTATCTTTAAAGGACTAGGTGCTTTGGATATAATTTTGATCTTTAAAACTGGTAATATTAATTTCTTATTATAATAAGTAGTCCTTAAGGTGATGCGGACTTCTCTAAAATTTTCTTAAGTAGAAGAGAGTAATAAAAAGTGGAAAGTGATAAGAAATGAGATTAGAACACATGTAAGGGCTAGGTCAGAAAATCCCTGTGGCCAATTTCTTCCTAATTGTGGGTCGGAAGGGTGGGAGAGTGGAATGAATTAACAAGATTTATAATCTAAAAGGTATCTCTGACATAGTATGGAAAATGGATTAGAGGGAAGACAAGCTCGAGGTTCCAGAAACCAATCAGAAAGCTGTTGCAGTAATCCAGGTAGGAGACGAGAATGGCCTGAACTAAGGTAGGAGTAGTGAGTAAAGGCATACGGATTTGAAAACCATTAAGAAGGCAGGATCAGCCTCAAGGACTGACTGGAGGTAAAGGAAAGGAGGTACGGAGAAAGGAGCCAAGGCAGCTGGCTCTTCTAAGTTACTCTGTGGACTGTATCCAAACTGTTTTCTAGATGCCAACTATTGGAACCTATGGGGCTACTTCCATAGTATCTGAATTTTAGCTAAAAACAACCACCAAAAACCCCATGAAAAACAAATAACTTCCAATGTTTGAAAGAATTACATTACGATGGCGTGATGACAGGCGGCAGGACTGATGAGAGTTTGTGGCACAGGACTCATTCTAGCAAACTCCTGTAGACCAGTCATATATAGGGCGACCTACTCTGCTTACTCATAAAGCCGACATTGCATCCCAGAATTCAGGCTGAAGGGATTCTTCTTTGGTCTTGTACTGTCGGCTAGCAAAAACTCTCTTAAAAAATCATATTTCAATAATTCTCAAATGAATCGCCTGTAAACATTTAAAGAATACTTATCAAATGCCCAATACTATGCTATGGATTTTATGTTTACATAAGTATTTATACTCATATATACATATGCATTCAAAAAAATACTATGTGCCAATAACTGCTGGTGGTGCCTGTGGACATACACTCACAGTTCACAGAGGTCTGTAATCTATGACCATCGTGTACTTATTTAGATTTTAGAACAGAAGTTCAAACATGAGTTCAAGCGTGATTGGATAAATAATCCTTGCCACATTGTTTTGTGTAATAGTTTCTCCTCTGGAAGTATGATCTTGATTATGAACAGTACTAATTCTTAAAAGTTAGTTCACTCAATCCTAGTGCCTACATCCTGAACTATGTATTCCTTTATCATCTACGTCTTCCCAGTAATTCTTAGAATGAATAACATTTTTAAAAGTTTACAAGATGGGAAAAAAGTTTCACTGTAAGGCAGTGGTATAATTATGGGAATTCAAGCTTCTTGGAGATGCAGTCTCTTGAATAGTGGGGGCACATTATACTTCATCGTGTTTCACAAAGTTCAAATGCATTTCAAAAATTAAAATTCTGCAGAAAGGATCAAAATTGGAAGGAGAGTTTGGCCTAGAAAAGAAACAATAATTGAAAAAATTCACTAGGTTTCATTCAACAAGTATGTTCTGCAGAAAGGATCAAAATTGGAAGGAGAGTTTGGCCTAGAAAAGAAACAATAATTGAAAAAATTCACTAGGTTTTCATTCAACAAGTATGTTCTGCAGAAAGGATCAAAATTGGAAGGAGAGTTTGGCCTAGAAAAGAAACAGTAATTGAAAAAATTCACTAGGTTTCATTCAACAAGTATGTTCTGAGTACCTATTAAGGTTGGACATTCTTTTAGAGTCTAAGGATACAGTAGAGAGCACAGGAGACAAGTTACTTTATAGAGCTGATATTCTCCTGGAGAAGAAAAAATTAAAAAATGTAAAGAAATATAAAATGTGATTATTGTTAGTGATGAGTGCTATGAAGAGAAACAGAAGTGGGTAATGTGATAGAGTAACTTCTTAAGGGCAGGGTCTTGTCTTATTCATCTTTGTGTTTCTAGCATCTAGCAGAATGCTTAGAAAAGAGTGGTCAGTCACTGAAATGTTTGTTACATAAAAAGGGAGCTTTTTGGTATCTGCTTTGTTTCCAGAAGTACTTGCATAAATCTGCAAACTGAAGTATTAGATGTTTTAAACTGCATGGTGTAATTTTGATCTTAATAACAGAATGAAAGGACAGATAGCTAAGATGCTAGTAATCTTGCTGACACTTTTAAAGGTATACGAAAACCCTGAATCAGAGCCAATTTGGATATTTTCAGATAAGTTTACTAATATAATAAAGTATATAAAATATTAATGTGCTTCTATTCTTGCAGAGTTAACATACATCACTTAAATAATCTACATGTAATTTTTAATACAAAGATAATATTAAACCAAACTGATTTACTCATTACTTTTTTTTCCTGAGAACTGTGGAAAAATCAAATGTAGTAGGATCCAAAGTGGTGACACTGCCTTTCTCTTAAACTTGATGCAAAATATCTGCCAAGTGACAGCAACTTTCTCTGAGTAGATTTACAGTTTCTAAATACCAAAGCATACTGACTGATGAGAAAGCTATTATGCTAGAAAATGAGATGTTACATCTTTACAGGACATCCTCAGCGTGGGCAGGCCCTCACTAAGCAAGATGCATAGTTACAAATTATGCTACATTTTTCAAGACTTTTTAAGATTTCAGCCAATAATGACACACACTTTTTCATCTCTCATTTCAACACTGTGATACAAGTAAATCAAATTTAGGCACTTCTGCCCCATTAAAATAATTGCCCTTCACATACTAAGTGAAGTAAGTCAGACAGAGAAAGACAAATATCATATGATATTGCTTATATATGGACTCTTTAAAAAATGATACAAATGAGCTTATATACAAAACAGAAACAGACTCACAGACTTAGAGAATGAACTTATGGGTATGGGGTGGGGGAAGGTGGGAGGAAGGGATAGATTGGGAGTTTGGGATCGACATGTACACACTGCTATATTTAAAACAGATAATCAACAAGGACGTACTGTATAGCAGAGGGAGTGCTGGACGATATTCTGTACCTAAATGGGAAAAGAGTTTGAAAAAGAATAGATACATGTATATGTATGACTGAGTCACTTTGCTGTACACCTGAAACTAACACAACATTGTAAATCAACTATGCTCCAATATCAAATAAAAACTATAAAAAGAAAACAAACAAAAAAAGAATAATTGTCCTTATATCCCAGGCTTAGGACTCTACATTATTAGTTGCTTTGAAACATAAAATAGTTGTTTTTCAATGTTTTCTTGACTTAGTTTTGAGGCCCCAGCTAGAGGCCCATCAGTTTCCCTTCATGAGCAGCCGATTAAATTCACACCACGACCACTTCCCTTATTGGGCTCTCACACTCTGGGCCACTGTACAACTGCCTTAACCACCCCAGGGACAGATATCAGATGACCACGGACAGCCCCTATGCTCCGAGCCCACTGCAATCATCAAATTAGCCAGTCCTAAACCTACTTACCTTGCCTCACTCCTAGCAGAAATCACACTAAAGGCTCTTGCCCACTGTTCCCCGCCATCCCTGACTCCTTCTGCCCTGTGACTGACCCTGGTACTTCCCTCATGTGTGGTGTGCTGTGTTCACTCCAGAGAACTGTGAGTTTAAGAAGTTGTAAAACTCTTTCTGGTGTCTGCCTCTTGATCTGCGTCTGGCCTCCATATATATCCCACTCAAGGTAATATGGTTAAAACACAGAGATATACAACATATTTCTTTTAGTTAAGAAATAATACTAACATCAACTGCTAATGTTTATTAATTACAAGTAACATGTTGTGTAAGTACAACTGGTTCTAATGATCCTAATATTAATTTCCTGTAAAAGTCCTGATTGATTTATTTTGTCCATTTCAACTTCTAGGATCTGTAACTGACAACAGACACGTGTAAATTCTGTGTAAGACAAAAGTTATCTAAAGCCTAGTTTTCACCAAGATATGTCCATTACTATGCCAAATGAGGTGGGAAATTTTTAAAGAGTGTATGTGTAGATCCAGTAAAGACACACTAGGTTATTCAGATTAATCAACCCATTAAAAACTCTACAACACTTGAAAAGCATTAACGAGATGAAAATATAGCACAGCAAAAAGTCCCAAGACAATTTTTGAATGAAAGTTTGTAATGAGAAAAATAAGTAGAATATTGGGTCACCAATGCTTCTTATGCCCTGGAAGGCATTTACAATACCCCACATTTAGGATCTGGTTCTATTATCACTCAGAGAAAGGGGTGCTTTACAGAGATCCTCTCCAACATTGATCTGGGACCTGAAGAGGTATCCCCTTGGGATAAAGGTGAACCATATCTGAATCCATGCCCCTCCCCTTAGTCACAGGACTACAAAGAAGCTATTTTGGGCATGAGCAAAGCAGGAAAAGAAAAGGAAAAAGAAACATTCCTGAGAAGTTGTGGCCACAGACTAGCGATCTTACCGATTTACCTCAAAGAACCAATACATAGAGTAGGACAGAAATCCTCCCCTTGGTTGAGGTGCTCAGAACTGGTAGAGCTCCCAGGAACCCAGAAGAAGCAAAGGCAAAGCCTCTCTGTGAAAGTCTCATTACAAAACTTTTCCAGGGCAGTTACTAACAAGCAGATAGAGAAACCAGACAACATGCATGGAAACCAGCAGAAACAGGCCTTTCTGATGACAGATGTTGGAATTATCAGATGCAGACTTTCAAATAATGTTTACCGCTTTAAAAGAAAAGCATGACACACTTGAAAATATCAGCAAAGGACATGAGTCTTTACAAATGTAAAACAGTGGACTTGAAAAAGAGCTCAATAGAATTCCTGGACTTAAAAAAATACCTTAAGATAAAAGCCCAGTGGGCACATACAGCAAGCAGATTGAACATACAAAAAGAGAACTTATGGAATATGAGATAGATTTGAAGAAACTGTCTGAATATAGCACAGTGAAGGAAAAAGATGGAGATAAAGAAGGTAAGAATGTAATGTAAAAGTTTAATACACCTTACAACACGGTCCCTGAAGGATGGGAGAGAGAGAATTGAGCAAAGGCAGCTTTTTGTTTTAAAGTCAACCTTATTGAGGTATAATTATGGAAAATAAAATGCAGCCACCATGAGTGTAGAGCTTGGTGAGGTTGGACAAATGCATACACCCATGTAACTACAATCACAGTTAAGATATAGAATACGTCCATCACCCCAACATGATCCCTCATGACCCTTTGTAGTCACTTCCCTCAAGCCCAACCCAAGCCCTAGACAGTCACCAAGCTGTTTTGTAATCATAGATTAGAACCGTCTTTTCTAGAACTTCATGTAAATGAGATCATACAGTATGCACTCTTCTTTGTCTGGCTTTTGTTTCATCTCATTTTTGAGATTCATCCATTTTTGCTGTATGTGTCAGTAGTTTGTTTCTTTTTATTGCTGAGTGTTTATCCATGCACCTGTGGGTGGGCATTTGGGTTGTTTCCCATTTTTGGGTATTATAAATAAAGCAACTACAAATATTTGTGCATGAGTTTTGCGTGTGAATATATATTTTCATTTCTCTTGGGTAAACACCTATGAGTAAAATTGCACAGTCATATGGTAAGTACTCATTTCACTTTGTAGTAAGCTACCAAACTGTTGTTGTTATTGAGTTGTAAGACTTTTTTTTTTTAAATAATCTGAATACAAGTCCTTTGTTGGATATACTAATTGCAAATCTTTTCGCAGTTTTGTTTCCATTTTCTTAATGGTGGCTTTTGAATAGAAGTTTTTAATTTGATGTAGTCCAATTTATCAATTTTTTCTTTTATGATTTGTTCTTGTGTCCTACGTAAGAAAGTTTTGCTTACTGTAGATTTTCTTCACATTTTTTCTAGAAGTTTTTGTTTTCCTTTTATGTTTAGACCATGATTCATTTCAAATTATTTTTATGTATGGTGTGATGTAGTGGTGTGATGGCCCATAATTTCCCTACCCCCTGGTATTCAGACCCCTACACTCAAGGGGACTATACCCAACAACTCACTTCTAATTAATGGAAAAAGGTTAGAGTGATGGGCTGTCACTGTTAAGATGAGGTTAAAAAAAAGACCAGGACCTTTGTTTTCCCCCTACCTCCTTCTCTCTGTACACCTCTCTCTCTCTCTCTCTCAGCCCTCACTCTGAGGGAGGTAAGGTGTCATGTTCTGAGTTGATCTATGAAGACGCCCACAAGGCAAGGAACTGATGTGTCCTGCCAACAGCAGTGAAGATCTGAGGCCTGCCAGCTATAGAGTGAGCTTGGGAGCGAATCCTCTCCTGGTGGAGCCTTGAGATAACTACAGCTTCGGCCAACACCCCGATTGCAGCTCCATGAGAGACCCTGAGCCAGGCATTCCTGACCCACAGAAACTGAGATAATAAATGTCTGTTGCTCTCAGCCACTAAGTTTTAGAGTAAGGTGTTAGGCAAGAGTAGATAACTGATATAAAGGGTTTTCATCAAATTTGGAAAAATTTTGGCATTTAAAAAAAATTTATTTATTTTTTAAATTTATTTTTTGGCTGCATTGGGTCTTCGTTGCTGCGCCTGGGCTTTCTCTAGTTGCAGCAAGCAGGGGCTACTCTTCCTTGTGGTGCACAGACTTCTTATTGCAGTGGCTTCTCTTATTGTGGAGCATGGGCTCTAGGTGCTGGGGCTTCAGTAGTTGTGGCATGCAGGCTCAGTAGTTGTGGCTCGTGGGCTCTAGAGCACAGGCTTAGTAGTTGTGGCGCACGGGCTTTGTTGGTCGGAGGCATGTGGGATCTTCCCCGGCCAGGGCTCGAACCCCTGTCCCCTGCATTGGCAGGCAGATTCTTAACACTGCACCATCAGGGAAGCCTTATTTCTTAAAATATGTCTACTCCTACCCCACCCCCACCCATCTTTATACTGCTTGATATTGTCTTTCAAGTCACTGAGGTTCAATGCTCATTATTTTTTTCTTTTTTTCTCTCTATGCATCCATTTTTGGATAGTTTTTTTTTTTTCCCTGTCTTTAAGGTCTCTGATCTTTTCTTCTGCAGTGTATAATTTGCTGTTAATCCCATCCAGTAAATTTTAAAATTTCCGACATTATAATTTTCATCCCCAAGTTTCCATTTGGTTCCATTTCTCTCCTTGTCATTTTTATGTGTTACTTTAAATGACTGAACATATTTATAATTGCTGATTTAAATTTCTTGTTTATTGATTGCATCACCTCTGTCACTTCTGGGTGGGTTTCTACGCACTGAGTTTTCTTGGTTATGAAAACTATTTTTGCTTATCTAGTATTAAAAGTGTTGGACTTGTCTGGCAGGCAGTTAGATTACTTGAGGACAGCTTCATTATTTTGAGGCTTGGTTTTAAGTCTTGCCAAGGTGAATTTAGAATACTTTTAATTCTGGACTGGTTTAGTTCTAAGGTGAAGTGATTCTGGGATCTTTACTGCACGCCCTGTGTATTCAACAGGAATTGTCCACAGTACTTGGGTGTAACTATAATATATTTCCTAGCCCTGGGTGAGCTCTTGACGTTTTCCAGCTTACAGCTCACCACTCATTGTTTGCCTGGCCTCTTGGAGGAATTTCACTCTAATACATCATGACTTGGATTTTAGAAACACATTCAAGAGGACCACTATGCAGATTTCTAGATCTCTTTCTCTGTGTAACTCCATCTTTTCTGGTTCTCTGCCCTGCAAATTTCAGTTTCAGGCATCAAACTCTGATCTCTGTTCTCCTCAACTGAGAGGGATCACTGGGTAGTGGCTGAAATCTCCCTTCTGTGGACTATGGTCCTTAAAGTGCCTTTAGGCAGAAATCCAAGGTGAGTCTAGATTTCATCTTGTTTTTCTTGTCTCTCATGGATCAGAAAAGCAATTGTTGCAAATATTTTGTCCAGTTTTCTAGTTGTTTCTGGTGGGAAGTTAAGTCTGGCACCAGTTTCTCCATTAGGCAGGAGGTAGAGATTGCCACAGACCATATTTGAAGAGTTGACACCTGGCAATTTTCTAGAACCAAAGCCAAGCCACACTTTCAGAAGGCACAAAATACAACAAATAAAATGAAACCTATACCTAAACACATCACAATGAAATTATAGAAAAACAAAGAGAACATTTTAACAGCAGCCACAGGAAAAGAGATTACTTTCAAAGGACTGTGGACAGATAACTTCTCAACAGAAGCAATAGAGGCCAGAGGTTAACAGATTGTTGTTTTTAATTTTCTGGAAGAAAACAAGAGTCAACTTAGAATTCTATACCCAGCAAAAATATCATTCAAATATGTACATAAAATAAATATATTTCACAGATACACAGAAGTTGAGATTTTATCACCAGCATATCTTCACTAAAGGAAATTCCAAAAGATCTAATTTAGATACAAGGAAAGTAGTCCCAGCTGGAATGTTTGAGATAGAAGAAGAAATTCAGAATAAAGAAAGTGGTAAATATATGGGCTAATATAAATGAACTGTAATTACATAAAACAATTAGTAAGGTGAAACCAAAACATTACAAAGCAGACTTTAAAATCTGGCAACAATAATATATAAGTTGGGCAAGGGAAATAAGTGGTGTTAACATGTTCCAAAATTCTTATATTATCTGGAAGGAGGATAAGGGTT
The DNA here is from genome assembly GCF_059928025.1 of Delphinapterus leucas. Classification (NCBI taxonomy): domain Eukaryota; kingdom Metazoa; phylum Chordata; class Mammalia; order Artiodactyla; family Monodontidae; genus Delphinapterus; species Delphinapterus leucas. The sequence continues at coordinate 13,365,091 of NC_143133.1, read as the reverse complement.
TTGATTAACTTCAGACTTTCCTATAGTAAGTATATATGTTATAATTTCTAGGGTAACTACCAAAAGAATACATAGTATATAATTTCCAAATCTTAGGGGGAGAAGTGGAATGATGAAAAAAATACTAAGTCAATAAAGAAGACAAGATAGGAAAGAGAAAGAAAGCAATGACAGAATACAATGTACTACAATAAAACAATGAAAACAAATCTCAACATACTTTAGATTACACTGGATATAAATGAACTAAATGGTCTAAAACAGAACAATATATTGTTTCTAAAAGACATATCTGTGGAAAACAGAAGTAATTAACAATAAGATAACTAAAATGTCCCCATATATTTAGGAATTTTAAAATGTACTTATAAATAACATATGAATTGAAAGAAGATAAAAATTTAAACATATTTTGAATTAAATAATTGTGAAAATACCACACATATCAAAACTTGTATGCTAAAGCTACATCAGTATCTAGAGGACAATTTATAACATTTAAGAATGCAAAAAAAAGAAGAAGAATGCATGCATTGGGAAAATATGAAAACCTGTGAGACATGCTTCTATTTCAAGAAGTTAGAAAAGGAACAGCAACATGAAAGTCTTATTTTGTCTGATATAAGTATAGCTACCCCTGCTCTCTTTCAGTTTCCACTTTGGACCTGTGTCCTTAAAGCTGAACTGAATCTCTTGTAGGCAGTATATAGATGGGTCTTGTTTTTAATTCATCTAGCCACTCTCTATTTTTGAATGAAGAACTCAATCCATTTACATTTAGAGTAATTATTGATATGTAAAGATTTACTGATGCCTTCTTATTAACTATTTCCTGGCTGTTTTACAGTTCCTTTGCTCCTTTTTTCCTCTCTTACTGTCTCCTTTGTGAACTGGTGATTTTCCATGATGATGTGCTCTGATTCCCCTCTTTTTCTTTTGCAAATCTACTATAGGTTTTTGCTTTGTGGTTACCATGAGGCTTACACAAAACATCTTGTGGATAGAACAGTCTGTTCTATGCTGAAAGCAACTTTGCTTGCATACAAAAACTCTACCTTTTTACTCCCCTGCCTTTTAAGTTTTTAATGTCACAATTTACCTCTTTTTATATTGTGTATTCATTAACAAGTTACGGTAGTTATAGTTATTTTTAATACTCTTGTCCTTAACCTTTATACTACAATTGTTAACACACCATCATATTACAGTGTTAGAGTTTTCTGAATTTTATTATTTATCTTGATCAGTGTGTTGTATATTTTCATATGTTTTCATGTTACTTATTAATATTTTTTCATTTCAGCTTGAAGAACTCCTTTCAGCATTTCTTGTAAGGCAGGTCTAGTGATCATGAATTTCCTCAGCTTTTGCTTATCTGGGAAAACCTTTATTTTGTCTTCATTTCTGAAGGATAACTTCGCTAGATAGAGTGCTCCTGGTTGGCAATATTTTTTCTTTCAGCACTTTGAATATACCATCCTACTCTCTCCTGGCCTGTAAAGATCCTGCTGATAGACTAATATGGGTTTCTGTGTAGGTTACAATCTTTTTTTCTCTTGCTGCTTTTAGGATTCTCTCTCTTTGATTTTTTTTTTTTTTTGCAGTACACGGGCCTCTCACTGTCGTGGCCTCTCCCGTTGCGGAGCACAGGCTCCGGACGCGCAGGCTCAGCAGCCATGGCTCACGGGCCCAGCTGCTCCACGGCATGTGGGTTCCTCCCGGACCAGGGCACGAACCCATGTCCCCTGCATCGGCAGGCGGACTCTCAACCACTGTGCCACCAGGGAAGCCCCTCTTTGATTTTTGATAGTTTCATTATAATGTGAAGATCACTTTGGATTGTAATAATGGGGTAATCCATTAGCTTCATGAACCTGAACAGCTAAATCTCCCCCAGTTTTAGCAAGTTTTCAGCCATTATTTCTTTAAATAAGCTTTCTGGCCCCTTTCCTCTCTTTCCTTCTGAAATTCCAATGATTTGGATATTGTTTCTTTTGATGGTGTCTGATAAATCATATTGGCTTTCTTTACTCTTTGTCATTCTTTTTCTTTTTTCTCCTCTAACTGGATTATCTGTCTTATACTTGTATATCTCCTCATTGTTCCTATCCTCTAACTAACTGATTCTTTCTTCTGTTTGATCTATTCTGCTGTTAATGATCTCTACTGAATTTTACATTTTATTCATTGAATTCTTTAGCTCCAAAATTTCTGCTTGGTTCTTTTTTATGATTTCTATCTCTTCCTTAAATTTCTCATTCTGTCCCTGTATTGTTTTCCTGATTTCACTGAATTATCTTTCTCTGTTTTCTTGTAGTTCATTGAATTTCCTTAAAACAGCTGTTTTGAATTCTTTATTGGGTAAATTGCAGATCTCCATGTCTTTGGGTTTGGTTACTGGAGGACAATTGTGATCTTTTGGTGATGTCACATTTCCTTGATTTTTCATGTTCATTGTAGTTTTGTGTTACTAATTTTGGATTTGAAGTAGCAGTCATCTCTTCCAATCTATACTGTCTTCAGGTGAGAGATACCTTTTGTTAGTCCTGATACAGATTCTGGGGCTTTCTCTGACCTCGCATGGATATACCTACTTTATGCTCCTTGCTCCCTCTCGTGGCAGAATTCCAGAATTCATAAGCTCATATGTCTCCTCTCAATTCCTCTCCTCTCAATTCCACTCCAATGTGTCAGAATTCATATATATATATATATATATATATATATATATATATATATATATTCTCTAACAGAATGCTGTAATTCCTCCTCTGAATATCTGGACTTCTACAAAGGCTCTCTTGTCCAGATAACTGATTTGGGGTGACTGCCCAAATCAGTTATCTCCAGATGCTCCCAGATTGTGGCTGAAAGGGGCTAGAGCCAGTTGATAGGCTTCTGCCAGTTCCACTGCCCATACCGAGGTCTGTGTCTCTATTACCCAATGCATGGCTGGGCAAGGCTCCTCCCGGGTCACTTCGTGTATGTATAGTCCTGGATCCCACAACTCCCACAGAGGCACTTTTATTTGTGGATGGATGACAAAGTTTTGTTGTTTAAGGGAAAGGAACAAAAATGAAGGATGTCTTATGCTATTATAATGTTGACATCACTCCTCTAACAGGATACTAACTGGGAAATAGTATGGGTATTTCTTGACTTGGGAGGTGGTTACATTGGTGTTTGCAATATACCTTTTAAAAAACTGTACATGTTTTATGCATTTATACTATATTACAAAAATTTTAAAAGAATAAAGAGGGTATGCCCATGGATCCTAATCTAAAAGAGGTAAGAAAATAATTTTTAAAAAACAGTTAATAAAAAATAGTTTCAGACTCCAAGAACTTCAGTCATTCTAAATTACTGAACATATTAGTATGGACTGGAGAAATACAGGAAACTTGAGGAAAATAATGGTGCTTGAACTGGAATGGCAATATCCACAAACTGAGCAAAACAGTGCATATTTGGTCTTGTGATGGTTGTAAAATATGCCCCCAAATTGTTTGAGATTCTTCTTTTTGAAAAGTGGAGCCTAATTCTTCTCACCTTGAATATGGGCTGGACACAGACTTGCTTCTAATGAACATGATAAAGTGGAAGTGACATGTGACTTCAGATACTACCTCATAAAAGGCATTATGATTTCTTCCTTTTTCTCTCTTTTGGATTGTTTGCCAAGGGGGAAGACAGCTTCCATGTCATTAGGATACTTTTGCTTCTCTGTGAAGAGGCTACATGGCACTGAACTGAGGTGTGGCCACAACCCACTAGGAACTTAGGTCTCCTGCCAACAGCCATGTGAGTGGGCTTGGAAGTGGACTGTCCAGCTCCCATCAAATCTTCACATCACATCTTAATTATAACTTCATGAGAGAACTTGAACCAGAATCACCCAGGTGAGCTACTCCCAAATTCCCTGACTCATGACATTATGAAAGAATAAATGCTGTTTTTAAGCAACTAAATTTTAGGGGAATTTGTTGCATAGCAATAGATAACTAATGAAATTCTAGAGTCACGGCATTGGGAGTGGAAAAATAGGAGACATTTCAAAAGAAGAATCAACAGTACTTGGATACTGAAAGAAAATGAAGACAAAGAATGAGTCACAGATGGCTAAAAGGTTTTATATCCAGGAGATTAGGGAAACAGTACCACCAATAACAGAGAAAAGACCATTAGAAGTAGAAATCTATTTGGAAGATGTAATACTGTAAACTGGGTTTTGGAATGTAGAAATTAAGATAACAACAAGACAAATAGTAAATATCCTATAGATAGTTACAAAATTAGGACAAACATTAGGTAAGGTGTAGGGCTGGATGGGGTACAGTGGAGAATACAACAAAGAGGTGATAATTAATAGTATAAGAATAGATATCTTTTTAAAGAAAAGAATTTGAGATCAGAAGGTCTATGTTATTTCAAGTTTACGTGTGAGTACCTAAAAATAGAGAAAAAAGTAAAAGAAAAATTATTGAAGCAGCCAGATAAAATAAGGTGGATTATTTAAAAACACAGGGAAGAAGAGCAAAAAAGAAAGAAAAACTATTTTCACTTCAAAGACTGGCATAGGCATATGAAACTATTAAACAAGAGGAGAGAGAGAGAAAGGGAAGGAGCTAATCAGTTTGTTTCTTTATTTTGGGGACAGAAGTCATAATGTTTTTCCCAAATGAGCTACATTCAAAGCTTCAGGAGATTAGTAATTCATTAATGAAACTGATAATGGAAGTCCTGAACAGGGAAGATGAAATCAAAATAATATCTATGGGAATAGTAATGCCATAATATAATCAAACAAGAATTCCCTTTTGTGATACTTCTTTCTTAGATTTCAGCATTCAATTATCTTTTAGTGTCAAGACCTGTTTTCACCTTAAAACCCCTCCATCAAGTGTAAACATATTTCATTTATGTAAACATTTGTCATTACAGAATTTATAAACCAGGAATCACTAAAGATGTCATTTACTATTAATTTTTGATTACTAATATTTTTATGTTCCAGTAAATATGTTCCTCCAAAATTACCATTCACTGTTGAGCTTTGGATCTTTTCTTCTGCAGTGTATTTCCCACCTTCAATCTCAAGCCAGATCAACATTTATTCCTAAAATCTATTACATCTCTCAATATTTGAAAACTGGGTTTGAGTAAACAAAGAAGCCTTTTATTATCTTGACTTAGCTCATTAGGAAGAGTTCTACCAAAAGATGAATGACTTTACCAATCTAGCATCACCTTGTTAATATTATCAGTAGGTACTAAAGGCCTTGAGTGATTATATCAAATAACCACAGTTACCAGTTTCATATTTTGAGATTTACTCACATATTTTCACTAATAAAGTATTTTATCCAACTTTTTCTTTTTTTACAATTATAGCCGATCTGGTTGGTTTAATGTCACGGTATGTTCTTTTATATTCCTCTAAGTTGACTGAAGTCTACTCTTCTTTCTCATCTTTGCTCTCTAGTTTGATCTTTTTTGTTTTTTAAATAAATTTATTTATTTTTGGCTGTGTTGGGTCTTCATTGCTGTGCACAGGCTTTCTCTAGTTGTGACGAGCGGGGGCTACTCTTTGTTGCAGTGTGCGGGCTTCTCACTGTGGTGGCTTCTCTTGTTGCGGGGCACAGGTTCTAGGAGCACGGGCTTCAGTAGTTTTGGCTCACAGGCTCTAGAGCGCAGGCTCGATAGTTGTGGCTCACGGGCTTAGTTGCTCTGCAGAATGTAGATCTTCCCAGACCAGGGCTTAAACCCATGTTCCCTGCATTGGCAGGCAGATTCTTAACCACTGCGCCACCAGGGAAGTCCCCAGTTTGATCTTTTGTGTGTGTCACATGTAGGAACACTTATAGTCTGTGCCCATGCCAGATCTCTGCCTCAGTTTATGTTTTGGAGGAAAATAATTCATGAGATTCATTGATTTGTCTATAATTGAAAACACAACTACACAAATTTTCCTTCACTGAACACTTATATTAGAGGTTACTTTAAAAGCATGAAACATCTTAGAACATTTAAAATAATTTTAGTTATATGAATTTAATTTATAGGGCATATGTCATACAAATGAAGGTGCTTATTAGTCAAATATATTTAATCCTACATGTTAAAATATATACGTACAGAATCTAAGATGTATATAACTTAAAATCTAGAATATCTATAATTTTTGAAGACATTCTTTGATTTCTCTGAGCTAATAATACCCTCCAAAATATGGATAATCTCACAACTCACAGGCTCTTATGTAGTAATGAGATAACTCATGAGAATCATGTGAAAATGCCTTGATAATAAAATACATATATATAGGAGTCAAGATGGCAGAGGAGGAGGAGGACATGGAGTTCATCTCTCCCCACAAACGCATCAAGAACACATCTACGAATGGAACAGTTCTCACAGAGCACCTGCTGAACACTAGCAGAGAACCTCGGACACCTAAAAGGACAAGAAAGATCCCCATGTAACCAGGTAGGATGAAAGAAAGAAAAAGGGATAAAAGGAAGAGGAGAGGAAGTGGGATGGGACCTGCACCCCTGGTGGGGAGATGAAGGAGAGGAGAGGTTCCCGCATCTGGGGAAACCCCCTCACTGGTGGGGAGATCAGCTGGGACCGAAGGGGAGCTTCGGGGGCTCCGAGGAGAGTGCAACAACCGGTCTATGCAGGCAGGACAGAGTGAGACTTACACAGATGGTCCTTACCACGGCCTTGTGCATCCCATCCTGAGACATGTGTCTGCCGGTGCGCACAGGGGCTGGGTGTTGGAACATGGGGTTTGGAGAGCAAACCTGGGGAGGGGACTGCTGTCGGCTGTGAGGATACAGCCAGAAGGGATGGGAATGAGGAGCTCTGCAAATGGGAATGCTCATGGAGGAAACCCAGACCACCAGAGAAACGAAGCACCATGGTTGAGTGACATGCAAAGGGCGGGTCCACCATTGCAGCCTCTCTCCTCATGAGCCAGCCCTTTCCTCCCAGGTATTAGGGAGGGTTCCCCCTGGAGTGGGCTCGCGCATCCCTGGCCACCACCTCCTCTGGCCCCTCCCTGGCTGGGCAGCTTGCTCGCCTTGATTGCCACCACAGGCCCCTCCTGCCTAATGGGCTTGCATGTCTCAGTCACCACCCTGGCACCATCCCGTCTGCGAGGCCTCCATGCTGGCCTGGTGAAAGCAAAGCCTGAGAGTCACCAGGGCCAATTACTAGCATACTAGCAGATGCCCCAGGGAATATTAATTGGCGTCAGCTCTCCCAGAGGTCCTCATTTCAGCAACAAGACCCGGCCCCTCCCAACAGCCTGCAGGCTTCAGTGCTAGAACTCCTTAGGCCAAACAGCCAGCAAGACAGGAACACAGCCCCATCCATCAACAGACAGGCTGCCAAAAGTCATACTAGGCTCAGAGCCACCCCAAAATATACCCCTTGTGAGAGCCCTGCCCACCAGAAAGACAAGACCCACTGCTACCCACCAGAGGACAGGCACCAGTCCCTCTCACCAGGAAGCCTACATAAGCCCCTGGACCAACCTCACCCACCAGGGGACAGACACCAGAAGCAAGAGGAACTAAAATCCTGCAGCCTGCAGAAAGGAGAAAACAAACACAGTAAACTGGACAAAATGAGATGACAGAGAAATATGCTGCAGATGAAGGAGCAAGATAAAAACCTACAAGAACAACTAAATGAAGAGGAGATAGGCAATCTATCTGAAAAAGAGTTCATAGCAATGATAGTAAAGATGATCTAAAGTCTCAGAAAAAGAATGGAGGCTCAGATCAAGAAGATAAAAGAAATGTTTGATAAAGAGATAGAAGATGTGAAGAACAAACAGACAGAGATGAACAACACAATAACTGAAATGAAAAACACACTGGAAGAAATCAATAACAGAATAACTGAGGCAGAAGAATGAATAAGTGAGCTGGAAATAGAGTGGTGGAAATCACTGTCACAGTAGAACAGAATAAAGAAAAAAGAATGAAAAGAAATGAGGATTGTCTCAGAGACCTCTGGGACAACATTAAACGCTTCAACATGTGCATTATAGGACTCCCAGAAGAAGAGAAAGAGAAAGACCTGAGAAAGTATTTGAAGAGATATTTCTCTAACATGGGAAAGGAAATAGTCACTCAAGTCCAGGAAGCGTAGAGAGTCCCATACAGGATAAATCCAAGGAGGAACACACCAAGATACATAATGATCAAACTGACAAAAATTAAATACAAAGAAAAGCAACAGGGGAAAAAGCAACAAATAACCTACAAGGGAATCCCCATAAGGTTATATGCTGATTTTTCAGCAGAAACTCTGTATGCCAGAGGGAGTGGTATGATATATTTAAAGTAATGAAAGGGAAAAACCTACAATCAAGAATACTCTACCCAGCAAGGCTCATTCAGATTCGATGGAGTAATCAAAAGCTTTACAGACAAGCAAAAACTAAGAGAATTCATCACCACCAAATAAGCTCTGAAACAAATGCTAAAGGGACTTCTCTAGGTGGGGGCAGTGGGAGAGGCTACAACTAGAAACAAGAAAATCACGTATGGGAAAGTTCACTGGTAAAGGTAAACATACAGTAAAAGTAAGAAATCATCCACACACAAATATGATATCAAAACCCACAACCATGAGGAGACTACAAATGCAGGAAATGGGAATTGCATTTGAAATTAAGAGACCAGCAACTTAAGACAACCTTGTATATATATAGATTGCTATATCAAAACCTCATGGGAAATGCAAACCAAAAAACTACAATAGATACACACACACAAAAGAAAAAGCAACCGCCACACAACACTAAAAATGGTCATCAAACCACAAGAGGAGAGAACAAAAGAGGAAGGGAAGAAAAAAGACCTACAAAAACAAACCAGAAACAATTAAGAAAATGGAACTAGGAACATACATATTGATAATTACCTTAAATGTAAATGGATTAAATGCTCCAACCAAAAGATATAGACTGGCTGAATGGATACAAAAATAAGACCTGTATATATGCTGTCTACAAGAGACCCATTTCAGAACTACGGACACATATAGACTGTAAGTGAGCAGATGAGAAAAGATGTTCCATGCAAATGGAAAACAAAAGAAAGTCAGAGTAGCAATACTCATAGCAGACAAAAGAGACGTTAAAATAGACTGTTACAAGGGACAAGGAAGGACACTACATAATCATCAAGGGATCAATCCAAGAAGAAGACATAACAATTATAAATATATATGCAACCAACATAGGAGCACCTCAATACATAAGGCAAATGCTAACAGCCATAAAAGGGGAAACTGACAGTAAAACACAGTGATAGTGGCGGACTTTAACACGCCACTTACAACCAATGGGCAGATCATCCGGAAGAAAAGCAATAAGAAAACAGGAGTCTTAAATGAAACATTAGGCCAGATAGACATTGATTTTATAGAACATCCCATCTGAAAGCAGCCAAAGACACTTTCTTCTCAAGTGCACATGGAACATTCTCCAGGATAGATCACATCTTGGCCCACAAATCAAGCCTCAGTAAATTTAAGAAATCGTATCAAGCATCTTTTCCAACCACAATGCTATGAGATTATAAATCAATTACAGGAAAGAAAAAACTGTAAAAAGCACAAACACATGGAGGCTAAATAATATGTTACTAAACAACCAATGGATCACTGAAGAAATCAAAGAGGAAATAAAAAAATAGCTAGAGGCAAATGACAATGGAAACACAATGATCCAAAACCTATGGGATGGAGCAAACGCAGTTCTAAGAGGCAAGTTTATAGCAATAAATGTTACCTCAGGAAACAAGAAAAATCTCACATAAACAACCTAACCTTACACCTAAAGCAACTAGACAAAGAAGACAAACAAAACCCAAAGTTAATAGAAGGAAAGAAATCATAAAGATCAGAGCAGAAATAAATGAAATAGAGATGAAGAAAGCAACAGAAAAGATCAATGAAACTAAAAGCTGGTTCTTTGAGAAGATAAACAAAATTAATAAACCTTTAGCCAGACTCATAAAGAAAAAAAAGGAGAGGACTCAAATAAGTAGAATTAGAAATGAAAAAGGAGAAGTTACAACAGACACCACAGAAATACAAAGGATCATAAGAGACTACTACTAGCAACTATCATGCCAATAAAATGGACAACACAGAAGAAATGGATAAATTCTTAGTAAGGTACAATCTTCCAAGACTGAACCAAGAAGAAACAGAAAATATGAATGGACCAATTGCAAGTACTGAAATTGAAAGTGTGATTAAAAAACTTCAAACAAACTAAAGCCCAGGAATAGATGGCTTCACAAGTGAATTCTATCAAACATTTAGAGAAAGGTTAACACCTATCTTTCCAAAAATTTGCAGAGGAAGGAACACTCCCAAGCTCCTTCTACGAGGCCACCATCACCCTGATACCAAAACCAGACAGAGATACCACAAAAAAAGAAAATTACAGGCCAATATCACTGAAAAACATAGATGCAAAAATCCTCAACAAAATACTAGCAAACCGGATTCAACAGCACATTAAAAGGATCATACACCATGATCAAGTGGGATTTAGCCCAGGGGTGCAAGTATTTTTCAATATATGAAAATCAATCATTGTGATACACCACATTAAGAAACTGAAGAATAAAAACCATATGATCATAAAAATTAAAACCTCCCCCAAACCCCCATATGATCATCTCAATAAATGAAGAAAAAGCTTTTGACAAAATTCAACACCCATTTATGACAAAATCTCTCCAGAAAGTGGGCACAAAGGGAACCTACCTCAACATAAAAAAGGCCATATATGACAAACCCACAGCAAATATCATTCTCAATGGTGAAAAACTGAAAGCATTTCCTCTAAGATCAGGAACAAGACAAGGATGTCCACTCTCACCACTTTTGTTCAACATAGTTTTGGAAGCCCTAGCCACAGCAATCAGAGAAGAAAAAGAAAAAAAGGAATCCAAATTGGAGAAAAAGAAGTAAAGCTGTCACTGTCTGCAGACAACATGGTACTATACATAGAAAATCCTAAAGATGCTACCAGAAAACTATTAACGCTCATCAGTGAATTTGGTAAAGTTGCAGGATACAAAATTAATGCACAGAAATCTCTTGCATTCCTATACACTAGCAATGAAATATCAGAAAGAGAAATTAAGGAAACAATCCCATTTATCACTGCATCAAAAAGAATAAAATACCTAGGAAAAAACCTATCTAAAGAGGTAAAAGACCTGTACTCAGAAAACTATAAGACAATTATGAAAGAAATCAAAGATGACACAAACAGATGGAGAGATATACCATATTTCTTGGATTGGAAGAATCAATACTGTCAAGATAACCATACTATCCAAAATATCTACAGATTGAATGCAATCCCTATCAAATTACCAATAGATTTTTTCACTGAATTAGAACATAAAATTTTGCAATCTGTATGGACACACAAAAGACCCCGAATAGGGGCTTCCCTGGTGGTGCAGTGGTTGGGGGTCTGCCTGCCGATGCAGGGGACACGGGTTCGTGCCCTGGTCTGGGAGGACCAGAGCGGCTGGTTCCATGAGCCATGGCCGCTGAGCCTGCATGCCCGGAGCCTGTGCTCCACAATGGCTGAGGCCCGCAGACCGCAAAAAAAAAAAAAAAAAGACCCCGAATAGCCAAATCAATTTTGAGAAAGAAAAACGGAGCTCGAGGAATCAGGCTCCCTGACTTCAGGTTATACTACAAAGTTACAGTAATCAAAACAGTATGGTAGGGACTTCCCTGGTGGCGCAGTGGTTGAGAGTCCACCTGCCAATGCAGGGGACGTGGGCTTGTGCTCCAGTCCAGGAAGATCCCACATACTGCGGAGCGGCTGGGCCTGTGAGCCATGGCCACTGAGCCTGCATGCCCAGAGCCTGTGCTCCGCAACAGGAGAGGCCACAGCAGTGGGAGGCCCGCGTGCCGCAAAACAAACAAACAAACAAACAAACAAACAAAAACCGTATGGTACTGGCACAGAGACAGAAATATAGATCAATGGAACAGGATAGAAAGCCCAGAGATAAACCCATGCACCTATGGTTGCCTAATCTATGACAAAGGAGGCAAGAATATACAATGGAGAAAAGATAATCTCTTCAGTAAGTGGTGCTGGGGAAACTGGACAGTTACATGTAAAAGAATGAAATCAGAATGCTCCCTAACACCACAAACAAAAATAAACTCAAAATCGGTTAAAGACCTAAATGTAAGATGAGACACTATAAAACTATTAGAGGATAACAGGAAGAACATTCTTTGACATAAATCACAGCAAGATATTTTTTGACCTACCTCCTAGAGTGATGAAAATAAAAACAAAAATAAAAAAATGGGACCTAATGAAACTTAAAAGCTTTTGCACAGCAAAGAAAACCATAAACAAAATGAAAAGACAGCCCTCAGAATGGGAGAAAATATTTGCAAATGAAGTAACTGACAAGGGATTCATCTCCAAAATATACAAACAGCTCAGGCAGCCCAATATCAAAAAACAACCCAATCAAAAAATGGGCAGAAGACCTAAATAGATATTTCTCCAAAGAAGACATACAGATGGCGAAGAGGCACATGAAAAGATGCTCAACGTCACTAATTATTAGAGAAATGCAGATCAAAACTACAATGAGCTATCACCTCACGCTGGTTAGAATGGCCGTCATCAAAAAATCTACAAACAATAAATGCTGGAGGGCTTCCCTGGTGGTGCAGTGGTTGCGAGTCCGCCTGCCAATGCAGGGGACACGGGTTCGTGTCCCCATCCAGGAAGATCCCACGTGCCACGGAGCGGCTGGGCCCGTGAGCCATGGCCACTGAGCCTGCGCGTCCGGAGCCTGTGCTCCGCAACGGGAGAGGCCACAATGGTGAGAGGCCCGCGTACCGCAAAAAAAAATAAAAATAATAAATAAATAAATGCTGGAGAGGGTGTGGAGAAAAGGCTACACTGTTAGTGGGAATGTAAATTGGTACTATGGAGAACAGTATGGAGGTTCCTTAAAAAACTAAAAATAGAGCAACCATATGATCCAGCAATGCCACTCCTATATATCTGGAGATATATCTGGAGAAAACCATAATTCGAAAATACACATGCACCTCAATGTTCACTGCAGCACTATTTACAATAGCCAAGACATGGAAGCAACCTAAATGTCCACTGACAGAGGAATGGATAAAAAAGAGGTGGTACGTATATACAATGGAATATTACTCAGCTATAAAAAGGAAGAAAATAATGCCATCTGCAGTGACATGGATGGACTTAGACATTGTCATACTGAGTGAAGTAAGTCAGACAGAGAAAGACAAATATCATATGAAATTGCTTATATGTGGAATCTAAAATAATGGTACAAATGAACTTATTTACAAAAAAGAAAGAGTTACAGTTGTAGAAAACAAACTTATGGTTACCAGGGCGGGGAGGGATAAGTTGGGAGATTGGTATTGACATATACACACTACTATATATAAAATAGATAACTAATTAAGAAGCTACTGTATAGCACAGGTAACTCTACTCAATACTCTGTAATGACCTATATGGGAAAAGCATCTAAAAAAGAGTGGATATATGTATATGTATAACTGATTTACTTTACTTTATATCAGAAATGAATACAACATTGTAAATCAACTATACTCCAATAAAAAATAAAAAGAAATACATGTATAACTGGGATAAAATTACTTTTCAAAAAATCAAGTCGTATTCCTGAAGTCATAAATTGTAAAGAGCATTAATAATCTTTCTAGCCCAGACTACAAGCAGCAGACAGAGTAGTATTAAAACTATTTTGATAGACTCAAGGCAGTTAAATTCAACATTCTATGTGTTTCCTTTTGGAAAGGCACTTCGCTCAATACTTCAGGGAATACAAACAAAAATAAAACACACTCACTATCAATAATCTACTGGGAGTGATCAGTTGGTGTGCACAAATTACATATACAATATAGCAAAATCCAAGTATCCAAGAAAAATATTTTATGGGTTTAGAGTAGGATAGAGTTTATAATATTTATAAATATTTTTCAGTAAAACATATGGATAGGCACAACTAAGGAAATGTTTCTGTGTATCTATATACATGTGTATATGTGTGTGTGCACACGTAGATACACCTGTATCATAAATAGCTTCTTATCATTTCATGTCAGGCTTTTTTACAGAAGTGTACGCATATGACTTAGAAAAAGACTGTTTTCAGAGTTCTTTTGAATTTGGAATTGCAGATAATGAATTGTAGACTTGTATAAACTTTTTAAAGTCCGGAGTTTCCTCATGTATGACAAGGAAGTGTGACAGTTAATTTTATGTGTCAACTTGACTGGGCCATGGTGCCCAGATGTTTGGTTAAACATTATTCTGGATGTTTCTATGACAGTGTTTCTGGATGAGATTTACATTTAAGTCATTGGACTTTAAGTAAAGCAGAATGCTCTTCATAATGTGGGTGGGCCTCATATAATCAGCTGATGGCCTGAAGAGAACAAAAAGCTGAATTGCCCCAAGCAAGAGGAAACTCTGTAGTAGACAACCTTTGGACTGAACAGTAACACTGGTTTTTCATGTCTCCAGCACGAATGCCTGTGGGTTTGAAATGCAACTCTTTAAATCTCTAGCCTGTCAGTCTTCTCCATCAGAGTTTGGACTCACCAAGCCTCTATAATCAGTTGGGCCAATTCCTTAAAATAAACCCTTTTATAGACACACACACACACACACACACACACCCTATTGGTTCTGTTTCTCTGAGAAACCCTAATACAGGGGGTATAATAGCATTTATTTCATAGTTTCTGAGATGATTAAAGGAGTACATAAAGTGGCAAACAGTGTGTATTCAAGAAATTACAGCTATCACAAATATACTCTTCAGATTGATGTTAAGTCTACATTATTTTATATGGTTTTGTTTTTCCTTATGTAAGCATTGTGAACTGCCCAACATCGAGAATTACATTATGACAAACACATAGTGGTAGCTTTCGACTGCATCAACTTAGTTAAGCTGGAATTATGTTTTTCCAGGATTCCTTTCCCTGTCTGGTCCTAGGCTGGTGTTGACCATAAGAGAAATTTGTGCAGTAGGCTGTGAAGCTGGCGGGCACCTGGCACTGTGGCAACTCATGCACAGTTGCTGATATGTTAGGTCACTATGTTGGTGTGGGGCACCACCAGAACCCACAGCAATTCCATCTTCTGCCTCTTGGCAGATGTCCTCTTTTGGCCTCTTGCGTCATATACAGATCCATGGTGAAGGGCAACAGCTTCTCCTGCAGATCATCCATGAAAGTGGTTGGAGGTAGATGTGGTGAAAGACAGGTGAAAATAGGGTTCTTGTTTGTCCTTGTGAGTGCTCTCATCTACATCCAGGTTTCCTTCACAACCGCTGATTTAGCTGACACACAGTGACTTCAGGCTTCGCATGAGATGCAGACACAACGACATTGCATTGATTTCTCTACCAGTGCCACTGTGTAAGGTCTAATTTCCAAAATAAATCCTATATTCTATATCACCTGGAGTAGCTCTGTTTCCCTGCATAAAACCTGACACATAGAGGAACTGGTACCAGAAGAAGTTCCAGAGGAATATAACCTTATGAATGGGTACTCTAACTGGTCGTGAGTTATCTAAAATTGGTTCTATGCTTTGATTAAATTTAAAGGCCAGTGGTAAAGGGGACACTGGTAATCCATGGTATGCAAAGGTAAAAGAGTTACTTAAATTATTACCTATATAATCGAGTGCCTGTACAACATATGGTTTTGAGTGACCAAATAATTAATGACATAGAATAGTTTAGTGAATGAAGAGTATAATGCAGCTTTTAGGTACAATGGAGAACTTTGAGAATAAAAATAAAGAGGTCAGAGTTTTCAATTATGAGCTCAAAGTCTAGATTAGGGGCCTGAAATCTACCATGACTACCCTAAAAGAAACCCTTATCTCCACTGGCTGCAAGGCTGAGTTTTCTGATAATCAAATCCAAAGTCTAATTCCATGGATGGCTGAACTACACCACAGCCTGAATTCCCAACCTTGCAGGGTCTTTTCACCCCTACAAATTGAAATGGGGACATGTGAACAGACAGACTCCAATGAAGCTGGAGCCTTGAACCCTTAAATTCGGCAATGCCTCCTTTGCCAGTAGAAGCAGTCCTTCTACTCTGTTTGGGAAGGTAAGTCTCCTTTGCCTGAAACGTGGCCTCACCTGAGAGGGTTGCCTTGCAAGGAATAGGTGACTCCCTTCACGATTTACCTTACCATCATCCATTGCTTCTATATCTGTAGCCAGACTGAAGTCTAATAAGCTCTAGGAAATGAGGTACAAAACAAGACCTGTGAGGAGGCAGAATGCACTAAAATAATTATGATTCTGCCAATTTTACACATAGAGAGTATGTGTGAGAATAGATACTAAGGGTGTTAGATTACAGCAGAAAGAATAAAACATTGGATTAAGCCGCATTTACCAATATGGGCTCACAAAGCAGTTATTCTAGATCCAATGAATTAGCTTGAGTACTTTGGTTTGCTTGGTCGGTTGAACAAAATATGGATTCAAAGGTGACCTATACTGAACATTGAAATGTAAGAAGCTCCTTGTTATAGAGTAGAGCAGGGTTTCTCAACCTTGGCACTACTGACACCATTGGCTGGAAAATTCTTTGCTGTGCAGCACTGTCCTGAGCATTGCATGATGTTTAACAGCATCCCTGTCCCCTATACACTAGATGCCAATAGCATCCCTGAATGTGTCTGGATATTCTCAAGACAGATGTTCCAGGGAGGGGAGGAGGACAAAAATCATCCCCACTTGAGAATCACTGGTGTCGAGGAAGTTATCAAAAGTTAGGGAGATTGGAAGGCTAGGGTAGGTTTTTTAAATGTTAAAACCAATTCATCCATCCTTCAACTATGTCCCTCAGGAGGGTCCAGAGGACATTCCCTTCACCAAGACCATGAGAAATATAGTCACAACAGTTGCCCCAGTATCCCTGAAGAGCTCTGTAGTGGTTATTCTCTGTTGGACTGAAATGACAGTGGGAATTGCTACCATGGAACTGGGCTTCCTGAAGTTAAAGAAAATGATACAATTCTCAACAGCAAGGGTGATGTACTGACATTAAATCTCCAAAGAAAATGCAGTCGTCATTACTGGAATGGCAGTAGAGTTGAAGTAGTAATCAGTAGGGTCTGATTTACAGAGATCTTTGGGGCTTGATAATTTTATCACTGTCACCCTAGAACTGAAATAGATGGGCAGTCTACTAAAGTCTTATTTGATTTGCAGAAATAGAAAAGCTCTAGGTCTTGTGAATAGCAGTCTTGAATCATTGTAAGACAGTGTCATGACCCTTTAACCAATTCTCAAACTTGAATCAGTTCACAGACTCAGAGCTCTTGAATGAAGGAAGGAGCTGTAGGTTCCTTTGAACCTTTTGTACATCCATATATACTTCCTCCTGGCCTTCCCCTAAGAAGGACCTGTGAAGAGCAGGCAGGGTAACCATGCAATGGGGAAGGGGAAATTCAGACACTTTCAGGATTACTGGACACTTGCTGAAATGACAAATTCCTGGAGACCCCAAATACCACTGTGGTCCACCAACCAGAGAGGTTAATGTATGTCAGGTCATCAAAGGAGTTTTGGCTTGAGTTGTCTCACAGTGGACCCAGGGTGTCCATAATCCTACCCTGTGGTTATCTCCCTGGTTCTGAGATGCATAACTGGAAGAGACATATTGAGCAATTAACTGGCAAAATCTCTACATCGGTTCCCTAACCAGTGGAGTAAGGGCTATTATGATAGGAAAGTCCAAGCAGCATTTGGTGAAGTATAGTGAGTACAGGAAGAGTAGAATAAATGCTGAATTTCTTGGTTTATCTTCTTTTCAGAAAGAGTTGTTTCTATAACGTCTTCCAAAGGTAACCAAAGAATTTTTTCTTTACGTAATATCATTCTGAAGTCACAGACTTTTAATATACTTGGTATGTTGCAATTTACTGCAGATATTCTTTTTGATGCTCAAACTGTCACCACATGGGTCAGTGGGAGCTTCCTCAAGTTGGCTCCTGGGTCCTTTTAATCTTGATACCTTCCTAGCCTTTTGCTACCACAGGGTGTTTTCCAGGCTCATCTTGTGTTTTCCTATCCCCGATCTGTTATCAGTCATTCATCTAAGGAGTCCTGGTTTCTTTTAGGATACCTCATTGCATCTGAATACTGGTCACTGTAGCTAGGTCCTTTTAGTGGACAAAGCTAGGAAATAAATATTTTAAAGAGTAAAACACATCGTAAGTTCATATACTAATATTTCCAATTTCAATTTAGAATTATAAGTTTTATTTAATTTCTTTGAGTTTTTTCTCCTTATGATGAAAATCTTGGTTCTTAAAGACATTTATATAATTACTCATTTGCTTTATCCTATAATTATAAGTTTCACAGTAATAATACCAATGTTATTGCTAACAAAAACTACTAAACACATTTTATATTATTTTTGCATTTCCTTTTATCCTTAGGATTAATCTCACTAGGGTATACAGTCTAATTACTGTTAAATGTCACATGAAATAACTCACCTGCATAGTTAAGCCATCAACTTCCTACAGAATTGTTGATTTATTTAATTTTACTTTCAATTTTTAGGTATTGTTTTTAAAATTTGATTTAATTAAAAATAATTATATAGGGACTTCCCTGGTGCCGCAGTGGTTAAGAATCTGCCTGCCAATGCAGGGGACATGAGTTCGACCCTTGGTCCGGGAAGATCCCACATACCATGGAGCAACTAAGCCTGTGCACCTCAACTACTGAGCCTGCGCTCTAGAGCCCACGAGCCACAACTACTGAGCCCACACGCCATAAGTACTGAAGCCCACGCGCCCTAGAGCCTGCGTGCTGCAACTACTGAAGTCCGCGCACCTAGAGCCTGTGCTCCGCAACAAGAGAAGCCACGGCAATGAGAAGCCCACGCCCTGCAACAAAGAGTAGCCCCAACTCGCCACAACTAGAGAAAGCCCGCGCACAGCAACGAAGACCCAATGCAGCCAAAAACAAATAAAAAACAGAAAAACATTATATAAACATTTATATAGTTTCAAAGTCAAGCCTACAAATCTATACAACAAGGTTCATTTAAAGAAGTCTAGTCTTCATCCTTATCCTCTTCTCTCCCCTCATGGAAAACCATTTAAATTATTTTTTGTCTTCTCTTTTTTAAAAAAGCAGAATGTGCGTGTATGTGTGCGTCTGTCTGTCTGAACCCAGTGTATATATAGCATGCTTGTATATATATGTACACACACACACTCAAATGCCCTCCCTGCCAATGGTAGAATACTATACACACTATATACTACTTTTATTTTTTTCACTTAATATGTTTTGGATACTCCTCCATGTGCTAGTATTTTGACTGGGGTTACACTGACTCTACATACAGTCAGGGTGGGGAGTGTTAACAAATTTATAATGCTGAGTGTTCTGATCAATTAACATGATCTCTACTTACTTAGGCCTTCTTTAATTAGGTTTATTTTTATTATTTATTTTATTTTTTAAAATTCAAAAAAGTTTTTTTAAAATTACTTTTAATATCATAGTTTTCATGTAGAAGTCTTATACCTCATTTGTTAAATTTATTTGTGGGTATTTGATAAATTTTGACACATTGTAAACTTTACTATTTTTAAAGTTTTATTTTGAAATGTTTGTTGCTGCTACGTATGTAGAAACACAATTGATTTTTGTATGTTCACCTAATACTCTGTCTATGAATTATTTTAGATTTTCTACATATACAGTTATGCTGTCTGTGAAGAATGACTGTTTACTTCCTTCCTTTCCTTACCTTTTATTTCTTTTTCTTGCCATAGTGCACTGATTAGAACTTCTGGGACAAATACTAACAGAAGTGGTAACAGTGGTCTTCTTTGTCATCTTCCCAATCTTCAAAGGAAAGTTATTAAAACTTTATTTTATTTTGCTGTTACGAATAATGTTTAGAATAGATGCCTTTATAAAATTAAGGAAATTCTATTCCTAGTTTGCTAAGGGATATATTGAAAATCATAAATGGAGAGATATTAAATTTTCTCAAATACTTTTTCTGTATCTATTGAGAAGACCTTATGACTTTTCTCTTTTAATTAATTAATAACTTAATGTGGTAAATAACATCAATTTATTTTCTAATACTTTAATAGTTTTGCATTCCTGGGATAAAGTCAAACTGGTAATAATTTTTTTGTTAGTTATTTAACACTCTTAGTAGATGCTTTCTATAATTCATGTAACTTTTTTAGTCGTGGTAGAGGGCAGGTCCAAATTTCCTACTTCACCGTTAAATGGAAGCAAAACATTTTCTTTTCTCTTATTCTAAATACATTTTCATTCCAGCATTCCACCAAAACTGTTCTTACCATAATTAACAAGACAACCACAGAGTGCCAAACTGAAAGGTTCATTAGAAACTTCATTCTTAAAGGGCACACACAAAATCTTATGTGCACCAGGACCCAGGGCAAAAGCAGTAATTTGATAGGAGCCTGGGCCAGACTTACCTGTTCCCCTTGGAGAGTCTCCTGGAGAGGTAGGGATGGCTGTGACTCATCCTGGGGACATAGACACTGGTGGCAGCCATATGTAGAAGCTATATACTGTGTGGACACTGATGCTTGTGGCTGCCGTCTCGAGATCCTCCCTCTAGCTCATTAGTGCCAAGACCTGGTACCACCAAACAGCCCGTAGGCACCAGTGTTGGGATGCCTCAGGCCAAACAACTAACTGGGTGGAGACACAGCCCATCCATCAGCAGACAGGCTGCCTAAAGACTTCCTGAGGCCACAGTTGCGCCTAGACATGGCTTTGCCCACCAAAGGACCAAGACCCAGCTCCACCCACCACTGAGCAGGCACTGGCCTGCCCTCCAGGAAGCCTGCACAAGCCTCTAAACCAGCATCACCCAGAGCAGGTAGACGCCAGATGCAAGAAAACTATGATCCTGTAGTCTTCACACCCAGCCCATGCACAGCAGGCCAAGGCAAGCTTCGGAACACCACAATCCCCCATAACCAACTATGTCAGGAACCAGCCCCTGCTCACCAGCAATATGACACCAGCTCTGGGATCCTTGGGCCCTGCAGCCAGACTCCAGGACCTGGCTCTGCCTGCCACTGGTACAGCATTAACCCCAGGACCTGGCATCACCAGCCAGTGGGCAAGCAACAGCCTGGAGTCTTCTAGACACTGACTCTGCCCACCAGCGAGCCAGCACTAGCCCAGAGCCCGCTAGGGTTCTGCAGCGAGCTGCTTCGTGACCAGGTCTCACTAACCAGTAGCCAGCAGCATCTGCACAAGGTAGGGCCTGGCAACCAACCAGGCTAGGGGACAACAAGCCTACCAGACTGCCCACATGGTCAGCCTGCCACAACACAAGGACACACACAGACCTCTTAGGGGGAACCCACAGAATGTATAGCTTGGGCGACAAGAGGGGAGTATGCTGCTGGGACACATAGGACATTTCCTACAAAAGGCCACTTCTCCAAGATTGAGAAGCATAACTAACCTACCACATACATAAAAATACGAATAATATGAATAGCAACTTAGGCAAAATGAGGCAGCAGAGGAATATGTTCCAGGCGAAGGAAGAGATAAAATCCTGGAAGAAGAAATAAGTAAAGTGGAGATAGGCAATTTACCTGAGAAAGAGTTCAAAGTAATGATCATAAAGATGATCAAAGAACTTGGGAGAAAAATGGATGCACAGAGCGAGAAGTTAGTAGTTTGTAACAAAGAGTTAGAAAATATGAGGAACGAACAACCAGAGATGAAGACTACAACAACTGAAATGAAAAATACACTATAAAGCATCAACAGGAGACTAAATGATGAAGAGCAACGGATCAGTGAGCTAGAAGACAGAGTAGTGGAAATCACTGCCACTGAACAGAAAAAGAAAAAAGAATGAAAACAAATGAGGACAGTTTAAGAGACCTCTGGGACAACGTTAAGCACAGTAATATTAGCATTTCAGGGGTCCCAAGAAGAATAGTGAGAGAAAAGGCCTGAGAAAATATCAGAAGTCATAACAGATGAAAATTCCCCTAACCTGGGATGGGAAAGGAAACAGTCCCCCAAGTCCAGGAAGTGCAGAGAGTCCCAAAAAGAACATACCAAGAACACCGTAATTAAAATGACAAGAATTCAAGATAAAGAGAGAATATTAAAAGCAGCAAGGGAAAAGAAACAAATAACATACAAGGGAATGCCCATAAGGCTATCAGCTGACTTTTCAGCAGAAACTCTGCAGGTGAGTAGGGCATGGCACTATATATTTAAAGTGATGAAAGGAAAAAGCCTACAACCAAGAATATCCAACAAGGCTCACCTTCAGATTGACAGAGAAATCAAAAGCTTTAAAGACAAACAAAAGATAAACTTCAGCACCACCAAACCAGCTTTCCAATAAATGTTAAAGGAACTTCTTCTCTAGGAGAAAAAGAAAAGGCCACAACTAGAAACAAGAAAATTCCTGAATGGAAAACCCACCAGTAAAGGCAAACATACAGTAAAGGTTAGGAAATTATCCACACACAAAGCCAGTAGGAAGGTTAAAAGACAAAAGTAGTAAAATTATCTATATCCACAATAAGTAGTTAAGAGATACTCAAAAAAATTAGATGTAAATTATGACATCAAAAATAGTAATCATGAAGGGAAGACAGTACAAATGCAGGGTTTTAAAATGCATTTGAAATTAAGAGATTGGCAATGTAAAACAATGTAAAACTGCTTTATATATGAAGCAGTACCTATACTGCTTTACAAAAACCTCATGGTAACTGCAAAACAAAAATCTGTAACAGATATATACACAAAAAAGAAAAAGGAATCCAAACATAACACTAAAGATAGTAATAAAGTCACAAGAGAACAAAAGAAGAAAGGGAAGGAAAAGGCCTACAAAAATAAGCCCCAAACAATGAACAAAATGGCAATAAGAACATACATATCAATAATCACCTTAAATGTGAATGGACTAAATGTTCCAACCAAAAGACACACAGTGGCTGACGGGATACAAAAAAAGACCCGTATATATGCTGCCCACAAGAGACTCACTTCAGATCTAGAGACACGCACAAACTGCAAGTGAGGGGATGGAAAAAGGTATTCCAGGCAAATGGAAATCAAAAGAAACCCAGAGTAGCAATACTTATATCAGATAAAATAGGCTTTAAAATAAAGACTGTTGGAAGAGACAAAGAAGGACAATACATAATGATCAAAGGATAAAATCAAGAAAAAGATACAACAACTGTAAATATATATGTACCCAACATAGGAGCACCTAAATACATAAGGCAAATATCAATGAACATAAAAGGAGAAATTGACAGTAATACAAAATAGTGGGGGACTTTGATACACCACTTACATCAATGGACAGATCATCCAGACATAAAATCAATAAGGAAATCCTTGCCTTAAAAGACACATCAGACCAAATGAACTTAATTGATATATATAGAGTATTCCACCTGAAAGCAGCAAAATACATTCTTTTCAAATGCAAATGGAACATTCTCCAGGATATATCACATGCTAGACCAGAAAACAAGCCTTGATAAATTTAAGAAAATTGAAATCATATCAAGCATCTTTTCTGACCACAAAGCTATGAGGCTAGAAATCAACTACAAGGAAAAAACTGTAAAAAACATAAACATGTGCAGGCTAAACAATATGCTATTAAACAAGCAATGGATCATTGAAGAAATCAGAGAGGAAATAAAAAAGAGACAAATGAAAATGAAAACACAACAATCCAAAACTTATGGGACACAGCAAAACAAGGTCTAAGAGGGAAGTTTATAGTGATACAGGCTTACCTGACATTTTTCCAAAGAGGAAATGCAGATTGCCAACAGGCACATGAAAAGATGTTCAACATCACTAATCATCAGGGAAATGCAGCTAAAAACTACAATGAAATATCACCTCATACATGTCAGAATGGCTACTATCAAAAAGAACACAAATAACAAATGGTGGCAAGGATGTGGAGAAAAGGGAACCCTCATACATTGCTGGTGGGAATGTAAATTGGTGCACCCACTGTGGAAAACAGTGTGGAGGTTTCTCAAAAGCTAAAAATAGAACTACCATGGGACCTGGCAATTCCACCCTTGGGTATATATACGATAAAAAACCCCACCACTAATTCGAAAAGATACATGCACTCCAACGTGCATAGCAGCATTATTTACAATTGCTAAGACATGGAAGCAACCTAAGTGTCTATCAATAGATGAATGGATAAAAAAAGATGTGGAGTATATACACAATGGAATACTACTCAGCCATAAAAAAGAAACTAGTGAATACAACAAAAAAGAAGCAGGCTCACAGATATAGAAAACAAACTAGTGGTAACCAGTGGGGAGAGGGAAGTGGGGAGGGTCAGTATAGGGGTAGTGGATTAAGAGTTGCAAACTATTAGGTATAAAATAAGCAAAAGGATATATTGTACAACACAGGGAAAATAGCTAATATTTTATAATAACTATTATATAAATTAAATAAAACCTTTAAATATTGTGAATCACTATATTGTATACCTGTAACATATAATATTGTACAGCAAATATTCTTCAATTAAAAAAATAATAAAACGCAAAAAACCCCCACAAACCTTAATGGTTAGGACTATGTTGTCTTCACATGAGCCGCCTAAATTTGAAACCAGGATCTGTCACTTCGTTAGCTATGTGACCTTGAACAAGTTCCTTAACCTCCCTCAGCCTCAGTTTATCTGTAAAATGTAAACATCACCTATTTTTATCGCTTACTCTTTTTGAATTTTTTTTAAATCATTCTGTCTTGATTCTTGTTTGTCTCAATATTTTTTCTCAGTCTCAGTGGAATTTTCATCTCTCCAAACTAATATTCATAAGTTAGTCCTTGGATAGCTTAATTTCCCTATCCAGACTTCGTTTCCATACCTTCTCATTCCATGACTTTAAAAAATCATGTGTATGTTAGTGATTTCCAAATATACTGCTCCTGTTGCAGTATTTTTCCTGAACTCCAAACTTACGTATCCAACTAACAAGTTGATATTCTGACTTAAATGCCTTTTACGTGGCTCATACTTAACACGGCCCAAAGCAAACTTTTTAAAAAAATGATTTTCAGTCCTTCAAAACTTAATCCAAGTTACCATCATTTTTTACTTGGATTATTACAGTACTGGTTTGCCTCCTCTCTTCTTCTACCCTTGACCCTCTCCAGTCTATTCATCACACAGCAGTCAAAATGGCCTGTTGAACAGTTAAGCCTGATTATATCATTTTGCTAAAAGCCCTTCATAGCTTCCCATTTCATTCGTCATACATGTTCAAGTTCTTTCTGCATGGGTCAGCAAATTCTTAAAGGGCCAGAGAACAAATATTTTAGGCTTTGCAGGCCAAATAGATTTTGTTGCAACTACAGATGCTATATGCTATATCTATATGCAAATAGTATTAAGATTCTAAACTGCTATGTCCAACAAAAATCATTGTATTTTCTGAAGTATGCATAAAATTTATAAAACAAACAGTAATAGTTTGGTTTATAATGCTTAATATTTTTCATAGTAGTTTAATAAATATTTGCTGAATAAAATATATAAGTACAAGGCCCAGATTTATACATTTTTACAAAAAAGATTATGGCAAGAACATTAAACTAAAAGTTAAATAATTTCTTCTGTAAAATGTATCAAACAATTAATAGTGGACTTACTTTAGACTACTGATTCTAATTTCCGCACTCTCAGTGAGTTTCTTCATTTCTTCTTTCCACCTACAGGCTGCCTTCTGCTGAGTTGCTAAGAGATGCCTCAGTTCAACCGTGGAATTTCGATTACTGTCTTCCATCTCTCTTAACTGAACTTCAAACCCATGTTCCTTTATTGAAAATTCATGCTCCATCGTACTGATCTAAGGAATAAAATGAACACAGTATTTTTTCTTCTCTGTTTTTCTAGGAGATATACTGATCAATGATATATACAAAAGGAATCATTTTTTTGTGTTTGCGGCATAGAAATATTTGGATGAGAAACCTATATAAAAATTAAGTTTATAATTTGTCTCCATCACAGATGAAGACTTATGCTATTTTATAACATAAATTTAATGAAACCAGAATTATGATGGACTACAAATTTTTCACCACTTTCCCCAACACCTTAAATGCCAGTAGGAAAGAAGTATACTATCTGAAATAAAGCTGCTCTCATTATCTACTTTTACTTTTCTTGCCAGAATCCATAGAAAATACTCATGCTCTCAGTAACTGAGAGTTGGGTTTAAACGGAAGCCATTTCTGTTTTTAAAACACAAGAAGTGTTCATTGGTTTATTATAAAGGATACAACTTCCGCACAGTCAAATAGAAGAGACACACCGAGCAAGGTATGGATGTAGGGGGAGTGCGGAGCTTCCACGCCCTCTCCAAGTATGCCATCCTCCCAGCACTCTGATGTGCTAATGAGAAGCTCACCTTAGAAGTTCCTTAGGTCACTTTTGATTTACATACTAAAGTTCAGATTGTCTTTCAAAGGGCAGGAATTCCTTTACCACTTCAGTTACAGTATAAATGAACAATGTATTTTGTTTTTCAGGAAAAGACTACAGTGATTTTCAGAAACTCATATGGAAATGTCTTCAGTTATTTCTAGGTTATTTATGTCATTATAGTAAAAATACCTTAATGCAGAATGAACATACAAATAAATGCTCTTTGGATACCCTAAAAGCTTTCTCAGCTGGGTTCAGGGAGAGAATTAACCCTAATGTCCTAAAGTACCCAGTGTATGTAGTGAACTGTCTGCTTTTGTATGCAGCTAGAATGAAACTACCTATTACCATACTTCAGGCAATTGAGGAAATAGTTAAATAGTTACAAGAACAATTTCTTTGGTGCACTCTCAGGCCATCTTTATCTTGCTACACTAAAGAAATATTATAAAGAATATCTATCTTGTGATATTCTAATGTGATTTAAAAATGGTCACAGCTGGAATGACTTCTAGTGATTGATTAAATATGGCTGCTTTTAAACTCAAAATAGAATGAATAAGGAACTCGATTTTACCAATTCAAAAACACCAAAGAAAACTCAACAACAGCTAAACCCACGGCTCATGGGGGAAAACTGCAAACATCCTGTCCTCACTACCCCTGCTAAATGCAACAACTTCCTAAAACTCTTAAATTTGTTTTCTCAAATGGTACACAAGTAGAAATTTGACTTTATAAACACTGGCACTGGAAAAAACAACTTTGGATTTATTAATTGTGTATTATATTACTGCTGTGCAAGCCTCCTGAAGCTCCGTGACTCTGCTCGATTTAAACAATTTTTGAATTACTGAATTCTACAAATTTAGAATTGAATATCCTTCCCTGCCTCAATCTCCACTTTCTCTGGAGAAGCCATGGTTCTGACATCTTAAGTGGAAGTATTTAATTCTGTCTCTGTCTCTCTCACACATGTATTAAAAACTGATCTATGCATCTATATAGCTTTAGCACTCTTCCTGCCTACTTAACTCCCCATTTCCAATTGGAAAATCTATTTGCAGTTTGACAAGCCTTTTTCTACCGTCCTTCATGATAACCTGTCTCTAATTCTACAAGCTTGTATTATGCTACTATTCCCTTCTCTTTCTTTGTTTCTGCCACAATGCCTTCTCATTCTTGGGTCTTTTCACATGTTGTTCCCTTTCTCTGGAATAATCTTTCCCCTCCTGCTTATCTTAGTTATCTCTAGTCAGCTTTTAGAATTCAGCTCAATTATTGATCGTACGGGGAAATTCTCTTACCATCTATGTAGAAAAAGCTCTCATAGTGCCCTACGCTTTTCCTAAAGGGCATTTATTAGTTTGCAAAGATACGTTTAAAGTTTTCCCACCTCCATGCAAATAAGTTTTTAAGGATGGGGACCATGTCTTTTTTGTTTACTATTACATTTTCAGCACCTGAATCATAGTAAGGATGTCAAAACATATCTGTAGACTGAATAAATGATAGCTTTCTGGTATCAAAATTTAGTCTTCAAACAAACCCCAGATCCTTCAGCTGATGCAATTCCGATTGTTAAACTGGACAGGTCTACGCTGATGTTGGAAGGATAAGGACCAAAACAACCATGTCTTCTATAACAACAAAAGTCCTACTAATGATTCAATTCAGAATGTTGGGTTGGGAAAAAGGATTTATGGTCTCCTTCCCTTCTTCTTTTGTGTCCTTCCTCTGCAGAAAACTACTCAAAAGTAGACAAGATTGCTAAAAACTATCCATTTCCTAATTTTATATTTTTATGAGGGGTATTCATACCACAGAGATATGGAGATCCTTTTCAGAAAGAAGGGAGGAGGAGTTAGGAAAAGAGAAAGCTGGGGCAGAAAGGACAGCAGTGGCTTTAAGATCAAATGAAAACTTCATATAATAAGTTGTTAAGGTTCTCAGCCAACCGACCTCTCAACATCCAACTGTCTTGATCTTTTTGGCTCCTTTCAGTTTATCTATGAAAGATCACACTCTTTTTCAAGGAGGAGAAAAGCTGCAAAGTGTAGCACTAGATTCCTATGTTGTCAAAGAAGGAATCGGCTACAAAGGAGAAATTTATCTGACAGCCCTCCTCCATAAAATAGAATTACAGCTATCTAGTTGGTTCAGAACTTTTGTCCCTTATTTACCAATGATTCTTCTCTTAAGCTAGATGCAGACTTGGCACAAAGGGAGCATTTTTGGTAGATAAGCTTTCTGTCATCTTTTTGTTTTCCAAGAAACATCAGTTACTATCCTGAATGGTTAAAGATAGAACAGGTGCAGTATCAAGTGGGGAAATTCATCATTAATAGTTTTTAGTTATTAATCCATATGAAATTTAAAACATAAGATGAAGATTTAACATTTTTTCACTGAAGTACATTGACTTTTTAAAAAAATTATGTAAATGTTTCAGTGTGGAAACTTTCAAACATACACAAAATAGAAAGACTATTACAATGAATCTCTACACGCTTATCACCCAGCTTCTATAATCATCAAACCCATAGCCACTCCTGTTCTATCTATAATCCTACCCACTTTTCTCTGCCAAGATTTATTTCTCTCTCTCTTACAATGAAGTACATGAATCTTAAGGATACAACCAACTTTTACATGTATACTGACATACCAGAGTCACAACCCAGATTTAGGTACCACAGGAGGCTCTCTCACATGCCCTTCTAATCAATATTCACCCACCTACAATGTAACCATTATTCTGATCCCATCCTTATAGGTAATTATGCCCATTCTTCACTTTCATATAATGAAATTAATAGACTATAAGCTTCTTTATGTCTGGCTTCTTTGTCCAACATTATGTCTGTGAGACTCACCCACCATTGCTTATAGACATAGTTCATTTCTTTCTTCTATTCCCATACATGAACATACCACGGTTTATTTATATCATCTCATGTTGATGGACATTTGAGTTATTTTCAGTGTTTTGATATGATTAAAACTTCTATGGATATTCTTATACACATGTTTTGATGAACACAAGCACTCATACCTGTTGGGTATGTAGCCAGTATTATTATTATTTGGCATAGTATGCATGTATGTCCAGCTTTAAAAGATACTGCCAAATGGTGGTTGTACCAATTTACACTCCCCAAAATAACATGAAACTACCAGCTGTTTTACAACTTTGTCAACACTTGATATTGTCAGTTTTAAAATTTTAGTCATTCTGGTAGCTATGCAGTAGTACCTCATTATAGGTTTAATTATATTTCCCTGACAGATAATGAAGTTGAACATTTTTTCATATATTCTCTTTTATAAAGCATCTATTTAATTCTTTTGCCCATTTTTGGAAATGGGGTGTCTGTTTTCTCCTGATTGTTAAACGTTTTTTCCTTATTAATTATTTCCTTATTAATTGGTGAAAGTTTTTATATTCTAGAAATGAATCCTTTTTTTTGGTTGTATGTATTATAAATTCTTTCTTCCACTTTTCACTCTCTCAATGGTGTCTCTTTTGGATGACTTAAAAATCTTAATTTTAATGAAATCCAATTCATCTATCTTTTCATTATAATCAGTTCTCTTTGTGTTGTTTAAGAAATTCTTTCTTAAGGTCATGAAGATTTTCTCCTTAAGTTCCATCATTTAATATTTCACATTTAGGTCTACAAGACAGCTCAAATTAATTTAAATGTATGGTGTGATATAGGGGTCAAGGTTTATTTTTAAAATATGGACCCAGCTGATCTATTATTATTTTAGCATGATTTATTGTAAAGATCTAGCATTATTTGTCATAAAGATAATTATTTCCCTATTGAACTTCCGTGGTGCCTTTGTTATAAATGAGGTGATTATGAAAAGTGGGTTTGTTCCTGGACTTTATGTTGTTCCATTGATCAGGTCGATTATTCTTATATAGATTACACACTACCTTAATTACTATACCTTTATATCAAGTCTTGATGTCTGGTAGTATGACTTTGCCCCTTTGTTTTTCAAAGATTTCTCATAGTCTAAAGCACAAAGCACAAGCTTCTTTGCATATGTAAGGGTCTCTTTTTCAGAGTTCAAGCTTTTATAAATAATCACAGTGTTTGATACTTGCAAAAGGAGGCATTCAATTAATATACACTGATATGAATTAGGTTGGAATGTGAGTTCTTATGAGAGCTCATAATAACAAGAAAAAAGTGAAACACTAATGTTACCACCCCATATCCTTACTACGAAACTGGAAAATATAGAGCTTTATCATAAAGAGTTAATGCCACTTTTTACAAAAGTCACGTGGAATTGGGAAAGGCAAGCAACATGTTGATGGTGATACCTGTGCTTGAAACTCCCTCAAACAGGTTATCATGTTCCTATTGCCAAACCATGTAAGCATTAGAGTAAAGAAGGGGGGAAGGAGAGAGAAAATAAAAGGGAATTTTCTTCCAGAGGAGATTTTTGTCCCTTGCTTTCTTCCTGTCATGGAATTTTTAGACTACCTATGAGGGGTTCTCAGAGCATACTGACGTACCATCCGCTATACAGCTAGTTTTAAGAGTTCTATTTTCGAGAGGCTATTATGGAGGGAAAAGAGAGGACGGCAGTCCGTGAAGTTATCTAATCTATAGTTTTGCTAGCACTGCTTAAATTGCTTTGGCAGGAATATCAGTGCATTTCATGGTTGGAAAAGAACTTTTTTGTGTGTGAATAGTGAAAGCAATCATTTTCAAGTATGCTTGCCAAGTTCTACAATAAAGAAAAGACTGGCTAACACTCTGCATTATGATTTAGCGCTATCTGATGAGAAGGCAAACAAAAAAAAAGACCTTAAAAATGTTCTACTAGGTCTCTGTAAATATTCTCTATATTTTGATTTTCACAAGTACACATTTAATTCTAACTAGTTTTGAAAACACCTTTAATTTGGCTTTTTTTTGAGCCTCGAAAGCAATCTTTCTTAAATCCTCAGTCTGTTTCTGTAACTGTTCATTTTCCTGCTGAAGTTTCAGCCTTTGTTCACTGACAAATCCACAGTTCTCTCTCTCAGACTCCAATACATTTTGAAGTTTCTGAATCATTTCTTGGCAACGTGATATCTCTTCCGAGGAACTGAATAAAAAAAACAAAACAAAAGGAACCTTTAAACTTAATGAAATGCAATAGAAGTCAAGAAGTCTGTCTATATTTTACACTGTAGACCCGTTTTCTTTGTTCTGAGCCATTTCTCTTCACTATAGACTTAAACTATGTGGTTTCACAATGTTACGTTACACGAGGCAAGTACGTTCAATCTAAGCAATCTTAACTAAGAATAGATAAGCTGAACTGTTATCACTCACCTAGAAAGTCAATGTGAAACCTCTTTCAAATTTTTACGAACACTGAGAATCACTGTGTAAAGAGGACTTCAAGGGGACAAACTAAAGCTAATGGTGAGGAAGGTGGAGTAGATAATAGTCAAAACTCCTTTCATTATCAATCAACTCTGTAGGAAGACATTAGCTGACTACAATAAATTATGAATTATAATAAGACCCAATTCATATTTTCCTGTTACATGTCTTAGAAACGGTTTTTATAAACTTCTAGTTGTATAAACTTCTTGTTTTATCACAGGTTAAATAGGTTATATTTCTGGAACTTTCTCAACAATGGATTATTGAGTGACACAACCTCCAGACATGTATCTTGTTTCAATATACTGCTAATTTTTATTCCTATCTTTTAAATTTCCATCTTTTCAATCCCAGATAATCAAATACTGTGAACATTCCCTGGTCAATAGGTGTCACAGGGAATATAGAAGGTCCTTTACCCCCATAATACTTGTAGCCCCTTCTTTCCTATCTCAACCTTGGCTTATTCCTAATGAAATGATGGATCTAGGCAATGATCCTCAAAAAATGCTCAAGTCAGAGAGATGCTGAGATCAAAAACAACGACACATTATGTGCTTCCAAACAGGAGTCCAAAATATTACCATTTATAAAGCATTCTTACAAAAAAAGTGAAAGCTGAATCAGATCAAGCCTCTTGATTTACTTGTTAGTTTTTAGGAACTGCATGGGGCAGGAAATAAGGTAAATGACACCACATATATGCATTAGGTAGAGGAAACTCTACAATACTAACAACCCAGTTTTCCAACAAATTATTTATAAGAAAAAAATAGAGAAAGGAGGAGATTCTTAGAGAAAAAAAAATATATATCCATCCCCATATGTACACATACACACACACACACCACCTTTCCTTTATCCATTTTTCTGTCAACAGACACTTAGGTTGTTTCCATATCTTGGTTATTGTCAATAATACTGACTGCAATGAACATGGGAGTGCGGATATCTCTTTGAAACAATGATTTTGTTGCCTTTGGATCTATACCCAGAAATAGGATTGTTGGCTTATATGGTAGTTCTATTTTTAATGTTTTGAGGCACCTCCATACTGTTTTCCATAGTGGCTGTACTAATTTACATTTTCACCAACAGCATAGAAGCGTTCTCCCTTCTCCACATTCTTGCCAACACTTGTTATCTTTTGTCTTTTTGACAAAGGTCATCCTAACAGGTGTGAGGTAATACCTCACTGTGGGTTTGATTTGCATTTCCCTGATAATAAGTGATGATGAGTACCTTTTGATATATCTATTGGCTATCTAAGTCTTCTTCTGGGAAAAATCTGTTCAGGTCTTTTGCCTAATTTATGTGTTTTTTTCTTTTTCCGTTTTTTTTTTTTTTCTTTTTTGCTCTTGAGTTGTTAAGTTTCTTACATATTTTGGAAATTAACTCCATATCAGATGTATTATTGGCAAACATTTTTCCTATGTCATAGGTTGTCCCTTCACTCTGTTGACTGTTTTCTTTGCTATGCAGAAAGTTCTTAGTTTGATGTAATTCCACTGGTCTATTTTTGCTTTTGTTACCTGTACTTGTGGGGTCATATTCAAAAAAACCGCTGCCAAGACCAACGTCAAGAAGCTTTTTCCCTATGTTTTCTTCTGGTAATTTTATACTTTCAGAACATACATTTAAGCCTTTAATCCATTATAACCTTATTTTTGTACATGGTGTGACATAAGGGTCCAATTTTTCTTCTTCATGTGGATATCCAGTTTTCCCAGCACCATTTATTGAACAGACTATCCTTTCTCCATGTGTGTTCTTGGCACCCCTGTCAAAGATCTATTGACTACAAATGTGTGTATTTATTTCTGCACTCTCTACTCTGTGCCATAATCTATACATCTGTTTCATGCCAGTATTGTACTGTTTTGATTACTAAAGCTTTGTAATATATTTTGAAAATAGGAAGTGTGATGCATCCAGTTTTTTGTTCTTGCTCCAGACTGCTTTGGCTATTCAGAGTCTTTTGAGGTTCATTATGAATTTTAGGACTTTTTTCTATTTCTGTGAAAACACCATTGGAAATCTGATAGGGATTTTATTGAATCTATAGATGGCTTTGTGTAGTATGGACATTTTAACATTATTGCTTCATTCAGTTTATAAACACATCTTTATATTTATTTGTGACTTTGTCAACTTACTTCCTCAATGTTTTTTAGATTTCAGTGTACAGGTTTTTCACTTCCTTGGTTATAAATTCATTCTAAGCATTTTATTCTTTTTGGTGGTATTGTAAATGGAATTGTTAATCTCTTTTTCATACAGTTTGTTGTTAGTAAATTCATGTATTTGTTCTAATGGCTTTGTGGCTGAGTCTCCAGTTTTCAATATATGGGATCATGTCATCTGTAAACAAAGACAATTTTACTTCTCTTCCAATTTAGATACGTTTTGTATTTTCTTCTTGTCTAATTTCTCTAAGACATACAGTACTATATTGAACAGAAGTGGCAAGAGTGGGCACTCCTGTCTTTTTCACGATCTTTAAAAAAAAACTTTCAGTTTTTTATCAATGGGTATGACATTAATTGTGGGCTTGTTATATATGGCCTTTCCTATGTTGAGGAACATTTCTTCTACATCTAATTTGTTGAGAGTTTTTATTACGAATTATATTTTGTGAAATGCTTTTTCTGTATCTATTGAAATGATCATATGAATTTTATCCCTCATTCTTTAATGTGGTGTTGTATCACATTTATTGATCTGTGTATGTCAAAAGCATCCTTGCATCCTATGTTTTAATCCCACTATGATCCTTTTAATACACTCTTGAATTTTTCTTTTTAGGATTTTTGCATTTATGTTCATCAGGGATATTAGCCTGTAATTTTATTTTCTTATAGTATCTTTGTCTTGCTTTGGTATCAGAGTAATGTTGGCTTCGTACAATGAGTTTGGAAATGTTCTCTCTTTTTCAATTTTATGAAAGAGTTTAAGAAGGACTGGCATTAAATCTTTAAATGTTTGGTAGAATTCATCAGTGAAGCCATCCGGTTCTGAATGTTTCAAAAATCCAAGGAGGTTTTTGATTACTGATTCAGTCTCCTTAAGAGTAACTGGTCTGTTCAGATTTTCTATTTCTCGTATGGTTGTATGTTTCTAGTAATTTATCCATTTCTTCATGGTTGTCCTACTTGTTGGCATATCATTGATCATAGTAGTCTCCTATGGTCCTTTATATTTGTGTGGTATCAGTGGTAATGTGTCCTCTTTTATTTCTGATTTTTATTTATTGAGTTTTTTCTCTTTTTTTCTTAGTCTAGTTACAGGGTTGTCAATTTTGTTTATCTTTTTAAAACACCGAGTCTTAGTTTGGTTGATCTTTTCTATTTTTAAAAAAGATTCTCTATTTCTGCTCTAATCTTTGTCATTTCCTTCCTTCTCCTAACTTTGGGCTTAGTTTTTCCTTCTTTTTCTAGGTCCTTAAGGTGTAAAGTTGGGTTGTTTATTTGACATCTTTCTTTTCTTAACGTAGGGCATTTATCACTGTAAACTTTCCTTTAAGAACTGGTTTTGCTGCATCCCATAAGTTTGGTATATTTTGTTTCTATTTTTGTTTGCCTCAAGATATTTATTGATTTCCTGTTTGATTTCTTCTTTGACCCACTGGTCGCTCAGGAGTGTGATATTTAATTTCCACCTATTTGTTAATTTTTCAATTTTTCTCCTGTTACTGCATTTCAGTTTCATACCATTGTGATTGGAAAAGATACTTGATATAATTTCAATCTTCTTACATTTGCTAAGACTTACATTGTGGCCTATCATATGATCTATTCTGGAGAATGTTCTGTGCATGTTTGAGAAGAATGTGCACTGTGTTGCTGTTGTATAGAATGTTGTTAGGTCTATTTGTTCTTTAGCATTGCTCAAATGTGCTGTTTTCTTATTGATTTTCTGTCTGGATGATTACCTATTGTTGAAAGTGAGGTACTGAAGTTCCTTAGTATCATTGTTTGCTCTCTATTTCTCCCTTCAGTTGTTAATATTCGCTTTATTATACTTAGGTGCTCTGATGTTGAGTGCATATAGTGTTATGATTGCTATTTTCTCTTGACAAATTAACCCTTTTATCATTATAAAATGACCATCTTTGGTCTTGTGACAGTTTTTTGCTTAAAGTCTACTTTGTCTGATATAAGACACCCTGCTATCTTTTGGGTACCCATTTGCATGGACTATCTTTTGCCATCCTGTAACTGTTAGTCTATGTGTTTCTTCATATTTAAAATCAGTCCCTGGTAGGCAATGTATAGCTGGAACTTGATTTTTAATCCATTGAGCCTCTCTATGTATTTTGATTGGAGAATTTAATCCACTTACATTAAAAGTCATTATTAATAGGTAAGGACATAACTATTGCCATATTGTTAATTGTTTTCTGTTTTGTAGTTCCTTGGTTCCTTTATTACTATTTTGTTGTCTTTTTTTTTTTTTTTTGTCTTCTTGTTGATTTTTGTACTATGCTTTCATTCCCTTATCGTTTGTGTACCTATTACACATTTTTTCTTTGTGATTGGCATGAGGCTTACATGAAACATCTTAGAGTTAGTCTATTTTAACCTGGTAACAACTTAACTTCAATCACATAACAATCTCTACAATTTTACTTCTCTGCTCTCTCACATTTTATGTTATTGATGTATAATTTACAACTTTTTATACTGTATATCCACTGACACATTATTGTACCTACTGTTATTCAAAAAATTTATCTTTTAACTTCTATACCAGAGTTAAAAGTGATTATGTACCACCATTACAGTGTTAAGAGTATTCTGAATTTGACTATATACTTATCTTTACGACTAAAGGTTTATACTTTCATGTTTTTATGTTGCTAATTAGTGTCCTTTCATTTCAACTTGAAAAACTCCCTTTATTATTTCTTGTACAGTAAGTCTAGTGTGATGAACTTCCTTTTGATCTCTTTTTTTCTGGGAAAGTTTTTATCTCTACTTTGTTTCTGATGGAGAGCTTTGCTGAGTATAGTATTCTTGGTTCCTAGTTTTTTCTTTCAGCACTTTGAATATATTATGCCACTCTCTCTTGGCCTGCAAGATTTCTTCTGAGAAATCCATTGATAGTTTTATGCAGGGGTGGAGGGAGTCCCTTGTATGTGATGAGTCCCTTTTCTCTTCCTGTTTTCAAATTCTTTTTTCTTTGACTTTTGACATTTTGATTATAATGTGTCAAATGAAGCTCTTGATGTTCACTCGATTTGTTGTTCTTTGGTCATCATGGATCTGGATGTTCATTCATTACTCTCCCCAGATTTGGGAAGTTTTCTGTTATTATTTCTTTAAATAAACTTTCTACCCCTTTCTCATACTTTGCTCCTTCCAGGATTTTCATAATGTGGATACTGATTCACTTCAAGATGTCTCATAAATCATGTAGGTTTTCTTCACTCTTTTTTCATTCTTTTTTCTTTTCTTCTCACTGCACGATTTCAAATGACCAGTCTTTGAGTTTGCTGATTTTTCTTCTGCATGACCAAGTCTGCTGATAAAGCTCTCTGTTGAATTTTTTCAGTTCAATCACTGTATTCTTCAGCTCTAGGATTTCTGATTGGTTCTTTTATGGTTCCAATTTCTTTGTTAAACGTCTCATTTTGTTCATGTATTGTTCTCCTGATTTCATGTAGTTGACCATCTGTGTTCATTAAGCTCCTTAAGACAATTATTTTTAATTTTTTGTCTAGAAGTTCATGGATCTCCATTTGTTTTGCATTGATTACTAGAGCCTTATTAGTTTTCTTTGGTGGTGTCATGTTTGCTTGATTCTTTGTTGCTATCTGTGCATTTGAAGGAGCAGACTCCTCTTCCAGTCTTTAGACTGGTTTTGGCAGCTAAAGACCTTCTCCTGTCTTGTCTCAGAACTGATGGGACTGCCTCTGGGATCACAGCTAAGTGGGACTGAAACCATGTCATGTGGTTGTTGCCAGGTCCATGGCTGGCAGGCCTGTAACCAGGGGTGCAGTCAGGTGTTGTGTCTGTTAGGGTTCTAAGCTGCTCCTGTCATGTTCACTGGGCTGGCCTATGGGCAGGCAGAACTGCTTCTGGACTGTGGTAGGGTGGGACTAGAGCTGGGTCACAGACTGCTTCAGGGATCATAGTCAGGTCTGAGGCCTGTAATGGGGGCATCTACAAGAGTGGCTTCTGCTGGGTCCCTTGGGTGAATCCCTGGCCATGTAAGACTGCCTCAAACTGTGGTAGAACAGGGCTGGATCCATGTCTTGTGGCTTTTGTTGGGTGTGCAGTCTGGTCCGTCACTGGCAGACTTGTTACCAGGGGCACAGTCAGGTGTGGCTTCCAATGGGTCCATTAGTGCTCCCGTGAGGTTACTGGGCTGGTTCCTGGATGGGCAGCATTATGTTCAGGCTGCAGGAGAGTGGAACTGGAGCTGGGTAATGGGAATGCTTTGGCGGCCACAGCCAGGTCTGAGGTTGGCAGGCCTATTACTGAGAGTACCTATAAGGGTTCCTTGGGAAGAGGCTAGGTGCAGGACTGGGCAAGGAGGGCTGGAGCCAAATCCACAGGAAGATGGGGCTGCTTTGGGTTCATAGATGGGACCACAGTCGGAGGGCCTGCCACTGGTGTGCAGGCCTGCCTCCTCATTTTTGGGCTCCACTAAGGCTTTGCAACCTCCTACCTGGATTCCAGTGCTCCCACAAAGGCATTTTTGTCTATGGATGCCTGCCAAATATTTGTTTCTGTGGAGAGACATGGGCTGGGGACCTCCTATTCTGCCATACTGCTGATATCATTCCTCTTTTAAAATAACTATTAAACATATTCTGTAACAGAGATCAAAACTTCATTCAACTTAAGTAAGTTTTACTATAATAAGTAATACTCTGGGGGGAAAAGGTAGAGAAATATTCAGAATGGATAGGCCAGATTATAAATCTATCATTTTAATAGACAATGTAATAAATACAAATGATGGATTATTACTGAATATTCAATACCTCTAAACTGAGTATAAAAGCAATAATTATAAGCAAGCTACTGTAATAGCTGCATAGTTAGTATGAAAAAAATGATCTTATGAACATCCTATTTAACTGCCAGAAACAAGAAACTTAAAATAAAATGGTACAGTACTGTATCTTTTCTTCCTGAAGAAATTAGTTTTCAAAAATAATCTTGAAAAGAAATACTATTTGGTGCTAAAAAGTCTTTTTTCAACATAAGATATAATTATGAGTCCTATAAAAACTAAAAAATCTCAAAAATTGTATGAATTCTGAAAATCCAAAAGAATAACTTACTTTATTTCAAGTTGTTTGATTTTATTTTCTGCTGTCTTAAGTCTTAGCTGAAGATCATCTTTTGAACGTTCGGCAACCAGGCATCTTTGGTGCATTTCTTCTAGTTTTCTGTAATCATTTTCATTTATTCTGCCTTCAAGGTAAATCTGCAGAAGAGGCTTATATGTATATTACTTTGCACAAGGAAATTATCTTAAGAAATTATACAGTTTAGAAACTGAAATAAATGATGAGAAATAAAAACTCATGATCATGTGTTCATCTGTCCCATTATAACATTAGAATATAACAATAATTAATTTTGGTTGTTTCACATTTACAAAATAAAATGCTGAAAACTGACATATAAAGTAATTGCTTATTTTTTGAAATTATTCAGGCTCATTATACTATTCAAATAGTTTTAATAAATGCTAGAAAGAAATATAAAATAGCTGAAATTAAAAAAATACTCTAAATGTTATCACTTGGAGACAACGGCTTTGATTCTTTGATGACCACTTTTAAGACAATTCTGTATTGCAATATTCAAAAGTACAGACACATTCTGTGGTGCAATGAGTAGAACTATCTGAAGGTGAGTCCAGAATCTCTAGGTTAACCAGACAATGATCTAGCTGAAATGGGGGTTTCCCCTTCGCTAGCAGAAGTGGTTGTATTCAAGCTCTGCTTCCTGTGAGACTGGGTTTCCACCTATGACAGAGAGGCTGTAGCATCCCATGAACTGCAAGGTCTCCAGGTGCTAGGCAGTTCACATTTTCAGACACACCCTACACACAGGTACCCTCCAATCCAGAATGCTTGGCCAAGTAACCTGTGTTTTCTCGCACTGACAAGACTGCTTTGTCACTCCTGCTCTACAAAAAGACAGAGTATTAAAATGTCAATGTCCTGCTACTAAAATACAGACCTATACTGCAGGACCAGCAGTATTTTGACTATAGCATACTTGTCTGTGGAAAACTGGGAGAAGAGAAACCTGTGACTTCTCTTTACCTGTTGCCTTTAGTCTTGTAGGTTTTACATTTCCCCAATAAAGCCTATTCCTTAACCTATGCCATGTGATATTAAAAAAATTCATCCCAAACCCTGATGGCAGGTCCAATCTAAATGGAACCTAGCCCTATTCCATAACAGAGGGAAACTCAGAAGGGATCAACCTTGTAGGAGTGGTGACCATGAATGGCCTGCCCTGAACATAATATGCATATTTCTTTTTTTCTTCCCCCACAAATGGGATTATATACTATATTCTCCTTTGTAAATTACTCTTTTACTATCTGATGTTGTCATAATCTTTTATATCAATAATACAGGTATAACACATGTTTTTTATAACACATAGCTCTTCTTTGAAAATCAAACTCTGACTCTACCATTTACTATTTTTTTAACATTGGGTAAATTACTTAACCTCTCTATGAAAGTTCCTAATGCAGCACCTAAAACACAATTTGATTTGCTGAATCAAATTTAGCTCTTTTTCTCCCCAAGGTATTTTAAAAGAGTGGGATATTTACTGCTAAATAAAAAGAGTTATCTAAGTAAGAAATAAATTTCAAACTATAGACTTCTTGCAATATTCGTTCTCAAATGTCACTGGGGTAAATATTCTTTCCTAACTGTGATTAAAAATCTGTGTTTTTAAAAAGGTAAAAATAATAGCATTTTATAATTTTTTTGGTTATATATACTTTCTATATTTATAGATGGCCTACACCCAATAAGAGTTGGCAGAAAATTTAAAAAGAAAACAAAATAAAATTTAATATTGGGATGAGGTCTAAGCAAGGAATACAGTTACTTTGTAAAATTTATACCTTTAAGTAAAAAGTTCAAATAATGTGGCCACTCTTGTTAAGAAATGTATACAGGCAATACCAGTACTTAAATGCAGATTCTGATAATATTCCAAGCAAATAAAAGCACTCACCAGGAGAATACTAATAATATAGGGGTTGCTAGTAGATAGTATGATGAAAGCAGACAGTAATGCTGAATACTTGCAGTTGGGTTTTAGGTAGTTATTTTTTCCTTTTTCTCTTTACCTTTTCTAGTTCTTCTTCCACTGCTTTTTTCTCCCTAATGCCTCGTTCAATTTGGCCTTGTTTTTCAGCACACTCCTATAAATTCAAATCATGGTGTAAATAAATATATTTGTAAAACCTTAAGAAAAATGGGGAAAAACAGAAAGGAAGATGATATGTTCATAATAAGAATACCACACTTACCCTATTTGTATAGCAGGACCATATTGATTATTAGGGGAAAAAAACAAAAATGAAAAATTCAAATCTTCAAAGAACTACCTAAATCAGGATTTCAGAGATCACCTCTGGCATAGAACGCCAAGAAGTTCTAAGTAAACATACTAGATGGAAAACAGAGGCTGAGGGATTCTGGGGAGAAAAAAATAAATGAGACCCCTTTCTCATATTACAGTTTTCCTTTTCATATACTCTTACCACATATTTTAAAAGGTAACAAAGAACTAGACAGTGACACAACACCATAGGATAACCTATGGCCTAAAAGATGCATGGGTATATAAATTCTAGAACAGTTAATTTTCTTTGGCAAAACTTATAAGCAGCCAGTGGACACAGTAAAAATGTTTCATTAACATGAACATAAAACATTTCTGACTCGAAAGGTTTTAATCAGTAAAATCAAACAAGCATATCAATACTCAATAAATTTAAAATTTTGCAAATGAGACTAAAGCTAAGAACAATCATTATAACGACTGGCTCTTCACAGCTATTTGTTTTTCTCTATTTTTGAGAATGGGTGTGGTTATTTTCTACTATTATGCGCTGGATGAACCTGCTTTGCTGACAGTACAGGGCTAATATTCAATTATCTTTATCATAACTTTATTTTACAGAAATACAATATAACAACATGTTTTTAAAGTTCAAAATAAGCTTCTAAATTATGATCCCAAATTAATGAACTCTGATTATAATGAAGATCTTTAAACCTATGTTGTAAATAAGATTATTAATCTAAATTTATCTTTTATTAAGATAGAACTGTTAGTGTATAAGATATATAACTTTATTTTTTTTAACATCTTTATTGGAGTGTAATTGCTTTACAGTGGTGTGTTAGTTTCTGCTGTATAACAAGGTGAATCAGCTATACATATACATATATCCCCATAAACCCTCCCTCTTGCGTTTCCCTCCCGCTCTCCCTATTCCACCCCTCTAGGTGGACACAGAGCACCAAGGTGATCTCCCTGTGCTATGCGGCTGCTTCCCACTAGCTATTTTACATTTGGTGGTGTATATATGTCCATGCCACTCTCTCACTTCATCCCAGCTTACCCTTCCCCCTCCCCGTGTCCTCAAGTCCATTCTCTAAGGCTGCATCTTTATTCCTGTCCTGACCTTAGGTTCTTCAGAACCATGTTTCTTTTATTTTTTAGATTCCATATATATGAGTTAGCATATGGTATTAATTTTTCTCTTTCTGACATACTTCACTCTGTATGACAGTCTCTACATTCATTCACCTCAATACAAATAACTCAATTTTGTTTCTTTTTATGGCTGAGTAACATTCCATTGTATATATGTGCCACATCTTCATTATCCATTCATCTGTCAATGGACACTTAGGTTGCTTCCATGTCCTGGCTATTGTAAATAGTGCTGCAATGAATATTGTGCTACATGACTCTTTGAATTATGGTTTCCTCAGGGTAAGTGCACAGTAGTGGGATTGCTGGGTCATATGGTAGTTCTATTTGTAGTTTTTTAAGGAACCTCCATACTGTTCTCCATAGGGGCTGTACCCATTTACATTCCCACCAACAGTGCAAGAGTGTTCCCCTTTCTCCACACCCTCTCCAGCATTTATTGTTTCAGATTTTTTGATGATGGCCATTCTGACTGGTCTGAGGTGACACCTCATTGTAGTTTTGATTTGCACTTCTCTAATGATGAGTGATGTTGAGCATCCTTTTATGTACTTGTTGGCAAGCTGTACATCTTCTTTGGAGAAATGTCTATTTAGGTCTTCTGCCCATTTTTGGATTGGGTTGTTTTTTGATATTGAGGTGATGGGCTGCTTGTATATTTTGGAGATTAATCATTCGTCAGCTGCTTCATTGGCAAATATTTTCTCCCATTCTCAGGGCTGTCTTTTCGTCTTGTTTATGGTTTCCTTTGCTGTGCAAAAGCTTTGAAGTTTCATTAGGTCCCATTTGTTTATTTTTGTTTTTATTTCCATTCCTCTAGGAGGTGGGTCAAAAAGGATCTTGCTGTGATCTATGTCATAGAGTGTTCTGCCTATATTTTCCTCTAAGAGTTTTATAGTGTCTGTCCTAACATTTAGGTCTTTAATCCATTTTGAGTTTATTTTTGTGTATGGTGTTAGGGAATGTTGTAGCTTCATTCTTTTACATGTAGCTGTCCAGTTTTCCCAGCACCACTTATTGAAGAGGTTGTCTTCTCCACTGTATATTAACTTTATCAAAGATAAGGTGATCAGATGTACGTGGGTTTATCTCTGGGCATTCTATCCTGTTCCATTGATCTATACTTCTGTTTTTGTGCCAGTACCATACTGCCTTCATTACTGTAGCTTTGTACTATAGTCTGAAGTCAGGAAGCCTAAGTCCTCCAGCTCTGTTTTCCTTTCTCAAGATTGCTTTGGCTATTCGGGGTCTTTTCTATTTCCATACACATTGTGAAACTTCTTGTTCTAGTTCTGTGAAAAATGCCATTGGTACTTTGACAGGGATTGCATTCAATCTGTAGATTGCTTGGGGTAGTAGAGTCATTTTCACAATGTTGATTCTTCCAGTCCAAGAACATGGTATATCGAGACTCTGGGAGGGCTCACGCCAAGGAGTACTTCCCAGAACTTCTGCTGCCAGTGTCCTTGTCCACACGGCGAGCCACAGCCATCCCTCGCCTGTGCCAAAGACCCTCCAACACTAGCAGGTCTTTCGCAAGGACGTGAGCCTCTGTCAACATCTGGCACTGTCATCCCTACCCAGAACCATACCCAGAGGCCTCAGGATATGACCACAGTACATCTGGTAGGAGCAGCAGAAGGCTCCTTTCCTGACACCCAAGGTGGCTTGAATAGCATGCCACAGAGGTGTTTATCCAGTGAACAACCTATAGTCAGAAAACATATCTTCAGTAGTCTGTGTTTGAAAACATTAATATTCAAATGCAACAATATTGCATTGGTTTTCAATGTCTGGCTTTTTCTTGTAACCAGTGAGTCATCAAGGCTTGCAGTTCTTGCAGAGAAGTACACTAAAGATTAAGAATACTAAAGTTGGATCGTCACATCGCAGCATTCTTCATCAAGATGCATCAGAAATATATCTACACATGGAACAACTCCTACAGAACACCTACTGAATGCCGGAAGAAGACCTCAGGCCTCCAAAAAGGCAAGAAACTCCCCATGTACCTGGGTAGGGCAAAAGAAAAAAGAATAAACAGAGACAAAGAACAGGGACGGGACCTGCACCAGTGAGAGGGAGCTGTGAAG
Source organism: Delphinapterus leucas (assembly GCF_059928025.1). Lineage (NCBI taxonomy): Eukaryota > Metazoa > Chordata > Mammalia > Artiodactyla > Monodontidae > Delphinapterus > Delphinapterus leucas. The sequence goes on along the minus strand of NC_143133.1, from coordinate 13,320,235 downwards.
GAGAAAAGGTTTCCACACACTAGGAAGCCCCTTCCCGGGTGGAGACTGCGGGTGGCAGAGGGGGAAAGCTTCGGAGCCACGGAGGAGAGCACAGCAACAGGAGAGCGGAAGGCAAAGCAGAGAGGTTCCCGCACAGAGGATCAGTGCCGACGAGCAATCACCAGCCCGAGAGGCTTGTCTGCTCACCTACTGGGGCAGGCAGGGCTGGGAGCTGAGGCTCGGGCTTTGGTCGGAGCGCAGGGAGAGAACTGGCGGCGTGAACACAGCCTGAAGGGGTTAGTGCACCACGGCTAGCCGGGAGGGAGTCTGGGGAAAAGTCTGGACCTGCCGAAGAGGCAAGGGACTTTTTCTTCCCTCTTTGTTTCCTGGTGCGCGAGGAGAGGGGATTAAGAGCGCTGCTTAAAGGAGCTCCAGAAACGGGCGCCAGACACGGCTACCAGCACGGACCCCAGAGGTGGGCATTAGACGCTAAGGCTGCTGCTGCCGCCACCAAGAACCCTGGGTGCAAGCACAGGTCACTCTCCAAGACTCCCTTCCGGGGAGCCTGTGCAGCCCGCCACTGCCACGGTCCCGGGATCCAGGGACAACTTCCTCGGGAGAACACACGGTGCGCCTCAGGCTGGTGCAACGTCACGCTGGCCTCTGCCACCGCAGGCTCGCCCCGCACTCCGTACCCCTCCCTCCCCAAAGCCTGAGTGAGCCAGGGCCCCCGAATCAATGGCTCCTTTAACCCTGTCCTGTCTGAGCGAAGAATTGATGCCCTCCGGCAACCTACATGCAGAGGCGGGGCCAAATCCAACTCTGAACACCAGGAGCTGTGTGAACAAAGAGGAGAAAGGGAAATCTCTCCCAGCAGCCTCAGAAGCAGCGGATTAAATCTCCACAATCAACTTGATGTACCCTGCATCTGTGAAATACCGGAATAGAAAACGAATCATCCCAAATTGAGGAGGTAGACATTGAGAGCAAGATTTATTATTTTTTCCTCTTTTCCTCTTTTTCTGGGTGTGTATGTGTATGCTTCTGTGTGAGATTTCGTCTGTATAGCTTTGCTTTCACCATTTGCCCTAGGGTTCTATCTGTCCATTTTTTTTTTGCTTTTTTTGTTTTTTTTAAATTTTACCTTACTTTCTTTTCTTTTCTTTCTTTCTTCCTTCCTTCCTCGCTCCCTCCCTCCCTCCCTTCCTTCCTTTCTTTCTACTTGTTCTCCCTTTTATTCTGAGCCGTGTGGATGAAAGGCTCTTCGTGCTGCAGCCAGGAGTCAGTGCTGTGCCTCTGAGGTGGGAGAGCCAATTTCAAGACACTGGTCCACAAGAGACCTCCCAGCTCCACAAAATATCAAACGGCAAAAATCTCGCACAGATCTCCATCTCAACACCAACACCCAGCTTCACTCAACGACCAGCAAGCTACAGTGCTAGCCACCCAATGCCAAACAACTAGCAAGACAGGAACACAACCCCACCCATTAGCAGAGAGGCTGCCTAAAATCATAATAAGGCCACAGACACCCCAAAACACACCACCAGACGTGGACCTGCCCACCAGAGAGACAAGATCCAGCCTCATCCACCAGAACACAGGCACTAGTCCCCTCCACCAGGAAACCTACACAACCCACTGAACCAACCTTAGCCACTGGGGATAGACATCAAAAAATACGGGAACTATGAACCTGCAGCCTGCAAAAAGGAGACCCCAAACACAGTAAGATAAGAAAAATGAGAAGACACAAAAGCACACAGCAGATGAAGGAGCAAGTTAAAACCCACCAGACCTAACAAATGAAGAGGAAAAAGGCAGTCTACCTGAAAAAGAATTCAGAATAATGATAGTAAAGATGATCCAAAATCTTGGAAATAGAATAGAGAAAATGCAAGAAACATTTAACAAGGACCAAGAAGAACTAAAGAGGAAACAAGCAATGATGAACAACACAATAAATGAAATACTCTAGAAGGGATCAATAGCAGAATAACTGAGGCAAAAGAACGGATAAGTGACCTGGAAGCTAAAATAGTGGAATTAACTACTGAAGAGCAGAATAAACAAAAAAGAATGAAAAGAACTGAGGACAGTCTCACAGACCTCTGGGACAACATTAAATGCACGAACATTCGAATTATAGGGGTTCCAGAAGAAGAAGAGAAAAAGGAAGGGACTGAGAAAATATTTGAAGAGATTACAGTTGAAAACTTCCCTAATATGGGAAAGGAAATAGTTAATTAAGTCCAAGAAGCACAGAGATTCCCATACAGGAGAAATCCAAGGAGAAACACACCAAGACACATACTAATCAAACTATCAAAAATTAAATACAAAGAAAACATACTAAAGGCAGCAAGGGAAAAACAACAAATAACACACAAGGGAATCCCTGTAAGGTTAACAGCTGATCTTTCAGCAGAAACTCTGCAAGCCAAAAGGGACTGGCAGGACATATTTAAAGTGATGAAGGAGAAAAACCTACAACCAAGATTACTGTACCCAGCAAGGATTTCATATAGATTTGAGAGAGAGAGAGAGAGTTCAGCACCACCAAACCACCTTTACAACAAATGCTAAAGGATCTTTTCTAGGCAAGAAACACAAGAAAAAGAAAAGACCTATAATAACATACCCAACACAATTTTTCTTAATTGTTTCTTCCCATTTTCTCATGGGAATAGGAAAATACATATCGATAATTACCTTAAATGTAAATGGATTAAATGCTCCCACCAAAAGACACAGACTGGCTGAATGGATACAAAAACAAGACCTATATATGCTGTCTACAGGACACACACTTCAGACCTAGGGACACATACAGACTGAAAGTGAGGAGATGGAAAAAGATATTCCATGCAAATGGAAACCAAAAGAAAGCTGGAGTAACAATTCTCATATCAGACAAAATAGACTTTAAAATAAAGAATATTACAAGAGACAAAGAAGGACACTACATAATGATCAAGGGATCGATCCAAGGAGAAGATATAACAATTGTAAATATTTATGCACCCAACATAGAAGCACCTCAATACATAAGGCAAATACTAACAGCCATAAAAGGGGAAATCGACAGTAACACATTCATAGTAGGGGACTTTAACACCTCACTTTCACCAATAGACAGATCATCCAAAATGAAAATAAATAGGGAAACACAAGCTTTAAATGATACATTAAACAAGATGGACTTAATTGATATTTATAGGACATTCTGCACCAAAACAAGAGAATGAACATTTTTCTCAAGTGCTCATGGAAAGTTCTCCAGGATAGATCATATCTTGGGTCACAAATCTAGCCTTGGTAAATTTAAGAAAATTGAAAGTGTATCAAGTATCTTTTCTGACCACAATGCTATGAGACTAGATATCAATTACAGGAAAAGACCTGTAAAAAATACAAACACATGGAGGCAAAACAATACACTACTTAATAACGAAGTGATCACTGAGGAAATCAAAGTGGAAATCAAAAAATACCTAGAAACAAATGACAATGGAGGCACAACGACCCAAAACCTATGGGATGCAACAAAAGCAGTTCTAAGAGGGAAGTTTATAGCAATACAATCCTACCTTAAGAAACAGGAAATATCTCGAATAAACAACCTAACCTTGCACCTAAAGCAATTAGAGAAAGAAGAACAAAAAAACCCCAAAGTTAGAAGAAGGAAAGTAATCATAAAGATCAGATCAAAAATAAATGAAAAAGAAATGAAGGAAATGATACCAAAGATCAATAAAAGTAAAAGCTGGTTCTCTGAGAAGAAAAACAAAATTGATAAACAATTAGCCAGACTCATCAAGAAAAAAAGAGAGAAGACTCAAATCAACAGAATTAGAAATGAAAAAGGAGATGTAACAACTGACACAGCAGAAATACAAAAGATCATGAGAGATTACTACAAGCAACTGTATACCAGTAAAATGGACAACCTGGAAGAAATGGACAAATTCTTAAAAATGCAAAACCTGCCAAGACTGCATCAGGAAGAAAGAGAAAATATGAACAGGCCAATCACAAGCACTGAAATTGAAACTGTGATTAAAAATCATCCAACAAACAAAAGTCCAGGACCACACGGCTTCACAGGCGAATTTTATCAAACATTTAGAGAAGAGCTAACGCCTATCCTTATCAAACTGTTCCAAAATATAGCAGAGGGAGGAACACTCCCAAACTCATTCTACGAAGGCACCATCACCCTGATACCAAAACCAGACAAGGATGTCACCAAGAAAGAAAACTACAGGCCAATATCACTGATGAGCATAGATGCAAAAATCCTCAACAAAATACTAGCAAACAGAATGCAACAGCACATTAAAAGGATCATACACCATGATCAAGTGGGGTTTATTCCAGGAATGCAAGGATTCTTCAATACATGCAAATCAATCAATGTGATACACCATATTAACAAATTGAAGAGAAAAACCATATGGTCATCTCAATAGATGCAGAGAAAGTTTTCGACAAAATTCAAAACCCATTTATGATAAAATCCCTGCAGAAAGTAGGCATAGAGGGAAGTTTCCTCAACAGTAAAGACCATATATGAAAAACCCACAGCCAACATCGTCCTCAATGGTGAAAAACTGAAAGCATTTCCACTAACATTAGGAACAAGACAAAGTTGCCCACTCTCACCACTCTTATACAACATAGTTTTGGAAGTTTTCCACAGCCATCAGAGAAAGAAAGGAAATAAAAGGAACCCAAATCCGAAAAGAAGAAGTAAAGCTGTCACTGTTTGCAGATGACATGGTACTATACATAGAGAATCCTAAAAATGCTACCAGAAAACTACTAGAGCTAATCAATGAATTTGGTAAAGTAGCAGGATACAAAATTAATGCACAGAAATCTCTTGCATTCCTATACACTAATGCTGAAAAATCTGAAAGTGAAATCAAGAAAACACTCCCATTTACCACTGCAACAAAAAGAATAAAATATCTACGAACAAACCTACCTAAGGAGACAAAAGAGCTGTATGCAGAAAATTATACACTGATGAAAGAAATTAAGGATGACACAAATAGATGGAGAGATATACCATGTTCCTGGATTGGAAGAATCAACACTGTGAAAATGACTATACTACCCAAAGCAATCTACAGATTGAATGCAATCCCTATCAAACTACCAATGGCATTTCTCACAGAACTACAACAAAAAATTTCACAATTTGTATGGAAACACAAAAGACCGTGAATAGCCAAAACAATCTTGAAAACGAAAAACGGAGCGGGAGGAATCAGGCTCCCTGACTTCAGATTATACAACAAAGCTACAGTAATCAAGACAGTATGATACCAGCACAGAAACAGAAATATAGATCAATGGAACAGGATAGAAAGCCCAGAGATAAATCCACGCACATATGGTCACCTTATCTTTGATAAAGGAGGAAGGAATGTACAGTGGAGAAAGGACAGCCTCTTCAATAAGTGGTGCTGGGAAAACTGGACAGGTACATCTAGAAGTATGAGATTAGATCACTCCCTAACACCATACACAAAAATAAGCTCAAAATGGATTAAAGGCCTAAATGTAAGGCCAGAAACTATCAAACTCTTAGAGGAAAACATAGGCAGAACACTCTATGACATAAATCACAGCAAGATCCTTTTTGACCCACCTCCTAGAGAAATGGAAATAAAAACAAAAAAAAACAAATGGGACCTAATGAAACTTCAAAGCTCTTGCACAGCAAAGGAAACCATAAACAAGACCAAGAGACAACCCTCAGAATGGGAGAAAATATTTGCAAATGAAGAATCTGACAAAGGATTAATCTCCAAAATTTACAAGCAGCTCATGCAGCTCAATAACAAAAAAACAAACAACCCAACCCAAAAATGGGCAGAGACCTAAATAGACATTTCTCCAAAGAAGATATGCAGACTGCCAACAAACACTTGAAAGAATGCTCAACATCATTAATCATTAGAGAAATGCCAATCAAAACTACAATGAGATATCATCTCACACCAGTCAGAATGGCTATCATCAAAAAATCTACAAACAATAATGCTGGAGAGGGTGTGGAGAAAAGGGAACACTCTTTCACTGCTGGTGGGAATGTGAATTGGTACAGCCACTATGGAGAACAGTATGGAGGTTCCTTAAAAAACTGCAAATAGAACTACCATATGACCCAGCAATCCCACTACTAGGCATATACCCTGAGAAAACCATAATTCAAAAAGAGTCATGTACCAAAATGTTCATTGCAGCTCTATTTACAATAGCCAGGAGATGGAAACAACCTAAGTGTCCATTATCGGATGAATGGATAAAGAAGATGTGGCACATACATACAATGCAATATTACTCAGCCATAAAAAGAAACGAAATTGAGCTATTTATAAGGCGGTGGATGGACCTACAGCTTGTCATACAGAATGAAGTAAGTCAGAAAGAGAAAGACAAATATCGTATGCTGACACATATATATGGAATAAGAAAAAAAAAATTCATGAAGAACCTAGCGGTAAGACGGGAATAAAGACACAGACCTACTAGAGAATGGACTTGATGATATGGGGAGAGGGAAGAGTAAGCTGTGACAAAGTGAGAGAGTGGCATGGACATATATACACTACCAAACATAAAATAGATAGCTAGTGGGAAGCAGCTGCACAGCACAGGGAGATCAGCTTGGTGCTTTGTGACCATCTAGAGGGGTGGGATAGGGAGGTTGGGAGGGAGGGAGATGCAAGAGGAAAGAGATATGGGAACGTATGTATATGTATAACTGATTCACTTTGTTATAAAGCAGAAACTAATACACCATTGTAAAGCAATTATATTCCAATAAAGATGTAAAAAAAAAAAAAGAACATGGTATATCACTCCATCAGTTTTTATCATCTTTAATTTTTTTCATCAGTGTCTTATAGTTTTCCGCATACAGGTCTTTTGTCTCCTTAGATAGGTTTATTCCTAGGTATTTTATTCTTCTTGTTGCAATGGCAAATGGGAGTGTTTCCTTAATTTCTCTTTCAGATATTTCATCATTAGTGTATAGGAATGCAAGAGATTTCTGTGCATTAATTTTGTATCCTGCTACTTTACCAAATTCATTGATTAGCTCTAGTAGATTACTGGTAGAATCTTTAGGATTCTCTGTGTATGGTATCATGTCATCTGCAAACAGTGACAGCTTTACTTCTTCTTTTCCAATTAGGATTTCTTTTATTTCTTTTTCTTCTCTGATGGCTGTGGCTAAAACTTCCAAAACTATGTTGAATAACAGTGGTGAGAGTGGGCACCCTTGTCTTGTTCCTGATCTTAGTGGAAATGCTTTCACTTTTTCACTATTGAGAACAATGTTGGCTGTGGGTTTGTCATATATGGCCTTTATTATGTTGAGTTAAGTTCCCTCTATGTCTACTTTCTGGAGCATTTTTAACATAAACTGATGTTGAATTCTGTCAAAAGCTTTTTCTGAATCTATTGAGATGATAAGGTTTTTCTCCTTCAATTTGTTAATATGGTGTAACACATTGATTGATTTGTGTATATTGAAGAATCCTTGCATTCCTGGGCTAAACCCCACTTGATCATGGTGTATGGTCCTTTTAATGTGCTGTTGGATTCTGTTTGCTAGTATTTTGTTGAGGATTTTTGTATCTATGTTCATCAGTGATATTGGCCTAGAGTTTTCCCTCTGTGTGACAACTTTGTCTGGTTTTGGTATCAGGGTGATGGTGGCCTCATAGAATGAGTTTGGGAGTGTTCCTCCCTCTGCGATATTTTGGAACAGTTTGATAAGGATAGGTGTTAGCTCTTCTCTAAATATTTGATAGAATTCACCTGTGAAGCCATCTGGTCCTGGGCTTTTGTGTGTTGGAAGATTTTTAATCACTGTCTCAATTTCAGTGCTTGTGATTGGTCTGTTTATATTTTACTTCTTCCTGGTTTAGTCTCGGAAGGCTGTTTTTCTAAACCTTTGTCCACTTCCTCCAGGTTGTCCATTTTATTGGCATACAGTTGCTTGTAGTAATCTCTCATGATCGTTTTGTATTTCTAGTTTCAGTTGTTACTTCTTATTTTTCATTTCTAATTCTATTCATTTGAATCTTCTCCCTTTTTTTCTTGATGGGTCTGGCTAATGGTTTATCAATTTTATCTTCTGAAAGAACCAGCTTTAGATTTATTGATCTTTGCTATTGCTTGCTTCTTTTCCTTTTCATTTATTTCTGATCTGATCTTTATGATTTCTTTCCTTCTGGTAACTTTGGGGTTTTTTTGGTTCTTCTTTTAGTGCTTTAGGTGTAAGGTTAGGTTGTTTATTTGAGATGCTTCTTGTTTGTTGAGGTAGGAATGTATCACTATAAACTTCCCTCTTAGAACTGCTTTTGTTGCATCCCATAGGATTTGGGTCATCATGTTTTCATTGTCATTTGTTTCTAGGTATTTTTTGATTTTCTCTTTGAGTTCTTCAGTGATCTCTTGGTTATTTAGTAGCGTATTGTTTACCCTCCACGTGTTTGTATTTTTTACAGATTTTTTCCTGTAATTGATATCTAGTCTCATAGCGTTGTGGTCTGAAGATATACTTGACATGATGTCACTTTTCTTCAATTTAGCAAGGCTTGATTTGTGTGTGACCCAAGATATGATCTATCCTGGAGAATGTTCCATGAGCACCTGAGAAGAAAGTGTATTTTGTTGGTTTTGGATGGAATGTCCTGTAAATATCAATTAAGTCCATCTTGTTTAATGTATCATTTAGAGCTTGTGTTTCATTATTTTCATTTTGGATGATGTATCCATTGGTGAAAGTGGGGTGTTAAAGTACCCTTCTATTATTGTGTTCCTGTCAATTTCCCCTTTTATGGCTGTTAGCATTTGCCTTATGTATTGAGGTGCTCCTATGTTTGGGTGCATAAATATTTACAATTGTTATTTCTTCTTCTTGGATTGATCCCTTGATCATTATGTAGCATCTGTCTTAGTCTCTTGTAATAGTCTTTATTTTAGTCTATTTTGTCTGATATGAGAATTGCTACTCCAGCTTTCTTTTCATTTCCATTTGCATTGAATATCTTTTTCCATCTCCTCACTTTCAGTCTGTATGTGTCCCTAGGTCTGAAGTGTGTCTCTTGTAGACAGAATATATACGGGTCTTGTTTTATTATCCTTTTGGGCAGTCTGTGTTTTGATTGGAGCACTTAATCCATTTACATTTAAGGTAGTCTTCGATATGTATGCTCCCATTACCATTTTCTTAATTGTTTTGAGTTTGTTATTGTAGGTGTTTTCCTTGTCTTCTTTTTCCTGCCTAGAGAAGTTCCTTTAGCATTTGTTGTAAAGCTGGTTTGCTGGTGCTGAACTCTCTTAAATTTTGCTTGGCTGTAAAGGTTTTAATTTCTCCGTCAAATCTGAATGAGGTCCTTGCTGGGTAGTGTAATCTTGGTTGTAGGTTTTTCCCTTTCATCATTTTAAATATGTCCTGCCACTCCCTTCTAGCTTGCAGAGTTTTGGCTGAAAGATCAGCTGTTCGCCTTATGGAGATTCCCTTGTATGTTATTTGTTGATTTTCCCTTGCTTCTTTTAGTATTTTTTTCTTTGTATTTAATTTTTGCTAGTTTGATTAATATGTGTCTTGGCGTGTTTCGCCTTGGATTTATCCTGTGTGGAACTCTGTGCTTCCTGGACTTGATTAACTATTTCCTTTACCATATTAGGAAAGCTTTCAACTATAATCACTTCAAATATTTTCTTAGTCTCTTTATTTTTCTCTTCTTCTTCTGGGACCCCTACAATTCGAATGTTCGTGCATTTACTGTTGTCCCAGATGTCTGTGATACTGTCCTCAATTCTTTGTTTTCTTTTTTCTTTAGTTTGTTCTGCAGTAGTTATTTCCAGTCTTTTATCTTTCAAGTCACTTATCCGTTCTTCTGCCTCAGTTATTGTGCTATTGATTCCTTCCAGAGAATTTTTAATTTCATTTATTGTGTTGTTCCCATTGTCTGTTTGCTGTTTAGTTCTTCTAGGTCCTTGTTAAACGTTTATTGTATTTTCTCCATTCTATTTTGAAGATTTTGGATCATCTTTACTATCATTACTCTGAATTCTTTTTCAGGTAGACTGCCTATTTTCTCTTCATTTGTTTGGTCTGGTGGATTTTTACGTTGCTCCTTCATCTGCTGTGAATTTCTCTGTCTTCTCATTTTGCTTAACTTACTGCGTTTGGGGTCTCCTTTTCACAGGCTGCAGGTTCGTAGTTCCCATTGTTTTTGGTGTCTGCTCCCAGTGGGTAAGGTTGGTTCAGTGGCTTGTGTAGGCTTTCTGGTGGAGGGGACTGGTGCCTGTGTTCTGGTGGATGAGCCTGGATGTTGCATTTCTCATGGGCAGGACCATGTCTATTGGTATGTTTTGGGGTTTCTTTGAACTCATGATTTTAGGCAGCCTCCCTGCTAATGTGTGGGGTTGTGTTCCTCTCTTGCAAGTTTTTTGGCATAGGGTGACTAGCACTGTATCTTGCTGGTCCTTGAGTGGAGCTGGGTCTTACGTTGAGGTGGAGATCTCTGGGAGAGCTTTCACCATTTGATATTACGTGGGGCTGGGAGGTCTCTGGTGGTCCAATGTCCTGACCTCAGCTCTCCCACGTCAGAGGCTCAGGCCTGACACCCAGCCTGAACACCAAGACCCTGTCAGCTACAGGGCTCAGAAGAAAAGGGAGAACAAAAGGAAGAAAAAAATAAAATAAAATAAAGCTATTAAAATAAAAGATAAGGAAAATATTTTTTAAAACAAAAAAATAAAAAAGTAATAAAAGAAAAAGAAAGAAGAGAACCAATCCAAAAAACAAATCCACCAATGATAACAAGCGCTAAAAACTATACTAAAAAAAACCAAAAAAACGGACAGATAGAACTCTAGGACAAATGGTAAAAGCAAAGCTGTACAGAGAAAATCACACCAAGAAGCATGCACCTACACATTCATAGAAAGAGAAAAAGGAAAATACACACACACACACACACACACACACACACACACACACATATATAAAGGAAGAGAGCAACCAAATCAATAAACAAATCTAGCAATGATAATAAGCTCTAAATGCTAAACTAAGATAAACATAAAACTAGAGACAAATTAGATGCAGAAAGCAAACCCCAAGTCTACAATTGCTCCCAAAGTCCACTGCCTCAATTTTGGGATGATTCGATGTCTATTCAGGTATTCCACAGATGCAGGCACATCAAGTTGATTGTGGAGATTTAATCCGCTGCTCCTGAGGCTGCTGGGAGAAAGTTCCCTTTCTCTTCTTTGTTCGCACAGCTCCTGATGTTCAGGTTTGGGTCTGGCCCCGCCTCTGCATGTAGGTCACCCTCTGACATCTGTTTTTCGCCCAGATAGGATGGGGTTAAAGTAGCAGCTGATTCAGGGGCTCTGACTCACTCAGGCCAGGAGCAGGGAGGGATATGGAATGTGGGGTGAGCCTGTGGTGGTAGAGGCCCTTGTGACGTTGCAACAGCCTGAGGTGTGCCGTTTGTTCTCCCAGGGAGGTTGTCCCTGGATCACGGGATCCTGGCAGTGGCGGGCTGCACAGGCTTCTGGGAGGGGAGGTGTGGATAGTGACCTGTGCTTGCACACAGGATTCTTGGTGGCTGCAGTAGCAGCCTTAGCGTATCATGCCTGTCTCTGGTGTCTGCACTGATAGCCGCGGCTTGCATCCATCTCTGGAGCTCGTTTAGGCAGTGATCTGAAGCCCCTCTCCCCGCACACCTTGAAACAATGGTCTCTTGCCTCTTAGGCAGGTCCAGACTTTTTCCTGGACTCCCTCCCGGCTAGCTGTGATGCGCTAGCCCCCTTCAGGCTGTGTTCACACAGCCAACCCCAGTCCTCTCCCTGGTATCTGACCTCTGAAGCCCGAGCCTCAGCTCCCAGCCTCCACCCGCCCCAGCAGGTGAGCAGACAATCCTGTCAGGCTGGTCATTGCTGGTTGGCAGGGTTTCTCTGTGTGGGAATCTCTCCGCTTTGTCCTCTGCATCCCTGTTGCTGCGCTGTCCTCTGTGGCTCCGAAGCTTCCCCACTGCCTACTCCCCGTCTCCACCACTGAGGGGGCTTCCTAGTGTGTGGAAACTTTTCCTCCTTCACAGCTCCCTCCCAGAGGTGCAGGTACTGTCCGTATTCTTTTGACTCTGTTTTTTCTTCTTTTTTTGCCCTACCCAGGTACGTTGGGAGTTTCTTGCTTTTGGGGAAGTCTGAGGTCTTCTGCCAGGGTTCAGTAGGTGTTCTGTATGAGTTGTTCCACATGTAGGTGTATTTTTGATGTATTTGTGGGGAGGAAGGTGATCTCCATGCCTTACTCCTCCACCATCTTGAAGGTCCCTCCAAGAAATATAACTTTAATGTTCTATATATGTTCATACAATAAGTTGCTAATCTATGAAAAGGTAATTTTCTGGTGTGAAATTTGGGATTTCTCCTATGTTCATAACTCACCTCATGTAATTTTTTAATAGACTATTTTTTAAGAGCAGTTTAGGTTCACAGCAATTGAGGGGAAGTTACAGACTTCTCCTATACTTCCTGCCCCCATACATACATTGCCTTCCCCATTATCAACATCCCACGATGGAGTGGTACACTTCTTAAAACTTATGTACCTACCTCACACAATATTATCACCTAGAGGTGATAGTTTTCATTAGAGTTCACTCTTGGTGTTGTACATTTTATGGGTTTGGATAAATTTATAATGATATATATCCACCATTATAGTATCATATAAAGTAGTTTCACTGTTCTAAAAATTTTCTATGCTTTGCCTATACTTATTCATCTCTCTCTCCTCCTTAAGCCCTTGTAACTACTGATCTTTTTACTGTCTCCATAGTTTGCCTTTTCCAGAATGTCATATAGCTGGAATCAAATATTATGTAACCTTTTCAGACTGGCTTCTTTAATTTAGTGATATGCATTTAAGTTTCCCCCATGTCTTTTCATGGTGACGTAGCTCATTTCTTTTAAGTGCTGAATAATATTCTATTGTTTGGATGTACCAGTTTATTTACCCATCACCAACTGAAGGACATCTTGGTTGCTTCCAAGTTTTGGCAATTATGACAAAGCCTGCTATAATATAAACATCCATGTGCAGGTTTTTTGTGAACATAAGTTTTCAACTCCTTTGGCTAAATACAGAGGAATGCAATTGTTGGATCCTATGGTAAGAATATATTTACTTTTGTAAGACAACAGCAAACTCCCTTCAAAAGTGGCTGTACCATTTTGCATTCCTACCAGCAATGAATGAGAGTTCCTATTGCTCTTTGTCAGCATATGGTGGTGTCAGTGTTCTGGATTTTGGTCATTGTAATAGGTATATCTGGCACTTATTTGGTGTAACGAGTGGTATCTCACTGTTGTTTTAATTTACATAGGATTTGGAGTATCTTTTCATTTACTTATTTGTCATCTATAAATCTTTGGTGAGGTGTCTGTTAAGGTCTTTGGCTCAATTTTTTAAATCAAGTTGTTTTCTTACTGTTGAGTTTTAAGGATTCTTTGTATATTTTGGGTAATAGTCCTTTATTAGATATGGGTTTTTTTTGTAAATATTTTCTCCCAATATATGATTTCAATTTTCATTTTCTTTATAATTTTTTTTTTTTTTTTTTTGCGGTACGCGGGCCTCTCACTGTTGTGGCCTCTCCCGTTGCGAAGCACAGGCTCCGGACGCTCTGGCTCAGCGGCCATGGCTCATGGGCCCAGCCGCTCCGCGGCATGTGGGATCTTCCCGGACCAGGGCACGAACCCGTGTCCCCTGCATCGGCAGGCAGGCTCTCAACCACTGCGCCACCAGGGAAGCCCCAATTTTCATTTTCTTGATAGTGTGTTTCACAGAGCAGAAAAATTTAATTTTAATGAAGTCCAACACACCAGTTGTTTCTCTCATGGATCATACCTTTGGTGTTGTATCTAAAAGCTCATTGCCAAACCCAAGATTATCTAGATTTTTCTCCTATGTTATCTTCTAGGAGTTTTATAGTTTTGCATTTTACATTTAGATCTGTGACCCATTTTGAATTAATTTTTATGTAAGTTCTCTATCCAGATTCATTCATGTGAATACCTAATTGTTCTAGCACCATTTGTTAAAAAAAGACTATCTTTGCTCCATTGTATTACCTCTGCTCCTTTGTCAAAGATCAGCTAACTGCATTCATGTGGGTCTATTTCCGGGTTCTGTTCCATTGATCTATTTGTCTGTTGTTTCACTGATATCACCCTGTCTTGGTTACTGCAGGTTTCAAGTAAGTCTTGAAGTGCAGTACAGTGTCAGTCCTCCGACTTTGTTCTTCTTCTTCAATGTTGTATTGACTATTCTAGGTCTTTTGCCTCTCCATTCAAACTTTAGGGTCAGTTTGCTAATATCCACAAAATAACCTGGTGGGATTTCAATTGGAATTGCACTAAATCTATAGATCAAGTTGGGAAGAAAAGACATCTTGACAATATTGAGTCTTTTTATCCATGAACATGGGCTATCCTCATTTATTTAGTTCTTCTTTGCTGTTTTTCATCACAGTTTTGTAGTTTTCCTCATATATATTTGGTTAGATTTACACCTAACTATTTAATTTTGGGGGTGCTAATGCAAATGACAATGTGTAAATGACACTGTGTTTTCAATTTCAAATTCCACTCGTTTATTGCTGGTATATAGGAAAGCAATTGACTTTTGTATATTAACCTTGTATCCTACAACCTTGTTATAATCACTTCTTTGTTCCAGGGTTTTTAGTTTTTTATTCTTTTGGACTTTTTACATAGATAATCATGTTATCTGAAAACAAATTCTTCTTTCCCAACCTGCATACCTTTTACTTCCTTTTTTTGGGGGGCGGGTCAAACTGCATTAGCTAGTACTTCCAGTATGATCTTGAAAAGCAGTGGTGAGAGGGGACACCCTTGCCTTGTTCCTGATCTTAGTGGGAAAGCTTTCAGTTCTACAGCTGTAGATTTTTTATAGATATTCTTTACAAAACTGAGGAAGTTCCCCTTTGTTCCTAGTTTACTGAGAGATTTTTTTTATCATGAATGGGTGCTGTATTTTGTCAAATGCTTTTTCTGCATCTATGATATGATTCCCAAATGATTTTTAATGTAGATATTAATAATAAGGTTAGATCACACTTCTGGGTCTGGTGAGTAGCATATAAAGAAAGATATGTTATAAATGTGTTATGCATCTCTCTTTATCTAACCCACCATATAACTGCCAAACGACAATGGTTGAATATTTACTTAACCTGAGATAACAAAGTTAAAATGAGACAGAAAAGTAGAAACCTTTAAGGAGAAATATAAGAATTCTATCAGAAATACACTAAAAACTAAAGCAAACATTTAAAATTACTATTAAAAGCTTTTCAGATATTAATCACCACCAATATTCCTACCTTTTGGACAAGAAATGACCAAATGATACTAGAAATTTTTTCAAGAACTCATGGAGTGCTTCTAAAATCATATCCTCATAGTGTACCATAAAGAAAGTCTCAACAAATATTAAGAATCAATATCATATAGACATGATCTGTGGTCTCTATTTAACCAGATTAGAAATTAGTAATAAAAAGGAGTCTAAATACCCATGTATTGGGGAATTTGAAATTAGACTTCTAAAAAATTCATGGATCAAAAAAAAGATCATAATGAATGTTTCATTTTACATGTATAAATTTGGGCATTTGTAACCAATCCTCTCCCTCATTTGCTATAGATTAGCAAAAAACCTCTGCTACTTGGCAGAAGTAAAACCTTGAGTATTTGAAGAGAAACATATGCTGCATACGTTGCTCTCCAAAGCGAGATATGTGGCTTTAGACAGACTCACTCTGGCCTTTTCTTAAACCTATCCAAAAAATCTACACATTAACCTAAAATACAAGACTTCATCCTTCCTGCAAGCACAGCTTAGCTTTGGGTTAGCTAAAGTATGCTTAACTTCCCTCCCTGACTTCATGTTTAGTGCATAGGTGGTAAAATTGGTAATGAAGAATAGAAATAAATAGTCAACATTAGGTTATTATGCCTCAAACTGTAGTCTGAGTTTCCTGAGAAAATCTGCTTTTTAAAGTAGCTGAACATGTCTTTCTTCAAATATACCTCTAAGTCCTTAATATTTCAAACACTTCAATTAGTACAGTTTTTTTCACCAAACCAACATGACATCAGATGATATTTAATATCTTTAGAAAAATCCACTTAGCTATGAGTTACAAATGTTTTACTATAAATCCTAAGAAGCACATTCTGTAATAATCTGAAATTATGTCTTCTTTTTACTCTAAAGTGAGTTTACATAGCTCTGGTTGTTACACAGCTAAGAGTTATTTTTAAAATCCCTGCAGGTCTTACCTAGTACACATTCCTAAATAGAAATAAATAATGTTCTTGTCCCTCCAGAGTTTATAATTTATTAAATAATCCTAGACTGGGGTAAAACCCCTCTTCTTCAAAGTTGTAAATCTTTTGATAGTTAAATCAGTCCATGTAAGAGAACAAGCGAAATAGCAAGGTGACAGAAGAGGAAGTAAAACTGAAAAACAACAAACAATTAGACATGACTAATTGGCCACACTGCACCCCATTAATTTTACTTAATGTTCCTATAGTGTTAGAACAAATGACATTAAACAACCAAAAAGTAACACTGTTTCTTGTTCTAAAACTCTCAGGACCCACATACAATAACTAAGGTCTCATCATGTACACTGGTTTGTAGAATGTGGAAAAGATGTGATCATTCTTTCAGAGGTGTTTAAATATCAATAAGTCAATAAGGATTTATTGAAAACATACTGTGCAAAATAGTGTATTAGGCAATGGGGAAAATAAAGGAAAACATAAGACTCTTCTACCTTGAAGTGCTTACAATCTACTTGGGAAGATAAGATTTTCATGAAGAAAGACAGAGGGGGAGGGAGGGACTGAGAAGGAAGACAAGGAGACAGAGAAAGAGAGGCGTAATACAATGTATAAGATTTATGACAAGATATAATTCATTGCTAAATTTTGTAAGAAAGATTAAAAGTGATATGGAAATTCAGGAAAGATGAGAGTTTGTAAAGTTGAAAATATCTTCCCAATCTCTGGAAATTCTTGTACTTTTATGCCCCTGTGAGCAAGGTTATTAAATTCCATTTCATCAGATCTTCAAGTTAAATTTATATATTTAATTCCACCTCTAGTCACACAAGCACTCTTTCCTCTCCCTTCTTTGCCTACTCATCCTTGAGTACTCATTTCTTTTGGAAAGACTGTCTTTCCTTTCCCACCATCATGTATACTTTTTCTTTCTTCCTGGTCTCTCAGATGAACTTCAGCATATGGTATCAGCTACAGATGGATGCTTCAACAGCACCCTGTGCATTCTTTGTCCCAAAAAGGTAATCATAGTAAAACGTGATAAATGCCATGCATCTTTCCTACTAGACCATAAGTTCCAAGACTGCAGATAACACGTTTACCTTTGATTTTTATTCTTTTCCTAGCATCTATTACAGTTCCTGGCTTAATAAGTATCTTCTGAATAAATGAATGTGCAATAATATGTATCCTGTAAAGAGGATGTGGCATATATATACAATGGAATATTAGCCATAAAAAGGAATGAAACTGAGTTATTTGTAGTGAGGTGGATGGACCTAGAGACTGTCATACAGAGTGACGTAAGTCAGAAAGAGAAAAACAAATACCGTATGCTAACACATATATATGGAATCTAAAAAAAAATAAATGGTTCTGAAGAACCGAAGGGTGGGACAGGAATAAAGAGGCAGACATAGAGAATGGACTTGACATGGGGAGGGGAAAGGGTAAGCTGGGACGAAGTGAGAGAGTGGCATGGACTTATATATACTACCACATGTAAAATAGATAGCTAGTGGGAAGCAGCCGCATAGCACAGGGAGATCAGCTCGGTGCTTTGTGACCACCTAGAGGGGTGGGATAGGGAGGATGGGAGGGAGACACAAGAGGGAGGGGATATAGGGATATATGTATAGCTGATTCACTTTGTTATACAGCAGAAACTAACACAACATTGTAAAGCAATTAAACTCTAATAAAGATGTTAAAAAAAATGTTTCCTGGCCTTTAAAGTAAACAATATTCAGAAGAAAATAGCAGTATAGTCTTCTAACATACCATTTGAAGGGCTGAAAGTTCTTCTGTTAGTCGAGAAATCTGTACATTATATTGTTTTCTTGTGTTTGCAACCTGTAAATTAAGATATCTATGAATTATTTAGGTCTACAGTAAAAATAATTAACACCCAATAAAAACATTTAGAATAATAATTTTGATAAAATATAACTTTTAGGGCATAAAGGATAAGCACACGATGTATTAAAGAGTCAAGAATTTATCATAACAGTGGAAGTAAGTGAACAGGATGATGTCTCCTAAAGTGTTTGTCAAATTTTGGTCTTTATGATGGGTTCTCTTTCAATTAAAATTTACCATATTAGAAATGAAAACAGAAAATTTCAAAATATTTACTTATTAATCCCTTTATAAATAATAACTAAAGTCATTACAGGTTAACATAAAAAATACCCTTTTGTGAAAATATGTGTATTTCCCAAAAATTAAAAAAATTTTAGAAAAGTGTTATTAGTTTACATTTTTGAAAATTTCCTTAATGTCTATGGCTTAATAGAAGATAGCTAGACTCTCATATCTATTTCCATGTTCAAGCTGTTGTGTTGTTGCATACCATCAACTTCTGGAAGACAACCCTGCAAAGTCATGAGAGAATGACTGTGAAAAAAGCAAACTGTTTTACTATAATTATGAAAGTAGGTATGATTCTGCAGACCACCTGAACAATACTTTGAGATCTGCTACCACAGAGCAAGTCAGGAGAAAAACTGAAATATACACTAAAAATGTAATTAATAACTTTTAAGGCACTTTTGTTTTATAAACAGAAGAATATTTTTATAGTACACGTCATATTTCAGTGCCACATTACTTTATAAGAAAAACCCTTATTTTAATTAGCAGTTAAATATCTTCAGAAATAGCAGAATTTATGTGTACAGAGTAATTTCAAGAATTAGTCACATCTCCTCAGGGTGGCTCCTAAGACAATATTTTTTTCTAATATCTACTCATGTTTTTAATAAATTTATTTATTTATCTTTGGCTGTGTTGGGTCTTTGTTGCTGTGCGCGGGCTTTCTCTAGTTGTGGTGAGCGGGGGCTACTCTTCGTTGCAGTGTGCGGTCTTCTCATTGTGGTGGCTTCTCTTGTTGTGGAGCACAGGCTCTAGGCGTGTGGGCTTCAGTAGTTGTAGCTCGTGGGCTCTAGAGCTCAGGCTCAGTAGTTGTGGCACACGTACTTAGTTGCTCCGTGGCATGTGGGATCTTCCCAGACCAAGGTTCGAACCTGTGTCCCCAGCATTGGCAGGCAGATTCTTAACCACCGCCACTGGGGAAGTCCCTACTCATGTTTTTAAAAAGACCATGAAGAATATTGATCCTGATGATATATCATCAGTACACATTTATGACCCAAAGGTTTTTGGAAATTTTATAGCATCTTATAAAATGGATTATTTCTCAAACATGATGTAAACCTTGTGTAGAACATTTACAACACTGCTATATATTTTAGTTAATTAAACTAGAGTTATCTTTTGGAAGGCCTGTCTAGCATATTATATGTGGGTCCATTTCCGTTCCATTTTAGGTTATAATTTAATGTAGCTTTTCCTGTGAAAAATTATATTAAAAATCAACCCACCCTAGTTACAGGTCAGTGACAATCACAGTTAGCATTTATTGAGATTTAATGTGTTATGAACTGTCCAGAGTGCTTTATGTGTTATTATCTCATTAATTCTCACAACAACATGATGAAGCAGTTATTATCCCCATTACAGATAAGGAATATTCAAGCTGAAACTAAGTCATGAAGGTTCCTAGAATAAAATAATTTTGGTTCTTATAAGCCCAATCATGTCTGTCTGTCTCTCACATAGTTTTTTAAAAGTGTTCTTTTTAGTATCTAGAAATGATGCAGGTAACATGAGGGCTTATGATCATAATAGTATATATATTTTGAAATCACTTATGTTAATAATTTCATAGATAGTCTTTATGAATATGTAGGAAAGCATATTAATGTAAATATTACAGTAAAAATGAAAACAGGAATTTCTACTTTTGCTAATTCATCTATCTGACAAAATATCAAATTAAAAATTACAACCAAGGCTTTTTGAAGAAGTGGCTGGCTGATTCTAGGTCTGAGGCAAGGAAAGTACAAGATGAGAAATATCATTTATCCAGGAAAACTAGAGAGACAAATTGAGAATAAAAATGAAGACTGATGGCAATGAATCATGAAATAAAAAAATAAAAATGAATCCATCATAACAAACAAAGGGGGCAGGACTCTAGCCCTAACCAAAAAATAACAACTAATAAATGTATAGAAAGATTGACAGAATTAGAATTTCTAATTACCCAATATATTTATTTATTTTAGACAAGGATTATCAATGGATGACAAAACCACTGGATGAAAGATTTTGGTGGAAAAGGATAGCTGCATGGTCTTCAAGTATCTTCCCCAATTATTCATAAAGTATAAAATGGAAAGATCTGGTCTTAACACCTTAATCATGTGGTCAAGCTTAGCATCACCAATGTACAACTGACATTACAGCTTCCTGATGTGATGAAGTGGGATGTAGGTATACATATCACTCTGCCAGAAATGACCTGAATCTAATCAAAACGAAACAGTCACATGAATCCAAACGTGGAATATTTTGAAGGATTCTACAAAGGATTCTTTGTCATATACAAAGGAAGGCAGGGGACTGGGTTAAATTGAGGGAGACTACAGAGACGTGGTAGTCAAATACAATGATGCATAAACATGGATTGGATCCTGAATTTTAAAGACCAAACAGCTATAAACAATATTTTAGGGAAATTCGAGTGTGAATTGAAGTAATGTTGATTTTTTTTAAGACATGGTAATTGTGGTGTGGTTGTGTAGCAAAATGTCCTTTTTCTGGGGAAACAGATGACAAGATGAAGTGTCATGAGGCCTGCAGCCTATGTCTGAATGTTTGGCACAAGGGAAGAGTGTGTATGTAACATAAAGAGAGGTGGAATGGGTGTAGCAAGACACTAAGAGTTTTCTGGGTGAGAGGTAAATAAGTGTTCATTATACAGCTCTTTCCTTTCTATGGGTTTGAAAATTTCTAAAAATAAAAAAAATACAAAATTCACGAGAAACAATTTCTCATAGTGATTGAGAGTAGAGCTCATCGGCAACCCAGTTCTGCTACTTCCTAGAGGTGGAACCCTAAGCAAGTTAGTTAACTACTCTGTTTTTCAGTTTTTTCATCTTTAAAATGGGTTTTTGTGGTTTCTTCCTCCTAAACTCACTTTACACTTTTTAACTTTACCACACCACTTATGAATTAATTCATATCCATACCAGAGGAAAAGGCAAATAAATGTATGTCTTCCCTCTCTCTTTATATGAAAGCAAACTTATATTTCCAAGACAGTTTTAACTTTCATAAGGCTTGCAATTCAAACTAAGAAACAACTCATTGCTTTAACACAAAAAAATAAGATTTAGTCTTGATAATCGAATTGCAAACAACAACACAATTCACAAATCATATAGGTATCTGCATGATGCGATTGAAACAACGCTAGGCTCAGTATAGCAAGGAGAAGGTGTGAGTCTAAGTTCTGGCTTTAATTAGTGTACAATCTTGAGCTAGCCAATACCTCTCATGGGTTTCAGCTTCATTACAAATAAAATAAGAGGTTAAAGCAGATTTCTCTTGTACTCCAGTCCTAAGATACTGCAAGTAACAGTAGGTTTTCTTCTCTTGCTTCTTGTATGTTCTAAGTTTCTTTTTGACCCTTCTTCTTTACATCATACTTCAGGTGTGTTAATCTTCACTATATTCCTAGCCTAAATCTCTCTCCTTCCCACTTGCCCTACCCCCTACCTCTACCTCACCCTGGCACCAATGTTAGGGGCTACTATCATGAGAAGATTTTTATTTGAAATTTAGCACAATTGATACAATCAGCTGACAAATAATTACCTAGGTCCACAAGGCAAAAACTCAGGTGGTATCTACTCTTAAGCTGTGAAATTCTGTAAAATTTTGAATTTTAAATATAATTAAAACCCCCTTACTTCCTTCCTGGTTCTTATGGCAGCATCTTGCACAAGCCGAGAAACTGTTTCTTTCATTTTCTCTATATCTTCTTCTTTTTGCTTCTCCTCAAGCAGAGCCTTCAGAAAATAATAATTTGATGTTATTATAGGTCACATCGTTATTAATAGAGATTATGTAATAAATGGGTAAAAACCTATCCACTAATCACTTTCTTGAAAGCATACCTCTTATGCGAAACTTCTGAGACATCTCCACTTTGAGATGTTGCCTAAGTTATGAATGATATTTATTTTCCTTAACCTCCTCACTGACCTTGTCCTAACTAAAAATTTACTCTTTTCCTTTGATATTTGTTTCAGCCAGTACCATCACTCTTCTAATCTCTACGGCTGGGAATTTAGGATTATTTTTAAATTTTCTTTCTCCTTTATTCCCTATGTAAAATAAATAACCAAATCTAAATATTATATTCTTGGAAAAATCTCTTAGATTTCCCTTTCTTTCCATTATTTGGTTTTATTCAAATTATGTCCCTTGTCACCTCATACCTCCATCACTGTAGACACCACCTACTTCCTCTCCATGAAATTTCTAACCAACCAATCATTTTCACCTAAAAAACCAACCAATCATTTTCACCTAAAAAATACTCTTATAAGCCTAGTTCTGTTGTCAGTCACATCCCATTTCTTTGCTTCCCTGTGGAGCAAAACTCCTCTAAAGTCTGCACTTGCTCATTTCCAAACCTTTCTGTTATGTTCACTCTAATCAGGCTTTCACCGTCCATGATCTCTATACTGCTAACCCATGAGAGTCAATTTTGCATAATTATCTTATTGATCTGTCAAACAGCACTTGAGATAATGGATTACTTTCTTTTCTTCGTTTTACTTTCTATACTTGGCTTTTAGCACACCCTAGTATTGGTTTTCCTCTTAACTCACTGATTATTCCTTTTGAGTCTGCAATGCCGTTTCTTCCTCTTCTCCTGAACCTCTCTATTATTGAACTATCCAAGTCTTAGTCCTTGGTCCTTTTCTCTATCCACATCCACCCCTTGGTGGTCTAATCCAATCTCGCAGTTTTAAATACCATTTATATGCTGAAAAGTCCCAAGTTTACATGTCTAGTTCAAATATCTTCCTGAGCGTGGAACTCCTCCAATTTTAGGTTTGAATGAATCTTTTTTTCTTTTTTTAATAAATATCATTATAGAGTAAGCAGCTCCGTGTTCTGATCCCACTATCTTGCAAAGATACCATACACATTCCTATCTCTGTTTTTGTTGTTTAATAAATTTCCTCCTACTTAAATAGGTAAGCTAGGGAGAAGTAATAGCTGTTTTGATATAACAATCTTGTCATGGAGAATGGGACAACAGGGAAAAGGGAAGTTTCATAAGAAACTATGGTAAGGTTGTGCTTCCTACCTGTTTGTATGATTGGTTAAGAGAACATCTTGGAACAAGCAACTGAAGGTGGGAACCCTCTGGCAATTAAGCAATAAGTCAAGAGGGAACTTAATACTGTAGCCATAAACAGGCAATTTACGGTTCAAGTCCAATTTGTGGACTTGAGACTTGGATGAGAAGACTTAAGGAACAGGAATAAGTATTATTACTACTACCTTCTCTGTCCATTGTGCTCCACACAAAATATTCATCTTTATGACCTGATGTTAAGAATGCTCATAGGCTTTGGAGGAGAGAGAGAAACAATTCTGCCCTGTTCTTAATTTCTCTACTTAACTTAGGAGTTTAGACGAATTCCCAAGCATATTATGTATTTTGTGCCTTTCATCCATTCTACAAGATCACAGAAGGGAATAGTATCTGAAAGGTATAAAAAGCACCTTAGCATTCCCCAGAGCTTAGATTTGGATAATTGTTTCTTTTTTATTTCTGAGTAGCTTCTTACCATGCAACTTATAGCTTGTTTTATTTTTAATAGTTCTCTTGGAAAACCATCTATCATGTAAAAAAGAAAACATAAATAAAACAAAGTATTTCCTTTGTAATCCCCATATGTCCCAGTGGAGTACAATGTATACACTATGAATTCAATAAATATTGATTAAATGAAATAATAATTTAATGATTGCTTCGTAAGGGAGCCAGCAACATTAAAAACATCACTAATCATTACAGAAATGCAAATCAAAACTACAATGAGGTGTCACCTCACACCGGTCAGAATGGCCATCATCAAAAAATCTACAACAATAAATGCTGGAGAGGGTGTGGAGAAAAGGGAACCCTCTTGCACTGCTGGTGGGAATGTGAATTGGTACAGCCACTATGGAAAACAGTATGGAGGTTCCTTAAAAAACTGCAAATAGAACTACCATACGACCCAGCAATCCCCCTACTGGGCATATACCCTGAGAAAACCATAATTCAAAAAGAGTCATGTACCAAAATGTTCATTGCAGCTCTATTTCCAATAGCCAGGAGATGGAAACAACCTAAGTGTCCATCATCGGATGAATGGATAAAGAAGATGTGGCACATATATACAATGGAATATTACTCAGCAATAAAAAGAAACGAAATTGAGCTATTTGTAATGAGGTGGATTGACCTAGAGTCTGTCATACAGAGTGACGTAAGTCAGAAAGAGAAAGACAAATACTGTATACTAACACATATATATGGAATTTAAAAAAAAAATGTCATGAAGAACCTAGGGGTAAGACAGGAATAAAGACAAAGACCTACTAGAGAATGGACTTGAGGATATGGGGAGGGGGAACGGTAAGCTGTGACAAAGTGAGAGAGTGGCATGGACATATATACACTACCAAACACAAAACAGATAGCTAGTGGGAAGCAGCCGCACAGCACAGGGAGATCAGCTCGGTGCTTTGTGACCACCTAGAGGGGTGGGATAGGGAGGGTGGGAGACACAAGAGGGAAGAGATATGGGAACATATGTATATGTATAACTGATTCACTTTGTTATAAAGCAGAAACTAACACACCATTGTAAAGCAATCATACTCCAATAAAGATGTAAAAAAAACCCACAAAACTATTTTGTGACTTCTATAAACTAAATACCATTAAATGAAAGTGGTAAAAGATGTGATATGTGGTAGCATAGTAATCTCAATTATTAGAGGGTTAAAAAAAAAGGAGCAGTGACATGAAGGCTCCTGTTAATAAATCTTTATAGTTAATTTAATTCCTGTCAATTAAGCTTCTGCTCTATTAGAGTAATTGTGTAAGTAATGAAGGCGAAATAAAGATTAATAAGATTCATCTGATTCAAGTGACTAAAATATAGAGTATACATACTGCGGTAAGTACATTAACAGATTTTTTTTAAAAAAGTATAAGACTACAGGGGATGAAGATTAGTTACACAAGGATTGGCGACATAAAAAACATCTAATGGAAGTTTTAGGAGAGGGTTGACATTTTATCATATTTTATGATGTTAAGTCTTAACATCAAGAATGTATCAATAGTATGCCTATTAATGGTGAGCAATTTCATTTTTACGCATTAATTCTGTAGTTACTGAGTCCCTTACTATCAGGTCATATGGGGGAATGTTCAGTATTTCATTATTTTATTTACTATCTATTTATTATTATTTATAAACATGGTTACTAGTTTTCTTACCTGATTTTTTTGAAGGTTAGCTTCTTCTAGGAGTTGCATGCTATTTCTGGCTCTTACAATAGCTTCGTATTTCTCATTTTCTAATTCATAGCACTTTGCTTGTAAGTCTCTGGTCTGTTTTTCCAAATGTATTTTTTCTGCTCTTAATTGGGTAGCTTCTTGGATTGTCACACATAACCTAAAAATTAATAGTAATGTTGAGAAAGTTAAATATTTTCAAAAAGGAGGGAGATAGGAGATTTACAGAGTATCTATTACAGGACAGGCATTATTCCAGTTACTTTCACATGTATCTTCTCATTTGATTCACAGAAAAGTTCTGTAAAGTAGGTTTCATTATTTCCATTTAAAAGAATAACAAACAGAACCAGAGAGCTTAAACATTTAATTAAGGTCATATGAATAATGAGCAGTGGGACTTAGACTGAGCCTAGATATTATGACTCTGATTATGTTACATTTTCTACACTTTCCTACTTATGTTAACTCATACTGTCTTATACAGTTACATGACAGTGTTATAAAGCAAATCCTTAAAGAATAAGTTGTTCTTTCTATTTATATGGTCTTTTTGTCTTTTAGGTTTTTACTTGGCTCCCCTTTACTACTCTCTACCCAGGTAACCCTTGTTAACTTACTAATGTATATCTTTGAATATTTTTCTCCATGTTCACAAAATCATATGATTTTTATATACACACACATATACACATAAATATACATACACAGTATATACACATCAATCCACAGGTTTTTAAACACAATTTTTCATGTTATAAAAATTAAGATCATAGTATATACCCTTTTCTGCACTTGCTTTTTTTATTCAATAACACCTTGTAAAAATCCCTTCAAGCAATACATCCAGAAACTCTTTCCTTTCCTAATCTGACGGATGCAACTTCTCCTCACTGTTAATTTGTATTCACTGTTAATTTGTATCTCCCTAATTACTGGAGAGTTTAGGCATATTTTAAAAGTTTGCTAGCTATGTGAATTGTCTTTCAATTTCCTCCTCATATCCTTTGCCTACTTTTTCCTGATGGCTTATTAACTTTGCTTGTTCTTTTATAAGAACTTTTTGAATATTAAGATATTTAACCCTCAGTCTGTTCTGTACACTGCAAATATTTTTTCCCAAATCTACTTTTTTGTTGTGGCCTATTGACTCTATTTAGGAAATCTTTATTACACTAAAAATGCTCACTTGAATACAGCTAAATTTGACTATTTTTTTCAACATCTGGGATTTCAGTTTTTATAAAGATGATCTCGTTTATCCATAGATGGTTAATGTAAGCTCCTAGATTTCCTCAAAAAAATGTTATGACTTTAATATTTTTACCTGTAAATCTTCAATCAATCTGGAATTTACTTCTGAATGTGCTATAAGACAGGAGTCCAATTTAACTTTCTTCCAGATTGATAGCCAGTTGTATGAGTACCATTAGTAACTGATGAATTGAAATAACCCCTTATATCTAAAATGTGCAAATGTCATGATTTACTTACCAATTGTCACGATTCACTGATCTATTTGTTTAGTCTAGGCCCAAGTCATATTAACTTGATTATAGTGGCTTTATAATATGTTCTGATATGTTCTGGTAAGACAGTTCTTCCCTTGCATTACACATGTTTCTTTGTTTTTTTCCAGGCATTTCTTTTCTAAGTGGTGGCATGAGAAGCCATAATGAACGTAACTGTATTTTCATTGTCACCCTTGCATTTCCCAGCTTTTGCATCACACATTTAGCTCTCCTATTATTTGCCATATTTAGGTTTATTAATGTTGTACCTCTTTCAAAATGGTGATTTATTTTTTCATTACATAAGGTCCCTCTTTATTCTATTTACTGTTTTTCCCATTAAACCCTACCTTATGTAATATTAATATTGTCATTCCTGCTTTCCTTTTGTTTACAGTTGTTAATATTCTCCACTAACACCTTTATTTTAAATTGAAAACAAATCTTCATCTTTCCTTTCTTGATACCTTTGTTCTAGGTCATTTACTCTTCAAGGTATTTTCTAAAATAACACATTACTAGGCTTTAATCAAAATCTGCAGGTCTCTGCTTTCTAATGGAATACAGTCCTCTCATACTGTAATGATTTACGTCATGACATGCTCCACTCCATCTTACTTTGGTTAAAGCACTGTGGTAGAAGATGAAGCAATCTCTACCTCTCCCACAGAGGTACAGGACATCTGGCACTTTACTAGCACAGTTCACCCATTCACTTCACCATAGCCTCTTGGGGGCCAGGCAGAGGAGGTGGACTCATGAAGGGTTTATGCCATCTTCATCTCCCAAGAGTCCATGTGTCTCGACAGGGCAAGCTTTGTTTAGGACTCTGTGAATTCCAATCTTCAGTCAAGGCACTCTGACACTCACCTCCAGGCTTCACACCCACACATGTCAGAAAAAGCCTTGCAACTAAAGGATTTACATGTATTTAACAGTCCATCAGCCACAGCAACCATGTGGCTCTGAAAAGTCACACTGGTGTTAGGGGTGGAGTTATAGGAAAGTAGATTCAGATCATCGCTTCATAATTTAAAGGTTTCCATAATTTTATAACATAAAAGATGTACTACGCCTGTTATTATTCTCATAAAGCACTTCTATATCCTCTACAGCCAAATCTTATATGAATCCTTTCTTTCAACTTACTAAAATTGGGCCAAATTCCCGCTCTATAATAATAGTAACAACAATGATAATAGCAAACACCTGTAAGAACATTCTTTGTGCTAGGTACTTTACATATGTTAAAGAAAACATAATCTTCAACATCTTCAATGATGCTATGAAATAGGTTATAGCATTAGCCTATGAGGTAGGATATGAGATTATATCATATAAATTATGAAGTAGGTTAAATCATTATATTTATTTTATAGATAGAGAAATGGAAGAACAAAAAGGGTAAGCAATGTGCTCAAGGTTATTGATCTAGTTACTGGTGAAGCTGGAGTTTGAACTTAGTCAGTTTGGGTCCAGAGTCAGTGTTCTTAACAAATATGCTATACTGCCAAATAGAAACTTCCACCTAAGGACGTCCACTCTCGCCACTATTATTCAATGCAGTCTTGGAACTCCTAGCCACGGCAATCAGAGAAGGAAAAGAAATAAAAGGAATCCAAATTGGAAAAGAAGAATTAAAAATGTCACTGTTTGCAGATGACATGATACTATAGATAGAAAATCCTAAAGATGCCACCAGAAAACTACTAGAGCTAATAGATGAATTTGGTAAAGTTGCAGGATACAAAATTAATGCACAGAAAACTCTTGCATTCCTATACACTAATGAAGAAAAATCTGAAAGAGAAATTAAGGAAACACTCCCATTTACCATTGCAACAACAAAAAAATAAAATACCTAGGAATAAACCTATCTAAGGAGGTAAAGGACATGTACTCAGAAAACTATAGGATACTGATGAAAGAAAGCAAAGATGACACAAACAGATGGAGAGATATACCATGTTCTTAGATTGGAAGAATCAACAGTGTGAAAATGACTATACCACCCAAGGCAATCTACAGATTCAATGCAATCCCTATCAAATTACCAACAGCATTTTTCACCGAACTAGAACAAAAGATTTTACAATTTGTATGGAAACACAAAAGACCCCAAATAGCCAAAGCAATCTTGAGAAAGAAAAACGGAGCTGGAGGGATCAGGCTCCCTGACTTCAGGCTATACTGAAGCCAGAAGCTACACAAAGCTATACAAAGCCAAAGTAATCAAAACAGCATGGTACTGGCACAAAAACAGAAATATAGATCAATGGAACAGGATAGAAAGCCCAGAGATAAACCCACGCACCTATGGTCTCCTAATCTATGACAAAGGAGGCAAGAATATACAATGGAGAAAAGACAGTCTCTTCAATAAGTGGTGCTGGGAAACTGGACAGTTACATGTAAAAGAATAAAACTAGAACACTCCCTAACACCACACACAAAAATAAACTCAAAATGAAATAAAGACCTAAATGTAAGACCAGACACTATAAAACGCTCACAGGAAAACAGGGAAGAACATTCTTTGACATAAGTCACAGCAAGATCTTTTTTCACCTACCTCCTAGAGTAGAAAATAAAAACAAAAATAAACAAATGGGACCTAATGAAACTTAAAAGCTTTTGCACAGCAAAGAAAACCATAAACGAGATGAAAAGACAACCCTCAGAATGGGAGACAATATTTGCAAATGAAGCAGCTGACAAGGGATTAATCTCCAAAGCATACAAACAACTCATGCAGCTCAATATCAAAAAAACAAACAACCCAATCAAAAAACGGGCAGAAGACCTAAATAGACATTTCTCCAAAGAAGACGTACAGGTAGCCAAGAGGCACATGAAAAAACGCTCAACATCACTAATTATTAGAGAAATGCAGATCAAAACTACAATGAGGTATCACCTCACACCGGTCAGAATGGCCATCATCAAAAAATCTACATACAATACAGGCTGGAGAGGGAGTGGAGAAAAGGGAAGGAACCCTCTTGCACTGTTGGTGGGAATGTAAATTAATACAACCACTGTGGAAAACAGTATGGAGGTTCCTTAAAAAACCAAAACTAGAACTACCATATGGCCCAGCAATCCCACTACTGGGCATATACCCTGAGAAAACCATAATTCAAAAAGGCACATGCACCCGAATGTTCATTGCAACACTATTTACAAAAGCCAGGTCATGGAAACAACCTAAATGTTCATTGATAGATGAATGGATAAAGAAGATGTGGTACATATATATACAGTGGAATATTACTCAGTCATAAAAAGGAACAAAACTGGGTCATTTGGAGAGATGTGGATGGACCTAGAGTCTGTCATACAGAGTGAATTAAGTCAGAAAGAGAAAACACAAATATCATATATTAACTCATACATGTGGAATCTAGAAAATGGTACAGATGAACCTATTTGCAGGGCAGGAATAGAGACACAGATGTAGAGAATGGACGTGTGGACATGGTGGGGGGAAGAGGGGGATGGATGAACTGGGAGATTGGGATTGACATATAAACACTACTATGTGTAAAACAGATAACTAGTGGGAACCTGCTGTATTGTGCAGGGAGCTCAGCTTAGTGCTCTGTGGTGACCTAGATGGGTGGGATTGGGGGTGGGGTGGGAGGGAGGTCCAAGAGAGGGAATATATGTATACATATAGCTGATTCATACAGGAGAAACTAAAACAACATTGTAAAGTGACTATACCCCAATGAGGAAAAAAAAAAGAAACTTCCACCTAAATTACAATTCAGATCTATGTATCTATCTATAACTATATAGCAAGGCGCTGTCATTTCAAGTTAAGTTGGTGGTGAGAAAACATAACAAAACCCAGAGTACTGAAGGAAAGTTTGCATATTGAACATTATCACCTGCCAGACTCTTTCTTCAGGTTTTGGAATACACTCAGGCTTGTGCACTTCCATTCCCAGCCCACGTCAAAAGACTGATGGATCCTACTCTGGAGAAATTGGCTCAAGAAACAGCACCCTCAGATTCTGATGTCTGGGGACTGCCCAAGGAAAAAGCCAGCTCACTGCCTAAACATAATATAGTAAGTTTGCCAGACTATAAGCCCACCTATGCATACCTACCTACCTGTCTACTTTTTGGTGTCTTACTTTTTAAAAAAATTGAGATATAATTGACATACAACATTACAGTCAACCCCCATATCTGTGGTTTCCACATTACAGGATTCAATCAACCAGAATGAAAATATTAAAAAAAAATTTCCGAAAAGTAAAACTTAAATTTGCTGTGCACCGGCAACTATTTACATAGCATTTATATTGTATTAGTAATCTAGACATGATTTAAAGTATACAGGAGGAGGGGCTTCCCTGGAGGCGCAGTGGTTGAGAGTCCGCCTGCCGATGTAGGGGACATGGGTTCGTGCCCTGGTCTGGGAAGATCCCACATGCCGCGGAGCAGCTGGGCCCATGAGCCATGGCCGCTGAGCCTGCGGGTCCGGAGTCTGTGCTCCCCAACGGGAGAGGCCACAACAGTGAGAAGCCCGCGTACCGCCAAAAAAAAAAAAGTATACAGGAGGATGTGCACACGTTATATACAAACACTGTATCATTTTATATAAGGGACTTGAACATCCACGGATTTTGGTATCCACAGGGGTCTTGGATCCAAAACCCAGTGGATACTGAGGGACAATTGTGTATTAGTTTCAGGTGTAAACATAATAATTCAGTATTTGCATATATTTTGAAATAATCACCACAATAAGTCAAGTTGATATCACCACATATATACAATTACAATTTTTTTTCTTGTGATGAGAACTTTTAAGATCTATTCTCTTAGCAACTTTCAAATATATAATACTGTATTATTAACTACTGTCACCATGCTGTATATTACATCCCCGTGATTCATTTCTTTTATAGCTGGAAGTATGCACCTTTTGACCACCTTCATCTATTTCACCCACCCCTCCCCACTCCCTGCCTCTGGCAACCATCAATCTGTTCTCTGTATCTGCAAATTTGATTTTTAAAAACATGGAATGTTTCATGGATTTGAGTGTGGGTCATGCTAATTTTCTTTGTATATTCCAGTTTTTAGTATATGTGCTGGTGAAGCAGGCACTGTGGTGTCTTATTTTTAAATATCAATGGGTAGAAAGGATCATCAAGCCTTTGGAAGGAAGACAGACAGGCACAAAGAAAAAAGGAATGTTAGAGAAATCAGAGACAATGCAGATGGCAGAATAAAACCTTAAAAATATTTTAATATATTTTACTAAGAGATGATATAACATTTATACTAAGATACTATAGAAAAAGAAACATTCAGAGGATAAGAAATAGCTCTTTAAAAAATTTATGATAGCTAAAATAAAATATTCAACAAACGGTTAGTTAGAAGAAAATTTAAAGGAACCCCCAAGAAAGGAGAAAATAAATGAAGAAATGGAAAATGGGAGAGAAAAAACAGGAAAATTAGGGAATCAATCCATTAGATCCAATATCCAGCTAATATTATGTTAAAAGAAAAAATGAAAAAACAGAGAAAAAAAATTATTCCACAGAAAATCCCGAAAATATTGCCAGAAGTGAAGAACATGAATTTCTATATTGAAATGTCCCCAGTAAAATGAGTGAAGATGAATTCTTACTAAATGTGCACATCTGCAATTGTAGAATATTAACTGTGGAGGTCGTGGGTGGATGATCCCACAAGTCGCTGGGACGGGGTCCACGGGGGTGGGGTAACAGGTCAAACACACAAAGCAGGAATTTTGAATGACAAAGGAATTTTTTTTTCTGTAGCTGGAAGCTAGATAATATGAGGAAAATGTCAACGTTTTAAGGAAAAATGATTTAAAACCTAGGATTTCCAACCTAGGATTCATTACTCACCCAAACTATCACCTTTAAAGGTAGGATAAAGATATTTCTAAACAATGCCTTAAAAAAATGTACCTTCCATGTGTACTCAGGAAGCTGAGGGAGAATGGTATCCGTTAAAATGGGAGCGGGGAGGTGGAGACAACAAATCACAACAAGGAAAGAACAATGGTTCGAATTATTAGTCTTATTGGCATATTCTTACTTTG
Organism: Delphinapterus leucas; assembly: GCF_059928025.1. Classification (NCBI taxonomy): domain Eukaryota; kingdom Metazoa; phylum Chordata; class Mammalia; order Artiodactyla; family Monodontidae; genus Delphinapterus; species Delphinapterus leucas. Next base: position 13,286,784 of record NC_143133.1, on the reverse strand, counting down.
AAAGAAACACCAAATTAAAAAATATAAAGAGGTAGTTTAAAGCAATTCTATTCATTTCACTCTGACCTTATTCAACAGAGCATATACAAATCAGCAGTCTTCCCCAGAGAACTGGCGTTCCCTGGAGATAATTCCCAGTACCCGTGAATCATGTAAAAAGCAGGGAGGCAGAGGCCTTTTTTTGGAAGATGGGAGAAAATGATTTATGCTTCTTAGGTGTTTGTGGCATCTGAAAGGATCACAAATAATAATTTTATAAATAAATAATAAATATAATTTTAGTAACTCAAATAGTAAGTATTTACGGAGGCCAAAGTGTCTTTGAGTTTATGGAACAAAGATGACCATTAAAAACATAGCTTTTCCATAGCTGGTAGTTCCATTAAACAGGACATATTCACACTTAAAACACTGGCTGAACATTGCTTATAGACATATATCAACTACACTAATAGTTCTGCTTTCTCTTATATAAAAATACAAGAGTTTTTTTAACTTTAAAATATAACTTTTTAAAATCATAATAGAAACAACATTAATTTAATAGCTCCAAAAGACAGCCAATGTAAAAATTTTCTTCTCAAAGGCAGCTAGCTGAATACTGAACTTTAAAAAATATCCTTAGATTTTCTTACGTATGCAGTAATCTCTTTTTAGGAAGCTTTTAGTTAGGTTATATTATAACTTTATATTAAAAGCAGAAAAAAAACAACAAAAATCTCAGAGCCTTCAGTAGTAAAAAGACAACTTAAAGCATCTATGAACAACTTGATTCCTTATGAAATACTATCAGAATCAAAGGAACTGAAATTTACATATTCAGATTTCACTATTTCAAGTCTCTAGCATTTATTTTCGTAGCACATAATGCTACTAAAATAACAAATGAAAAAACTACAACCACAGACTTTTCTCTAAGGTTAACAAAAAAGTTCAAGAAAGCAGTCAAATAATCATTCAACTGTTGAAAAGTTTAGAAAAATGCAAAACAAAACCCAAAAAACCCTAGCACTTAAAAATTAGAACATCTTCCATCAGAATCTCAAGTTAGCAGTTAAAATCAATTAGTTCTGAACCCACTGTGAGCAAAGAAATTAGTTTTATTAGCATTTTGGAGAAAAGAAACAGAAGCTCAAAGACACTAATTTTTTTCTGAACAAACAGTATTAGCCATGGATCTGTGACTAGAACTGAGATCTCAATTTTTGATGTCCTCAGATCAGTAGACTATTTCTGAGTGTAACAGATTCCAATCATACAGAGTAGATTTTTCAGCTATAAACCATAATATGATTTTATGTGCTGTAGTCACTGCATCTTTAATAGATTACAAATGACAATCTTCAAGTTCCTTAAGGGAATATCCAACAAGGGCTAGAAAACAACAACAAAAAATTCTAGAATGAACATCTGCATTAAGACAGCAATTAAAGACAAAGTTACAGAATATACTTAACAAGTAGCTCAGACCTTCAAAGGTAACTGAAAATTTTTGTTCCATAAGACTCCAGGAAAAACATCTATAACGATTTCTCAAGTATTTCTCAGTAAGAAATGATTTTTCTATATAATTTTTACCCAACTTCGCTATTTTTTTTTCTGCTTTAAGATGAAAAGAACATTTCTGACTTTGGGATTAACTAAACTTGACTATTACTGTTTTTGAGAAAAGGCAAAGACAAAAATGATCTTTCAGTATATGTTCAAAACACATGTTCAATCTTTTGAATATGATTTTTTTAATAATGTCCAGCAAACCAGATTTTAAACCTATGATTATAGTTTGTTTAGCATTTATAAAATATATATTCTAGACGATATCATAAATCATAAACAAACTCTAATGTGGAATAACTTTTGAAGCTTATAGACAAAGCTAGATGTATTCAGCAGTTTACCTTGTTTCTGATTGTTTTATACTAGATTGTAATTGCTGTAAGCGCCTATCTGATGCTTCCTCTCTTCCTTGGGCAGACACCATATACTCCTCCTAGAAAATAAAGAAACTGGATGTTTACTTTTAGTTTGTAAAAATTCAATACATCATTAAACAGCATAAAGAAAACAGCTCACTCTGTAAAGTTATTATATTGCTAGAATTTCTTATTTAAGTTTAAAGCAATATCACTTTGGAAACAAACCATGCATATTAAAAAAGGGGGAGGAGAACCTCACTATCAATTCTGTATTAGTAAAACAATAATCAAAACAGCCACTGCATATGGATTTCTATCAATATTCCAACTATTTCTATAGCACAAGTCTAAAAAAATGCAGGGATTTGTTGCAGATAATCTGCCCTCAGAATATGTTCTCTTAGCTAGGTTATGCTGCATTCCGTTATACTCATAGGATATTTCTACTTTAAATAGTGACGCTTTAAAATAAATTAATAGGTTTTATTTGTATCATCTCAAAAAAACCTTGCTACAGTGGATTTATTACCATGAAACATCCTAGGTTTTAGTGCCTTTGTTGTCATATAGTATATGTGCATACTTTATAAATCCAGTCAAGTCTTTTAAGGTATTGACAAGAGAAAAGAAAACATAAATTATGTACATGTATTATTTCATATTTACAACTCCTGTTGCTCTTAATTTCTTCCTATATCTGAGTTGTCACCTGGTGTCATTTCCTTTCAGTCTAAAGAATTTCCTTCAACAGTTTTTGAAGGACAGCTCTACTAAGCGACAAAATTTCCCAGTTTTTCTTTACCTGAAAATGCCTTTATTTTGCCCTCATTTTTGAAGTACAGTTCCACTGGACATACAATTATTTATTTATTTATCTATCTATCTATCTATCTTTGGCTGCGTTGGATCTTCGTTGCTGCACGCAGGCTTTCTCCAGTTGCAGTGAGCAGGGGCTACTCTTTGTTGCAGTGCATGGGCTTCTCATTGTGGTGGCTTCTCTTGTTGTGGAGCACAGGCTCTAGGCACGTGGGCTTCAGCAGTTGCAGAGCATGGGCTCAGTGGTTGTGGCTCTCAGGCCCTGGAGCATGCAGGCTTCAGCAGTGGTGGCGTGTGGGCTCAGTAGTTGTGGCGCACGGGCTCCAGGGTGTGGGCTCAGTAGTTGTGGCTCGGGCTCTAGAGCACAGGCTCAGTAGTTGTGGCACACGGGCTGAGTTGCTCTGCAGCATGTGGGATCTTCCTGGACCAAAGACTGAACCTGTGTCCCCTCCACTGGCAGGCGGGTTCTTGACCACTGTGCCACCAGGGAAGTTCCTGGACACAGAATTCTTAATGAGCATTTTTTTCCGTCAGCACTTCAAATATATTGCTTCAGTGTTTTCTGCTTCCACAATTTTTTGATGAGAGGTCAGCCTTTATTCTTATCTCTGTTCCCTGTTCATATCATTTTTCTGTTGGTGCTTTCAAGTTTTCTCTTTATAATTGGCTGTCAGTGTTGTCATGATGTGTTTAAAGTGATTTTCTTTGTGTTTATTGTACTAAGGGTTCACTGAGTTTCTTGGATTTGCTAATGTTTTCCACCAAATTTTGGAAGTTTTCAGTCATTATTTCTTTAAACATCTTTTCTGCCCCCTACTTCTGCAATTCCAATTACACTTCGATTGGCTTGCTTCATATTGTTCCACAGATTTCTGAGGTCCTGTTCATTTTTCTTTCATCTTTTAAACTCTATTCTTTGAACAGGAAAATTTCTATTGATCTGTTTTAAAGTTCATTGATTATTTCTTCTGCTCATTCCAATTAATTTTTGAGCCCATCTAATGAAATTTTTATTTGGGTTGCTGTACTTTTAAACTCTAGAATTTCTATTTTTAAAATTATTTTCTAGCTCTCAAACATTCTCTATCCATTCCTTCACTAAAATCTTATTTTACTCTAATTTAAAAATAGATTTTCTTTAATTCCGTGAACATGTTTATAATAGCTTATTTGAAGCCTTTCTTTGCCCGCTAAATCCAACAGCTAAATCCAAACTCAATGAAAATGAGTTTCTATCAACTTCTTCTTCCTCCCCCTCCCCCACCAATCATACTTTAGTGTCTAGTAAGTTTTGATTGAAAACTGGAAATAAAGATAACGAATCACAGTTTCTCTGGATTCTGTTTTGTTTTTTCGAAGATTATTAGCTTTTTTTGTTCAGTTAGTCAATTATCTTACCTAGACTCAAACTCTGAAGTGTGTCCCCTACAGTGTACAGCAGCTGGCATCTGTGATGAGTTCCTATTTCTTTCCACTGTTGCTCTTCTAACTAGGCTCCCAGGGAACTCACTGTGCCTGCATAATTTGAGGATCCGTCAAGATTTGGGCAGAGGTAGGGCTCATCCTCTTTGTGGCTTTGTTCTCTTACAGATTCCCCTGTGATTTCCAGCTTTAATAATTAGATCCATCTAAATCTAAAGCCTGACCTTTCCTTGACACCCTCTTGAAACTTCCCCATTACATGTGAAAAGAACCAGTCTTTTATGCCAATAACACAAAATGTAGTATTAAACAAAACGTAGTATTAAATACTCCTTTTCCATCTACATATAACCAACTAACTAAAACTTGATCTTACATTAACATGCATTTCAGTAATGACGTGTTTAGGGATGATTATGATATTGTGATGTTTATTGACTTAGGGTACAGTGAATAGAAATAAAGTTATTTCCAATGTTACAATTTAGCTTCCTAATTTCATATTTCATATTTTGAGGACAATAAAATGATTAATTAATTTTCCAGCAATCCTCTTTAACACCTAATCCAAAACAGATCAACAATAAAATACATAGAAAACAAAGCTACAGACATCTGCATCCAGTTGTCTTAGAAAAAGGAAGATACCTTCTTTTGCATCTGTCCTTGAAGATCTTCCGTCACTTTAGTTAACTCTTCCACTTTTGCTGCTGCAACTCTCAGATCTAACTTGGCTTGCCTAAAGTGCAAAGTAAATCAACAAACACTGTTTTCATAGACCATACAAATTTTTTAAATTAGAAATCTAAATTTAGCAAAATCAGTACCAGCCACGATACACCTAAAAATGAATGTAAGGGATAAATACTGAAAGATCCCTTTATGTCAAAGAGTGTGAAGAAGAAAAAATATAGCTGCAGGGATGAGTACAAAGTGGGAATCATTAATACTTTATTTGGATAAATTATGCTTTATACTCAAATAATTCAATAGATTTCATGAAGAACTTTATCATCTTGATAAATTACCTAACAAGAATGTCAGTGCATTAAGTAGAATATAGTTATGTCTAAAATTTCCTGAACAGAGTTAGTGAAATATCGCTGATTGGCCTTTCTATGAAAATGAACCTAAGTTTCAACACCTTGATCATTCCTTAAACACCAGAAGTATGTATTATATAATCACTTAACATAATGAACTGAAACATTTGTCACAAGATGGTCTAATATTTACTTTCTTCTGAGACTGAAGCTGCAAAGGACAAAAAGGACAAGTTTTTGAATGTTCTAATACTATCAAATAAGTTTCAATATCTTCTTGACTCCCCATAGAAAACGATTTTAGAATAAAAAAATAAGACTTTCTGAAACAGAAAAAAAGAGTTTTAATATTATACCAATTAAATACTACGTGTAAATACAGAACATGTGGATTACGGGAAAAAAAACATACAGTTTTAGGAAGGAAGGTACTTTAGTGTAGGAACTGCCCATACTTGTTTCCTAATTATATTTTATGTATGTATTATAAATATAAATCATATTAGTGCTGTTGAACCTAAAGAAATTATTTGATGCAAAACTCACAGCAAATGTTACTTCACTACTTTTGACTCTAACAATATTTATAATTCCATAATTGGTTAGCATAAAAACAACAGGAAATAAAAATCTAATAGCTAAAATGTATCAGGTAGTTATTAGGTTCCAGGAACTGTCCTAAACGCTTTGTAGACATCGTTTCACTTAACACAATACCTGTAAATAAGTACTATTATTATATCAAACTGAAGTCAAGAGAGTGAGGGTGACAGGTTTGCCAACTTGCCCAAGGATTCACAAACAAGAATGAAATTGATATTTAAACCAAATCCTCTATGATATACTGTCTACCAGAAAAAGTGATACCAATAATATTTCATAAGATTAAGCACTTAAGAATATGCTTTGCTTTAAATGAATCCAATTTATAAAAATCTGAGTTTATTAGACATTAATTTTTTCTACTTGCAAAATGATTCACCAAATGACAAAACAAAAACAAAAACAACTCCAAAACCACCTTACACGAATGCATGTAAAATCTAAGCTTAGAGACAATTTCAGGAGTGCATCTACTACATGAATCAATCAACAAATCTACCAGTTATAAAATTCCATATATTCTAAAAAGAAAAACTTAAGGAGTAAGATTTTATATAGTAATGACAAAACTGAGCAACTTCTGAATAAGCATAGCACCCACTCTGACTTGGCTTTCTTGCCTTGAGAAAGAGGATAATAATGCTTATTCTACTTATGTCATGGGGTTGCTGAAAACCTCAAAATAGATAATGTACATTAAAGTGCACTGTTAAGTGTAAACAAATGTAAGATCAGAGCATGATTAAAGAAAAAAATTGTTAGAGCCACAGTGGGAATGAGGTGCAATATGGGAGAATCCTAGGGTCAGGAACCCAGTTCTGTCACTAACCAGTGATATAGCTTAATGCAATTCACTTGACCACAAGACTGTCTCAGTGGTCTCATCTCAAACAACAGGGAAGTGGAGAAGATAATCTGCCCAAACAAAAACTCTATAGTAGATGGTTTTCTGATTTCTATCTAATCTGCCTAACGATTCTACTTCTAAATTGTCCCTCAGTTGTGTAATCCATTTCCACTTCCATGGCCCAACCACTGGCCTCATCATTATTTCCCAGGATTATTCCAATAGATTCCAAACTGATCTCTTTACTGCTGGTATCCTCTTTAATTCATCCTCTATAATGCATCCTACCTGGAAAAAAAAAAAAAGTTATCTGATGATAAAAAAATTCTTTTTTTAAAAACAATTTATTTTTTGGCTGCAATGGGACTTCGCTGCTACATGTGAGCTTTCTCTAGTTGCGGTGAATGGAGGCTACTCTTCGTTGCAGTGCGCGGGCTTCTCATTGCGGTGGCTTCTCTTGTTGCGGAGCATGGACTCTAGGCGCGCGGGCTCCGTAGTTGTGGCTCACGGGCTCTAGAGTGCAGGCTGAGCAGCTGTAGCTCATGGGCTTAGTTGCTCCACAGCATGTGGGATCTTCTTGGACAAGGGCTCAAACCTGTGTCCCCTGCATTGGAAGGTGGATTCTTAACCACTGTGCCACCAGGGAAGCCCACTGGTGATAAAAATCCTTATTTATTAATGATTTCTGGATTCCCCACTTCTTTGGGAATATAATCAACACTCCTCAGTGTGGCATATAGTTAGTCATCATCTGGCTTCAAAGAGTCTCATCTCTTGCTAATTCCCCTCATGTAATTTATATTCCTGGTATAACAGACGACTAACTCCCTGTTTCTGAAACACAGCCTTGCCTATTTTTTTCACATGTTTGACTTGACTAGCCTCCTTCTGCTTTTTCTGATAAATTCCTCAACAATCTTAAAGACTAACCTCAAAAATCTCATTTGAAGTCTTCTCTAACTTCTCTTAGGCAAAAGACCTTATAATACCAGCCCCCATGATTCATAATACTTTATACATTTTTAACAGATACTCATCTCATGGAACTGTGAGTTTATGAAAAATAATATGGAATGTAAGATCATTAAAGGCAAGGATCACATTTTATTAAATTTTAAATCCTCAGGGATAGCGCAGTACCTGGCATATAGTAGACAAGTAAATACATCATAAGTGAATGAAAGAAAGCACAAGAGGAAAAGAGAGAGACAGAAAGTCATGGGTATAACTATGTCTTCGTACTTTGCTTAGATCTTACATATCCAATTTTTTATTCATGTGCGGAAATCCTAAAATAATAATTTTGTGAACAATTCTTCAAAATATATCTTGTTTGAAACAGAATCTTTCATTTGAAACAGAATCTCTCTCCTACATAAGAAATAAGAAATTCAGGCACTGGTCTTAACACTTGTTTTTTATAAGTTATTAAAAAGAAGAATATTCTGAAAGCACTTAAGTTATTATATTACATTCCCTAAAACACACAAAGAACTATGTTTTGGGGGAAAATATGCAGTAGTTTTATATATACTTATTTATTCCTACATTGTTCCACAAGATAGAAAAGAAATAAATAGTTCCTTATATCTACTTCTAGCATGAAATACTGAAACATATTCTAGAATAAAAGCTGTATCCTCCTACACCTGGCTCTACCACCACAGAAGGCCATGTGAACTGAGCCAATCACTTAACTTCTCTAAGGCTCAGAATTGCAGCCATAAACTGGAGATAAAAACAATTTTCCTGTACAGCTCACAGAATTATCATAAAGTTCAAATAAGCTAATGCATATTACATTACTTTATAAACTTTATCATAGTTTTCACAAATGTAAGCTATCATCATAATCTTGCTTCTTTTTAGATTTTGAGTTGTCAGGAATGGTGTGGTATTGCATAAATTTACAGCTGGATTGAGAAAGCTTGGGGGATGCCTGAATATCTGGCCTTGACTCTGGGCCAAAAAATGAAAAGTGAGATTTATGGTGTGCTGCTTAGAGTCTGAATCTTCTCTGGTAATGCTCACACAGGATCTGCTTACTAATGGCTTTCACCTGGTATAACTGGTTAGAAAGCCAGGCTGGACTATGTGAACAGAGGGGCAAAAAACTTTCTCTAAGCTTTCCTGAAGCCAAGATTCATTGTACACATCTTGGTGATTCAACCAGGAGACAAAGAATGTCTTTGTATGCAGAAAGACCATAGAGTACTTGTGTCTGGATGTCCTCCTATGCTTCCCTATGCTCTTTTTCTTACTGCACAACATACTTTGCCTGTAAATAGAAGCCTTATGGGAGTATGCTCTGTGAAGTCTTGTGAGTCATTTCAAATATTCAAACTTGTAAAATTTTTAAAGTTGTCAACAAAAATAATTCTAATTTTATTTTATGAAGGAACTTTAATAACTATATATTTATACTATCTTACGTGGAAATGTTTTAGACATATGTGTGCTTATGTACATAATACTGTTATAAAGGTCAAAACCTGTTTTCATTAAAAAAATTTGATAGATAGCCTCATATACCAGAGGGCAGACAGCAGAAGCAAGAAGAACTACAATTCTGCAGCCTGTGGAAGGAAAACCACATTCACCAAAAGACAGACAAAATGAAAAGGCAGAGGACTATGTACCAGATGAAGGAATAAGATTAAACCCCAGAAAAACAACTAAATGAAGTGGAGATAGGCAACCTTCCTGCAAAAGAATTCAGAATAATGATAGTGAAGATGATCCAGGACCTTGGAAAAAGAATGGAGGCAAAGATCGAGAAGATGCAAGAAATGTTTAACAAAGACCTAGAAGAATTAAAGAACAAGCACTTAAAAGAACTAAAAGACAAACAAACAGAGATGAACAATACAATAACTGAAATGAAATCTATACTAGAAGGAATCAATAGCAGAATAACTGAGGCAGAAGAATGGATAAGTGACCTAGAAGACAGATTGGTGGAATTCACTACCACGGAACAGAATAAAGAAAAAAGAATGAAAAGAAATGAAGACAGCCTAAGAGACCTCTGGGACAACATTAAATGCAACAACATTCGCATTACAGGGGTCCCAGAAGGAGAAGAGAGAGAGAAAGGACCTGAGAAAATATTTGAACAGATTATAGTTGAAAACTTCCCTAACATGGGAAAGGAAACAGTCACCCAAGCCCAGGAAGCACAGAGAATCCCAGGCAATATAAACCCAAACAGAAACACGCTGAGACACATAGTAATCAAACTGACAAAAATTAAAGACAAAGAAAAATTACTGAAAGCAATAATGGAAAAATGACAACATACAAGGGAACTCCCATAAGGTTAACAGCTGATTTCTCAGCAGAAACTCTACAAGCCAGAAGGGAGTGGCACAATGTATTTAAAGTGATGAAAGGGAAGAACCTACAACCAAGATTACTCTACCCGGCAAGGATCTCTTTCAGATTTGACAGAGAAATCAAAAGCTTTACAGAGAAGCAAAGGCTTAAGAGAATTCAGCCACACCAAACCAGCTCTACAACAAATGCTAAAGGAAATTCTCTAAGTGGGAAACACAAGAGAAGAAAAGACCGTACAAAAACAAACCCATAACAGCTAAGAAAATGGTAATAGGAACATACATATTGAAAATTACCTTAAACATGAATGGATTAAATGCTCCAACCAAAAGACACAGGCTTGCTGAATAGATACGAAAACAAGACCCATATATATGCTGTCTACAAAAGACCCACTTCAGACCTAGGGACACATACAGACTGAAAGTGAGGGGATGGAAAAAGATATTCCATGCTAATGGAAATCAAAAGAAAGCTGGAGTAGCAATACTAATCTCAGATAAAATAGACTTTAAAATAAAGAATGTTACGAGACAAGGAAGGACACTACATAATGATCAGAGGATCAATTCAAGAAGAAGATATAACAATTATAAATACATATGCACCCAACATAGGAGCACCTCAATATATAAGGCCACTGCTAACAGCTATAAAAAAGGAAATTGACAGTAACACAATAAAAGTGGGGGACTTTAACACCTCACTTACACCAGTGGACAGATCATCCAGACAGAAAATTAACTAGGGACACAAGCTTTAAATGACATAATAGAGAAGATAGATTTAATTGACATCTATATGACATTCCATCCAAAAACAGATTACACTTTCTTCTCAACTGCACATGGAACATTCTCCAGGATAGATTACATCTTGGGTCACAAATCAAGCCTCCTCAGTAAATTTAAGAAACCTGAAATCATATCAAGCATCTTTTGTGACCACAACGCTATGAGATTAGAATTACAGGGAAAAAAAGTAAAAAACACAAACACATTGAGGCTAAACAATACGTTACTGAATAACCAAGAGATCACTGAAGAAATCAAAGAGGAAATCAAAAAATACCTAGAGACAAATAACAAAGAAAACACGACCATCAAAACCTATGGGATACAGCAAAAGGAGTTCTAAAAGGAAAGTTTATAGCAATATAATCCTACCTCAAGAAACAAGAAAAGTCTCAAATAAACAACCTAACCTTACACCTAAAGGAACTAGAGAAAGAAGAACAAACAAAACCCAAAGTTAGTAGAAGGAAAGAAATCATTAAGATCAGAGCAGAAATAAATGAAATAGAAATAAAGTAAACAATAGCGAAGATCAATAAAGTTAAAATCTGTTTTTTTGAGAAGATAAACAAAATCGATAAACCTTTAGTTAGACTCATAAGAAAAAGAGAGAGGACTCAAATCAATAAAATCAGAAATGAAAAGGAGAAGTTACAGTGGACACCGCAGAAAACAGATCATCATAAGAGACTACTACAAGCAACTCTATGCCAATAAAATGGACAACCTGGAAGAAATGGACAAATTCTTAGCAAGGTATAATCTTCCAAGACTGAACCAGGAGGAAATAGAAAATATGAACAGACTAATCACTAGTAATGAAATTGAAACTGTGACTAAAAATCTTCCAACAAACAAAAGTCCAGGACCAGATGGCTTCACAGGTGAATTCTATCAAACATTAAGAGAAGAGCTAACACTTATCCTCCTCAAACTCTTCCGAAAAATTGTAGACGAAAGAACACTCCCAAACTCATTCTGAGGCCACCATCACCCTGATACCAAAACCAGACAGAGATATTACAAAAAAAGAAAATTACAGACCCAAAACACTGATGAATATAGATGCAAAAATACTCAACAAAACACTAGCAAACAGAATCCAACAACACATTAAAAGGCTCATACACCATGATCAAGTGGGATTTATCCCAGGGATGCAAGGATTCTTCAATATATACAAATCAATCAATGTGATACACCATATTAACAAACTGAAGGATAAAAACCATATGATCATCTCAATAGATGCAGAAAAAGCTTTTGACAAAATTCAACACCCATTTATGATAAAAACTCTCCAGAAAGTGGGCATAGAGGGAAACTACCTCACCATAATAAAGGTCATATACGACAAATCCACAGCAAGCATCATTCTCAATGGTGAAAAACTGAAAGCATTTCCTCTAAGATCAGGAAAAAGACAAGGATGTCCACTCTCACTGCTATTATTCAACATAGTTTTGGAAGTCCTAGCAATCAGAAAAGAAAAAGAAATAAAAGGAATACAAATTGGAAAAGAAGAAGTAAAACTGTCACTCTTTGCAGACGACATGATACGATACAGACAGAATCCTAAAGATGGCAACAGAAAACTACTAGAGCTAATCAATGAATTCTGTAAAGTTGCAGGATACAAAATTAATGCACAGAAATCTCTTGCATTCCTATACACTAAAAACGAAAGATCAGCAAGAGAAATTAAGGAAACAATCCCATTCACCATTGTAACAAAAAGAATAAAATACCTAGGAATAAACCTACCTAAGGAGTTAAAAGACCTGTACTCAGAAAACTGTAAGACACTGATGAAAGAAATCAAAGATGAGACAAACAGATGGAGAGACATACCATGTTCTTAATTTGGAAGAAGCAACATTGTGAAAATGACTATACTACCCAAGGCAATCTACAGATTCAACACAATCGCTATCAAATTACAAGTAGCAGTTTTTACAGAACTAGAACAAAATATCTTAAAATTTGTATGGAGACACAAAAGACCCCAAATAGCCAAAGCAGTCTTGAGGGAAAAAAACGGAGCTGGAGGAATCAGACTCCCTGACTTCAGACTATACTACAAAGCTACAGTAATCAAGACAATATGGTACTGGTACAAAAACAGAAATATAGATCAATGGAACAGGACAGAAAGCCCAGAGATAAACCCACGCACCTATGGTCAACTAATCTATGACAAAGGAGGCAAGGATATACAATGGAGAAAAGTCACTCTTTTCAATAGTGGTGCTAGGAAAACTGGGCAGCTATATGTAAAAGAATGAAACTAGAACACTCCCTAACATCATACACAAAAATAAACTCAAAATGGATTAAAGACCAAAATGTAAGACCAGACAATATAAAACTCTTAGAGGAAAACATAGGAAGAACACTCTTTGACACAAATCACAGCAAGTTCTTTTTTGATCCACCTCCTAGGGAAATGGAAATAATAATAAAAATAAACAAATGGGACCTAATGAAACTTTAAAGCTTTTGCACAGCAAAGGAAACTACAAACAAGACGAACAGACAACCCTCAGTATGGGAGTAAATATTTGCAAACGAATCAACAGACAAAGCATTAATCTCCAAAACATATAAACAGCTCATGCAGCTCAGTATTAAAAAACAAACAACTCAATCAAAAAATGGGCAGAAGACCTAAATAGACATTTCTCCAAAGAACACATACAGATTGCCAAGAGGCACGTGAAAAGCTTCTCAACAGCACTAATTATTAGAGAAATGCAAATCAAAACTACATTGAGGTTACCACCTCACACCAGTTAGAATGGGCATCATCAGAAAATCTACAAACAACAAATGCTGGAGAGGGTGTGGAGAAAAGGGAACCCTCTTGCAGTGTTGGTGGGAATGTAAATTGATACAGCCACTAGGGAGAACAGTATGAAGGTTCCTTAAAAAACTAAAAATAGAATTACCATATGACCCAGCAATCCCACCACTGGGCATATACCCAGAGAAAACCATAATTCAAAAGGACACATGCACCCCAATGTTCATTGCAGCACTATTTACAGTAGCCAGGTCATGGAAGCAACCTAAATGCCCATCGACAGACAAATGGATAAAGAAGATGTGGTACATATATACAATGGAATATTACTCAGCCATAAAAAGGAATGAAATTGAGTCATCTGTTGAGACGTGGATGGATCTAGAGACTGTCATACAGAGTGAAGTAAGTCAGAAAGAGAAAAACAAATATCGTCTATTAACATATATATGTGGAATCTAGAAAAATGGTACAGATGAACCAGTTTGCAAGGCAGAAATAGAGACACAGATGTAGAGCAAAATGTATTGGACACCAAGAGGGGAAAGTGGCCGGGGAGGGGTGGTGGTGCTGGGATGAATTGGGAGATTGGGATTGACATATATACACTAATATGTATAAAGTAGATGACTAATAAGAACCTGCTGTTTAAAAAATAAATAAAATTAAATTAAAAAAACTTGATAAATAATAAGAATACTTATATTCCTACAAATGAATGTTTTAAAAAACACATTTTTCATTTCCAGGTATGCTTCCATGTCAAAGAATTTAAAATTTCTGAGATTTTTCTTTAATGTAATTTTCATCACTTATAATATTAAAGAGATTTGATCTTTAAAAAGCAAAGATTTGCTCTGTTAAGCAAAGTATAACCAGATATAACATAAAACAGAGGATATAATTAAATGTAGTTTATATAATACATATTTAAATTATAGCATTAACTTGTACAGAAATTAAACTGCTTTAATTATTAATACCTTTTTTTTGAGATCTGAGTCCATTTTAAGTAAAGTTTTGTCTGTTTTTGCAGGCTCATATCAAGAGAACTCTAGAAATGTGTACAATATTTCTTTCATACAATGAAAAGTGATAATATTTTGAGAGAAATAAAAGTAGTTTTTATGGATTTGATACATATTCTAAATTTTAAAATTCAAAATAAAAGAAAAATGCATACACTAGCTCCTTTAGTAAGTTCTTCTGTAAGTATCCAATAAAGTAAAGCCAATCATCTGTGCTTAAAAAGTTTAGAAAATCTCCAAACAATTTTAGACAAAGTTCTGAATTTTTAAGATCACTTCTGCTTTTAGGAAACTGATAGTAAGCAGGAAAACTGGAAAAAAGCTTATTTTAATTTTTTCTCCTTCCAATTTTTAGTAGCAGTCTAATTAAAATTATTCAAAGGACAGAAGCCTACAAAGAAACTCTTAAAAGCAATAGATACTAATAATCCATGTACTGAGTTTTCAAAACTTTACAACAGAGGCTACTCAGTCGTGAAAGTTCATTTGTGTATAATTTTTACATAATTCAAAATTATATACAATTCAAAGTAGTTCAAAATTCTAAGTTCTATGTTGGAACATAATTTTTCATCATGCTAGCAGTAGTTCTCTATTCTCTCTTTGTATGAAAGCAAGCTTTGTCTCTATCTGAGTCTTATTCATTCAGAATGTCTGGGAATGGTACCTGCTCATCTCTGTTTTTCAGAATCTCTATAGATGATTCTGGTATACAGCTACTGCCTTAGATTTGACAGAATAACTGCACAATCAATATGTTTATCTTTAAAAAAAGATTTTAAATCATTATTCCAAATACAATTTTAGAGTTATATAACTTTGGGTACCACTGACAAAGAACAAAAGACCTAGTAGAAAAATGTTCAAGAAGGACAGAAAAATCATCAATCAAAAAGAATCAATAACCAAGGAGAATGAAGTATTTTGTTTTAAGGCAAAAAAGGTACCAGTCATCTTGAGGAGAAGAACAGAGATATGGGACCAAATCCAAATTGAAAGAAATTCTGAAGAGTGACTATAGCAAATACAGCCTCTTCTTCCAAGCAATTTCAAAGAATGAGAAGAAGAAAATATAGTAATCTGAGGAATCATCAGGGGAGGTATATATACCTGAGGTCTTGGAAAAACACACAAGAGACTAAGATTTCTAAAAAGAATGAATATAACTGATGGAACATACCAGAAGAAACAGAGTTTAGGGTTGTACAGTTGGCAAAGACATGGGGATATAACAATAGAAAGGAGGGAAAAAGAAAGGAATACTTCATCTGGCTCCTAGAAATTATAGCAGCAACAACAAAGTTAAGGCTCGTTTCCAGAGCAAGGGAGGGAAATATCTGCTGTCTACTTATTAATACTAACTCGTAAATCTATTAACAACTAATTTGTAAATATCATACAAGCCTACCTACACAGGTTGGATACTAAAGTAGAATAGAGAAGAGCAAAGACAATAAGAATTATAGTACACTGCAACACTCAAAGAAGCTCATTTTATTTCTATTGCAGAGATTAAGAAATTGTGAGATTAAGATTGACATATACACACTACTATATATAAAATAACTAATAAGAACCTACTGTACAGAACAGGATACTCTACTCAATACTCTGTAATTGCCTATATGGGAAAAGAATCTAAAAAAAGTGGATACATGTATATGTATCACTGATTCACTTTCCTGTACACCTGAAACTAACACAACATTGTAAATCAAATATACTCCAATAAAAAAATTTTTAAAAATAAAACTAAAAAAAACCTAAAATTCATTCAGTTAGGCAACCTGCCCAAGTCAATAGAAAATTAAAAATAAGAATACTAACCTAGAGCTGTCTGACTTCAAAACCTATGCTCTTTATACTTCACACCGCACAGAAGCGCACTTTTAGGTTAGGTATGCAAATATGGAGTGTTTGCAAAATAAAATTATAATTATCAGTAAAATACATATTTTGAAATAAACCAGTAATCACCTATTAGAGGCAAAAGTTCCAAACAATGAAGTTATGAATTTGTTTCTGCTCTTGACCAGTAGGTTCTAGAAGTAAAGTCTCATATTCTTCTTTACGCCCCTGAAAGATTAAGTGGGAAAGATACAAACAGTTTTGAATAGTGGGTGACCAACATTAAAGTAAAACAGTGTGAAGAGACAGGAAACTGACAGCAAAAACCTATTTTTTATCTTCAAACATGTTTTCTATGCTCAGAAAACTAGCTGCCAACACATAAGGAACTGTCTGGCAATTCTTATGACTAAGCACGTCTGCTCAGGGCCATTTCTCACATGGGATAGTTTCCAAGAGACACTATGAATCAAAACTAGTGATCCATGAATTCCAGATTTCCATAGCATTTTTATAATAAAAGACGCAATATTATTCAAATTGGAACATGAAACATCTGAGAAAAATCTATTATCTCAGCTAAAATAAAACTATTACCTCGCAAAGGTACATATACAGTAGTCCCCATACGTTCCAAGACTCTCAGGGGATGCCTGAAACTGTACAGCGTACTGAGCCTTATGTATACCATGTTTTTTCCTATATGTACGCATCTATAGTAAAGTTAAAATCGGGCACAAGAAGTGATTACTGACAATAACTAATAAACCAGTTATAACAATATACTGTAATAAAAGTTATGTGAATGTGGTCTTTTTCTCTCTCTCTCATTGTACAAATTTAATGCCTTTTTCATCTTAACTAACACTTATCATGTACTATGGCTGTAACTTTTGCAGTCTGAGGTGCAACAGCAAAATCAGCATGAATTTCTTTCTCCTTCTTCACAATTTTACAGATAGAAGATTCGTTTTTACCATTGATCTTAGCAACCTCAGCAGAAGATATTTTTCTTTCTTTATTAAATAGAGAGATTTCACCTCTTCATTAAAGGAAGCACTTTAAAGTTTCTCTTTGGCATATCTGAATTGCCAGCATCACTACTTGTGTGCTTTGGGGCCATTATTAAGTAAAGTAAGGGTTACTTGAACACAAGCACTGCAGTACCCTGAGTGTCAACCTGATAGCCGAGACCCTGTAAGTGATGGGATATGGCCGGATACAGTGGACAAAATGATTCACGACTGGGCAAGATAAAGCAGGATGGCACGAGACTTCATCACACAGGACTACTAACTGGACACATATTACTGCATGGGTGAAGAATATAAAATATAATTTTCTAAATAATGACAGTTGTGCCCCAAAAGATCAATGGCAAAATACACAAATAGAAAACCCACGTAAATTAGTTCAGCTTTGCCCCTCTGGTGAAGTGCAATTTAATTAATTAACTGACTTTATGACTCAAAAAGGTTTTTTTGAGCACTTGCCATGTATCTAGCACTGTCTTAGATGATGGCAAGGTAAAAAGGCTAAATTATGATCCACGCCTTTAAGGAGCTTAAAAACTAGCAAAGAAAGATTGATTTGCAAAGAATTAAGTACATTAAAGTGTTAAAAATACTGTGAAAGATACATGTGCAGTCTACAGCTGAGGCACAAAGGAAGGCATGTTTGGTTCTACCTGGGGAGGAAGAAACACAGATTCAGAAAATGATTTCTAGAAGATAGCACACTTGTGAACCTTGAAAGTCGAGAAGATATTTATCAGGAAAGGGTATTTTAGGCAGCCTGAACAATGTGAGCAAAGGTAGGGATTTGTGAAATAGCATGGCTTGTTTGGGAAACCAACAATAGTTCAGGAAATTGAGATGCGGGGTGACAACATATAGAGCTGTCGCCAGGAGTCAGGTCGTAAAAGACTTCATGTCATGCTAGAAAATTTGGATTATATCCCATAGGCATTCTGTAGCCACTGAAGGAGACTGACATGTTCAGATTCTATTTTTGAAAGATCACTTTGATGATAGTACAAAAAAGAAGGAAGATGGAGAAGAGGTAAGCCAAATTGGAGGTTACTGCAGTAGCTCAGATGAGATGACGGATTGAGCAAAGGCAATAACAATATAATGATGCAGAGGTGAAGGATCTGAGAGACATTTAGAAAGTAGAGTTGGGACAGAAAAGATTTTAGGATACCTCCTAGTTTTCTGAAGCAGAAACTGGATGATGCCATTTATAAATACAAAGGGAAGATTCAGGAGATATAATAACAAGCTTAGTTTAGTGCTATGGACCTATCTGGGTGGAGATAACCAGGAGAACCTCAAGCTACAAAAATTTAATGGGCTCTTACTTTTAGAGATTATTGAAGCCACAAAAGTGTACATGAGATGAAACAGGTTAAATTTCAACAATTTTGAGGCTGTCACATCATACATAAACTTATTAAAGACTATTTCTAAACTCAGAGCACATATATCTATACGTTCTCAATAAATACAAAATAAATAGATTGATAAGTTATAGACTGTTTATATGAAAACAGTTATCTATGGCTGCTAATGAGATCATTCCTTAGTGGCTAAAAGTTTTTTCTAATAAATATTCTGATAATGCCACTCTGATGAGAGGATAATATGAACCCCTGTGCAAATGCTTTAGAGTCAATCTTTACAGTACATTCTTTTACAAAGGTAATATTGGTTATTCCTGAAAGATATACACAAATGAAATCCTTTCCTTCAAAGGTTTTACAAGGCAGATATGAAATCTGAGCACATATGGCTTGAAAAATATTTCCATAACTCAGCTAGATACACATTATAAACAAATATATATGACAAAAAAATCACCTGAAGAAAAACAGCATACAGTCTCAGTTAAAATGAATAAATGCTCAGTATATCCACAAGAAAAGAAGAGTAAAAATCTGGCGGAATGAACCAGAGACGTCTTCCTGGAGAAGGCAAGTTTTAACCAGATTTATAAAATTATAAATTTTCTACAAAACAGAATGATGATCAAAGGCAAACAGGAAGGAACCAAAAGTTCTTCCATGAGAAACAGCAAAATGACTATTATACATAACTAGAGGGTTGGGAAGGACCAGGTGAATGAAGATTCTTTGAAACTAGGCTGACAAGTTTTCTCTGCTATGATAGGGTATCAGCAGAAACTCTCAAAAAGGAAGACGATAAAAGCTTTAATTATAAATTCACATGATTCTCATTTTTTTTTTGCACCATAACATCAGACAACAAATGAAACTAATATGTTTTCAGTTTAAGTACAAACTTAAACAAAGCTAGTGTTTAAAGAGTTTCTAATGTAGTTATTCTTGGCATGGATATATAGGGCATCTCAAAACTTAAATTCTGGTAATATCAATATGCCCATCATTCAGAATCTGTCAAACTTGAAAGCAACATCCTTTTCCCTAAAAGAAGCATCTGCTTATCCTTATGTTCCTTCAAATCTGTGGCAGGAAAAGCAAGCATAGTTTTATGTATACAACTCTGAACTGCTTAGTGTTAAGCTATGGAATATTGTCAGTAAATATTATGGCAAAGTTGCTCATGGACAATTAAACACTTAAGACATTTTAGGCTTTAGAAAACCCAAACTATCTTTTTTAATCTCCAACTTATAATCTTTAGGCCCAAATGTCCAAAAGCCAAATGACACAGTTGTCAAAAAACAATGTATCCACTCATCATTCTTTCTTTAACAGTCAACCTTACTGCTGTGAATACTGTCAGAAAGTCCAGCTTAGAAACTCACTAGATGAGCAATTACAAGATGCAAGTTCTAATTTGGCTCCTCTTTGAATTTGTGGTGCAACCCTGGACAAGACAATTTCTGAGACTTTGGTTCAGTTTGGTTTTCTTCCATAAATTTAGGAACTTGAACTAAATGATTAAGACAACTTTAGCCACAAAATTTCATGATTTTTCCCGTCCTTTAGCCCAATATCACCATTTTCTCTATATATAGCCTTTTATTTGCATTTTTATTTTCTATTTTCATTATCATCATATCATAGAGGTCGTTATGAACCAGTTTCCCTACTCATTTTCCTTCCAAAATCTCCACACCCAGACTTATCCCACATATACCATAACTCTCATATTCTCTTTTTTCTTCTACTCTTTTTTGAACCTTGAGTGCAGAGTTGAGTTAATCACAGTATTCTTTTCATAACCCCATTATCTACCCATGACCATTAGCTGTGAAAGACCTGCTCTTATTTGTTTATTTTCGTTGTTTTCCTCTTCATTCCCAATCGCTCTCTCATTCCCCTTCACTTTGTAGGTTCACATTAAAATATGATATATCCATGGATATATACATATACTGGTAAAACATACATTGTTATTTGCATGTATGTGTTTTTGTACTATAGATCCATACCTCTTTTTACTTTCTTAATATAAACCTCGTTTTCTAGATCTACCTATGCTGCTGTTTCTACATCTTTACATGTAAATACATGTTTCTAAATGATGCACAGTATTCCATGGGATGCAATTACCACATTTTACTATCCATTTCCTTAGTGACAGACACCTAGGCCACCTATAATTCCCTACTTCTACAAATAGTCTACTTGTAGACAATCACTAGACATAATCACTAACTTGAAATTAGGGCATACTATTTCTGGAAATGTTTTTATTTAATTCTTTAATAGCATATGCACGTGCACACACACACTATATATACAAATATGTGTATATATATATGTACACACACATACTTTTAAATTATTTTACTATATATGACAATATGAATATATAACTAAATATATATATATAACTAAAACATACATATACATAATCAATACACATTATTGATTAAAACATTTGAAATGTACATGAATTGCATAATACTGCAGTGTTCTTTTGTACCTTGTTATTACACTCCACATTATATTTTTGACATTGATAACTGGGTCTGATGTAGTATCTCATTATTTAACTTGCATTTTCCTGACTGCTATGACTTCTGAAATGTTTGTTCATATCCTTTGCCCAACAGTCTATGGATTTTTATTTTTATTGACGCTTAGGTAACGTATCCTCAACACTAATACGCTGTCAGTTATGTGCATTGCAAATGTCTTCTCACAGACTGTGGGTTGCCTTTTCATTTGACTTATATTAATTTTTGTAACAGAAGTTTTACATTTTAACATACTCAAATATATCAATCTTTTCCTTTTTGGCTTGCATTTAAATTTTGATTAAGAAGTACTTCCCTAGCAAAATTTATTAAAGGGAGATTTTCAGATATTTTAAAATCTGCAAAGCTTTTGATTTTTACATTTACTTATTTAATCCATAAAACCATGTAAATGCCTAAATGTGAAAAGCAAAACTTCACACTTTTTTTTTCCATAGATAGCAACAATTCCTAACATGATTGTTTCCCTACTGATTTATAATGCCACCTCTGTCATGTACTAAACTATACATATATTCTTCCTTCTGTTCTATGTTGCCAAACTCAAGTTCTTGTAAATAACATTGCATTTTATTCTTCTATAGAATTGTTTTCATAAATGACACTTTACCATTTCATGATGTTAGGATTAGATTATCAAGTTTCTCTCTCACACACATACACACACACACTATAGGGGTTTTAATATGAACTCTATTAAGACTGATTTTAAAAATGTGGGAAGACTTATTCTCATTAGAGAATTTAATGTTCCCAACCAACTAAATTTTCCGTTTAGTTCATCTGTATATCTTGTATTTCCTTGCTGAGGCTTTCCATTTCCTTGTCGGGAATGTTTTTCATTTGTTTCAAGCTTATTCATAGTTTCTCATTAATGCATTTTATGATGGCTGTTTAAAATTTTTGTCACATAATTTTAACATCTCTGTCATCTAAGTGTTGGGTCTACTGATTGTCTTTTTCATTTGAATTGAGATTTTCCTGATTCTTGGCATGAAGAGTGACTTTGATAGAAACCTAACAAATAAGTTTTAGATTATTTTAGTTTATCTCCTCTGATACCTTTCTTTTGGGGGAATAAGGTGCTGTCTTTTACTGCGACGTAGAGGTGGAAGTCCAAACTCCCTACTAGGCCTTTCTAGGATGGGTACAGGTGGGTCCATAGTTTTTTTCCTTTGGTACCTGGCTAGAGTAGAGAGATTGTTCAAAGTTTTTTGTCATGCTTGGCTTCTCCTTTCCTGGTCCTTTGGCTAGAGGGAGAAAGTCTCTGTTGGTACTTTTCTTTTTCGGTCTGTGCCTTGTTGGTATTGTCAGATTGCTGGCTTCTTCTGTTCCAACTCTGGGATATATGGGGCAAAAAAGCAAAAACAAAACTCAAATCAAAAAGTCAAGGGAACTGACCACAGTGTCATTCCTTGGATCCTGAGGCACCTAGCCAATCTGCTTTCTTCTCTCCACCTTTCGGTCTTCCTATGTTTGTTTTGTATTTATGTCCTGGGGTTTTAGTTTTCTTAGCAGGAGGAACAGGCGCAAGCACTGATCCATCCGCTCACCATTGATTTTTAATAATAATGTTTACTATAACTCAACACCTAGTTAAACCTTTTTTTTTCTCTTTAGTTACTAAGGTTATTATTTCTAACATTTTTCAGAACATGTACACTCATAAACTACTTTGGGTATTTAAATGATATGCAGCTGGAACGAGTCTCCCTGCTTCCATGTTTTGCCTCTCTACAAGTCTATTTTCAATACGGCAGTCAGAGTGATCAATCCCATTAAAATATAAATCAGATCATGTCAATCTTCTGTTAAAACCTATTTCTATTTCATCCATAGTAAAAAATCAAAGTCCTCACAATGGCCTACAAGGCCCCATATCACCTTGATTCCTACCGTCTGTAACATTTCTGACCTTATCTCCTACTACCCTCTTCCTACTTTACTGTGTTCCAGATATACTAGTGTGAGAAACTGTAAAAGTGGTCCAAAATTCTTCCCTCTCTTATTCACATCTTTGCAACATGATGCTGAAAATCTTCCCATCAAAAGGGGTATCTTTTTCCCTATCCTTTGAATTTGGGTTGACCATGTGACTTGCTTTGCCATGAGAAATTACCAAAAATCGGGTTGGCTAAAAGGTTCGTTCAGTTTTTTCCATAAGATGGCTCTAGTAACACTTAGTTGTCTTTAACTTCATTTGAAACAATTTTATTAGATTGTATGTGACAGCTGTCGTATCAGTGTGCATTTAAAAAATGACATCAAAATTGGTGATTTTTTGTGTAGCTGTTTTAATATTGAAGATGGAAGGAAAAAAGCAACATTTTTGGCATATTATGCTTTATTTATTTCATAAAAGGTAAAAATGGAACACAAAGATTTGTGCAGTGTATGGAGAAGGTGCTGTGACTAACTGAACATGTCAAATGTGGTTTGCGAAGTTTCGTGCTGGAGATTTCTTGCTGGGCGATCCTCCACGGTCAGGTAGACCAGTTGAAGTTGATAGCGATCAAATCGAGACATTAAGTGAGAACAATCAATGTTATACCACGCAGGAGATAGCCAAAATACTCAAAATATCCAAATCAAGCGTTGTAAATCATTTGCACCAGCTTGTTTATGTTCATCGCTTTGATGTTTGGGTTCCACATAAGTGAAAAAAACCTTGACCGTATTTCCACAGGCAATTCTCTACTTAAAAGTAATGAAAACGTTCCGTTTTTAAAACAAATTGTGACGGGTGATAAAAATTGGATACTGCACAACAATGTGGAATGGAAGAGATCATGGGGCAAGTGAAATGAACCACCATCAACCACACCAAAGGCCGGTCTTCATCCAAAGAAGGTGATGTTGTGTATATGGTAGGATTGGAAGGGAGTCCTCTATTATGAGCTCCTTCCGGAAAACCAAATGATTAATTCCAATAAGTACTGCTCCCAGTTAGACCAACTGAAAGCATTACTCGATGAAAAGCGTCCAGAATTAGTCAACAGAAAATGTATAATCTTCCATCAAGATAATGCAAGACTGCATGTTTCTTTGATGACCAGGCAAAAAACAGTTACGGCTTGGCTGGGAAGTTCTGATTCATCCGCCATATTCGCCAGACATTGCATCTTCAGATTTCCATTTATTTCAGTCTTTACAAAATTCTCTTAATGGAATGAATTTCAATTCCCTGGAAGACTGTAAAAGACATCTGGAATAGTTCTTTGCTCAAAAAGATAAAAAGTTTTGGGAAGATGGAATTATGAAGCTGCCTGAAAAACGGCAGAAGGTAGTGGAACAAAAGGGTGAATACGTTGTTCAATAAAGTTTTGGTGAAAATGAAAAATGTGTCTTTTATTCTTATTTAAAAACCAAAGGCACTTTTTGGTCAACCCCATATGATCCAAGAGAGACTTGGAAAGTATTTGTACGTTGGGATTTGCTCTCTTGCTATTCTGGGGAATGGCCAAGTGAAGAAGTAAGATGTGCCTTGTTGACCTGGTGAAGAGACTGCCAATTGCCAGACAGGTTTATCATCTGCTGCCAACTACCAGACCATGCTGCTAGCAGACCGACCAGCTGGCTAGAGACAAATAGACAAGCTCAGTAGATATCAGCCCTGCAGGCCCAGACCAGAAAACCTGTTCTCTTCTCTCCCAAATCATAATCTAAATAAGTTATTGTTTTGAGTCACCAAGTTTTGCAATGGTTTGTTACTCAGCAATAGATGAGAGGCACCTAGCTTCCTCGCTGTTCCCCAAGCACATTTCCACCTCTGCAATGGCAAGTTCTTTACTCTAGACACTTTCCCTGTGTTGCATGGATTATTTGTTCACATCCTTCAAGTCTTTGTTCAAATCTCAAGGGAGGCTTATTTTGAATACTCTACTAAAAATAAACTGCAACTTCACCACTGCTCCTAGCACTCCAGATCTCTCATCCTGATCTTTTGTTTTGTTTTGTTCTTCTCTGGCACTAATTGTCTCCTAACCTACTGAGATATTGTGTTTATTGTCTGCTTGCTCCTGCTGGATGTAAGTTCCAAAAGGACAGAAGTCTTCAACTGTATTATACACTGATATACCCCAGGTGTAGAGCCTGGCAATAGTAGATGCTTGCTAGATATTTATTAAATAAATGGATTCAATGTTTCAGAGATGTCTGTTAGATCAAGTTGTTAATCACATAAATCACATCTTCTATATCTATCAGTCACTTAAAGAGTTAAAATCCTTACTATGATTATGGACTTGTTCTGCCATGCCTTATATTTCTGTCAGTTTATGCTTTAGGGTCTAGTGTTTTTATCATAAAACAATTTTAAAAGGAAGTTTAAAAAAATGTAAAACAAAACATTCAACCAAGTTGGCCTTTCTTTTAAATGTCTTAATTAGATAAGATTCACTTTAATTTCTTTAGTAGTACTAAAATTTTATTTAATAATAACAATAAATAATAATAACATCCAAGACTAACTTACGGCTAACTATTATGCATTTACTGTTCTAAAACTGCTCTAATTGTAATGTTCAATGAACAAGTAGCCTTTTTCACAGTGGAAAGTGAATAAGAATTTAACAAATAAATATAGCACATCCATATAATAGTATACTATATAATGTTATGGTTGATAATATTGATATGATATTCATATAATCTATAAGAAAAAACAATTAGGCTATTAGTATGTATATCATCCCCCCCTTTTTAAACTAAAATACTTAAATACACAAACCTAAGTTATACATTTAAAAAGTTAATAATAGTTAACTCTAAATAATGGAATTATGAGATATTTATTTTCCACTTAAAAAGAGTTGTATAATAAAGAATTTGTCTGGTCTTTGTCTAAGTTTCTAGGATGGAGAATATAAACCCTTGGAATTTCCCAAGTAATAGCAGTATCTTTGTTATTCATGGTAGGCACTTGGGACTACCCCTAAGTTTATGCTAATGAAATGACTCACGGTAGGCCCCATGTAATTAGAGGGTTGGAGCTTTGAGCCACGTGATATAGGCCCAACCTCCTGACTCTCAGGGAGGGAAGGAGGTCTGGAGACTAAGTTCAATCAAGTGATCAATGATTCATTCGATCAGTCATAATACTTAAAATTCAGCTTATTCATATAAGGTTTTGCTCTATGATGCAGTCATTATATATACCATTTAATTGTAATATAAATTTATTTACATTGAATATAAGTCAAATGCACATAATGAAACCCCAATAAAAACTCAGGACACTGAGGCTTAGGCGAGATTCCTGGCTAGCGAACACACTGCTGTGCCAGGATGTTGACATACCCTGATTCCATGGGCAGAGGACACAGAAGCTCTGCTTTTGGGACCTTCCTAGATCTCACCCAGTTACGTCTCTTCTTTTGGCTGGTTTTGATTTATGTCCTTTATAATAAAGTTTTAATCATAAGTATGGTGCTTTCCTGAGTTTTCTGAGCCATTTTCAAGAACTATTAAGCCTGGGGGTTAGTGAGAACACCCACATTTGTATTCAATTGGTCAGAGGTATGAGTGGCCTGGGGACCCCTGAACTTGTGGCTGGCATCTGAGTGAGTGTAGTCACATTGGGGATTGTGCTCTTAACCTGTGGAGTCTGTAATAACTTACTGTCAGAATTGTACTGCAATTTGATATATTTTCATACTATCTAAAGTATTTTTATAATGAACTTCCATTACTATTATAATTTAAAAAGCCACTTCTATTTTGAAAAAAAGAGGAAGAAGATCTTGCAATTATATAAATCATTAGTATTTTAAATTGCAAAATCAATAACTTTGAAAGAAATAAGAAGAACTAAATAAGAGCCAACAAGTAAAAATGTCTAGGGGAAAAGAAGGTAAATTTATTAAATTAAATTTAAAAGTTCATGAAGGTAATAAGATAATAATATGAAAACTGGTATATAAAATTTTGTAAAATAAAAAATAATTTCGTGAAATAAGTTTTCCTTCAAAACAAAACCAATATAATGCATTTGCAGGGCAAAATACATGATGGTGGGAAAAATAAATAGCAAGCTTCATTTAACAAACAGTAACTTACAATTTTTGTAAAATATAAATTTACATTACAATTTAAAGATATTTCTACATGACAGAATCACAGCAAAAAACCTTATATGACTAAGCTTCTGAATTTTAAGTATTATGACTAAGGGGAATGAAATGTGAAAAAATGTTTTTTTTTGTCATTTAGAGTTTTTTCCGTGAAGTCTATTGACGCAATGATTTTTAAACCACTGGACCATAATATAGACATACGGTATTAAGTTGCCTGGTTTTTAAAAACCCCTTATTGGCTGCCTTCTCCTCCCCTTCCCTATCTCACTTCCCCACTCCTCTCCTGGTATTACCTCTACTGGTATTACCTCTAAATAAACTACGTGCTTTCAAACTCTTAGGGTCTGCTTATGGGAGAATACAAAGAAAGATATGTGTAGAAAAAATTTTTAAGAGGACTGATTTTCTTTCTTTCTTTCTTTTTTTTTTTTTTGAGCTCTAAAATCCGTATAAACATTTATTCTGCCCCTGCCTGGGGGTGGGGAAGAGGGGATCCGGGAATTGGGGATCTGCGGGCCATTACAGACAGCCCCCGGAGGTGGGCGGGGCTCTGGTGGGAAGACAGTGTCCAGAGGCCAATGGGCCCTGGGGTGTTCAGAAGGCAAGGCCCTGGGGGCTGATGGAGGGGCTGGCTTGGTTCCCAGAAGTCCCAGGAAGAGGACTGACTTTCTTCCATAAGCACTAGTTTTGCCATCATGGAACAGCCCTTCACATATATGTATTACAGTTGTTGCCTGACTGATAGTCTTGATTTCAGTTTCTTCTTGTCCCAAAAGATCATGCACACAAGAAGCTACTGACAGCAGCTTAAAAGGGAGGAAAAAATAAAAACACTCACGGGAAAAATTATGACACCAGTGCTTCCCCTGAAGAAAAGTAATTATTAATAAAATAACAAAAATCATTTTTGAAAATACCTAAGTTGTTTTCGGAGTTGCTCAATTTCCACAGTTTGTTCAGTTACTGTTTTCAAAAAGTGTTGATTAGTCTGCCAAAAGAAAAAAAATAGAAACATTCAGTATCAGAACATTTAAAACTGTATCTTTAAAGACTAACTACAGGGTATATGAGTAGAAAAAAATGAAATGAAGTCATGATAATAATTAGATTTTTTTAATGATAAAATATAACCCTGGCCATCTTTCCGTGCCTTCACTACTTCAGTGGACACCTGCTTCACTTCAAACTACCTGCATTTGCATTTCTGTGTCCTCTGGCTTTTTCTGGCCTTCTGAGCCTCCTTTGCTCACCAAACTATGCAGAAGGCTATATAGGTGGTGTAGAATTCATGCCCCCAGCGTGTTCTGTAAGAGCCCCAAAACAATGACCGAATGGAATTGGTGGGTAAAAATCCCCAACTCCCATGCCCCGTGGTGGAATAACTGAGGCTGTTTCTCTACTGGCTTCCACAGTTCAGCAGTGGGATTAAGTTTCAGTTACCCACAGTGTTAATTTGCTTGATTGTTAAAAACCCGTTATTGGCTACCTTCTCTTCCCTTCCTAGTCTTGTTTCTCCACTCCCCTACTGGTTTTTCATGGTATTATCTCCCAAATAAATGACATGCTCTGGAACCCTTTCCTCAGGGTCTGCTAATGCTAAAGTAAGTTATGAAGCAGTCATCCAACTGTAGAATAAAATTTTCTAAGGGAACTGATTATCTTCTCTAAGTGCTGGTTTTACCCCAACTTCATATTTTTAATACACTTTTCTATTTCCCTCTACTTGGGATGTCCTCATTCAGCCAGCATTCATCCCTGCATAACCTGTGTGGTCACTCTAAGGCAAAACTGATTGCTTCCTTTCTGCATTTTGATAAAACTTTACATATACTTTTACAATGCACATTGCACCGTACTTAAGTACTATGTTTAAAGTCTACGTATATTCCTGGCTACAACATGTGCCTGTTTTCGAAGACCAGCTGCACCCAGAACTCCCAGCATCTAGCACATGATTCAGTACATTCTAAGCACTTATACCTTTGAGGAATGAATGAGTGAATGAATGAATGCCTTAACTGAGACATGAAAGAGAGTCTGAGGACTGCATCTTTATCTTTATCTCGGGAAGTAAACTACTCCAGAACAGAATTTAGTATTCAATTCACAGACCACAATGTAAGAGACCAATTATGGCATGCAGAGAAACAGGGATACAATAATGAAAGGTAGGTAAATTACAAACCACACCAGAAAAGTTAAAACAAAACAAAAAACTGTAACACTGGGCATGAGTTACAACAGACATATGATTATATGCAAATAATTGAAGGGTTGACTTAAAAAAGAATTGAGCTTGTTCTATGTTACTCCCAAAGATAAAACCATATGTCAGTGGGAGGAAGCCTGGTAAGAGAGATTTTAGCTTTCTAATAATCAGAGTTCAAAGGAACAGGCTCTTTGGGGAAATGACACGATCTCTTACAGGAGATATTCAAAGCAGAGGCTAGAGGATCATCTAAACTGTAAAGCATTTAATAGAAGGATGCCTATATCACTTGAGGGAAAGGATGATCTTTAATATCATTTCAAATTCTCCTGTAAAGCTATCTCAACGACTTCAGACCAAATTGATTCCCTTTTATAATGTTTATAATGTACCATTCATGTTTTACTATATATAGTCTTGGAACTGGCATAATTAATGCTTGTGTTTTTTATTATTTGGGAGCACCTTAAAGGTAGATTATGTAGAGTAACTAGCAGAAGTATAAATTAGAATCGTGAATTTTAAGAAGCTGCTGTTGGGAACAAACACACATAACTTGCTAGCAAGCCTAGTAAGAGCTCAACAACTGCATCTGAATATGGCTTTATGATGCTCTGTATTTACGATCACAAAAAAATTATATACTATACCTATACTATAGAATCTGGAGATTCATAAAGGTTCGGAGAACCCCTTTCAATCATCTACCTTAGCGCCTTATTCACCGATTATTTCATATGTCATTTCTGTTTTTCCAACTAGACAGGGGCTTTGTGGATAGATGCACATTTCTTTTGCAACTAGAGAAACTATAGCAGTAGAAGGAACTTAGTATGCAATTAACAAATATTTTTGAGTTACTTTATAGAGATGAGTAAGTCTCAAGAAAAATATGATTTCAGTAAAGAGAATTTCTAGGAAATGTAAACTCTTATTGCATCTACAGTAAAAATAAATAAATATAAACTTGTATTTTAGGTACCATTCGGGTCAGGGCATTTTACCTTCTGCATGTCACTAAAGTACATTGGTTATAAAAGATTTTATTTGTTATATACTCATCAATTTATTGTACATCTATAGGAGCCTATTCATTTCATGAGTTTATTCATGTAATCAGAAAACTTTTTAATGGAAATTATTTGATTTTGACTCAAACTTGCTCCTATGACCATGCTCTGAATGCTCTCTGAGACTTTACAAAATCTTTACTATCACTTAATCCTCCTTTACACTTAGTAGGGTCATGTTTAATACCTTAACGATTGATACATAAGAAAAACTCAAGTCTTAAAAATTTCTCTTAGCCCATTTCCTCTATTTTAACAACCAGGGTAATCTTTTCTTTGCTCTTTATAACACAATGCTTAATCCAACCTGTCACTTTCTTAGCACTTTTATTGTATCCATAGCTTATTATTCTTACTTTTGGCCTAAAACTATGAATGCCTTAGAAATTTTTAAAGTATGTCCTGTAAATATTCAAATATGTTTTTCTATGACTTACATCAGAATGATTTGGGGCTGTATATAATAAAATATGGGCCCTGTGGTACAAAATACCAAAGGATTATGTAATCTGCACAATTCTAGGAAATACTGAAAAAAAGAATAAACAAATGTTATGGTAGGTTAAACTATTAATGTCATGTAGAAACAGGATTTCTTTTTTTTTTTTTTTTTTTTTTTGCGGTACGCAGGCCTCTCACTGTTGTGGCCTCTCCCGTTGCAGAGCACAGGCTCCGGACGTGCAGGCTCAGCGGCCATGGCTCACGGGCCTAGCCGCTCCGCGGCATGTGGGATCTTCCCGGACCGGGGCACGAACCCGTGTCCCCTGCATCAGCAGGTGGACTCTCAACCACTGTGCCACCAGGGAAGCCCAGGATTTCTTAATTATGGAAATCAGTCATCATTTTATTTTGGAGTAGTTTAATACTATTTTAAAACTCTAAGAAGTATATTATCAAAAATTATAAGTGATTAGAAATTCCAAATGTTAACATAAGTAAAATAAGGAGAAATTTATTTAATAATTTTTTACATGGTTAAAGGAGAAAGTTTTTTTAAGTACAATAAAATTGGATAAACTTACTTTTGATGGCACAACTCCACTCTTAAAGACATTTTTATTAGGTACTACCCTGCTAATTCTGAATTAGCAGGGAAACTAAGCAAAATGAAGAAAGGAAAGAGAGGAAATTACCTGGGATGTCATAATCCTATTATTCAACAATGAGGTGAAATAAAATTCCAAGAAGGAAAAGAAGAGAATAAGAAAATAAAAGTGAGAGGTGGGGAGAAAGATAAAGAGCAGAGCTGGGAAGGCTAATTTTATTTCTTTTGGGAAAAAATTAAAGGGAAATTTAGGTGTAGCAATTTAGGTGAGTGGTGGTCAATCAACTAACAAATGATTCTTAGTGTTTTATTGTTTTTAAGGATTTGGGTTACCATTTGTCTAAAAGTTCCACCATTCTTACTGTATACCTAACTATGTTCTAGATGAAATACTAAGAACAAAGCATGAGTCCTACTCTTGAGGAGCTCACAGTCGAGATTACTCTCAGGAAATGTTACCAAGGACTCTTAAGAGTATTTTCAGATTAGGATATATTTCAGATAGATGTTAGCTTTAAATCTCTGGAAACCAGCGTGAACCCTCATGTCATGCTGCTGAATGTGAAAGAAAAAGACAGATAAAAAGAAAAGAATACTGCTTACCTATTTTAATTTCAAGTATTTTTTTCTTGTTGATTTGCCTTAGCAAAAATAAACATTATTACTTATAGTGACAATTTCTAGTTTATATAACAAGTGCATTAAATGGATATTTTCACTTACCATTTCTGTGGTCTCATTAGTTACATGAAGTTGCTTGGTCAGTTGTTGAAAATTGGTCAGCTGATCCTGTAGTAGGAAGAGGGAATACATAAATAGCATTTTGTTTGCAACCCATATTTAAAATTAAACTAAAATCAAGGCTAAAATCATTATGCCTAAATCTAGATGACATCAATTGTATTTCTTCTCACAAGTACTGTGTGAATTAACAGTTGAAGAAATAAAAAGATAAAAATTTTTTAATGATTACAAAATTAAATAAGGTGGCAATGTGGAAACTAATGTAGCTATTTATGTTTTATGTGAAATCATTATTTCTAGAAATCAATCCATTAGTAGATAGATATGCTAGAGACACATTACCCAATATTGACAAACAATATTCAAACCTATTCAAAACCTACAGTACAAACCACAGCACAGGAGTTATTGTGCCTTTCCTCCTTCTTTAAAATTCTCATGGCTTGAATGCCCCACAAGTTTTAAATTTTTTGATTATCTGTTATGATCGGATTAAACATCATATGTCAGATGACAGAATTCAAGATTGATGGATAACTAGGGAAATAAGGACAGAGTATTATTTGTTAAGTCGTATACAAAAACAAACAAACAAACAAACACAAAAAAACCCTAACTGCAGGGACTTCCCTGGTAGTCCAGGGGTTAAGAATCCACCTTCCAATACAGGGGACATGGGTTCAATCCCTGGTCGGGGAACTAAGACCCCACTTGCTGAGAGGTGCAGCCAAAGAAAAAAGAGGAAAGAAAAAAACACTAATTGCAAAGCTATAGCATAAGAATGATCTTATTCAAGCGGAAAAAAAATTCCCTAAACCTAATGGCTTAGTTGATTAACCTAATAAAAAAACAGCCTTAAAAGAACAAACTTATATTAGAAACGGTTTCCAGATCTCAGAGGTAAGTGTTATGGCACAGACTACATGTGAATTATTTTCAAACCAGGGCATGTATAGAAAAATCATTTTGTAAACTGTAAAGCATCATTAAGTATTATTATGACTTCTTTAGGTAGAAATTCCTAGTTATAGTGATAATAATAGAAACAGTCATAAACTGGAATTTGAAAAGTCTATAAATGAGAGTTGAAGAGAGGCATGATAACCAGTATATTTAGACAGCTGCCTTCTCAAAAATCCACAGGAAAGGAATCAGAATTGGAATTTCTCCATAGATTTCAATGTACCTAGCAGAAAAAGAACCAATGGAAAGATAAGGGAGGTAGATTTTCCAATGGAATGGATGGTCTTGTGAGATAGTACGTTCTTGTCAACAGAGGTATAAAGCAAAAGCTATATGTTCACTTTAAAAGAATATAAAATCATTCTTGCTTTGGATAGAAAGAAGTCCTTAATAACCATTAAGAGCCTTCCTATTGTAAAATCCTATTCCGCTTAATTTATGTTAGACAAACTTCACATTTTAGTAAAAGGTCACATTTAAGGTTGTTAACATTTTCATTTCACAAGTGTTGTCATCACATTTGAGCAGGCTTCTTCACTGTCCATGGTCTAATGATCAGTCTTTGTCTTTTTTAACCAGGTAAAAAAATCAAGAATATAAAAGTTTTGGAGATCCGTTTACACATAATAATCTTAGAGCTGCTTATTAGCACTAAATACAGCTATCGTTGCTAATCACATTATAAAACCCTATGTACACTAGGCACAGTTTTGATTATCTTATGTGTTCAAAAGATTTCTAACCACTGAAGATCAATTTACTGCCAACATAAATAACGCGGTAGAGACTTAGGCATTCTTCTCCAAAACTGAGTTTCTCCAGAATGCAACTTCTTACCGATATACAAGAAAATCATGAAATCCAAGATTACCTTTTGTTTTTGACTTTCAACTACATGAATCTGGGCCTCAGTCATATGTTCCTGGTAAAGTTTCTGTAGTCTGTCCAGCTCCTGAGAAACAGTCTGCCAGAGTTCTACAGCCTGAGTTTTTTCCTATAAAAGAAACACATTTCAGAACTCATTAAATTATTAGCAGGCTACAAATAAATTAGCATAGTACAAATAAATCATATTCTTTTACAGAATGAGTTCTTGTATATAAAGCCACAAAATAAAAATAGAACTTGTCTAAGATCGTATAGTTGTAATATTTTTGATGATATAAAGTTGTAAATAAAATTATTTAGAGGGACTTCCCTGGTGGCAAAGTGGTTAAGAATCTGCCTGCCAATGCAGGTGACGCGGGCTTGAGACCTGGTCCGGGAAGTTCCCACATGCCACGGAGCAACTAAGCCCACGCGCCACAACTACTGAGCCTGCGCTCTAGAGCCCACGAGCCAAAACTACTGAAGCCCATGCACCTGGAGCCCGTGCTCCGCAATGGGAGAGGCCACTGCAATGAGAAGCCCATGCACCACAACAATGAGTAGCCCCCGCTCGCTGCAACTAGAGAAAGCCCGTGTGCAGCAATGAAGACCCAACGCAGACAAAAATAAATAAATTAATTAATTTAAAAAATTATTTAGAGAATAAACCTAAAGATGAAAACTCCTTACTTTGAAATTTTCTTTTTATTTAGATTTAATAGCTAAAATTAAAACACTTCAATCACTTTCTTGTTCCAGAAAGTGTAAGCCATAGAAATTACTGATGAAAACTGTCCCTGGTAAAGTACAAGAGGTTTTTTTCTGACTGCTAAAGTAATAAATGTTTATCATAGAAAATTAGGAAAGTACAGAAAAACAGAGAAGAAAATAAAATTACCTAATATTTTTTAGCACCTGATAATAAATACTGCTAACATCTGGATATAAACATCTTTATGAATGTTAGATGTAGTCTTGTTTATAAATGTGATTTGGGGGGGAGAATTCTGTATTTTTTTTCTTTAAAAAAACTGGGAAACACATAGTGTGCTGTTTGCATTGTCTATTTTTCACCTGGAATTTTATAATGAGAATTTTTTCAGGTCATTAACTATTCTTTCAATATAGTAATTCTCAAAAGTGATATGGGGACCCTTGAAGAAAAAATTTTGTTCATAATAATATGAAGACATTATTTGCCTTTTTCACTCTCATCCTCTCATGAGTGTACAGTACAGTTTTCCAAAGTTTATATGATGTACTGTGTAATGTTGTCATTGCTCTGATGGCTACCAAAATGCACTCTTATGCTCCCATTTGTTTCTAAAAATGTCTTAGTTTTAATTAGTAATATGATAAATACCCCACACAAAAAAAACCTCTTTGGAGTCCTCAATAATTTTTAAGCATACTGAAGAGGGGTCCTGAAACCAAAACGGTTGAGAAACTTTAAGCTAGCATATAAAAAGCATTATTCTCTTTTTTTCTTTTTTGCATGTACTTTTTAAAAATTGAAGTATAGTTACCTCAGCAAGCTGTTGACAGAATCAAGAAGAAACTTTCATCTCTTTGTCCCTAAAGCCCAAGCTTTTAAATCCCAGGTCAGAGCTAATTCTCTCAGTTTTAGTAAGTAGGTAAGAAGGTGTAGTGAAAAGATATGCATTTTTGGAACAAAATGAGTATACATTTCAAATAAATATACACTTACAAGCTTTAAGGAAACTATTTCTGAGGCATAACATGCATTCAGAAACACACAAATCATAAATTTGTACAGTGAGTGCACCCATGTAACCAGCACCCCGTTCAAGAAAGAGAACATGATTACCAGCAGCTAGAAGCCAGTTGCCCCTTTCTTACAGATACTACAATCCTCCCAAAATAACCTTTATCCTGACTTTTAAAATTATTGATTAGTTTTGCCTAAAATGTATGTAGTTTAAAAATATGTAGACAAAAGCAGAATCTGGAGCCAGAATTTGGGTTGGATTTCTAATTCTGGCTGAATGACCCTGTACAATTCATTTTATTTCCTTAAGACTGCTTTCTTTTCAATAGAATAGTCATAAAAATGCCTCGTAACTCAAAAGACTGCAGTTTCCCAAACGTGCCTGATGGTAAGAGTCATCTGGACTACGAAGAAAGCCCAGATTCTCCTAAGCCAGTGGTTCTCAAAGGACTAGCATCAATACCTTAGAACCTGTTAGAAATGTAAATTACTGAGCCATATCCTAGACTTCTTGAATCAAAAACTTGGGGGAGGGGGTGACAATCTTTATTTCAGTAAGCCCTCGGGTGATTACGATACACACCAAAATTTGAGAACCACTGTACTAATGTATAACGCATCATTTGGAAAAAACACAATTTAGGTGATTCCACATTTTTAGGTTTTTAAACTACTTCCAATTTTTCACTATCAAAACATTACTATAATGAATATATTTATTCATATATTTTTATATACTGTTTCTTAAGACAGATTCCTAGAATCTATGTGATGTCACCATCTAATTAATTGGTTAAAGGATATGAACATTTCTAAGGCTCTTACTGCCAAACTGCCCTCCAGAAAGATTTTTACAAATCACACTATTATAGGAGAGCAAAATACTCCAAACTAAAAATATTTAGTTAGGTACTTGATATTGTACTAGTGCTACTGGCTCCCAAAGCAACTATACTTGAGATACACAGAACCTTTTGCACCTAATTTTAATTCTGCTTAGTAATAATAATGATAAAGATGATAAAAATAATAGGTAGATTTATGAACTCACACATGTGCTAGGCATTACCCTATGTGCTTAATGGGGATTCAAAATTTTAATTACCATAAGAACTCCATAAAATAAGAATTATTATAATCTCCATTTATAAATGAAGAAGGTGAAGCACAAAGAAGTTTCCCAAGATCATAGAGCTACAAAGTAGAATGGGGACCAAACTCAAGAAGTTTGGCCAAACTTTTCTTCCAAAAGCTTGTGTGTTTCACAAAAGTAGGAGCCAACATTCTGCACTGTATATGATAAATACTAAGCACAGTGCCTCATATATAATAGACACCGAATAATATCTGTGGAATGGATGAAGGTATTTGAATCTTCTGTTAAATTCTCTAGACTTATTACTTTAATAAAGCATAATATAATAAAGAATTCTCCCTCTTTCTCTCAATTTTCTACTATAAATTGTATTTTATTGAGTTTTAAATTTATTCAGTTTGGATTCACCTAATATTCACGCATGACACAAAGGGCTTTCAATCTAGTGATGGATACCAAAACAATTGTATGTGTTTTACTAGAACTTAATAATAAATTTAATAAACATGTATGTATAAGTAATAAGCAGAATTAACATCTGACATTACTATTTTATGGATTTATTAACATTTTTCTATTATTCATACTTTATAAAATTGCCAAAACTCTCACTCAGTTAAAATTCCACACTTAATACACAAAATACACTGCAGATATTGTGGCAAAATTTGTTTTTAACAAATCTCCTTTTTCATTTTTGACTGGTCAAACTTGTACCTCACCAAAGCTTCTGTGAAGTAATGATCCAAAATGTAACAAAAAGATAGGACCCCATCTTCAGAAAAATAATATGTACCAAGTAAGATGGAGATGGAGAAAGGCAAAGACAGGAGAAGATAGGAGGAGAAAGAGGTGAGAAAAGATAGAACAAGTGTGGCTTAAAAAAACAAAGAACAAAATTTAGCAATACAAATTATAGCAACAACAACAACAAAAAGAAATTATAGCAACAAAATTACTACAGGGAGATGCTTTTAAAACATAAGATTTGTAGTTTCAAAAAAAGAAAACAAAACAAAAAATGAATCCTATCTAGTTTTGCACTCTTTTTTCTTTTTATAAATTAAAAAAATTTTTGGATTTATTGAGGTATGACTGACAAATAATCATTGTCTATATTGAAGGTGTACTTTTACATATGGTCTGTCACAATATTTTTAAAGAGTAATAAGAAATGCACATTCTGCCACAGCTTTCAAAGGACATATTTAATACCTTGTTAGAAAGCATTTATAAGTTTACATTAATTTTCATTTATTTATATGTCAACATTAATAAATCCTTTCTGAAATACTAGTCTAGAACAGAGTAAAGAACATGCTTTTCTCATTATTTTTGCCTCTATTATTTTTCAAATTCCTTCCCTTTACACATTAAAAAGAGTTCAGTGCTACATAATGCTCCTTATCAAGGTAGATACAACCTATCCGATTAACTTAAAATATCACTTTCAAAAGCAAAGAATTCCAAAACCAAATTTACAAGGAATAAAAAAATATGACTTTTCATAGATAACTATAAAATCAAAATTGTAATAAAGTATTTCTAATCCCCATTTATAAAATGAAGAAACTGAGGCACACAGGAAGGTAGAAGAATGGGATTAAAATCCATAAAAGATATGAGATACCTAGGATGCAAAATTGTAAATTAAAATAAAATTCCCTTACATATAACCAAAAAAAATTGTGGTGCTGAAAACAGGATATATACAATATAGCTTCCCAAATATTTCAATTACCATGAAGGAGGAAAAAAGGAGAAAAAGTATAATTCTAAAAGAAGCATAACTTTAGGAAAATATAATCTTTGAAAATTGAAAACAGTATCAAAAGAAAACACAGGAAAATGAAAAATGTAAATTTAGGCAAGTGGATAATTGATTCTTTAAAAATTTTCTTTGGCATTAAAATATTTTATAACACTTAAAAAATCATGCCAAAAGAATTAAGATTCAGTTAAAATATATACATGGCAAGTACATTTATAACATACAGGGAGGGCACATATTATAAGCTTTGTTACCTGTTAACTATTTTGCAAACTGTAGAAAATCATTATGCTAACAATTTCAATATTCTGTTATTATCATTCATAAATAATGATTGACTATAGATTTTTTAGAAACTGTTTATTTAGGATATAATTCAATACATATATCACTCACTTGATTGGCCAGTTG
Source organism: Delphinapterus leucas (assembly GCF_059928025.1). Taxonomy (NCBI): domain Eukaryota; kingdom Metazoa; phylum Chordata; class Mammalia; order Artiodactyla; family Monodontidae; genus Delphinapterus; species Delphinapterus leucas. The sequence goes on along the minus strand of NC_143133.1, from coordinate 13,247,381 downwards.
TAGTTGTTCTTGAAGATTCCTGACTGTTTCATCATCTGTACATATCTCATTTCCCATCTCTGTGCCAAAGGGAATGGCTTCCAATTGCTTTTCAACAGCATCTTTTAATTCACTGTGCAACCTTTGGAACAAACAGTTAACAATAATCTAATTTTGGTAATAGTAAGTACTGTTTCAGGTCAACTAAATAAACATTTGGGTCAAAAAATCACTATTTACACAAAAATCACTTTTAAGTCAACCTCTAAATTTAGAAGTGTTTTAAAACCATTAAATAATGTGCTATAAGAAAAACTATATCACGATTGTGAATGAATTAAATTTGTCATAATTAATTCAAACATACATAATTCAGTTTGTCCTAGGAAGATTTTAATTTTTTAAAGAGGTAAAATTCTGAAATTATACCTTATTAATTGATAAGTCATTCATAAAAAATTTTAAATATGATAATTTCATCTAGTTACTTAAATAGAAAGGGAATTTTAAATCTTGTAGAATTGTTAATTTCTTCATTGTGTTTCACAAAACTCATCTGATTTCTCACTCATTCCAGTTTATAAAGCATAGAATAAAATTCTTGATGGCTATGAAATCAAGACTAGAGAATTTACTTGCCAGCACTTTCTTACATAAGCTTGACCATAACTCTGAAAGCCTTAAATTCAACTTGAACCTTACATTAAAGTAAATTACAAGTATTTCATGCTTTGAAATTACACCAAAAAAAAAAAAAAAAAGCATAGAAAGGTTCAACTTAAAAGACTGATTAGGTGTTTATGTCAAAATGATGTACTCCTAGAAGGAAAAATGTTTTTTAATATCAGAAAAACTTAGAAACACTGAATTTATATAATTATAACCAGAAAACATTATTTATAATAAACACATCTCAAAGTAAAAATTTCCCAAAGGAATTGCATCCATCTCTCTAAAATAATTTAAACAGAATTATCTACTAATACTACAATCTCCATTGAAACTAGAAAAACGCAATCTTAAATCTTAAAACATATTTATTGAAAACGAAGTTCATCAAATAAGTCACAAGACAATAACCTCAGGTACCAGTGGGGCAAGGGGAGAGGGGAAAGGCAGTATAGGGATACTGGATTAAGAAGTACAAATTATTAGATATAAAATAAGCTAAGAATATATGTTGTACAACACAGGGAATATAGGCAATATTTTATCATAACTATAAATGGAGTATAACCTTTAAATATTGTGAAACACTATATTGTACATCTGTAACTTATATAATAATGTACAGCAACTATACTTCAATTAAAAAAACACAGAAACTAAACAAAAAAAAAAGAACCCTTAATAGTTACAGGCATATTGCCTATACCCAAACTGCCTGAATTTGAAACCAGTATCTCATTTCATTAGCTATGTGACTTTGGACAAGTTCCTTAACCTCTTTTGGCCTCAGTTTCCCAATCTGTAAAATGTAAATGTCACCTATTGCTTATTCTCTTCTGGAATTTTTTTTTTAACTATTCTGTACAGTATTTCTCTCTTTCTCAGTCTCAGTGGAATTTTCATCTCTCCAAACTTTAACTTTTGGAATTTAGTCCTTGGATGGCTTTCATCAATGTCTTATAGTTTTTGGCACACAGGTCTTGTGCCTCTTTAGGTAGGTTTATTCCTAGCTATTTTATTCTCTTTGATGTGAAGGTAAATTGGGGTTGTTTCCTTAATTTATCTTTCTGATACTTCATTGTTAGTGTATAGAAATGCAACAGATTTCTGTATGTTAACTTTGTATTCTAAAACTTTACTGAATTCATTAATGAGCTCTAGTAGTTTTCTGGTGGCATCTTTAGGATTTTCTATGTATAGTAGACATTTTACCTCTTCCCTTCTGATTTGGATACCTTTCATTTCTTTTTCTTGTCTGATAGCTGTGGCTAGGTCTTCCAATACTATGTTGAATAAAAGTGGTAAGAGTGGGCATCCTTGTCTTGTACCTAGACTGTACATCTCTAGGTATTTATCCGTTTCTTCTTGGTTCTCCATTTTATTGGTGTATAACTGTTCACAGTAATGTCTTATGATCTTTCATATTTCTGTATTGTCAGTATAGAAATATGAATCTGTAACTCCTCTTTCATTTCTGATTTTATTTGGGTCCTTTCTTTTTCTTAATGACTCTGGCTAAAGGTTTATCAATTTTGTTTATCTTTTCAAGGAACCAGAGCTTAGTTTCACTGATTTTCTCTATTTTTTTAAAGTCTCTATTACATTTATTTCTGCTCTGATCCTTTTCTTCTACTAACTTTGGGGGTTTTATTAGTTCTTTTTCTAGTTCCTCTAGGTGTAAGGTTAGATTGCTTATTTGAGATTTTTCTTACTTCCTTAGGTAGGCCTATATTGCTAGAAACTTCCCTCTGAGAACAGCTTTTCCTGCTTCCCAAAGCTTTTCCACCATTCTATTTCTATTTTAATTTGACTCCAGTTATTTTTTGACTTCCTGTTTGATTTCTTCAGTGACCCAATGGTTGTTTAGTAGCATACTGCTTAGCCTCCATTGTTTTTTGGGTTTTTTTTGGGAGTTTTTTCATTGTAGTTTATTTCTAGTCTCAAGCATTGTGATTGTAAAAGATGTTTAATATAATTTCAATATTCTTAAATTTACTGAGACTTATTTTGTGGCCTAGTATGTGCTCTATCCTGGAAAATGTTCTATATGTGGTTGAATGTTTATTCTGTTGCTTTTGGGATGGAATGTTTTATACATACATATATATACATAGATGTACATATAAATAAAGTCTATCTGATGTAAGGCTAGTGTTTCCTTATTGATTTTCTGTCTGGATGCATGATCTTCCATTGATGTAAGTTGGGTGTTAAAGTCCCATATTATTATTGTGTAACTCAACACAATTTCTCTCTTTACGTCTACTTATATTTGATTTATATATTTAGGTGCTCCTAAGTTGGGACATAAATATTTACAATTATTATATATTGTTGGATTGATCCCATTATCATTATGTAATGTCCTTCTCTGTCTCTTATAACAGTTTTTGTTTTAAACTCTATTTTGTCTGATATAAGGATTGCTACCCCAGCTTTCTTTTTGTTTCCATTTGCATGGAAAACTTCTTTCCATACTCTCACTTTCCATCTCTGTGTCTTTAGATCTAAAATGAGTTTCTTCTAGGAAGCATATATATAGTTCTTCTTTCTGTATCCATTCAGTCACTCTAAGTCTTCTGATTGGAGCATTTAGTCCAATACATCTAAAATAATTATTGATATGTATGTACTTACTGTCATTTTGTTCATTGTTTTCTGGTTCTTTCTGTGGTTCTCTCTTCTTCCTTTCTTGTTTTTGCTCTGTATCCTTGTGATCTAATGGATGACTATCTTTAGTACTAGAGTTTATAATTTGGTGTTTAGATTCCTTTTTCTTTTTTGCATATCTATTACAGATTTTTGGTTTGTGGTTACAATGAGGTTCATATATAACAATATTTATAAAGATATATATATAATAAATAATATATATTTTAAATTTATTCATATATGATTTTAAGTTGATGATCCCTTAAGATCAAACCATTCTGACAACCCTGCATTTTTAAAATCCCCTGCCATGTTTAATGTTTTTGATACATTTTATATCTTTTTGTGGGGTGTATCCCTTAAATACTTGTGGAAATAGATGTTTTTACTACTTTTGTCTTTTAACCTTCCTACTAGCTTTATAAGTGGATGATCTATTTTACTGTATGTTTGTCTTTACCAATCAGATTTTTCTTTGCACAGTTTTCCTATTTCTAGTTGTAGTCCTTTCCACTTAGAAAAGTCCCTTTAATATCTCTTGTAAAGCTGGTTAGTGGTGATGAATTCTGTAGCTTTTGCTTGTCTGTAAAACTCTTTATCTCTCCTTCAAATTTGAATGATAGCCTTGCTGAGTAGAGTATTTTTGGTTGGTATGTTCATCAATTTGAATCAATTGTGCCAATCCCTTCTGCTCACAAAGTTGCTGCTGAAAAGTCAATTGATAGCCTTATGGGAGTTCCCCTGTATGCTACTAGTTGCTTTTCCCTTGCTTCTTTTAAAATTCTTTCTTTATCTTTAATTTTTGCCATTTTAATTACAATGTGTCTTGGTGTGGACTTCTTTGGATTCATTTTCTTTGGGACTCTCTGTGCTGCCTGGAACTGCATGTCTACTTCCTTTCCGTGGTCAGGAAAGTTTTCAGCTATTATTTCTCCAAATAACTCCTCTGCCCTTTTCTCTCTATTTCCTCCTTCTGGGACTCCTATATTTTGAATGTTATTATGCTTGATGTTGTCCCAGAGGTCTCTTAAACTGTCCTCTTTTTAAAAAACTCTTTTTTTCTTTTTTTGTTCAGTTCGGGTGATTTCTTCTACTTTGTCATCCAGTTCACTCATCTGTTCCTCTGTATCATATACTCTACTGTTAATTCCTTCTAGTGTACTTTTTATTTCAGCTATTATCTTCTTCAGCTCTGTTTACTTCTTTATATTTTTTAACTATTTGTTAGAAACTTCTAACTTCTCACTGTGTTCATTCATTCTTCTCCTGAGTTCACTGAGCACCTTTTTATTTCATAGAAAATTGTTTATTTCACTTATAGTTTCACATTTATCAGCACAGAGTTACACAGTTTACTCTAAACATTTTCAAGTGTCTGTATTTCTCATTTTGTGATTATTTTACAAACTCAAATGTATGTATTTAGTTTATAATAAAGATAACATCAGATCAGTGGAGAAAGGAAAGATGATTAGAAAATAAAACTCTGACAGATATTTATAAGAGAAAGCAAATATCTTGAATATAAGGTGAATATGTACTTACATGTTTTTTTTACAACACAGGCTTTATTAATTGTGATTTATCTGTATTAAATGTAATCGTATCAAATTTTAGCTTCTGCCAGAGTAAATTTTCTTTTTTTTTAAAACATCTTTATTGGAGTTTAATTGCTTTACAATGGTGTGTTAGTTTCTGCTGTATAACGAAGTGAATCAGCTATACATATACATATATCCCCATATCTCCTCCCTCTTGCGTCTCCCTCCCACCCTCCCTATCCCATCCCTCTAGGTGGACACAAAGCACTGAGCTGCACTGAGCATCTTTATTATCATTCTTTTGAACTCTTTATCAGGTAGATTGCTTATCTCCACTTGGCTTAGTTCTTCTGGGGTTTTGTCTTCATTTGGAAAATATTCCTTCCCTCCTCGTTCTGCCTAATTTTCCATGTTTATTTCTAAGTATTAAGTAGGTCAGTTATGTTTCCAGATGTTGGAGAAGTGGTCTTAAGTAAGAGACATCCTATGGAGCCCAGCAGCACTTGACCCCATATGTGGGCTGTGTGGGCCCTTCTGTGTGATGAGGCTGACTACTCTCGGCACACTGGTAGACAAGGCTCATCCCTAGGCTGGTTGGCTGCTATGCCCTGCCTTGCATGGTGGCTGCTGGCCTGCTGGTGGGCAGACCAGATTTCAGCATGGTTGGATGCACAGGCTGGGAGGTCCTTGGGTAGATGCTGGCCCACTAGTGGGCAGTACTGGGTTCTGGTACAGCTGGTCGCATGACCTGGCAGGGGGGTGGATCTCAGCCCAGTGGTATACAGATCTGGTTCCCTGGGTGCTGGCTGTGGGACCCAGGGGGTCCAGTGCTGGTGTCAGCCTACTGGTGGGTGGGGCCACATCCAAATGAAGCTGGCTCTGGGACTCTGGAGATTCTGGGGCTGGTCCTGATTAGCTGATGGGCAGCGCTGGGTCCTGTTGTGGCTGGCGGCAAGGCCAGGGGTGTTCCAAGGCTGGTTCTGACCTGATGGTGGGTAGAGTTGAGCCCCAGGGTACCTGGGTGTGGCTGCTGGGGAGGCCTGGGGTTGGTTCTGGTCCACTGGTGGGTGGAGCCAGGTCCCTGCAAGGCTGGCTGCTCACCTGGGAGGTCCTGGAACTGGAGCTTATCTGCTGTTGGGCAGGCAGGCCCCCAGTGCTAGTAGGCTAGAGGGAGGACTCCAAAATGGCACTTGCCAGCACCAGTGTCCTCATGGTAGAATGAACTCCCCAAAATGGCTGTTGCCAATGTCATCAGGAAGAGTCCCAGTTGCCCCGCCTCTCCAGGAGACTCTACGAGATCAGCAAGTGGGTCTTATCAGGCTCCTTCAAATTGCTGTCTCAGTTCTGGGACTCAGAGCATGTGAGATTTTGTGTGTGTGCTTTAACAGTGGAGTTTCTGCTTCCTACAGTCCTCTGGCTCCCCATATGCAAGTCCTGCAGGCTTTCAAAGCCAGACGTTTTGAGGGCCTGTCTTTCTAGTGCAGGACCCTCAGCTTGGGAGCCTGATGTGGGGCTTGGACCCCTCGCTCCTTAGGGAGAACTTCTGTGATTGTGATTATCCTCCCATTTGTGGGTCACCTACATGAAAGTGCAGGTCTTGACTACATTATGTCTCTGGCCCCTCCTACCCATCTTGTTTTGGTTCTTTCCTTATATCTTAAGCTGTGAAAAATCTTTTCTGCTAGTCTTCAAGTTATTCTCATTGATAGCTGCTCTGTAAATAGTTGTAATTTTGGTGTGCCTAGAGGAGGAGGTGAGTTCAGGGTCTTTGTACTCCATCACCTTGGACACACCTTGCAAGGTCATTTTTATAGTCCTGCACTGTCATGCAAAGCAAGGACCACCTATATGCATCAGTAGTTTATTTTTGTTTTAGTATCTGAAGTATTTGGGGTAGCGGTGTTTAATTTTGCAATTTGCAATCCTGCTGTCTCTTGCCTGATGTACCCTAATTCTCCAAATGTTTCATAATTTTGGGTTTAGTTTGCTGTTCTTTTCCTAACCTGTTCAGCAAATTCTTAGAGTCCACTGATTTTCAGACTTCTTTTCTAATATATGCACTTAAGAGTATGGATTTCCCTCTAAGAATGGCCTTAACTGCAACCCACAGTTTTTATGCTGTATTTTCACTATCTATCAGTTGAAAATATTCTCCAGCTTTCATGGTTAATTCTTTGACCTATGAGTAATATTTAAAAGCATATTGCTTAATTAGAAACAGCTGGGAATTTTCTGATTCCTTTTTTCTTTTCTTTTTTTTTTTTTTTTAAACTGATTTCTAGGGGCTTCCCTGGTGGTGCAGTGGTTGGGAATCCGCCTGCCAATGCAGGGGACACGGGTTCGAGCCCTGGTCTGGGAAGATCCCACATGCCATGGAGCAACTGGGCCCGTGAGCCACAACTACTGAGCCTGCACGTCTGGAGCCTGTGCTCCGCAACGGGAGAGGCCGTGACAGTGAGAGGCCCGCGCACAGCGATGAAGAGTGGCCCCTGCTCGCCGCAACTAGAGAAAACCCACGCACAGAAATGAAGACCCAATACAGCCAAAAATAAATAAATAAATTTATTAAAAAAACCCCACTGATTTCTAATACAATTTTCACTGTTATTAAGGAACAGAATCTGAGTACTTAAAAAATCTGAGAGTTGTTTTCTTTTTTTCCTTTAAATATTTATTTATTTTGGCTGCGCCAGATCTTAGTTACGGCACACAGGATCTTCGTCGTGGAAGACTGCAGCAGGTAGACTTCTTGGTTGCAGCACGCAGACTTCTTAGTTGCAGCACGCCAACTCTTAGTTGCGGCACGCATGTGGGATCTAGTTCCCCGACCAGGGATTGAACCAGGGCCCCCTGCATTGGGAGTGCAGAGTCTTACCCACTGGACCACCAGGGAAGTCCCGAGAGCTACTTTCTGGATTTGTCAATTTTGGAAATGTTTTACGTGTACTTAAAAAGAATATGTATTTTGAAGGTATTAGGTATCTGTCTGTTAAGTAGGTTTGTTAATTGCATGGTTCAAATATTATTTTTTTAGTTTTTATTTCAATTACTGAGGAGCAAGATGTTTATATTTCCTGCTATCTAGTGGATTTGTCTGTTTTGCCATTCAATGCTATCACTGAATTTTTATAATCTAGAAAAACAGAAAAATTGAAATTTTCTATTCTGAGGCTTTGTTACTGGGTACTTGCAAATTATTTTTAAATAAATAAATTTATTTATTTGTTTATTTATTTTTGGCTGCATTGGGTCTTCATTGCTGTGTGCAGGCTTTCTCTAGTTGCGGCAAGCGGGGGCTACTCTTTGTTGTGGTGCACAGGCTTCTCATTGCGGTGGCTTCTCCTGTTGCAGAGCATGGGCTCTAGGCGTGCGGGCTTCAGTAGTTGTGGCACGCAGACTCAGCAGTTGTGGTGCACAGGCTTAGTTGCTCCGCAGCATGTGGGATCTTCCCAGACCAGGGCTTGAACCCACGTCCCCTGCGTTGGCAAGTGGATTCTTAACCACTGTGCAACCAGGCAAGTCTCTGGGTACTTGCAAATTTAAAACTGTTATATCTTTTATCATTATGAAATATCCCTATTTATAATATTCTCTTCTTGCATTAAAGTCTACTATGTCTGATATTACCAGCTTTCTTTTGGTTAGCACTGCATGGTTTATCTATTTTCCATCCTCTTATTTGCAATCATTCAATATTCTTATATTTTAAAAATCTGTGTGATAAGAAATACACACTATAACCGGTTTCTTTTTTAATCTCCTCTGATAAATCACTGTCTTTCAATTGCAGCATTTAGTACATTGAAGTTTAATGTAATTACTAATGTATTTGAGTTTATATCTACTATCTTAGTATTTACTTTCTATTTGCCCTGTCCATTATGATTTTTCTCTCCTTTCATGCTTTCTTTTGGTTTTTTTTTTTCATTACTTCATTTTTCTACTCTATTATCTTGGTTGGCAGTTACATGGTTGGCAGTTATATTATCTTGGTTGGCAGTTACATGGTTGGCAGTTACATTACCATGGTTGGCAGCTGGCTTTACTTTTAAAGATTAAAACATGCATCACTGAGTTATCAAACTCTAAAATAAATTAGTATTATATTTCTTCTGGGTAATGCTAGAACCTGAGAATATTTTAACTCCAAATGCCCTTTCCCTAAATTTATGATATTGCTGTCTTATATTTAATTCTCTACAGATATTTTAGAGACATTATTATTGTTTTAGAATAGCTGATGTTCATTAGACGTTCTCCCATGGGCAGCATTTCCTATAATTCTAAGCTTTCATCTGGGATTATTTTCTTTTTGTAGAATATCTTTTTGATTTTCTTTAATTTTGCTAATGATAATGCTCTCAATTTCTTTTCATCTGACCTTTCTTCTGATGGATATTTCACTGGGTAAAGAATTCTACATTGACAGTTTTTCTTTAAGCACTTTAAAAATATTCCACTGTCTCATGATTTCCAGTATCTCTGTTGAGAAGTCAGTTAATATCTTATTGCGGCTAGATAATAAGACTAGCTCTTTCTGCTGTTAAGTTTTTTCTTTTTCTTTGGTTTTCTTTGATTTTATAATAATGTACCTAGGTACAGTACTTTTGTATTATCCTGCTTATGATGCATGGTGTGTTCTTAATCTGTGGATTGATGTCTCTCTGTCGTCTCTTTCTGGGACTCAAGCTATATGACTTTTAGCTGTTTTCACTATTTCCCATATGTCTCTTAGTTTTTATTTATTTATTTTGTTCTGCATTTTCTATCCCCTTCTCTCTCTGACCTTCATTCTGAATATTTTCTTCTGACTTGGGTTGCATTCCATTAATTCTCTCTTCAGTTATGTCTCATTTCCATTATTACTGCAATTTTCAGTTCTAGAATTTCTATTTGGTTCTTTAAAGACTTTTTAGTTCTCTTATAGAAATTCTCAAAATTGTGTCTTATTTCATTGAACATAGTGCATAGTTATTTTAAAGACCAAACCGTGGATCTATTTCTATTGTATACTATTATTTTATGATTTTTAAACCATGCTGTCTTCAATCTTCCCATTACCAGTTCTTTTTACACCAGATATGAGCCACATATCACAAGTAAAAAAGTACAGAGATATTCTGAGGCCTAGAAATGATGTTATCTTCCTCTAAAAGTCTTCCTTTTCTTTTTTCAGATGGGGAGGGGTATTATCAATCCCTGATCATGTCATTTATAACATCATGTTGTATCAAACATCAGAGTCATGTTTTAGATCTTTTCAGGACTAGTCTATTTTGGGGGAGTCACTCTTACTTCAAAGCCTGGATGTTCCTGAGCCACCTACCCTCAAGTCTGATGGGCTCTGAATTCCAATTTTTATTTCTCTAACTCCATGAATTTGTTTCGAGCTCTGCTCAGTTTTCAACCACTCTTCACCTCTTCTGACATCGGGAGATATGTTTAAGGGAAAGTAACCCCAAATGCAGGCTCATATCCCTGGATTTCTTTCTTTTCCTGGTGTTTACCCTACAATTCTACACTGACTCCAATTCACTTTAAACAAATTTGATTTTTGTCAAATTTTTGTCAAGATTTCCTAGTTTTTGTCCAGATTCTCTAGTTTTCTCAGAAGGAGTCTCTTGCCATCACTCTAAACAAAACTATCTAACTTATTTTCAGTTAATTAAAAATGTTCTGAGTACCAGTTTGGCTGCATCTCACTAGTTTGATATGCTATTTATTTTATGCAGTTTTTAATTTTAGTTTTCCTCTTTATCTCAGTAGTTGAAAATGTAGTTAAAAGAAATTCTTTACACTCACTTCTTGTTATTTCTAATTTATTGTAGGTGTGATTTATGTTTAATTTGTTTGTATGTATGTATGTGGTGGGGAGGGTCTGCAGCCCATGTCTATGTAAATGTTTCATGGGTCTTGAAAAACACAGTATATTCCTATTGGTTTATATATGAGTAGTATAAACAGAAAAATATACACACATATACTCAAACTTGTTCTTTACTCTTTATATCTTTTACCTTCCTGTTTATTTTTGCCCTTGTTTTCTTTGAAGTATTATCTAGTTGCAATAATATATTTATAAATACTAAGTAAATACATGTTATCTAATTCTCTAAAGATCTTAGCAGTATAATTGAGAAAATAAAGCCATTTAAGTACTGCAAAGGTTTAAGGAATTAGTCTTTTTCAAAGCATTATTTTTTATGTATGGCTAACAAATCTTGAAAATTAGATATCAATAATTGTAGTAAGTTCAACAAACATTTGAAGAGATATTATGTACAGGATAGTAAGATAGTTGTGGTCCTAGCTGTATTTATTCAAATATATAATCAAGTCAAAACATAAGAACTGTAAGAAAATAAAGAGGAGAAAGTTCCATCATATTTGGTTGGCTTCACAGTAAGAGGAGAAATGAAGAGAAATCATACAAAGCTTTGTAGAAGTAAACAGTGTTACCCTTATTAATAACACTAGTGGCACCACATTTCTCTGCATAGTTGCTTTATCTAAAGTCACCATCAACTAGCTGATCTCTATTTTCTAGTGCAAATGCTAAAAAAAAAGTCAATCTTATTGGTTTAGTTAACTGTAGAACTGTTGTGCTGAGAGAAATTATATGTAGACCACAATTAGGAAGCTGGACAATCAGGAAGTGGCCACACCAACCGCGGGTTCTAGGAGCACACCTCTTTAGCCGAGATCCTGGGGTCAGGAAGTAAGTGCCAGAGCTGTTGCCTGCAGGAACACCCTGACTTAGCTCTGACAGAAGCGGCTGCCAGAACTACTGGCTCTAGAGACACTCTACACTTGTTAGAGTCTCATCCACAAAAACAGATTCTCATACACAGCTTCTCCTATTTACCTCCTAATTTAGGTCTCTTACATGTGTTTATCATTAGCAGAACCTAATTCCTACCCTGAACTAGTTCTTAGTTTTCCAGCCTTTGCAGTACAAGGTATACAAAAGGGAGGTTGGAACAGATGTTAAGCCAATCTACTATACCTGCCATAAACTATTATTATAATTGTATAATTTAATTAAATGTGAACCAAAGTGAAAAAAATAAAAATACAAGAGAGTTGGAGTTTTTTTCTATGAAACCTAAACTGAATATGAAAGGTTCAGCAAAGATGAGTTGTTAAATAGCTGCTGCTGAATTAGGGGTATAGGCAAAATAACTACAATAGTCAGAAAATGTATAAAATCACAGAAGACCAAAAGGAGATCAAAAGGATCCCTAAGTTCTCACTCTTCTTCAAAGAAACTGAAACTGGAAATTATAAAGAATGAATTGACAACTAGGAAGATGGCGGAAGAGTAAGATGTGGAGATCACCTTCCTCCCCACAGATACATCAGAAATACATCTACACGTGGAACAACTCCTACAGAACACCTACTGAACACTGGCAGAAGACCTCAGACCTCCCAAAAGGCAAGAAACTCCCCCATGTACCTGGATAGGGCAAAAGAAAAAAGAATAAACAGAGACAAAAGAATAGGGACGGGACCTGCACCAGTGGGAGGGAACCATGAAGGAGGAAAGGTTTCCACACACTAGAAGCCCCTTCGCGGGCGGAGATTGTGCATGGCAGAGGGGGGAAGCTTTGGAGGCGCGGGGGACAGCACAGCAACAGGGGTGCGGAGGGCAAAGCGGACAGATTCCCGCACAGAGGATCGGTGCCGACCAGCACTCACCAGCCCGAGACACTTCTCTGCTCACACGCCCAGGCAGGCGGGGTCTGGGAGCTGAAGCTCCAGCTTTGGTCAGAGTGCCGGGAGAGGACTGGGGTTGGCAGCGTGAACACAGCCTGAAGGGGTTAGTGCACCACGGCTAGCCGGGAGGGAGTCCGGGGAAAAGTATGGACCTGCCGAAGAGGCAAGAGACTTTTTCTTCCCTCTTTGTTTCCTGGTGCGCAAGGAGAGGGGATCAAAAGCACTGCTTAAAGGAGCTCCAGAGATGGGCGCGAGCCGCGGCTAACAGCACGGAACCCAGAGGCAGGCATGAGACGCTAAGGCTGCTGCTGCCGCCACCAAGAAGCCTATGTGCAGGCACAGGTCACTATCCACACCTCCCTTCCGGGGAGCCTGTGCAGCCCACCACTGTCAGGGTCCCATGATCCAGGGACAACTTCCCCGGGAGAAGGCACGGTGTGCCTCAGGCTGCTGTAATGTCACGGCGGCCTCTGTCGCTGCAAGCTCGCCCCGCACTCCGTGCACCTCCCTCTCCCGGGCCTGAGTGAGCCAGAGTCCCTGAATCAGCTGCTCCTCTAACCCCGTCCTGAGCAAAGAACAGACGCCCTCCGGCGACCTACACGCAGAGGCGGGGCCAAATCCAAACGTGAGCCCCCGGAGTTGTGCGAACAAAGCAAAGAAAGGGAAATCTCACCCAGCAGCCTCAGGAACAGTGGATTAAATCTCCACAATCAACTTGATGTACCCTGCATCGGTGGAATACCTGAATAGACAACGAATCATCCCAAATTGAAGAGGTGGACTTTGAGACCAAGATTTATTATTTTTTTCCCCTTTTCCTCTTTTTGTGTGTACGTGTATGCTTCTGTGTGAGATTTTGTCTGTAAAGCTTTGCTTTCATTATTTGTCCTGGGTTCTGTCCATCTGTAATTTTTTTCTTTTACTTTTGAAAAAAATTTTTATCTTAATAATTATATTTTATTTTAATAACTTTATTTTATTTTATCTTATTTTATTTTTCCCTCTTTTCCTTCCTTCCTCCCTCCCTCCCTCCCTCCCTTCCTTCCTTCTTTTTCTCCCTTTTATTCAGAGCCGTGTGGATGAAAGGCTCTAGTTATTGCAGCCAAGAGTCAGTGCTGTGCCTCTGAGGTGGGAGAGCCAATTTCAGGACACTGGTCCATAAGAGACCTCCCAACTCCACATAATACCAAACAGCAAAAATCTCCCAGAGATCTCCATCTCAACACCAACACCCAGCTTCAGTCAACGACCAGCAAGCTACAGTGCTGGACACCCTATGCCAAACAACTAGCAAGACAGGAACACAACCCCACCCATTATCAGACAGGCTGCCTAAAATCATAATAAGGCCAAGACACCCGAAAAACACACCACCAGACGTGGACCTGCCCACCAGAAAGACAAGATCCAGTCTCATCCACCAGAACACAGGCACTAGCCCCCTCCCCAAGGAAGCCTACACAACCCCCTGAACCTACTATAGCCACTGGGGACAGACACCAAAAACAACGGAAACTACGAACCTGCAGCCTGCAAAAAGGAGACCCCAAACACAGTAAGATAAGCAAAATGAAAAGACAGAAGAACACACAGCAGATGAAGGAGCAAGATGAAAACCCACCAGACCTAACAAATGAAGAGGAAATAGGCAGTCTACCTGAAAAAGAATTCAGAATAATGATAGTAAAGATGATACAAAATCTTGGAAATAGACTAGACAAAATGCAAGAAACATTTAACAAGGACCCAGAAGAACTAAAGATGAAACAAACAATGATGAACAACACAATAAATGAAATTAAAAATACTGTAGAAGGGATCAACAGCTGAATAACTGAGGCAGAAAAACGGATAAGTCACCTGGAAGAAAAAATAGTGGAAATAACTACTGCAAAGCAGAATAAAGAAAAAAGAATGAAAAGCACTGAGAACAGTCTCAGAGACCTCTGGGACAACATTAAATGCACCAACATTCAAATTATAGGGGTCCCAGAAGAAGAAAGGAAAAAGAAAGGGACTGAGAAAATATTTGAAGAGATTATAGTTGAAAACTTCCCTAATATGGGAAAGGAAATAGTTAATCAAGTCCAGGAAGCACAGAGAGTCCCATACAGGATAAATCCAAGGAGAAACACACCAAGACACATATTAATCAAACTGTCAAAAATTAAATACAAAGAAAAATATTAAAAGCAGCAAGGGAAAAACAACAAATAACACAGAAAAGAATCCCCATAAGGTTAACAGCTGATCTTTCAGCAGAAACTCTGCAAGCCAGAAGGGACTGGCAGGACATATTTAAAGTGATGAAGGAGAAAAACCTACAACCAAGATTACTCTACCCAGCAAGGATCTCATTCAGATTTGATGGAGAAATTAAAACCTTTATAGACAAGCAAAAGCTGAGAGAGTTCAGCACCACCAAACCAGCTTTACAACAAATGCTAAAGGAACTTCTCTAGGCAAGAAACACAAGAGAAGGAAAAGGCCTACAATAACAAACTCAAAACAATTAAGAAAATGGGAATAGGAACATACATATCGATAATTACCTTAAATGTAAATGGATTAAATGCTTCCACCAAAAGACACAGATTGGCTGAATGGATACAAAAACAAGACCCATATATATGCTGTCTACAAGAGACCCACTTCAGACCTAAGGACACATACAGACTGAAAGTGAGGGGATGGAAAAAGATATTCCATGCAAATGAAAATCAAAAGAAAGCTGGAGTAGCAATTCTCATATCAGACAAAATAGACTTTAAAATAAAGACGATTACAAGAGACAGAGAAGGACACTACAGAATGATCAAGGGATCGATCCAAGAAGAAGATATAACAATTGTAAATATTTATGCACCCAACATAGAAGCACCTCAATACATAAGGCAAATACCAACAGCCATAAAAGGGGAAATCGACAGTAACATATTCATAGTAGGGGACTTTAACACCCCACTTTCACCAATGGACAGATATCCAAAATGAAAATAAAAAAAGAAACAAAAGCATTAAATGACACATTAAACAAGATGGACTTAATTGATATTTATAGGACATTCCATCCAAAAACAACAGAATACACATTTTTCTCAAGTGCTCATGGAACATTCTCCAGGATAGATCATATCATGGGTCACAGATCAAGCCTTGGTAAATTAAGAAAATTGAAAGTGTATCAAGTATCTTTTCTGACCACAATGCTATGAGACTAGATATCAATTACAGGAAAATATCTGTATAAAAATACAAACACATGGGGGCTAAACGATACAGTACTTAAAAATGAAGTGATCACTGAAGAAATCAAAGAGGAAATCAAAAAATACCTAGAAACAAATGACAATGGAGACACGATGACCCAACACCTATGGGATGCAGCAAAACCAGTTCTAAGAGGGAAGTTTATAGCAATACAATCCTACCTTAAGAAACAGGAAACATCTCGAATAAACAACCTAGCCTTGCACCTAAAGCAATTAGAGAAAGAAGAACAAAAAAACCCCAAAGTTAGCAGAAGGAAAGAAATCATAAAGATCAGATCAGAAATAAATGAAAAAGATATGAAGGAAACAATAGCAAAGATCAATAAAACTAAAAGCTGGTTCTTTTAGAAGATAAACAAAATTGATAAACGATTAGCCAGACACATCAAGAAAAAAAGGGAGAAGACTCAAATCAACAAAATTAGAAATGAAAAAGGAGAAGTAACAACTGGCACTGCAGAAATACAAAAGATCATGAGAGATTACTACAAGCAACTCTATGCCAGTAAAATGGACAACCTGGAAGAAATGGACAAATTCTTAGAAATGCACAAGTGCCAAGATTGAATCAGGAGGAAATAGAAAATATGAACAGACCAATCACAAGCACTGAAATTGAAACTGTGATTTAAAATCTTCCAACAAACAAAAGCCCAGGACCAGATGGCTTCACAGGCGAATTCTATCATACATTTAGAGAAGAGGTACCACCTATCCTTCTCAAACTTTTCCAAAATATAGCAGAGGGAGGAACACTCCCAAACTCATTTTACGAGGCCACCATCACCCTGATACCAAAACCAGAAAAGGATGTCACCAAGAAAGAAAACTACAGGCCAATATCCCTGATTAACATAGATGCAAAAATCCTCAACAAAATACTAGCAAACAGAATCCAACAGCACATTAAAAGGATCATACACCATGATCAAGTGGGGTTTATTCCAGGAATAAATGCAAGGATTCTTCAATACATGCAAATCAATCAATGTGATACACCATATTAACAACCTGAAGGAGAAAAACCATATGGTCATCTCAATAGATGCAGAGAAAGTTTTCGACAAAACTCAATACCAATTTATGATAAAAAACCCTGCAGAAAGTAGGCATAGAGGGAACTTTCCTCAAAAAAATAAAGGCCATATATGACAAACCCACAGCCAACATCATCCTCAATGATGAAAAACTGAAAGCATTTCAACTAACATTAGGAACAAGACAAGGTTGCCCACTCTCACCACTATTATTCAACACAGTTTTGGAAGTTTTAGCCACAGCAATCAGAGAAGAAAAGGAAATAAAAGAATCCAAATCAGAAAAGAAGAAGTAAATCTGTCACTGTTTGCAGATAACATGATATAACACATAGAGAATCCTAAAGATGCTACCAGAAAACTACTAGAGCTAATCAATGATTTTGGTAAAGTAGCAGGATACAAAGTTAATGCACAGAAATCTCTGGCATTCCTATACACTAATGAGGAAAAATCTGAAAGTGAAATTAAGAAAACACTCCCATTAACCACTGCAACAAAAAGAATAAAATATCTAGGAATAAACCTACCTAAGGAGACAAAAGACCTGTATGCAGAAAATTATAAGACTGATGAAAGAAGTTAAAGATACAAATAGATGGAGAGATATACCATGTTCTTGGATTGGAAGAATCAACACTGTGAAAATGACTCTACTGCCCAAAGCACTCTACAGTTTCAATGCAATCCCTATCAAACTACCATGGGCATTTTTCACAGAACTAGAACAAAAAATTTCACAATTTGTATGGAAACACAAAAGACCCCGAATAGCCAAAGCAATCTTGAGAACGAAAAACTGACCTGGAGGAATCAGGCTCCCTGACTTCAGACTATACTACAAAGCTACAGTAATCAAGACAGTATGGTACTGGCACAAAAACAGAAAGATAGATCAATGGAACAGGATAGAAAGCCCAGAGATAAACCCACACACATATGGTCACCTTATCTTTGATAAAGGAGGTAGGAATGTACAGTGAAGAAAGGACAGCATCTTCAATAAGTGGTGCTGGGAAAACTGGACAGGTACATTAAAAGTATGAAATTAGAACACTCCCTAACACCACACACAAAAATAAGCTCAAAATGGATTAAAGACCTAAATGTAAGGCCAGGAAGTATCAAACTCTTAGAGGAAAACATAGGCAGAAAACTCTATGACATAAATCACAGCAAGATCCTTTTTGACCCACCTCCTAGAGAAATGGAAATAAAAACAAAAATAAACAAATAGGACCTAATGAAACTTCAAATCTTTTGCACAGCAAAGGAAACCAGAAACAAGACCAAAAGATAACCCTCAGAATGGGAGAAAATATTTGCAAATGAAGCAACTGACAAAGGATTCATCTCCAAAATTTATAAGTAGCTCATGCAGCTCAATAACAGAAAAACAAACAACCCAATACAAAAATGGGTAGAAGACCTAAAGAGACATTTCTCCAAAGAAGACATACAGATTGCCAACAAACACATGAAAGAATGCTCAACATAATTAATCATTAGAGAAATGCAAATCAAAACTACAATGAGATATCATCTCACACCAGTCAGAACGGCCATCATCAAAAAATTTAGAAACAGGGCTTCCCTGGTGGCGCAGTGGTTGAGAGTCCGCCTGCCGATGCAGGGGACACAGGTTCGTGCCCCGGTCTGGGAAGATCCCACATGCCGTGGAGCAGCTGGGCCCGTGAGCCATAGCTGCTGAGCCTGCGTGTCCGGAGCCTGTGCTCCGCAACGGGAGAGGTCACAACAGTGAGAGGCCTGCACACCAGAAAAAAAAAAAAAAAAAATCTAGAAACAATAAATGCTGGAGAGGGTGTGGAGAAAAGGGAACACTCTTGCACTGCTGGTGGGAATGTGAATTGGTACAGCCACTACGGAGAACAGTATGGCGGTTCCTTAAAAAACTACAAATAGAACTACCATATGACCCAGCAATCCCACTACTGGGCATATACCCTGAGAAAACCGTAATTCAAAAAGAGTCATGTACCAAAATGTTCACTGCAGCTCTATTTACAATATCCAGGACATGGAAGCAACCTAAGTGTCCATCATCGGATGAATGGATAAAGAAGATGTGGCACATATATACAATGGAATATTACTGAGCCATAAAAAGACACGAAATGGAGTTATTTGTAGTGAGGTGGATGGACCTAGAGTCTGTCATACAGAGTGAAATAAGTCAGAATGAGACAAACAAATACCGTATGCTAACACATATATTGAATCTAAGAAAAAAAAATGTCATGAAGAACCTAGGGGTAAGACGGGAATAAAGACACAGACCTACTAGAGAATGGACTTGAGGATATGGGGAGGGGGAATGGTAAGCTGTGAGAAAGTGAGAGAGTAGCAAGGACATATATACACTACCAAATGTAAAATAGATAGCCAGTGGGAAGCAGCCGGATAGCACAGGGAGATGAGCTCGGTGGTTTGTGACCACCTATAGGGGTGGGATAGGGAGGTTGGGAGGGAGGGAGACGCAAGAGGGAAAAGATATGGGAACATATGTATATGTATAACTGTGTCACTTTGTTATAAGGTAGAAACTGACACACCATTGTAAAGCGATTATACTCCAATAAATATGTAAAAAAAAATAAAAAATAAAGAATGAATTATCTTTATGGTTTATGTATAAAAGACAACAAAGAACTACAATTAGTAGGGTTACTCAAAGTAAAGATCTTAGGCATTATATAAAAAAAGATTAAATAAGTGCACATTTACATTAAGTCAACGTCAAAAATTTTTAAAGTATTCTATGTATGTCTTATGATTCTCCACTTTATTGCCTCTTTCAATCTGCAGACCATCTATTAATCTAGAAGGAAAGAGGGTTTGTACTATATTTTATGCTAGGTACAATGTACTAAATCAAAAAAGTAACAGTGTTTCTGACCTCTTCCTGTTGACTATTTCATTGGATAAGATATTCCTGATAAAAAGTCTTTATGAAAATAAATATTATCCTAAAATATAATATGATGCGTTACATTAAATTACTACATATCTATGCCTTTTAAGTTGTTACTTATGGCTTTTATTATTTTTCTATCTTACCACTTGCAATATTACTTCAAAAGATATTTAACTAGCACTTACTATAATCATAAAAATATATAAAAAATAAAACTGAAATCTAGTCCAAATCTCTCATTTTATAGATTAAGAAACTGAGATCCAAACGTATGGACACTAAGGGGGGAAAGCGGGGTGAGGGGGGATGAATTGGGAGACTGGGATTGACATATATACACTAATATGTATAAAATAGATAAGTAATTTTAAAAAAAGAATTATTTAAGTAATAGAAGACATGAAACAGATTTGAATTATTGTCTTATTGATTTAATGTACATATACATAAGCAAGTGTCTGCAATCCAAAGTAAAAGTAATAAATGCCCTAACCGAGGTACAAAAATATTATAATGAGTCACTTTGTTATAAAGCAGAAACTAACACACCATTGTAAAGCAATTATACTCCAATAAAGATGTTAAAAATAATACTATAATGGAATGTGCAAAGATTTTTCAGAAAAGATCATATTTAAATTGGTTCCTAAGAATGTGTATAAGTTTAATGTATAGAGATGTGGGTGGTGTTCTCAGGCTGTTGGAAAATGTGAGCAGACAGAATGCTAAGAAAGTATGAGTGTTTGGAGCAATAAAGAATAATTTGCATGGAGAAAAAAAGAAAAAAGAAACTGAGCTCCACCTCCTACATTGTTGGTGGGAATGTACGTTGGTACAGCCACTATGGAAAACAGTATGGAGGTTCCTCAGAAAACTGAAAATAGAATGAACCATATGATCCAGCAATCCCACTCCTGAGAATATATCCAGACAAAACTATAATTCAAAAGGATACATGCACCCCTATGTTGATAGCAGCACTATTCACAATAGCCAAAACATGGAAACAACCTAAATGTCCATCAACAGATGAATGAATAAAGAAGATGTAGTACATATATACAATGGAATACTACTTAGCCATAAAAAAGAATGAAATAATGCCATTTGCAGCAACATGGATGCAAACAGAGATTATGATACTAAGTGAAGTAAGTCAGAAAGAGAAAGACAAATACCATATGACATCACTTATATGTGGAATCTAAAATATGGCACAAATGAACCTATCTACAAAACAGAAACAGACTCATAGATGTAGAGAACAGACTTGTGGTTGCCAAGGGGGAGGGGGGAAAGAGAGGGACAGACTGGGAGTTTGGGGTTGGCAGATGCAAACTATTACACTTAGAGTGGATAAACAACAAGGTTCTAATGTATAGCACAGGGAACTATATTCAAT
Organism: Delphinapterus leucas; assembly: GCF_059928025.1. Taxonomy (NCBI): domain Eukaryota; kingdom Metazoa; phylum Chordata; class Mammalia; order Artiodactyla; family Monodontidae; genus Delphinapterus; species Delphinapterus leucas. Next base: position 13,226,175 of record NC_143133.1, on the reverse strand, counting down.
ATCCTGTTATAAACCATAATGGAAAATAACATACGAAAAAGGAATGTATATATGTGTATAACTGAGTCACTTTGCTGTACAGCAGAGATCGGCACAACACTGTAAATCAACTATACTTCAGTAAAAAAAAAAAAAAGAAAGAAACTGAGTTCCAGATAGATTAAAGTATTAATACCAGGAAAATCACCCAGCCAGCAACTGCAGTCCTGAAATTATAACTAATTAGCATTAATAGGCAATAGAATTTTGGCCGTGATGACTTTATAAAAGTTTTGATCTCTGAGGTGACAAAGACAAATCAAATACACTTCTAACCAGTCTTCCTTTGAATTGAATTTGTCATTGATAGTAAGATGCACCATTCTTTTACATACTATTAAAAATAAAAATTGCTGCTTATTAATCTTGACATGCCATTCACTATTGCTACATCCCAATTTTGTAGATCTTAAAATAGGGGAACGGGGAATAGTGTTAAGGAATCTTACAGTCGAGTAAGAGAGAAGATAGAGTAAGACAAATACATACAATTAGAAAACATTCTAGACAACTGCCTGGTACAACCTCTCTACATGCCTTCCCTCACCTGACAGACATTTTTCATCCTTAAGTCCAAGCTTCCTCAGTGAAGGTATCCACATCCCTGCCATGGTGTAGTGTTTCTTTTGGGGATTAATACAGAACAGTCTGATAACTAGAATTGTTGCTTCCCTTCTTCTGCTCCTACAGTGAATCATATATATTCTTTCCAGAAAAATTTGGAATTTTCAAGTTCTAAAGTGTAACTGAATTCAATCCTTCAACAGTGCACCCTCCTCCTCTGCTAAAAGCCCTTGAAGAGCCCCCTACACCATCTGAAAGACAAGTTTAAATTTCTTAGCAGAGCATATAAGATCTTATATGATCTGCTCCCTGCCCACCATCCCAGTCTTATGCCTAATTCCCCTATACAAATACGCTGAGATATAACACAGTAAATGATCTGTATTTTAATAAACATATGATTTTTCATTTGATGAACTCCTACTCATTCTTAAAGACTCTGCTCAAATTTCATCCCCTCACTTAAGCCTTCTCTGATGTCTCCAGCCAGAGTGATATCTTCAACAATTACAATCTAATGTATATATTGGACATGTTATAGTTAACACCGTCTGCCATGTGCAGACTTAAGTAATGCTTGACCATAACCCATGCTCTGGGGAATAGCGCAGGCTATTTTTTACAGAGGGAAGTCAATGATTAAAGTTTTGCATATTTCTCAAGGGCAGCCCTATCATACGCTGACTGGCATGAAGCGTACTGAAAATAGTAGTGTTGGCCATTAGTAACTAACAAGAATGGGTACCTTCAGGATTTGACCTAAAGAACAGAGAGAATCAGCTTTTTGGTTGGAAGAATAGGAGCAGCTGCTACATGGAAAGGGATGCCATTACTGAGGGGGACAATTAAGGCTGTATGAGACAACTGATAAGAGGAGCATATCCTCAGAGATGGTCCTAATTGTTTCCCAGTTCTAGCTGTATTCCATGTTCCTCCTTATCATACGTTCCCATTTACTCAGAATGACCTGTTTCTATTTCTTGAAGCAAAAACAGCCAAATATGAATATATGTATGTGTTTATGCTCCTAATATTTGCAATCATCCACTCAAAAAATATTCTTTGAGCATTTAATATGTATCAAGCACTGTTCAAAGGTGTTAGGTATACAGTGGTAAACAGAATAGACAAGGGCCCTGCTCCATGAAGGATACATTCTAGTAGATAAGACAAATAATAACCAAGCAAATAAATAATTTCAGGCAGTAATAGGTACCACAAATAAAATTGGATAATATAAAACAGAAAGTTGGGGAGGGAGGAACAGTGCTAGATAATGTGGTCAGGGAATGCCTGCCTGATTGAAGAGAAGGAGACAGTCCTGTGTAGGTCTGGAGAATAACATTCAAGGCAGAAGAAATAAGCAAAAGGTCTTCTGGTGGAAACTGGTTTGCCAGTTTTAAGAAAGACGAAGTAAGATGGCCAGTGTTGACTGGAGACTAGTCATCGAAGGAGGGTGTGGTAAGAGGCATATATATACGTAAATATACAAACACAGACTTATTATAAACAGAGACATATACAGAAATCAAGGTACCTCTGAATTTATATAAGGTTATTAAAAAGAGAAATATTAAACTTTATAATGAAAGCTTAGGATTTGGGTGAACTTTTGGGGATGGTTTCCTCACAGTATAATGGTATAAATTAGCATCAGAACAGCAGGGTTTACCATGTAATTCGAGATATCTTTTCACTCTCTCATTGGAAAATAGATCAAATATATTCATCTTTTGCTATTATATAAATAAAGTTTTGGGGTACAGAATACCATTTTTGGACAAGTACTGAAAAATAATGGCTTTATTACTATTTTTATAAATATACACATGAACTCCTTCCTCCCAACTTTCAAATAGACTATACTGTGTTCATAGGCTATTATCAACATACACTAATGATATAATAATTAGGGATGGTGATAGCAAACCTAAAATTACAACTCTGATCTATATTATTATTTATTATTCAATTATCATTGCTCAATAAGAACAAATCAATGAAAATAGTGCTAAAAAATTCTATTTTATAATGCTATTGAAATCTTCTAAATCATAGTTTTAATCTTAAGATAAATATATTAGACTATCATAAAACAAAAACTTACAAACTTAGTAAAATAAATAATATGCTAAATATAATTGTTTTAATTTATTAAATACTGACTTTATACTCCTGTTGAAGTTTTCTGTTTCTGTGCTCTAAAGCTACATATATGCCTAAATAAAAAAGTAAAGACAGTTATAAATTTCAAAAAAGCTTTTTGGTGACAGTTGAACCAAAGACTAGTTAACAGATTGAGCAGCAAAAGATAGCTACATGTATCAGAGAAGAGTAAACTTTTTCTGTAAAGGACCAGATACCAAATATTCTAGGTTTTGTGGGCCATTTAGTCTCTGTCTCAACTATTCAACTCCATCATTGTAGAGCAAAAGCTGCCATAGACAGTATACAAATGAACAAGTCTGGCCGTGATCTAATAAACTTTTATTTACCAAAAGAAGTGGCAGGCCAGATTTGGCCCTCAAGCCGTAGTTTCTGAATCCCTGACAGATGCCGTTAAGTCTCTGTACTAGTTACTATACTTTGACTACAAGCAACAGTGATTTTTGTCTGTTTTATTTACTAATGTATTCCAGAAACTTGAACAGTGCTTGGTACTTAGTAAGTACTCAATAAATATTTGTGAATGATTGAATGAATGTTTTATTACCTCACCAAATATTAAATCTGAAGGCAAGTGGCTCCAGATTTGTTTCAGCAGTTCAATAATGTAATTTAAGGACCAAAGGCTTCCCCATCTTTCCCTTCTTCTAATCTCATTGTGTTTCTGATACATACTCTCATGGTTACAAAATGGCTATAGCAGCTTCAACATATATCACTTTCTAAAATGACAAAGAACAGGAAGGAGGTTAAGTTTTCTTCTTGCCAGTCTCTCTTTTTATCAGGGAGAAAAAGCTTTCCCAGAGGCTCTACGACAGACTCTCCCTTATACTTCACTGGGTACAAGTGAGTCACATGTTCATACTTCTTAGACAAATTCCTGGTAAAAAGAAATGTGCACTGGTTTATAATCAAAGTTTTATCACCTGAGATTGTGGAAGAAGCTCATCTCTGCTGAGCACAATGCAACTGGAACAAAATCAGGGTTATATGAAAGAAGGGAAAATAGCTCTTATGGAGGCAACAAATAATGTCTTTCATACCCTCAATAATAAAATAAAAATAATAACAATAAAAGGTAGTATTTTCTTAGTGCCAGGAAGTGCTGTATATATATTCACTCATTTAATTATCATATCCAATTTTCATCCTCTGGCAAGTTATGAGGAGGAAATATGATATTAAAGAAAAAATGAGACAAAAACAAAATAAAAAACATGAACTGAGTTTAAAGGAATAAACTAAAAATGGGAAGGATGATAAAATGAGTATCTTTTCACCTCTTCCTAAGTCTCATTTTATAAAATGACTTCATTATTTTCTATTTGTAATCAATTCCCAGAAAATACTCACCTATACACAAATGTATTAAAAAGCTTCCAAAACCCAATAATGTGGAATTGCATACTATTGTATAATCCATGCCACTGCTAGCTTCCATTATTCAGACTTGACCATATTTAAGATATTTTCCTTAAAAATGATAAGTTCTTTTTGATTTTGCAGTCTTTAACAGCAATACTTAAAAGCAGGTTGTTGCTCTAAGGGCATAGGGTTCACTTTAAAACCTGATGACATTTCGAGTTACTAAAAGTGCCTTTTAATAAGCTCAGAATCCATTTTTCCCATTTCCCTATTATACTAAGAATAAATACATTCATGAGCCATGACTGCAGTACTATTAAACAGGTAAAGGCAGATTTTTAAAAGACTGGTTTCAAAAGACCTGGACATAAAAGGAAGAGTATGGAGTCAAATATAGGAAACAACAAAATCATTAGCTCAATCATATAACACCGTATTATCTCCAATACATTAAAATACAAACTTAACTTACATACACTGGTGATTCAAAAATCTTAGCAATAGTCTTTAATAGGAAGATTTTTGAGAAAGAACAGTAAATCATAAAAAGTTAAAGTTAGAAAAACTTTCCCATGGGAAAAAACACAAATAAATGAGAAAAACTGAAAATCCAATTAAGAGATTTACATAGAAGAATGCAAACAAAGGAATGCCAAACTTAAAAAGAGCTTATGCTTTAAATGAATTTAAAACCAAAACAAAATGTATTTCTTCATTTTTTGGTTTTGTTTTGTAAGGCGACAACAAAAGATGTATCAGGTCTCAGTCCAGTTGCATGACCTTTAAAAGTTAAACTTGGGATAGAATAAAACTCTGAACATTTTTAGAAGAAAATGTAAGAGAAGATCTTTAGGACCACAGGCTGAGAGAGGATTTGTTATACACAAAGACCAACAACCATAAGAAGACTGATATATTCAACTACCTCAAAATTAAAAAAAAAAAAAAAAAAAAAAGGAAAAGAAATTTCTGTTGATCAAACATATCACAACCTGGGAACAGATATCTGAAACATACCTATTGTCTAGCACATTGAATGCGCCATTGGCACTCATTATTCATTCCCATCCCTTTCCATATCCCAGCAACTTTCATAATGGCTGAAAGTCTAAAACTATGTTTCCCGGATGTCTTTGCAGCTGGTGTGGTGGATGGAATTAAAGGTTCACCAGTGACGGGCACTTGAAGGGGATATAGAAGGCAGAAGTGAGCTGAGAACATTCTTCTTTAGGTACGACAGATGGCAAGCAAAACTGATAGACGTGAGCGTCTCCTGAAGTGAGTACCTCATGCCCCACTTTCCAGTATCAAGTTTTCAGCTCCATGGAAGTGATGCTGTAGTGGTAGCTACAGAGATGGTGGCAGCAGCATAAATTCCTGGCCTCAGAATCTCAGCCTCTAAGGTATGACTCTAAAACCAATTATCTTACCTACATAGTACTTAACTGTAAGTGACTAAATCCCTTCTTGTTTGAAGTGTCTATGATGGTTACTGTTTACACTGATCAGCACACTAACAAATATTCAGAATACAGATTACATAAAGTACTTTGACAATTTAAGGAAAAGATAAAGAGAAAATGGGAAAAAGAAATGAACAAGCGTTTCATGAGAAAACCACATGGGTAAATAAATACATGAAAAATGGTTAACCATATTGATATTCAGGAAAATGTAAGTTAAAACCACAATGAAATACCATTTAGGACTCAAAATAACAAAAATTAAGAAACCTGGTAAGAGCAATTGCTGATAAAATATACAAATCAATAAGAACTCATAAATATCACTGGTGGGAATGTAAATTGGTATAGCCACTTTGGAAATTAGGTTGGCAATATATTGCAAAATTGAATATTCACATAGCCTATGACCCAACCCTGAAACTCTTCTGCTTATGCATGATATTGAGTGGAAAAAAAGTAAGTCTCAGAAGACTAAATAATACTATTTTTGGAAGTTTTTAAAAATGCAAAACTAAATAATATATCATTAGGAATACACATACCTACAAAAATTTTAAAAAGCAAGGGAACGATAAACAAAAATTCAAGACAGTATTAACCGCTGGCAGAGGGAAGGAGGGGCATGGGATAGGGAAGGAAAACATGGATAAGTGCACCAGTATTGATAACATTTTAGCTCTTAACTGGATGGTGGGTTGACAGGTTTCCATTTTATCAGTATGTTTCCTAATATATATATTCTTTACTATACTATTCATGATTGCTAATATTTATAAGGTGCTTATTATGTACCCTATTTTAAGCAATTACTTTATCCCTTACAGTCAGCTCTAAGAAATAGGTTCTGTTATTGTCTCCCACTTATAGATGAGGAAACCCTAAAGCACACAGAGGTTAACTTGTCCAAGGTCATATAGCTAATAAGCAATGGAGCCAGGAGTCAAAAAGGAAATCAGGCCCCAGTGTCCACACTCATAACCAGTATACTCCATGAATAAAATACCAAATAACAATAATAAAAGTTACCTAAGACAACAATAAGATAATCAGTAGTTAATTGATCTACCTTTCATTTTCCTTGATGACATTTTCAAGTTGTAGTTTCATCTCACCCATCTGTTTCTGAGAGAATAAAATATGGTTGCAGAAAAACATTTTCCAGACAATTAGATTTATATTAAGTAGTTCATTCATATGCAAGCAATCGGATTCTATGACACTAGTCTACAGATAAGAAATAATTATTCTTCACTTCTAACAAGCAATATTAAATATAGATATTTTAATGATACACAGAACGTAACAGAACATTTTGAATAGAATATAAGTAAAAATATTTTATATAACATATTAATAAATATTTTTAAATGTAATTCCTATATTTAGAGATGTTTATAGGAAAAGAGATGTAAGATATTCCTTAATATGTCACTATAAGAAATATCCGATGATCCCTAGACCTTGAATATATATCGTAATTCATCTTAGTTTAGGTGAAGCCCATGTAAGTGCTTGAATTTCAAGAAGTAAAATGTTAATGGCGAAAAAAGCAAATGAAGATCTTCTTTAGCAATAATTCATTCAGTCTCTGATTGACCACCTTGTTTAGTTGTATAAACTCTCTGCACTATACAAGGCTGCTACAGTAAACCAATGTGGTCACTAACACATACATTAGTAGGAAAGATGGTAAAAAAAAAAATCACTAACTAAAATAACAATACGAATAAAATATATACTGTAAAGGGAATGAAATGAAGGTATTTTTAATTTTCTCTGAGGGGTTAAAGGGCTTGTAAGATTTCAACAGGAAAGAAAGGGCATTTCAAGTAGGGTGAAATATGAGTAAAAGCAAAGAAGCAAAAAATATTAGATGACACAGGCATAGTCATCAGTTCTCAGTAAGAGTAAACGAGCAAGTGGAGATCAGGAAGGAGGCCATGTAAAATCATACTTAAAACAAAACTGCAATCAATTCATGATCTGTCGATTACTCTTGATTGGGTACCCCAGGCTAAAGGAGAAGAGCCAATCCTGGAGTGAACCTGGCAAGGGAAGGGTGGAACAGGCAGTCCTCCAAGCCTTTCTCTCTCCCTTTCAACTAGAGAAGCTCAAGGAAGCTTCCCCTAGGAAAACAGTAACAGCCAATTATAACTACAAAGCCGGCTTGAAAGGTGAACCTTTCCCAGGTCCCTGCTGTGCCTGAATCACAATTAAATCAAAATGAATGAATTCACTACCAGATAACTGAGAACTGACCACACATGGAGCCATGCAATGAGAGGTAAAACTGGAAAGGCAGGTGGCAGGTCTTGCTTGAATGCCATGCAGACTAAGAGGTTTGGATTTTATTGTAGCAATTATCCCCATTTTGTAATTATTTTTAAAAAATCGATCTTTAAAAGTTGCAAAAATGTCAGCGTATCTTGAAAAATATTATTCAAATAATTAGGTAGGATATATGCATTAACTAGGATTCAGGGTGGATCATGACAGTAACACTAAAGATTATTTACTGTAAAATATTTCAAAACATTTAATCGTTGAAAGAAAAAATTCAGCAGTACCTTTCTTATCATCTAATTTTCCCCTATTATTTACATTTTCTGGAAGAAACTTTCATATAGAGAATTATTGTGAATATTTTCCTGCTTTCAAGATATACTATTTTTTGACTGGTCAATAAGATAAATCATAAGAGCTATTGCTACTCAATAATATCTATGTGAGCAAGTGTTTTAAGAAGTAGCTGTCAACATCTTTTTTGTCTCTAAAAGTAGCAACTATTCTTGCCCCTTAGGCTTTCTGCTACAGCTTCCTCTCTCTTGAAATTAATCCAGTAATCACTCTTAGATGGAGAATGCCAAATGGAAAAACGAAGTTAAACACCTTGGTAAACTAGCTGATTAAAGACATATATGAATCAGGTAAATTATAAAAAATTAAAATTTAAAACAGTTTAATTTCAAGATAACTAGATATTCCATTTTATAACAATCAAACCACATGTCATTATAGCAATTTTGAGAGAGTGAACTCAGCAGAAACTTTAGGCTCACTAGTCCTAAAACTAAAAGCAAAATACCATTTGTGCAAAAGAGAGCTTTCTGTTGTTCTTTATCAATTAAAAAATTTAAACAAACAGCTCATACAGCTCAACAGCAAAAAAACAACCACCCAATCAGAAAATGGGGGGAAGATCTAAATAGACATTTCTCCAAAGAAGACATACAGATGGCCAACAGGCACATGAAATGATGGTCAACATCATTAATTATTAGAGAAATGCAAATCAAAACCACAGTGAAGTATCACCTCAGACTGGTCAGAATGGCCATCATCAAAAAGTCTACAAACAATACATACTGGAGAGGGTGTGGAGAAAAGGGAACCTTCCTACACTGTTGCTGGGAATGTAAACTGGAAAACAGTATTGAGGTTCCTTAAAAAACTAAAAGCAGAGTTACCATATGATCCAGCAATCCCACTCCTGGGTATATATCCAGAAAAGACAAAAACTCTAATTCAAAAAGATACATGCACCCCAATGTTCAGAGCTGCACTATTTACAATAGCCAACAGTTAGAAGCAACCTAAGTGTCTATCAACACATGAATGGGTAAAAAAGATGTGGTGTACATATACACAATGGAATATTATTCAGCCATAAAGAATGAAATAATGCATTTGCAGCAACATGGATGGTCCTAGAGATTATCATACTAAGTAAAGTAAGTCAGAGAAAGACAAATATCATATGATATCATTTATATGTAGAATCTAAAAAAAAAAATTATACTTAAAACAGAAACAGACTTACAGAAGTAGAAAACAAACTTATGGTTACCAAAGGGGAAAAGAGGGGGCAGGGATAAATTAAGAGTTTGGGATTAACAGATACACACTACTATATATAAAACAGATAAACAACAAGGACCTACTGTATAGCACAGGGAGCTAGATTCAATATCTTGTACTAACCTATAATGGAAAAGAATCTGATAAAGAATACATATATATATACACACACACATATAAATGTGTAAATGTGTATAACTAAATCACTTTGCTGTACACCAGAAAATAACACGTAAATTGATTACAGGTAAACATTTTCTTCCTTATCAATGTTTTTGTAAAGAAAGAGAGTCTATTTTTTCTTTTTTTAATAAGAAAATATTACCAAATGGTTTATAGCTATGATTCCATACCTGATAATATTTCAGCTGCCCATTTAGCTCTTCCAGATGCTTATCATACTCAGTAATAAGAGGAACTAAAAAGCTAAAGAAAATTTCAAAGTTAAAAAGATACATATTCTTTTTAATCTAGTTTAATAAATATGTAACATGAAATAAATTAAACATCAAAATTTTTGTTAATTTTCTCCATAGCAATCAATACTTTGCCTTTTTCCTAAACCAGAGGTTCTCAACCTTAGCTCAATTAATATTTTAGGCTGAATAATTTTTTGTTGTTGGGGGCTGACCTGTGCACTGTAGGATGTTTAGTAGCATTCCTGGCCTCTACCCATTAGATGCCACTAGCACCCTTATCCTCCACAATTGTGACAAGCAAAAATGCTTCCAGACATTGTCAAATATCTGGGGAGGGAAGGGAAGCAAAAATCACTCAGTTGAGAACCACTATTATGGACAATAATACTGGCTTTTTTCCCCTTGTCAATTCAATGACAGATCATTTAAACCTAATTATAGCAGAATATAAAATAAACATCCCTAATACTAAAAAATTAACAATAATTAAACATAATTAAGAAAATAATATTTTTCTGGTAATTCAACCTTACCTTTGGTCAACTACTGAGTTTTCTACTGTGTCACCTGCAACTCCTTTGAAGACAGATTTCTATAACAGAAAATACTGCATATTAAAATTTTGTTTTCTCACATCTTTCTAGTCAAAACTGACAGTAGTTTAAAATTAAATACAAGTAAACATTTTATAGCCTTAAATCTGTCACTGCAATTACACAAGAGGGAAAGAGAAAAAAAAAGTTATATTAATTGATGCCGAAAATGTATTCAGTAAATTTTAACACCCATACATAATAAAACTCTTGGCAAAATAGAAATAGGAAGAAATTTCTCGATTGATAAAGAACATCTACCAAAAACCTACATCAATTACTATTCTTCATAGTGGAACATCAGAAGCACTGCACGAAATTCAGTAATAATACAAGGCTGCTCACTATCACTGCTAAAACTCAGCATTGTACTAAAGGTTCCAATCAGTGGAATCTGCTGCAGGGACAGGGGGTTGGAGATCTAAAGGTTGAAAAGGAACACACAATACTATTCTCATCTACAGACAATTTGACCATTTACCTAGAAAACTCTCTCTATAATCTACCAATTATTAGGACTAAGAACAGAGTACACCAAGTCACCAGATAGAAGATCAAACATAAAAAAAACAGCTGCTTTCCCAAATACCAGCAATAATCAGAAAATCTGATAGGAAAAAATATGGTATTCACTACTATAAGAAAAGGTAGTACTTGAGAATAAAACAAAAAAAAGTGTTGCAATAACTTTAACAAAATATTAACTTTACTGAAGGACATAAAGGATTAAATAAACAGGGTTCTATACCATATTCATATGTGAAACAGTCAGTATTATAAGTGTATCTATGTCTTAAAACTCACTGCAGGTACAATGCAATTCCAAAAAAGAAATCCAATAGAATAATTTATGAAACTTGATCTTAAACAGATGGTAAAGTCCCTATGTTTGAGTAAATGTGCAAGAATAGCCAAGATAATCTGGCCAAAAAAAAAAAAGAGGGGAGAACTTGCTCTACATGACAAAACACTATAATGCTAGAGTAATTAAAACAATATGGTTCAGACACAGTAACAAACAGAACAGTACAGAGAATTCAGAAATAGATTCAAGTATTTATGGGTATGCAGTATATAAAAGAAGTGGAATTATAACTATAATAAATGGACAAAGTACTGCTTTTCAACTAATAGCGCTGGGTAAAAAAGTAAAATTAGATCCCAGCACACACTAAATGGAAAGAAAATTACAGATAGATTAAAGATGCAAATGTTTTAAAAATTTAACAACTATTGAAAGAAAATGTATTATTGACCTTGAGATACAGAAAGCTTTCTTAAGCTCTAAAAATGCAGAGACTATTGTCTGCTTTGTTCACCAATATTCCAAGCAGTGCCTGGCATACTCTCACTCAAAATACATTTTCTAGCTGAAAGACACAAGTAGTAAAATCTATAAACAGAAGAAATAACATATTTTACAATATCCAAATTTAAAATTTCTATACAACTAATGACACCATAAGCAAGGTTAAGAGGACAGTATAATTTTAACACGACCAAAAAACACAGTAACTATTATAAAGTATGCAGAAACATTCAAAACACAAGGAGATGTATAAGAACTTTCAGTGGAGCTTTTACTGTAATTAAAAAAAAATAGGATACATGAAAAATAATACAATAGGATCTCATAAGTAGGTCAAGGGATTAGCAAAACATATGTATCAACATGGATATATCACCAAAAAAGGGGTTACCTTCTAGGAGTAGAAGGAATGGAATGGGACAGAGGGAAGGACAGACAGATTCAAAGGGATTTTTTAAAAAAATGAAGTATAGTTGACATTGTGTAAGTACTGTGCACAGTACTGAGTTAGGTGTATAGCAAAGTGATTCAGTTATTTCATATATATATATTTCAGATTACTTTTCATTATAGGTTATTACAAGATACTGAATATAGTTCCCAGCGCTATACAGTACATTCTTGTTCCTTATGTATTTTACAAATAGTAGTTTGTACCTGTTAATCCCAAATTCTTAGTTCTTCCCTCCCCCTCCTTATCTCCCCTTTGGTAACAATAAGTTTGTTTTCTATGTTTGAGAGTTTGTTTCTGTCTGTATATAAATTCATTTGTATTACTTTTTAGATTCCACATATAAGTGATATCATATGATACATGTCTGACTTACTTCACTAAAGTATGATATTCTATAGGTCTATCCATGTTGCTGCAAATAGCAATATTTCATTCTTTTTTATGAGTGAGTTAATATTCCACTGTATATTTATACTACATATTCTTAGACCAATCATCTGTTAATGGGCCCTTGGGTTGTTTCCATGTCTTAGTTATCGTAAATAGTGCTGCTATGAACATAGGGGTGCATGTATCTTTTTGAAATACAGTTTTCATCTTTTCTGGATATATACCAAGGAATGGGATTGCTGCAGCAGATGGTAACTCTATTTTTAGATTTTTAAGGAAACTCCATACTGTTTTCCATAGTGACTACACCAATTTACCTTCCCACCAATAGTGTAGGAGGGTTCCCTTTCCTCCACACCCTCTCCAGCATTTATTATTTGTACAGTTTTTGATGATACCCATTCTGACCAGTGTGAGGTGACATCTCTTTGTGGTTTTGAGTTGCATCTTTCTGATAATAAGTGATGGTGAGCATTTTTTCATGAGCCTGTTGGCCACATGTAAGTCTTCTTAGGAGAAATGTCTGTTTAGGTCTTGTGCCCAGTTTTTGATTGGGTTATTTATTTTTTTGTTATTGAGTTGTATGAGCTGCTTGTATATTATGGAAATTAAGCCCTTGTCAGTCGCATCATTTGCCAATATTTTCTCCCAGTTGGTAGGTTGTCTTTTCATTTTGTTTATGGTTTCCTTTGCTGTGCAAAAGCTTGTAAGTTTTATTAGGTCCCATTCACTTATCTTAGCTTTTATTTCTTTTACATTGGCAGAATGATCTAAGAAAATATTGCTATCAGTTATGTCTAAGAATGCTCTGCCTATGTTCTCTTCTACGAGTTTTATGGTGTCATGTCTTAAATTTAGGTCTTTAAACCATTTTTGTATATGGTATGAGGCAGTGTACCAATTTCAGTGACTTACATGTAGCTGTCCAGCTTTCTCAACACCATTTGCTAAAGAGACTGTCATTGCTCCATTGTACATTCCTGCCTCCTTTGTCAGAGGTTAACTGACCATAGGTGTGTGAGTTAAATTCTTGGCTCTCTATTCTAAAGATCCATTGATCTAAATATCTTTTTGTGCAAATACCACAATGTTTTGATTACTATAACTATGTAATATAGTCTGAAGTCTGGAAGGGTTATGCCTCCAGCTTTATTCTTTTTCCTCAGGATTGCTGTGGCAATTCTGGGTCTTTTGTGGTTCCATATATATTTTACGATTATTTGTTCTAGTTTGGTGAAAAATGTCATGGATATTTTGATAGGGATCACATTACATCTGTAGATTGCTTTGGGTAGTATGGCCATTTTAACAATATTAATTCTTCCAATCCAAGAGCATGAGATATCTTTCCCTTTCTTTGAATTACCTTCAATTTCCTTTATCAATGTTATATAGTTTTCAGCTCCTTGGTTAAGTTTACTCCTAGGTATCAATACTTTTTTCTTTTTGATGTGATTTTAAATGGGATTGTTTTTACACTTTCTCTGATATTTTATCGTTAGTGTAAAGAAAAGCAACAGATTTCCGTATATTAATCTTGTAGCCTGCTACTTCGCTGAATTCATTTATTAGTACTGAATAGGTTTTACGTGGAGACTTTAGGGTACTCGAAATAGAGTATCATATCATCTGCAAATAGTGACGTTTTAAGTTCTGCCCTTCCAATTTGGATAAAATTTATTTACTTTTCTTGTCTGATTGCTGTGGCTAGGATTTGCAATACTATGTAGAATAACAGTGGTGAGAATGGGCATCTTGTCTTAAATCTGAATTTATTGGGAAGCCTTTCAGCTTTTCACTACTGAATATTATGTTGGCTGTGGGTTTGTCATAAGCAACTTTTATTATGTTGAGATATGTTCCCTCTAAATCCACTTTGGTGAGTTTTTATCATGAATGGATATTGAATTTTGTCAAATTTTTCTGCATCTATTGAAATTATCATGTGGTTTTTGCCTTTGCTTTCATTAATATGGTGTATAATATTGATTGATTTGTGTGTTGAACCATCCTTGTGACCCTGGAATGAACCCAACTTCATCACGGAATGCTCCTTTTTATGTATTGTTGAATCCAGTTTGCTAATATTTCATTGACAATTTTTGCATTTATATTTGTCAAAGATATTCGCCTGTAATTCTCTTTTCTGCAGTGTCTCTGTCTGGTTTTGTTACTAGGGTGATGGTGGCTTCATAGAATGACTTTGAGACTGTTCTCTCCTCTTCAATCTTTTGGAATAGTTTGAAAAGGATACATTTAAGTTCTTCTTTGTATGTTAGGGAGAATTCCCCAGTGAAGCCATCCAGTCCTGGACTTTTGTTTGAAGAGGTTCTTAGGTCTGTCTACCAAGACAACAGAAATAAAAGCAAATACAAACAAATGGGACCTAATCAAACTTAAAAGCTTTTGCACAACAAAAGAAATCACCAACAAAATAAAGACAATCTACGGACTGGAAGAAAATATTTGCAATGATTCAACTGACAAGGGTGTGCGTGTGTTAATCTCAAATCCCTAAATTATCCCTCCCCATCCCTGTCCCCTTTGGTAACCTTCAGTTTATTTTCTATGTATGTGAGTCGGTTTCTGTTTTGTAAATAACTTCCTTTATATCATTTTTTTAGATTCCATATATAAGTGATATCTTATGATATCTGTCTTTGTCTGACTTACTTCACTAAAGTATGATATCTCTAGGTCCATGCGTGTTGCTGCAAATGGCATTATTTCATTCTTTTTATGGCTGAGTATTATCACATTTTATGTATATGTGTGTGTGTGTGTGTATATATATATATATATATATATATATATATACCACATTTTCTTTATCCATTTCTCTGTCAATGGACATTCAGGTTGCTTCCATGGCTATTGTAAATGCTGTGGCTATGAACATTGGGGTGCATGTATCCTTTTGGTTTAGTTTTTTTTTTCTTTTTAAAAAAATATTTATTTATTTTGGCTGTGCTGGATCTTAGTTGTGGCACATGGGATCTTCGTTGCAGCATGCGGGATCCTTAGTTGCGGCACGTGAGTTTCTTAGTTGCAGCATGCAGTTTTCTTTCTTTTTTTTTTTTTGCGGTACGCAGGCCTCTCACTGTTGTGGCCTCTCCCGTTGCGGAGCACAGGCTCGGGACGCGCAGGCCCAGCGGCCGTGGCTCACAGGCCTAGCCACTCCATGGCATGTGGGATCTTCCCGGGCTGGGGCACAAACCCATGTCCCCTGCATCGGCAGGCAGACTCTCAACCACTGCGCCACCAGGGAAGCCCGCATGCAGTTTTCTTAGTTGCGGTGTGCGGACTTCTTAGTTGAGGCATGTGGACTCTTAGTTGTGGCAAGCCTGCAGGATCTAGTTCCCCGACCAGGGATTGAACCTGGGCCCCCTGCATTGGGAGCATGGAGTCTTACTTATTGGACCACCAAGGAAGTTCCTGCATGTATCCTTTTGAATTAGAGTTTTCTGTGGATATATGCCCAGGAGTGGGAATGCTGGATCATATAGTAACTCTATTCTTAGTTTTTTAAGGAATCTCCATACTGTTTTCCACAGTGAATGCACCACTTTACATTCCCACCAAAAGTTTAGGTGCGTTCCCTTTTCTCCACACCCTCTCCAGCATTTGTTATTTGTAGACTATTTAATGATGACCATTCTGACTGGTGTGAGGTGATACCTCAGTGTAGTGTGAATTTCCATTTCTGTGATAACCAGCGATGTTGAGCATCTTCTCATGTGTGTATTGGCCATCTGCATGTCTTCCTTGGATTCTGCCCATTTTTTGATTGCGTTGTATGTCTTTTTTTGATATTGATGTGTATAAGCTCTTTGTATATTTTGAAATTAATCCCTTGTCAGCAGTAGCATTTGCAAATATTTCCTCCCAATCCATAGCTTGTCTTTTTGTTTTGTGTATGGTTTCCTTTGGTGTACAAAAACTTTTAAGTTTAATTAGAGGACTTTTTTTTTTAAGGAGCCTCATTTTATTTGTTGAGAGAATATTCTTCCTCTTTTTAAGTATTTATTTATTTGGCTGCACCAGGTCTTAGTTCTGGCATGCGGGATCTTTGTTGCCACATGCAGGATCTTTAGCTGTGGCATTCAGGATCTTTAGTTGCGGCATACAGGATCTTTTAGTTGCAGCGTGCGGGCTCTTAGTTGCATCATGCAGGATCCAATTACCTGACCAGGGATCGAACCCAGGCCCCCTGCATTGGGAGTGCAGAGTCTTAACCGCTGGATCACCAGGAAGTCCCCATTTGTTTATTTTTGTTTTTATTTTCATTACTCTAGGAGGTGGATCAAACAACATCTTGCTGTGATTTATGTCACAGAGTGTCCTGCCTATGTTTTCCTCTAAGAGTTTGATAGTGTCTGGCCTTACATTTAGGTCTTTAATCCATTTTGAGTTTATTTTTTGTGTATTGTGTTACAGGATATTCTATATTTCATATACTTCATTCTTTTCCATGTAGCTGTCCAGTTTTCCCAGCACCACTTATTGAATAGACTGTCTTTTCTTATTGTATATTCTTGCCACCTTTGTCATAGATTAGCTGACTATAAGTGCGTGGGTTTATTTCTGGGTTTATTCTGTTCTATTGATCTTTGGGTGCTTTTGTGCCAGTACCATACTGTTTTGTTTACTGTAGCTTTTTAGTATAGTCTGAAGTCAGGGAGTGTGATTCCTCCAGCTCCATTTTTCTCAATATTGTTTAGGCTATTTAGGGTCTTCTGTGTTTCCACTCTAATTTTTAAATTTTTGTTCCAATTCTGTGAAAAATGCCACTGGTATTTTGATAGGGATTGCACTGAATCTGTAGACTGCCTTGAGTAGTATGGTCATTTACCAATATTGATTCTTCCCATACAAAAACAGGTCTTTTGCCTCAAGTAAGTTTATTCCTGGATATTTTATTCTTTTTCATATGATGGAAAATGGGATTGTTTCCTTAATTTCTCTTCCTGATATTTCATTGTTAGTGTATAGAAATGCAACAGATTTCTGTATATTAATTTTGCTTATTTTTATGTTAATTTTGTATTCTATGACTTTACCAAATTCATTGATGAGCTCTAATTTTCTGGTGGCATCTTTAGGATTTTCGTATCACCATATCAACTACAAACAGTGACAGTTTTACTTCTTCCTTTCCAATCTGGATTCCCTTACTTCTTGTCTTCTCTGATTGCTGTGGCTAGACTAGGACTTCTAATAGTATTTTGAATAAAAGTGGTGAGAGTGGGCATCCTTGTTCCTGATTGTAGATGAAATGCTTTCAGATTTTTAACACTGAGCATGATGTTAGCTGTGGGTTTGTCATATGGCCTTTATTATGTTGAGGTGTGTTCCTTCTATGACCATTTTCTGAAGAGTTGTGTTTTTTTTTTTTATCATAAATGAATGTTGAATTTCATCAACAGTTTTTCTGCATCTGTTGATGTGTTCATATGGTTTTTGTTCTTCAAATTGTTAATGTGGTGCATATCATTGATTGATTTGAGGATATCAAAAAATCCTTGCATCCCTGGGATAAATCCTAGTTGATCATGGAGTATGATCCTTTTAATGTATTGTTGGAGTCAGTTTGTTAGTATTTTGTTGAGGAATTTTGCATCAATGTTTTTCAGTGATAATGGCCTGTAATTTTCATTTTTCGTGATATCTTTGTCTGGTTTTGGTATCAGGGTGATGGTGGCCTCATAGAATGAGTTCGAAGTGTTCCTTTCTCTGCAATTCTTTGGGATAGTTTCAAAAGGATAGGTGTTAACTATTCTCTAAATGTTTGGTAGAATTCAATTTTGAAGCCATCTGGTCCTGGACTTCTATTGGTTGGTAGTTTTTAAATTACTGATTCAATTTCTGTACTGGTAATTTGTTCATATTTTCTCTTTTTTCCTGGTTCAGTCTCAGACTGTACCTTTTCTAAGAATTTGTCCATTTCTTCTAGGTTGTCCATTTTATTGGCATATAGTTGCTCATGGTAGTCTCTTATGATCCTTTGTATTTTTACAGTGCCAGTTGTACCTTCTTTTTCATTTCTGATTTTATTAATTTGCACTCTCTCCCTTTTTTTTCCTGATGAGTTTGGCTAAAGGTTTATCAATTTTATCTTTTTCAAAGACCAGCTTTTAGTTTCATTGATCTTTCCTACTGCTTTTTTTTTTTCAGTCTCTATTTCATTTATTTTTTGTGATCTTTATGATCTCTTTTCCTCTACTAACTTTGGGTTTTGTTTGTTCTTCTTTCTCTAGTTCCTTTAGTTGTAAAGTTAGGATGTTTGAGATTTTTCTTGTTTCTTGAGGTAAGCTTACATCACTAAAAACTTCCCTCCTAGAACTACTTTTGCTATGTCTAATAGGTTTTGGATCAGCATGTTTTCATTTTCATTTGTCTCTAGGTATTTTTTAATTTCCTCTGATTTCTTTAGGGATAAACTGGTTGTTCAGTAGAATATTGTTTAGTCTTCACGTATTTGTGGACTTTTGCTTTTTTTTTTTTTCTTGTAGTTGATTTCTAGTCTCATAGTGTTGTGGTCAGAAAAGATGCTTGATATGATTTCAATTTTCTTAAATGTACCTAGGCTCGTTTTGTGGCCAAGTATGATTTATCCTGGAGAATGTTCCAGTTGCAGTTGAAAAGAATGTGTATTCTGCTGGTTTCAGATGGAATGGTCTATTTATATATCAAGTCCATTTGGTCTAATGTGTTATTTTAAGGCCTGTGTTTCTAATTGATTACATCCATGGATATAAGTTGGATGTTAAAATCCCCTACCATTATTGTGTTATTGTTGATAGTTCCTTTAATATCTGTTAATATTTGATATATTGAAGTGCTCCTATGTTGGGTGCATATATATTTACAATTGTTATATCTTCTTGGATTGATCCCTTGATCATCATGTAGTCTCCTCCTTTAGGTCTTGTAACAGTCTTCATTTTAAAGACTTTTTTATTTTCTGATAAGTATTGCTACTCCAGTTTTCTTGTGATTTCCGTTTGCATGGAATACCTTTTTCATCCCCTCACTTTGTCTGTATGTGTGTCTAAATTTGAAGTAACTCTCTTGTAGGCAGCATATATATGTCTTGTTTTTGTATTCATTCAGCCAGTCTGTGTCTTTTGGTTGGAACCTATAATCTGTTTACGTTTAAGGTAATTATAAATAGGTATGCTCTTATTGCCATGATTTGTTAATCATTTTGGATTTGTTTTGGGGGTCTTTTCTCCCCCACTTTCTTCTTTTGTTATCTTCTCTTGTGATTTGATGACTATCTTTAGTGTTATGTTTGGATTCCATTTTCTTTTTTTGTGTGTATTATCTATTATAGATTTTTGGTTTTCAGTTATCATGACATTTTTGTATAGCAGTCTATATATGCACATGACTGTTTTAAGTTGATCTCTTCATTTCAAATGCATTTTAAATACCCTAAATTTGTAATCTCCTCCCCCCACAATTACTATTTTTCATATAATATTTTACATCTAATTATTTTGTGTATCCCTAAAGTACTTCTTGTGAATATATTATTTTACTAGTTTTGTATTTTAACCTTCCTAGTAGCTTGGTGTGTGGGTGATTTCCTACCTTTAGTGTATGCTTGCCTTTACTGGTGAGCTTTCTCATTTTGTAATTTTCTTGTTTCTAGCTGTGGCCTTTTCTTTTTCACCTAGAGAAGTTCCTTTAACATTTGCTACAAAGCTGGTTTGGTGATGCTGAATTTCCTTTAGCTTTTGCTTTCTGTAAAGCTTTTGATTTCTCCATCAAATCTGAATGAGAGCCTTGCTGGGTATTCTTGGTTGTAGGTTTTTCCCTTTCATCACTTTAAATATATTGTGCCACTTTTTTTGGGTATGCAGAGTTTCTGCTGAAAAATCAGCTGATAACCTTATGGGAGTTCCCTTGTATGTTATTTGTTGCTTTTCCCTTGCTGCTTTTAGTGTTCTTTATCTTTAATTTTTGTCACTCTAACTACAATGTGTCTGGGTGTGTTCCTCTTTGGGTTAACCCTATATAGGACTCTCTGTACTTCCTGCACTTAAGTGACTATTCTTTTTCCCATGTTACAAAAGTTTTCAGCTATTATGTCTTCTAATATGTTCTCAGACCCTTTCTCTTCTCCTTTTGGGTCCCCTATAATTCAAATACTAGACTTGGACTTGGTATTGTCCCAGAGGTCTTTCAAACTGTCCTCATTTCTTTTCATTCTTTTTTCCTTCTTTTGTTCAGCAGCAGTGATTTCCACTACTCTATTTTCTAGCTCACTAATCCATGCTTTGGAATCATTTAGTCTACTATTGCTTCTTGTAGTGTATTTTTCACTTCAGTTATTGTATTCTTCATTTCTGTTTAGTTGTTCTTTATATTTTCCATCTCTTTATTACAAACTTCTGACTTCTTGCTCTGTGCATACATTCTCCTCCTGAGTTCTTTAACCATCTTTATGGTCATTCCTCTCAACTCTTTCTCAGGTAGACTGCCTATCTTACTTCTTCTTTTGCGGTTTCATCTTGTTCCTTTGTCTGGAACATATTCCTCTGCTGCCTCATTTTGTCTAAGTTGCTATTTGTATTTTTATTATGTGGTGGATTAGTTATGTTTCTTGATCTTGGAGAAGTGGCCCTCTGCAGGAGGCATCCTATGCATCCCTACTGGGTACTCCCGTCTTGTCACCTAAGTTATATGCTCTAGGGGTTCCACCTAATAGGGTTGTGTGGATCCTTCTCTTCTGGTGGGCTCTCTGGGCAGTCTAGTAGGCTTGGTTGGCCCCTAGTCTGGTTGCTGGCTAGGCCCTGCCTTATGTGGATGCTGTTGGTTGCTGTTTAGTGGGGCCTGGTCATGAGGTGGCTGGCTATGGAATCCTAGGGGGCCGCAGGACTAGTGCTGGCTCACTGGTGGGTGGAGTCAAGGTCCCAAAGATTCTGGAGCTGTTGCCCATCCACTGTTGCCAGATCCTGGGACTAGACTACTGGTGGGCAGAGCTTGTCCTGGAGTCTGGCTGCAGGGCCCAGAGATCACAGAGATCATTTGAGAATGTTGGGTGGGTGGGGCCAACTCCTGACGCAGTTGGGTATGGGCTCCAGGGTGTCCTGAAGGTGGCTTTGGGCTGCTGGTGGGCTAGGCCAGGGCCTAACTGGTCCAAGGGTAAATTGTTTTCTTGCTTCTGTTGTCTGCCCCCTGGTGGGTGAGGCTGGTTGAGAGGACTGTGCAGGCTTGCAGGCAGGAGGAGTTGGTGCCTGGTCACTTGTGAGTGGAGCTGGGTGTTGGTCCTCTGGTGGACAGGGCTTCCAAGGACATGTCTAGAGGAGGCTGTGGGCTCATGAGGTCATGAGGCAACCTGTCTGCTGATGGGTTGGGCTATGTCCCTGCTCAGTTAGTTGTTTGGCCTGAGGCATCCCAGCACTGTAGCCTGTAGGCTGTTGGGTGGTGCCAGGTCTTGGCACTAATGAGCTTAAGGGACGATCCCAAGATGTCAGCTGCTATAGAAGCAGCATTCAGGTGGCTGAATGTCCCCTAAAATGTCTGACACCAGTGTCTATATCCCCAGAGTAAGCTGCATCTGCCCCCATCTCTCGATGAGACTATCCAAGACCAGCAGATAGGTCTGTCCCAAGCTCCTATCAAATTACTTCTTCTGTCCTGGGTCCCAGTGCATGTGAGGCTTTGTGTGCGCCCTTTAAAAGTGTAATCTCTATTTCCCCCAGTCCTTTGGGGCTCCTGCACTTAAGCCCTGCTGCCCTTCAAAACCAAGTGCTCTGGGGGCCTATCTTCCTAGTGCTGGACCTGGGCTGGAGAGCCCACTGTGGGGCTCAGAACCCTCACTCCTGTGGGAAAACCTCTGCAATATAATTATTCCCCAGTTGGTCACCCAGTTGGGGGGTATGGGATTTGATTATATCAGGAGTCCGCCTCTCCTAGCCATCTTATTGTGATTTCTTCTTTTTGTCTCTATCTGTAGGAGATGTTTTGTGATAGGTTCCAGTCTTTTTCATCAATGATTTTTCTGCTTGTGATTTCAGTGTGCTCATGAGAGGAGGTGAGATCAGGGTCTCTCTACTCTGCCATCTTTAACCTTGGAGTGACTTATATGTGAGCTCCTCTTTTGGTCTCTGCATTTTCCTTCTCCTACTTTGTTTCTCTGGGTTGTTATGAATGTCTATTGGTAAGGCCACTGTGTGGAAGGATCCTGGGACCAGAGCCCTCTGCTCCAATGACTACATTATCCTCATCACATGAAGAGATGCTTCTTCTTTTTCAGGAGTATCTGAGAGCCTCAAACCTTTTTTCTACTCCACCCACTCTTCTCCTCAAAAGAAGAAGCTGTCTTATCAAACTGTGCAATGGGGAGAAGAGTCACTGCCCACACCTACTGTATGTTTTTGATTTGTGGTTACCCTGGATTTCAAGTATGCTGACCTATAACTATACCTACTTGCATTAAACTGATAGTCATGCAAGTAAATGATCTACATTTTTATATTTCCCTCCCCCACATTTTGATTTTGATGTCCTATTTTATATCTTGATGCTTATCCTTTTTCTGTTAATCACTTTTGCTTATAATCACTATTACAATTTTTTGTTTTTTTAAACCTACATTGCTTATTTAAGTGATCTTCAATCATTTTATATATTTGCCTTTCCTATTGTGATTTTCCCTTTCCTATAGATTCTTGCTTTTTTTTTTTTTCTATTTAGAGTAGGGTAGGTTTAATATTGCTGTATGTTTTTAGTTTTTACTTGTCTGAGAAATTTTTTCTCTCTCCTATTCTAAATGATAATCTTGCTGGATAGAGTATTCTAGGTTGCAAATTTTTCTCTTTCAGGAATCTGAATATATCATGCCACTCTCTTCTGGTGTGCAAAGCTTCTACAGAGAAATCAGCTGATAGTCTTATGGGGATTCCCGTGTAACTGTTTTTCTCTTGCTGCCTTTAGAATCCTCTCCTTATCTTTAACTTCTGCTATTTTAATTATGACACGTCTTGGTGTGAGTCTGTTTTGGTTCATCTTGTTTGGGACCCTCTGTACTTCCTGTACCTGGATATCTGTTTCTTTCTTTAGGTTGGGGAAGTTTTCAGTCATTATTTCTTCAAATACATTTTTCTCTCTCTTCTTCTGGAATTTCTACTAGGCATAGGTTGGCACACTTTATATTATCCCAGAGATCTCATATGATGCTCTCATTTGTTTTCATTTGTCTTTCTTACTGCTTTTCTGACTGGATGAGTTCCATTATTCTATCTTTCAGATGAATTATTTGTTCTGTGTCATTTAATATGCTATGCATTGCTTCTAGATCGGTTTTCACCTTAGCAAGTGAATTGTCTAATTTTGATTGGTTCCTCTTTATAGTTTCTATTTCCTTGTTACAGTGATCTACATTTCTATCAATCTTTCTTAATTCCTTTAGCACTTTTACTAACTCCTTTTTGAACTCAGGGTCTGATAGACTGGAGAATTCTGTTTTGTTATTTGTTCTTTCAGGGGATTTCTCTTGTTCTTTTAGGTGGGAGTAGCTCCTCTGCTTTTTTTTTTTTTTTTTTTTTTTTGCAGTACGCGGGCCTCTCGCTGTTGTGGCCTCTCCCGCTGTGGAGCACAGGCTCTGGACGCGCAGGCTCAGCGGCCATGGCTCACAGGCCCAGCCGCTCCACGGCATGTGGGATCTTCCCAGACCGGGGCACAAACCCGTGTCCCCTGCATCGGCAGGTGGACTCTCAACCACTGCGCCACCAGGGAAGCCCTGCTTTTTCATTTTACTTAACTTTCTCTGTCTCTATGAATTTAGGGGAAACAGTTATCTACTGTGGTCTTGAAGGGATGTTTTTATGTGGGAATGTCCCTATGTAGATTGAGTGAGCCCAATCTTTTTGGTGCGAGGGCCAGTTTTGACATGGATGCCAGCCACATCTTTCCTTGGGGTGTGCTGGCTGTTATCCCCTTGACAGAGGGTGTGATTGGTGTTGTGGTGTCCAGAGCCTGTGCAGGATGAGGGGCAGGTCCTCCTCTTTGCTGTCACCACCCTGTCAGGGGCAGGGTCTGTTCCCTAGTTGTTAAAGTAGAAACCCTGAGGGTTGTGTTAGATCAGGCTCTGTTGTCCTTGAGTGTGTGGTCACAGCAAACATATATGTTGCCCATGCAGTCATCTGAAGTTCTGTCCAGAAACAGCCCAAGGTCATGTCTCTTTCTCTGTGTATTCATCCGAGACCTAGTGGTAGGCTGTGGTGTGGAATAGGCTGGGGCTGGGACACAGTGGCTTGCAGGAATCAAGCATGTAGTCCAGTTGATCAGTCATTTACTTTATGATTAATGTTTTTTTTAATCCTGTTGAAGACATCTTGCCAATTATAAGCTGATGGGCTTTTCTCCCAAATTTTCTTCTGAAACCCTCATTATTTTAATACTTTATACATTTAGACATACAATCAATCCAGAAGTTACATCTGAGAATAGTACGGGTAGGGATCAAGATTTTTTTTTTCTCCTACATAAAAATCTGGTGTAGGTAGGGCTACTTCTGAACTCTATTCTGTTCAGTTGGTTTACTTGTCCATCCTTGGCCAACATCACACTGTCTTAATAATGAGAGCTTCACAATAAACCTTGACTTCTGCTACTATCTGTTCTCCAGCTTGTTATTCTTCTTTAAGATTGTCTTAGCTCTTCTTTGCCTTTCGCATAAAAGTTTTGGAAACAACTTGTCAAATTTGAAGAAAAAAGTCCCCCGGTATTCTGATTGTGATTTTGTTGAATTCAATTAAGCTATGTAATCCATGAACACAGTATATCCTCACATTTATTATCTTAAGCTTTTCATTAGAATTATTTCTAAGTATTTAATGTATTTTCATGCTACTGTAAATAGTATCACTCTTTAAATTTCATTTTCAATTGAATTGTTGCTATTTATAGAAATAAAATTAAATCTGCAATTTTGTCTTGTATCCAAAAACACTACTAAATTCATTTATTAAATCTGACAGATTGATGATTTTTGAATTTTCAATATACATCGTATTGTTTTCTACAAATAATGATAGTATTATTTCTTCCTTTCCAGTTTTTGTATCTTTATTCATCTTGCTTTGAAGAAAAGTGATTTTACCAGGCATCCATGCTTTATTCCCATTTTCAGGGGGAAAACTTTCAACATTTCACCATCAAGTACAATGCACATCTAGTGTTTTGTAGATAGTCTATCAAATTAAGGAAGTTTCTTTCTGTTCCTAGTTTCCTGAGACTTTTTATTGTGGTAGGGAGTTAAATTTTACTAATTATTTTCTGATTTCTTGAGATAATCATATAATTTTTCTTCTTTTTATTCTGTCAATATGGTGATTTATGTTGATTTATTTTCAAATGTTAAACCATCTTTGTTTAATTAATATATTTTATTTGCTAATAGTTAAGTATTTTGAAACTAAGTTCATGAGTAAGATTGCCTATAGTTATCTTTTTTCAAAACTCTGTTCCAAGTTTGTTATCAAGATTATGCTGGGCTCAAAAGCAGTTGAGAAGGAATTCCCCATTTTATACTCTCTGGAACAGAGATGTAAGATTGCTTTTATTTCTTCCTTTTCATGACTGGAAAAGTTCACTATGAAGTCCTCTAGACCTAAGGTTTTCTTTAGTTGGATTTTTAAAAAATTTCTTTAATGCTGTGTTTAACCCATATATTCAAATTAGTATCATTTCAACATTTCAATAAATATTACTGAGATATTTTATTGGTGTGTCACACTAAGTGTTTTGAAATCCAGTGCAAGTTTTACACTTAATAACACATTTCAAGCATTCAATAGCATGACCACTGAAATTCTAGAAAATGTGTTGTTTTTACCCTTTCACATTTAGATCTTTGTCTACTTGAAACCGATTTTTGAGTATAGTGTGAGGTAGGAATCTAGTTTCATTTTTTCCATATGAGTATCCAGTTTGACCCAGAACCAATTTATTGAAAAGACAGTCCTATCCCCCTGTTCTGCTATGATCCTTTTGTCTTAAATCAAGTGTCCACATATGTGTGAATCTGTTTCTGGACTCTATTCCATGTCATCTATTTATTCATCTACACAATCTTAATTACTGTAATTTTTGTAATAAGTCCTGATATCTGGTAGGGAAATTGTTCCTAACAGTTTTTAAGACAGTCTTAGCTATTCCTGGTCCTTTGCCATTCCATATAAATTACCTGTGAAGTTCCTCAAAAATATCTGTCAGGATTTTGACTGAGATTGCACTGAATTTATATATCAGTTTGAGAAGAGCACTTTCTAAAGAAATAAATTATCTGTTCATCTGATGCCATCATCTAGGTAGGATCTGGACAGGTCCTTGCCTTCTAGACTCTGCTACTTTCCACATTCTGGGGTATAAGCAACTGACTGAGAGGCTCAACCTTCAGAGCTTTGATGAGAACACAATGGAGCCCCCCCTCCCCCATTCTTGCAGGAGAATGTCCCTGACAAGGCAGAACAAGGGCAGAAAGTCCCTGGCAAGGTTCTAAAATCACAGGATGCAGGAAAAGATGGAGTCTTCGAGGAACCAGACCAAAAAACCTTGAGTCCTCATCTGTCTACAATATGGGCCTTGGGCCCTTGTGTGTGAGTTCCCAGGAGTCACCCATTCTTGCACTCACTCTAACCCAGGGTAGATCAATAGACTTATCCTCCTAGAGATCAGATTAGATGCTTTCCACTCCTCACTCTCCTCTACCTTCTCTGTCAGTGGTCTTGCTGCTTGCTTTGTGGTAACAGATGAAGTTTCATAAAGAAGCCAATTACAAATGTAGAGAATTATGCAGGCTGGCTGATCAGGCAGGAAAGGAAAGGAACAAACAGACTCTCTAGAAAAAGGAACTTGTTAAAGGTGTCTGTGGCATCTGAAGAGGACTGATGAGGATGAAGAAAAAATAAAGACAGTAGTAAGATAATCAGAAGGCAAAATACAGATAGTAGTAAGATAACCAGGATCTGGTCATAGCTGAAAACACCATCATAGAAAAGAGGTCCTGTAAATAAATGAGCTTACCGTTCAATCTAAATGTTGTTTGGACATCATCTTGAATTCCCTATGTTCACCAGGTCACACTTCTGGGAATCCACCATCCTGGCAATTCTGAACTGCACCAGATCTATCCTACTAGTAGATAAATCATCTCTCAAAGATGTTATCTGTGAATCTCCAGATCTGATTGGGGGTGGCTGGAGTTTTGATTAGGACCAGAGTACAAGGGACCAGGAAGAAGCTAGGAGGAGGAGTAGCGGCAAAGATAAAGGAGTAACAAGAAAGGGGAGCAAGATGAACAGGGCAGCAAGTGGACAGTCTGGAAGGAATAGGGGAAGAGCTGGGAACAAAAATCCTTAAGGTAGGGTGGCAGAAAGGGATGACACTCGTCAGAAGAGGGAAACAGGTACAGCATAAAGCTGAAAGAGGTGGACAGTGCTGAGAAGTAGACTGAGGGCTAAAAGACTGAGGAGACAGGGGAGGATGGTGGGTTGGATAACATGAGCAAGAAGGAACAGAAATAGGAAGTGGAGGCAGGGAATGGAATGGAGAAATTAGAGTTAGCTTTCCTGTCATTTTTTCAAATGGCATTTCTCTACTCATCTTGTGAAAACGAGTAACCAGCATAAGCTGAGAGCTACTCCAACAACTATATCTCACACACTACTGCTCACGTCACTCCATGTCGGAATGCTCACTGTGAGACGAAGTGAAACAGATCAGGGACTTCCTTGGTGGTCCAGTGGTTAAGAATCTGCCTTCCAATGCAGGGGATGCAGGTTCAATCCCTTAGTCAGGGAACTACGATCCCTCAGTCAGGGAACTAAGATCCCATATGCAGTGAGGCAACTAAGCCCACGTGCTCTAGAGCCCCATGCCACAACAAGACAGAAGCCCGTGTGCCGCAATGAAAGATCCCACATGCCGCAACTAAGACCCAATGCAACCAAATAAATAAATAGATATTTTAAAAAAACCAACAGATCAGATTTGTGGTTACCAGAGATGGGGTCTAAGGGGAGGGAGAAATGGATGAAGGTGGTCAAAAGGTACAGCTTATAAGATCCAGCTAATTAAGATTAACACTGATGTCAGTAGGCCCTTCCTATACAATAAGTCTAGTTACCATCTGTCAACTTACAAAGATATTACATTACTGCCAACTATATTCCCCACACTGTACATTTCATCCTGTGACTCATTTATTTTGTGACTGGAAGTCTAACTTAATTTCCCAAACCTATTTCAAACATACCCCACTGTGCCTCCCTTCTGGCAACCACCTGTTTGTTCCCTGTATCTATGACTCTCCTTCTGTTTTGTTATTTTTGTTTATCTGTTTTGTCTTTTAAGATTCCACATATAAGGGAAATCATACAGTATTTGTCCTTCTCTGACTTATTTCACTTAGAATAATACCTTCTAGGTCCATCCATATCATCATAAATGGAGAGATTTCAATCTTTTTATGGCTGAGCAATATTCCATTGTACATGTGTACCACATCTTCTTTAACCATTCATCTATTGATGGGCACTTAGGTTGCTTCCATATCTTGGCTATTATAAATAATATGCTGCAATAACAAAGGGATGCATATATCTTTTAGAATTAATGTTTTTGCTTTCTTTGGAAATACCCAGATATGGAATTGCTGGATTGCATGGTAATTATATTTTCCATTTTTAGAGGAACCTCCATACATTTTTTGTAGTGAATGCACGAATTTGCATTCCCACCAACAGTGTACAAGGGTTCCCTTTTTTCCACATCCTAGCCAACAACTGTTATTTCTAGTATTTTTTTTTTTTTTTTTTTTTTTTTGCGGTACGTGGGCCTTTCACTGTTGTGGCCTCTCCCGTTGTGGAGCACAGGCTCCAGACGCGCAGGCTCAGCGGCCATGGCTCACGGGCCCAGCCGCTCCGCGGCATGTGGGATCTTCCCGGACCGGGGCACGAACCCGTGTCCCCTGCATCGGCAGGCGGACTCTCAACCACTGTGCCGCCAGGGAAGCCCATTTCTAGTATTTTTGATAAAAGCCACTCTGACAGGTATGAGGTGATATCTCATGGTTTTGATTTGCATTTTCCTGGTGATTAGGGATGTTGAGTACCTCTTCATGTATCTGTTGGCCATCTATATGTCTTCTTTGAAAAACGTCTATTCAGCTTCTCTACCCATTTTTAATCAGGTTGTTTTTCTGATGTTGAATTGTATGAGTTCTTCATATATTAACCCCTTATCAGATATATAATTTGCAAATATCTTCTCCCACTCAGGAAGCAGCTTTTTCATTTTGTGAATGGTTTCCTTTGTTGTGCAAAAGCTTTTTAGTTTGATGTAGTATCATTTTTCCTTTTGTCTCCCTTGCCTAAGGAGACAGATCCAAAAACATACTGCTAAGAAAGATGTCAACAACAGTACTGACTGTTTTATTCTAGAAATTTTATGGTTTCAGGTCTTACATTTAAGTCATTAATCCATTTTGAACTTTTGTGCATGGTGAGAAGTCATCCAGTCTGATTCTTTTGCATGTAGCTGCCCAGTAATCTTGATATCTTTGTCACTCACTATATAAGGTGGGTTAGTTTTTGGACTTTTTATTGTTACATTGATCTATGTGTCTGTTTTGTGCTGGTACCATACTGTTTTGATGACTGTAGCTTTGTAATATAGTTTGAAATCAGGGCATGTGATACCTCCAGCTCTGTTCTTCTTTCTCAAGATTATTTTGGCTATTTGGGGTCTTTTGTGTTTCCATACAAATTTTAGAGTTATTTGTTCTAGTTCTGTGAAAAATGCCATTGCTATTTTGATAGGGATTGCATTGAATAATATGGTCATTTTACCAATATTAATTCTTCCAATCCATGAACACAGGATATCTTTCCATCTGTTTGTGCTGTCTTCAATTTATTTCATCACTGTCTTATAGCTTTCTATAAGGTCTTTTACCTCCTTAGATTTATTCCTAGGTGTTACGATTTTTTATATACAGTATCATCTCATCTGCAAACAGTGTAAGTTTTATTTCTTCCTTTCCAGTTTGGATTCTTTTTCTTATCTGATTGCTGTGGCTAGAATTCCCAATACTATGCTGAATAGAAGTGGTGAGCCTGAGCATCCTTGTATTGCTACTGATCTTAGAGGAAATGCTTTCAGTGTTTCACACTGGGTACAATATTGGCTGTAAGGTTTTCATATATGGCCTTTACCATGTAGAGGTAAGTTCCCTCTACACACACTTTGTTAATAATTAACATGAATGAATGTTAAATTACTTCAAAATATTTTTCTGCATTATTGAGATAATCGTATGATTTCTAATCTTCAATTTGTTAATATGGTGTATTTTATTGACTGATTTGCTGATATTGCACCATCCTAGAATCCCTGTGATAAATCTCACTTGATCATGGTGTATGACACTTTGAATGTATTGTTGAATTTGGCCTGCTAATATTTTGTTGAGAATTTCTGCATCTATGATGTTGGCCTATAATTTTCTTTTATTGTGATGTCTTTGGTTTTAAAATGAGAATGATGATGGCCTCAAAAAATGAATTTAGAAGTGTTCCCACTTCCACTTTTTGGAATAATTTGAGAACAGCAGGTGTTAAACTGTTCTTATACTGGACTTCCGTTTGCTGAAAGTTATTTTTATTATTATTAATTATTCAATTTCATTACTGTGATACAGTCTGTTCATACTTTCTATTTCTTCCTGATTCAGTCTAGGGAGACTGTACATTTCTAGATATTTATCAGTTTCTTCTAGGTTGTCCATTTTGGTGTACAATTGTTCATAGTAATCTCTTATGATCCTTTGTGTTTCTGTGGTATCGGCTGTAACTTCTCTTTCGTTTCTGATTTTATTTACTTGGATCCTCTCTTTTTTTTCTTGACTTTTCTGGCTAAAGATTTATCAATTTTGTTTCTTTTCAAAGAGTCAGCTCTTAATTTCTTTGATTTTTTTTTCTATCTTTTTTTTCATCTCTATGTCATGTATTTCTGCTCTGATCTTTATTCTTTCTTTCCTTTTGCTAATTTGGGCTTTTGTTTGTTCTTCTTTTTCTAGTTTCTTTAGATGGTAGTTTAGGTTGTTTGAGATTTTCTGTTTCCTGATATAGGTTTGTATCACATTAAACCTCCCTCTCAGAACTGCTTTTGCTGCACTGCACAGATTTTGGATCATGGTGCTTCCGATTTCACTGTGTCTCCAGGTATTTTTTGATTGCCTCTTCGATTTATTCACTGACTCACTGGTTGTTTAGTGGCACATTGTTCAGCCTCCATGAGTTTGTATTTATGCAATTTTTTTTTACTATTTGATTTCTAATCTCATAATTTTGTGGTTGGAAAACATGCTTGATATGTGAAATGGTTTTTAATATTAAATTCAGTGTTTTAAACAATGAAAGACTACTCAGATTTCTACTGCTTCTTGTGTCAGTTTTATTAAGTTTTGCTTTTCAAGATATTTTATCTATTTCACCTAAATTGTCAAAGATATTAGTGTAAGGTTGTTTATAATATCCTCATAATCATTTTTAATGTATGTAACATCTGCAGCAATGTCAAATTTTTCATCTGATCCTTATAATTTGCTTTTTATCTGTTCTTTTTCTTTAATCTACCCTGGTAGAGATTTACGGACATTAGTGATTTTTAAATCAACCAACTTATTACCCTTGTTTTTCCCATATTTATATTTATTTTTTTATTTCAATGATTTTTACCTCACTTCTTTCCTCTTTCTTTCTCTGGATTTAATTTCCTCAGCTTTCTCTACCTTTTTCTATCTTTTCTCTTTTTCAAATACATGTAGTAGGTCTATAAACTTCCCTCTAAGCACTACTTTAGCTACATCCTACAAGTTCAAAGAAATATTAAATTTTTATGTTGATACAATTACTGATTGTTGCTTCATATGTCATAAAAAATAATAGAAGTTTCCTTTGAGGAGATTGGCCAAGATGGTGGGGTAGAAAGACTCTGACCTCACCTCCTCTCATGAGCACACCAAAATCACAACTATCTGCAGAACAACCATTAATGGAAAAAATCAGAACCTACCAGAAAAGGTCTTCCATAAATAAAGACATAAAGAAGGAATGACCACAAAACAGGTAGGAGGGAAGTGCACTCACGATATAATCAAGTCCCATACCCCAGGTGGGCAACTCAAACTGGAGAATAATTATATTGCAGAGGTTCTCCCACAGGAGTGAGAGTTCTGAGGCTCACGTTGGGCTCCTCAGCCCAGAGATTCCTGAACCAGGAAAAGGAACCCCCAGAGCATCTGGCTTTGAAGGACAGGGAGACTTAATTCTGGGGGCCCCACAGGACTGAGGGAAATAGAGACTTCACTCTTAAAGGGTGCACACAAAGTCTCACATGCACCAGGAGCAAGGGAAAAAGGAGTAAGCTGATAGAAGCCAGGGCCAGACAACCTTGGTAGTCTTGGGGAGACTCCTGGAGAGGTGTGGGTGGCTGTGGCTCACCCTGGAGACATAGAAACTGGCAGCAGACATAAGTGGGAGCTATCTTCTGCATGGATGCTGCAGTTGGTGGCCACCATCTTGGGATCCTCCTCCCTCAAGCTCATCAGTGCCAAGACCTGACCCCACCCAACAGCCTGCAGGCACCAGTGCTGGGACACCTCAGGCCAAACTACTAATTGGGCAAGGACACAGCCCACCCATCAGCAGACGGGCTGCCTAAAGAATTTCTGAGTGCACAACCACCTCTAGACATGCCTCTAGACATAGCACTGCCCACCAGAGGCCCAAGACTCAACTCCACCCACCAGTGGGCAGGCACCAACTCTGCACTCCAGGAAGCATATGCTAGCCTCACATACCAGAGATGAGACAACAGATGCAAGAAAATCATAGTCCTACAGCATGCATATCTAGCCTGCCCACATCAGGGCACACCCTACTCTAGGACCAGCCCTGCCCACTAGCAGGCCAATGCAAGCTTCGGTACACCCCAGAGCCCATACCTACTGTGTCAGTATCCGGCCCCCCAAACAGCACTCTGACAGCAGCTCTCGGATCCCTTGGCCCCTCCTTCACCCAGCTATTCCTGCCACTAATCTGGCACTAACCCCAGGACTTGGCTTCAACCACCAGTTGAAGCCTCCAGTAACAGGCTGGAATCTTCTGGATGCTGACACTGCCCACCAGTGAGCCAACACTAACCCCAGGGCTCCCTATGGCTCTGCAGCCAGCCGCCTTGTGACCATGCCCCGCTAACCAGCAGCATCCACACAAGGTAGCACCTGGCAACTAACCAGGCTAGGGGCCAACCACGCCTACCAGACCACCCACATAATGAGCCCAACAAAAAAGAAGGACACACGCAGCCCTAGAATATATAGCTTGTGTGACGAGAGGGGCTGCACTCCTGGTGCACATTGTACGTCTCCTACAGAAGGCCATTCTCCAAGGTCAAGAAATGTAACTAACCTACCATATATATAAAAATAGCAACTTAGGCAAAGTGAGGCGGCAGAATAAGATGTCCCAGATAAAGAACAAGATAGAATCCCAGAAGAAGAAATAACTGAAGTGGAGATAAGCATCTACCTGAGAAAAGGTTGGAGTAATGAGCGTAAAGATGATCAAAGTACTCGGGAGAAGAACGGATGCAAAAAGCAAAAAGTTAGAAGTTTGTAAGAAAGAGTTAGAAAATATAAAGAACAATCACACAGAGATGAGGAATACAATAATGGAAACAAAAAATACACTAGAAGGAATCAATAGTAGACTAAATGATTCAAAAGAATGGACCAGTGAGCTGGAAGAAATAGTACTAGAAATCATTACCGCTGAACAGAAAAAAATGAAAAGAAATAAGGACAGTTTAAGAGACCTCTGGGACAATATCAAGCACACTAATATTTGCATTATAGGGGTGAGAAGGAGCAGAGAGAGATAAAAGTCCTGAGAACATTATTTTAACAAACAATAGGTGAAAACTTCTCTAACCTGGGAAAGAAAATAGTCACCTAAGTCCAGGAAGTGCAGTGAGTCCCATATAGAATGAACCCAAAGAGGAACACACCAAAACACATTGTAATTAAAATAACAAAAGTTAAATATAAAGAAAGCATATTAAAAGCAGCAAGGGAAAAATCAACAAATGACATAAAACAGAATGCCCATAAGGCTGTCAATGATTTTTCAGCAGAAACTCTGCAGGCCAAAAGGGAGTGTCATGATATTAAAAGTGAGGAAAGGGAAAAACCTACAACCAAGAATACTATACCCAGCAAGGCTCTGGATCAGATTTGCTGGAGGGATCAAAACCTTTACAGATAAGCAAAAGCTGAAAGAGTTCAACAGCCCCAAACCAGCTTTACAGCAAATGTTAAAGGAACTTCTCAGGTGAAAAAGGAAAGGCCACAACTAGAAACAAGAAAATTACTTAATGGAAAAGCTCACCAGTAAAGGCAAACATATAGTAATGGTAGAAAATCATCCACACACAAACCTAGTAGGGAGGTTAAAAGACAAAACTAATCAAATCATCTGTATCCACAATAAGCAGTTAAGGGAAACACAAAATAATTAGATGTAAAATATGATATCAAAACAGTAATTGTGAGGGGAGAAGAGGACAAATGCAGGGTTTTAAAAATGCATTTGAAATTAGAAGATCAGCAACTTTAAACAATCATGTATAAATATGGACTGCTATACAAAAACCTCATGGTAACCAAAAAACCAAAAATCTATAGTAGATATACACACAGAAAAGAAAAAGGAATTCAAACATGACACTAAAGATAATCATCAGATCACAACAGAAGAGAACAAAAGAAGAAAGGGGGGAAAAAGACCTGGAAAAACATATAGAAAACAATTACCAAAATGGCAGTAAGAACATACATATCAATAACTATGTTAAGTGTAAACGGACTAAATGCTCCAACCAAAAGATACAGTGTGGCTGAATGGATACAAAAACAAGACCCTTAAATTATGCTGCCTACAAGAGACTTACTTAAGACCTAGAGACACACACAGACTGAAAGTGAAGGGATCAAAAAGGTACTTCATGCAAATGAAAATCAAAAGAAAGCCAGAGTAGCAATACTTATATCAGACAAAAAGACTTTAAAATAAAGACTGTTACAAGAGACAAAGAAGGACACTATATAATGACCAAAAGACCAATCCAAGAAGATATAACAATTGTACATATGTACGTACTCAACATAGAAGCACCTAAACATATAAGGCAAATATTAATGGACATAAAAGGAGAAATCAACAGTAACACTAATAGTAGTAGGGGACTTTAACAGTAATACTAATAATAGTATAGATCATCCA
The DNA here is from genome assembly GCF_059928025.1 of Delphinapterus leucas. Lineage (NCBI taxonomy): Eukaryota > Metazoa > Chordata > Mammalia > Artiodactyla > Monodontidae > Delphinapterus > Delphinapterus leucas. Next base: position 13,190,192 of record NC_143133.1, on the reverse strand, counting down.
GACAGAAAATCAATAAGGAAACACAGGCCTTAAATGACACATTAGACCAGATGGACTTAATTGATATACATAAAGCATTCTACCTGAAAGCAGCAGAATACACATTCTTTTCAAGTGCTTATGGAACATTCTCCAGAATAGATCACATACTAGGCCACAAAACAAGCCTAAGTAAATTTAAGAAAATTGAAGTCATATCAAGCATGTTTTCCAACCACAGTGCTATGAGACTAGAAATCAATTACAGGAAAAAAACCTGCAAAAAATCACAGACACATGGAGGCTAAACAACATAATACTAAACAACCAATTTATGACTAAAGAAGTCAGAAGAAATAAAAAAATACCCATAAACAAGTGAAAATGAAAAGAGAACCATCCAAAATCTATGGGACGCAGCAAAAGCAGTTCTAAGAGGAAAGTTTATACTGATAGGAGCTTACCTCAGGAAACAAGAGAAATCTCAAATAAACAACCTAACCTTATACCTAAAGCAACTAGAGAATGAAGAACAAACAAACTCAAAGTTAGTAGAAGGAAAGAAATCATAAAGATCACAGAAATAAATGAAACAGAGACTAAGAAAACAATAGGAAAGATCAATGAAACTTAAAGATGGTTCATTGAAAAGATAAACAAAATTGAAAAATCTTTAGCTAAGCTCATCAAGAAAAAAAGAGAGAGGGTGTAAATCAATAAAATCAGAAAGGAAAGAGAAGTTACAACCAATGCCACAGATATACAAAGTACTGTAAGAGACTACTACAAACAACTATATGCCAATAAAATGGACAACCTAGAAGAAATGCAGAAATTTTTAGAAAGGTACACTCTCCCAAGACTGAGCCAGGATGAAATAGAAAATATGATCAGACCAATTACTAGTAATAATATTGAATCTATACTTTTAAAACTCCTAACAAACAAAAGATCAGAACCAGATGGCTTAGTAGTTGAATTCAACCAAACATTTAGAGAAGAATTAACACCTATCCTTCTCAAATTACTCGAAAAAACTGTAGAGGAAGGAACATTTCAGAACTTATTTTATGAGGCCAGCCTCACCATGATACCGAAACCAAACAAAGATATCAAAAAAACCCCAAAATTACAGGCCAATGTCACTAATGAACATAGATTCAAAAATCCTCAAAGAATACTAGCAAACTGAATCCAACAATACAGTAAAAGGATCATGCCTCATGATCAAGTGGGATTTATCTCAGGGATGCAAGGATTTTTCAATACCTGCAAGTCAATCAATGAGATACACTCTGTTAACAAATTGAAAAATAAAAACCATATGATCATCCCAGTAAGCACAGAAAAATCTTTTGACAAAATTCAACACTCATTTATGATAAAAACTCTCCAAAAAGCAGGTGTAGAGGGAACATGCCTCAACATAAAAGAAGCCATATATGACAAACCCACAGCTAACATCATACTCAAGAGTGAAAAGCTAAAAGCATTTCCTCTAAGATCAGCAACAAGACAAGGATGCCCACTCTCACAAAATTTATTCAACACAGTTTTGGAAGTCCTAGCCACAGCAATCAGAGACAAAAAAGTATCTAAATTGGAAGGAAAGAGGTAAAACTGCCGACTATACATAGAAAATCCTAAGGACACCACCAGAAAACTACTAGAGCTCATCAACGAATTCAGTAAAGTTGCAGGAAACAAGATTAATATACAGAAATCTGTTGCATTTCTATACACTAACAATGAAATATCAGACTGAGAAATTAAGGAAACAATCCCACTTACCATCATATCAAAAAGAATAAAACACCTAGGAATAAACCCACCTAAGGAGGCAAAAGACTTGTATTCCATAAAGTGTAAGACACTGATGAAAGAAACTGAAGATGACACAAAGAGATATATAAATATACTGTGTTCTTGGACTAGAAGAATCAATATTTTTAAAATGGCCATACTACTCAAGGCAATCTACAGATTCAATGCAGTCCTTATCAAAATACCACTGGCATTTTTCATAGACCTAAATTTTAAAATATGAAAGCAAACACAAAAGACCCCAAATAGCCAAAACAATCTTGAGACAAAAGGGAGGTGGAGGAATTATGCTTCCTGACTTCAGACTATACTACAAAGTTACAGTAATGAAAGCAGTATGGTACTGGCACAAAAGCAAACACATATATCAATGGAACAGGATAGAAAGCCCAGAAATAAACCCATACACTTACAGCAGAGGCAGCAAGACTATATAATGGAGAAAAGAGAGTCTTGTCAATAAGTGGTGCTGGGGAAACTGGACGGCTACATATGAAAGAATGAAATTAGAACATTCTCCAACACCATATACAAAAATAAACGCAAAATTGATTAAAGACCTAAATGTAACACTGGAAGCCTAAAACTCTTAGCAGAAAACATAGGCAGACCCCTCTCTGACACAAATTCCAGCAATATTTTTTGGATCCTTCTCCTCAGGCAAAGGAAATAAAACCCCCAATAAACAAATAGGACCTAACTAAACTTAAAACCTTTTGCACAGCAAAGGAAACCATTGACAAAATGAAAAGACAACCTACTTAATGGGAGAAAATATTTCCAAATGATATGACTGATAAGGGATTAATATCCAACATATAAACAGTTCATACAACTCAACATCGAAAAAACAAATAACTTGATTAAAAAGTGGGCAGAAGTAGTGAACAGACATTTTTACAAAGAGGAAAGGCAGATGGCCGACAGGCCCATGAAAAGATGCTCAACATCACTAATCATCAGGGAAATGCAAATCAAAACCACACTGAAATATCACCTCACACCTGTCAGAATGGTTATCATCAAAAAGGACACAACAAATGTTAGCAAGACGTGGAAAAAAGGGGAACCCTAGTACACTGTTGGTGAGAATGTAAATTGTTGCACCCACTATGGAAAACGGTATGAAGGCTTCTCAAAAACTAAAAACACAGCTACCATATGACCCAGCAATTCCATTCCTGGGTACATATCTATAAAAAACAAAAACACTAATTTGAAAACATACATGCACCCCAATGTTCATATCATGCATTATTTACAGCTGCCAAGATATGGAAGCTACCTAAATGTCCATCAATAGATGAATTGCTAAAGAAGATGTGGCATAAAATAATGTGTGTATATATATACACACATATACATTTATACAGTGGAATACTACTCAGCCATGAGTAGTTTTCCATTGTATTTCCATGAAAAGAAGGAAATTTTGCCATTTGCAGCAATATGAATGGACTTGGAGGCATTATGCTAAGTGAAGTAAGTCAGACAGAGAAAGACAAATACTGTATGATCTCACTTATACGGAATCAGATATACAACAAGCTAGTGAATACAACCTAAAAGAAGCAGACTCACAGATATAAAGAACAAACTAGTGGTTACCAGTGGGGAGAGAGGATGAGGAAGAGGTTATATAGGGGTAGGAGAGTAAGAGGTACAAATTATTAGGTATAAAATAAGCAACAGGGGTATACTGTACAACACTGAGAATATAGCCAATATTTATAATAACTATAAATGAAATCAACCTTTAAAAATTGTGAATCACTAAGAATTGTACACCTATAACTTGTATATCAATTATACTTCAATTTAAAAATAATAATAGAGAAATGTCATATAGTTTTACCCAATTTTCCCCTAATGGTAACATCTTGCAAAACTCTAGACAATACAGTACAATATCACTTCCATAATAATGATATTAAGTTAAAACACAGAATAGTTCTATAACCCAAAGATCCTTAATGTTGCACTTTTATGGCAACACTCATCCACCTCCTACCCCTCCCCACCCCTGAACTCTGACAACCACTAATATGTTCTCCATCTATATAATTTTGTCATTTAAAGAATGTTACATAGGGACTTCCCTGGTGGCGCAGTGCTTAGGGGTCCGCCTGCCAATGCAGGGGACACGGGTTCGAGCTCTGGTCCAAGAAGATCCCACATGCCACGGAGCAAATGGGCTCATGTGCCACAACTGCTGAGCCTGCGCTCTGGAGCCCGCAAGCCACAGCTGCTGAGCCTGTGTGCCACAACTGCTGAGGCCCGCACACTTAGAGCCTGTGCTCTGCAATAAGCGAGGCCACTACAATGAGAGGCCTGCGCACTGCAACAAGGAGTGGCCCCCGCTCGCTGAAACTGGAGAAAGCCCGTGCACAGCAACAGAGACCCAAAGCAGCCAAAAATGGAAAAAAAAAAAAAAGTTATATAAATGGAACCAATAAAGTATGTAACCTTCTGTGATTGGTCTTTTTTCCACTCAGCATAATTTCCTGGACATTTTTTATGTGTATTAATAATTAATTTCTTTTTAGTGCTGAGTTATATTACATGGTAAGTATGTACCACAGTTTGTTTAACCATTCACCCAATGAAGGACATCTGGGTTGTTTCCCATTTGGGACTATTATGAACAAAGCTGCTACAAGTATTTGTGTATAGGTTTTTGTGTAAATGTAAGTTTATTTAGGTTGTCATGGTTCATTTAGGTTTCTCTATGATGAACTCACAGGAGTACAAATGCTGGGCTGTATGTTTACTTTTTTAAAAGAAACTGCCAAATTTTTTTCAGAGTATCATTTTACATTTTACCAGCAATGTCTGATTGATCCAATTTTTCTGCATACTTTCCAGTATTTGACTTTCCACTATGGCTATGTTTGATTTTAACCATTCTGGAAGGTATGTTGTGAAATCTCATTATGGTTTTAATTTTTTTAATTAACCTAGTAATTAACTGTAGTAGGCTGAATAATGGACACCTAAAAATATTTATGTCGCATTCTCTGAAGCTGTAAATCCTAATGATATATGGCAAAAGTAACTTTGCGGAAGTGATTAAGAATCACAGGAGGAGGAGATTATACAGCTGAACTCCATATAATTACAAGGGTCCTTATGAACAAGGAAGAATTAGAATCAGAAGAAAGGTGAAGACTGAAGCCAAAATGCCTATGCTGCTGGCTTTGAGATGAAGGAAAGGGCCACAAGCCAAGGAATGCAAGGAATGCAGCTCTAGAATGGGGAGGAGAGAGTGAAGGACCCATTCTCCCCTATACCCTGCAGAAAGTGGAGAGTGCTGCTGACACTTTCATTTGGGCCCAGTGAGACCCATTTCAAACTTCTGACTTCCAGCAGTATAAGATCACACTTTGTGTTGTTTTAAGTCACTGAGTTTGTGGTAACTTGTTAGAACAGCAATAGGAAAGTAAAACTTTAATAATGATAAATATCTTTTCATGTACCTGTCTGACATCTGTATTGTGTCTTAAACAAAAGGACTGTTTATATCTTTTGCCCAATTTCTAACTGTATAGTTGTTTTCTTTTCTTTTTTCTTCTTTTTTTTCTTAACTTTTGAGCTTTGACAGCTCTATATAATTTCTACAGAGTAGTAATTTGTTGGATATATGGTTTACAATTGTTTTCACCCAGTCTGTAATATGTCTTTCATCCTCTTGGGCACAGCAAAAGTTCTTAATATTGACAAAGTTGAATTTTTCCATTTTTCCTTTTATGGACCATGTTTGTGGTATCAAAAACTGTTTGACTAGCTCTAGATTCCAAAAAATATCTCCAATTATTTTCCCCCCAAATTTTTCAGTTTTACATCTTAAGTTTAGGTCTATGAGATATTTTGAGTGAATTTTTGTATAAAGTGTGAAGTTTTGATTGAAAAGTAAATTTAAAAAGGCAAACAGGCAAGAATCTGAGCCTTATCTTTGTTTTATATATAGTGTCCACAGCTTTTAACTGTACTTAGTAGGAGGTATAGGAATAAGTAGGTCTACTCCATCTTCCTGGAAATGAAAGTTCATCCTACAAGTTTTGCTATGTCAAATTTTGATTAAGCTCAAATATTTTCAAGTTTCATTTATAATTTTCCCTTTGATCAAGAAGTCATTAGAAGTATATTGCTTAATTTCAAAGGAATAGAGGATTTTCTAGTTTATCTTTTTGTTGTTGCTTTATACCTTAATTCCACTGTGGTCAGAAAACAAAATATGAATGATATGAATCCTCTGAAATATGTTGAGTCTATTTATGAGTCAGCTTACTGTCAATTTTGGTAACTGTTCCATGTGCACTGGAAAAGAGTATGTATTCTGTTTTCGTTGAGTCCAATGTTCTTTTTTTTTTTTTTTTTGCGGTACGCGGGCCTCTCACTGTTGTGGCCTCTCCCGTTGCAGAGCACAGGCTCCGGGTGCGCAGGCTCAGCGGCCATGGCTCACGGGCCCAGCTGCTCCACAGCATGTGGGATCTTCCCGGACCGGGGCACGAACCCATGTCCCCTGCATCGGCAGGCGGACTCTCAACCACTGCGCCACCAGGGAAGCCCCCAATGTTCTTTATATGTCATTTGGATCCAGTTTGTCAAGTATGTTGTTTGTATTTCTTATATTGTTACCAATTTTTTGTTTGTTTATTCTCTCTATTGAGAGAGGTGTGTTAAATTCTCCCTTGAAATTCTATATTTGCTTCTTTAAATTAAAAATATTTTTTGCTTTTATATATTTTGAAGCTATGCAATTGGGTATATATGGATTTACTTCTTTTTAATATGTATGTATGTATGTATTTATTTAGGCTGCACCAGGTCTTAGTTGCAGCACATGGGATCCTCATTGTGGCATGCCAACTCTTAGTTGCGGCATGCAGACTCTTAGTTGTGGCATGCAGATGTCTTAGTTGCGGCATGTGGACGCTTAGTTGCAGCGTGCGAACTCTTTAGTTACGGCATGCATGAGGGATCTAGTTCCCCAACCAGGTATTGAACCTGGGCCCCCTGCATTGGGAGTGTGGAGTCCTACCCATTGGACCGCCAAGGAAGTCCCAGTATATATGGATTTAGAATTTATAACTTACTGTTGATTTAACTCCTTCAGCAGATGTCCCTCCTCTTTATCTCAAGCAACATTTCTTACCTAATGCCTACTCTGTCTGATGTTACTAGAGCTATGTCTGCTTTCTATTAGTTAATATTTTCATGGTATAACTTTTTCTATCCTTTTCTTTTAAATCTTTCTGTTGTTGACATAGTTGGGATTTGTGCACTTATGTTTTACATAGTTGGAGTATTTAGTTCATTCACATTGAATATAATTACTTTTTATAATATAGTTGAATTAGAATAAGAGTTAGCAAAGTTTTCTGTAAAGGGCCAGACAGTAAGCTTATTAGGTTTTGTGAATAACAAGGTGTCTGTCACAGCTATTCAACCCTGCCCTTGTAGCACAAAAGAGGCCGTAGACAACACATAAGCAAATGAGTGTGGCTGTGTTCCAATAAATTTCTGTTTACTAAAACAGATGGCAGGTGAGATTTAGTCAGTGGGATATAGTTTGCTAAGCCCTGAATTAGAAGATGGCTTGAGAGGGTCTCTTAGGAGGGAAAAAAAGGCTTCAAACCATCAATATCTTGCAGAGACTATGGAGTTTAGATTCACAGGATACCAAAGTATACCAAGTGTGAATTCTAACCTTAAAACTAACAATTACATGACAATTTATTTTCCAGTTGTAGTGATTATACTGTCACTTATTAAATTAAATCCAAACTGATCAACTTACAGTACATTTCCAGCTGTAATGATTAGACTATCACTTCACACCAATCACACTAACAAAAACAAAATGAGTGACAATGCCACCTGTTGGATGTTTCAAAATTAGCACTCTCATACACCATGAAATGGAATGAAAACTAGTACAATCACCTTGAAGAGCCCTCTTGCAATTTCTAGTAAATCTGAAGATGAGAAAACTCCAATTTTAAGTATTCAACCTAAAAATACTCTCACATCTGTATACGGAGACATGTTCAAGAATGTGTTTAAGCATTACAGCAAGATGAAAAACTTGTACAAAACTTAAATGTCCTTCAACAGGGGAATGGATAAATAAATTGTGGTACAGTTATACGATGGAATGCAGTAGACAGCAGTTACAGTGCATGAACTGGTGATATATGCATCAAATATTTTAAAATAATGTTGAACAAAAAAAGCAAGTTTTGCCAAAGGATACATATAGTGTATCACTTATATTTAATTTAAAAACCTGCCAAATGATACAACAAAATGATTTCATATATGAGCATATTTAGTAAAATTATTAGTGCATGTATAGTACTGAAAACACTTCTGTTCACATGGATCCAGAAGAACTATGAAATGGATTATACTAAAAGAAAGGTAGCCTTCCAGAGAGAACTTGATGAGTTAAGGAATAAATGCATCCAACAGTCTATGTAACTTCAAGGAGTGATTTATTCAATCCAAGACCACTGAAAAATTTATTGTAATTTTTAAAGAATTAATTGAGAGACACGTGGTATTTTAACTTTCAATTTTTCAATAGTTTAAAAGCTTCTTGGGATAACTAAATACAGTCAGCCCTTGAACAACTTGGCGGGTAGAGGTGCTGATCAGCAGCCGAAAATCCACATAACTGCTATCTCTGCCTCAAAAACAAAGGAATTGATAAATGACTCACTCAAGGGTAGGAAGCTGAAACAATCTGGATAGAATCAGGACTCAGATCTTAGTCCTTTTGATTCCACATATTGTAATATCTAATCTAACACAAACCTTTGCCCATACTTACCTAATTTAAAGATTTGCAAAATGAAAATACAGGTACTGTAATTTTTGGAAAAAGTCTGCAGCTAAGAGGACCCTCACAGTTCAAAGGTCAACTGTAGTTTAAACTTTAAAAATATTACTTCTCAAATTTCTTAGAAATTTTTATAAAATCAAAATCAACTACCAGTGTTATAACTGATAGTTGAAGATGGCTGACATTTTGCAAAATAATAATTCAAGCCTTTATTATCCTCCCACCCATCAATTATGTTTCCTAGTTGTTATTCTTATCACGTATTTTTCTCCACTTTAATCTACCTTATAGATAGCACCATGCCTGTACTATTATTTTATCAAGTGTCTAACAATGACTTATTTACAATAGATGCACAATAAATTAGTGATAAACAAATAAATGAATTTCTTCCAGATTATTCAGAAAACCATTCTTCTAAAAACTATTTAGTAATCTTCTAGTGCTTATTAAATTAAATCCAAACTATTAAACTAAACCATTCAATGTCCTCTACAATGTGGAAACAACCTACCCTTCCTAATGTTACTTTCAATTACTTCTTCACATATATGAAAGAATTACACAAACTGAAGTATGTTTTGGTCGCTAAATACAACTCTCATTTTCTCACCTCCTTTGGCTTCTCATCATGCCAATGGGTCCATCTGCAATGCTCTTCACCACCCCCTCTTTTGGCCCCCATTGAAGTTCTTTCGAAATCCTACCTATTTATCAGTGCCCAGGAACTATGCCTCACATCCTTCAGGAAACTTTCCCAGATTTCTCCAACTATATATGATCTCCTTTTTTCTCTTAATACTCATATTTGGTTTCAAAGTTCTTAAGATTCAAATAAGATGCCTTTTACCTAATTATTTAATATTTCTCATCCCATATTTTCATTAGTCTCTAAGTTCCTTTGAAATCGTTATTTTATTTTTCATACCTTTATGTTGCTAAAGCCCCTGGCACAGTGCCTTACATAAAGATGGTGCTCGATATATATTGGTTAAAGTGAATTCTGTGAAGACATTGCTCCATAACTATTTTCTAATGATAGTTGCTAAGGAAATACAAATGTAAGAATAGATGACCCAATAATCTAAAGTAATTATAAAAGCTATAAGATTCTGAAAATAAATGTAATAAATCAAAACATAAGAAAAATATTTGAAAATAAAAATACAGATTCAGCCATCCCTTCCCACTTGCTAGCAAAACTTCTGGAATAAGAGACTGCATTACTTAGTAACTAGAGACCTAGTGGAAAAAAATCAGGTTGGGAAAATAAGATTGAAATTGACTACAAAGCATTTATAAGACTTTTTATATTCTCTAAAACAAAATTTAAACAAACTATACTAAAGAAAAGAAACATTTATAGAATTTTATGAATCTTGAAAAACAGATACTGTACAATTAATTTCTATCTATTTTGATCTCAAGATGACTTCCTGAGATGACAGTGATGATACATCACAGAAAGAATCTCAATAATATTTGATTGTAGTCAGGTAAACAAATTTTCTGGACACTTTTCTTCCTCTAATTAACAAAACTACATACTCTCTAAGTACTGTAATTACAGTTCTGAATGTTTAATTTTGTGCCCCTGACTTTAATCATTATCACTGGCTATCAAATAAGTAAATGGCATCCTTTCCTCTATCCTTTGGAAGAAAATAAAGTATAGGTCAATTAGCATTTTGTGAAGGTGTTCTCATACATTTTAGAGGGTTGCAGCAAACACCTACACCTTTCATTCATATCATGAGGAGACTGGTTTTCATCATTTATCAATAAAGGTTGATGTACAACCTAAGAAATTGATAGACTTACACTCAGACTCTTTAAAGTACTGAACTATTGATTTTCTATCTTCATCACGGGATGATGCAAAATCAACTCTTCAAGGTTTTACCTGAGTAATTCATCACCTGGAGAGTTTAGAACTGCACTGTCTAACACAATAGCCATAAGCCACATTAGTCTATTCAAATTTAAATTTCATTTTTCAAGTGAAAATTAGATAAAAGACCTGTCAGTTGTGCTAGCCTAATTTCAAGTGCGTAAAAGCCCCATGTGATACTGGCTACCGTATTGAACAGTACAGAATTATATATTTCCATGATCACAGGAAGTTCTACTGAACAGCACTGGTCTAGAAAGCTAATAATTTGACTTAAATAGTAAAAGTGGTTTGTTATATTTTATGTATCAAGTGTTATATTTTTAAACTCATGATCAACAGGAGTAGCCCTACTATTCCTTCAATGTAAATTTCCAATAACTATTAATTGATTACAATTGGACCAGCTCTTATATACTATACAAGACATGTCAAATTTCTTCCTGCCTCAGAGCCTCTTTTTGGTCCATTCTTTGACTTGTTCTTCACTTTCAGTGCCAACTTGAATGTTAACTGCCTTAGAGAAGGCTTCTCTGACCTTTCTACCAAAAATGGGTCTCAGCCACCACCACACAACATGCACTTTAATCTTTATCTCAGCACCGTTTATTTTGTTCATAGGTTATCACAGTTTTCATTTATTCATTCATTCATATTCTTCCATTGAAGGAGGATCCTTTGTCTGTCTTATTCATAGCTCTGTCCCCAGAGCTTACCTAGCACAGTCATGCACTCAAAAGTTATTGAATTAACACATTAATGTTTGCTGAATCAGTGAATAAATGTGCACAATGACTGTCTTTCCCCTCCACAACCAACTCATACCTCCACTGCCACACTTTTATATTTATTTCTTCCTTCCTCTTCTTTCTAGTTTATGTTATTTCTTTTCTTTCCTAGCAGACTCTCTCAATTTTTTTTTTAACTTTAATTTTGAGTTCAAGGGGTAACAAGTAGAAAAAGAAGTCCCAAGACACTTTTAGGAGAGCTTTCAGAGAAAATAAACTTATTTTTAATATTCCACCCTGTTCCTCCAGCAAGTACAAAGAGAACAAAAACACTAATCCTACCCTTCAGTACACACATACTAGTGTGGCATAGGTTACAAAGAGGATTTAATTAGCTTGCATGTGAGAAAAGGCAGGGATTTAAGGGGGAATAAAAGTAGGACGAAAGAAATGGGAAAAAAAGGGATATTTCCCACTCACCTTCTTGAATAAAATATTTTTCTTATCTTTGAATATTTGTCATCCAGTGCCTACTACTACACTCTTAGAAAGCAATGTGACTTGAAATACTTTTTATTTATATAGAAAACACAACATAGTCAAAGAAAGACAACTAAATTTCACAACAACCTGAAGGGATCATTCAAGAAACTAGTTACTTAAAGTATTTTTAGTACATATATACAATGGAATATTACTTAGCCATAAGAAAGAATGAAATAAACCCAATCAAAAAATGGGCAGATGATCTAAATAGACATTTCTCCGAAGAAGACAAACAGATGGCCAAAAAGCACATGAAAAGATGCTCAACATCACTAATTATTAGAGAAATGCAAATTAAAACTATACTGAAGCATCACCTCACACCAGTCAGAATGGCCATTATCAAAAAATCTACAAACAATAAATGCTGGAGAGGGTGTGAAGAAAAGGAAACCCTCTTACACTGTTGGTGGGAATGTAAATTGGTACAGCACTATGGATAACAGTATGGAGGTTCCTTAGAAAACTAAAAATAGAGCTACCATATGATCCAGCAATCCCACTCCTGGCATATATCTGGAGAAAACCATAATTTGAAAAGATGCATGTACCCCAATGTTCACTGCAGCACTGTTTACAATAGACAGGACATGGAACCAACCTAAATGTCCATCAACAGAGGAATGGATAAAGAAGATATGGTACATATATACAACGGAATATTACTCAGTCATAAAAAAGAACGAAATAATGCCATTTGCAGCAACATGGATGGACCTAGAGATTCTCATACTGGATGATGTAAGTCAGACAAAGAAAGACAAATATCATGTGATATTGCTTATATGTGGAATCTAAAATATGGCACAAATGAACTTATTTACAAAACAGAAAGAGAGTCACAGATGTAGAAAACAAATTTATGGTTACCAGGGGGGAAAAGGGAGGCAGGGATAAATTGGAAGACTGGGATTGACATATACACACTACTACATATAAAATAGATAACTAATAAGGACCTAGTGTATAGCACAGGAAAGTCTACTCAATACTCTGTAATGACCTACATGGGAATACAATCTAAAAAAGAGTGGATATATGTATATGTATAACTGATTCACTTTGCTGTACAACAGAAACTAACACAACATTGTAAATCATCTATACTCCAATAAAAATTTAAAAAAAAAAAAGGCAAACAACCCAATTTTTTAAATGGGCAAAATATTTAAACAGGAATGTCAGAAAAAAGAACATCCAAATGGCCAATAAGCATATGAAAATATTCTCAACACCACTATTCATCAGGGAAACGCACAATAATGCCATTATACTAAGTGTTAAAAAAGAAATAACAAGCCCCAAATGAGGTCACCCACCTCCCATCACAGCAAACCAAGTCAGTTTCAACCCCTCCCAGAGATGTGACCTTTAAAACAGTCCAACTGAGGGCTTCTCTGGTGGCGCAGTGGTTGAGAGTCCGCCTGCCGATGTAGGGGACACGGGTTCGTGCCCCGGTCCGGGAAGATTCCACATGCCGCGGAGCGGCTGGGCCCGTGAGCCATGGCCACTGAGCCTGCGCGTCCGGAGCCTGTGCTCCACAACAGGAGAGGCCACAGCAGTGAGAGGCCCGCGTACCGCAAAAAAAAAAAAAAACAGTCCAACTGAAATTTCCTGAGAAAGACCCCTGCAGTTCCGGTCCTGGGAGAAGACCTGGCCTGAAACAATCCTTTCTTTTCATTTACTAATACCTTCTTGCTCCCTCCCTTCCTTCTACCTATAAAAGCCTTCCATTTTGTACAACCCCTCCTAGTGCTGCTGATTCTTAAATTTTTGAATAAAGCCATTAGTTCTTCAAAAAATAAAAAAAGAATGAAATAATGCCATTTGCAGCAACATGAATGGACCTAGAGATTATCATACTAAGTGAAGTAAGTCAGACAGAGAAAGACAAATATATGATATTACTTACATGTGGAATCTAAAAAGATGATACAAATGAACTTACTTAAAAAACAGAAACACACTCACAGACTTCGAAAACAAACTTATGGTTACAAAAGGGGAAAGGTTGGGGCGGGGGGAGATAAATTAGGAGGTTGGGATTAACAGATACACACTACTATATATAAAATAGATAATCAACAAGGACCTACTATATAGCACAGGGAACTCTACTCAATATTCTGTAATGACCTATATGGGAAGAGAATCTGAAGAAGAATGGATATGTGTGTGTGTGTGTGTGTGTATATATATATATATATATATAAGTATATATATACACACAAAGAATGGATATATGTGTGTATATATATATATGTATATATAGGAATCACTTTGCTGTATATCTGAAACTAACACAATGTTGCAAATTGACTATACTCCAATATAAAATAAAATAAAAATAAATAAAATGAAGTATCTTTAAAAAGTTACATATAATTATAAGAAGGGAAAAAGTTTTTTTTTAAGATGAATTATGAACCAAATATATTAAATATATGAGCTATTCAACACATTGGAAGACTCCAACTTTCTGTTTAAATCCACAGAATTTATGTATCATTAGTTATTATAAAGGTATCCTGTATTTTCCTAAGAAATAATGCTATACAAAAAATCTTAAGGCAATCCACAGAACTTTGATCCAAAAGAAGTCTAAATGATCATTATGTAGTAATAGTACTAAAGAATTTTAACTATCATTTATAATACAGTTTCTAGAGAAAATTATGTTTGAAGTACCAACTTAAAATGTAAGAAATAAATATCAAACTCTTGCAGGTTTATTTTTTTGATGCTGGAAAAAAGTTTCATAAGATATGTCCACTTAACACAAGAGCTGGCAATTTTATGGTACCTAGTGTGAGAAAGAAGGGACAGTTCACTGGGACTTTATTTTGAAAAACAGAACTAAAAGGCATGAACTGTTTGTATTTCCCAAGCTGATCATGACTTTTTACATCTCCACTTTCACTGTATTTGGCACACAGAGCTCAAATAATGTTGGAAGATATGTAGGTAGGAGGGAAGAAGAGGAAAGATACAGCTGTTTAATTAATCCTACAAATATTTATTTAGTATCTAACAAGAATTGTTCTAGGAACTTGGGAAATGCAGCTGAACAAAAAGGGCAAACAAATTTATGAAGAATTTCTGTTGCTAGTAGCAACGACTAAAGTTACAGTGACAAGAGATCTGAGCCAGTGCTCCTGGGTCCCATTTACTCTCTGATAATGAATAGTTTAACTCCTACTTCTATGTCTTCCTTTAGTACAAAATAAACAGAAAACAAAAACAAAACAACAATGAATAGTTTAACTCCTACTTCTATGTCTTCCTTTAGTACAAAATAAACAGAAAACAAAAACAAAACAACAACAAAGAAAGAAATTCCTCCTGAGCATTTTATCAGAAACCAGAATAATGCTTCTGGGGTGAAAAATCCCCAAGGATGCACTACATATGACCAAGGATATGGACGTTTCTGCTAGAAAGCAGATTAAACTCGCTTTCAAGCTCTCATATCACCTCCCACTCACTAGTGCAAACTACCCAGTGAAAGTCAAGACCCATGAGGACTAGAGTCTTGAGACAGCAACATGTTCTGAAGAGATGGTAGACTGCAAAGGAATCAGGCAGTAACAATATACTAACACTAAAAATAAGAAATAGAAATCTAGATTTGACTTATGACTACAAGAATAGTACATGTAAGAGAAGAATGTGTACCTTCAAATAATTAAAGGAGCTATATAATTTCACTGAAGAGTATACTACTAAATAAGGGAAAACTTTTCGCTACTTGGTATGTTACCATCAGGCTTTAATTAATTATAATCACAGTACACAATGCAGGGACACTTAAAGGGCTATGGAGAGTCATTATTTTATCTGGTAAAACCATCTTTCATAATCAAGTCAGACACAGATTCCAGGAGATATGATGCAATTCCATGCCCAGAGGTCTTCTCAGGCTTTAAAATCAATCTTTTGTTTGAATCCTCCCTCTTCAGGCATATTCTATATGACATTAAGCAGAAGCAAAAGAACCTAAGAATCTAAGCAAAATTTAGAGGCTACTGGATTATGAAAGATTTTCTATCACGTAGTATCTTAAAAATAACTTCCTTTTAATTTCTTAAAAGCAATTTCAGTTTTAATTACAAGATTTATTTATGCCAAAAGCAAACCAATTCTTTATTGATTCAGTGGATAACTACCACTAACCTAGGAGATATTTTTCTTTTAATATCCTATAACTCAGAGTCCACCAGTAAGTATACCTTATTGGTCAAAAAAAAATTTTTTTAACACAATATTTAAATTAAAAAAATACACCAAGAAAAAAATATTAAAACTATACCATATATTATTTACTGTTTTGAGTTAGTTTATGCTCTGTCATAATTTACAAGAATTCAGAGTTAAAGTTTACAGTTGGATGTATCTTGAGAAACCCATTTAGGATGTTTCAAAAATCTAATGAATTCTCATTTTAGAACTCAGACATTTTAACACTATACATAATACGTAATCTCAAACTCTGGAGGGAAAAACACAATTTCTATGGTCAAAGAATTTACAGTCATTAAATAAAAACAAGTTTTCCTCCTTACAAGAATCAAAGTTGTAAGCAAACTTTTAAAGTGCTATGGGCCACTTCACATGGAATAATCCTAGGTAGCATTTATTCTACATTTGTATTCATGTTGACATGTTTACAACCAAATTTGTACTTAATTTGTTAGGCCTCAATTTAATTTACATACCTGTATCGATGAATATTTGAAAAAATTTTCCATTTGATACCGTCTAAGAACTTCATTTAGCCTTTGATCTGAAACAAAGAGAAGAACAAATTTGTAGTTAATTGGGTAATGTTCAACTTTTAAAAAGTAGAAATAAAGTAGATATTATTTGATACATCTAATGCAAAACTGCTAGTTGCCACTGTTGTTCAAAATAAAATGAATCATCAATCTCAACACACCATTTTAGAATTTAAAACTAGGTCATTCTATATACCTAAGCCAAATAAGTACTAATAATGGGAAAAAGAACAGCTACAAAGAACTAATTTTTCTGATCCTATAAATTTTAATTCTCAGTCTCTCCTGGTTTGCTCTTCAGGTTACTAAAGTCAAAAAAATATTCTCCACGTTTATTTTTTTATTCCTGCTACTAGAAGTGAAAAGAGTTGGAAAGACAAGGCTAAACCATTCCTGTTTAGAAGTTAAAATCTGCTGGAATTCTCTTCCAGGACAAACCTCCACACAGAGGAGAAACTGCAGGACAAAGTAACCAAATTAAGCAGGAATGGGCAAGAGACAATGGAAAAGAAGGTCCAGAAGAGCTCAGAACTCTCAGCAAGTACAAGGTAATATTTTTATTTGAAGCAAGAAAAGCAACATACAATAGAACATAGCACCCAACAAATATACAAAACTCATTCTTTCAAGATCACATGGAACATTTAAAACTGATAATTTCCAGACAAAAGGGTAAGTCTCTTTTAAGTTTTTGAATATTCAAGTGGGATTTATCTCAGGGATGCAAGGATTTTTCAACATTCACAAATCAATCAATGTGATACACCACATTAACAAACTGAAGAATAAAAGCCATATGTTCATCTCAATAGATGCAGAAAAATCTTTTGACAAAATTCAACAATGATTTATGATAAAAACTCTCCAGAAACCAGCCACAGAGGGAACATATCTCAACACAATAAAGGTCATATATGACAAACCCACAGCTAACTTCATCCTCAAAGTATTTCCTCTAAGATCAGGAACAAGACAAGGATGCCCACTTTCACCACTTTTATTCAACATAGTTTTGGAAGTCCTAGCCATGGCAATCAGAGAAGGAAAAGAAATAAAATGAATACAAATTGGAAAAGAAGAAGTAAAACTGTCACTGTTTGCAGATGACATGATACTATACATAGAGAATCCTAAAGATGCCACCAGAAAACTACTAGAGCTAATCAATGAATTTGGTAAAGTTGCAGGATACAAAATTAATATACAGAAATCTGTTGCATTTCTATGCATTAAAAACAAAGTATCAGAAAAAGAAATTAAGCAAACAATCCCATTTACCACTGTAGCGAAAAGAATAAAATACCCAGGAATAAACCTACCTAAGGGGGCAAAAAACCTGTATTCTAAAAACTATAAGACACTGACGAGAGAAATTGAATACACAAACATATGAAAAGATACTGGGTTCTTGGATCGGAATAATCAATATTGTTAAAATGCCCATACTACTCAAGGCAATCTACAGATTCAATGCAATCCCTATCAAAATACCAATGGCACTTTTCATAGACCTAAAACAAATAATTTTAAAATTTGCATGGAAACACAAATAGCCAAAACAATCTTGAGAAAGAAGAACAGAGGTGGAGGAATCATGCTCCCTGACTTCAGACTATACTACAAAGTTACAGTAACCAAAACAGTATTGTACTGGCACAAAAGCATAGATCAATGGAACAGGATAGAGAGCCCAGAAATAAACTCATACACTTATGGTCAATTAATCTATGACAAAGGAGGCAAGACTATGCAATGGATAAAAGACAGTTTCTTCAATAAGTGGTGCTGGGAAAACTGGACAGCTACATGTAAAAGAAGGAAATTAGAACATCTCTAACACTATATACAAAAATAAACTCAAAATGGTTTAAAGAGCTAAATGTAAGAGTGAAAGCCATAAAACTCCTAGAGGCAAACAAAGGCAGAACATTCTTTGACATAAATTGCAGCAATATTTTTTGGATCCTTCTCCTCAGGCAAAGGAAATAAAACCAAAAATAAACAAATAGGACCTAACCAAACTTAAAAGCTTTGCACAGCAAAGGAAACCATCAACAAAATGAAAAGACAACCTATTTAATGAAATATTTGCAAATGATATGCCTGATAAGGGAATAATATCCAACATATATAAACAGCTCATACAACTCAACATCAAAAATACAAATAACCTGATTAAAAAGTGGGCATAAGTAGTGAACAGACATTTTTCCAAAGAGGAAATGTAGATGGCCAATAGGCACATGAAAAGATGCTCAACATCACTAATTATCAGGGAAATGCAAATCAAAACCACATTGAGATATCACCTCACACCTGTCAGAATGGTTATCATCAAAAAGAACACAAATAACAAATGTTGGCCAGGATGTGGAGAAAAAGGAACACTTGTACACTGTTGATGGGAATGTAAATTGGTACAGTCACTGTTAAAAACAGTATGAACGTTTCCCAAAAAACTAAATATTGAACTACTATATGACCCAGCAATTCCACTCCTGGGTATATATCCTATAAAAACAAAATCACTCATTCGAAAAGATACATGCACTCCAATGTTCATAGCATGCATTATTTTAAAAAAATTTTTTATTGGGGTATAATTGATTTACAATGTTGTGTTAGTTTCAGGTGTACATATAGCATGCATTATTAACAATTGCCAAAATATGGAAGCAACCTAAGTGTCCATCAACAGATAAATGGATAAAGAAGACAGAATACAACTCAGCCATAAATTGAAGGAAATTTCCCCATTTGCAGCAACATGGATGGACTTGGAGGGCATTATGCTAAGTGAAATAAGTCAGACACCGAAAGACAAATACTGCATGATATCACTTATATGGGGAATCTAAAAAAATACAACAAACTAGTGAATATAACCTAAAATAAGCATACTCACAGATATAGAGAACAAACTAGTGGTTACCAGTGGGGAGAGTGAAGAGGGGAGGGCAATATTGGGGTAGGGGAGTAAGAGGTACAATTATTAGGTATAAGCTACAGGGGTATATTGTACAACATGGGAAATACAGCTAATACTTTATAATAATTATAAATAGAGTATAACCTTTAAAAATTGTGAAGCACTAAAAATTGTACACCTGTAACTTATATAACACTGCACAGCAACTATACTTCAATAAAAAAAGAAGAAAAACTAAAAATTAAAATAAATAAATAAGAGTAAGTCTCAACAACTTTCAAAAGACTGAAGCTGAAGAGGAGAATATACTACTCTAAAATATGCCTCTTTGTCATAAGGATTATTTTAGGCTGGTAATTTTTAAGAAACAGCAGAATAGAAAAAGCTCTGAAAACTGAGTAGAAGTTACCATTTTGTAAAAGACATTTACATTTATAAGGGAAAACTCCATTTGTAAGCATGTCTCCCTCTCTAGACCAGAAAGAGAAAGATGACCCTAAATTTCTAGAAACTCTTTATGAATAGAGAAGGTAATGACTTAAATTTGCTTAACAACTTTACTCCTGTTTACTGTGTTTTTCCTGGTAATTTCTCATCTCTTCTTTTGTCTTTATCTGAAGATGTTATTTAAGATTGTAGCTTGGGCCATTTGAAGGAGTTTTTCTCAGTTTTCCCAGGTCTCTAATGTATACAGAAGGTAAATATGTTATTAAACTTGTTTGGTTTTCTCCTGTTAGTCTGTCTTTTACTATAGGAGGTCCCAGGCAACAACCTAGAAGGGTAGAGGAAAATTATTTTTGCTCCCCTGCAAAGCCAAAGAGGTCCTATTACCTGATAATAGCACAGTTAGGCTAGAATGAAGAACCAAAAACTACAGGAAAAATCTCCATAATGTAAGAAATTACTTTTCAATAACCTATTGGCCTCAGGATGAATTACAAGACAAACTTAAAAGTATTTTGAACTCGATGAAAATGAAAATGCTGTACCTCAAAACTTAAAGAGGAAAAATCCCCTGCACAGCAAAGAAAACTATCAATAAAATGAAAAGGCAACCTACTGAATGGGAGAAAATAATTGCAAATCATATATCAGAAAAGGGGAACAGATCTAAAATAAACAAAGAACTCACACAACTCAATAGCGAAAAAACAAACAACTGGATTAAAAAATGGGCAGAAGACCTGAATAGACATTTTTCCAAAGAAGACATACAGATGGCCAATAGACACATGAAAAGATACTCATCATTAATCATCAGGAAAACACAAATCAAAACCACAACAAGATACCACCTCATTCCCATTAGAATAGCTATTATCAAAAAGACAAGAAATAACAAGTGTTGGTGAGGATGTGGAGATGGGTACTGTTTGTAGAAATATAAACTGGTGCAACTACTATGAAGAACAGTGTGTAGGTTTTGGTTCCTCAAAAAACTAAAAACATAATTCACATGACCCACCAATTCCACTTCTGAGTATTTATCTAAAAAAAATTAAAACACTAATTTGAAAAGATATGCACCCCCATGTTCATTGTAGCATTATTTATAATAGCCAAGATATGGAAACAACCTAAACATCCATTGTTGGATGAGTAGATAAAGAAATTGTGGTATATATACAATGGAATATTACTCAGCCATAAGAAAAGAATGAAATCTTGCCCTTTGTGACAATATGGGTGGACCCTGAGAGCATGATGCTAAGTGAAATAAGTAACAGAGAAAGACAAATACCATATGAAAAGAGAGAAACCAAGGTCACTGACACAGGGAAGAGATTGGTGGTTTCAAGAAGTGGAGGATGGGGGCAGGGAGAGGCAGGGAAAAATGGATGAACTGGTTCTTTTTTTTTTAAAAAAATAAATTGAATAAATCTTTTAAAAAGAAAAAAGATATGAAACATTCTTGAAAGCAATGAAAGAAAAATAAATCGAGATATATTCCTTGCTCATCATCAAAAGCCACAATATTATTAAAATGTCAATTCTTCTTAAATTGATTTAAAGATCCAGTAGAATTCCAATAAAAGCCATTTTGTAGATATGGACAAACTTGTTTTAAACATTGCATTGAGTAGTCTAGACAACACTAATGAAGAAGTTGATGAACTCACACTTCTCAATTTCAAGATTTACTAGAAAGCTAAAATAATCAAGAGAGCATGGTATTTGAAACAAACAGACACAAAGATAAACAGAAGAGACAGAGCCCACTAGTACACCTATGAAAATTCAGACAACTTGACGTTGGTCAAAGGAATAAAGGCACATTAATACAGAAAGTACAGACTTTTAGTGTTTAGTCATCATCAACAAATGATGAGGGTACAAATCGATGACCATAAGAAAACAAAGACACAAACTCTGTACCATAGACATAAATTCATTCAAAATCATTCATTGTCTTAAATACAGAGTACAGAACTATAAAAACTATAGTGGAAAACTTGGGAGAAGATCCACATGAGTTCTAGTATTGATAATTAGTTTTCATATCCAACACAAAAAGCACAATCCATGAAAGAAAAAATATTGATAATGTGGACTTTATTAAATTTAAACTACTTACTCTATGAAGGACAATGTTCAAAGAATGGAAAGACAAGCCCCTGACTACGAGAATATATTTTCAAAACACATAACTGAAGAAAAATTTGCATGCAAAATACTCAAAGAACTAGAAAAAATCCACAATAAGAAAAACATACCAAATTAAAACAAATATGGCAATATGAGTAGACACCTTACAGAATAATATATACAGATGGGAAATAAGCATGTATAAGTTGATCAACATTAGGAAATCATTGGAAAATGATAAGCACTGTGCATTGGGGAAAAGCAAATTAAAATAACAATGAAATATAGGGAAATATGTATACATATGGCTGATTCATTTTGGTGTGCAACAGAAACTAACAGTGTTGTGAAGCAATTATACTCCAATAAAGATCTATTTAAAAAAATAACAATGAGATGCCCTACCCATAAAACTAAAATAAAAAATAAAATAAAATATAGGTGGAAATGCAACAAGAATAGCTAATATTTTGCAAAAGAACCGGGGCGGGGGGACTTCTTCTACCAGGTATCAAGATTTATTATAAAACTATAGGCATTTGGACTGCGTGACAGTCATATAAGGATAAACAAAACTGACCAATGGAAGAGAATCCAGGATCCAGAAGTATACCCATGTATATATGAGCACTTGAATTGTGATCAAAGGGGCACTCCAGAGCACTGAGGGGAGAAGGACAATCTTTTTGTAAGTGGTTCTAGATCAGCTGGATACGCTCATGGAAAAGAACAAAACATCACCCATAAAAATCAATTTTATGTGAAATGAAGATCTAACTGTGAATGCCAAAACAATAAATTCTAAAACAAAACAAAAAGAATGTCTCTATATATAGCCTTAGGATAGGGAAAGATTTTTTTAATCAAAACACAAATAGCACTAATCATAAAAGAAAAAATGACAAACTGGACTACGTTAAAATTAAGAACTTCTGTTCATCAAAAAGAGACTGTTAAGAGAGTAAAAATGCAAGCCACAAACATGGAGAAGGTATTTCCAACACCTATAACTGACAAAGGGCTTATTTCTAGAATATACAAAGAACTTCTATCAGTTAAAAGGCAGGCAATCCTATAAACACAGTGGTAAAAAGACTTAATTAGTATTTCACAAAAAGGTACCCAGGTGCCCAACAAACATAGAAAAGCTGTCAACCTAATTAGACATCAGGAAAATACAAATTAAAATTACAATAAAATAAAGAGCTAAGGCTAAAAGACAAATGCTGGTGACAACGTGGAATAAAGAAAACTCCCATACACTGCTGATGGGAGTGTAAATTAGTAGAATTTTAAACACAAATATAATTCCTAGGAATATACCCAACCAAAATATGTGCACTTGAGCTCCAAGGGCCATGACAAAAAATGTTGGTAACAGCATTATTCTCAATGGCCCCCAAACTGGAAACAACTGCAAGTATCTATCAAAAGAAGAAGAGATAAAAGTGATAAATTTATAAACTAGAATATTCTATAGCAATGAAAATGAACATACTACATCTACATTCAAGAGTATGAATAAATCTCAAAAACATAACATTAAATAAAAGAAGGCAAACACAGAAGGACGCATGGTTTATGATTCCATTTATATAAATTTCAAACACAGGCAAAACAGTTTTTACAGTGTAAAATTAAAGATATTAGTTATCTTTGATTATCTTTGGGGAGGAGGACATGGGTATGATCACAAGAGGGCTTCTGGGGTGCTAGCAATGTTCTGTTTTTTGACCTGGGTTATGGTTATATGAGTTTTGAGCTTTGTAATAATTCTCTTAGCTTTATATTTGTTTTCTCTATTTTCTGCATGTTACACATTAGCAAATATACATATATATATGCACATATATATTAACTATATATACAAATAAATTAAAAAATATAAAATTACACACACAAAATGTATACATTCTACACTGTTAACTTCAGATAACAGTTTCTTCCTTGAAAGCACACATAATTTGGTGGAGAAATATGACATATATGTGATTCTGATAAAGGAATAAGTAATTATAAAGTATTAATAATTTAAATCAGTTTTAACTTTGAGTTTAAAAGGAATTATTCCTTTTTTTATTGTTACCCTCAGAACTTTTAAGAGAGTTACCTGACACATAGCACTAAAATTAGGATCTAGTTTCTGCTTATTACTCTTCTCTCAGTCTCAAAAGGAGGTTGGAGATAAGGCCAGGGATATAATAATTCCAATACAAACTACTTTTTTTTCCT
Organism: Delphinapterus leucas; assembly: GCF_059928025.1. NCBI lineage: Eukaryota > Metazoa > Chordata > Mammalia > Artiodactyla > Monodontidae > Delphinapterus > Delphinapterus leucas. The sequence goes on along the minus strand of NC_143133.1, from coordinate 13,165,855 downwards.
GATAGGGTTTTAAATAAGAAAAAACGCTAAATCTGATGTCTCAATAAATAAAATAGGTTAAGAAGTCAATTGTGTATTAATGAGAGAAAACAATCTTCATAGACTGACTTTAATCTGGAGCAAATTTTACTATAACTTAAATCTACCATTTCCTTCACTGAACAAGCACTTATCTCATTGTTTAATTTGCATTTTCTGGATTACTGATGAGATTGACATTTTCATATGTCTAGTAGCTCTTCAGGTTTTATTTTTTATAAATGACCTATCATATTCTTTACCATTTTTCTATTAGTGTGAATGTATTTTTGTTTGTGAAAAATTTTTAAATTGTGAATGGTAATCAACTCTTCATTATATTTATTATAAATATATTCTCCTTTCTTGTGGCTGGGCTAGTCATTATATTGATGATGTTTCTTGTGATATCCAAGTTTTTATTTCTAATGTCGTCTATTCATATATATTTTCCTTTCAGTCAAAAATGTTTGTCTCTTTAAGAAATCTTCTATGATCCTGAGATCAAAAAGACACCCTCTTAAAATTTTTTCTGAAAGTTTAAAGAGAATTTATTCCTTCAATCAATCTGGAGATAATTTTTCTACATGGTGTGAGAAAGTATCTTTATTATTTTTTCTTTCCCATTTGGATACCCAATTATCGTAGCACCATTTGTTGAACAGCCTATCCTTTCCCACTGATTCATGTTGCCTGTTCTTTCAGATAACAAATGTCTGGAGATGTATGTGTTTGTTTCTGTGCTAACTGATCTATGTACTTATCAATCTGCCAATATAATATTGATTTAATAACTGGATATTTATAATCAGTCTTAATAGCTGGTAAAATAAAATTTCCCACCTTGATGCTCTTTAAAACTCTTTTGGCTACTCCTAGCTCATCAACATAGATTTTAGAACCATGTTGTCAAATCTAGGTTTGGGATTGCATTGAATCTACCCATTAATTTGTGGGGAAATTGACATGTTTACTATATTGAGTGCTCTAATCCATAAATTTGATATGTTGCTCCATTAATCTAGGTCTTCTCTTATGTACCGAATAATTTTCTAATGCTAACTACCCTTCCGTTGGTGGGATGAACCCAGTATGAAGATGATTGTATGTATATTATATATCTACACACACACAAACACACACATGAACTTATATTCATTGATGGATTCAATTTATTAATATTTTATTTAGGATTTTAGTTTCTGTGTGCATAAGTAAAACAGGCCTATAATTTTCTTTCATGCAAGTGTCTTTGCTGGGTAGTAAGGAAGACAGACACTGGGTTCAAACTAGACTGCCTGGGTTCAAATCCCAGTCCAATTACTTATTAGTTATGAGATAACCTTGAAACTGTGGTGGCACTTATCCAGGAGGTTTTTATCTATGGTTATTGAACAAATGGGTATGAGAACTGTAAAATCAAACTCAGGATAAGGTGTTACCAGGCATGTGCTACAGAAAAGCAGGGGCATAATCACATTAAGATTACTTACAAGAGAACAGATGAACCAATGGGAAACTGTTACAGCCTATGTAAGAAAGTAGTAAAAACAAACTGGGAAGGAGTTAAGGAAATGGAAGAAAATGAAGGTTTCAAAGAATAGAGGTCTCAATGAGGTCAAAGAACAGTTATAGTGGGAGTAAGATATTCATGTTTAAGATTTCAAAAGTAGGGCAAATTGAATAAGACTTCTGCTTATGCTCAAGATAAAGTAAAATGGTCCACTTTCCCACCTGACACACCAAAAAAAACCAAACAAATGAAACAATGGTTTGCCAGGCAAACACACATCAGACACTGATAATGACAGACACAAAACAAATGAAGTAAGGCCTGTGATTGTCCCAGCTTACTGACTTGAGCAACATTTCTGGCCACAGAACGAGGGAAAATGCAGGCAGAGATCAGCAAATCCTTTGAGCTAAGGAGATGAAGCTGAGACTCAGTGGAAACCAAGTAAACTAGAGTTGGCAGGACAAACAATAGGAGAGAAAGCTGTACAGAGAGAGAACTCCATATATATAAGATCTGTGAAGGGTCTGTCTTGCATAAACAAAAGAGTACTAACTCTTTATTAAAGCAATTGAGTTTACAGTTTAAAATCTTCCCACAAAGAAAGCTCTAGATCCAGTTGGCTTCACTGGTAAATTCTACCAAACATTTAAGGAAGAAATAATACCAATTCTACACAAACGTCTTCCAGAAAACTGAAGAGGACGAAGTATTTTTCCAAGTAATTCTGAGGCCAGCATTACTTGATACCAAAACCAGACAAAGACATTAGAAATTTTTTTTTTTTTAAAGGCTTCAAGGGACTTCCCTGGTGGTCCAGTGGGTAAGACTCTGCACTCCCAAGGCAGGGGGCCCAGGTTCAATCCCTGGTTGGGGAACTAAGAGCCCACATGCTGCGGCGTGATAAAAAAAAATTTTTTTTAAAAGGTGTTAGGTACACAGATGTTAAGATTTTAAATAAACTTTTTAGATAATCAAATTCAACAATATATTAAAAAGATAATACATTAGGACCAAGAAGAGTTTATCTCAAAAAGGCAGGCTTAACATTGAAAAGTAATCTATATAAATCACCCTATTAAAAAACTAAAAATGGAAAAAACATCTGTTCATCTCAATAAATGCAGAAAAAGCATTTGGAAAAATAATCCAACACTCATTCTGATAAAAACTCTCAGAAAACTGGGAATAGAAATGAACATCCTCAACCTAATAAGAACATCTATAAAAAAACTACAGCTAGTATCATATTTAATTTTGAAAAACAGATGCTTTCTCCCTAAAATCAGCAACAACACAAGGATGTCCACTCCAACCACTTCCGTTCAACAATGTACGCAAGGTTCTAGCCAGCGCAATAAAGCAAGAAAATGAAATGAAAGGCATCCAAACTGGAAAGGAAGAAGTAAAACCATCTCCATTTACAGATGAAAAGATTGTCAATGCAGAAAATCTGATGAGCTCCATATAAAACCTACTAGAATAAGCGAGCTTTCAAACACGGTAGGGTAAAACACACACACACACACACACACACACACACACTCATGCACAAAAAGGATTTCTATATACTAGCAATAGTAATTCAGAAATTGAAAGTAAAAGAATAGTACCATTTACAACAGTATCAAAAACAGCAATACACAGGGATAAATCTGACAAAATATGTGCAAAACCTATATACTAAAAATTATAAAATATTACTAAGAAAAAATTAAAGAAGAGCTATATCAATCAAGACATATATTTTTTCATTTGTCAGAGGACTCAATATCATTAAATGAATTCTACACAAATTGATCAAGAAAGTCAATACAATGCCTATCAAAATCCCAGCACCTTTTTTTGTAGAACTTGACAAGCTGATTCTCAAATGTATATAGAAGTGCAAAGGACCTATGATAGTCAAAACAACTGTGAAAAAGAACAAATCTGAAAGGCCAACACTATCTGACTTACTATAAAACTGTAATAATCAAGAGAGTAGGATACTGGTTTCCAGATAATCAACAGAACAGAAATGGATCTACACAAATATATAAAACTGATTTTTAACAGACGCAAAGGTAATTTAATGGAGAAAGGACAGTCTTTTTAATTGGGCATCCATATACAAAAAAAGTGAACCTTGACCTTTACCTTACACCTTGTACAAAATTTAACTCAAAATGTTTCATAGATTTGAATGTAAGACCTAAAACTACAAAACTTCTAGAAGGCCACATAGAAGATAATCTTTGTAGCCTTGAGTAAGGCAAAGATTTCTTAGATATGACACATTCATAAAAGAACAAATTGAAGAATTGAACTTCATCAAAATTAAAAACTTCTGCTCGGTAAAAGACACTCTTAAGAGAATGAAAAGAAAGAAAAAAAAGAATCCAACCCTACTGGTTATAACACCCACTACAATAATGAATTCTTCACTCCTTAGTTTGACATACAAGTCCCTCTTTTTTTTTTTTTTTTTTTTTTTAGCAGAGGAAAGACAATCACTTTTTTTCTTTTTAACATCTTTACTGGAGAATTGCTTTACAATGGTGTGTGAGTTTCTGCTTTATAACAAAGTGAATCAGCTATACATATACATATGTTCACGTATCTCTTCCCTCTTGCATCTCCCTCCCTCCCACCCTCCCCATCCAACCCCTCTAGGTGGTCACAAAGCACTGAGCTGATCTCCCTGTGCTATGCGGCTGCTTCCCACTAGCTATCTATTTTACTTTTGGTAGCGTATATATGTCCATGCCACTCTCTCACTTTGTCACAGCTTACCCTTCCCCCTCTCCATATCCTCAAGTCCATTCTCTAGTAGGTCTGTGTCTTTATTCCTGTCTTGCCCCTAGGTTCCTCATGACCTTTTCTTTTATTTTTTTAGATTCCATATATATGTGTTAGCATACGGTATTTGTTTCTCTCTTTCTGACTTACTTCACTCTGTATGACAGACTCTAGGTCCATCCACCTCACTACAAATAACTCAATTTCGTTTCTTTTTATGGCAGAGTAATATTCCATTGTATATATGTGCCACATCTTCTTTATCCATTCATTGGTTGATGGACACTTAGGTTGCTTCCATGTCCTGGATATTGTAAATAGAGCTGCAATGAACATTTTGGTACATGACTCTTTTTGAATTATGGTTTTCTCAGGGTATATGCCCAGTAGTGGGATTGCTGGGTCATATGGTAGTTCTAGTTTTAATTTTTTAAGGCACCTCCATACTGTTCTCCATAGTGGCTGTATCAATTTACATTACCACCAACAGTGCAAGAGGGTTCCCTTTTCTCCACACCCTCTCCAGCATTTATTGTTCGTAGATTTTTTGATGATGGCCATTCTGACCAGTGTGAGATGATATCTCATTGTAGTTATGATTTGCATTTCTCTAATGATTAATGATGTTGAGGATTCTTTCATGTGTTTGTTGGCAGTCTGTATATCTTCCTTGGAGAAATGTCTATTTAGGTCTTCTGCCCATTTTTGGATTGGGTTGTTTGTTTTTTTGATATTGAGCTGCATGAACTGCTTGTAAATTTTGGAGCTGAATCCTTTGTCAGTTGCTTCATTTGCAAATATTTTCTCCCATTCTGAGGGTTGTCTTTTGGTCTTGTTTATGGTTTCCTTTGCTGTGCAAAAGCTTTGAAGTTTCATTAGGTCCCATTTGTTTATTTTTGTTATTATTTCCATTCCTCTAGGAGGTGGGTCATAAAGGATTTTGCTTTGATGTATGTCATAGAGTGTTCTGCCTATGTTTTCCTCTAAGAGTTTGATAGTGTCTGGCCTTACATTTAGGTCTTTAACCCATTTTGAGTTTATTTTTGTGTATGGTGTTAGGGAGTGTTCTAATTTCATACTTTTACATGTACCTGTCCAGTTTTCCCAGCACCACTTACAGAAATACAAAGGATCATGAGAGATTACTATAAGCAACTCTATGCCAATAAAATGGACAACCCGTAAGAAATGGACAAATTCTTAGAAATGCACAACCTTCTGAGACTGAACCAGGAAGAAAGGGAAAATATGAACAGACCAATCACAAGCACTGAAATTGAAACTGTGATTTAAAATCTTCCAACAAACAAAAGCCCAGGACCAGATGGCTTCACAGGTGAACTCTATCAAACATTCAGAGAAGAGCTAACACCTATCTCAAACTCTTCCAAAATATAGCAGAGGGAGGAACACTCCCAAACTCATTCTACGAGGTCACCATTACCCTGATACCAAAACCAGACAAAGATGTCACAAAGAAAGAAAATTACAGGCCAATGTCACTGATGAACCATAGATGCAAAAATCCTCAACAAAATACTAGCAAACAGAATCCAACAGCACATTGAAAGGATCATACACCATGATCAAGTGGGCTTTATCCCAAGAATGCAAGGATTCTTCAATATACGCAAATCAATCAATGTGATACACCATATTAACAAATGGAAGGAGAAAAACCATATGATCATCTCAATAGATGCAGAGAAAGCTTCTGACAAAATTCAACACCCATTCATGATTAAAACCCTCCAGAAAGTAGGCATAGAGGGAACTTTCCTCAACAAAATAAAGGTCTCAATGTGGTGAAAACATAATCATCCTCAATGGTGAAAAACTGAAACCATTTCCACTAAGATCAGGAACAAGAAAAGGGTGCCCACTCTCACCACTATTATTCAACATAGTTTTGGAAGTTTTAGCCACAGTAATCAGAGAAGAAAAAGAAATAAAAGGAATCCAAATCGGAAAAGAAGAAGTAAAGCTGTCACTGTTTGTAGATGACATGATACTATACATAGAGAATCCTAAAGATGCTACCAGAAAACTACTAGAGCTAATCAATGAATTTGGTAAAGTAGCAGGATAAAAAATAAATGCACAGAAATTTCTAGCATTCCTATACACTCATGATGAAAAATCTGAAAGTGAAATTAAGAAAACACTCCCATTTACCATTGCAACAAAAAGAATAAAGTATCTAGGAATAAACCTACCTAAGGAGACAAAGACCTGTATGCAGAAAATTATAAGACACTGATGAAAGAAATTAAAGTTGATACAAATAGATGGAGAGATATACCATGTTCTTGGATTGGAAGAATCAACATTGTGAAAATGACTCTACTACCCAAAGCAATCTACAGATTCAGTGCAATCCCTATGAAACTATCACTGGCATTTTTCACAGAACTAGAACAAAAAATTTCACAATTTGTATGGAAACACAAAAGACCCCGAATAGCCAAAGCAATCTTGAGAAAGAAAAACGGAGCTGGAGGAATCAGGATCCCTGACTTCAGGCTATACTACAAAGCTACAGTAATCAAGACAGTATGGTACTGGCACAAAAACAGAAAGATAGATCAATGGAACAGGATAGACAGCCCAGAGATAAACCCACACACTATGGTCACCTTATCTGTGATAAAGGAGGCAGGAATACACAGTGGAGAAAGGACAGCCTCTTTAATAAGTGGTGCTGGGAAAACTGGACAGGTACATGTAAAAGTATGAGATTAGATCACTCCTTAACACCATACAGAAAAATAAGCTCAAAATGGATTAAAGACCTAAATGTAAGGCCAGAAACTATCAAACTCTTAGAGGAAAACATAGGCAGAACACTCTATGACATAAATCACAGCAAGATCCTTTTTGACCTACCTCCTAGATAAATGGAAATAATAACAAAAATAAGCAAATGGGACCTAATGAAACTTCAAAGCTTTTGCACAGCAAAGGAAACCATAAACAAGACCAAAAGACAACCCTCAGAATGGGAGAAAATATTTGCAAATGAAGCAACTGACAAAGGATTAATTTCCAAAATTTACAAGCAGTTCATGCAGCTCAGTAACAAAAAAACAAACAACCCAATCCAAAAATGGGCAGAAGACCTAAACAGACATACCTCCAAAGAAGATATACAGACTGCCAACAAACACATGAAAGAATCCTCAACATCATTAATCATTAGAGAAATGCAAATTAAAACTACAATGAGATATCATCTCACACTGGTCAGAATGGCCATCATCAAAAAATCTAGAAACAATAAATGCTGGAGAGGGTGTGGAGAAAAGGGAACACTCCTGTACTGCTGGTGGGAATGTGAATTGGTACAGCCACTATGGAGGACAGTATGGAGGTTCCTTAAAAAAACTACAAATAGAACTACCATATGACCCAGCAATCCCACTACTGGGCATATACCCTGAGAAAACCATAATTCAAAAAGAGTCATGTACCAAAATGTTCATTGCAGCTCTATTTACAATAGCCAGGAGATGGAAACAACCTAAGTGCCCATCATCGGATGAATGGATAAAGAAGATGTGGCACATATATACAATGGAATATTACTCAGCCATAAAAAGGAATGAAACTGAGCTATTTGTAATGAGGTGGATATATCCAGAGTCTGTCATACAGAGTGAAGTAAGTCAGAAAGAGAAAGACAAATACCGTATGCTAACACATATATATGGAATTTAAGAAAAAAAAATGTCATGAAGAACCTAGGGGTAACACAGGAATAAAGACACAGACCTACTGGAGAACTGACTTGAGGATATGGGGAGGGGGAAGGGTGAGCTGTGACAAAGCAAGAGAGGCGTGGACATATATACACTACAAAATATAAGGTAGATAGCTAGGGGGAAGCAGCCGCATAGCACAGGGATATCAGCTCAGCTCGGTGATTTGTGACTGCCTGGAGGGGTGGGATAGGGAGGGTGGGAGGGAGGAAGATGCAAGAGGGAAGAGATATGGGAACATATGTATATGTATAACTGATTCAGTTTGTTATAAAGCAGAAACTAACACACCATTGTAAAGCAATTATACCCCAACAAAGATGTTAAAAAAAAAAAAAAAAAAAGACAGTATGGTACTGGCACAAAAACAGAAATATAGATCAATAGACCAGGATAGAAAGCCCAGAGAAAAACCCACGCATATATGGTCACCTTATCTTTGACAAAGGAGGCAAGAATATACAAGTCCCTCTTTGAACAGGTCCTTAAGGACTATCATGTCTCCCTTATCAGATGGAGGTAGAAGAATGGTGTACAGCAAATATGCTAGGACAAATGAAAGGAGGCCAAAATCAACAGAAGGCAATGAAGATAAGGTCAGAGGTAAGTGGGAAAAGGGCAAGCTTTCTACATTTACGTGAACTGGTGTTCAGCTGGTCAACTAATGGGGTCACCCACCAGCTATACCTGGCATGTGATGTCCAGTTATAGGAAAAAAGGGGAGGTTCACAGACGTCTAACACTCATTCTCATCTCTTCGTGCAAACCCTACCATTTCATGCTCCAATTTCCTGAATAAGTAGTTATTTCAAGCCTCCGAGCCTTTGCTTCTTCTGCTCCCTCTGTCTGAGGATTCCCTTCTTCCATGCCCTTGTCTTCTGGTGAACTCATTTTTCAAGAAATAATTTACTATGCTTCTATCGTTCTCTCTGGTATTTGGATTTCAGTTTTATTTAAGAATTGTTGCTGGTGAATTCCTCTAAAACTCATAGTTTATGAGTGCCTCAGGAACTCTCCCCACCCCAACCAAACTACTCAACACCAATTCTTGTCCCACACCACTCAGATGGTGGCCAGCTAGTCCTCCTTATGGGATAAGGGATATTCCCACTTCAAACCTAAGAAATAATGCTAATGTTATAGTATCATTATAATGTCATTAATGATTTTAGGTAATATAAACTGTGCACTTAAAATGTGCTAGACACCATGCTAAGTGCTTTATTTGCGTCATCTCATTTAATCCTCACAACAACCCCATGAGGGTTATTGTGCTATTATACCCATTTTACAAATGAAAAAATTGAGGTATAGTGAAGCTAAGTAACTTGCCCAAGGTCAAAGACCTAGAAAGAGAGCTAAAATATGAGCCCAGACAGACTGAATCCAGAGGCTGAGTTCTCAACCACTGGTCTATGATGCTTCCAAAACGGAATGTACCACTTTTTTCCTACTTTCTCCATTGCTCAAGCAAGCCAAAAACCTGAGTTGCCCTGTACCTCTTTCTTCCAAATCCCTTCATCTCCAATCTCACTGAACCTATCTTAGTTCACTTCTTACCTGGATAATGACAACAATTGCCTAACTGCACTCTACTATAATGTATGTTCCTCATAACAGCCAACTGGGCTTTTCAAATAAATCACAATCTGATCAGGTTACTCCCAACTGAATTCCTTTCAGTGATTCCTATAACCTGTGCAATGGTCCAAACTCCTGAACACACAGCAAACAAGGTCCTTTACTATCTAGCCAAATTCTTTCCTTTCAGCTCCATTTGCCATTTCCCTATATACATCATATTCCATTCAAACCAACCTTCTTAAAAGTTTCTAACAAAGCATATTGCTAATCCCTTCAATGTTGTAAATATTGTTCTACTCGACTACACAGTTCTTTATCTAGTAAATTTATATTACTGCTTCAAGTTTCAGCCCAAATGGCACCTTCCTTGACCACAGTAAATTATAACCGTGTAAGAGTTAATATTTGTTTAGCACTATGTCAGATACTATTCTAAATCCTATTCATATTTTAACGGTCATTTAATCATTTGAACAATGATTCAAATGATTCAAATGATTTCCTCATTCAAGTGAGGAAATTGAGGCAAAAGAGTTGTCAGTTGCTGCCACTTCAGTGTATTTATGGAATTTATATACTTCACTCCTCAAATTAAATTCTTGAGGGTAGAACAGTCTTCCTCATCTTTGTAATAGCTATGCTGGTATAGCGCCTGGCACATAATAGAAACAGGAGGAGCTCAATGAACATCTTTTGAACAAATGGCCAGAGCTGTCTCTCTAGGTTCTAACTGCAGACTTGGAAACTCTTCCTGGCCATTAGCCCTCTAACTTCTCCAGAGCATGCGAGGAGCATAACAAAAACGCATGTAGCAGAGTCCCACATAAGCTTAAGGAACCTAACAGTATTTACTAAACGGTTCTGCTGAAATGTATACATATCTTCATATATACCATCAAGCTTTTTCTGCAGCTATCTTCTTTTAAGTTTTCACAAATTTCCATGCACCCAACAGGCATTCAGAAAATACTAGTCAACGATGACGACATTAAACATTACATATAAGAATTCTAGATAAAGGAATGTGGAGCTTACTCTGATCTCGCAGAAAGTCGATTTCTGTGGCCATTTGGATACAATTTGTTTGACGCTTTCACCACCTTTACTTTTCCTAAAAAGGCACAAAGCTCGCTGTGCGGGAAAACAAATCTAAAGCAACGCTTCGGAGGTTGTCTACCAGTTGAGCGGTGTAATCAGCATCCTACTCACGTGGCGTCAACAGCCCCGCCGCACCTCCTTCTCCCGAGTCCCAGCCGAGTCCCTCGCTCAAGCGAGACACTAGATTTCAGGTTTGCTGGCGACCCGCCAGGTGAATTCTGTCCCACGTTCACCCGAATCCCAGCCAGGTGGGACCAGGGATGTACAGGCGTCCCGCGGGTCACTCGGGGTCGTGTTGGGCCACTCAGGAGAGCGCCGAGAGCGCTGGCGGGCAGCCGGGTGGCGGCGTCCTTGGCGGAGCGGGGAGCGACTGCAGGACTGCCGAGAAGCCCGGGCCAAGCAGCGGAAGTCCACTCGGCCCGCCCTGCGACTTTGAAACCGGTGCCCCAGACCGCTCCTTGGAGACGGTGACGCCGCCTGCGTCATCACGCAGACGTCTGCGTTTACGTCATCGCGCTTCCTGGAGTTCTCTCACGCTATTGGTTGTCTGTCAAGCGATGGGCGGAGCTGTGGAAACCTGGATGACAGCCGGCTGAGCCACCTGTGTGGCGGCGGACAAGCTGCTGAGCCCGCGTCCTAGGATGGCTGGGCCTAGCGGCTTTTTTTGTTTTTTTCTTTTATTCCTTTTTAAAAAAGAAAACCCCAAAAATGTAAACATAGGGCATTAACTACATATTTTAAATGCCCCCGTATCTTTGTTACCTAACACTTCTGGACTGGGAGAACTCGCTGGCCAGAGCGGATGGTTGGAAAGCACGTAGGTTTCTGCGTCTGCGGTCTGAACCCAGACTGGCGTCTTCAGAGTCTACCTCCAAAGCTGGAGGATTCTGGGTATGAATTTGGTAATCCCCAGGAACTAAGTACGTGGGTCTTTGAAGAAAGGACACAGCTGTTGTTTAGATAGTTAACCGCGTGGCAATAAGACATGTAGTTAGAAGTACTCCAAAGATCCTGCAAATTCAGCAGTTATTTCTTTAGAGATAACTTTGATTCCTCAAAAAAAGATGGAAAGACAAATTCACATTTTTTGCAAGAAATAATGAGGTAAAACTTTACATTTGTATACCGATTACAATCCCCATCTTTAAAAAATGATTATGTCTGGATTTAAAGCTCATCATTATTTTTAAAAGTTAACATTAGAGGAAATTTCAATCCCATCAATCAAAACGTTAACTTGAAGCCAGCCACCAGTTTTAGTGCTTTTTAATCAAATATGTGTTTTTATGGGTTGAGGTAAAGTTTCTAAATAGACATGTAGAAGTAGTCGATTTAGCTTTCTTTTTAACAGTTTAAGAAGTTTTTGTTGTTTGTACTCATAGTGTTATATAAACAAAGTAATGTCAGCAGAATGTATTAAGAAATTTTTTAAATGCGTCCAGCTGTATCCAGTTAGGTATTCGAAGTCCTGTTACAAGTTTTCTCCATACTCACTATTAAGAGAATGAGATAGACCTTCCCCTAAAGACTGGTTGTTACATATGGAGGCACATCTAATAACTATAAAAACTTTAATTTAGCTTTGAGTTAGTGAAGATTGAACTTGATCTAGTTGTTAGTGGCCATGAAGTTAACACAAAAACTTGTTGGAAGAAAAAATTGAAAGTGCAAACTCCAACTCTTTTTCGAAGGCTTTTTCTTCAGGAATGTCTCTCTGACTCCCCAACGACTTGTTTGTATCTTCCCCTACATTTGAACCTTGCATACTGTCATAGGGTGATTTAACTTGGCACCAAACAAGTAGTCATAAACTTAACTCTACATTTACACTAGAAGTTGATAAGATATTAGTATGGGTGAAAGCAAACAGTACTTTCTGGATGTAAATGATGAGGTGGTCTTCACACTGCAAAAATTAAATATCCAAAATTGGAGTTTTTATCTCTGTACTTGAATTATTTGGCCTAGATGGTCAATGTCAATACAAACTATATAGTTTTTGAGTTTTGAGGTGTGGTGGTTTGTTTCTTGGTGGCTTTTTTTTTTTTTTTTTGGTTACAAGATTTTTACTGGTTGAATTTTAATGAAGTACTTTCAAAATAATTTTCATCTGTAAGAAACAAAGTTGCTATGATTTCACTTATCTTTATCTGCTCTAGTGTTCTTCCTTCTTAAAGCTTCCCTTCTGTTCTCTACCCATTTACCACAAGGTAGGTGCTTCCTTTGTGCTTACTTCGTGCTTCTTCCTGCAGTGTCTATCATATTGTTTTGTAGTTTGACTCCAGGCTCCATCATAGCACCTGGAACACAATGAGCACTTAATAAGTATCTGATAAAGAAATTAATTTAAAGAATGTGTGTGCATAGGAAGTATCTATTACCGTAATTGAGTACAAGGAATGAGAAGGAGAGAAAAGTACTTAGTATGTGTTTAACCATTATCTAGTCACTAATTCATGTTTTTTATATTGATATATTTCTGCAATAAGGAAAGCCCTAAAAATTAATAGATTTCACTAATATTAATTTATGCAGTAAATTGACATTGAGTACCAAGTACTGTGGGGAAAGCATCATGAAGAATACAAAGTTGGAAGTTTAAGCTGGGATCAAAACTTCTTTTTAACATTGTCTGATATTATTAAATGCCATAAAAAGTGATTTTTTTAAAAACTCTTAATAGTTATGTTTATTTGACCAACCAAGAGAAGGATGGCCTAGAAATTCAATCTCTCTTTTTAAGCTTATCTTTTTATTATTATAATTATTGTAGTAAAAAATACATAACATGAAATCTACTCTTAATTTTTAAAGTGTCAGGCACAGTATTGTTAATTCTATGCACATTGCTGTACAGCAGATCTCTAGAACGGTTTCATCTTGCATGACTGAAACTCTGTACCTATGGAACAACAACTCCCCATTTCCCTCTCCCACCAAAAGTGATTTTTATAAAACAAAAATAATCATTCTGTTAAAACAAACACAAAGGTTGTTTTTCCCCCAAGAAAGTTTTTTAAGGTATGTTATAAGCAGAATATATTTAGGCTGAACCATGTGAAATTGTTGATTTTTTCCAAAATTTCATATGGCTTAGCTTAATATTTTAACTGAAAATATCTGAATAATGGCAACACCCCAGTGTAATATCTGCTCTTGCAGACGGGGAGAAAATTACAGTAACTTTACTTAAACCTGTAGAATATGCATGCTCTTCTCAGAGTAGCTGTGACGCTCAGGTGTAGTGACTCCTTGCTGAATTAAACCCATAGATCCTATTAAAGTTTTGGTAACTCTCAGCAACTAGGACACAGAGCAATTCTATTTGGAAGCATTGTAATTCTTTAAATTATTACTTTTTTGTGAGAAGTTTAATACTTTATACATGATTTAGTTATTAATTTATTATCCTATAAAGAAACAATAATTTCACATTGCCTTGGGTGAAAGAGACAATAAGAAAATAGGCTAAGTGGTGCTGGGAAAACTGGACAGCTACATGTAAAAGAATGAAGAACACGGCCTAACACCATACACAGAAATAAACTCCAAATGGATTAAAGACCTAAATTTAAGACCAGACACTATAAAATTCTTAGAGGGAAACATAGGAGAAACGCCCTTTGACATAAACCACAGCAAGATCTTTTTTGACCCACCTCCTAGAGTAATGGAAATAAAAAAAATAAACAAATGGGACTTAATTAAACTTAAAAGCTTTTGCACAGCAAAGGAAACCATAAATAGGACCAAAAACCAACCCTCAGAATGGGAGAAAATATTTGCAAATGAAACAACAGACAAAGGATTAATCTCCAAAATATACAAACAGCTCATGGAGCTCAATATCAAAAAAAGCAAACAATCCAATTAAGAAATGGGCAGAAGCCCTAAATGGACATTTCACCAAGGAAGACATACAGATGGCCAAGAGGCACATGAAAAGATGCTCAACATCACTAATTATTAGAGAAATGCAAAACAAAAGTACCATGAGGTCTCACCTCATGCCGGCCAGAATGGCCATTATCAAAAAATTTAGAAATAATAAATGCTGAAAAGGGTGTGGCGAAAAGGGAATCCTCCTACACTGTTGGTGGGAATGTAAATTGATAAAACCACTATGGAAAACAGTATGGAGTTTCCTTAAAAAAGTAAAAATAGAACTACCATATGACCCAGCAATCCCACTACTGGGCATATACCCTGAGAAAATCATAATTCAAAAAGAGACATGTACCACAATGTTCATTGCAGCACTATTTACAATAGACAGGACATGGAACCAACTGAAATGTCCATCGACAGCTGAATGGATAAAGAAGATGTGGTACATACATACAATGGAATATTACTCAGCCATAAAAAGAAACAAAATTGAGTTATTGGTAGTGAGGTGGGTGGACCTAGAGTCTGTCATACAGAAAGAGAAAAACAAATACCATATGCTAACACATATATATGGAATCTTAAAAAAAAAATCTTAAAAAAAAATGGTACTGATGAACCTAGTTGCAGGGCAGGAATAAAGATGTAGACATAGAGAATGAACTTGAGGACACGGGATGGGAGGGGGAAGCTGGGGCGAAATGAGAGTAGCATGGACATATACACACGACCAAATGTAAAATAGATAGCTAGTGGAAAGCAGCCGCATAGCACAGGGAGATCAGCTCCATGCTTTGCGATGACCTAGAGGGGTGGGATAGGGAGGATGGTAGGGAGGCTCAGGAGGGAGGGGATATGGGGACATATGCATGCATATGGCTGATTCACTTTGGTGTACAACAGAAACTAACACAGTATTGTGAAGCAATTATACTCCAATAAAGATCTATTTAAAAAAGAAAATAGGCTGATAGATGCCGAAACTGCTGGGATAGTTAAGACTGAAGCAACCAGAATCATATCTCTAGAGCACTTAACCATATTCCATGATCTCAAGGGTCAGACTATCCTGTCTGAGAGTCTAGTTTTCTATAAGAAAACCACTTCAGAAACAGGTAATTTTAATGATTTGAACAGATAAATGTTTTCTTTAGGCAAACCTATATACTTTAATAATAATCTTTTTTTAGTACTTACTATGCCCTAGGCACTGTTCTAAATACTTTATATGTATATTAACTCATTTAATCCTCACAGAACCTTGTAAGGTAGTTGCTATTTTTAAATCCCTTTTACAATAACTTGCTGATGATCGCAGTTGGAAAGTGCCTGAATTTCGATTTGAACCCAGGCAGTCTGGTGCCAATGTTAGAATCGTTGACCACTATGTTTATACCTCCCAATAGGATAATATAATTTGCAGCTAGGATAATATTATTTACAGCTAGTGTAATATAATTTACAATTTTTGCTTTTATAGCCAGTTAGCCTTTAGTTACATTAAGTGAATTATTGCCGGACGTGTTCTATTGTAATCTTATGATTTACAGTTGATTTTTAAATTGTGCAACAATTTTAAATATTGCTGAGTTACCCTTCCTTCTTCCTCTAGAAAACCGCTCAAACTTCTGTGGAACGATTAAAAGTCTTCAGACTTTTAAGTCTTCAGACTTCAAGGACCAGCGGTGGTCCTTCAACAGGTCTCTGTGCTTCAGTCCGCCAAGTCCCTCCCCTAGAGCGTGCGGGCAGCGGGGCGGAGCCGCAGGTCCTTTGACCTCGGCCGCAGGGAGCGAGCGGGTGTTGGCCCGAGAAGAGACTCTTGGTCTGTGTTCCCTCCTTGTCAATGCTTTCTCCACTCTGTCGTTCCTCCCACCTTCTCCTAGTCTTGTTGGCTTTTTCTCTTGCAACTTATTTTTCAGCTGCTTCTGGCGGCACAGTTTCCTCCCACTTTCGGGCTAACTTCCTCCTTTCTCCGTTTCTCTCTTAAATGAACGCGGGAGACGGGGAGTGGGGGCGGGGAAGATGCAAACTGAAAAAAAATCATTTCTGTAGAAAGCTGAAAACAAACGTTCGTGAATAGAATATTTGGAAATTTTCCCCACAAAACGTTCAGTTGAGAGAACGTATTTTCCATAACTTCCTTCTTTTAACCTTTGTGGATTTTTTTTTTTTTTTTTTTTTTGCTCTCTAGGCTCTTAATGCTCCGGGGTTCCGTCTCCTTTTTCTTCCTTCATTTCCTTTTAAAGGTCTTCCCATAGTACAAGTAAAGCATGAAAATAATTATTTTCGACTTTTTTTGATGAAAGAATAATTTGAAGAATAGAAGTTAAAATGTGGAAAACTACAGATTAATAATAAACATTCTTTTTAAGAAAGTTTACACAGCCAACATAAAAATTGTATAGTAGAATGGTGTTCACCTTGAATGAATATATTCTTTTAATAATATTCCTAATATTCATTCTGACTTTTTAGAAATGTTCAGCATATATAACATAAGGGAGAAAAGAGGTCATCACTATAATGTTTGAGAGATCCAGCTTAAAATTAGACTTTAAAACATTTTTAATAATTTATTTTTGAATAAATGCATGTCTATCATAGTATAAGATTCAAATAGATTTAAAAAAAAACGGATACAGTTGAAAGTAAATCTTGCTTCCTCAGCTTTCTCAGGCAGATAATCCTCTCCAAAGAGGCAACCATTGCTACACTGGTTTCTTGTATATGCTTCCTGAGATAGTATATGCATTCACAAGCATATATGCAAATAGTCTTCCTTTTTATTAAGTAAATGTGTACTTTTTGCACCTTGCTTTTTTCACCTAATATATTTTAGTTGTATATATAGAGCTGCCTCACTCGTTTTAACTGCTGTGTGGTATTTCCTTGTAAGATATAGCATAGTTTATTTACTAGTTCTCTACTGATAGGTATTTAAGTTGCTTACAATATTTTGTTATTCTAAACAATATTACAGTAGATATCTTTATAACTTATGTCTTTTTGAATATATACAGGTGTAATAACTCCTAGAACTAGAATTGTTGAGTCAGAGGCCATTTGCATTTTTTATTTTGATAGATATTGAGGGATTGCGCTTGACAGAGTCTGTGCCAATTATGCCCCGACAGCAATATATTGATTGTTTCTCAGCATCCTCATTATCACAGCATTTTATCAAACTTTCTGATTCTTGACAATCTAAGGGAAAAATAGTAATTTATTGTTGTTTAATTTGCATTTCTATCATTATTAATGAAACTGAACATTTTGCATTTTCTTTCTGTGAGCTGGCTATTCATATCTTTACCCATTTTTTTGTTGGGATGGTCTTTTCATTATTGATTTCTAGGAGCCCTTTAAACATTAAAGAATTTAGTTATTTGTCTGAACTATGAGTTGCAGGTATTTTTTCCCAAACTGTCTTTGATTTTGTAATGGGTTTTTTTTGGTGGAGGAAGGCAGATTTTTGCTTTTCTTAAAAAATGTTTATATAGCCAAATGTATCAGTGTTTGTTTGTTTTTTAATGTCTTCTGGGTTTGGGATTATATCTTAAAAGGCTTTTTCTGCTCTAAGATCATCTTTTAAAAACAACCTCCCGATTTTTACTTTCTTGATTTTATTTGGTTTGATTTTTATGTTTATATCTTTGATTCATTTAAAGCTTAGTTTGGTGTAGCAGGATCCAACTTATTAAATTGGAGTGCAAAATGAACCAACTGCTAATGGATCTGGTCGGTTAGGACATGAGTTCTGGTTGATTAGCTACGTGAGAATCATCCCCAACTCCCCACAGACTTTCTTACACTTTATTTCTCCAGCACCTGCTATGGTGCCCGAAACAGAGTGAGTAGCTAATAAACCTTTGATAAACTAATTTGAAAGGAAATTTCTAGATATGATGTCTTATCTTAGTTATTTGCCGTTGTTCTAGTATATAGTGTTGAAAGAGATAGTGATACCACTAACAGTTGATTTCTCCTGCATAAAATCTTAGAATCATGAAATTTTAGATCCAGAGACTAGAACAGTTATTCACTCCACAAATAAATAATAAGTGCCTGTTACTTACAGCCATTCTAGCTAGGGATGCGGAGAAATAAAACAAGTACAATATGTCATGTAATGTAAGTGCTGTGAATCAAAACCGCAGTGTATGGGCAATAGAGAGTGGCAGGGAATGGAATGCTGCATGGATGCCCACTAGCCCAGGTTGTAAAAGACGTTAATAAACGAATTGTCTCTACTTCATATGAGCACGTGTGCAAACAATGAAAATTGAAAGGTGGTGGGGGTAAAGCCTCCATAATCCTAAGTGTCCCAAGGGAGCTGAAAATCAATTGTCTCTGTCTGGGTCCATGTTATCTTTAGATTAGATTGTAAACTAGTGAGCAGGCCTATAATTTTTAGGTTGATTTTGTTATATTATGCATGCTTAGATTGACGTGAGTGTTCTTTAAGCAAATTAATAAATTTGTTGTTCTGATAAGAAACTAAGGTCATTTTATGCAAAAAGCCAAAATTATATTCTACCCTTGGGCATGTCAGCCATGGCACTCTTCCCTACTAGTGGAAGTCTAGCTGATATTTCTTGCAGTAATTTCCAGGCAATATTCAAAGAAATCTTAGGAGAAAAGGCAGAAAGAACCAGTAGAAAGACTTAGGTTTTCAGTACCTTGTACTGCCAACAAGAGTAGCTCTGCTTTTATCATTTATCTCTTCTTATCTTCCAGTTAAGATTACATTTTGAAGTAATTTGAAGCCGTACTCTGACATGACCCATCATGTGTGCATGGAAATGACAGGCCATTTTTAGGAGCACATCACTGCATATGGTTTAATTCCATTTAGACATAGAGACGATGGCCTAAAAGAACTGGGAGTTGAAAATTCCATGGTGGAAGCCCACTGATATAGGATAGGGATCCCTTTAATGTGTGCAGCATTTTTTTGTGGATATGCTGGTTGCATGGAGAATTAGTGAATCAACTAAAACTTCCTAGTCGCTGAGCTATATTTTCCCAGGATTGTCAAGAATTGTCAAGCCCTAAGTTAGGAGCATAGCATATTGGTGCCAGAATCAGATTTAATCAGCATTTCTAACATCTTGATTTATTCTTATTTCTTCTTGTATGCTGCAAGAGGGTAATTACGTACCAAAATTTGTAGTAGAGGGTGATATATTTGTTTTGAAGAATGTGCCTTGATATTTCAACTAAAGAAAATAAATTTATTATTGAGGTATTTTATTCCAGCCAAATCAGGACTCAATTCCACATAAGTCAGAATCAGTTTATACAGTCTTATCACGCACTGAGCTTATTTCAGTGATGAAGAATATAAATTGCTGAACATATCCTCTTCTGAAATGCTGTTAGTTGCAAATGGGTTGCAATACCAGAACTATTTTTTAATTTTAGAAGTTATCTATTAAAATTTCTTAGCATATAGTGAAAACTGAGAAAAGCTACGTACTTTACAAAAAGGTTTTTGGAGATCTTGGATTTTGTATGTGACACAGAACTTACGTATTTGGATCTCCCAGTGCTGGGCACATAGTAGGTATTCAGTACATATTTGTTGAAATAAATTTATTGAAGTATAATTTTATGAAGCCATCACATTGTATACCTTAAATATATATAATTTTTGTCAATTATACATCAATAAACCTGAAAAAAAATGTTAAGAAATAAATTTATTCAAAATGTAAAACTTTATTACTTGCAATAAAAATAACATGAAGCAAGGAAATGCATTCAGTGACTTCAGGTAAGCGAAATTAGTCTGGAAATACCATCATTTACAATCAAGGTTATCTTTTGGACAAGACGTAAGGACCTAGTATAATTTAGGGGAATCCATCATTCCCAAAATAAGGTTTTCATCTGTTTGCAGATTTCTGAAATGTCTTCATCTGGGAAAGCATGGCTGACATTGGTTCAGTTTCTTGATTTATTAGCTATTTGACCTTGGACAAGTCTGTTTCTTTGTTTGTAATGAGGATAATAATAGTTCCTCTACAAGTTTTTGTGAAATTAAATGAGATAATGTTTATAAAGTGTTTGATCCATAGTGTTCAACAAAACATAATTTTATTAATATAATACTATGTCCTTCCATTTAATCCTTAGAGTAACAATTTAAAATGCAAATACTGCTTGCATCAGATGTACTTAGTCTATTTCATAGTTTAAATGATAGCAGATTTTGTTCCCATATTTCAATTGGAGAAAAGGGATTAACTGAGCAAATGGTCATTTAACACTTGAAATATCAAAAATTGAAAAGGCTAAGGAAAACCATACCCTGAGACTAGGGAAGACAATATTAAACTCTGCCTGCCTTCAAATGGTTGAAGACCCCTCCACTCCCACCCCAAAAAGAAAAGTTTTAGCCAAAAGAACAGGTGCTAACAGCAATGCTTGCACTCATTTATAGAGATTTTGAAAAATCAAATTTTACTATAAAGATCTTGATTCCCAGGGGATCCAGTAATTCATCTGCACATTTTACAATAAGACAAAGGATGGCATATAAACTCATAGTGCTTAGAGTTGTTGAATACATGAACAGTTTGCAGTGGATTTAATTACAGTTCTTAAAAACTATTTTGATACACCCTTTAGTAGGTAACTCGAGGTGGCTCTAGACTTAAAGTCTTAAAGCTTTTAGGATCCAACTACCTATTTTATAATAGAACTCCATGTCCATGATTTACCATAACACAAATGGCCTTTTGACTCTCAGAACCTTGTTCTTGTCACTCTGCTGCCTTCCTACCTTTGAAATTTGGCTTTGAAATTTTCATTTCATTTCTTTCTAAAGGAAACATTTGTAAATTGTTAAAGAGGTTTTTTTTTTTTTAATATTTTTTCCCATTAGAGTCTTCAAATGGATTTTAAAATTGAACACACTTGGGATGGTTTTCCAGTGAAGCATGAGCCAGTGTTTGTCAGGCTGAATCCAGGTGATAGAGGAGTGATGATGGAAGTCAGCGCTCCATTTTTCAATGATCCTCCAGCCCCACTAGGAGAACCAGGAAAGCCTTTCAATGAACTGTGGGATTATGAAGGTAAGTGGAAGTCCTGTATTTTATTGCAGACATAAATCTTTTTATAATAACCTTTCATAGAACTATTATTTTATCTTGCTGTAAGGAAGTGAGTGCTTCTGAGCAACTGACATGTGCAGTTTCTGTTATTTCCTACCAATCTCGCACTCTTGACTTTTTCCCGTTACCTATGTGACTTCGACTATATAACTAGAACAGTGAAAAATGGCAATTACAAATCCAGATTTTTTAATTGCTGCTATATTTCCTTCCTTTACTCCTGTTACCTATTCTGAGTTCAGCATTTGTTTTGTTTTTAAGTATCTTCAAATTGCCACTTTAACCTTATAAACCTTCTTTATGGAAGCTTTGGGGTGTTTCACTTATTATGAAAACACCATTAACTTAAACATGAAATGTAGTTTTTATTTTATACTGGCAAGTAATCTCACACATTAAGTGAGGGCTAAAAGACCGGCCATGAAATTCCAGTTTCAGGTTTGCTGTATGATCACCTTCTAATGAATCCTAATTAAGCCACCAAACTTATCTTTCTCAAATAATCTTTATGATGCCATTTCCTAGATTACAAATCATTCCTGTCCCTAAGATAAGGTTCAAACCCTTCCCGTAAGCTTCCAGGGTACTCCTGAATCAAGCTATCAAATTCAACCAAAAGTTCTTGACTTCCAAAAAGCTGATAGTCTCATTCGTGCATATTCTCACTCATGTACCTTTTCTCATTCGAGTCCCCCTGCCTCTAATGCACATTGTTCAAGGTCTAATTCAGGTTTCATTTCTTCAAAGAAACCTTTGATGACTCTTCTAGTCCATACTAACATCTACCTTCTCTGTACCATCTATATAGTATGCATTTTGCCAGTGTTAATCTATCATATGTTAAACATATGTTGTCTTTTATTGTTATAGAACTTGTATATACCAGCTTCCTGTTGGTGTACACACTAATGTGAGTTATCTACTGGAGGTACTATAGACACCAAACTCAACAAGTCCTAAACTCAACTCATCCACTTCTCTCATAAACTTGCTTCTTTCACTAATTGCCCAATCTCAATCAATAGCACTATAATACATCGAATCACCAAATGTAGAAATGTGAGATCTTTCCAAGATATCCTTCTCTCTCACTCTCCATATTTGGATTTATTTAAGTCCTGTCAGTTTCACCTCCTAAATGTTTCTCTCATTTATTATCTCTTCTTCATCCTACCATCCTTGCCATAGGTAAAAGACTTTAAAAGGAACAGTAAGACTCTGAGTTGTGGATGGGGCTATATCTATATCTTAGATATTTTATTATTATAAAAATAACACATGGAAAACTAGAAACAACCTAAATGTCTATCAATAAAGAATTATGTGAATAAATCATAACATTCTATAGAAGAATACTATGCAGTAATTAAAAAGAATTAGGTATCTATATGCTGTACAGTTGTGTGTGTGTGTGTGTGTGAAAAAAGCAAGTTGTAATCAGAAAATGATTCCATATATATTTTTTTAACCTATGCAGGTAAAATAGATTATGGAAGGACAGAAGAAGTCTGATAGGTTTTAGAGCAAAGTGGGAAGAAAAGGACTTTGACTTTTTATTTAGATATATGTTTATGTTCTTTTAATAATTTAAAAGAAACGTGTCACTTTTATAATTATACAGTTTTTTAAATAAACATGCTCAGAAAATTTCAGGAAATTATAAAGAAAAATCACTCAACCTGTATTCCACCTGTCAGAGATAACCAACCATAACATTCTTGTGCATGTTTTGCAGGCATCTAGGCACAGGCATATGTGCACATTTTTGTTTCATGTGCATTTGGTTATTGCTCTGCAGCCTACTTACCAAATATCATGGATATCTTCCTATATCAAAAAATATTTAACTGTATATTTTATTTTAATGACTGCATTATATTCTATCACATGGAATACACAGATTCTATAATTTATTTAACAGGTCTCCTATATAATAGGATATTTATTTATATAACAGGAGATAACAATTTAGACCATTTCTTTTTGAGTAATACTGTACTTTGATGAATAGCATCTTACTTCTTTTTCAGTTGTGTGATTATTTCCTTAGGATAAATTCCTAGAAGAAGATAACTAGCTCAGAGTCTGTGTGATATGTTCATTTCTTTACAACCTCACCAGCACTAGGCTTCATTAATATTTTTATTTTATGGTAATCTGATATGGGGGAAAAAATGATGATTTATTTTCTATGTATTTTTTTCTTCCAGGCAATGTCTATTTATTTTATTTTCCCCTTTTACTAGTGGTGATATAGCTTTAATTAAAAATAATGCATTAATTCACTTTATATTCTAAAGGTATAAACAAATTATTTATTGTTGAAGCAAAATTAAGTTTCTCAATATGTCATATCTGTTTTCAAAAGTTGTGGAAGCATTTTTCTTGAATGACATAACTGAACAGTATTTAGAAGTTGAACTTTGTCCGTAAGTATAAAATATTTCTTCTAACTCACTACTACATATTTTGAACACATTATTTTCTAATTATATATCATGGATATAGTAAAAGCTCACTAATTCTAGTTAACTAGTCAGAATGCTAATTTGAATTAATCTGAATTATATATAATTCCTTATTTTCAAGTAAATGTATAATGTAGAATATATAAGCTTTTAGAAATATTATGTTGATACTATTTTCAATTCACTAATGTAGTTGGTTTTCTAATAAATTTGAAGGTGTTTTTGCAAAATGAAAAATTAGTATAAAACTCTTTCATTATTTACTCTGTAAATTTGCATTGTTATATATTAGCTATTTAGAAATAAAGAGAGGCATATTCATTATTTACTCTAAATTTGCATTATTATATATTAGCTATTTAGAAATAAAGGGAGGCATATAGGTATAATGAAGTGAACTACTTTATGAAAAAGTTTCTTTTAGGGGATTCTTTTAATAACTAGATTAAACTTTAATTTTATATATTACATAATTATGTATTCATGTATTCCTTCCTTTATTTATCATTCATTTACTGAGTGTATACTATGTCACTTTATGTTCAGTGCCAAGGATAAAAACTAAATCACACATGGCTTTTCCTAGACTTATGAAAAATATTAACCTTGGACTCTTTTTGTACAAATTTAACTTGTCCTTGGGAACTCTCTACCTGGTTGGCAGTTTTTTTCCTGTAGAAGTCAAAAAGTAAATCTATACCTACCTGTTATCTAAATTATAAGAAATTTTAAGTTAATATTTAGTAATGAAATATTTCTTTATATTTCCATTACTCATTTAAAATGACATTTAAATACTTCTCAGCATCTGTTATCTAGTAGCCTTTGTCCTTTTGTAGACTGAGCAGAGTCCCAAACAATTGATTTCAATGAGATTTTAGATATCATTTTCTTTTCCCTTATTTTGATTTCTTGCTAATGCTAGTGTGGAAAATATAGCTGTTCACAATTATATTTTTCAGAAGAGTAATTATATGTCTTTGTTACCCTTCAACTAATATGCCAAAATCTTTTATTGAAAAATATGATAAATTCTCATAAACTGTAATGTGAGGTAAGAAAATTTCACCATACACATGAGGAAGCTAAGGCAAATAGGTTTACAACTTGTCTAGAAGATAGTCAAGAACTTGAATCTGCTAGAATTCTAAAGTTACATCCTTAGTTTAAATTTTTAGATGATAATATCAGTTTATTTTTATAAAGTGATGACTTAGCATAAGATACATCAGATAATTAGATTATCTTTTGTTAGGAAATTATTCAATAACCATAATGTATAAAATTAATAAATTCTAAAAATTTGTTTTTAGATACATCAGGACAGTTAATAATCAAGAATCATGGTTTTGCTTCAGGCAATCAACTCCTGTGACAGTTAACCTCTAGGAAAGCAACTTGAATATGTTTGTTTGAATTTTTAAGAACTTTTATTGTTCTTAGGATATTTTTAAGGTTGCATAATAACAATAAAAGGAAGCAGAGAACTTTTAACTGGAAAAGAATACTTGTTTTCTGTTAGACTAGTTTCTTGAAGGAAATCCTTCCTGAAAAGCTACCAACAGACCATCTGTGTCAAAATGTATAGATATAGTCTTTTCCAGAGACCGTAAATTTGCTTCATGTAACTATTTGAAATCCTTTGATTCTTACTGACATGGATAATCCCAACTATGCTCTCTTATTAGAATTTTCTTTTGGGAGTATGTTGTGCTTCTCCTTGAAGATGTGACATCAGTATCAGAACTAATGGTTGAAAGCAGGAAAACACAGCAGGCAGATAGGTCGAGGATAGTTGTATGAGAAAATAGTTACAAATTAAAGTCTTCAACCTGTTAAGTAGTTTTAGACAATCTATATTTTTATCTTCCATCTTCGTAATGAGCTTCAAGACAGTTTTCTTATAGAAATAACCTTTAATATGTTTGTTGGATTTTGACCTGGAAATTGGTGCCAGCTTCCCTTAGGATACTTTCATTTTTGAAACGAGTTTTATTATGAACTCCAGATACCCCGCCCCTTTTGCATACTTTGGAGCATCTAACCAATTGAAGTATTTCATATAGTTTCCTATTTAAAGAATATAAAAAGGAGTCTGAACATGTGTAGCTTTATGCATTTGACGGCAATTGCCTGGAAAGTGTTAAACTCAAAGAAGCCATTTTTAAGTAACTGAACACGCTGGCTGTCCCTGTAATTATCCAATATTCATATTGCATCTTTTAATTATTTGGAAATTTAGTTACAAGCATACACATGGCAGATATGAAGGATAGTGAGGATAATAATGTTTATTTCAAACACTCATGAAGAATTTTAATTTTGACAGCCATGGACAGCATTTGGTGCTTTTACTCTCTGGAAAAAGAAATGTATGGAAAGTAAGTAAATAAAAATATGAGACAAAATCCTTAAGTGTATAAGATAGATTTTTTAGTGTTAATATATACATATTTAAATATTATTATAAATATGAATTTACCTTTTGTGTTTCACATGTTGTTTCTGTAGCAAGAACTTGATCTATCGTTCAAAGCGTCCAGAGGAGAGACAAAATGGGAAGGTAGAGCTTATCTTCCTTGGAGTTATTTTCCACCAAATGTGACAAAATTCAATTCATTTGCAATTCATGGATCAAAAGATAAAAGAAGCTATGAAGCTCTTTACCCTGTACTTCCACATGAGCTGCAGCAAGGACAAAAACCTGATTTGTAAGTAGAAAATAAATGAAAATATGTCCCAACTATAACAGTTTTTAAAAATTAATTCTTGGTAGAGTAGTAGTAACATTTTTTCGTCAAAGAAGACACGTGTAAAAGCACCAAGTAGAGTTCTATGTGTCCTGATGGTCTTCAGTGAGTATCTGGCAGACTGACTTTGGACAAACAGTCTCTCTCACTGCTGTCAGTAGAGCACTTAGATTTCCATGGCAGTGTGAGAAAAGTCTTGCTTAGTGAGTATTACTACAACTGGCATAGAAGTGTGGTTGTAAGTTTATTTATGATCCCTTTCAGAGCGAAATGGCCAGAGGCATCTGTTTTTCCTGGTGTGAGCAAAGGGTTTTGCAAAGAGCAAATCCTTTCCCCTTGCTGCTTGAGAATCTGACATTAAGTCAACTCTCTAGTTCTCTTCTCCTGGTAACCTCATAAGGATAAAAATGTCAGCTCTATTTCTAGGCAGCATAGATGGAGACAGCACAGCTTTGGGATTTCCCTTTAACAGTAATGTTCTCTGTGGGGACCCTGGAAGCTATACCTAGGGAGCTATTGCAAGAAGTACTGTCTCCTGTTGGACAGCGGGCATACAAGCCAGGAGATCTCCTATGCTTTCCCATTTTGAGTCTGATCTCTTTGCACCTGAAGCTGTCACTTAAGGAGAATGTAGCCCTGGCCAGCCTTCATGGACTGCTGCAAACACTACCAGCTCAGGGAGGAAAGCCAGCCTCTGTCCTGGGGCAAGCTGAGATTCCCGCACTATAGCTATAGCGCGTACTCAAGTGGCCAACGTAGTCTGTGAGTCTGCGTGTTTAGAAAAGCCTAACAGAGACATCGTAGTGGGCTTTGTACTCTGGTACACAGATTTCGTTGCCTTTTCACCCTTGGAAAGTGCTGCACTGTTCTCCTTCTCCCTTGCCCTTCCTGTCATGCTCTTACTCCGCTGTACTTGACTTTTTATCTCTTCTAGCTTATTCCTTTATTCTGCCAGATGCATTTTTCCCTTTTCCCCTTGCTTTTCTAGGAAAAGCCTCTTTCTCCCTTTCTTTCTCTTATCCTTCACTGTCGTTTTCTTAACTGCGTAACCTGGGTTGACTAAAACTGGCCCCGCCTGGTCAGATGGACAGAGTAGGACAGGAATCTAGATGTAACTCACCCAGGGCTCACATATCAAGATGGCATGTTTCTCTGGCTCTTCACAAGCTAATGTATTCCTGTATTCAGGCTTCCTACATATAGGTTATCGGAGGCTTACTCTAGGTAAAAGTATGATTATGCCATTGGCTAGGGCAGAATGATTTCCTACAGAGCAGAGTTCCATTGCAGCATGTTAGCTAACCTTTCTCTCATTAAACCACAACAGAAAGCTTCCTAATGGTTTTCCTAGAAAGAAAAGAACTAGAATTAACCCTCTTTTACATAAACCTGCCTTGCTTTGGCAAAGGAGTCTGTTCTTTAATCTGTTGAGCTGAAACCTTTAAAAAAACAGTTATTTACATAACTGATATAAATCATCAAAGTTTGAATATGAAAACATCTGTAAGAGTATAATATGATTTGTTTAAGGCTAGATGGAATGAGTCAGGTTTTCAGGGTTGGTTTTTATTTCTCCCTTCAGCTGTGAGGGAGCTATCTGCAGAACTGAAAGGAGAATGCTTTGAGATATGGGTGAATATTTTCAGAGTTGAATGATTGCTAGAGTGAGAAAATTGTACATGTAGAATACATCTTACCTTTGATATTCTTAAAATAGAATGTCCTATAACAGATATAACAAAATGAATAGCCCTTCAGGACAGCTTTTTCACAAATGCATAATTCATTTCAATTCCAACCATCTTTTTCTTTGCATTTAGCCATCATCTGGAATACTTCAAGCCTTTCAGTTTTAACACACTGCTTGGAGAAGAGTGGAAACAACCAGAGTCAGACCTGTGGCTAATAGAGAAACCTGATGTGTAGGAGTATAGTAGATGACCACATCAATCATTTCTTCTCTGTACCTTTTAAGGTAAACTAATAATAAGTATAATCTCTTTCAAGACACCATGAACACATTTCAACAATAAATATTTCATAGAGGTCAGTGAAGGTATGTAGTATCTCTGTGGCAAATTGTGTATGAATTAACAAGAAAGTAGAAAGTTCATGTGTGATTTTATCTATAAAGTGAAAATGTTTCTTGGAGCCACTTAGTCCAGGAGCCATCATGCCAAGGGGCTCTACCATCTGCCTTGCAGCACCATCACCCCACATATCCCGGACTCGGTCAACCAAAATCAATATTTCTCTTCCCACTCCCCTAAACCTCAGCCAGCTTATGACTGAACATCTTATTTGTACATTTTTGAACTCCATAGTAATGTATAATAATTCTTTACTCAGACTCCTGTGTGCATTTTTGAAATGAATAGAAAACAATGACATATTTCAGTAGAACAGGAGGTGCACATCTGTTAAGGCATTATTAAAATACATGTGCTATTTAATTAGCTGTATTTCCTGTCTTATGACTATTTTTCTTCTGTAGAAGAAAGTGGAAAGAAGTAGTCTTGAATTCGGCCAACAGATTCTGCTTTCATTTACAAATAAATGACATTTTCTTAATGCTGTTAAACAAGATGTCAAAATTTCTTCATTTTATTTTATAAACATCAAACACTCCTGGTCCATAATTTTCAAATTTTGTATTACAATTCATAGCTTGAAGCCATCTAGTAGATTATCTATGAACTTCTCCACCAGACCTGGTCCTTTACCACCATTCTTAACTCAGAGATTAGCAGTATTACAGAAGAAGAACATTTATTACTTGTACAGATACCTAGCTGCCTACCCAGCGATATAGTTTTTCCTCTTCTTCTTTGCTAACTCTTATATAGCTTGAATTTTTAGGGGATTTTCTCAAAAACTACATTTACTCATATTCCTTTGCAGGTAGAAATGGCACTGTAAAACAGTTTAGGTCAACGAGATTTAAGTATACAGTGTTAGATGGGCCTTCAAGAAAAGATGCCTCACAGATGAAGGACTCTGCTGCCATGTACCTTTTGTCCTTTGCCTTCCCTCTCCCTTTTTCCTGAATTATAGAATTAATACCCGAGGTAACATGCTTGCTCCATTGTGTTAATGAGGAGACAACCCAAGAATAGCTCAGTAGCAAGATAAAGGAGCCTGGGTTCCAAACAGCACAATAAAGTAACATGTCATATCTGGACTGCTACCTACAGATTTCTTTATAAAGAGAAAATATAAACTGCCTAATTTGTTTCCACAAATCAATCTATAGATTCAATGCAATCCCATTTAAAAAAACCCAGAAGGCTTTTTTTTTGGTAGAAATTGACATGTTGATTCAAATTTTATATGGAAATGCAAAGGACCTGAAATAGCCAAAAAAATTTTGAAAAAGTACAAAGTTGGAGGACTTGTACTACCTGACTTTAAGACTTATTGAGCTTCAATAATGAAGAAAATATGGCCTTGCATAGATTTAGACAAATATATCAATGGAACAGAATAAAGAAACCAGAAAAAGAACTACATATAGTCAATTGATTTTTGACAAAGGGAAAGGGTAGTCTTTTCAACAAATTGTGCTGGAATAACTGGAAAAACATGAAAAGAAATTAACTTACCTAACAACCTACAGGAAAATTAACCTAAATGTGACTGGTGAAATGAAAAAAGTTCTAGAAAAACTCTTCACATTCAAGGGTAGACAAAGATTTTTTTCAAACAGGACATAAAAATCACTAAAAAAGAAAAAAAATGAGAAATTGAACTTCATCAAAATTTAAAATTTCTGTTTGTCAAAAGCTTCCATTTAAGAAAGCAAAGAGGCAGTCCAGCAATTCCACCCCTGGGTATCTATATCTGAAAAAAAATGGAAACACTAATTCAAAAATGTACATGGACCCCAGTGTTCATAGCAGCATTATTTACAGTTGCCAAGATATGGAAGCAGCCTAAGTGTCCATCAACAGATGAATGGATAAAGGAGATGTGGTACATATATACAGTTGAATAC
The DNA here is from genome assembly GCF_059928025.1 of Delphinapterus leucas. Classification (NCBI taxonomy): domain Eukaryota; kingdom Metazoa; phylum Chordata; class Mammalia; order Artiodactyla; family Monodontidae; genus Delphinapterus; species Delphinapterus leucas. Next base: position 13,134,885 of record NC_143133.1, on the reverse strand, counting down.
TACTCAGCCTTAAAAAAGAAGGAAATTTTGCCATTTGCAATGACATGAATGGACTTGGAGGGCATTATGCTTAGTGAAAAAAGAGAAAGACAAATACTGTATGATATCACTTATATGTGGAATCTAAAAAATAAAACAAACTAGTGAATACACTGTAAATCCCCTATATACGAACGAGTTCTGTTCCGAAAGTGTGTTCATAAGTCCAATTTGTTCATAAATCCAACGAAGTTAGCTTAGGTACCCGACTAACACAATTGGCTATATAGTACTATACAGTAATAGGTTTATAAAACTTTTCACACAAATAATACATAACAAACAAAATGAAAACATTTTTAATCTTACAGTACAGTACCTTGAAAAGTACGGTGGTACAGTACAACAGCTGGCATACAGGGGCTGGCATCGAGTGAACAGGCAAGAAGGGTTACTGACTGGAGGAGGGAGAGGAGGTGGGAGATGGTAGAGCTGAAGGATCGACAGCAATAGGAGATGGAGGGCAAGCTGCAATTTCACTCACACCTGACGCGGATGGCACAGGTTTTGGTCCCTTGCTGGATTCAATTCTATCTCTTGGAAAAACGATCCAGTGATGTCTGGGTAGTAGCTCTTTTTTTCTCACCATAGATGACACGGTAGCACTGGACTGCATCCTGAACGGCTGCTGCAACCTTTGTGTAACGTTCTACACTCGGTTCCTGTGCCTCAAAAAATAACAGTGCCTCCTCAAATAAAGAAAATCCCCTTGTCATTTCCTGCATCATGAATCTCTTCAATTCTTCAGTTACTTCTTCCTCTGTCTGTCTTCGTCCTTTCTCTGGGCACGTTTGCATCTTTGAAAGTTTGCAACTTGAAGATTGGTATATAGGTGACTTACTGTATAACAAAAACTGAACAGACTCACAGATACAGAGCACGAACTAGTGGTTACCAGTGGGGAGAGGAAAGGGGGAGGATCAAGTTAGGGGTAGGAGATTAAGAGGTACAAACTACTATGTATTAAATAAATAAGCTAAAAGGATAAATTATGCAACACAGGGAATATAGCCAATATTTTATAACAATAAATGGAATATAACCTTAAAAATTGTGAATTACTATGTTGTACACCTGAAACTTATGTAATATTGTACATCAACTATACCTCGATTTAAAAAAAAGAATTAGAAAAAATAGATAGTGAAGAGGCAAGCCACAGATTGGGATAAAATATTTAAAATAGATATATCTGATAAAGGACTCTTCCCAGAATACATAAAGGACGCCTACAAATCAGTAATAAAAGGACAAGCCAATTAAAGAGCAAAAGACTTGAACAAACACTTCACAGAGGAAAATATATAAAAGGGCAATAAGTAGAAAGTATAGCAAGGTTCTCAACTTCCCTTATCACCAAGGAAATGGAAATAAAAACCACAACAAGGGGCTTCCCTGGTGGCGCAGTGGTTGAGAGTCCGCCTGCCGATGCAGGAGACACGAATTCGTGCCCCGGTCCAGGAAGATCCCACGTGCTGCGGAGCGGTTGGGCCTGTGAGCCATGGCCACTGAGCCTGTGCGTCCGGAGCCTGTGCTCCGCAACGGGAGAGGCCACAACAGTGAGAGGCCCGCGTACCGCAAAAACAAACAAACAAACAAACAAAACACAACAAGATACCACTAAATAACCAAAATTAAAAATTCACACGATGGCTAAAATTGGAAATGACTGACAATACCAAGAGTTAATGAGAATGTGGAGTACCTGCATCACAGGTTCAGATATAAATGATAACTTTATAATATGGGGGCAAAGTAAAGCACAAATATCCTAGATACAATCAAAACCATAGTAAAGATTGAATTTGGATGTTGCACTTTGTGAGCTATCTGAAACCTAATATGTATCTTCTTTTTATCTGTTTAGATGCTTTGAAAATATCTTTTGACTTTCTTTTCTCTAGATAAGAAATATTTTCCTTCTTCTAATACCAAGCAAGCAAAAACACATTATGTTAAACATTTTCTTTGGAAAGGAACATGCAGTTCAGGGAAAATTTATCCATTAGTCAGATACAAACAATGCACCCCATAGAAACTTAGTATTTGAGAGTGGGTGTTTGTAATAGCTGTTTCAAATTTGTTTTTCCACTTTAGGACCATGAAAGAATATCATTTCTTTGTTTAAGATATGCATAAATGCATTTCCTTGCTGGGTTGTGAATTGTTCACTATAGTTATCAGGCAGATCCTCTCTTCTCGCCACGTAAATAGATTACACTGTGCATGTATTTATTCAGGTGCTTTCTCATGCGTTTTCTCAGCTCCAGTAAACTAAGTCACAGTCCAGAGGGAAATATAGTTTTTATTTTTAGCCCCCAAATACTTCTTTTTCAACCTTAAAAAATTTTTTGCCACAGAAAAAATAAGTTTATCTCTTCCTTTTCTTCCTTCTTTTTAAAATGTTAGGCTTTGAGGGCAGAAGATAGTGAATATATTGATAACTAATTAATCTGATATTTAAAAAGACAGAGGATGCAAATGGTGGAGCAATTACAGTAAGCCCTCAACACTTGTGCTCATGCCTCAAAGCCCAAGGCTCATCTCCTCGTGCCCTTTGAAGTTTCCATAGGAGTTTAACATTACTGTATTTTGGTACTTACCCCCACTGTGCATTAGGAAGCTCTCCTGACCCACCTCCCATCCTCTCAGCCTAACATTTTACTCCAGCAGCCAGTTGGACTCAGGGAACTGACAGCATCCTGTCTCATGGCTTGTCTGCTGCCTCAGCTTGGGCTGGCTAAAAGTATATTTAGCCAGTCTCGCGCATAAACTACCTTGGATGTGAGAGGGAGCTAACACCTCATGGGACAACTCTTTTTTTTTTTAAAATTTTTATTGGCATATAGTTGCTTTACAATGTTGTGTTAGTTTCAACTGTCCAGCAAAGTGAATCAGCTGTACGTATCCATATATCCCCTCTTTTTTGGATTTCCTTCCCATTTAGGTCACCACAGAGCATTGAGTAGAGTTCCCTGTGCTCTACAGTAGGTTCTCATTAGTTACCTATTTTATACATGGTATCAATAGTGTATATATGTGAATCCCAATCTCCCTTTCATCCCACCCCACCCTCCCATTCCCCCTTGGTATCCATACGTTTGTTCTCTACATCTGTGTCTCTATTTCTGCTTTGTAAATAAGATCGTCCAAACCAATTTTTTCAGATTCCACATATATGCGTTAATATACAGGATTTGTTTTTCCAAGAAGGATGGGAGTAGGTGAATAAATACTCCTTTCTTTCATCCCTCGGGTTGACAATTCGGAGGTCGATTCCACACAGCTCCGTAGAAGACACCTAAAAGGATCACACTCCAGTTGCTCACAGCAGTGGCCAAATCAAAACACAACTTATATTGCCTTTCCCTCATTTCCCATTTTACTGTTCCTAGTTCTTTACTGCTGTTTGGAATTACTTTACCAAAATCAACCTATATGCAAGCCCTTGTCCCATGTCCGCTTCACGGGGAACCCAGGCTAAGTCAGTTGTTACCTGAAGTGGCCCTCAGAAGTAGCCCATTAGGACGGGAATCAGGAACTGTATCACTCATGGGGCATTCAGTGATAGGGACCCCATTGGTGGTGGTGATGACCCTGCTGTAACATCAGTTACTAAGACTTTCACCAGTGGTAGACTGGCTTGAAGACCAGGTGTAGGTCAAACATCAGTGTGATAGCACTTGGCATAGAAGCAGTGGAAATAATAGGGACTGTGGAGTTAACTGCTTTTTTTTTTTAAACAATTCGGACGTTGAAATAATTTCATTTGCTATTTCTCCACTAATAAAAAGTAACAATTTGGAGGGGATTCTGAGAAGATGGTGGAATGGGAAGCACCAGGAATGTGTCTACCCACCTGGACAACAATTGCACCAGCAGAACTGTCTGATCTAATTGCTTTGGAACTCTGGAGTCTGTTGAAGGTGGAGTTGACTGCTTTCTGATAAAGGCTTTGGAAACCTTGAAAAATGAAAATAGCCAACTACAAACTAGAGGCACTTTGTGAGCATCAGAAAAATGCACATCAACATTTGAATTAGCCGAATTCCAGCAGCTGGAAGGCAGAAAGTGTGGAAAGTCGAGTTCAGGATTTACTGGTAAGGGTAGCAATACTGCAAAGGAGACTGAATGCTCGGCTTTGACTCCTGTGTTGAAATTAGGTGTTGAAATTAGGGGCCTCATAAAGAAAGAGTGGGACCCTGAGACCTGGAATGAGGACATTTGAATGGATGAGCCTGTTCTGGCATATCTTGAACCCCAGATTTTCCTTCACCCTCCGGGCTGGCAGAAGCAGCTCCTTTACCCTCGTCAGAGGCAATCATCCTCAACTTGCCTAGACATTCCCCCCAAAACCTCACCTATGGCAGATCCTCAGAAATAGTACTTGCCAAAACATGCCATTTCCTCACCAGACTGAAAATGAGGATCAGATTGCAGCACGGCTCAAGTGGAAACAGCAGTAATAAGTACATGCCATGGGAAGAAGTACTGTGTTCACTGAAAGGTTATGGGACCTGGAACCAGGGAAGTACATGTTGGAGTGGATCTAGTTATTCTACTAGAGAAGGCAGTATATATGGCTGGAAAGGGGAAAAATTTATTGGCACGGGATGTTAAACTTGGGGCTTAACACCTTGACAAGGCTAGTTCGGGGAAAATACAAGATAAGTCTAGAGCATCTTCTAGGGCCAGAAAGTAAAGAAGCACTAAAAAGGAAAATAAATAACTAAATCAGTGGGCACTACCCATTTTCTGATCACTTCTTGTCCTAATTTTTCTCTATAGGAAAAAAATTTATAAAATTGACTATTATAACCATTTATTATCACCAACAATTATTTTTCATGTAAGGAATAGTGAAAATATTATCACTAGAGCTAGGATGACCCATGTATGAAGAATATAAGAAACTAGAAGTTATAAATCTATCTATGAAAAGTGAGGAGTCTCTGTACAAATTCCACTTTATAATTTCATGATAAATAGTACTTAAAATATTATTTTCCATACAGTGTGATCCATAAATTTTATGCCTGATGTTTATAAATCTAATATGTAATTTAAAGGAGAAATAGTAGAAAATATTGTCAAATGATATACACTTGACCATTTGTATGAATTACAGTAATATGTAATAACATAATTGGCTATTGAGAGAGCTTTAGTGTTTTTCTGTTAATTTTTTACTTTATACTAAAAAACTCACAGAGAATGCATAGTTTAGTAAAAACTAATTTTCTTCTGACAGCCTATCACCTGAAATATCCATTAAGTAGTATATCTGATTCAATAGTACACTGAAAACCCATGTTTCTAATAATGCCCTAAGGCACTATAGTGCCTGGAGTACATCTTTTGAAGAGATAGCTTTTCAGACATAGAAAACCAAACTATAAATGGAAGCATTTGAAGCAGTAAAAAATGTGCTAAATACAAATGTATGTTTTTGAATGAGCTTTGAAAAAATAGCCTGAAGAAAAAAGATAATACCACAAGTAGTAAGCTTTGTTATATACCTTAGAAACACCAAGTGTCCTGTATTCCTGCAATAGTCCTGGCTTTTCTCCTAACTGCCTGATTTTGTGCAAATCTTTTCATTAAAATTTCTAATACTTATTATTTTTCAGGAACCATATATTAAACATATTGCCCAAGATCATACAGCTAAGGAGCAGTAGATTTGAACCCAGGAAGTTTGGTTCTGGAGACCGGGCACTTGTCAACTTTACTACAGCCTCTGTGAGTCTTAACTACTCATCTGTAATATAAAGCTACAGAGCTAAGTTCTTTTCCTCCCTGATTCTATAAATAAAAATAACATAGAAGAAGAAAGAGGTTGATAAGCCCTTCACTTTTTTGTGGTACACTCGCAGAGAAGATGGGTATTCAAGTTACTCCTTTTTAATAATCCACTTACTAAGAGAAACACATTTTTCCCCCCAGGCTCCTCTAGGGTACAATTTATGGCAGCAGTGCAATGTCACACCTGCAAATTGTCATTGCAGCAGGTATACTTTGGTAGTAGACTAGTGGCTAATCTGAATGCAGATCTCTTAGGATTTATCCTGAGTAGGGAATGAGTCACAGTGTAGTAGAATATCAGAGAGGAAGAAAACCCAGGCTGCCTCTATACTAAACGCTTTTACTAACTTGGATTTTGTCAAAGATCCAAAGACAAGCTTCAGAAGATATGAAAACTTTGGCAAGCAAACCGTACCCTTGAGTAACATGCAATAACTATATAGCCTTTTGTCTTTTAAAATTATTTATTTATTTATTTTTGGCTGTGTTGGGTCTTCGTTGCTTGTGCGGGCTTTCTCTAGTTGTGGCAGGTGGGGGCTGCTCTTCGTTGTGGTGTGCAGGCTTCTCATTGCAGTGGCTTCTCTTGCTGAGAAGCACGGGCTTCTAAGCGCACAGGCTCTAGGCACGTGGGCTTCAGTAGCTGTGGCTCGCGGGCTCTAGAGCTCAGGCTTGGTAGTCGTGGCGCATGGGCTTAGTTGCTCCGTGGCATGTGGGATCTTCCTGGACCAGAGCTCAAACCCGTGTGCCCTGCATTGGCAGGTGGATTCTTAACCACTGCACCACCAGGGAAGCCCTATAATACCCTTTTATCTCCATGTATCAGAAACTGAAGAAATTTAGCAGTAATTTATTCTAAATGATCTTATAGTCTACTTATGCAGAAAACCTAAAAGTTGTGAGTATCTGCTTTCCTGTCCTTAGTATTTTGCTGTTTGTAACAGTGACGATGCATCTGTTTTCCTTTCTGAGAAGGTGATCATCTGTCAAAAATAATGCAGTAAATTAATTTATATCAGTGACTTTTCAAATTGCAGGTTGCAAACCCTTAGAGAGTAGATTATGGAATCTATATAGTGGATTGTAATCCATAAATAATTAAATAGAGTTGAAAATAGAAGAATGAATCATATTTATTAAGTACATATATTGCTTCAAGAGTTTTGTCCTTATTTTGGATCTAGTCACAAAAGTTCAAAATCTATCAATTTAGAGTGTTTACAGAACATAGGCTTTAAACACTCTGGTTGTTCACAATATTTTCCTCTGGGTAACTAGTTAATATCTAAAAGATTCTCAGCGATTAGTGACTGAAGAAGATTTGGAGGGGAATCTCAAACTCAAATGTGTCTCTGATGCAGCTTAAAAACTAAGGAAAGAAGTATGGCCTTCTACTTTTTTCCTCAATTTTATTTATAAGTTTAAAAAGATAGATACATAGATAGGTATATAGAGAGATAGATAGGTAGGACTTACAGAGTTATAGAGCCTCAAATTTTAAATATATTCATTGGAGGTGGTCCGTTTCCACGGTATGTAGCTCTTTTTCTAATCTATAAATTAAGATGCTTTGGGTTGTAAGTACAAGTAAGCTCAACTCAAGCTACCTTAAACAGTAAAAGGATATATGGCATACTTCTGGTAGTTTGATGTAGAGGTTGACAGTCTCACAGTGTCATCGGGTTTCTAGCTCTATTTATATATGGTTTTCTTGCTCTGCCATCTTTTAGGTCATCTTGATTCAAAGACATCTGTCCTTTTTGTATATGAAATGACTGTGGGTATTACAAGTATCACAGTTACAAACCACAAAATCCAACACAAGAGAAAATACTCAATGATTTATGACACTATTCTAGATATTTTCCTCATTTTATGAAAATTACAGAGTTTTTTGCAGTCTGGATTTTGATAATTGTATTCCCATGCTCCCATCTGTCTCCTGTATTGTCTGTGAATTACATCTAGAAGCTTGGTTACATCCAGGTTCAATTATTGGTAAGAATATTTCATAAATGGTATTATAGTATTCTTCTGTCAGGAGAAGCATAATGCCTGCTTGTCTCCATTTCGTGATGTTAGAAGCCATTGATGAACATTGCCGAAATCCATGAGTGATAATCCAGTTTTGCTTTTACTTCCATATTTTATAGCTTTTGAATTATCTCAATTCAGCTATTTGGATACCAAGAAGAACTGTTTTTACAAGATAAATGCTTGATTCTTTTCTTTGATTTAGCTGTTTTCTGAATACTTGGTCCTCTAGCAGTCTCCAAAGATGACCAATGAGATTTTCTAAAGTATCTTTCTGAACTCATGGATTAAAAATACTTTATGTGTATTAATTCACTGCAGTTTCCTCATTGATGTTCGATGTGTTCCACCTTTGGCCAGTGGAGTCTCTTTAAGTTGTTTCCTAAGTCTTTTGACATGACCTTTGTCGTCATTAATAGCTTATTTGCTTTCTGGTATGACAAGATGTTCCAGGTTCATCTTGGGCATTGCTTGCTATAGACATAGAGCTAGCCATTTCTCCAGTAAGTCTTGGTTTCTCTTAGTGGCAAATGTTATTTAGAGACCACTATTTGGACACTAGAAGTGCTCATTGCTAATGGGTTGGGTATATTTTTCTAGTCCTTTTAAAAAATACATCATGGTTTCATATGGATACTTGCTACTTGATCTCATACATTTTATATCTGTTTCCCTTCTAACACAACACAAAGTGGTTTTCAGTGATTTCAACATTCTCATTTGTTTTTTTCCCATAAAATGTACAACAGACTCTGAATAAATTAACAATACAACGACAATATGATTACTAACAAGAGTTTAAAGGGTATTTTTGTTTTTGCTGTTCTTTTTAACCTTAGAGTATATCCCAGCAAGGATATACAGCCAAATTCCCATGTTTAAAGCCACTTTAAAGTGGTTTCTATGTATTATGCCACCAAACTCGATACAATTAGGCTCATTGGTTTCATTCCCCTTTCACTTTGGGGGAATTTTTTTTTTTTTTTAATGCTTCTGAGGTTTCAACTTCAAATCTATGAATCAAGATATACTCAGAGAGGTCTGGCCTCTATTCTGGTTCCCTCTAACCCATCACCTCTCCCCCCTTATAGAATAACCATTAAAAAATTTATAGTTTGTAGTTCACACTTCCATTTTTAATATAAGCAAATATGTATAAATGGTCATATCCTCTCATCTTAGGTATAAATGCTAGCATACTAGAGCTAACAGAAAGGATTCACTGTCACTTATAATTTAAGGGGTCTTACCCAGATTTACTAATAAATAAAGGGTTCTTATTCCAGATTTACTAATGATTTCAAGGATATAAAATCAAAAGGCTCACGCAAATCAAAGAGAAATTTAGTCCATCCTGTGTGGCTATCTTGGTATTTCCTTTCTGCATTGGATACATTCTCTGGCCAGTAATAGATGAGGTCTTTAAATGAGATTTGTGTCTGACCTCACATAGCAAACGAGGGGTTGTTTAAATTATGAAGCATCTCCATTTTGTATTTAGACTGGCAAAGGGCCTATGTGACATTTTCCCCAGAGCCATGCCTTATAAATCCATAGATTCAAGGGATAATCTTGCTAAGAGAATTCCACAGATAAGGGCACTCCTACTAGCAAATTTATTTAGCCTAAATATATTTAGACTATGTTTACAAAAATATTAGACTGCGACACCTGTGGGGTTTTTTTCCCCAGAGAATGTTCCCTTGGTGGTCAGAGAGAAGCAGATCATGGGCCAGCAGCTTAGAAGGTGCAAGAATTTCCTCTACAGAATACCTTAACAATGACCGTGCTGCTTCATACGTCTTTTAAATTGCTTTTACCAACTCAATTACTCTTTTTCTTCCTTTATCCACAGGAATTTGAACCTTTTTACAGTGTGTTGATGGAAGCATTTGAGTATAAGTTACTGAGACCAAATTCACTGCCTTCTCTGGCCAGTTAGTTTCCATAGGTGTTGTATCTATGGGGAGGTTTAATTCAGCTTCCTCAAAATACTTTCTCATCCTGGGGAATCACTGTTTGCATAAATCTTGCTTTTTATTTAATTGTATAAATAAACTTACAAATTCTTTGTTATACCACACAGCTGTAGAAGAGAAATTAATTTTTGACACAGCATGTATTAGTTAATATTATAGGATCATTCTATTCCTTCTCAGCAGAAATGACTTCTCCTATACCACATTCCCTATTATAGGGGTGGTGACTAGAGTCCATTGTTCAATAAATTCTGGATCCCATTTGGTTTGTTTCAGATTTTATGGTACAGGTTTTTACAGGTGTCATTATGTAACATTCACCTCTGCTAGGGAAGACACAGGTTGCTTCTGTATCCAAACCTCCATACCTGCTGGTTTTAAGAACCCAGGTAGCTAACTCAGGAATCTGATTAAGGCATCTGCTTACAATTCCGGTCTCTTTTCAGAGCTGGAAACCGATTTTTTTTGGTGAACATCCCCATGACCCACATTCTTCTTAATTTCCACAGAGATTTTCTTAATTGAGTGCCACATAAGGATATTCTCTATGGTCTAATGATCTAGGGCGCATTTGAAGTTGACTACAGCCCAGAGTCTGCAAATATCCAAATGCTCCTCTGAGATCAGGGGCCCAGTTCTTCTCCCACTGCTAAACTAGCAGCTCTCAACTCTGCCAAATTTGCAGCCTTGCCTGTTCCTTCTCCCCTCAAGGTTTTTTCTATCAGCAAGGCACATAGCTGCTAATTTCTAAACAGTAACACAGCCTCAAAGCAGGAACTCCCTTTAGTGAACCAGGCAGCTGCTTGTCTTGGCTGGGGTAAGAATCACAGGGCTTGGACCACTGAGCAGTGTAGGGAAGGGAGATCCTTGGAGGGCTCTCTCATTGGCTCTGTGAGCAACATGCTCTCGTATTCAGTGCGCTCCCCCCAAACTTCCCACCTACTGCACTCTTCCATGTAGCATTGCCTCTTAGTCAACTTTGCTATGCTGCCTTTTCTCTATTCAATATCCCTCTGGCATCGTCCAAGGCAGGATTGATATCTAGCCTCAGAATTATCTGATGCTCTTCTGTGTTGGGGGCAGTTTGACCAATACCCAGTAACAAGCTAGCAGCTGTCTTTCAAATGGGCTTTAATGAACAGCTGCCTCTTAGTTTTGAAGTCCAAATCCAAGAGGTCTTGCTGTGTAGGCCTATTTGATTTCTCCCAAAGGCTTCACATCTACGTATATTCTAGGAGGTGAATATTCTTAAATAATCTGAGCAGCTGGATCATGAGGTCTTAGTTGGGCTCCCTGCGCCACCATCCTCTGCAAATCTTTTTTTAATTCTCAGAACCCCACTTAAAATAAGATTTATTTTTGATAACTTTGTGATAGGGGCTAGCAATATTCTTATAGGAGCAATGTGATTTTGCCAAAACTCAAATCCTAGCTGTGAGATTCTTGCTTGTTAGAGACAGTAACTTATTTCTCACAGTTTAAGGAATGTCTCTTGTTGCTCCTGGAATTTCTTAATTGGGCTGGACTTGAATTTTAGCTGGATTTATCATCCATCCTCTATCTGTCATAAAGGTGACTGTGATTCTTAACTCCTCTCGACCTTTCTCCTCTGAGAAGTCAATTAGCATAATAGCATCTATGTAGTTCACTAACTTGCTCTTAATGGTTGTTTAGTACAAATCCCGACTCACTAGATTATGGCAATATGCCAGGAAGTTTAATGTGCAATATAATAATATAACACTGATTTCCAGTCCATGAAAATGCAAACCATGTCTGGCTAGATTTTGAATCTGGGATTGATAAAAAGGCATTGCGTTAGATGTTAAGTTAGACGCATACTGGCATAATAGACTGCCTTGGTCTGTTGCGCTTCCTGTTTAGTTTTGAAGTTTAGGTGTAACTGAAGCAATCAGAGGAGCCACCTTGTTTGATCCTTGACAATCTATTACTTTCCTTCAGGAAACTTCTGCCTTATATAGTAGCTGGGACTGATTAAAGGGGGTTAATGGGAATCAAAACTCCACCTTAACCTTTTCCTTAATTAGAACAGTGATCTATTATTGCCCTCCTGGAATTCTGTATTGCTTAGAGTTAATGCCTGGGGAGGATTCAGGCAATTCCAAAGGTTCTCATTTAGCATGGCTAATTAAAACTGGGTGAGAGGTGGATTTAGGCAATATCCCCTGTGAAAAGAACAAAGGCAGCAAGTCCCATGTTTTCAGCTACAGGACTTAATACTAAAGGGGGCTATATTTTAGTCAATAGACATCTCCATTTTATATTCAGATTATTACATTGATTATGTGACATTTTCCAAGGACCCATACCCCACAAATCCAAATCTAGCATTTTCTTTTTATCATAAGCAACCTTAAACCAACCAAATACATCCTGCGGAAAGTATTTCATTGACAAGGAAATGCGAGCAAATATCATTATTTTACCAGATTTGTCACGATGTGGTTTACGAGGAGATTTGATTGGGTCACTTTCTTTTTACCTAGGACATTCCCATATAAAAGAAGAAAGTAGATTGCTGTTCTGCTGCTGAACTAGTTACTTCATACAGACTTTTGTATTTTTGCCAGTATATCTTTGGAATATGATCCTAGGAATAGTATTTTCTGAGTCTAAGGGCAAACACATACACACTTCTGCTAGAAAGTACAAAATTATGTGCCATAGGGAAATTTGTATTTCTACCATTAAAGTATGACAGTTCCTGTTATCCCACAGCTTCTCCAACAGAGTATGTTATCACGCTTTCAAGATTTTGCTATTCAGATAGGTGAGAAATGGTATCTCAGATAATTTGCTCTTAACGTTACTATGATCTTTTTGGACATCATCTCACTTGTTTATCAGAATTTTACAATGTTGATCATTCCCTCCTAGATGTCCCTCCCTTCGCTCGGGGATATAACTTTCTCAGTTCTCCTTCTAATTCTTCTTGGTTTGTTCCTTCTTTTTTCAAACTTTAAAAATGGAATTTGCCAAGATTCAATCTTTAGACCTCTTCTTTCTATATATTTACTCCCTTGGTCATCCCAGTCAATATAGTGATTTAAAATACAGTGTACGTGCTCATGATTCCCAAGTGTATGCCTTCCTCCTCCTAGTGTGTGCATGAACATATGCACACCTCTTCGTATTGCCCCTAAGCTGTCTAATGAGCATCTCATATTTGCATGTCCAAAGCTGAACACTGTTCAGCCACCATACCTGATATTTCCCAAGTTATCTTAAATGGCAAGTCTTTCTGTAGTTCAGGATGGAAATTTCTTTGTCATTTGACCCAAATCCAATTCATTGACAAATCTCATCATCTCCACTTTTGAAATATCTATCCAGAATCTCACCACTTCTTAACACCTTCATTACTACCACTCTTACCCAAACCACTGTCATCTTCCCTGGATTATTGAGACCCTAAATTATTTCAGTAGTCTTTGAACTGGTCTCCCTGCTTCTCCCTTTGCCTTGCTCCCCTGCACCCCAACCCCCATGCCTATTCTCTAAACAGAAGCCAGAATCTACTTTTTAAAAGCAACATTTTTCAGGTAAGATTCACATAAAATAAAATGTACTCATTTTAAATGTACAATTTGATTACTTTAAAATATCCCCTGTGCCTATCTGTGGTCAATTCCCACTCCCCCACTCAAACCCAAGCAACAACTGATCTATTTTCTGTCCCTACAGTTTTGACTTTTCTAGAAATTTCATATAATTATATACTATGATTTCAGTCTTTGTGTCTGGGGTCTGTCACTGACATGATGTTTTTGAAATTTATTCATGTTGTTGCATGTATAGGTAGTTTGTTCCTTTTTATTGCTCAGAAGTATTCCATTGTATGGATATACTACAGTTTATTGATTCACCTGTTGATGGACATTTGGGTTGCTTCCAGTTTCTGGCTATTTTACATACAGGTGCTATGAATATTTGTATACATGTATTTTTGCAAACGTAAGTTATTAATTCTCTTCAGTAAATATCTAAGAGCAAAATTACTGGATCATATGGTAACAGTACGTTTAGCTTCTAAGAAAATGATATATTGTTTGCTAAGTGGCTTTACCATTTTATAGAACTAACAGAGAGTTCTAATTGTTCCACATTTTCACCAACCTTGATATTGTCAGTCTTTTAAATTTTAAACCTCAGATATTGGTGTGCTGATTTCTCAGTGTGGTTTTATTTTGTATTTCTTGGCTGACCAGTGATTATGAGTATCTTTTCTTGTGCTTATTGGCCATTCAAATATTTTCTTTTGTGAAGTATCTGTTCAAATATTTTGCCTATTTTTGTCTTTTTATAATTGAGCTGTTTTAAAAATATATTCTGGATACAAATCCTTAGACAAATATATGTATTGCAAATATTTTCTCCTAGTCTATGACTTGGCTTTCTTTTCCATTTTCTTAAATGTGTCTTTCAAAGAGTAGATTCTACTCTACTAGTTGAATAGATTCTTCTCAACTTCTACTCACTGAATTCACAGTCTACAACTAGAATATATTACTTTACTCTTCTAGCCACAGTATATTATTTTTGCTTCTGTTAGTCAGTTATATTTAATTTTTTTTAAAATAGAGAAGTAATTTTTTAAATCTCCCCCCGTATTTCTAGCACTTTTCATTCTTTTGAAATCTAAGTTTTTTTGTTTTTCAATCTGGCATTATTTTCTTCTGCCTCAAGAACTTCCTTTAATATATACTAGAGTATAGATATGCTGGGAGGAATTCTCTCATAATTTTCTTGTTTGAAAAGTCTTTAATTTTTGAAAGACAGTTTCATTGGGCATGGAATTCTAGGTTGACTTTTCCTTTCAGTATGCTAGAGGTATAATTTCATTGCCTTCTTGTTTGCATAGTTTCTGATGGAATGTGCTATATTCTTGTTTTGTTTTCCTTTGTGTATAATGTGTCTTTATTTGGTCACTTACTTTTGTGATTTTCTTTTTATCACTGAGTTTTGGCAACTTGCTTATAATGTGCCATGGTATGGATTTCTTGGTATTTATCTTAATTGGGGTTTTGTTGAGCTTCTTGGGTCTCTGAATTTGTAGTTTTAATAAAACTTGGAAAGTTTTTAGCCATTGGTTTTTAAAAATACTTTTTTTCTGTTCTATTCTCTCCTCAGTTAAGCCTGCTTGAGTTAGTTACATGGGTCATTGAGATTCTATTCATTTCTTTTCCTGCCTTTTCCTCTCTATGCTTTATTTTAGAGAGTTACTATTGCTATGTCTTCACATTCACTGAGCCTTCCTTTGCAGTGTCTAAGCTGCTGTCAATTCTACCAGGTTAAATTTTCATTCCAGATATTCTAATAGTTACCTATTGGTGCATATAAAATTACTCCCCAAATTAGCATCTTAAAACAACATTTTTTATCTCACAGTTCCTGTGGGTTAGGAATTTGAGAATGGCTTAACTGGGTGGTTCTGACTCAAGGTCTCTCATGAGATTGTAGACAGGCTGTTAAAGGTGCCGCAGTCTCATCAGAAGGCTTGACTAGGGGATGATCTGCCTCCAAGCTCGCTCAACTGGCTGCCCACACTCATTTCCACACCACATGGGCCTCTCCACAGGGCTGCCTCATGACATGGCTGCTGACTTGCCCCAGAACAAGCAATTCAGGAGAGTAAGAGAGAAGTGTGCACACCTGAGACAGAAGCTGCAGTCCTTTAATAACCTACTATCAGAAGTAACATTTCGTTACTCTAACAGATTGATCCTTTTGAAACTTTTAAAACCTCTCCCTGTGCTGAGTTCTGGAAATTGCTTCCAGGCCAACAGCTGGTTGTTGTCTAACATCTGATAATGCTGGCTTCATATAATCTATCCAGTTTTTCTACTTGTTTGTGACAGGACCCATAGCAAGCCCTGCATGAAAGTCCCATAGCAATTACCCCTTCATGGGTAGAAGCAGAACTTCAGAGACTGTTTTATAATGTGAGGTCATGCCATACCTGCTCAGCAGTGCCAGTGGCTTGCCATCTCAGTTATTGGTCTCAATCATTTATCTTTCAGACCTCATGTATAACTGGTCTTCCTCTCATTCTGCATGTCAGCTTCATCAACTCCCCAAATATAATTAGCACCATCTTGCTGCAAGGTCTTTGTTCTTGCTGTTAACACTGTCTAGAACACACATTCTCCAGATATATGTGGGACTAATTTCCTCATCTGAATTTAAATCTCTGCTTAAATGTTACTTAGGCTTACACATAGGCTTTCTCTGACTATGTCATATAAAATAGCAAGTTCCTTCTTATTCATCCTTTATTTTACTTACTCTGATGTATTTTTATTAATATCACTTATCACCACCTAGCATATTAAATATTTTTTATTATATGTCTCTTCACCTTACTCAGATATAAACTCCAGGTGAGATATTCCCTAGAACCATGCCTGACACAGTAGGAACTTGATACATATTTGTTGAATACTTGAATATGCAGCAGATAGAAAATTTGTTTTTATAATATGGGTAAAGAAATGTTACATTTCTTTAAAATGGATCAGCTATTCCAAGACCACACCTACCTGGCTGACAGGACACTCACTATCAATCATGTTTCAGGGGTCTTCTCACCTTTCCTAGGATGTTTTAAGAGTTCTAGGAGTCTTACTTAGTGCTAAATATTTATGGAAGTATTCTCTGTTCTTTCATCTACATTGGTTATTAGTATTTTGATAGTACAAAACCACAGTGTTCCCTTGAACTCATGACTCAACTGCTTCCTATTCAAGCTCGGACACAGAAGTCTTTTATTTTCTTTGTGGTCAGCCTCCTCAAATTTCTCTCCCACCCAGTCAAAGGCTCTATCACATCCCAAGGGCTCTGCATAGGAGTGTCATGGGTTTCCACCTCCATACAAAATCCTCTAATTCCCTAAACCTCTGTCTATAGTTTTCATTCAGAAAACTCTCTAAACCGTCCGTCTTTCCACAGGTTGGCCACTTAAATGGTTCTGAGCGTAGTCTTGTCTGCTTGTACACACACACACACAAATACAATTGGACATGTTGATTGAATTCTAGGTTCCTGGGAACTTCTGCTTTAGGTCCTACAGTGCAACAGTGAAGAAATTCAGAGCTATGACACATAGCCTGGCTATATTCTGGTGAGTGGGAAAGGAAATTACCACACCTTTTTTTTTCAGTTTTCTCTCACAGAGTGGACAGATCTAAATTAGTGTCTTTATAGAGTAATCGGTCCAAACATGAGTGAATTAATGAATGAAAACCTTTTTCTTAGAACATACACACATCCTAGCCAACTTTCAATGTTCTGTTGCTAGTAAGCTCTCTTTCCAAAAATTTTATAAGAAATTTTTTTCTGCATGTCTTTTTTATTACACTTTATCATTTTTGCATTTTGTCTTATCCAATTATCTCCCAACTAAACTGTGAGCTTCATGGGGACATGATTTGTGCCTAATTTGTCTTTTACCCACTATAGTATAAGCTAACTATTTTGTTTCAGGAAGCCCTAGAAATAATTTTGAATAAATGAAAATAATTTAATTAATGAAGATCTGTTCCCAGTTTTAGTTCAGGAGATATAACAAATGTCATATTAAGACTAAAGTCAGATTGTAAGTTAAGAGTTGCTGAAAATGCTTCCTCTAAACTTATGCAAATAATGAAAAGATAAACAGAATTTCCCTCCATTAATAGCACTATCATACTATTTTTTTTCTTTTTTTGGCTGCGTTGTGTCTTCGTGCTGTGCGTGGGCTTTCTCCAGCCACGGCAAGCGGGGGCTACTCTTCCCTGCAGTGCGTGGGCCTCTCATTGCGGTGGCCTCTCCCATTGCGGAGCACGGGCTCCAGGCATGTGGGCCTCAGTAGTCGTGGCTCACGGGCTCTAGAGTGCAGGCTCAGTAGTTGTGGCACACGGGCTTAGTTGTTCTGCGGCATGTGGTGCGGGATCCTCCTGGACCAAGGCTCGAACCCATGTCCCCTGCATTGGCAGATGGATTCTTAACCGCTGAGCCACCAGGGAAGCCCTCTCATACTATTTTAAAAGAACAAACAACCTTAAAAGAAGTAAGCATGGGCTTCTCTGGTGGCGCAGTGGTTGAGAGTCCGTCTGCTGTTGCAGGGGACATGGGTTCGTGCCCCGGTCCGGAAAGATCCCACATGCCGCGGAGCAGCCAGGCCCGTGAGCCACGGCCTCTGAGCCTGCACATCCGGAGCCTGTGCCAGTAAACATTATTAATCATAAACTTTCTAGTAAATAATGAAACTTAATGCCTTAACCTTGATAAGATATATTAAGTTATAAATAATGTTGAAAATGTATTTTTGTTTTAAGTTTTTAAAAGTGAAGGCCATCCTGATTCTAACTCTTATTGCAGCATGCTGTGGAGGCCCTGCATGCTTGCTGCTTTTTTTTTTTGCTGCTTTTTACCAAATGGGTATTTGACTTATTTTTTGTCATTTTCCAATTCTGCAGGGATGTGACTATTTGTTAGGGAGGGTCATAGTTCTTCCTGTCCTATGGAAACTTTGCTTGAGTAATTTTTTTCTTTTCTACCATGTGTTTATAATAAAATTGATGCTATAAAATTTCTAATAGGTATTACAGAGAAATGGAATATATTGGTTATACTTGTAAATATTTCTAATTATTAGCATTTCAGATAAAGTTTTATTGTGAAAGGATTACATTTAAGTGGCTGTCAGTTTGGGATAAACTTTTTCAGGAGCACCTGCAGAAAATTCTAAAAGAATTTTATTTCAAAAGATGAGAAGGAAAGCTGGATGCCGGAGGTCCTTTTGCTAGTAAATAGTAAGCAGAACAGTTTAGAACTGTTGAAGAGTGTTCAGCATCAAACCTGTGTCCATGAGACATACAGATTGGTATGGGTAAATCAGAGAGGTTTGATATTCTGTAAAAAAAATTCTACATTAAAGTCCAGTAGTTTGAGTCAAAACTGGAGCACATTATTACTCCTGAATTTATTTAAAACCATGTGTAGACTCAGAAAGAAAAAGCAAGTATGTGACATGCAAAGAAAGAACTTTCACCTAAAAACCTAAAATATTTTAAAATTATCTTGTATTTTTGTTGTGATCTTGGGAGTCCTTCAGAAATATTTTGCCTGTTAAAGGTGACCAACTAATAATTACAGGTTGACTTCAGAAGAGTAAACAAGAGTGAGTGGGCATCATAACTCGGATGCATTTGTGTGCAAATTAATTCTGTCTTTCTTTCTTCCTCCTTAATTACAAAGAGTAAAGTTTCAAATCTTGAATAGGCATTTAGTTTGAATGTATTCTATCCAGATAGGAGGAAAATATGTCTGTGTTCTCTAAATATGTTTTTTACAAAAAATTTTACCATATTATAGCCTCATTCCAATTCGGATTACCATGGGACAGAAAAATTAATTGGGTGCTTTGGAATGACTTTTCTTTTTCATTCTTTGGGCTCATGGCTTCATGTAAACATATGCTGCAAGACTTCTAGAAATTCATGAGAGTTTCTGTTCTTCAAGGATTAAAAGTTTTTAAGTGATAATTTTATCTTCCTACTTTTAACAGATGTTTTCTTTTTATTATTCATCTGCCTCCTTTCGCTTTAAATTTTTTATTTTTAAATTTCCTTGCATTAATCTTGAGCTCTTCAGCTAAGATTTTCTAAGAAACTCCAAAAAGCAAGACACAAATGTTGACATAATTTTAATTGTAATTGTTTATTAGCTACCCAAAGACTTGGAGGGAGCCTTGAAAATTGTTTATAAAAATCACCATGCCGAGGGTGGGGTCGAGATGGGGCCTACGCATAGGCCCCCCACCACTGCCCAAACCCTGCCCTTGCTTAGGCCACGCCCTCCACAACCACGGCCTTTTCCACTTTTTTTTTTCTCCTCCTCTTTTTTACTATTGTGGTTCTGTTTTACCTTCCAGTTGTTGTTTCATCTATATTTTTATATTTTTTCTAACATCTGTTAGTTTCCTAGTCTAATTTTATTTTTTACTTTGTTATTCTTTTTTTTTCTTTTTTCTCTTTTTTACTATAGTGGTTCTGTTTTACCTTCTGGTTGTTGTTTCATCTACATTTTTATATTCTTTCTAACATATCTGTTAGTTTCCTAGTCTAATATTACTTTTTACTTTGTTATTGTTCTCTTTTTTTTGGCACCCCTCATGGCTTGTGGGATCTTCAGCCAGGGGTCGGGCCCAAGCTCCTGCAGTGGAGCTCCGAGTCTGAACCATTGGACTAACAGAGGACCTCATACCCCGGGAATATTCATCTGTGTGAGGTCTCCCCAAGGTCCTCATCTTGGCACCAAGACCCAGCTCTACCCAACAGCCTACAAACTCCAGTGTTGGAAGCCTCAGGCCAAACAACCAGTGAGACAGGAACATTATCCCACTCATCAAAAAGAAAAAAAAAATTAGACAAAAAAATATGTCACAGATGAAGGAGCAAGGTAAAAACCTATAAGACCAAATAAATGAAGAGGAAATAGGCTATCTACCTGAAAAAGAATTCAGAGTAATGATAGTAAAGATAATCCAGAATCTCAGAAACAGAATGGAGGCACAGATTGAAAAAACATAAGAAATGTTTAACAAAGATCTTGAAGAACTAAAGAACAGACAAACAGAGATGAACAACACAATAATTGAAATGAAAAATACACTAGAAGGAATCAATAACAATAATAGGCAGAAGAACGAGTAAGTGGGCTGGAAGACAAAATGGTGGAAATAACAACTGAGGAGCAGAATAAGGAAAAAAGAATGAAAAGAATTGAAGACAATCTCAGAGACCTCTGAGATGACACTAAATGCACCAACATTCAAATTATAGGGGTCCCAGAAGATGAAGAGAAAAAGAAAGGGCCTGAGGAAATATTTGAAGAGATTATAGTGGAAAAATTCCCTAACATGGGAAAGGAAATAGTCACCCAAGTCCAGGAACACAGAGAGTCCCATACAGGATAAACCCTAGGAGAAACACACCAAGACACATAATAATCAAACTAACAAAAATTAAATTCAAAGAAAAAATATTAAAAGCAGCAAGGGAAAACAAAAAATAACATAAAAAGGAATCTCCATAAAGTTATCAGCTGATTTTTCAGCAGAAACTCTGCAGGCCAGAAGGGAGTGGCAGGATGAAAGTGATGAAAGAGAAAAACCTACAACCAAGATTATTCTGCCCAGCGAGGATCTCATTCAGATTCGACAAAGAAATCAAAAGCTTTACAGACAAGCAAAAGCTAAGAGAATTCAGCACCACCAAACCAACTTTACAACAAATGTTAAAGAAACTTCTCTAGTCAGGAAACACAAGAGAAGAAAAAGACCCACAAAAGCAAACCCAAAATAATTAAGAAAATAGTAATAGGAACATACATATCGATAATAACCTTACATGTAAATGGATTAAATGCCCCAACCAAACATCACAGACTGGCTGAATGGATACAAAAAAAGATGCGTATGCATGCTGTCTACAAGAGACCCACTTCAGACCTCGGGACATGTACGGACTGAAAGTGAAGGGATGGAAAAAGATATTCCATGCAAATGGAAATCAAAAGAAGCTAGAGTAACAATACTCATATCAGGTAAAATAGACTTTAAAATAAAGAATGTTACAAGAGAAAAGGAAGGACACTACATAATGATCAAGGGATCAGTCCAAGAAGAAGATATAACAATTATAAATGTTTATGCACCCAACATAGGAGCTCCTCAGTACATAAGGCAAGTCCTAACAACCGTAAAGGGAGAAATCAACAGTAACACAATAATAGTAGGGGACGTTAACACCCTGCTTACACCAATGGACAGATCATTCAAACAGAAAATAAATGAACACAAGCTTTAAATGACACAATAGACCAGATAGATTTAACTGATATTTTTAGAACATTCCACCCCAAAGTGGCAGAATACACTTTCTTCTCAAGTGCTCATGGAACATTCTCCAGGATAGATCACATCTTGGGTCACAAATCAAGCCTTGGAAAATTTAAGAAAGTTGAAGTCCTGTGAAGCATCTTTTCTGACCACAATGCTGTGAGATTGGAAATCAATTACAGGAAGAAGACTGTGAAAAACACAAATGCATGGAGGCTAAACAGGGCACTGAAAAAATTAAAGAAAAAAATTTTAAAAACATACAAACAAATGACAATGAAAACAGGACAATCCAAAACCTATGGGATGCAGCAAAAGCAATTCTAAGAGGGAAGTTTATAGCAATTCCATCTCACCTCAAGAAACAAGAAAAATCCCAAACAATCTAACCTTACACCTCAAGCAACTAGAGAAAGAAGAACAAAGAAAACCCAAAGTCAGTAGAAGGAAAGAAATCATAAAGATCAGAGCAGAAATAAATGAAATAGAAACAAAGAAAGCAATGGCAAAGATCAATAAAACTAAAAGCTGGTTCTTTGAGAAGATAAACAAAATTGATAAACCCTTAGCCAGACTCATCAAGAAAAAAAGGGAAAGGATTCTAATCAGTAAAATTAGAAATGAAAAAGGAGAAATCACAACAGAAACCACAAAAATTCAAAGGATGTAAGAGACTACTACAAACAACTATATGCCAAGAAAATGGACAACCACAAAGAAATGGACAAATTCTTGGAAAGGTGCAATTTTCCAATACTAACCCAGGAAGAATTAGAAAATATAAACAGACCTATCACAAGTAATGAAATTGAAACTGTGATTAAAAATTTTTGAACAAACAAAAGTCCAGGACCAGATGGATTCAAAGATGAATTCTATCAAACATTTAGAGAAGAGCTAACACCCATCCTTCTGAAACTCTTCCAAAAAATTGCAGAGGGAGGAAAACTCCCAAATTCATTCTACGAAGCCACCATCACCCTGATACCAAAACCAGAAAAAGATATCACAAAAAGGAAAATTATAGTCCAGTATCACTGATGAACATACATGAAAAAATCCTGAACAAAATACTAGCGAACAGAATCCAACAAAATATTAAAAGGATCATACACCATGATCAAGTGGTATTTATCCCAGGGATGCAAGGAGTCTTCAATATACGCAAATCAATCAATCTGATACTCCATATTAACAAATTAAGGAATAAAAACCTAATGATCATCTCAATAGATTCAGAAAAAGCTTTTGACAAAATTCAACACCCATTTATGATAACAACCCTCCAGAAAATGGGCATAGAGGGAACCTACTTCAACAGAGTAAAGGCCATATATGACAAATCCACCGCAAACATCATACTCAATGGTGAAAATCTGAAAGCATTTCCACTAAGATCAGGAAAAAGACAAGGATGTCCACTTTCACCACTATTATTCAACATAGTTTTGGGAGTCCTACCCACGGCAATTCAGAGAAGAAAAAGAAATAAAAGGAATAAAAATTGGAAAAGAAGAAATAAAAATGTAACTGTTTGCAGATGACATGATACTATACGTAGAAAATTCTGAAGATGTTACCAGAAAACTACTAGAACTAATCAGTGAATTTGGTAAGGTTGCAGGATGCAAAATTAATGCACGGAAATCTCTTGTATCCCTATACACTAACAGTGAAAAATCATAAAGAGAAATTAAGCAAACAATCCCATTTACCATCGCAACAAAAAGAATAAAATACCGAGGAATGAACCTCCCTAAGGAGGTGAAAGACTTGTCCTCAGAAAACTATACAACACTGATGAAAGAAATCAAAGATGACATAAACAGGTGGAGAAATATACCATGTTCTTGGATTGGAAGAATCAATATTGTGAAAATGACTATACTACCCAAAGCAATCTTCAGATTCAGTGCAATCCCTATCAAACTACCAATGGCATTCTTCACAGAATGAGAACAAAAATTTTACAATTCATATGAAAACACAAAAGACCCCGAATAGCCAAAGCAATCTTGAGAAAGAAAAACGGAGCTGGAGGAATCAGGCTCCTAGACTTCAAACTATACTACAAAGCTACAGTAATCAAGACAGTATGGTACTGGGACAAAAGCAGAAATATAGATCAATGGTACAGGATAGAAAGCCCAGAGATAAACCCACGCACATATGGTTACCTAATTTACGAGAAAGGAGGCAAGAACATACAGTGGAGACAAGACAGCCTCTTCAATAAGTAGTGCTGGGAAAACTGGACAGCTACATGTAAAAGAATGAAATCAGAACACTCCCTAACACCACACACAAAACTAAACTCCAAATGAATTAAAGACAAATGTAAGGCCAGACACTATAAAACCTTTAGAGGAAAACATAGGAGAAACACTCTTTGACATAAACCACAGCAAGATCTTTTTTGACCCACCTCCTAGAATAATGAAAATAAAAACAAAAATAAACAAATGGGACCTAATGAAACTTCAAAGCTTTTGCACAGCAAAGGAAACCATAAACAAGGCGAAAAGACAACACTCAGAATGGGAGAAAATATTTGCAAATAAAACAATGGACAAAAGATTAATCTCCAAAATATATAAACAGCTCATGCAGCTCAATATCAAAAAAAAAAAACAATCCAATTAAAAGGGTGGAAGACCTATAGACATTTCACCAAAGAAGACATACAGATGCCCCAGAGGCACATGAAAAGATGCTAAACATCACTAATTATTAGAGAAATGCAAGTCAAAACTACAGTGAGATATCACCTCACACCAGTTAGAATGGGCATCATCAGAAAATCTACAACAACAAATGCTGGAGAGGGTGTGAAGAAAAGGAAACCCTCTTGCACTGTTGGTGGGAATGTAAATTGATACAGCCACTGTGAAGAACAGTATGAGGTTCCTTAAAAAACTAAAAATAGAGCTACCATGTGACCCAGCAATCCCACTACTGGGCATATACCCTGAGAAAACCATAATTCAAAAAGACACATGGACCGCAATGTTCATTGCAGCTCTATAATAGCCAGGTAATTGAAGCAACCTAAATGTCCATTGACAGATGAATGGATGAAGAAGATGTGGCACATGTATACAATGGAATATTACTCAGCTATAAAAAGGAACAAGACTGAGTTATTTGTAGTGAGGTGGATGGACCTAGAGTCTGTCATACAGAGTGAAGTAAGTCAGAAAGAGAAAAACAAATACTGTATGCTAACACACATATATGCAATCTTAAAAAAAAATGGTACTGATGAGCCTAGCGGCAAGGCAGTAATAAAGACGTAGACATAGAGAATGGACTTGAGGACACGGGGAGGGTAAGGGTAAGCTGGGACGAAGTGAGAGAGTGGCATGGACATATATACACTACCAAATGTAAAATAGCTAGTGGGAAGCAGCAGCATAGCACAGGGAGATCAGCTCAGTGCGTTGCGACAACCTAGAGGGGTGGGATAGGGAGGATGGGAGGGAGATGCAAGAGGGAGAGGCTATGGGGATATATGTATGCATATGGCTGATTCACTTTGTTGTACAACAGAAACTAACACAGTATTGTGAAGCAATTATAATCCGGTAAACATCTATTAAAAAAAATCACCATGCCTGTTTACAAAGGTAAGCTATGATAAAGAAATATTTGCACCAAAGGGAGCACTGTTAATTTTATTTTACAAGCACATATAAGTAAATGTTAGATACCTTAATATATGCAGGGTAATGTACAAAAATTCTTAGTATATATTAAGTACCCTGTAACTTAATAATATTTCATATCTATTGAGCATCTACTGTTTTCCAAGGAATTTATAATCACTTTCTCACTTAGTTCCTCATAAAAACCTTATCAGATGGGTATCATCATCCATAAAATAGGGATATATAATTTGATCAAGGTCAAAGAACTGATAAACATAATGAATAGGATATTAATGCCAATAACTGTGTATATACAGTTTGCCTGAAGTTCACTTCTCCAGAACTGTACTTGTTCATTGTGAAAGAAAATTTTAAATACCAACACTCTAGTTTTAGCAAAACTATATTATAACACCATAAGAGAGTTCCACACATTTCAATTGCCTATAATGTGAGGACTCATGATTATGAAGTAAATGACAAGTGCCAGACTAGTTTCCACTACAGGTGCCAGCAGTCCTGCTGGGCCACCGGATTCCATCCCTATCCTGGCTCTTGCTGACACCATGTGGCAACAATCATTTGTGTTAATTTAATTATTGGGGGTGAGGCTTCGAGTCTTGTGGCTTTTGGGGCATCTAAACAGTGGCAGTGGCTCCAGTGATCTCCCAGTTAATTGGCACCCTTTCCTTAGCCCAATCCAGGAAGACTGGCCACAAGAATACTGGGGAAATGGGAACCACCTTCTGCCCTGTTATTTGCTCAGATGGCTTTGCACTATGATCCCATCTTCTTTGCTTCACCCTTTCCTCTGTGTCATCGCTCTATTTCCCCTCCTTCTCCCCCATATGTGACAGAACATAAAACTTTAGTCTACTTTCATTTGAGCAAGGAGGGCGGCTAGGGAGAGGAGAAAAGCCAACAGCCAATCCTTCTACACTCAGTTTTGCTTTCGGGGTTGAGGGTGTTAAGGCAAGGTTTTTCAGTTCTTGAAAATTAGGAAGCAAACAAAAAGTCTTCTTTTAATACAAAATATTGAATTTCAAATAATTATGGTACTCACTAATACTTTTATTTCTTTTATGTAATCTTAATATATTTTCCACTTAATACATTGATAACCCTTAATTTATATTACCATTATGCATTGTTAACTGGCTCAGTTGAATAGGTGAAGGGGACAAACTTGTCTTGGAGAACATTTTATCCATTTCTGCATAACCCACATTTGACTTCTAAAATATTAATTACATTTGCAGTGAGGCAAACAAAGTGTTAGAAGGGCAGTCAAACCTCATGTATTAGGTATTAGCTGGTGGCCTTTGAGAGTGCAGAGCATGCACAGTTACGCTGTGCAGTTGCATATAACTTTTCATTAATGCCTTTGAAGCAGCTTGAACAATGCAGAACAGCTGACTGTACCTCCTTTAAACTTTACCTCTTTTCCTCCAATTTGACCCCATGCCTTAGGTCATAATGTATTTCACTGCCTACTATTGTTATTGCAAAAGTATTTTAACTGGTAATTCCAATGGGATAGGTCACTTTCAGTGGCTCTCAGTTTTAACCTCTTGAAACTTATAATAGCACAGTAGCCCTGTGCCAAGAGCTGAGGAAATAATGGAATTCTAAATAGTTATCCAATAATTTGGTCCAGAAATAAAACTATGTATCCAAAACCAAATCCATTACAATTTAATGCAGGGTGATGTATACCTTTATATACATATCAGAAGTCTTTGTTAAAACATGCAAATACACTTACAAATTTAAGTAATTCTACTGTTACCTGAGCTGAACTCTGCCAATTTGCTAGAATTATTTTTTTTAATAATTATCATATACTCATAACCTAAACCTTGGATGTTGGACTCTCACCATCAAGTAATTCCTGAAACGACATTTAGAACCATCTAATCACAATGTTTTTCTAGGACATTGTTTCTTACTGCTTTTTGCCACTAGATGGAAGAAGCAGGTTAACAAAATGATATTTTTGGTGCCTTATTCAACTCTACCCAGAAACAACCACAAGACTGTGTTTAAAATAATGACAGTCTCAGCACTCTTTTATTTATTCTTACTGCAGTATTTCTTTTCATGTGAATACTGGATCTAAGAACTGTATTTTTTTTGTTTTCTTTATAGAGATTAATTTTCTTTTTTTTATTTTAAAGGACTGAAATTTTCAAAAGTAAGAAAACAACTGCCAGCTGGAAGAGGAGATGTGAGAATTATATGAAGATAATTATATGAAGATATTGGTAACAGGTATGTTGCAAAGAAATTCTCCACATGGATGACTGTCCAATAAATAACAAACCTTATTCATTTAATTATTCTTTTGTGCCACAAATGCTTATGGAGCAATTATGGAGCAATTGGCACATTGAACACACTAGACTACGTGCTGAGAAACACACAAGTGATAAATTAAGTGCAGCAAGTGCTTATAAAATTTTTACATTCTACAAGAGAGCTGAGCAAGAGGTAAGTTGTTTTCATTTATACATCATTTCAAATAAGGTAGAAATGGATAAATACTGGAAATATAGGTGCAATATTTTGGACACACAGGGAGGGTGGGTTTGGAGTGTCACTTTCATCTGAGGAGAGCAGGAATCACTTCATGGAGAAACTGGAATTAAGAGGGACAGTTGATGTGGGAGGGGCAGAGAATGGCTTTCCTGTGATAGAGGCAGAATGAGCAAAGGCACAGAGCAGGAAATAGCAGTTTATAAACATGTATAATGATGAAAGGACAGTTCATTTTAACAAACAATTTAAATGTTTGTATAGATAGGACACTGTAAAATGTAGTTTTTGAGCTAATGATAGATACAGGAAGTAACCTCAGAAGCTAAAGCACCATGTATAGAAGAGTGGGCATTCTGGACAGTGAAGCTTCAGCTTGGAAACAGAATATCACTCAAGATGAAATAACCTGGAAATGGGAACACTAGCATCCATCTGATGCTGGTGTTTTATCAAAAGTAGGTTTACTGTACATGTGGATTTGTAAATTGGTGGGAAGACTCCGTAAAAGAATGATAATTCTGACTTAGGAGGACAGCTTCCTGCAGCTTCTATTCTCCTTCATCACTCTCCGCATGTTAGAAAGGAGACCAAGGTAGTAAACAGTGTCTTTTGACTCCGAAAAAACAGTATTTAATCTTTAAAATAACACGTAGTACCACCTACCTTCATACCTAGTGGTCTACTGATGTGAATGATCAAAGAATTCTATTCCAGCTGCTGAAGGCAATGAGCTTGAAGCTTGATATTAGGAGTAGCTGTAAAAGTCAGTTTTTAAATCCAACCACAAAATTTGTTTTTATGGCCTCCTATGGAACTGTAGCTACAGGTTAACTAAAGGTTATGAAGTAATATTTCCTTTTTATGGTTCTGAATTCACTGCCTTGTAATTTCAGAGATCACCTTGTTCTACAGTGGGACAAGCTTTATGGTGTTATAATTTTGTATAGCTCAATGAAGACCATGTGACTTTTTCTTTTCCAAGTTTTGATTCTATATTATTCCTATACTATTATTTGTATCTAGCTCATCACTGTATTAATTGCGAGAATGTAGATAGAATACCTTTATAATTCTAAGCCTTATATTTCCTGTTTTGTTCTATGTCTTGCTCATAAGTAAGGTATAATTAAAACTTAAAATTAAATATTGTCTTATATCTTAATGGAGTAAAAATGCTATGCATTAAGTCGTATTTAAATTTGATAAATATGTGAAAGTATAGAATTACTAGATTACCTGATATATACATACATATATGCTTTTATATATTTATATTTCAGATGAATAAATTCAGATTATAAGCAGCCTCACCATTTTCTTCTATAAAGCAACTTTGTGGTAATAGCTAAATATATACATATTTTCCCAAATTCAAAATAGTAACCTATGATTTTAATACACATATAAAATATTAGCTATGTTTAGACCTTATTAAATAAAGCTAATAATTCTATTTTGTTGATACTTCATATACTTTATAAAATATAAACTGATTCCCCTATAAGGATCAGTTTGATTTTATCACTTTTTTGCCCATCTACAATTAAATCTTAAAAAAAGGATCATGACTCAGTAGTAGTGTATTAGGTCTGAAAAAATATAACTTCAAAGATACTTATCAGAAGGATAAAAAATGGCTATAGAAGCCTACATAAATTACTGGCTTTCTTTTAGGGCTGTGTCTACATAGGCAAGGTAGAGAATAGAAGTACTTATTTGAAAAGGGCTGGGCAAAAATTTTAAGCCCTGTCATTGAAGAAATGATACAGTAAGGAGATTGTAGCCTGGTTAGCCGGACTGTGTATTTACATTGATTCCATTGACTTGACATAATTGTGTTAACTCTATGTAACTTTTTACCCTTATAGATATGGATAGAAAACCTAGAAATAAAATTCTGTAATTTGATACAACCTAGCCCTAATGCAGCTTGGTTTCCTTTTTTTTTTTTTTAAACATCTTTATTGGAGTATAATTGCTTTACAATGGTGTGTTAGTTTCTGCTTTATAACAAAGTGAATCAGCTATACATATACATATACCCCATATCTCCTCCCTCTTGTGTCTCCCTCCCACCCTCCCTATCCCACCTCTCTAGGTGGTCACAAAGCACCAAGCTGATCTCCCTGTGCTATGCAGCTGCTTCCCACTAGCTATCAGTTTTACATTTGGTGGTATATATAAGTCCATGCCACTCTTTCAGTTCATCCCACCTTACTCTTCTCCCTCCCTGTGTACTGAAGTCCATTCTCTACATCTTCGTCTTTATTCCTGTCCTCCCCCTAGGTTCTTCACAACCTTTTTTTAGGTCCCATATATATGTGTTAGCATACGGTATTTATTTTTTTCATTCTGACTTACTTCACTCTGTATGACAGTCTCTAGGTCCATCCAACTCACTACAAATAACTCAATTTCATTACTTTTTATCGCTGAGTAATATTCCATTGTATGTTTGTGCCACATCTTCTTTATCCATTCATCTGTCGATGGACACTTACGTTGCTTCCATGTTCCAGCTATTGTAAATAGTGCCGCAATGAACATTGTGGTACATGACTCTTTTTGAAATATGGTTTTCTCAGGGTACATGCCCAGTAGTAGGATTGCTGGGTCATATGGTAGTTCTATTTTTAGTTTTTTGAGGAACCTCCATACTGTTCTCCATAGTGGCTGTACCCATTTACATTCCCATCAACAGTGCAAGAGGGTTCCCTTTTCTCCACATCCTCTCCAGCATTTATTGTTTGTAGGTTTTTTGATGACGGCCATTCTGACTGGTGTGAGGTGATACCTCATTGTAGTTTTCATTGGCATTTCTCTAATGATTAGTGATGTTGAGCATCCTTTCATGTGTTTCTTGGCAACCTGTATATCTTCTTTGGAGAAAGGTCTATTTAGGTCTTCTGCCCAGTTTTGGATTGGGTTGTTTGTTTTTCTGATGTTGAGCTGCATGAGCTGCTTGTAAATTTTGGAGATTAATCCTTTGTCAGATGCTTCATTTGCAAATATTTTTTCCCATTCTGAGGGTTGTCTTTTCATCTGGTTTATGGTTTCCTTTGCTGTGCAAAAGCTTTGAAGTTTCATTAGGTCCCATTTGTTTATTTTTGTTTCCAGTTCTCTAGGAGGTGGGTCAAAAAGGATCTTGCTGTGATTTGTCATAGAGTGTTCTGCCTATGTTTTCCTCTAAGAGTTTTATAGTGTCCAGTCTTACATTTAGGTCTTTAATCCACTTTGAGTTTATTTTTGTGTGTGGTGTTAGGGAGTGTTCTAATTTCATTCTTTTACATGTAGCTGTCGAGTTTTCCCAGCACCACTTATTGAAGAGGCTGTCTTTTCTCCATAGTATGTTCTTGCCTCCTTTTTCGTAAATTATGTAACCATATGTGTGTGGGTTTATCTCTGGGCTTCGTATCCTATAACATTAATCTATATTTCTGCCTTTGTGCCAGTACCATACTGTCTTGATTACTGTAGCTTTGTAGTATAGTCTGAAGTCTAGGAGCCTGATTCCTCCAGCTCCGTTTTTCTTTCTCAAGATTGCTTTGGCTATTCAGGGTCTTTTGTGTTTCCATACAAATTGTGAAACTTTCTGTTGTAGTTGTATGAAAAATGCCATTGGTATTTTGATAGGGATTGCATTGAATCTGTAGATTGCTTTGGGTAATATAGTCATTTTCACAAAATTGATTCTTCCAATCAAAGAACATGGTATATCTCTCCATCTGTTTGTATCATCTTTCATTTCTTTCATCAGTGTCTTATAGTTTTCTGCATACAGGTCTTTTGTCTCCTTAGGTAAGTATATTCCTAGGTATTTTATTCTTTTTGTTGCAGTGGTAAATGGGAGTGTTTCCTTAATTTCACTTTCAGATGTTTTATCATTAGTATATAGGAATGCAACAGATTTCTGTGCATTAATTTTGTATCCTGCTACTTTACCAAATTCATTGATTAGCTCTAGTAGTTTTCTGGTAGCATCTTTAGGATTCTCTGTGTATGGTATCATGTCATCTGCACACAGTGACAGCTTTACTTCTTCTTTTCCAATTAAGATTCCTTTTATTTCTTTTTCTTCTCTGATTACTATGGCTAAAACTTCCAGAACTATGTTGAATAATAGTGGTGAGAGTGGACAATCTTGTCTTGTTCCTGATCTTGGAGGAAATGGTTTCAGTTTTTCTCCATTGAGCATGATGTTGGCTGTGGGTTTGTCATATATGGCCTTTATTATGTTGAGGTAAGTTCCCTCTATCCCTACTTTCTGGAGGGTTTTTATCATAAATCAGTGTTGAATTTTTTCAAACGCTTTTTCTGCATCTATTGAGATGATCATATGGTTTTTCTCCTTCAATTTGTTAATATGGTGTATCACATTGATTGATTTGCATATATTGAAAAATCCTTGCATTCCTGGGGTAAAGCGCACTTGATCATGGAGTATGATCCTTTCAGTGTGCTGTTGGATTCTGTTTGCTAGTATTTTGTTGAGGATTTTTGCATCTATGTTAATCAGGGATATTGGCCTATAGTTTTCTTTCTTTGTGTCATCTTTGTCTGGTTTTGGTTTCAGGGAGATGGTGGCCTCATAGAATGAGTTTGGAGTGTTCCTCCCTCTGCTATATTTTGGAAGAGTTTGAGAAGGATAGGTGTTAGGATAGATAGCTCTTCTCTAAATGTTTGATAGAATTCGCCTGTGAAGCCATCTGGTCCTGGGCTTTTGTTTGTTGGAAGATTTTTAATCACAGTTTCAATTTCACTGCTTGTGTTTGGTCTGTTTATATTTTCTATTTTTTCGTGGTTCAGTCTCGGAAGGTTGTGCTTTTCTAAGAATTTGTCCATTTCTTCCAGGTTGTCCATTTTATGGGCATATAGCTGCTTGTAGTCATCTCTCATGATCTTTTTTATTTCTGCAGTGTCAGTTACTTCTCCTTTTCCATTTCTCATTCTATTGATTTGAGTCTTCTCCGTTTTTTTCTTGATGAGTCTGGCTAATGTTTTAGCAATTTCTTTTATCTTCTCAAAGAACCAGCTTTTAGTTTTATTCATCTTTGCAATTGTTTCCTTCATTTCTTTTTCATTTTTTTCTGGTCTGATCTTTATTTCTTTCCGTCTGCTAACTTTGGAGTTTTTTTGTTCTTCTTTCTCTAATTGTTTTAGGTGCAAGGTTAGGTTGTTTATTTGAGATATTTTTTGATTCTTGAGGTAGGATTGTACTGCTATAAACTTCCCTCTTAGAACTGCTTTTGCTCCATCCTTAGGTTTTGGGTCATCATGTTTTCATTGTCATTTGTTTTTAGGTATTTTTTGATTTCCTGTTTGATTTCTTCACTTATCTCTTGGTTATTAAGTAATATAGTTTTTGTCCTCCATGTATTTGTATTTTTTACAGATTTTTTTCCTGTAATTGATATTCAGTCTCATAGCGTTGTGGTCAGAAAAGATACTTGATACAATTTCAATTTTCTTAAATTTACCAAGGCTTGATTTGTGACCCAAGTTATGATCTATCTTGGAGAATGTTCCATGAGCACTTGAGAAGAAAGTGTATTCTGCTCTTTTTGGATGGAATGTCCTATAAATATCAATTAAGTCCATCTTGTTTAATGTATCATTTAAAGCTTATGTTTCCTTATTTATTTTCATTTCGGATGATCTGTCCATTGGTGAAAGTGGAGTGTTAAAGTTCCCTACTCTGATTGTGTTACTGTCGATTTCCCCTTTTATGGCTGTTAGCATTTGCCTTATGTATTGAGGTGCTCCTATGTTGGGTGCGTAAATATTTACAATTGTTATATCTTCTTGGAATGATCCCTTGATCATTATGTAGTGTCCTTCTTTGTCTCTTGTAATAGTCTTTTTTTTTAAGTCTATTTTGTCTGATATGAGAGTTGCTACTCCAGCTTTCTTTTGATTTCCATTTGCATGGAATACCTTTTTCCATCCCCTCACTTTCAGTCTGCATGTGTCCCCAGGTCTGAAGTGGGTCCCTTGTAGACAGCATATATATGGGTCTTGTTTTTGTATCCATTCAGCCAGTCTATGTCATTTGGTTGGAGCGTTTAATCCATTTACATTTAAGGCAGTCCTCGATATGTATGTTCCTATTACCATTTTCTTAATTGTTTTGGGTTTGTTATTGTAGGTCTTTTCCTTCTCTTGTGTTTCCTGCCTAGAGAAGTTCCTTTAGCATTTGTTGTAAAGCTGGTTTGGTGTTGCTGAATGCTCTTAGCTTTTGCTTTTCTGTAAAGGTTTTAATTTCTCTGTCAAATCTGAACGAGATTCTTGCTGTGTAGAGTAATCTTGGTTGTAGGTTTTTCCCTTTCATCACTTTAAATATGTCCTGCCACTCCTCTCTGTCTTGCAGAGTTTCTTCTGAAAGATCAGCTGTTAACCTTATGGGCATTCCCTTGTATGTTATTTGTTGTTTTTCCCTTGCTGCTTTTAATATTTTTTGTTTGCATTTAATTTTTGATAGTTTTATTAATATGTATCTTGGTGTGCTTCTCTTTGCATTTATCCTGTATGGGACTCTCTTTATTTCCAGGACTTGATTGACTATTTCCTTTCCTAATTTAGGGAAGTTTTCAACTATAATCTCTTCAAATATTTTCTCAGTCCCTTTCTTTTTCTCTTTTTCTTCTGGGACCCCTATAATGGTTTCCTATTATCACTTGAAAATCATTGTTGATTTTCCTATAAGGACTTTTAAAAAAGAAATCTAACAGTAAAAGTTTATATGCTCAATAAAACATGCCTATTAAGAGTGTTATTTGCTCTTTATTGACTTTAGAAGTTCATTTCTTCCAGTTTAGAAAAAATGTAGTTTTGCCTTTTAGGAGTTATAGCGTTTTTGGCCAAATAACGTCTCTCTGTTACTACAGGTGATATAATATTCCTTTGTGGAAATCTGATTAAAACAAAACAAAACAAAACTCATCAGTCCAAATTCTGTTCTTTGTAGTGCTGGCATCAAATGGGAATTTCATAAATTTAACAGAAAAAATACTTTAAACAGTTGAGAATTTGGTAAACATCAAGCTATTTTAGGCAAGGGGCTACATCATAATTACATCAGCAGTTGAGCATAAAGGTACCTAAAACTGTTATGTATGGTGTTGTGGAGTTTTTGTATTGTTTTGTTTTGTTTTTGCATTTAAGCTTTTCTTTATATACAAAGTGGGTTTAATAAAATAGATAGCTCTCTTCAAAAGTTTCAGACCAGAGAACATTTGAATACTAGAGTAGAAAATTTGTGCTTCTTGTCCACACATATTAATTTCATTTTGTTCCATAAATGTTCTTATTGTTATTTGATATTTCTAAACTATATAACAAAACAACTAAAATTTCCTACAAAATTATGATTATTTTGACATTTTAAATTTTTACTGAAGGTGATATTTTTACTGAAATTTCTAAGTTGCCAGAAGAATGCCTTTGACGATTTTGGAATATTAGAAAGAACATAATCTATTTATAAGAAAAGGAAAAAAACCTTCCACATAATACATTTTAAAAAATGTTCTAACTCTTTTTCTAAGCAAAAGTAGCTCAGAGCTAGACATAATTTGAGAATATATAGGAGCAAAAGAACAATCATACCACTGAATATATGGATAAATTTCTTTTGCTCTTATGATGAGATAGTTTTCTAAATGGCTGTTTAAACCTATAGCATTCAATGTTTACACTAATTTATCACTGGCTCAAATTTTTGCTTTCTTTCCTTCCATCAGAATCACTTTGGTTAATTTTCTTTACAAAATGAGAAATGAGTAATTGAGAATGCATGAATGTACCTAACAGTAGGAGATTCAAGAAGTATTATGTTTTAGAGAGGGAATAAAGAGTCCCATTGTTACTGAATTGAGTTCAATTCTATTCTTTAAGATCCTTTTCTCTTACAGACGTTTCACAGAATCATTTGAAATAAAGAGTATAACTTTGAAAACAAAGACTTACCAGTTTAATTAGGGGAAATTGGAATAGAAAATTAAATTTTGAATAAGACTCCAAATTTCTTAGAGTATTTTTGTTCTTCTAGACATCCTTCAGAGTAATTCTTTTGAAACATAAACCTTGTCAGTAAATTCTCTGCTTAGAACTGGACATTGTTTTCCCGTAGCTTCAGCATAAACTCTAATGTTAGCCCCCAGGATCTTCACCCTCTTCCAGCATCATTTCTCTCAGTATATCCTCCCATCACCCACCATGCTCCTTATGCTGCTTTTAACAAGCAGTTTTCTCCATTCATAATCACACTTGTGTCCTTTCCTGTTCTGTTCCAGCACATCTTTCAGTTGTAACTTCTGTGAAGTCTTTGCTGACACTGTCTACTCTTCCAATCCCCACAGTCAGAACTAGAGGCTTCCTGCTCTGTGCTCCCATACTTCTGTTACAATACTTTCACAGTTTTCTCACGTGTTGTTCACAGTTCTCTTTTCCCCCAGATTGTGAGTTACCTAAGGGCAAGGGAAGTGTCTTGTTTTTGGAGTTCTAACATCTAGCACAGAAAAGGCAGATGGTGGTTATACGAGAAATGTTTGTTTTATTAATTGATTAACACTTAATAAGCATTTAATGTATACCCAGGTAAGAACAACATTCTAATATTACATTTTGGGGGGATACATAGAAGTCAGAAGCTAGCATGGGCTGTGAATAATAAATGCTGACTAACTGACATCATTATTTCCTGTTCTCAAAAAACTTGAAGTAGGTAAAATAAATACCCAGAGTAAACTATCCAAGATAGTTATATTCAACATATGTATTTTCCTTTCATGTGCAGCTCAAGTCCCAGGAGGCATTTTCTGACTACTCCAACCTATATTTATCTCTGTGTTTCTATTACTTTTCTGTGTTATCCAGCCAGGTTCTAAATCTATGCTTCGTTGAACTGTTCGTTGGTTTTTAGATGTGCATTTTGTCTTTCTTTCTGATTATAAAGATTATATGTTCTTTTAGGGCAGGGGTTACATCTTCTACTTTGAATTTTCTCTGCAGAACCTAGTGAGAAGCTACACACATAATACGATCTCAAAAATTATTTATGGAATGTGTAGGGGTTCGGAATGAGCCTCCTCAGAATGTGTCACTTTTGTATGAAGATTGTTTTGAGCTGGGGGCAATTGAGTCCCTGCAGGTTCAAGAGAAACTACTGCCTTTCTCTTAACTAGAGAAAGGCAGAAGAATTTGAATTAGGAATTTTTCCCAGAAAAGTTTTATTACCAGAGATAAATTTTATCTAAGTGGCCCCATCTATATGGCAGGGCAAACATCCAATTATCAAACTTCTGCTTTTCTTCTTACTGTCCTGTGAATAACCCTCCTATCCTTGGAAGCCCTGGGCCCCTATCCCATTGCTTAGCTCAGGATGGCATCTATACGTCATTTTACCTTTTGGTCTTTGAACCTCTCACGTATGTGGGGTTCCCATATGTAAAAAATTAAGTTTCATTTTCTCCTTTTAATCTGTCTCATGTCAATTTAATTCTTAGACCAGCCGGCAGAACCTAGGAGAGTAAAGGAAAGTTTTTTGCTTCCCCAACAAATGAATAAAAGCAAATTCACATCATTAAACATTGTAAATACTACATAAATAAAAGTACCTGTGTATTAAGTCACAAAAAGCCATTCCTCAAAATATTTTTTGTACAAATTTTGCTGTGCGTGAATACAGCACAAAAATGTCTTACTACAATTAATATAATTCCTTAAAATGTAATGGGGTATTGATTGCCTCGAGGATATTAGTAAAAAATGTTATTTCAGTTTAATTTGATCAAGACCAAGGAAGCAAGAAAGACATTGCTTTACATATACCATGGGATTTGCTTTTCTGTCTTATTTTGACAGTTGGAATATAGAGTTACCACAACATGGTGCAGTTTACCAGTGCTACAGAGCCCTGTGACTCTCAAGTTTGATTCTGGGGTCCAAGGCTTACTGCTGAAAGTGAATGATCCTTTCTTTGATGATCCCCAGCACTACCAGGCGAAGCAGGACTGCCTTTTGATGGAGCATGAAGGTGAGAAATTTTCTATTTTGAGTGCCAAAGCTGAGAGAAATAGAGAGCACATGTTGTGATATATGGCAGTGCTCTCTTACAATATCTGTTAATCCTCTCAGAGTTTCCAAATACCTCATG
The DNA here is from genome assembly GCF_059928025.1 of Delphinapterus leucas. Classification (NCBI taxonomy): domain Eukaryota; kingdom Metazoa; phylum Chordata; class Mammalia; order Artiodactyla; family Monodontidae; genus Delphinapterus; species Delphinapterus leucas. The sequence continues at coordinate 13,096,791 of NC_143133.1, read as the reverse complement.
CTACTCATCCCACGTATCTGAAAATGCAGTGACATGGAAAGATGAGGTCAAAAACTGTGTGACCTGGAACTGAGATTTTTGGAATGAACAGTCTATATCTGGTAGGTATTTAAGAAAATTATCTATGAAACAGTATTAACAATTCATGTGAAAATGTTAGTTCAAGTAATAAATATAGATAATTGATTTGTTTCAGGTATTTAATGGCATTTGTAAAGCATGCATCCTTAAATTTAAATTGACAGTGTTCTCTAAGTTCTAGGAACTATAAAACTGTACCTTTAAAATACTTTTTGGTAGTTTTGTGATTCTTATTTCTAAAAATGTAGCTATATATTTTGAGAAAGATTTTTCATCCAAATATTTTATGTTTTAGTAATTTATGGATTTCATTGAATAAGTTAGGGAAAATAAAGTAACCTTTTCATGGAATCATAGTGTATTGGAACTCTGCCTGTGAGGAGTCTAGAAGTCTGGCTACCTTAAACATACCTGTGTCTACATCTGAGGCCTCTTGACTCCAAATCCAGAACCTTCCAAGATATGCTATTGTCCTGTTTAAAAAATTTCATTTCTTCAACTACTAGAATTTAATGAGTAGAAATTCTTTCTCCAGAATCTCTCTTGAAACCATATTTACCACTTTGTTGTGGACATGAAAACCTGAACATACCCTTTCTTTATCCCACACTTCTCACACCTGAATCTGAACTTGTCTTTATACACAATCACTTTTATTTCTGACTTTCCAGTTTCTGTTATTCTCCAAGTTACCAGCTGTGAGATCCTGATGTCATCATTGACCTCTTCATTTTTTTTGTCCCCACAAACAGTTATCAAATCCTTCTGATTGTTCTTTGGGGGTATCCCTTGAGTATGTCCCTTCATTGCCATCCTCAGCATGACTTCCTGAGGACTGTCTAGACTGTTACAGTATATGGTTTCCTATGGGTTTCTGCTCCCAGCGTTACAGTACATGGTTTCTGACGGGTTTCTGCTCCCAGCATCTCCCTGATCCTGCTTATTCCACACACAGTGACCTGGCTGGTGGTCCTAAAACACCACTTTGATTATATCACTACATTTTTTCAAGAAGATTAATAGCTCCGTTTTGCTTGCAAGGTTAAGCCCAAAATTGTTAGACTGCTGTCCAAGGCCTTTGATTGGCTCCTCTTCAAACTGTGTTCAATTACTGTTCTTCCAGAAACCTCTGCCTCAACCAAGCAGGTCTGCTCATTCTAACTTAAACGATTTGAACCTTTGAACACATAGAATTTCCCTTCCTTTCTGCCTACCCAAATCCTCCCTTTTCAACCTGACTAAAGTGTCACCTCCTTTGTGAAGACTTCTAAGATAATCCAGTTCTTGGTGATTACTCAGTCTTTTGAACTCCTATAATATATCTATGCTGTGCCATTCATCAAAAAATTTATTATATACTGCTTCATGACGTTTGCATAACCCCAAATTGAATTTCCTCTATTATTTTTGACTGCTGTTTCAATTCTTAGGTAATGTCTGTTTTCCTTATTATCTTTAAAACTCCTAAAAGGCAAGAACATGTCTTTTCTGTTCCCTGAGTGGATTTACTATAAAGCTAATAAAACTTATGCTTCAGGGCCCCTTACTTGCATGGTTCCCTTCTAATGTCCTGTGTCTACTTTTGTTTTGATAATTTTGAATTTTTTTCAGACAGGGTCCTCCCACATTGTTAAGCTTCTGGCCCCATAAACCTTGGGTCCACCTCTGAATGGGAATGATAGCTAACAATTAATATTCATTTTGTGCTTATGTTGAGGCACTGTTTTGCTGTAATATTTCTGTTTAGCTACAGATAGAAAGAACCCCCTTCCCCTGTGCCACTCAAACCCCAATATAATAAATTATATTAATTGCCCAATTTGTAATGACAAAGAATACAGAAATCTGGCAGAAGCAAGCACACACAGAGCAGGAGAAGATACAGGATCTCTCTGAGCAGCTTCCTTTGGCCCCCAAAGTCTTGGTAATGGCACAGTCCCAGCAGGGCTCAGTCATGAAGGCTCTGAGAAGGTGAATGATTTATTATGCCATGGACTTTTATGGTTGGAAATTATGTTATCGCTCAAGAAAATCTTATACTAGCAATAATGTGTCCTTAATCAGAAATATTTGGAGACATTCTGAATTCTCTTCTCAAGTCTCATGTGGCATCAGAAGGTCATGTTGGATGTGGACGTAGAAGAATGGAGACATGCCAGTGCACAGGATGCCCTGAGCAGAATCTCTGTCCCCCGCTTGACCACATTCTGGCAAACACTTTATAAGTACTGTTCCATTTAATCCTCACTGCAATCCTGTGAGATAGGTATTGTTACTATCACCATTTTACAAATGAGGAAGCAGAGGCTCAGAGAAGGTCATTATCTTGCCTGTGATCACTCAGTGCATAAGTAATGGAGCTGGTACTCAAAAGGCCAAGTTGTCTGGTTTTAGAACTGGAATTTTAAAAATTCCTTACTAGATTGATTACAGTAGATGAATTCGTTTGTATTATCTTTTAAAAAATTCTTTTTGAAATTCTCTTTTTATTTATTTAATCCCTCAAGTCTGTTCATTGACATTAATTTTGAAAAATATGCTGAGGGGAAAAAAAAAGGTTCCAGTGAAAAAGGTTTAGAAAACACTGCAAACTCTATTTGTCCCTTGGAGAGTCACTATGAATATTAGCATATTAGTAATTCCCAAATCCTTCAGAAGAGAAATCTGTTTCATATTATTAACCCAACATACATAAACATATTTTCTACTTTCCAGTAATACTAATAACAACAATGGCAACTAGAATTTATTGAGTACTTACTATGTGCCAGACACTATTCTAAAAACTTCATATATTAGTCCTATGACATAGATACCATTTTTACCTGCATTTGACAGATTAGGAAACTGAAGCATAAAGCATTTGAGAAATTTGTCCAAGCTTACATAGTGGCTTAGGCACAATTTGAAGTCAACTACTATTCTAAGCTACCTCCCACATTTAATACCTACTATCTGTAGAAATTCTGCGGAATTAATGTTTCAATGAAATCACTTCGGGATACAATTGAAACGTTACTTTGTATGGACAACATATAAATTAACTTTTAATATTCACAAGGTCCCGAGAATATTACATTGAATTTTCTGAAATAGTTTGCAGTAATGTTGAATATAAAACTTTAATTTTATAAGATACTAGATTTCCATTCTTCAGAATGTGACTCTTTACAAATGTTTCCTTTCTTGACTCTTTGTGGATTAAATTTCTCAATATGATGATTGTTTTTTATTTGCAGTTGTTGAATCGTTTTTGTTCGAACAGCAAGACTAAACAGCACCTGGAGGTGGAACTCTGCCCGTAAGTTCTCTCTTTTCTTTTTTTTAAATAAATTTATTTTATTTATTTTTGGCTGTGTTGGGTCTCCATTGCTGTGCACAGGCTTTCTCTCACTGGTGAGTAGGGGCTACTCTTCCTTGAGGTGCGCGGGCTTCTCATTGCAGTGGCTTCTCTTGTTGCGGAGCACAGGCTCTAGGCATGCAGGCTTCAGTAGCTGTGGCACGCAGGCTCAGTAGTTGTGGCTCGCAGGCTCTAGAGCACAGGCTCAGTAGTTGTGGCACACGGGCTTAGTTGCTCCACGGCATGTGGGATCTCTCCGGACCAGGGCTCGAACCCGTGTACCCTGCATTGGCAGGCAGATTCTTAACCACTGCACCACCAGGGAAGTCCCGTAAGTTCTCTTTTAAAATACACAAGCTGCTCACTGCTTTAGGCTAACTTTCCAAATAGTTTTAAAAATCATTAAACTCATAAAGCAATTATACTCCAATAAAGATGTTAAAAAAACCACTAAACTCTCATTCTATTTGGTTTGAAAAATATGCATGAGTCCCTCCCATATTTATTATTGTAGACCTCATACGAAGTTAGAAGCGTTAAAGTAGGTAGACTGTGCATTTCCACTGAAATACAGAATCACACAGGTGATTGAGAATATATTTCCTTAAGGCTGACCCACTTCCTGATTTAAATTCATCATGATTGGTTTTTTTTCATGAAACTAGTCTCACAGGTCTCAAAATTATAGAGAGCTTCTAGTGTAGTTATGATACCCAAAGTTTTTTTAGGATACTTTTGATTCTAGTTCAACTCCACTAAGTAAGTTCTACACACACACACACCCCTTACATTTTATAGACTTTGTCTTTGAGTTAACAAGCAAACAAAGTTTAGAAGGTAATTTCCTAATGTGATGAGTTATGAGTTCCAAAGCATTTGTTTTAAACTTGAAACTTTTAAAATTTAAAGCCATCTATTTAACTCCGTCCAGGGCATCACCCATTTCTACACAAAGTCCAGACAAGGGTGTATGGATTCTTCTGACCCTTACTGTGCTGGGCAGACAATATTGATATCTGTAAAGATACTCAGTCAAGGATTATGGTTTAGAAACAAACTGCATGGCTATAGCTTTAAAGAAAGAAATAATTCTTTAGATAGTCATTTTGGATTGTTAAATACAATTTTACCACTCTTAAAAAGCACTTACCACTTTCAGTATATTTGAATCCCTTCACATTTTGCCTGGTGAAAATGCTATATTGGACTTTCCTCTGTGACAGCCAGTCATCTAAGTATGTACTTCACCTCCTCAAATTAACCTTATCCACAGATTTTTCTCTCTTTCTTTTGGTAAAAGTTGTTCCTTAAAGTGCTTATTCATTTCTGTCCTCTTATCACAAAGCTTGTTTTATGATTTTCTTAGATGTAACAAATTAGCAAATTCAGTTAGGTGTAGCTGAGTCACTGAACCTATACTTTAAAAAAAAAAACCACACATTTTGTGTACTTTTCTCCTTTGATGATAAAAGGAAATCATATACATTGTGAAACACTTAGGAAATAATAAAAGGCACATACACAAATAAAAATCAGCTGTAATATTACTACCCAGATGAAGTCACTATTCACCTCTGAGTATATAACCAGCATCTAAATAGCTGAATATGACCAGCAGATTGGTCTTTCTTGTTTGTTTGTTTTGGTTTGGTTTTTCCGTTTTTTTACTTACAGTGTGTTTTTACAATTTTGAATTTAACTGCTTACACTCAGAGTGCTTCTCATAGTTACAGTGCATGCCTGGTCCTCTGCATATTTGAGCACAAGATCTCTAGAATCACGGTGCAACAATTTTTTTTTGAACATATTATAATATTGTCATAGAAAACACGCAGAAGCAATCAGCATTAGGTTCTTTCTGTCTCAAGTCCCAAGCTCCCAGTCAGATCATTTGCTTTCCATTGCATTCCTTTCCCTTAGAGGAAAAAAGGGTAAGTGGCAGAGGGAACCACCATGCTGTTCTTGGCTTTGGCATTACTGACATTGCTAAAATGCTTCATCAGTTTGGATGTGTACACCTGAACTTTTGTGCATCTATTGGGCAGTTCTGATCCTCATTTTTTTCTTTGAAGCAACGTGTGAAATGATAAAATAAGCCAATCAATGAGGCGTTTTAAGGCACTGTATTGTTTTTGCCAAGTCATGCTGGTGACACCTGAGATCTGTTAATTGAGCATCAGTTGTTTTAGATAACAACAGCAGCAATAATGACTTTACACAATGCTTACATTGTGTCAACTGCTATTCTAAGCACTTTTCACATGTTAAATCCTGTAGCCAAACCATAGTACATTTTACAGGTGAGGAAACATATCTGTTGAATAACTTAACCAAGGTTTCACAGCTAGTAAGTAACAGAGTCTAAATTTGAATTCAAGAAGTCTGGTTTTTAAAGTCCATGCTCTTTAATCCCTGTGCTGCTTCTGCTGATAACTTAATAACTATATTAACTTGAGTTGCTAAGATAATTTCTTCAAAATGAATCAGTTATTTTCTTCACTCTTATTAATTGTGTGGACATTCCCATCTCGAGGAGAATAGTTTCAATGAGTAAAACCCAAATATTTTGTAGTTTTAATCATATAAATGCATAAAACATTAAAAATAGAAAACAAAAGTTGAAAACAAGTTGAAAATCTTGAGTATTTATAAGACTAAATATTTTGATTTATAAATTTATACTGTGCCTCTAGATATTCTGTGACTAAGTAAATTGAAAGTCTCCTGTATTCATCAGAATTCTTTTATTTATAAGTGAAAGAAATACAACTCAAGGAAATTTGATCAGAAAGAAAGAATTGTTGGCTCAGATACTTCAGAAGATCACAGGTGAACTAGCTAGCCTCCTTCAGTTTGCCTCAATCCAAAGATTAGAGGTGATGTCAACGAGTATTTCTCTCTTGCTCTTTTCTCTTCTTACACCTCCATGTCCTACCCCTCCCCCCCATTCGCCTCTAAATCCTTTCCACATCTATGTGTGTCTGTGTTGTTCTTTCCTCCTATAGAGAGGGACTTCCTTTATGAGGTGGTGGTGAGGGAGGTGACTCAGGCAATTGGAAATTTACAACACTCCTAACTTAGCCACCTTAAAGGAAGCAGATTTCTTCTTCCTGCTTCAGTATGTAAGGAGGCTGTGACACTGTCATTGCCAGCCCTGCCAGAACCACATAGTTTGAAGGGTGAGGAGCAGTTCTTCAAAAGCAATGAGGGTTCTGAGAAAAAGGGAGAAGGAAAATCTGGCAGAGAGAAGTGTTTGGTGTTCATTTTATTTTCACATCTCCAGCACAGTCATTATATAGTTCTTAAATATAAATCCTATTGGTTATTCAAATTCTTCACGTTTTCTTTCTTTTGTTTCACCTGGAACCCTACCTTTTGGCAAATTTTCTGGAGGACTGAATGGAAAAACAAATGTGCATAAGCTATTTTGCCATATATCAGGAACTACTAAAGTATGTTGTTGGGAGATAAGATTGAAATCATTAGCATTTTAATTTCTTCTGTTAAAAGAATTTGTCTTGTGTAGTCCTGAGAGTAATAAGAATATCAAGAATTTATCATTTGGGGTTTTCAAGTTCTTATGTGTTAAGGCTTCTCGGAATGTCTTAATGGTATGCTTCATTAACTCAACCACATTTATTGCCACTTTGAAGATTTTATTATTTAGATTATATAAAGGTAGGCATTTTACTGTAAGTAGTTACTACCTATATTGTCTTTCTAAGCCAGGATCTTGGAAGGAACTAGATTATCTTGATATGTTAGAAGTCCTGCTTCGTTTAATCTTAATAGAGCATTCGTCCATGTGGTTTATAATTCTTGAAATGAATGCCTGTAATAAAGAAAATTAAATTACTTTAATGTAAAAATATGTCGTGATTACTGATTTATTTATTTAAAATACTTTTTTTAAGTACTTGCTATGATCCAGGCATTGTTTTAGGCACTGGAGATACAGTAATGAAAAAAAAAATTGGCAAAAAGTCCTTTCCTCATGGAACATTTATTCAGTGAATTATAGTACATGGGTTATAATATGAATGGTTGTATTATTGACATCATTTTATAGATACTACGTGATTGACTTATAAATAACATTTATTGAGGACTTACAGTATGCCAGGCTATGCTAAGCATATTGTACATATTACCTTATTGTCTTCACCTAGGAAGGAAGTATTATTATTTTGTTCATTTTACAGGTGAGGTATAAAAAACTGAGGTACACTAAGTATCAAGAGCAGGGATTCAAACACAGACTCATCTGACCTGGAAGCCTGCAATCTTAACCACCATGCTGCACTGCTTCCAGTGCCCAGGGCATTGGCAGCAACACAGCGGGGCTAATAAACGATCATTGCATAGAAGTATTTCTGAGCCATACTTATAATAATGGCATTGTGTTAGGCACTAGAGACAGTAGACGGATGAGTGTGACAAAGTCCTTTACCTTATTTGCTTTAATTAAACTTACTAATAACTTGGAGGGAACTGTTAACTAAGATGCCTGTGAAGTGACAGAATCTGTAAAGTGCAGATTAAATATAAATATGGCGAATGTCAACAGATGTCATGTTATAAATTAGGATAGTAAATTACCCCATGATTATAACTTGAATCAATCAAATCATCTAAAACTACTATGGATGATGAATAAGAGGAGTCTTCAATTCCAATAAATTAATCTCACAACCACGGGACATAATTTTTTTCTATACTCTGAATCTAGAGCTTGCCCTCTAGATTTTCAAATATATTTGTTTGAAAGATTTTGTGGTTATTTCTTTGTTTTTTAAAAAGGGTAAGGATATGTGAAATTTGGTATTGTATAAAAATGATAATTAAAGAAAATTTTTTCTAGGTACTCAATGTATTTCCCAGTAATCTATTCCTTGGTTCTAAAAGTTGCCTTTTCCTTACCCCTTCCTTTCCTTTGCCTCATTCTGTCTGGCTCTTTTTTCCTGCCTCCTACTTTCTCTCCCTTGTCCCAACTTTTCTTTTCCTATCTGGCTTAGAATTGCAGAATACTAGGGCTGGAAGAACCATTAAGGTCCATATATTCCAAAGTTTTATTCAGTTTAGAAATCGCTCCTTCCGTCTTGTTGTTGGAGCAAAGGTTGTTACATAACCTTTGATGGAAAAGAAGATATAGTGTTGGAAGGGCAGTAACCTCTAAAGAATGCCATTGTTAGAAAGTAATTTTTCATATTTAATTGAAACTCACTTCTATATACTTCCTAGATGCTGTTCCCAGTTTTGACTTTTAGATGAACAAAAACAAGTTTATTTCTCATCTATGTGATAAGTTGGGCAAAAACCTAATCACAGGGCCACATCCAGCTGCAAGGGAGGCTAGGAAATGTCACCTCTAGCCAGGCAGTCACAGGCCAGCTAAACCCAATACTACCTATTATTAAAAGGTAGCAAGAGAGACTAGATACTGATGGACAATTAGCAGTAATACTACATGTATAAAACAGGAAAACAAGTGAAACATAAACATCATGTTCTGTGTTCTGTGATGGTCATTCAGGTACAGCCACAAGAAGAGACCCAGGAGAAGCTCATAAAAACAAAGTTTATTATACTTATAGGCCCTAGAAACAGAAGGCATGACATAAAATGAAGAGCAACATGAGAAAGCACTAGCATGGGTCAGGAGCCAGAAGGGGCAGAGGTGAGGGGGTGTGTAGGCTTGGATTTTCTGAGAGAAAGGCAAGGCAGGGCATTGTAAATAGGTCAGATTTGGCTTGATTGAAAAATTTTGGCAGTCTGTAAGCTCTAAGGTCGTCCTTAGTTACCTGCTACCTGGCCCTGGGATGATTAAGGCAGAGAAATACTGCCTCCTGGGTGGTATGACCAGATAAAGGAAGCATGGCTCTGGATTGCTTAGTTTACATATCAAAAGCATGCTGGGAACACAATGAGGTATTACCCCATACCTGTTAGAATGGCTGTTATCAAAAAGACTAGAAATAATGAGTGTTGACAAAGATGTGGAGAAAAGGGAAGCCTTGCATACTGTTGGTGGGAATGTAAATTGGCACAGCTACTATGGAAAACAATATGGAGGTTCCTCAAAAAATTAAAAATAGAACTACTGTTGACCCAGCAATTCCACTTCTGGGTATTTATCTGAAGAAAATGAAAACATTAATTTGAAAAAAATATATGCACATGCATATATGCATATATCCCCATGTTCATTGTAGCATTATTTATAGAGACAAGACATGGAAACAATCTAAGTGTCCATTGATGGATGAAAGAAGATGTGTTATATCTACAATGGAATATTATCTAGCCACGAAAAAGAATGAAATCTTGCCACTTGTGACAAGATGGGTGGACCTCAAGGACATTATACTAAGTGAAATAAGTCAGGCAGAGTAAGACAAGTACCTGATGATCTCTTTTATATGTGGAATCTAAAATTATCTATCTATCTATCTATATTGATAGAAAGATGGAAAGAGAGATAGATAATCTAAGCTTATAGATACAGAAAACAGATTGGTTCCCCAGAGGTTGGGGTGGGGGGGTAGATGGAAAAGGGAGAAATGGATGAACTGGGGTTTTTTTTGTTTTTAGTTTAAATAAATTGAATGTTTTAAAAATTAAAAAAAAAAAATTAAATTAAGGTACATTTTTGTAATTTTTTCTAAAAAATGTGAATTCATATGCCTTAGATGTTTCTTAGAGTGTCAATGCAGTGATGGAAAAATGTAGAAAGCATATACAATTTTTTTTCAAAAAATGTATTCTTTATTATTTTTACCAGTCACTACAAATGATATTTAAAAAATACAAATAGTATACATCACTATAAGAACTTAAACATGTAGGTCAAATAGTGCTAAATTGAGTGTCATTATTTTGTCCATTATTACAGGTGAACAAGTATGGTAAATAATAAAATTTAAAGAAATTAAGTATTAAAGTTCTTCAATTTAATTTGCTTATGTTACAACTTTGAACACTACTAATTTAATTTTACTTTCTAATTTTAAAGACATCATTATTGGGAACCTGAATTATTAAGAAATACTTCTAAGATGTTCATTCCTTAACATTTTTGATGAGGGAGTTTAGTTTTTGACCTTGTAAATATGACATTTAGCAAGTATGTACTTAATTCAGACTTTGGTTGAAATACACACATCTCTTGTGTGAAGGGCAGTAAATCAACTGAGGCTGGATTGTTGCTGATACTTTGCCAACTCTGTTTTGTGAGCAGAATATTTTAGTATACTGTGAACAGTGTGTTAAACATTATTAACATGAGTCTAAATAACTGGTCCTGAAATTAATGTTCTTTTATCTGACAACTTCTCCTATTAATAGAAATAGAGCTGAGAGGAGTTCAAGTCAAGATGGCAGAGTAGAAGGACGTGTGCTCACTTTGTCTCACGAGAGCACCAGAATCACAACTAACTGCTGCCCAATCATTGACAGGAAGACTGGAACTTGCCAGAAAAGATACTCCACATCCAAAGAAAAAGGAGAAGCCGCAATGAGACAGAACAAGGGGCGCAGTCACAATAAAATCAAATCCCATAACTGCTGGGTGGGTGACTCACAGACTGGAGAACAGTTATACCACAGAAGTCCACCCACTGGAGTGAAGGTTCTGAGCCCCATGTCCGGCTTCCTAACCTGGGGGTCCGGCAATGGGAGGAGGAATTCCCAGAGAATCAGACTTTGAAGGCTAGCAGGGTTTGGTAGCAGGACTTTGACAGGTCTGTGGGAAACAGAGACTCCACTCTTGGAGGGCACACAAAGTAGTGTGCGCATTGGGACCCAGGGGAAGGAACAATGATCCCAAGGGAGACTGAACCAGACCTACCTGCTAGTGTTGGAGGGTCTCCTGCAGAGGCAGGAGGAGCTGTGGCTCACCATGGGGACAAGGACACTGTCAGCAGAAGTTCTGGGAAGCACTTCTTGGTGTGAGCCCTCCCAGAGTCTGCCATTAGCCCCACCAAAGGGCCTGTAGCTCCAGTGCTGGGACACCTCAGGCCAAACAACCAACAGGGTGGGAACTCAGCCCCATGCATCAGCAGACAAGCGGATTAAAGTTTAACTGAGCTCTGCCCACCAGAGCAACATCCAGCTCTACCTACCACCAGTCCCTCCCATCAGGAAGCTTGCACAACCCTCTTAGATAGCCTCATCCACCAGAGGGCAGACAGCAGAAGCAAGAAGAACTGCAATCCTACAGCCTGTGGAATGAAAACTACATTCAGAGAAAGACAGACAAAATGAAAAGACAGAGGACTATGTACCAGATGAAGGAACAAGATAAAACCCCAGAAAAACAACTAAATAAAGTGGAGATAGGCAACCTTCCAGTAAAAGAATTCAGAATAATGACAGTGAAGATGATCCAGAACCTTGGAAAAAAATGGAGGCAAAGATCTAGAAGATGCAAGAAATGTTTAACAAAGACCTAGAAAAATTAAAGAACAAACAAACAGAGATGAACAATACAATAACTGAAATGAAAAATACACTAGAAGGAATCAATACCAGAATAACTGAGGCAGAAGAACGGATAACTGACCTGGAAGACAGAATGGTGGAATTTATGCCACGGAACAGAATAAAGAAAAAAGAATGAAAAGAAATGACAGCCTAAGAGACCTGTGTGACATTAAATGCACCAACATTTACATTATATGGGTTCCAGAAGAAGAGAGAGAGAAAGGACCCGAAAAAATATTTGAAGAGCTTATAGTCGAAAACTCCCCCAACTTGGGAAAGGAAAGAGTCACACAAGTCCAGGAAGTGCAGAGTCTCAGGCAGGATAATTGCAAGGAGAAACAATCTGAGACACATAGTAATCAACCTGACAAAAATTAAAGACAAAAAATTATTAAAAGTAACAAGGGAAAAATGACAAATAACATACACGGGAACTCCCATAAAGTTAACAGCTGATTTCTCAGCAGAAACTCTACAAGCCAGAAGGGAGTGGCACAATATATTTAAAGTGACGAAAGGGAAGAAGCTACAACCAAGATTACTCTAACTAGCAAGGATCTCATCTAGATTTGATGGAGAAATCAAAAGCTTTACAGACAAGCAAAAGCAAAGAGAATTCAGCACCACCAAACCAGCTCTACAACAAATGCTAAAGGAACTTCGCTAAATGGGAAACACAAGAGAAGAAAAGGACCTACAAAAACAAACCCAAAACAATTAAGAAAATGGTAATAGGGACATACATATTGATAATTACCTTAAATGTGAATGAGTTAAATGCTCTAACCAAAAGATACAGGCTCACTGAATGGATACAAAAACAAGACCCATATATATGGGTCTACAAGAGACCCACTTCAGACCTAGGGACACATACAGGCTGAAAGTGAGGGGATGGAAAAGATATTCCATGCAAATGGAAATCAAAAGAAAGCTGGAGTAGCAATTCTCATATCAGACAAAATAGACTTTAAAATAAAGAATGTTACAAGAGACAAGGAAGGACACTACATAATGATCAAGGGATCAATCCAAGAAGAAGATATAACAATTATAAATATATATGCACCCAACATAGGAGCACATCAATATATAAAGCAAATGCTAAAAGCTATACAAGAAGAAATCGACAGTAACACAATAACAGAGGGATAATTTAACACCTCACTTACACCAATGGACAGATCATCCAGACAGAAAATTAATAAGGAAACACAAGCTTTAAATGATGCAATAGACCAGATAGATTTAATTGATATTTGTAGGACATTCCATCCAAAAACAGCAGATTACACTTTCTTTTCAAGTGCACACAGAATGTTCTTCAGGATAGATCACATCTTGGGTCACAAATCAATCCTCAGTAAATTTAAGAAAATTGTAATCATATCAAGCATCTTTTCCGACCACAGCACTATGAGATTAGAAAGAAATTACAGGGAAAAAAACTTTAAAAACACAAACACATGGAGGCTAAACAATATGCTACTAAATAACCAAGAGATCACTGAAAAAATGAAAGAGGAAATCAAAAAATACCTAGAGACAAATGACAACGAAAACAAGATGATCCAAAAGCTATGGGATGCAGCAAAAGCAGTTCTAAGAGGGAAGTTTTTAGCTATACAAGCCTACCTCAAGAAACAAGAAAAATCTCGCATAAACAATCTAACCTTACACCTAAAGGAACTACAAAAATAACAAACAAAACCCAAAGTTACTAGAAGGAAAAATATCATAAAGATCAGAGCAGAAATAAATGAAATAGAAACAAAGAAAACAATAGCAAAGATCAATAAAACTAAAAGCTGGTTCTTTGAGAAGATAAACAAAATGGATAAACCTTTAGCCAGACTCATCAAGAAAAAGAGAGAGAGGACTCAACACAATAAAACTAGAAATGAAAAAGGAGAAGTTACAATGGACACCACAGAAGTACAAAGCATCATAAGACTACTACAAGCAACTCTATGCCAATAAAATGGACAACCTGGAAGAAATGGACAAGTTCTTACAAAGGTATCATCTTCTAAGACTGAACCAGGAAGAAATAGAAAATATGAACAGAAAATCACAAGTAATGAAATTGAAACTGTGATTTAAAATCTTCCAAAAAACAAAAGCCCAGGACCAGATGGCTTCACAGGCGAATTCTATCAAACATTTAGAGAAGAGCTAACACCTATCCTACTCAAACTCTTCCAAAAATTACAGAGGAAGGAACACTCCCAAACTCATTCTACGAGGCCACCGTCACCCTGATACTAAAACCAGATGAAGAACAAAAAAAGAAAATTACAGACCGATAACACTGATGAATATATATGCAAAAATCCTCAACAAAATACTTGCAAACAGAATCCAACAACACATTAAAAGGATCACACATGATGATCAAGTGGGATTTATCCCAGGGATACAAGGATTCTTCAATATATGCACATCAATCAATGTGATAAACCATATTAACAAATGGAAGAATATAAACCATATGATCATCACAATAGATGCAGAAATAGCCTTTGACAAAATTCAACACCCATTTACGATAAAAACTCTCTAGAAAGTGGGCATAGAGGGAACGTACCTCAACATAATAAAGGCCATATATGACAAACCCAGAGCCAACATCATTCTCAATGGTGAAAAACTGCAAGCATTTCCTCTAAGATCAGGAAAAAGACATGGATGTCCACTCTCACCGCTATTGTTCAACATCGTTTTGGAAGTCCTAGCCATGGCAATCAGAGAAGAGAAAGAAATAAAAGGAATACAAATTTGAAAAGAAGAAGTAAAACTGTCACTCTGCAGATGACATGATATACTATACACAGAGAATCCTAAAGATGCCACCAGAAAACTACTAGAGCTAATCAATGAATTTGGTAAAGTTGCAGTATACAAAATTAATGCACAGAAATCTCTTGCATTCCTATACACTAACAATGAATGATCAGAAAGAGAAATTAAGGAAACACTCCCATTCACCATTGCAACAAAAAGAATGAAATACCTAGGAATAAACCTACCTAAGGAGGTAAAAGCCCTATACTCAGAAAACTATAAGACACTGATGAAAGAGATAAAAGATGACACAAACAGATGGAGAAATATACCATGTTCTTGTATTGGAAGAATCAGTATTGTGAAAACGACTCTACTACCCAAAGCAATCTACAGATTCAATGCAATCCCTATCAAATTACTAATGGCATTTTTTACAGAAGTAGAACAAGAAATCCTAAAATTTGTATGGAGACACAAAAAAACCCGAATAGCCAAAGCAATCTTGAGGGAAAAAAACAGAGCTGGAGGACTCAGACTCACTGACTTCAGACTATACTACAAAGCTACAGTAATCAAGACAATATGGTACTGGCACAAAAAAAGAAATATAGATCAGTGGAACAGGATAGAAAGCCCAGAGATAAATCCACACAACTATGGTCAAGTAATCTATGACAGAGGAGGCAAGGATATACAATGGAGATTAGACAGTCTCTTCAGTGAGTGGTGCAGGGATAACTGGACAGCTACATGTAAAAGAATTAAATTAGAACACTCCCTAACACCATACACAAAATTAAACTCAATATGGATTAAAGACCTAAATATAAGACTGGATACTCTAAAACTCTTTGAGGAAAATATAGGAAGAACACTCTTTTACATAAGTCACAGCAAGATCTTTTTTGACCCCCCTCCTAGAGTAATGGAAATAAAAACAAAAATAAAGAAATGGGGCCTAATGAAACTTGAAAGCTTTTGCACAGCAAAGGAAACTGTAAACAAGATGAAAAGACAACCCTCTGAATGGGAGAAAATACTTGCAAACAAAGCAACTGACAAAGGATTAATCTCCAAAATATATAAACAGCTTATGCAGCTCAATATTAAAAAACAAACAACCCAATGAAGAAATGGGCAGAAGACCTAAATAGACATTTCTCCAAAGAAGACATACAGATGGCCAAGAAGCATATGAAAAGCTGCTCAACATCACTAGTTATTAGAGAAATGCAAATGAAAACTACAATGAGGCATCACCTCACACCAGTTAGAATGGGCATCATCAGAACATCTACAAACAACAAATGCTGGAGAGGGTGTGGAGAAAAGGGAACCCTCTTGCACTGTTGGTGGGAATGTTAATTGATACAGCCATTATGGAGAACAGTATGGAGGTTCCTTAAAAAACTGAAAATAGAACTACCATATGACCCAGCAATCCCACTCTTGAGGATGTACCCAGAGAAAACCATAATTCAAAAAGACACATGCACCCCAATGTTCATTGCAGCACTATTTACAATAGCCAGGTCATGAAAACAACCTAAATGACCATCAACAGACAAATGGATAAAGATGTGGTACATATATACAATGGAATATCACTCAGCCATAAAAAGAATGAAATTGGGTCATTTGTAGATACATGGATGGACCTAGAGACTGTCATACAGAGTGAAGTAAGTCAGAAAGAGAAGAACAAATATCGTATGTTAACGCATATATGTGGAATCTAGAAAAATGGTACAGATGAACTGGTTTGCAAGGCAGAATTAGAGACACAGATGTAGAGAACAAACATATGGATACCAACAGGGGAAAGCAGGGGTGGTGGGGAGGTGCTGGTGGGATGAATTAGGAGATTGGGATTGACATATATACACTAATATGTATAAAATTGATAACTAATAAGAACCTGCTGTATAAAAAAATAAAATTAAATTTAAAAAATAGAAATAGAGCTGAAAATTTAGATGAAATTTAGAGTTATGGACAGTGTTTAGCACACCTTTAATTGTAGGTTTTTTAAAAGTTGAAGAAATTTATATAACCTACACAAATGGAGAAAGACAAACCTCTTCCTTTAAACTGTGTAAATGTAAGTGTTCTTGGTCCCACTGTCACTCATTCTTCACTTCAGTCTGTTAAGTACCCTGCAGATTTTCTGAGAATGAGCTACTGGAAAATCACAAAGAAGATTATATAAAAATTTAAATTGGATGACATTTTAATTTGAAAATGCCCAAACTATCGGCCTAATTTCAACTCTATCATTATGATTCTCTTTTTGTTCACTTAGGCACGGACAGCACCTGGTCCTACTGCTCTCCAACAGGGATTCATTTACAGTGAGTACTACAAATCTTTAATCAAATCAACCTTTGTTTTACAGTGACCATATTTTAAAATGCAGGTTGACATGATTTTGGACATTTGAATATTTATATACTTGTTTAACCTTCATTTTCTTCTCAAAGTTCAAGGAAAAGGAAGCAAATAAAAGGGTTCAAGGGCTTGAGTAGGGCTGAAGTGCATGAGGCTAATATATATACATTTGATGTATCACCGGTGTGGCTGGTTTATGGGCGGATTATTAATATTGCTTGTTGTTTTATGTGTGCTCTTGCACATTGGATTTAATAATGATAACTACAATTCTGGGATTAAAGTTTCTCCTCAGTTCTCTAAAAAGGAGCAGCAGAGAATACTGTGTATTTAGTTGGAAAATCTTAAAATAAACAAGGACACTTTCAACAATGAGGAAGGAGAAATTTTTTTTAAAAGTGAAATAACTTCAAAATAACTGAAAAGTACAGAAAATAATGACACCCACCACTGAGATTTAACATTCCCCACCTAGATTTAACAGATATTAAAAAATAAATCCTTATAGACACAGCCAATAACTATTTCTTATCTCTTATGCTTCCTTCTCTTGTCTTCTCTTCCTACCTTTTCCAGTTTTTTCAACTTTCAGTATTCTAAAGTTGGTTTGTATCATTTTCATAGTGTTTTCTTGCCTTTTTAAACATGTGTGTATCCATAAAAACAGTTTTTTAAATATTTTAAAAGTTTAAAAAATTGTATATTCTTCTTAATAAATTGGGAAGAGCCATTAATTAAGATGTTTTTGTAAATAGAATCTAGGGCATATATATATATAGATATAGATATATGGCAAAAGTCAAATATTTTCCAAATTCATGTATTTTGCAGTTGTTCACACGTTTTATTCTAACATGTAAAATTGACATGTTCCTCAATTGGTGGACAATCAGGTTGTGTCCCTAGATTTTTTTAAAATAAATTTATTTATGTATTTATCTTTGGCTGCGTTGAGTCTTCGTTGCTGCGTGTGGGCTTTCTCTGGTTGTGGCGAGTGGTGGGCTCTACTCTTCACGGTGGTGCGCGGGCTTCTCATTGCAGTGGCTTCTCTTGTGGCAGAGCACAGGCTCTAGGCGTGTGGGCGTCAGTAGCTGCAGCACGCGCGGGCACAGTAGTTGTGGTGCACGGGATTAGTTGCTCTCCAGCATGTGGGATCTTCCCCGACCAGGGATTGAACCCGTGTCCCCTGCATTGGCAGGTGGATTCTTAACCACTTCTCCACCAGGGACGTCCTTCAGTAGATTTTTAAACCATGTGCCTTTTACAAATAATTTTTTTAATGATAAAATTGCTTTAAAAAAAAAAATCTAGGCCTGTGCTCTAGAGCCCGCGAGCCACAACTACTGAGGCCCATGCACCTAGAGCCCATGCTCCGCAACAAGAGAATCCACCGCAGTGAGAAGCCCGCGCACCGCAATGAAGAGTAGCCCCCGCTCGCAGCAGCTAGAGAAATCCTGTGCACAGCAATGAAGACCCAATGAAGCCAAAAATAAAATAAATAAAATACATAAATTAAAAAAAAACTACTGAAAGGCTTATAGGACCGAATACAATATACCTTTGGCCCATTATTCCTCCCTCCGGTCTTGTTCCATGGGCAGCTGCTTTCAACAGTTTTAGCTGCCTTTTCTAGTTTTCATATTTAAAATACTTGGTGTGTGTTTTGGTAATTCTTTTTAATCATTAAGAAAAGACACAGTAGAAGATGTATCTTTTTTCTAGTAGAAATACATTCAGACATAAACTTTTTGTTGTCAAGGATATCTCAGTCAAAGAGTGTGTGCTAAGAAGGTCAAGATTAAAGGTTTGATGTATATGTTGGCCAGTTATTCTCTGTGTGGTCCATGACTGTAGATTACAACCCTAACTTTTGTCATGACAGCTTTTCACATGTGTATTCTTTCGGTTTGAAACATCTCAGAAAATAGGGAAGCAAGGAAAAAACCAGAAGTCTGTTGTAAAATTGCTGACAGTGGTAGAAATATAGGACTTAGGAGCTGAAATAATGACCTGTCTACAAAAGTGTAACACGCTATTGAGGAGTTCTCTTCCAGCTCTAGAAACAAAATTCTTAGCAAAGGACCATACCCACTGTATGGACAGTGGCCTTATCACTGGAGTTTACAAAGAATTGCTCATTCTATTAGGATGGCTTGTTTTACTTTGTTTTGTTATTTAAATTTTGGAGCAACGGGAAATAAAAAGTGGTTCAAGATCTCTTGGCTATTTTATTTAAGAAAAAGTCATGGAAGACTTTTTGAATTGGAGGACATTTGCATTATTGATCTTACATTGTAAAATATTTCCAAGACTGTTATTTAAAAGTGGTAGTGAGTAGAAAAATTTATAAAGACTAAGGGTTAGCAATTAAAAAAAGTAAAAGGTAGGAAAGAAGATACTTTTTTTTTAATGGTAAGAGAATAATTTATATCGGTCATCTATTTCCCTCAGAACCATGCCCAGATATAACCCTATGTTTTTTTTAAATATTATTTTATTGTGGTAAGAACAAAAAACATGAGATCTACCCTCTTAAATTTTTAAGTGTATAATATGTTATTGTTGACTGTAGGTACAGTGTTGTACTGCAGACTCCTAGAGCTTATTCATTTTGCTAAACCAAAACTTTATGCTTATTGATTAGTAATTCGCCATTTCACATTCCTCCCACCCCTAGATCTTACTCTTTGATTCTGTGAAGTTGACTATTTTAGATACTTCATGTAAATGGAATCATACTATGTTTGTCTTTCTGTGACTGACTTATTATTTCACTTAGCATAATGTCCTCAAGATTCATCCATGTTGTAACATACTGCAGAATTTCCTTCTTTTTAAAACTCGGAATAGTATTTCACTGTATGTATATACTACATTTTCTTTATTCATTCATGGCGGGGAATAATCTTAAGAGAAATAGAAAGACATACTAAAGATTGACTTATCTGTTGAATTTTCTTAGATCAGCACTGTCCAGTAGAAATTTCTGTGATGTTGGAAAATGTGCTGCGTATGCTCTGCCCCAAATGGTAGCCACTAGCCACACGAAATGTGGCTATTGCAACTGAGAAACTAAATTTTAACTTTATTTAATTTTAATTAATTCAAATTTAAGTTTAAATTGCCAGGTGTGGCTAATGGCTATAGTATTGAACAGTGAAGTTCTAGAGAAAGTATCACATAGACAGAGGCATGACATATTCTCTTTTCTTTTTATTATTTTTTAATAACTGGCAGAGTGACATTCAAACCCACTCTGGCTCTAGAACTCTTTTTTTAAAATTAATTTGTTTATTTTTGGCTGCCTTAGGTCTTCCTTGCTGCGCGTGGGTTTTCTCTAGTTGCGGTGAGCAGGGGCTACTCTTCGTTGCAGTGCATGGGCTTCTCATTACGGCGGCTTCTCTTGTTGTGGACAGGGCTCTAGGTGCATGGGCTTCAGTAGTTGTGGCATGAGGGCTCAGTAGTTGTGGCTCGCAGGCTCTAGAGTGCAGGCTCAATAGTTGTGGCACACGGGCTTAGTTGCTCCGTGGCATGTGGGATCTTCCCGGACCAGGGACGGAATCCATGTCCCCTGCACTGGCAGGCAGATTCTTAACCACTGCTCCACCAGGAACGTCCCCTCTTTTGTTTTAAATGTAATTGTGCTTTTTGATCCTTAATGTGCTTGAGAAGACATGAATATAGCTAGCATTCCAATTGTGAAAGTAGAAAGGAGAGAAAAGTTATAAAAGGAATGTTTTAAAAAACCAATCTATGTATCATTTGAGAACTACTTAATATAAAACATGCTGGTTTAATACCATTAAATTACATATATATGTGCATATAAATATATAAAATATGATAAAAATAAAAATTTAACATATTCACACTAAGCTACATAATATAAAGCTACCTAATATGTATACTGCTAATTTAATACCATTAAACTGTGTGTTTATATACTTATGTTATAGATATATGATATATATTATATCTGACAAAAAAGAATATCTGTACTAAAATCAACTCTAGAAGATGTGGGTATCATAATATTAATGAAAATTAAGGGTAATTTGAAATTTTGGTGGTCTTATGCACATTTATGCTATCTACCAATAAAGAATTCAGAGTAATTAAGATAGAGGAAAAAACAAGGGAGAGTGACAGAGGGAAAGACCCATTAAAACAACTTGGGTGTCTTGCAAGACAGGATACTGCTTGATAAAGTGTGAAGAGAGGATAGAAGAAGGAACAAAACAATTCTTGAAATCTGTCCTTTTGAGTATGTTGAGTTAAGATGAACCAGAATTGATAGAGGCCTGCTTTCACTAATGAGAATTTAATTGTCTTGTGCAATGTTCCAATAATGAAAATATGTTAATTGACAATTGATATTCTTATAAAGTAAGACTAAAAGGATTGAGATAGAATTTTCTGCAAGGTAAGTGATGAACATTGGAGTCAAATGGACATGGGTACAAACTCCAAGCCAGCTCTGTTGCTTAGTTGCTGTGTGACTTTGGATGAGTGACTTAACCTTTCTGACACTCAGTTTCCTTTATCTGTGACTTGGAGAGAATAAAAACAATCACTTCAAAGGTTTTTAGAGATGATGAAATGAGACAATGAATGTCAGGCAGTATATTAAAAGTTTAATGCATAGAATAAGCCTTCAAATTGTAGTTAATATTAACTATTGATGAAAATGTTAAAAGAAATATAAATTAGAAGAAGCAGAGCATTGCAAATTCCATGTGGTGCATTTCAAGTATGGTGATGAAAATATAACTTAGCAAATACTTTTGAAAAAGAGATACTATCCAAATACAGATGAATGGAGGTATGGAAAATTCCTGAGGGAAAAGTGTGAAATTTATGAATTTGAAGTAAGGAGGTTATTAGAGAAAATGTGAAAATTTTATTATAATTTAAAATCTCAGGAGGAAGGTTATGGAAATGGAGAAAATGGTGCTTTAAAAAAAGAAGATTTATGGAGTGGGAAGGAAGCCTGGGTTGATAGGAAGTAGAAATGGAGAAAGTACTTGGTTGTAGAATGCACACGTTTTTAGGCTTTCTGGGAAAAAGGCAAGGAAAATAGTCCATCATGATCACTGAGGTCCTACATACAAAAGGGATAAACTCCATAAAAGACCTATCTGAAGGCTTTTTTCATACACTATAATATCCCAGTGATGAAAGAAGAAATTTTTAAGAAGTGGCGGGAAATCAGAAATCGATAAGACACATGTATGCTTTATATTTACTATATAAAGTACTTTCTCCTAATTCATCTCCATAGTGTTCTCTTAAATCTTTTCTTGTTTGATTTCTAATAGGAAAACTCTACACTTGCAGCTCCTTTTTCTTACGTGTGTTTATTTCTCAGAATCTTGTATTTTGGTTTTTGTGTGTTGAAGTTATCTTGGTCAACAGATTTAATGGAATTTTCTCATTCTTCCTGATTTCTATGCAGCATGTGACATTGATGGTCATTCCTTTCTTCTTGAGATTCTTTTCAGACCCCTCCTATTCTCTGATTAGTCCTTTCTGATCTCATTATTTTCTTTAATTCCGGCCCTCCATCAGATGGACCACTGTGACCATCTGATCCTCTTCCATGCCTTCAACCTTAATTTCTGTTCAGATTTCTCAAACATCTATATAACTGGGCTTAAGTTTTCTCCAGAGCATTAGTCCTACATTCCTAGTAATGTTTACTGCGTATCTGCACCTGGGTATCCTGACAGCAACTCAGGCTTAACATTACTGAAACTAACTTATCAATTTCCAGGTCTTGGTTGTGCACCTCTATCTAAAGTTGCACCATTATTTTCTAAATCAGGCAGACAAGAAACTTCTGCCATCTTTGATTGTTCCATCTCTCTTGCCTGTTATATACAACCAGTTGCCATGCCTTGTAACTGCGGAGTTTTGCTATGCAGCGGTCTGTGAAGTAGTGTGAATGACCACTGAATGGAATTACTATATATTGAACCAAACGTAACAAATAGCGATTAGAAGGTCCATTAGAACCCTAGGCATTCCCTGATAGTAGGTTAGTCATGTGAGGGAATGAGTATTGGAAATAAAGCCTGGCTGGACCGTTAAAGTAGGAAGTTATGGAAGATGGAGAGAGCAAAGGGCCAGGAAACTAGGCATTCACATAATCTCCAAACTCTTGACAAATGCAGTGCTTGAGCCATGCGTCTCAGAACAGGTTCCTCTGCAAAGCTTTGTTAGAGTTCTGTGAATAGCAATGTCTGTGTAAACATCTCTGAATATCCTAACAGATTCTCAGTGCTATTTGGATATGAATAGGAGAAGAGAAAAACATTTAGTTAAAAATTACAGATATGATTTTTTTTTTCCCACTATAGAACATTTGAAAGGAAGTGATCTGAAGAGCAAGCTAGGCCTTTGTGATTGGCCTAAATAAAGTATAGTGTAGTGTTGTATTTTGTCGCCTTCCTGCTTTTAATAAATAGAGGCTACATTTTGTCAGCTGTTTTCCTGAACCACACTACCTGGCATCTCAGGGTTACATTTTGGTCATTTGTTTTTTTTTTAACTCCCTTCCCTTCTCCAATGGGTTGATAACAATATAGCAATGCCCATTTATGCAGTATCTTTTATTTTTAAGTAAAGCAAATGGATTTTTGCATCTTGCCTTACTGACAAGTTTGCAAATTACCAACCTTTGCTCTTTTTTCTCCCTCCCAATTTTTCATGGTGGTAATTAAGGACTGTAAATTTCACTTTATCATTTGTGTTAGGAATAGTAGCATAAATCATAGTAATAGCACCGTTCATTTCAGTAATGCCAGCCTGCCTGCAAATCACTTGTAAATTTGTTCCATGGTTGTACCTCTATCAAATTAATCAAAAAACCACCTGCATACATTTCCTGAGCTTATTTCGAAGGCTTAGTAACAGTGAGGAAGAAAGACCATTGCTGACCTTTGCATTTTTATTTATTTGTGAGCTCTGAATGGCTCGTGCATACGTTTTCGTTTTGAACCCTGGCTAACATCTAACTGAGCATTGTATGTAATGCTTTTTTTTTTTTTTAAACACAGATTGGGATTTGTGCCCCAAATAATATACCTGCCAGATCGTCCTACTGTGGTTCATACGTAGTAATAATAATGTTTGATTGGACATAAAATTGTATTCCATTTAAGAATTTGTGAGAAGTAATACTTTTCTGCTGAAAAAGGATTTTTCAAGTGAGCATAATTGTTTTCAACGTTGGGAAGTTAGGCAACAGTCACTTACGCTTGTCCCCTGTACCCAGGAAGGTGATACCAATGTGTTATTCTGAATATGGAGGAAAAAAGACAATCTTTCCTTATGTTCCTGCTTATGCTTTCTGGACAATAGCTAAGACAACTCCAGTTCAGGTGAGGCTGGCTCCAGTGCACTGTTTATATAACATGTTGAGTTCTATCCTGGATATAGTGTCTTCTTTGGGGGAACTTCCTGATGTACAATATTCATGTCCATTTTACTTCTAACTTATTGATCCTGCCCTAAGAGGAGAAAGGGGAATTTAAATTTAGTAATGGCTTACTGTTAGTCTTACCCTGAGTCAAACATTCTTAGAGGAAAAAACACAGGTTATTTATTTTAATTTTACATTTTGGAATTACGAAGATGAGACAAAATCCAGTTCTAGAGCTCAGATAATAAAAAACATGATTTATAACTTTATATTTTTATGTATACTTTCCTTCGATTTCTGTTTCTGATATATAAGCTTGGTTTTGAGAAGTTATTACCCGTATGTGGACTCAGTATTTCAGTAAGTTTTCATTGTAGAGTCTTTAAGGTTAGCATAAGAAATCAGACATAAGTATAGGGGTCTTAACTTTCATAAACAGCTTGCTTTTGCATCTAATTAAAAAGATAATGACAAGGTTCCTTTAAATTCTTAGTAGTTATAGTATTTAGTTTTAGTCTCTGTATATTTTCCACTCTAGTCTCTACTCTTTAAATAGTCTATATTGAAGACTTCACACTTGTGAAGTTGGAATAGCCTTTTGAGCAAATCCACTCAATATTTTTTCTGTTCTCCCTGGATGAACGTGTAATTGGCAATAATTTACTTCAAAGAAACTCTTTTATTAGAAAAAGAAGAGACAAAAGCAACAGATGGCCTTGAATCTTGCTATTCTCTAAAGAAATTAAAGAAATAAAGAAGTAAATATTTTATTTCTATGTAGCAAAATCAGAAAGCCCAGAGTGAGTTTGATATATTTTGAAATACTGTTAAATAATTCTTTCAGTAACCGTTTTATAATTTAGTTCTAGGTATATATGCAATAATTCTCGTGGAGAAAAAGCTTTGGAAAGCAATGGATTAAAATATCAGGAAATTAAGTAGAGGTTTTAAAGAGTGACAGTTCTGATTACTATGGACTCTTTCATGTGTGTGGAAGAAGCTAGTCTTGAAAACATCTGAAAGCATACCCACAAAATAAATATTTTTTATCTGTAGATCCATACATTAAAAATATATTTGTAAATGTGTTTATAAATATGTATAAGATTAAAGCATTTTTTCATTGTCTAGTGTTGCAGTAATCCACTTTACCTAATATGAGAGAGAATAAATTAAAATTAATTTAGCCACAGGGAATCTTTTTAGCCTGTTGGATTTACTCTACTTATGAGACTGTAAAATATTTTAGCGTTACTTCTTAAAGATAAAAGCAATAAAATTAAATCTTGAAAGCCATCACATTTCATTTAACAATAAACCAGTGATTAACTGATAGGTTCTCAAAGATGGTGGAATAATGATCTTTCCTTCTACTCCTTTCACCTCTATTCTCTTCTAAAATAAATCATTTCCAGACTGTCAGCAAGCATGAGAAATTTCTAGCTAAAGACCTTTCTCTCTTGAAGACGCTGAAAAGAGGGGCTTAGAGTGAAAAGTGCCATAACTACAATAGTAAGCACATTCTACCAAGGATAAATAAAAATTGCAAAGCCTGACAGTGAAGAGTACAGAGAGGAATTCAAGTGACTAAACCTCAAATAAAGGATTATCCTTGTTTGTGAGGAATCTATTCCGGTAAGAAATCGATCTAGAAACCTCTGCGTACAAAAGCAGCTGGGCAGTTTTTTGAGCTATGGGGAAACTGCCACTGAGACCAGTAATCCTAACTGGGCAGTGACCTGCCAACAGGTCTTCAGGCCCCAGCAATAGACATTTTTCTGTACAGTTATTAGGCCCTGAGTCTGTTTATTTAGAGAGCAGCTGTTCTAAATCAGTGACACACTGTCATTAAAATAAACCTGGTACTATATTTTTTACAGCTCTATTAATTTTACCATTTAACTTTCTACTTTGTAAAAGTGGAAAAATGAAAACTGAGAACTGTGAGTATATTGTTTGTTAAGTAGATGCCAACCGGATTAAAATCCCATCAACAGTTGTAGTGGTAACTGAAACAAAGTGACAGATTTAACACTGCTGTCTATTTATGTGTCAAATAGAGTTAAATGTTTTGCTGAATTCTTAAAATGGTTTGGCTCTGTAGTATCTAGCATAATCAACACTGAAAATTGGAGCACAATTTTGTCTGAATATGTGGAAAAAGGTATGTGCACTTGAGGATCAAGAAAATTGCTACTGAAAGTGGTATGTTAAAAAATGGCTTTGATTAATGAAAACAAAGTTAGTTATTTGAATATATTTGTTAGACAGAAATGAATTCATTCATTCATTCATTTACCAGACTCTCACTGAGTACCTTTTATGGGCCTGGCTCTGTGTTAGGGGCAGAGGATGCAAAGTCAAATAACATGTAGCCTCTGCTCTCTTGGAGTTTTTGCTCCAGTCACATGTATCCACTTTTTCAAAATGTTTTGTTAATTTAGTTAATATTGATTGGATTTCTTAAAAACAAGTTTTCTCCAAATTTTTTTTGGTATATGTTTCCTTTATATCTACTTTAAATATCTCTGCTTCTGTTTTGGAATAAAAAAATAAAAAGCAGAGCAAAACAAAACAACAAACAACACCAAGTCATGCTACTACACTGGGAGTCTACAAAATAAGAAAACCTCCTTAGCTCCGAAAGGAAGAAAAAAATTTTTTCTTCTATGTTAAAAACTATACTTTTTCTTTGAGGATGGTTCTTTAGGTTAGAAGTTCATTAATACACCAGTGCCACCTGCAAAATCTGCTACAATATTAATAAACTAATACATTTCACATTTTTAGCTGTAGGTATACAATTTTATGGGGCATTATTATACAGGTTTAAATAAGAAGAATTTGGTCTTTATGTGAGAGCCATTACAATCCTTCCCAAATAGTAAATATTACTGTTTGAAGAAAGAAAATAGGCTATTAAACTGCGTTGAAGTCATCAATGTCAACTTTCAACTTTTCTGGCTCAGGTTTACCTGTATTTAGTATTACGAGTTCTACTCTGATTGAACACCCTTGGCATTATGTATGGGGCTTGATAAATATGGGGATTCACCAGCTTATTCATTTATTCAACAAATATTTTGTGAGCATTTACCACGTACAGGGTGTTGTTCATGTGGCTGGGGTTATATGTGTGAAAAAGACCGTCAGAGCTCCTTCCTTCAAGGACCTCACATTCCAGGGGAAGTCTTGACTAGCAAAGAGTTCAGGTGGGGAAAATCCTAATGATTCTGTCCCACGGAATGAACTATCTATCTTCAGGGAACGAAACACTGCAGTGTGGGACTTAATAGCTCATACATTATTCTTTTAACTGATACTTAGTGTGCATCCACTGTGTGCAAGGCACTGTTCTAGGCATTGGATCCTCTCTTAATATTCAGATTTAGGAGATCTTGAATGGCTCCTAGGAATTTGTATTTTTCTAAATACCTTACAATCACGAAATTTTTTAAAAATGACCACTTTAATCAATTCCTTTCAAATATAAATGATCTTGGCTAGGTTTGTAATTAGAACTATGTGACAGAAAGTTCACAGTGGGAAGCAACAGCTAGTTGCACTATGATGATGCCTTCTATTATGTGTTGCTAACTGATAGAAGACTATCGTAATCTTTATTTTTTTATTTTATTTTATTTTTTTTTTGGCCATGCTACGCAGCTTGTGAGATCTTAGTTCCCTGACCAGGGATCAAACCCTGGCAGTTGAAGCACAGAGTCCTAACCACTGGACCACCAGGAAATTCTCTATTGTAATCTTAATCAGGCAAAGTTGACGGCCAAGATGGTGTTTCAGGAAGAATGTTGAAGAGCTTCACTTATTTTCTTGCTGGAATGAAAAGCTATCCTAGTTACAAAGAAACTGTGCAGGAATGCCTCAGTGAGAGCCAAAGCTTTTCTCAAACAAACTTCTCTGGTTCTACTCAAATGCTTAAACAAGCCCTTCTGCGACATTGCAGAAATAGTCACCATAAACCTTGAAGAGATTGTCCTGCAATAGTTTTGAGGACCAGATTTTAATGTGGCTCCTGAATCAGGTTTAAATTTTTCCAATTAAAAAAACAATAAACCATGAGCAATCCAGCAGGAAAAACAAGTAGGGTTTGAGAGGGTAGGTGGCAGGCTGATGATGCTGCAGTTGGGGAGTCAAGGGAGCTCTCCTTTGTGGTAACACGTAAATGGCACATTGGTTCCCTCTTGCAGCTACTATGTGGAATCTTTTGCTTCACCACTTAGAGCAAAATTTAAAGAATTTAGCAGCAGAATATCCAAATGTTGGGAGGTAGAGGAAGGGAAGGGGTGGGGGTGGGCGAAGGGCACAGAAATAGCTACTTCAATCTATGACAATCACATTTACAGTTTTTCTTAGGATCTTGCCTGCTGCCTAATATAACAGGAAGGTCACTTTGACAGAGTCACTTTGAGAAGAAAGAAAGATGATACTGTGAATAATTAAGGATGTTAAATCAACCACAGTTATACAGTTCCCTTTGACTATACTCATTTATTCATATATTACTTGGCCTAATGCTCATTAGTCATTCCACAAATTTTAAGTGTGCTAGACAATGGGAACATGTTGGTGTAGAAGGTGGGCATCCTCTTTGACCTCTTAGAATTGTACTCTTCTCAAGCAGAAGGGACTAGCAGATGGTAAATAAAAAGGTTATTCAGCTGGATAATGATTTACTGCTATAGTCTGTGTTCTAAACATAAATCAGTTTTTCTGCAGTGCTTTCAGCAAATCAAAAACGGCATCCGGTTCTTCTCTTGGTAAATGGTAAAGGGATTTAAGATGATTGCCTTAGGTGTCTGCTGTTACTCAAGAGTCGCTTTTATGAATGTAGCTAGAATATCAGCTCTGTGAGGGCAAGGGCTTTGTTTTGTTGACCCAGTATGCCCAGTTCCTTGAAAAGTGTTTGTCACATGGCAGGCATTTAATAAATACTCATTGAATGACAGTCCAGAGCTTGATAAAGTCAGGAATTGATTTAAGTTTCTTGATATAGAAGCAAGTGGAATGAGGAGAAGATAATGGTGTTCTATTTAGATCCTAACATTTGTTGAAGCTCAGTGGGCTCAGATCTTTATAAAAATATCTTTTTTCGAAAATGGCTTTTAGAAAAATGGCATCCTTATGACACACTTAGCATGTTAAAATGAATCAAGAAATTATAGTCATAATGGAGAACTCATAGGAATTTCTGTTTTGAAAGTAGGTCAAGCAAGTTACTCAAGTTCGTCCTGGCCGCAGAATAGTATATTGTATTCCATTAATTTGACAGTGGACCCTTTATTTTTATAGTGCTCTTAAAAAAAAAAAATTCTAAAAGGGAGACAACTATTGGCAGCTCTATGGAGTTACAGTAGAGCTAGTTCCCGAGCATCCCTGGATAAAATTCCTCACATACTTTCTTCTCTAGATGCAGAGTAGACTGTCAAGGGAAATGACTGTGATCAGTGGAATATGTTTATCATAGATTATCATAGATTTTGGCTTAGTCTCTTCACAGAGGTTGTCAGTTGTCCTGTGGACAACACTGTTACAGCAGTTCTCCGAACAGTTTTTAAAAATTGAGTTGTCTCAGTCTCTGAGGGAGAGCAGAGAGGGTAATTTGGCTCTTGACCAGCACTTTTTCCAAATGGGTAATTCTTAGAATGGGATTGTCAGTGATTCTGGCCAACTTCAGTTGATACTAGATTCTTCATTAGGGTTGACAGGATCTGTCTGGGAACGGGGAAGGAAGTCTACGGGGAGATAATCTAAGTAAAAAAGGAATCCAGTATTCTCTATCTGGGACATGGATTGTTTCCAAAACCTATCCCTTTTATGCCTTATATTAATAAGCATTAATGAGATGAACCATTTAGAAAGGTAAAAATTGATGTCAGCAAAAAATTTCTAAAAACTTACTTACAAAACTGATAAAACAGTTGTTGATGAATGAGTGACTGTGACCAATATAATAAATATGATCAGCTTCTGAAATGGTGACAAAGAATGAAATAATTAACTCGAGCAGGTAGGGGCATATGAATTCCATTAGAAATTGTCTCTGTGATTCAGGTCAGGTTCCTTGGGCTAAGGTGGCTGCTTAACAGGTCTCCATAGTCTGGATTTGCCTGCCAGGGATCAGCATAGATATTAGCAACTACAATAAATTTAGGGCTAATGAGCAAACAAAGCAGTTTCACTTGCTTTTCCTTAGAGCTCCAAGCATGAAGAAACAGTGTTTAGGTCAGCAGTATCATTATGCCCTTATAAAAATTAGCTGTTTGTACAAATTGAATCTGACGTTTTATATGTTTCATAGAAGACCATAAATACTTTCAACTTTTTATAAATAATAAGACTGTGAATGGGGTGAATACTCAATGGCATTACTAATGGGTCTTCAACTTAGGAACCATGACTGACAAGCTTGCCTTACAAAGCAATTATATCATTTTTGTCTAATTTAAACTTTGGTTCTATTTGTTTAATGCATTAAATCTGCCAGTTGAAAATTATTGCTGTTTTGATTATTTCCTCCTAACTATGAAAGTAAGAGCCAAGTTCACAATTTAAAGTCGACATTACCTGGAACCGGTGGAGTGGGATTATATTTCTTCCTTGGGAATATTTTCCACGTGGTATTGATAAAATGAATTCATATGTAATTCATGGATCAGGGATTAGAAGAATTTATGAAGCCCTCTATTCAATGCCACATGAAGAGATAGAAGATGGACAAGGCTTAACTTGTAAGTATGCAAATAATTTGACTATATATTTACTTTCAGGTTTTACCTACAGTGAGTTGTGAGAGGGAGATAAGAGCTTTAACAACAACTCCTTACATTTTTTTATATCCCAGAAAGATTTTCATTGCATTTCTGATAATTAGAATAAGTAGCTCTATTCACAAATAGTGAGATTTTTACCAAATTTATTTTAAAATATTTTCTGGTTTATATTTTAAGAGCTAATTGGAATTGAAAATGCCAAGGAACAATTGTAAATTAAGCTTTCTAAAATGTAGAATTAAATCTACCAAGTAACCTTTCTTGTGTATTTCTCAGCCCTGCATAACTCCAACCCAAAATCCAAACATGGTTCTTTTTGCAAATATTCCCTATGTATTATATTTTATAAATATTTGAGATTTTTGTTTTGATACCTGTTCATTTCAGATGCTACACATTTTGAGGGGAAGATAATGTAAGCATTCATCATTTTTTTCACAGTGCCTAAAATTAAAAAAACTACACATAACATTGGTAATCAACTACACTCAAACTACACATAACATTGTTAATCAACTATACTCCAATATAAAATAAAAAAGTTAAAAAAATAAAAAACTACACATACATGTAAAATTATAAATATCTAAGTATGTGTAACATGTATACATATATAGTTTTTTGTATTGTTTATGTATAACACAGGTGAATTATTTTCAACATTTTTGTTTGACCTACTTTTTACACTTTAACAACTCTGTCATTTTGCATCAACTCCTACATAATTGGAAATGAATCTACATAGCAGTCAACTTGAATCAGCTTCCTTCAGGCTGTACTAGGCACTGTACAGGACTGTATGATTTCTGTTTGCTTTTATGAATGATAGTAGTGACATTGCCACTGGTAGTAAAAGCTTGCCTACTTTGATAATACATAGGTAAAGCTCATTTTAAAGGAGTGTTGTATGACTGAAAGTACTTAATTAGTATACAGTATTTCTGTGTGAGTTGAGTGAGCGTGTTTCGTAGTAATCGGGGACTCACAGAAACGACCAATAAGACATGAGAGGATACCTTTATTATTGCATGGTGAACCTTGGATTCATACCATCTTCACATGTCTTAAAATGTGAATTCAACAAACTGCTCATATAAACTTTTTTCAGTGAGATTTGAATTAAGAAAAATATATATGTATATATAATCATTAATTAGCATAAAAATAATGGTTTCTCACTCCTCAATGAATATTGTGGCAAGTTCTGTACTTGTATACATAAGAAAAATTATACATGTACGTAAAAGAAGATGTAATATGTTATTATAAATATCATTTTAAAATAAAATAATAGATATATTAATGAGCAATGTTTAAAGTAATTAAAGCATGGATATGTTTTTCTTTTAAATTTTATTTAATGAATAAATAAAACCATGGCTGTGTATTGAATACTTAAAATTTGAATTTTTTTCTATGTGACCTGAAGCCATCGCCTTGAGTATTTCAAACCTTTCAACTTGAAGTGGATTATGGGAAACAACTGGGAGAAGCCAGACTCAGAGCTGTGGAAGGAGCTTTGCTGTGATCCTTTACCTTCTGACAACACAGGTTATAGCTCGTAACGAAAAGCACTTAACAAATAGAACTCCATGTACCACCACCTTTTGGCCTCAGTTAGACAGCTGAAGTAAAATCATTGTCTGCTACCACTGTAAATGTTCCAACAACACGCTAGAAATAAATTATCTAATTGAACATGACTCTTCTGCTGTATCTTTTACTAATAATGTTTTTTTTTTAAATAAACGATAAGAGAAAATAATTGTTAGGGTGCTTCTTTCCCATCAACTCATCCTTTCTGGCTAGTTTTCTTTTCCCTGAAATACATCTTTGGAAAATCAAGAAAGAACATGAGATGTTTCTGTTAAAATTCCAGTGATACATTGCATAGTGCTGAGACCTGAAGTAGAAAAATGAACAGCTGTAAATTTTGCCCTAAGGACATTTCAGTGCTTTGAAAACATGGAGGTGAATATTATAGCTTCTACTCAATGTTACACTTTAATACATTATTTAATTTCTAAATATGACAATTTTCTTGTAGGGGTGGCATTGCATGTCATCTGTCAGAATAAGTGTTAACTTAACCTAAAATACCCTGAGCAATATTGGTTGAATGAACTAGAGTAAGTCCATTAATCATTACATTATTAAATTATTGGGCACTTGGATTCAGGAATGGTTTGTATGTTAAAGGTATATCTAGTCTTCTTTGTCCAGCTACCAACACTTTCACTGACTCTCTGAGGAGCCAATTTATTTATATAGCAATAGTTATATTTATTTGTATACATGTTTATATATAATATATATTTATTTATATATATATTAATATATTTATTTATTTATATACCAATAGTTGATTTTGAGACCTTCAGCTTAAAGATAGACTGTTTCTTTTCCATATCAGCCTTTGAATTTGGGTGGCATGGAAAAGAAGAGGAGGAAAATAGCATAAATGCTGGCCAAGGATTCTTGTGTTGCCCTGGAGTGAAGTGGAATCTGATCCTGAGAAATTTGCCTGTCCTCTTGTTCGCCTCTCTGAAAACAGTTTAGATTACTTATAAGTTAAATCCTTGTTTAGTTAAAACTTGTTCTAAATAACACTCTGTAGTTCTAATCTTGTGGCAACATCACATTCAGTTCTGGGGATTGCAAAAGTGAATATCCTTAACAAAACAAACGATGACAATAGCAAATAAACAAAAACTCAAGAGACTTTAATGAATAGCAACTTCACTTGGAAACTTATATGAAGTACTCAAGTCCTGAAAGAATGAATGAAAAAACAAATTCCATTATTTCTGAGCTCTTATTATGGTAAGCCAGTTCTGTTATAAATCTCAAATTTCCCAACACTTCATATTTCAGTTTGAAAACATACTATAGTTTAAATATATAGTGCAGTGAAATTCAAGTGTGAAACCTCCCCCTCCAGACCACCAGCCTTCCTAGCTGGAGTGAAAATAGCATATTCTCAGTTCCTGATTCATCAAAGTCCGGTTTTCAGGTGTTTTGATGATTAAATCTGGTGAGAGGCCATCAATTTTATACAAAGGTTTCTCTGTAGGGCTGCCTTGTCATACACTTCTGTAAATGGGAGTTTGGGAACTTTAAATGAAAGAGTGTGAAGTTTTCTTTGTGAGGGTTATTAACTGAGGGACTCTGGATTAATTTAGCAGCCAGGTCTGTTCTTTCAGCCATAAGCCATGCTGTCAGAGAAACTTAATTACACTTTATAAGTGGGATGCAAATGAGTTGTGACACTACATCATTTCACATGAAAGGTTCATTACTTACATTAACTTGCACAATGCTTGCTCCTAAACCTAGACTCATTACAATATTCCTGGGATTTTTTTTTTTTAAACATAGCTAAATACAAGTAGGGTTTTAACTTTTAATAGCCTGTTTCTTTCTTAATATTTAATGCTACAAATGTTCACTTTATTAAATGATTATGAATTGAGCTACTAGATACATGAATGTATTAAGGCTGGCAGGAAAAAAATGTTCTACCACTTGTCTGCTCAACTGCACATTCTCAGGACCAGATTATTCTTTAAGGTAACTTTATATCAGTAACTTCTTTAGCATTGATATCCATGGCTTGAAACAGGAAATTTAACAAGCTTTAAAATCAGAAGTCTGAGGAATTTTATCCTTAGAGCTTAACAGATTTTTTTCTGAGGATCAGTTGGGTGATTTGGGGTGAGGAAATATATAAATGTAAACGTAAAAACAAGTTTCATAATGATAATTGAAAGCTTAAGTGATAGGGATAAATCAGTCATGACTTATGTGACAAGGTGTTAGGACAAGTACAAACAATACATTTGATCCTATTCTGAAGAAATAGTCAAATGGTCCTGAATTCTAAGGGGAGAGAGAGTTCATTTTGGATTCATCCCTCTATTCTCTGATGTGGTAATAGAGTTTTAGGGAAAATTAGTTGTTTCTTCTTAACATAATCAGTCACATAATCAATGAAGAGTGCTTGACAGTTGTTCTCAAGGATAGGTAGTAGTAGGAAAAACAACAATAGCAAACTTTTGTCACCTGTTATGCTCTTGGCAAAGTCCTAAGCACTTTACTTGTATTAGCTCATGTAATACACACAAAAACCGTATGAGGCAGGTACTGTGTCCCCATTTTAGAAATGACAAAACTGAGAAAGTTAAGCAAGTTGCCCAGAGTCACACAAGTATGAGAGCCAGGATTCAAACCTACTCAGTCTATTTTTAAACCCCATGCTTTTTAACCACTATGGCATACTACCCAAGTTGTACAAGGGATTTTTATATTTATTAAATATAATAGAAAAAAATGTAAATAAAGGAATGATGAGATCCAAGGAAATCATAGTGGAGAACAGATCTTTATTCTGTTAATTGAGGAACATGATTTGTTTTAAAAATTGAAGTACAGTTGATTTACAGTGTTGTGGAGGAACATGATATTTTAGTGCTATCACACTGTCTGTTTATTCAAGTAAATTCCTAGGGGTTAGAGTCAAAGATTCATTATAATTTAATATACCAACCACTAGATGCTGTTTCATTTTAAGGCACGCGTCTGTCTTTTTCCCAATGAGTAGTTCATGGTATTTATTACAAATAGACTTTGATATCAAACTGGAACAGCTTTGGAAAAGCGAAATATATTCTTCATTTGTAAAATTATAGAATAAGTTAAAATCGTGTAATGCATTGAGCTGTTTCACTATAATTTAATATACTGAAATTGTAGTTTATTAACTAGTACTTTGGTGTTTGAAAGAATTATACAATTTTTAAATCCAGATTTACCTCCTCATATCATAACATGACCATTCCATCTTTTAAGTGTTAGGAAATCTGCTCCTAAATTGAGGATAATATGTATGCAATGAAATTTATATTCCCTGTTGTGCTAGTTATCAGTTTATTGCCTCTCAGCTTCAAATCCATCCTGCATTGCCTGCTCTGCAATGAAGAAGCTGGATCCTATAATCACTTCTTACTTTCAACAGGCACAGTGTTAAGCTAAGACAATAGAGGGCAGTGGAGAGACATTGTAGGAGGAAAGAGTTTCTCTTCCTGTTTCTAGTATTTTCTCTTTGTCTTTTATTTGCTTCTTCTGCATGGCTTCCAGCAATGCATGAAAGGAAGAAGCATCCAGGTGCACCCCACCCTAGCTGTACTCCTAAATCATTCAATTTCTTGGGGAGCATGCATTCCTGGCCCTCATCAGGTGACCATCTCATTGCCAATTCGAACACTACGCGCCCTGACCGAAATGTTCATGAAAATGCATCTGAAGTTGGAGAAGAATATTAGCGTTTTAGAGGTAGAAGAAACCTGAGGAGTCATCTAGTCTAAACCTCCCTTTTTGTGGGAATCCAGAGAGGTTTATTCCATGTGTTGTCACACCTTTTATGTAGCATGTAGCACTTTTAAATCTTCCCTTTCAGGGTTTATATTTAAGTAATGATACTATTTATAATTACTTAAAACATTCAATTTGAATTGCAAAGGAGCTTTTAGTTATCTTGAATTTTAATGGGTATTTATTGACTTTCTACAAATTCTCCAAGTGTTTCATGGACTATAAGAATAAAAAAGAGACACTTATTTTCTAAGCTAAAACAAAATATAAAACTGCAATGAAGCAGTAAACCAAGATAGAATATGATAAAACCAGAAGAATTATGCAGAAAGAGACTGGAGATCATATTTGGGGAATAAAGAGTGCTTTCATGAAGATGACAGACATATTAAGAGACCTTGAAGAATGGGTAGGGTTTGAGAGTTAGACTTGAGGAGTGGGAAATAAGAGTATATGGATGGTTTAAAGCATAAACAAAGGTTCAGAGGCAGAAAAATATTTCACATGAGGATGTAAAATGCCCTCCAGCTTGTTTTACTGTGGGCATAGGCTAGTTATGGGAGAATAGTTGGCAAAATTACTGATTTTTGAATTCTTGTCGATCATGACACATGGTATTTCAATAAAAATCAAGAAAATGTAAGATGAAATGAGTTGAATAAATGAGTTAATTATATTCATATAAATTCAAATACATTAATAAATTACATGAATTAAATAATAGACCTTTGAAAGAAACCAAATTCTTCATCTTTGGCCTCTGAAAAGAACTTTAAAAAGAGCTAAACCATTTTGGATATGACATTAATATAAAGATTTCTCACTGAATCATATATGAAAAATTTGGTTTCATTTTTAGTAATCCTAAAATTATCTTCTTCATCGTTGAATTGAATGTTAAACACTATATCCAGTAAAAACGGCTTGGTTTTTTTGGTTGGTAGGGATTAGATAACCTAAACAGCTTTCAGTTATCAAAAACCTCAAAATACTACACAGAACATAACTGTTCATTTAAATGCCCACAGATGAATTTGAAAAATCCCAACGGAGATAAATGATGAGGAAACAAAGCCCCAGCTGATGTGGCAGCTGCCTTGGGAGGTGGGAATGGGGGCGAGGGTTGGTTCCATCTCTCAGTTATCAAGAATTGGAATTTAATGGCCCTGTAGGAACAGAAAACGGCACTGTGTATACACGAATCAGGGAGTTGAGAATGAAATAGAGAGAAGGTAGTTCCGGTTCCGACATGCGGATCTCCGTTCCTGGTGTTAAGTTGTCACGGTTGGTGGGCAGTAACTGAGCCAAGATGCTGCGGGAGTGTGCTGGCTCTTTGTTAGACTGCCCAGAGGACCATAAGTACTGCTTCACGCAGGCAGTTTGAAAATAAAGTTCCAGAGAAACAAAAGCTCTTTCAGAAGGGTAATGGAATCCCAGTGCATCTAAAGTGTGGGATAGCTGATACCCTCCTGTATAGAGCCATCATGATTCTTACATTTGGTGGAACAGCGTATTCCATATATCAGCTGGCTGTGGCTTCATTTCCCAAGAAGTTGGATTGATTTCACTTTATCCTCCCAGCAATCAGTTGGTTCAACTCCATTCAGCTCTCTGTGGGCCAGTATCTGATAACTGACTGAGTTCTTCTTTGAGGATCAATATTTATTGACATGTACTAACTGCCACCAGTAAAGCAGTCTTTACCATGAAAAAAATAAAAAGAAAATGAAATGGAAAGTAAAATGAAAAACTATGGAATAGTTGCAACACTAGTGAGTAAGTCAAGGGTGAACTGGAAAAATATCTACTCGCTGGCACAGAGAATCAGCTAAGCAACTCACCTGTTTCAGTCTGAGCTGGGAGTTGGGGTAGAAGAATTCTCTTCTGAGAGTTTATGAATGTGGGCCCACCTTCACATTCGTTATGAGAATGCATAAACAAGTTTTGTCACATTCATTAAAATAGAACAATTAAAATTATGAGTTATAGCCAAATAATCAGTGTAGATAATCTCGAAAGTATAATATATGTATAGTGTAAGTACAGTGTGCTACTATTTTATAAAGAATAGACACATGCAAGATGACACATTGTATACAAATACAGAGGTTATAGGTAAAATTATAAGAACATGGTTGGAAATAATGGCTTTCAGATAATGGCTATTTTGAGAGAGAAAAGGAGATGAATGGAATTTTTTCTTAAATTGAGTGTGTTAAAAAATGCTTAAAGCAGAGAATTTAGGTGATACAAACAAACTTTATTAACAGTTGATGAAGCAGACCGTCTATATTCAGAAAACTGCAAAATGGGGTGGAAGGCAGGAAGCTGTTATGGGATAAAGAATAAAGGACAAGGAAGAGAAAAATAGAAAATATCTAATTGGCTGGAGCCACATAGTCGACCTTGTTTGGCGTGAGAAGGGAAAAGGTAATAACTATAGAGCCCAGAGTTGGCTTCGTGTTTGGGGATTGGCTGACTGGGTATACTGCATTTCTGGTCACGTGGAACATCTACAGAGACAAGAAAGTTCACCTAAGTTTCAATTTGCTCACTTGGTACCCAAGGCAGGAGCAGCTCCATCTTGGGCCTAGAAAGTTATTATAATAGGTGGTAGATGTTTATTATATCCTTACTTTTTAATATAGCTGAAATATTTCATAATATTAATTAAAACAACTAATGACAGCATCTTTTTAAATTTTTTTAATTTTTTAAATACTTTTTAAAAATTGAAGTACTGTTGATTTACAATGTTGTGCTAATTTCTGCTGTACAGCAAAGTGACTCAGTTATACACATATATACATTCTGTTTTTATATTCTTTGCCATTATGGTTTATCCCAGGAGATTGGATATAGTTCCCTGTGCTATAGAGTAGGACTCTGTTTTTTATCCATTCTAAATGTAATGGTTTGCATATATTAACCCCAAACTCCCAGCATCTTAATTAATATAATTTTAATACCAAATAAAAAATTATCACACTGGCCTCACACAACAAATTTTCCTAATATCCTTTATGGATGTGATTTTTAAAACTATGTAAATCACAAGATTAATAGTAAATGTAAATAGAAGAAATTATAAAAGTATAGATAAAATGTTTGAATATTCAAAACAGATAATATCTTAGATTAATATCCCACGGAAATGATGATGTTTTGAAAATAAAACCACTTTTG
This sequence comes from Delphinapterus leucas, assembly GCF_059928025.1. Classification (NCBI taxonomy): domain Eukaryota; kingdom Metazoa; phylum Chordata; class Mammalia; order Artiodactyla; family Monodontidae; genus Delphinapterus; species Delphinapterus leucas. Next base: position 13,056,944 of record NC_143133.1, on the reverse strand, counting down.
GAGTTAGAAGGCTTTTTAGAGTTAATGTCTCTTCTTTTTTTCACTTTATTTTTTGCCAGATGATAAAGCCCTAGATGCACAAAGATTAAGTAATTTACTGAAATCACTCATTAAAGTAGTCAGAATCCAATTCTTTTGTTCCCTAATCTAAGTAGGCCTCAATACTTTAGACTTCCTTCTTGCTAGATTATATGTTTTAAAATAAAAAGAAACCTGAAACTATACTGATCGTTATCTTTAATAACAATTCTTCCTTTATATTTTCCCACCATTTCATGCATACACAGTTCTAAGTTTTAGTATGTAACAAAATCACAAAGGGCAAGCAATAACGGAAGATGCACTAGAGTGGCAGTCTTTATCTTTCAGAACTTTCATTTTGTACATCTACAGAACATAGGTAACAGTGGCTCATTAACCAGGAAATCTGGGCAATTTGTCAAAGTGGTATCAGTGTTGCAAAGCACCCTTTGACTCAGCATTCTAGTACTCCCCACCAGCTCCCTACCTGAAAACCAAATAATAATCTGCCACTCTAAGCAGTGACCTGGAGTACGGGTCTTTCTCTCCATTGGAGAAGAACATTAGGAGGAAAGGCTCTTAAATGTTTTGCTCTTATTTCAGAACCTCAGGAAAACTGCTTGTCTGTTGGTTTTCTGAACAACTACCGTAAGACTGACAATCTCACCTCCCTTAAGGGCAAGGAAAAAGCACACCAGAATTTCAGGCTTGAAAAATGGCACATACATAATCATCAAAGTCCCACTATCAGCCTTTAATTTGCTCCCTGAATCCTTAAATGTTTCGGAATCCTATTTTAACGTAATTTTATCTTTTAGCAAGAGTATCTGGCTCCTCATACAATGATTTTTCCTAAAAGATTTTAGCAAGCAGATTTTTGGGAAAATGTTAGGAATTTTCTAAGCCTTTGGTTACTTTTAGACAAGCCAACTAAAAAAATCTGCCTAACTAAAAGCTGTTTGGGCATGCAATGAGGCAAACCTCCATGTGGTATAACACTAACAAAATGAATATCTTCAGAACTGAGAATGTTGTTGATGGTGGGTTTTTTATTGTTTTTTTTTTTTATGATCGCTCAAATGTTTATAGCCCTGTATATGCACTAAGATGAAAAATCAGTGCAACTGGAAAAAAAAAAACAGTGGTTTAAAACAGTTTGGAAGAAAAGAAAGTATCCCAATAAATCACTTGTCATTCTGGATAATAGAATACTGCATCATCTTCTATCAGCTAGGATAAAGGTTAAAACACTGTGCTTGCTCTCTAAGCTGTGTGATCTCACTGACATGTTCAATAGTGGGTTCCATCATTATTACCTTTTTGGTAATGGAAACACTTTTCTTTCCTGTAATTGTTTATAATTCCTGAAAACACTTAAGGAATGTCATCTGCTTTAATAAGTAATAAATTCTCTGCTGCAAGTGTTGAGAGATAGCAATAACAGGAAGAGAGAAGAAAACTTCTTTTCCCAGCAAGCATAAAATGCTGACAGAATGCTTCACAAATTATTTAAAGCATTTTGCATTAAAAAAAAAGGAGTTTCAAAAAGAAAGGTTGTCTTCCTGAAAAATGATAGGTTTAAAATGCAAGGGTATAGCATTGAAAACTTAATTGGAAAACCTTGAGCTATTCCATCTAGACCATGATCCACAGCAATCTATCACTCAGTCCCACCATTAGTCCTTCTGAAGTTCATCTCCTGACTGATCACCTGTTAATCTCTTTTGCATCACTCCCATCCTCTCTGAAAATTTTTGAGGTCTTATTTAAGTAAAAATTTTGCATGCACATCATTTATGAAGTTGAAATATGCTGCCAGGTTTACTACAAAAATATCAGTCTCCAGCTATGCCTCCCGCTAATTCCTCCACCCCAGAGGAAACTCATGCCTTAGCTGATTATTTAACCCCTTTTATAATATAGTATATTTGGTTAGATATTTGGTGAACACATGATTATAACCAAGTAAAGGCTGTTCAAAGAGCCAAGTTAATTAATAAACTATGTTTATTTTCCTATACAATTTATGGGCTTCCTGGAAAAAAGTTATTTATTGTTTTTGTTTTTCTCTGTACCTTTCATTAATTAAACTTCAAATTACCTGCAGTTGTCTAAATCTCCTCTCTATATGGTCAGTTGTACCAGGCATTCTATCAAATTAATCTTTTTGGAGTTCTCTCTCCCAGAGCTTGCTCCAATCTGGGCTGTTCTCCCTCCATCTGGGGTACAGCTGACATTCTGGGATTTATTTATCACCATGCTGGGAATCCCTTCATTTTCTCTCCTTGGTTTGATCTGTTTTTTTCTGTCCCAGGCCTTCCTCATTGTTGGTTTGCTCTCTCATTTTGTAGAACACATCCACGAATAGCTTTCACAGAAAGCATATTTGTGACTTTACACGTCTAAAGATGTTTTTATTCTACCCTGAAATATAAATTAAACCTTTCAAATTTTATCAGGGTAAAGTTATATATAGCAAGTTGCATAAATCTTAAATGTATATTTGATGACTATATATATATATACACACACACACTCACACATACACACCTGTATACACCATCTAAATGAAGATATAGAACATTTTTATCAATCCAAAGGTTTCTTAGTCCCCGATCTAGTCAATACTCACTCTTTAGGAGTTACCATTATTTTGACTACTATGACTTGAATTAATTTTTCCCTTTTGATTGCTGTAGGTTTACAGTAAGCCTTGATATCTGGAATTATAAGTCCTCCAGCTTAATTCTTCTTCAAGGTTGTCATGGCTATTCAGGGTCCTCTGCACCTTCATAGAAATTTTAAAATCAGCTTGCCAATATTCACCAAAAGAAAACAAAACAAACCTTTATTGGATTGAGAAAGTTCTTTTGTATTGCTAGTTTGCTGAGAGTCTTTATAATGAATAGATGTTGAATTTTATCAATTGCTTTCTCTTAGTCTATTAATATATTTATATTATTTTTCCTTTAGTCTATGGATGTGGTCATTTATACTGATTGTGATTACATTCAAATGTTCAACTAACCTTGCATTGTGGGAATAAACTCTACTTGGTGTTGATATCTTATCCTGTTAATATATTACTGGATTTAATTTGCTAATATTTCATTTAGGGTTATTTAATTTATGAGAAATATTGGTCTGTAACTTTTCATTTCTTGTAGTATCTTTGTCAGGTATGGATATCAGGGTTATACTAACTTGACACTTGACTAGTAGTTTAGTTGGTTATGGAATACTAGGTTGGAAATAATTTCTTTCCATTGTCTTCTAATGTTTAATGTACTCTTGAGTAGAATTACATAATTACGGTTTACACTGTAGTCTATAGGATCTTCATATGTCTCTGATATTTTAAAATTTACTACACCGTGCTGGGAAGTAAGGTGTAGTTTTAACCTCCAAACTAAGATCTTCTGGTTGTGGGAAGTTGTCATGAATTATTTTATTAACAGTGTAGTAGGCTGAATAATGCTCTCTCCGGTCCCCCTCACCCCCCCCACCCTCACCTCCCTGCCCCGCCCCCCGCACCGAGATGTCCATGTCCTAATCTTTGGAACGTGTAAATCTTATGGCAAAAAGAATTTTGCAGATGTGGTCCAGTTAATTATCTTGAGATAGGAAAATTATCCTGGATTATCTGGGTAAGCCTGATGTAATCATAATGGTCCATATAAGAGGTATGCAGAAGGAGTCAGAGTTAGAAGGCCATGTGATGACAAAAATGAGGTTAGAGTAATATGCTTTGAGGATGGAGGAAAGGAACTACATGGCAAGGAATATGAGTGGTTTCTACAAGCAGGAAGAGGCAAGGAAAGGAATTCTTCCCTGGAGACTTCAGAAGGAACCAGCCTTACCAACAACTTAATATTAACACAGTGAGACTGATTTTAGTCTTCTGGTCTCCAGTACAGTACTGAAAGCAAATACACTTATGTAGTTTTAAGCCACCAGGTTTGTGGTAGTTTGTTGTAGCAGCCGTAGGAAACTAATACAAATGGTCGTCTCCTCTCTTTTCTCTGTACTCCGTTTGTGGAACTCCTATCTTACTATAACTTTTTGACCTCACTGGCAAATTTCTTATCTTTATTTCATCTTTTTATCTTTTGACCCAAATTTCTAGAATATTCTCTAAATTTCTCTTCAGACTTATCTTTTGAACTTTTCATTTCCACTGTCAAAGTTCTAATTTTCTTGGAATCTACCCCTCTTTTTGTTCTCGGAATGTTCTTTTTGTTTTTTTTTTTAATGGTATCCTGTTCTTTTTCATGGTTGCAGTATTTTATTTATTTTCTTTTTTAAATTAATTAATTAATTAATTTGGCTGTGTTGGGTCTTAATTGCAGCATGTGGGATCTTTGTTCCGCCACGCAGGATCTTTCGTTGTGGCCTATAGGCGCTTTGTTGTGCAGCGTGGGCTTCTCTAGTTATGGCGTATGAGCTCTAGAGTGTGCAGGCTCAGTAGTTGTGGCACTTGGGCTTAGCTGCCCCATAGCATGTGGGATCTTAGTTCCCTGATCAGGGATCAAACCCATGTCCCCTGCTTTGGAAAGTGGATTCTTAACCACTGGACCACCAGGGAAGTCCCTGTTTTCTACCTAAGAATATTAATTTCCTTTGAAGTTTTATTTTTCCTGCAAAATCAGTCTCCTCCAACTTTTATTTACCTATTTCAATTTTTATATTTCATAGTAGAAACTCTTTTGTTTTTGGTAATATTTGTTGTCTGCTTATACTTAAGACTTGACAACTAAAAGATTAGATGGAAGCACTGAACACGTGGCAAAAGATTTCCTACAACTTTTTTAAGTATATAGTGCTCCCAGTTCTTAGTGATCATTTTAGAATGAATTTTTACACTAAGCTTTATTTCCAGTAGGAGGTTCTCAATCAGTAGTTGGATCTTCTACATTTCCCTGAAACTAAATGTTTTCAAAATTGACCTCTACACCCTTATTTACCTTCCCTACACACAAGCTTGCTGCTCTTTTTTTGTGTTTCTTCTTTTATTGGAATCACTAACTATCTAAGATTTAAAACTAGGCATTATCCTTAACTCTTTTCTCTTATCTCCTACATCCATTAGTTACCAAGTCATATCAAATTTACTTTCTAAATATCTTTCACTGTACTTCACTCATCCTCCACATATTGTCAGTCCTCCTGTCTCTTTCAGACTTTCAACATTTATTATTATATAGACTATCACAGTAACCTAACTTGATACCTTCCTCTGCTCTCTATAAGCCTCGGATCTATTGATATAAATTAAGCATTCAACAAACATTTCCTTAGTACCTAAATCTTTGCCAGGTATGGTTTGACCTGAAGGTACCACTGAGAAAAATACGTGGTTACTCTGTGTTAGTGGAAAAATTAGTTGACTGGGAAATAATGCCTTAATGGAAAATTATAAAACAGCGTGCTATTGTTATGACAGGAGAAATATAGGGGACTAGAGAGCCGTATAGGAGGGCAGTCTAACTTACACTTGGGGGCAATTGGAAAGACTTCCTAGAAGGTCATGTGTATAGAGACCACAAAATTAGGGAATATGTTCCGTAAATCAGACACAGCCCCTGCCAGGTTCTGAAGTGGTGGGCACATTTGGTGGACTGTAAGGAGTTCAATATGGCTTAAGTGGAGGGTGAGAAGAAATTGGGTTGAAGCTGGAGAAGTAATCACGGGCCAGATCACTCAGAACCTTCTAAACCAATTTTAGGAGATTGGGAATTTCTTCTAAGAAAATCAGGAGACAAGCAGGAAACTTTGGGATTTACTTTGCATTTTAGACGAATTTATGTTTCTCTGGGGAATGGATTGAAATTGATCAAGACTGAAGAAGGAGACCAGTTGTAATAATCCAGTCAGGAGATGGTAATGGCCTGAAATAGGGTTAGGGAAATGGAGAGTGGGAAAAATAGTTAGCCTTGCAGGACCTTAGGAAGTAGGTTTGGGAGGATAAAAGAGTGGGAGGAGGACTTCCCTGGCGGTGCAGTGGTTAAGAATCCACCTGCCAATGCAGGGGACACAGGTTCAAGCCCTGGTCCCGGAAGATCCCACATACCGTGGAGCAACTAAGCCCGTGTGCCACAACTACTGAGCCCGAGTGCCACAACTACTGAAGCTCACGCACCTAGAGCCCGTGCTCCGCAGCAAGAGAAGCCACCAAAATGAGAAGCCCGTGCACCGCAACGAAGAGTAGCCCCCGCTCTCTGCAAGTAGAGAAAGCCTGCGCGCAGCAACGAAGACCCAACGCAGCCCCAAATAAATTAATTAATTAATTTATTAAAAATAAAAAGAGTGGGAGGAATTAAGAAACATAGAAATGGCAGGTTTGAAGGAATGGTTCATCAATGAGTTAAATTTTGATCATGTTGAGTTTGAAGTGTCTACGGGACATCTAGGTGAAATTACGCAGAAATCCGATCATGTATTCTCAGGCATAAACACACTCCATAGTTCCCTACAGTGTTCAACATAAGACCAAATCCCTTTGCATGGTACACAGAGTCCCTTACATTCTCACCCCGGCACGTCTGTCTGGCTTCATCCCTTGATAACAACTCTTAACTTCTTCAGCTACTTATTCACACCCTTTCGTGTCTCCTTGTCTTTAAACATACTGTTGCACATTTGACCCACACCACATAAGTACTTTTGTGAAGCTGAGCTTCGTCATTTTCTGCAACACAAATTCCTCACACCAAGTATTTGAGTACTGTATCCTTAACTGAAGATTGCGGCGGCTACGGGATAGATTGTATTGCACAGTACACAGGCTTCTGCCCTCTCATTGCTCATTCCCTCTTCTATCACCTACTAGATCTGTGCTGTCAGGTGCTCTAGCCACTGACGACCTGAGGTAGCGCTAGAGCATTTGAAAGGAAGCTAGTTTTAGATCAGATGTGCTGTAAGTGTAAACTACAAGTCAGATTTTGACGACTTTGAAAAAAGAACATAAAATATATTGGTAATAATTTTTTAATTATTAAAGTGACAATGTTTTGGATTTATTGAGTTAAATAAAATATACTATCAAAATTAATTTCTCCTTTTTCTTGTTTTATTTTTTTAAATGTGACCGTCAGAACCTTTAAAATTATATGTGTGGCTCACATTATATTTCTACTGGACTGTGCTGTCCTAGACCTCTCTCCGAGATTGTCAAAATCTTCTTCCTCTATTATGCAAAGCAATTGAACTCGCGAGGTTCTGTTTAAACTTGCCTACACAATCCCATCAAGGACTTTTATTTCATTGGCACTCCTTAGGAAGAAGTTGTTATTATTTATAGCAAAAACAAAAAACTCAAAACCCCAGACATTCAAATGTCTACTTTGGTACTCACTACATTGTAGTGTGATTATTTAAATTATTTCTTTTCCCCCAACTAGGTTGTAAACAAAGAGCATGTCTTATTCATCTTTCCCTCCCAATGCTGTTGGGAACACATAGTAGGTACTAAGAAATGTTTGTTAAATGACAGGATTGGGTTCTTTATTATCTGAAAAGAAAATATTAGCTGAATTTAATAAGTACATTCATGGAAATCGGTTTGTGTAAATTAAGAATAGTGATAAACACATCTTGATGCAATTATATCTCTCCATTTTCCCTCGACCTCCCAGATTGATCCAGCAGTGATCACTTTAAGCTGTTCATTGCATCTTTGTCACAAAGTCTGTTCTAATATCATTCTCCTCTAGACATGTAAGTAGAAGTAGAGAAGGAATTTAAATCAATAAAGCTAACAAATAAATAACAAGGTGGAGAAGTGGTACGTGTCACTTAAGAACATGTGAGGTGAAGGGCATATTGACAGTTTCTGGTAACTAAGTAGATTGAGTATTGATAGCAGAAGTCATTATGAAATGAACACTTACTTGAAATTGTGTTTTCGTAAGGTTGTCACAGCAAGTAGGTATTATATATATACCACTACAGCATTGTCCTTGAACCTGTTAGGCCAGGGTTTTAGAGCTTACTGTAATTACTGACTGCAACTATAATGCCTTTAATGCATATTTTAAAGTTTGAAATGCACTTGCTGACTTCACACAACAGTAGTCCCCTAATGACAGTAACTTTGCCTGTACTTCAGAAGAAAATTTCAAGAGACCAAGCATAAAGTGGTATGGTGAAAAATGATAATACAAATTGAGCCAGATTTCCCCAGTGGTTTAGGTACACCTTGACTTTAAATTTTAAACTTTTGGAAGTTGCATTCACTTTTTAAGGCCACGCATTCAGTAATCCCAAGAGGTATCTCATGATTTCTGTCTGTGGAAGACTCTAGGTTCTAAGAGAATACATATGAATAAGAAGAGTGAGACAAATATTTGTTTATATCTTTGACAATTAATGTATTAATGTTATCCTGAAACCCTCCGGTGTGTATATCTTTCTTCCAGAATAAGGGGTACATGCTTAGCAAGCAGTAGCCATGCAGCAGGTAAATGGATGATATGATGTGCCTGGGAATCACTGTAGTCCACGGCACAGAAAGCTGCAGGAGTACCAGACATGTGTTACCTGTAATGGCTACATTTTCTCTTCCTGAAACTTGGTCTCCAAGAGGAACAGACCCATCTTAAGTTATGGCACCCCCGCCCAAACCCCCATCAGTATTCGGGTAGTATTTTGCACACTTTAAAAAAATTGAGGTAACATTGGCTTATATTATATAAGTTTAATGTGTACAACATTATAAATCTATTTCCACATACCCTACAGCATGCTCAACTCCAAAAATCTAGTTTCCATCTGTCACCATACATGGACCCCCTTTACCCATTTTGTCTTCCCCCCACCACCCTTCCCCTTTGGAAACCACCAGTCTGTTACCCATAGGTAAGTGTTTGTTTTTGTTTTGTTTTGTTTGCTTGTTTATCTATTTTTTAATATTCTGCATATGAGTGAAATCATATGGTATTTGTTTTCCCTGTCTGATTTATTTCACTTAGCCTAATACCCTCAAGGTCCATCCATGTTGCTGAAAATGGCCAGGTTTCATCATTTTTTAATGTCTGAGTACTATTCCATTGCACATATATACCACATCTTCTTTATTCCTTCATTCATCAATGGGCATTTAGGTTATTTCCACATCTTGGCTACTGTAAATAATGCTGCAATGGACATAGGGGTGCATATATCTTTTCAAATTAGTGTTTTGGTATTCTTCAGATAAATACCTGGAAGTGGAATAGCTGGATCATATGATTAACTTATTCTTAATTTTTTGAGGAATCTCCACATTGTCTTCCATACCGGATGCACCAATTTACGTTCCTACCAACAGCGTTATGGGGGTTCCCTTATCGCCACATCCTCTCCAACACTTGTTATTTCTTTTCTTTTTGATAACAGCCATTCTAAAGGGAATGAGGTAATATCTCATTGTGGTTTTGATTTGCAGTTCTTTGATAATTAGTGATGTTGAGTATCTTTTCATGTGTCTGTTGAATGTCTTCTTTGGAAAAACATCTATTCAGATCCTCTGCCCACTTGTTAATTGTTTTGTTTTTGTTGTTGAGTCATATGTGTTCTTTATATGTTTCAGATATTAACCCCTTATCAGATGTATGATTTGCACATATCTTCTCCCATTTGGTAGGTTGTCTTTTCATTTTGTTGTTGGTTTCCTATGGTATGCAAAAGCTTTTTAGCTTTATGTAGTCTCATTTGTTTATTTTTGCTTTTGTTTCCTTTGCTGAGGAGACATATCCAAAAAGATGTTGTTAAGACTGACATCAAAGAGCATACTACCTATGTTTTCTTCCAGGACTTTTACAATTTCAGGTCTTACATTCAAGTCTTTAATCCATTTTGAGTTAATTTTTGTGTATGGTGTTAAGATAATTTTTGTGTATGGTGTTAAGATAGTGGTCTAGTTTCATTTACTTTTTTTTGCAGGTGGCTGTCCAGTTTTCCCAATACCATTTATTGAAAACACTTTCCTTTCTCCATTGTACATTCTTGCTCTTTGTCATAAATTAGTTGTCCATGTACGTGTGGGTTTATTACTGGGCTCTCAATTCTATTCCATTGATCTGTGTGTCTTTCTGCCAGTACCATGCTTTTTTGATTACTATAACTTTGTAGTGTAATTTGAAATCAAGGGCAGTGATACTTCCAGCTTTGTTCTTTTTTTTCAGGATTGCTTTAGCTGTTTGGGGTCTTTTGTGGTTTCATACAAATTTCAAGGCATTTTTAGTTAAAAATGTCATTGGGATTTTTATAGGGATTGCATTGAATCTGTAGATTTCTTTAAGTACTGTGGACATTTTAATAATGTTAATTCTTCCAATCCATGAGCATGAAATATCCTTCTATTTTTTGTGTCTTCTTTAATTTATTTCAACAATGTCTTATGGTTTTCAGTGTATAGGTCTTTCACCCCCTTGGTTAAATTTATTCCTAGGTATTTTATTCTTTTTGTTGTGATTGTAAATGGGGTAGTTTTCTTAATTTCTCTTTCTGTTAGTTTGTTGTTAGTGTACAGACATACAAAAGTTTTCTGTATATTGATTTGTACCCTGCAGCTTTACTGTATTTGTTTATTTATAATAGTTTTTTGGTGAAGTCTTTAGTGTTTTCTATACATAATATCATGACATCTGCAAACAGTGACAGTTTTACTCCTTCCTCTTCAATTTGGATGCCTTTTATTTCTTTCTATTGTCTAGTTGCTCTCTCTAGAACTTCCAATACTATGTTGAATAAAAGTAGCAAGAGTGGGCATTCTTGCCTTGTTCCTTATCTTAGAGAAAAGGCTCTCAGCTTTTCATTGCTGAGTATGATGCTAGCTGTGGGTTTATAACATATGGCCTTTATTATATTAAGGTACATTCCCTCTATACCCATTTTATTGAGAGTTTTTAAAATCATAGATCAATGTTGAATCTTGTCAAGTTTCTGCATCTATTGAGATGATCATGTGATTTTTCTATCCTTTATTTTGTTAATGTGGTGTATCACATTGATTGATATGTGGGTATTGAACCATTCTTACATCCCTGAGATAAATCCCACTTGATCATAGTGCATGATCCTTTTAATATGTTGTTGAATTTGGTTTGCTAATATTTTGTTGAGGATTTTGCGTCTAATTTGTTCACAGATATTCGTCTACAATTTTCTTTCCTTGTGTTGTCCTTGACTGGTTTTGGTATCAGGGTAATGTTGGCCTTGTAAAATGAGTAAGGAATCATTCCCTCCTCTTCAATTTTTTGAAGAGTTTGAAAAGGATAGGTATTAAATCTTTGAATGTTTGGTAAAATTCCCCTGTGAAGTCATCTAGTCGTTTTGTTTTTTGGGATGATTACTGTTTCAATGTTCTTACCAATGATCAGTCTATTCAAATTTTCTGTTTTTTCATGTTTTAGTCTTGGAAGGTTGTATGATTCTAAGAATTTATCTATTTCTTCTGGGTTGTCCAATTGTTGGCATATATCTGTTCATAGCACTCTCTTACAATCCTTTGTATTTCTGTGGTATCTGTTGTAACTTCTCTTTCATTACTGATTTTATTTATTTGAACCTTCTCTTTCTTTTTGTAAGTGAGTTTATCTAAAGGTTTGTCAATTTTGTTTATCTTTTCAAAGATTAGTTTTCATTCATCTTTTCTATTGTCTTTTCGGTCTCTATTTTATTTATTTCTGATTTTTGTTATTTCCTTCCTTCTACTGGCTTTGGGCTTTATTTGTTCTTTTTCTAGTTCCTTTAGGTGTAGTTTAGATTATTTGACATTCTTGGTTCCTGAGGTAGGTCTGTACTGCTGTAAACTTCCCCATTAGTACTGCTTTTACTGCATCACATAGATTTTGGTATGTCGTATATTCATTTACATTTGTCTTCAAATACTTTTTGATTTCTCCTTTGACTTCTTCATTGACTCAGTAGTTTTTCAGTAGCATGTTGTTTAGTCTCCACATATTTGTGATTTTTCAAGCTTTCTTCTTATAGTTGATTTCTAGTTTCATACCATTGTGGTCAGAAAAAAATGCTTGATATGATTTCAGTTTTCTTAAATTTACTGAAACTTGTTTTGTGTCCCAACTTATGGTCTACCCTTGAGAATGTTCCATGTACACTTGAGAAAAATGTGTATTATGCTGCATTTGGATGGAATGTTCTGCAGATATATATTAAGTCCATTCATTTAAAGTTGATATTTCCTTGTTGAATTTCTTTCTCAATGACCTATCCGTTGATGTATGTTGGCTGTTAAGAGTCCACTACTCTTATTGTGTTGCTGTCAGTTTCTCTCTTAGGTCTGTTAATAGTTGCCTTGTATATCTTGGTGCTCCTACATTCAGTGCATACATTTAATAAATGTTATGTCTTCTTGATGGATTGTCCCCTTTATCATTATGTAATGTCCATCTTTGTCTCTTGTTACCTTTTTTGACTTGAAGTTTATTTTGTCTGATATGAGTATGTCTACACCAACTTTCTTTTGGCTGCCATTTGCTTGGAATACTACCTTCCACCCCTTCACTTTGAGCCTATGTCTGTCTTTAGAGCTGAGATGAGCCTCCCGGAGACAGCTTATATTTGTATCTTGTTTTTTAATCCATCCAGCCACTTTGTGTCTTTTCATTGGTGAATTCAATCCTTTTACATTTAGGGTGATTACTGATATATGAGGACTTAGTTATGACATTTTATCTTTTGTTTTCTGGTTGATCTATATTTCTGTTGTTTCTTTTCACCTGTGTTTCTGTCTGCCATTTTGGTTTGATGATTTTTCTGACGTTTTTCTTAGCTTCCTCTTTTTTTTATGATTTGTTTCCCTTCTTTAGATTTTTGTTTTGTGGTTGCCATGAGATTTGTATAAAACATTTCATGGATAAAATAGTTCTTTTTCTGCTGATAGCATCTTATCTTCATTTGCCTACACAGGTTCCATCCTTTTCCTCTTCTCCTTTTATGTTTTGTTGTCACAAATTATCTCTTTTTATGTTGTGAGTTTGTTACCAAATTGAAGTAGCCATAGTTATTTTTCATGTCTTTTTCCCTTTAAACTTTATGCTATAATTGAGTTTAACAACCTCTTCTGATAGAGCTACAATTTTCTAATTCTGTCTGTCTGTTTATCACCTTACTCAAAGTTTTGTGTACGTTTGCCTTTTTGTTTCAGGTAGAGGAGCTTTTTTCAACATTTCTTATTAGGCAGGTCTGCTAGTGATGAACTCCCTCAGCTTTTGTTTGTCTGAGAAAGCCTTTATTTCCCCTTAATATTTGAAGGAAAACTTTGCTGGATAGTGTATTCTTGGCTGGCAGTTTTTTCTCTTTCCATTTTCTGAGAATGTCATTCCTCTCCCTCCTGGTCTGTAGAATTTCTGCTGAGAAACCTGCTGATAGCCTAATGGGGGGCTCCTTTGTAAGTTACTGTTTTTCCCTCCTGGCTGCCTTTAAAATTCTTTATCATTAACCTTTGACAGTTTCAATATTATGTATCTTGAAGAAGGTCATTTTGCATTGAGATAATTAGGTGTTCTATTAGCTTTGTGGACTTGTTCCTTCCCCAGATTTGGGATGTTCTCAGCTATTGTTTCTTATTTAAAAGCTCTCTGCTGCCTTCAGCCCCTTTTCTGTTCCTGGGACACCCATTATCCTTATGTTTCCTATTCTAATGGAGTCAGATTGCTCTCATGAGTTTCTTCATTTTTAAAAAAATCTTGTGTCTCTCTTTTCTTCTACCTGAATCACTTCCAGATTTATATCTTCAAGCTTGCAAATTCTCTTTTCCATATGGTCTGCTCTATTTCCAATGCTTTCTACTGGGTTCTTCATCTCACTTATTGAGTTCTTCAGTTCCAGAATTTCTGTTTAGTTTTTTTAGAGTTTCAGTCTCTTTGGCAAAGTATTCCTTCTGTTTATTAATTTTATTCCTGAGCTCATTGAACTGCTTTTTTTGAGTTTTCTTGTAGCTCACTGAGTTTCTTCATGACAGCTATTTTGAATTCTCTATCAGATCATGGTCTTCTGTGACTTTAAGTTTAGTTTCTGGAGAATTGTCATTTTCTTTTTGTGATCGATGTTGTTATGATTTTTCATGGTGCTTGATGAGTTGTTCTTCTCCTGGCACATTTGAATTGGTGAACACCTTTTTTAATTAAGGTTAAGCTTTTGTTTACTTTGATTCTAATAATTCAGCAGATGGGTAATTTTATTTTTCAGTAGGTGGCACTGTAGTACAAGTTTTGGTTTTCTCTTTCCTGAGCTGCCTCTGGCTATATTTGAGAATCTGCACTTTCCACCCTCTACGACCTCAGCCAGAGGTATTCCCAGTGCACTCCTCTTTGCTGCTTGTGCCTGCAGGTTGCTGGTGTCTTGCTGTGGCTGGTGTTGCCACGGTCACTGGTGCTGCTGCCGGGGGCACCAGGATGGTGGTGCCCCCACTGCTTCAGAGGTCACCTGGCTGTTGGCACCACCAGAGCAGAGGAGTGGTGGGGGGTAGGCAGGGTCTTGACTGCTTCCACTGCATCTGGGGTTGTTTGGTTTGCAGACACCACCACTGTGGGTATGGGGCTGGAGCCACAGGCACTACCATGGCTGAAGGGACTGCCCAGTTCCCTATGGCTGTGGGTACCGTTGCCACTGGGAGGTCAGATTCATGTGCACTACCTTTGATGCTGCTACTACTGGGTTCCTTGGGGCTGTGAGCTTAGCCACTTTGGAGATGGGACTAGGATTGTGAGCACTGCCTCTACTGTTCCCCTGGTTCTACCTCCTCTGTGTGTTCCAATCCATTCAATCTCAGGTATACAGATGTGTGGATGTCTCTGGCATTCTGGCATGTTGAGCAGAGAAACCTTTGTTGAGTTATGGATGTTTTACTAGTTGCAGATTGAAGGGGAGAGACAAATGGAGTATCTCATGCCACCGTGATGATGACATAACCAGAACTTTGCACATTTGAAGCATGCTAAATAAATGAATACATAAAAAATTTTTTTAACTAATGATTTACAGTATCTCTGTTTCCATAAGTGCTCTAACAGAAAATGCTTTGAGTTTCATCAAAACAAGTAAATTTACCAGAAACAAGTGAAGATGTGAATATAGTCTCTTTTTCACTGGTCCCAAAGCATCAAAAAGCCAATCAAGTAATGGTTCTTCCCAGTAGTTTAGAGGAGTCTTAGTATAAGCTGATATGCATAGAGAATTTATTGCAATGTTACATTTTAATGTAATATTAAACTAAAGTTGAGAAAGCAAAGTTTGACATAATAAAGTTTTCTCAAATGAAAATCAACAACCCTGTCACTCAGTTTTTAACAAGTATTCTCTGAAGAGATGAACTGTACCACAGCACAATGGCTTCTTTGTTAATTTAGAGAATTAGTAAGATCACTATCCTTACTTGTCATTCATTCCTGGAGATTAAAAATCTAAACAAGTTCAAACTAAAACCAGTCTATGTAAGGGAAAAACTGTTGATGACATGGGAAAAATATTCTAGTCATATACATACCTATCCATTTAATCTGCTGGTTCTCCACTTTCTGTTTTCTTCTTTATCTAAATAAATAGAACTAAGCAAATAACTTATTGCCTGGCAACTGGTAACCTTTCATACTTCTCTGCTAGTTTGGCCAGCACATTTCTGTGTTGCCTTTTGACTAGACAGTCTATAATAACAGTAATATGTTAATTAATATCCAAGTTTCAAATTGTGGTATAGTTTTTTTAAAATCCTATACTGCATGGAGAGAGAGAGAAGAAAAAAATAGTCAATAGGCAGTTTAAATGATAAGTGGACTTTGTATAACAATGGCCATGAGAAAAGTATCTCAAAAATATGGAAATTTGCCAGTGCAACAAAACTGACTATCATTTATCATACAAAGAGAAAGCAGAGTAGGAGGGAATAGTAATTTCATTCTAATCCTTCCATAACTCAAAAGCCATTTTCCATTAAGAAAAGTTTTTAGGTATTCGTAATATTCATTCTCCCTGAAATTAAAAAAAACTCTTCAATCCTTAAATTTAAAAATTTTCTGCTTTCTGGTTGATCACTTTTGGGGTTGTGATCCAGCAAAAGCCCAGAGTAAACCTTTCTTTTAAGGTATTTTTCTGCAGGCATACCACAGTGGAAAACAGAGCAAGTTGGTGGACTAAGCATAACCCCGTAGGAGCCAGAAGCTTTACTGGTTTTCTGGAGCAATTCACATAATCCTCTCCACTGCTTGAAACAATGCTTACCTATAGCACCTTACTCTCAATTACACTGAATGGCTATCATTCAAGATTATTTCTCCTTCATAGATCCTAACTGAATCTTCTATATTTAAATATTCAGTCATTTTGTACAATCCTCATGTTTTCGGTATTGCTGTAGCACAATGTTGCACACTGATTAATATTTGTAAAAGTCTCAAGACTTAGGATTAGAAATAGAAAATCAGATGAAGAAACTGTAACTTCTCAAGGTGGGTGATAAGGATAAGTAGAATTATGATTTCGGTCCCTGTGGGTAAAAAGTGGAGATCAGAAGATCCAGTCTCCATGAAGTTCAAAGCAACTGCACAGGAAGCATGTGAACTGAAAAGCAGTTAAGATGGTGGTGTGAGAAGAATCATGTTTTCAGAAACACAGAAATTTAAATGGCTAAAGCCATGCTGATGGACTTTGTGGAGAAGATGGAAATTGTGGGGAGTAACAGGTTTCGGCTAAGAATTAATGTAATGATCTTGAAAGATAAGCTGCGTATAACCGAAATGTCTCCAAGTCAAGCAAAAGACACCAGCAATTTCATTTTGATGGCAACTCAGATTATTCTCACATAGGATGGCTGCAGTTTTCTATTGGTTTTCCTGTTTGTTTTTTGGCCTCTGGCTTTTTTTTTCAGTTCTCTTTTATGGCTTTGAATAGAAAAGTCAAAAGACCTGATCCAACTTCAAAAAAAAAAAAAAAAAAAGAACAGTGATGAGCTCTGCAAAGAACTTTAATCCCTTATCCAAACGAAGTCCTACCAAACTCAGAGAACCTGACTTCCAAAATAGAATACATTCAAAGATAGGTCTCTAAAGAGAAACACAATCTTTGTGTCAGTTGTTTTATGATCATTGAACCTAGTGGAATTAAGGCAGGTACCAGGAGGTGAAGGAATCTAGATGATTGTCCGATATTGGTATGCTGAGATCACTAACATTTGAGACAAAGGAGACACTGATCTGCCACATAATCCTGGAGGGAAGATGAGAGAGCTAGGTCAGAGTTAGAAATGTATTCAGGACGTCAGTTACCTGGGCAGAAATAAACTCCTCAGACAGGATAGCCTCGTCTATTTCTAGTGGGCATTACTGCTACATAATACAGTATCCTCCTGTCCCTCTCCCCCAACCTGGTGCTCACTACCTCTTCATCCTGTTTTATTATTTCCTCCTAGCACTAATCTCCATTCAGTACCCTCTACATTTACTTGCTTACCTATGTACTGACTTTCTCTGCATACTAAGATGTAAGTTCAATGAGGGGCAAGGACTTTGTCTTATCATTGCTGTGTCTCCTGCACATGGTGGGTAAATGTTTATTGAATAAACAAATCAATTATATTTAGCTTAGTGAGATGTTTAGAATGTGGCTCAAATGTGTCTTTTGAAAAATAAGTATGAATATCTTAATAGCTATTCTGTATAAACAGCTATACGAATACATAGTTGGAGGTTAAGTGATGCCTAAACAAGTATGAAACTTTAAGGTTATTTTAGTAGAGAATATCAAAGTGAAATTGCAGATAGGCAGGGACATGGGATGTCACACATTTTAAACTATACTAGGCACAGAAAATAACAAATGCTATTTCTAAACAAATAACTACAATTATAATTTGTATGCAAGGTGTTTTACTTTTGTACAGAGCCCATGTATTATGGAGACTAAGACTAAGGAAGCACACCTGAGAAATGATATTCATTTATCTGTGTTGACTCTATTTTTAGCAAAAAGAATTGCTGTGATGACTTGGTTACCTCATTCAGCTTGCTTTGGGTACAGAAGTGAACATTTCGAAGTATATTGGTTTTCATTCTTCATTCTCTTTATCATAATGAATCAGGGCCAAGGTTATAACAAGAGTGCAAATTGGAACATGAATAGCGATTTTTAGAATAGAAGTTATTCTCTAGAAAGCTAGTTGTGAGTTCTGTCAAATTTAATAAAAGCAGTTCTGCTTGATCAAACTATTTTGAGGTGTAGTTCAGAAGATGATTATACTATATAATTAAACTTGCCAATTAAAATGTTGATAACATTAAAACACTATAGCTTTTCCATGAGATGGAAAAATAAAATATGAAGCAATATCTTTGGAAATTTTCCCAGTAACAAATTGTAAATAGGTGGGAGGCAAGGTACAGCCCTAGGGAAATATTTTATTCTATTTTATAGACAAGCGAATGAAGCACTGAAGTGTTAAACTGCAAATCATTACTGAAGTGATAAGAACAATTCAACTGCTTTGATTTTCTAAGCAACTTTAGAAATATTTCAAAAGATTAATTTAATCCCTCCATGATGTCTGATCTCCCACCCCCAACTACGTGGGTAGTTGGGGTGGGTTAGTTACCAAGAGACATGGAAACAGGGTGACACCAGAGAGAGCAATACATTTCTGAGAGGATTCCCAGGGTTATGCTAGACACATTATATCAACTGACATGAGAGGCAAATGTGTGGGAAAAAGTGAGAGACAAAGCAAGAGGTCAGGAGTTGGAGAAATACTGTATCGATTTAGGAATAAGTGGTGCAAAGGAAGGGTAAGGTGATGGAGTCTAGGAGGTTGAATACTAATAGGGCTAAAGTTCTTGCAGCTTTTTTAAAAAGATGCTGGTCTCATGGTGCATGGATAGGTGGTAAATTAAATATGGGTACAAATTCTGGATACTGGATTTTGAAATGCTGTGATTGGATGAGACTTTTTTGGGGTCTTGAGAGGGGGTGTGTAATTTTGCATATGTAGGGAATGTAAGTAATTGTGACCAGATGGTAGACTGTAGAACAAATTCTTTGCAGCTCCTCTCTTCCAGAAGTGGAGTGCATTTCATCACCCCTTGAACCTTGGTTGGTTGGTTTTGTGTCTTTTTTTGACTGGCATATGTGGCAGAAGTAGTGCTCTGTGAGTTTCAAAGCTTAGGACTCAAGAGGCCTTGCAGCTTTTATCTTCAACCATGGAATGCTGCCTGGAGTCTGCCATGTAAGAAAACCTGTGTAACTTATTAGAAGATGAGAGGCCATGTGAAGGAGGACCATGGCATCCCAGCTGACAGCCGATACCCACTACCAGACATCTGAATATGGCTATCTTGGATCTTTTATGCCTGCTGATCCTGCAGCTAAATACAGCTGAATGAATGAGCCCAGGCAAGACCAGCAGAAAATCTGCCTAGCCAGCCCATAGATTCCTAAGAAATAACAAATCATTGCTGTTTTAGTCATAGTTAACTTAAACAAATGGGTCACATTGAGTTTATTCTTTTATTTATTTGTTTACCCATCCTTCTGTTCATCCCACATTTCTACAATGTCTACAATGTACAAGATGCTGCAAACACAAAGGATCCAGGAGGAGGACCTTCAAGATTGCGGAGGAATAAGACATGGAGATCACCTTCCTCCCCACAAATACATCAAAAATACATCTACACGTGGAACAACTCATACAGAACACCTACTGAACGTAGGCAGAAGACCTCAGACTTCCCCAAAGGCAAGAAACTCCCCACATACCTGGGTAGAGCAAAAGAAAAAAGAAAAAACAGAGACAAAAGAATAGGGATGGGGGCTTCCCTGGTGGCGCAGTGGTTGAGAGTCCGCCTGCCAATGCAGGGGACGCGGGTTCGTGCCCCGGTCCGGGAGGATCCCACGTGCCGCGGAACGGCTGGGCCCATGAGCCATGGCCGCGGGGCCTGCGCGTCTGGAACCTGTGCTCCGCAACGGGAGAGGCCACAACAGAGGCCTGCGTACCACAAAAAAAAAAAAAAAAAAAGAATAGGGATGGGACCTGCACCTCTGGGAGGGAGCTGTGAAGGAGGAAAAGTTTCCACACACTAGGAAGCCCCTTCACTGGCAGAGACGGGGTGGGCGGGCAGGAAGCTTTGGAGCCACGGAGGAGAGCGCAGCAACAGGGGTGCAGAGGGCAAAGCGGAGAGATTCCCGCACAGAGGATCGGTGCTGACCAGCACTCACCAGCCTGAGAGGCTTGTCTGCTCACCCACCAGGGTGGGCGGGAGTCTGGGAGCTGAGGCTCGGGCTTTGAGGTCAGATACCAGGGAGAGGATTGGGGTTGGCTGTGTGAACACAGCCTGAAGGGGGCTAGTGCACCACATCTAGCCGGGAGGGAGTCTGGGAAAAAGTCTGGAGCTGCCGAAGAGGCAAGAGACCATTGCTTCAGGGTGCACGAGGAGAGGGGATTCAGAGCACTGCCTAAACAAGCTCCAGAGATGGGCATGAACTGCGGCTATCAGCGTGGACACCAGAGACGGGCATGAAACACTAAGGCTGCTGCTGCAGCCACCAGGAAGCCTGTGTGCAAGCACAAGTCACTCTTCATACCCCCCTGGGAGCCTGTGCAGCCCGCCACTGCCAGGGTCCCATGATCCAGGGACAACTTCCCTGGGAGAACGCACAGCATGCCTCAGGCTGGTGCAACGTCACGGCGGCCTCTGCCGCTGCAGGCTTGCGCCGCACTCCATACCTCTCCCTTCCCCCAGCCTGAGTGAGCCAGAGCCCCCGAATCAGCTGCTCCTTTAACCCTGTCCTGTCTGGGTGGGGAACAGATGGCTTCAGGCAACCTACACGCAGTGGCAGGGCCAAATCCAAAGCTGAACCCCAGGAGCTGTGCGAACAAAGAAGAGAAAGGGAAATCTCTCAGCAGCCTCAGGAGCAGCGGATTAAATCTCCACAATCAACTTGATATACCCTGCATCTGTGGAATACCTGAATAAATAACAAATCATCCCAAAATTGAGGCTGTGGACTTTGGGAGCAACTGTAGACTTGGGGTTTGCTTTCTGCATATAATTTGTTTCTGGTTTTATGTTTATCTTAGTTTAGTATTTAGAGTTTATTATCATTGGTAGATTTGTTTATTTATTTGGGTGCCCTCTTCCTTTTTTTTATATGTATATATTTTTTCCTTTTTCTCTTTTTGTGAGTGTGTATGTGTATGCTTCTTTGTGTGATTTTGTCTGTATAGCTTTGCTTTTACCATTTGTCCTAGGGTTCTGTCTTTTTTTTCTTTAGTATACTTTTTAGCGTTTGTTATCATTGGTAGATTTGTTTATTGGTTTGGTTGCTCTCTCCTTTCTTTGTTTCTTTTTTTCCTTCTTTTTATTACTTTTTTGTTTCCTTATTTTTAATAATTTAAAAATTTTTTATTTTAATAACTTAATTTAATTTTTATTTATTTATTTATTTTTTCTCGCTTTTCTTCTGAGCCGTGTGGTTGACAGGGTCTTGGTGCTCCAGTCAGGTGTCAGGCCTGAGCCTCTTAAGTGGGAGAGCCGAGTTCAGGACATTGGGCCACCAGAGACCTCTCAGCCCCATGTAATATCAAACAGTGAAAGCTCTCCCAGAGATCTCCCTCTCAGTGCTAAGACCCAGCTCCACTCAATGACCAGCAAGCTACAGTGCTGGACACCCCATACCAAACAACTAGCAAGACAGGAAGAGAACCACACCCATTATCAGAGAGACTACCTAAAATCATAATAAATTCACATACACCCCAAAACATACCACCAGACACGGTCCTGCCCACCAGAAAGTCAAGATCCAGCCTCATCCACCAGAACACAGGCACCAGTCTCCTCCACCAGGAAGCCTACACAACCCACTGAATCAACCTTACGCACTAGGGGCAGACGCCAAAAACAATGGGAACTACAAACCTGCAGCCTGAAAAAAGGAGACCCCAAATGCAGTAAGTTAAGCAAAATGAGAAGACAGAGAAATACACAGCAGTTGAAGGAGCAAGGTTAAAACCAACCAGACCAAACAATGAAGAGGAAATAGGCAGTCTACCTGAAAAAGAATTCAGAGTAATGATAGTAAAGATGATGCAAAATCTTTGAAATAGAATGGAGAAAATACAAGAAACGTTTAACAAGGACCTAGAAGAACTAAAGAGCAAACAGACAATGAGGAACAACACAATAAGTGAAATTAAAAATTCTCTAGAAGGAATCAATAGCACAATAACTGAGGCAGAAGAACGGACAAGTGACCTGGAAGATAAATAGTTGAAATAACTACAACAAAGCAGAATAAAGAAAAAAGAATGAAAAGAAGTGAGGACAGCCTCAGAGACCTCTGGGACAACATTAAAAACATCAACATTTCAGGGCTTCCATGGTGGCACAGTGGTTGAGAGTCCACCTGCCAATGCAGGGGACATGGGTTCATTCCCTGGTTCAGGAAGATCCCACATGCCACGGAGCAGCTGGGCTCATAAGCCATGGCCGCTGAGCCTGCGCGTCCGGAGCCTGTGCTCTGCAATGGGAGAGGCCAAAACAGTGAGAGGCCCACATACCACAAAATAAATAAATAAATAAATAAAAAATCTACATTCGAATTTTAAGGGTCCCAGAAGATGAAGAGAAAAAGAAAGGGACTGAGAAAATATTTGAAGAGATTACATTTGAAAACTTCCCTAACATGGGAAAGGAAATAGTCAGTCAAGTCCAG
Organism: Delphinapterus leucas; assembly: GCF_059928025.1. Taxonomy (NCBI): domain Eukaryota; kingdom Metazoa; phylum Chordata; class Mammalia; order Artiodactyla; family Monodontidae; genus Delphinapterus; species Delphinapterus leucas. The sequence continues at coordinate 13,034,219 of NC_143133.1, read as the reverse complement.
GAAGTGCAGAGAGTCCCATAAAGGATAAATTCAGGAGAAACACACCAAGACACATATTAATCAAACTATCAAAAACTAAATACAAAGAAAATACATTAAAGCAGCTAGGGAAAAGCAACAAGTAATACACAAGGGAATCCCCATAAGATTAACAACAGATTTCTCAGCAGAAACTCTGCAAGCCAGAATGGAGTGACAGGACATATTTAGTGATGAAAGCGAAAAACCTACAACCAAGATTACTCTACCCAGCAAGGATCTCATTCAGATTCAATGGAGAAATTAAAATGTTTACAGACAAGCAAAAGCTAAGAGAATTCAGCACCACCAAACCAGCTTTACAACAAATGCTAAAGGAACTTCTCTAGGCAGGAAACACAAGAGAAGGAAAAGACCTACAATAACAAACCCAAAACAATTAAGAAAATGGTAATAGAAACCTACATAGTGATAATTACCTTTAATGGAAATGGATTAAATGCTCCAACCAAAAGATACAGACTCGCTGAATGGATACAAAAACAAGACCCATATATATGCTGTCTACAAGAGACCCACTTCAGACCTAGGGACACATACAGACTGAAAGTGAGGGGATGGAAAATGATATTCCATGCAAATGGAAATCAAAAGGAAGCTGGAGTAGCAATTCTCATATCAGACAAAATAGACTTTAAAATTAGGACTATTATAAGAGACAAAGAAGGACACTACATAATGATCAAGGGATCAATCCAAGAAGAAGATATAACAATTGTAAATATTTATGCACCCAACATATATGCACCTCAATATATAAGGCAAATGCTAATAGCCATAAAAGGGGAAATTGACAGTAACACAATAATAGTGGGGAACTTTAATACCCCACTCCCACCGATGGACAGATCATCCAAAATGAAAATAAATAAGGAAACATAGGCTTTAAATGATACATTAAACAAGATGGACTTAATTGATGTTTAAAGGACATTCCATCCAAAAACAACAGAATGCACTTTCTTCTCAAGTGCTCATGAAACATTCTCCAGGATAGATCATATCTTGGGTGACACATTAAGCCTTGGTAAATTTAAGAAAATTGAAATTGTATCAAGATCTTTTCAGACCACAATGCTATGAGACTAGATATCAATTACAGGAAAAAAATCTGTAAAATTTACAAACACATGGAGGCTAAACAATACACTACTAAATAACCAAGAGATCACTGAAGAAATCAAAGACGAAATAAAAAAATACATAGAAACAAATGACAATGAAAACTTGACGACCCTAAACCTGTGGGACACAGCAAAAGCAGTTCTAAGAGGGAAGTTTATAGCAATACAATCCTACCTCAAGAAACAAGAAACATCTCAAATAAACAACCTAACCTTACACATAAAAAATTTAGAGAAAGAACAACAAAACCCCCAAAGTTAGCAGAAGGAAAGAAATCATAAAATTCATATCAGAAATAAATGAAGAAGAAGTGAAGGAAATGCTAGCAAAGATCAATAAAACTAAAAGCGGGCTCTTTGAGAAGATAAACAAAGTTGACAATACATTAGCCAGACTCATCAAGAAAAAAAGGGAGAAGACTCAAATCAATAGAAATAGAAATGAAAAAGAAGTATCAACTGTCACTGCAGAAATACAAAGGATCATGAGAGATTACTATAAGCAACTATATGCCAATAAAATGGACAACCTGGAAGAAATGGACAAATTCTTAGAAAAGCACAACCTTCTGAGACTGAACCAGGAAGAAAGAGAAAATATACACAGACCAAACACAAGCACTGAAATTGAGACTGTGATTAAAAATCTTCCAACAAACAAAAGCCCAGGACCAGATGGCTTCACAGGCGAATTCTATCAAACATTTAGAGAAGAGCTAACACCTATCCTTCTCAAACTCTTCCAAAATATAGCAGAGGGAGGAACACTCCCAAACTCATTCTATGAGGCCACCATCACCCTGATACCAAAACCAGAAAAAGATGTCCCCAAAAAAGAAAACTACAGGCCAGTATCACTGATGAACACAGATGCAAAACTCCTCAACAGAATACCAGCAAACAGAATCCAATAGCACATTAAAAGGATCATACACCGTGATCAAGTGGGGTTTATCCCAGGAATGCAAGGATTCTTCAATATATGGAAATAAGTCAATGTGATAAACCATATTAACAAATTGAAGGATAAAACCCATATGATCATCTCAATAGATGCAGGAAAAGCTTTCAACAAAATTCAACACCATTTATGCTAAAAACACTCTAGAAAGTAGGCATAGAGGGAACTTACCTCCACATAATAAAGGCCATATATGAGAAACCCACAGCCGACATCGTTCTTAATGGTGAAAAACTGAGCCATTTCCACTAAGATCAGGAACAAGACAAGGTTGCCCACTTTCACCACTGTTATTCAACATAGTTTTGGAAGTTTTAGCCACAGCAATCAGAGAAGAAAAAGAAATAAAGGAATCCAGTTTGGAAAAGAGGAATTGCAACTGTCACTGTTTGCAGATGACATGATACTATACATAGAGATTTCTAAAGATGTTACCAGAAAGCTACTAGATCTAATTAATGAACTTGGTAAAGTAGCAGGATACAAAATTAATGCACAGAAATCTCTGGCATTCCTATACGCTAATGATGAAAAATCTGGAAGAGAAATTAAGGAAACACTCCCATTTACCATTGCAACAAAAAGAATAAAATACCTAGGAATAAATCTCCCTAAGGAGACAAAAGACCTGTATGCAGAAAAGTATAAGACACTGATGAAAGAAATGAAAGATGATACAAACCGATGGCGAGATATACCATGTTCTTGAATTGGAAGAATCAACATTGTGAAAATGACTATACTACCCAAAGCAATCTACAGATGCAATGCAATCCCTATCAAACTACCAATGGCATTTTTCACAGAACTACAACAAAAATTTTCACAGTTTGTATGCAAACACAAAAGACCCCGAATAGCCAAAGCAATCTTGAGAAAGAAAAACGGAGCTGGAGGACTCAGGCTCCCTGACTTCAGACTGTGCTACAAAGCTACAGTCATCAAGACAGTATGGTACTGGCACAAAAACAGAAATATATATCAATGGAACAGGCTAGAAAGCCCAGAGAGAAATCCACACACATATGGTCATTTTATCTTTGATAAAGGAGGCAAGAGTATACAGTGGAGAAAAAACAGCCTCTTCAATAAGTGGTGTTGGGAAAACTGGACAGCTACATGTAAAAGAATGAAATTAGAACACTTCCTAATCCCATACACAAAAATAAACTCAAAATGGATTAAAGACCTAAATGTAAGGCCAGAAACTATAAAACTCTTAGAGGTAAATATAGACAGAACACTCTATGACATAAATCACACCAAAATCCTTTTTGACCCACCTCCTAGAGAAATGGAAATAAAAACAAAAATAAACAAATGGGACCTAATGAAACCTAAAAGCTTTTGCACAACCAAGGAAACCATAAACAAAAGCAAAAGACAACCCTCAGAATGAGAGAAAATATTTGTTAACAAAGCAACTGACAAAGGATAATCTCCAAAATTTACAAGCAGCTCATGCAGCTCAATATCTAAAAAACAAACAACCCAATCCAGAAATGGACAGAAGACCTAAACAGACATTTCTCCAAAGAAGATACCCAGATTGCCAACAAACACATGAAAGGATGCTCAACATCACTAATCATTAGAGAAATGCAAATCAAAACTACAATGAGGCATCACCTCACACCAGTCAGAATGGCCATCATCAAAAAATCTACAAACAATAAATGCTGGAGAGGGTGTGGAGAAAAGGGAACCTTCTTGTACCGTTGGTGGGAATGTAAACTGATACAGCCACTATGGTTCCTTAAAAAACTAAAAATAGAACTACCATACAGCCCAGCAATCCCATTACTGGGCATATACCCTGAGAAAACCATACTTCAAAAAGAGTCATGTACCACAATGTTCATTGCAGCTTTATTTACAATATCCAGTACATGGAAGCAACCTAAGTGTCCATTGACAGATGAATAACTTAAGATGTGGCACATATATAAAATGGAATGTTAGCCGTTAAAACAAATGAAATTGATTTATTTGTAGTGAGGTGGATGGACCTAGAGACTGTCACACAGAATGAAGTGTCAGAAAGAGAAAAACAAATACCGTATGCTAACACATATGTATGGATCTAAAAAAAAAAAAAAAAAAACAGGTTCAGAAGAACCTAGGGGTAGGACAGTAATAAAGACACAGATGTAGAGAATGGACTTGAAGACACGGGGAGGGGGAAGGGTAAGTTGGGACTAAGTGAGAGAGTGGCATGGACATATATACACTACCAAACGTAAAATAGATAGCTGGTGGGAAGCAGCCGCATAGCTCAGGGAGATCGGCTCTGTGCTTTGTGGCCACGTAGAGGGGTGGGATAGGGAGGGTGGGAGGGAGACACAAGAGGGAGGAGATATGGGGATATATGTACACATATAGCTGATTCACTTTGTCATACAGCAGAAACTAACACACCATTGTAAAGCAATTATACTCCAATAAAGATGTTTAAAAATAAATTAATTAATTAAAAATAAGAGCCACAAATATCAAAAAAAAAAAAAAAAGATCCAGATAGACATGTTACCTCTTTTCATCTCTGTTTATGTTGCACTTTTCAAGGCAATTAGAACTCTACAGGTAGTTAATGAGGACTACATCAGAAAATTTGTTTTAAAGAACTAAGTCTTAATGGTGAGAGGATTGAAAAGTTACTAGTCCCAAGTTACAGTTATCTGCTCCCCAGCGACTTAAGTTCCTCTTTGGAGAACACTGATTCCAAAACTCAAAAAAAAAAAACCCAAATCCACCCAAATCCAAAAAAAACAAAACCCAAAACTCTGTAATAGATGTTTTAGTCGTAGGAAGTAAATATCGATCAATTGTATGGAAAAAGACTATGAAATAACTTGAATGCAGATATTCTAAACTAAAAAGATAAGTGTTCTGTTAAAATTGATATAAATTAGGTGTATATTTATTAGTAAATTTCTGAAGATCCTTTGGGTTTTGAGGGGTAGAGGGATAAAGATAGAATTGTTTCTTTCTTTACATATAGTAGTCCCCTCTTATCTGCAAGGTATACGTTTCAAGATCCTCAGTTGATGCCTGAAGCCATGGATGGTACAGAACCCTATGTATGCTATTTTTTTTTCTTATACTTATATACCTATGTTAAAATTTAATTTTTAACTTAGGTGCAGTAAGAAATTAACAACAACTAATAATAAAATAGAACAATTGTAACAGTATATTTTAATAAAAGTTATGTGAATGTGGTCTCTCTCTCTCTCAAAATCTTGTAGTGTATAAATTTAAAGCCTTCTCCATCTTAACTAAGCACGTATCATACACTGTGGCTGTAACTTTTGCAATTTGAGGGGCAACAGCCAAACTAGCACGTATTTCTTTTCCCTTCCTCACAGTTTCACAGATAGACTGTAGATCTTAGCAAACTCAGCATGTGATTTTTTTTTCTTTTCTTATTGAGAACTTTCATCTTTTCACTTACAATTAAGCACTTTATGGCTTCTCTTTGGCATATCTGAATTGCCACATTACTACTCTTGCGCTCTTGGGCCATTATTAAGGAAAATAAGTGTTACTTGAACACAGACACTGCTATATTATGCCCAACAATTGATAACCAAGATGGCTACTAAGTGACTAATGAGCAAGATATGCTGGACAAAGAGATGATTCACACCCTGGGTGGAATGGCATGAGATTTCATCACGCTAGTCAGAATGGAGTGCAGTTTAAAACTTATGAATTGTTTATTTTTTGAATTTTCCATTTAATATTTTTGGACCGCAGTTGACCTTGGGTAACTGAAACCGTGGAAAGCAAAACTGCAGCTAAAGAGGGACTAATGTATAGATTTAAAAAACTCCACTGCTTGGTCCTGGAAAGACATGTGCATGCTCTTCTTTAAGCAAGTACCGATAGGAGAATAAGTAGAATTTCTGAAGGCTGCGAAGAGAACACACAGGCCTGGTCTCCCTGGGTCTGGAGGGAGTCCTGTTAAAACAAGTTGTATTGGCTGGGCTCCTTGTGACCAACTGGAAACAGATCTCTGGGGTCTCACAGAAGTTATTGGGCACAGGTGAACATTCAGACTTGGAGGAATACACTGTGTATTTAGGGAATTGCTCAACTGACAATCATGGACTAAATCCTTTTCCTATGTAGAGTTACTGGTATTTCCCCTAGAGAAAGTGGGCTTTTACTTTTGAAAAAGTCTGGTTCTGGGAAAGCAAACAGAAATTTAGAAGGCAGGCATGAAGGTATGAAGCTGAAGTAGAGGAGAATTCTCTTCCTGTTGAGTGGATCTGAGCAGAGTAGATATACTTGAAGACTCTCCCCCTGTGGGACTGGGCTGGTTGCTATGGAAGTACGCCATAGCAATACAGAGGAAGCAGTCATTTTTACCTTTCTGCTGTCACCTAAATTTTAATAAATCTTTTTAAAAGCTGCAGCTTTGTTTTAGTTGAACCATGAGAATTAAGTGTGATGTCTGCGCTTATGATCTTTGCCATTTCCTGTCTCTAAGAACTTGGGTAAACCATTTTTCTTCCATGAGCCTCAGTTTACTTGCTTTCAAAATAAGGATAATTCATGACTCGGTGTTTTCTGGATCAAATGGAATAATTTGTTCCCAAAATACTCTGAAACTCTAAAGAACCATGAAAATATAAGGAATTATAATGATCTTTACATTAGATGCAGTTCTTATAAACCTTCCTGATTCTGACCCAGCCTTTTTTGAAATCACATCTTATGCAATAGAGGTTGCACTTATATTGAAAATAAATTCCATGAGTCAGAACTTAGACTCAGATGTTCCATAACAAAACTAGTCTTAGTACAACTTTAAAGTTTAAATAGCTCAGAAAACAGGGGAGAGAATTGTAAAGTGGTGGCAGAGCTCTTGTTCTTCTCTACAATAAAAGTTCCTTGAGGAAAAAGGAGAGAATTCTTACATAGAGTAATGCAGGCAAGGAAGTACTTTCTGACTAAGGTTTTCTCTATAAGAATCTATTATTAAGAGCAGAAAAACCCAAAGAAATCAAATTTTTCTTAAAAAGAATGGCCAGACTCTCAGATTAATTGAGTAGCGCTCAATTAATGCATGTACTGGCACTCTCAGAAGGACCCTGGGAAGTCTGAGTTCTGTCAGATTTTTGAACCTAATTTATTGGGGGAACCAATCAAGTAAATATGTCTTTTCCCCTTGTCTTAGTCTTTTGGGGCTGCTATAACAAAGAAACACAGACTGGGTAGTTTATAAACAATAGAAATTTATTTCTCACAGTTTAGAGGCTGGAAGTCCAGATTAGGGTGATGGCATGGTTGGATTCTGGTGAAGGCCCTCTTCTGGGTTGTAAACTGCTGATTTCTTGCTGTGTCCTCACTGGGTGAAAGGGCGAGCTAGCTCTTTGGGACCTCTTTCACAAAGGCACTAATCCCAATCATGAGGGCTCTGCCCTCCAGACCTGATTATCTCTAAAGGCCCCCACCTCTTAGCACCATCATTTTGGGGGTTAAGACTCCAACATATGAATTTTCAGGGGACATAAACATTCAGACCATAGCATCCCTACTGTAGAACTTTCACAAGAATATTTGTGTTTGCATAGTTAGAGGGAAATTGAAAAAAGTCTTCTAAAAAGCATAAATCCACCTTTACAAGTAGTTAAAGGTAGTATATCTATTCAGTTATTCTTTCCTGTGTCAAAGAACAGTCTTAATTTCCACTTCTAGTGTTTATAAAAAAAAAGAGTAATAGGAATTATATCATTTAAAAAAATAATACACCAGAACACTTGAAAAAGAGAACAATTGAAAGAAAAAATTTAAAGAATAGACAGATAAAATATCAAAGAAGAATAGAAAAGTGTATCAGGAACCTAGGATAATAATTGTAATTGAATATTATGTTTATTTCTGAGCCCCCTAGGATTTCCCCTGTCCCCAGAAAAGTGAAGAAATGGAGGAATTAATATAAACAGTAGGTAAACAGAGAGCCTCGATAATCCAGAGGAATAGCTGAGTAATGCACTCCTTAGAAAGCCTCTCATGTATAGTGGGTCTCTCAAGTCAAAATTTGGCAATTATTACCTTCAATTTATTTGTGACTTCTCTTAGGAGAACTTGATGAATTGAACTTCTGGGCTTCTGATTAATGTAATAGCTACCCAAAGTGCAGGAAGCAGATTTACAGTCAGGTGTGAGACTTTAGATTTACATTTTTTCTTGAGGTATATCTTCTTATTTTCTCATAGGATGGGTTCCATAGAGTAACTGAGGTAGAATATATGTTAAAAAGTCCTGAATCTCGTCAAAGACTTATGCAATATTTGGGTTTGTGTCATATAGTATAGAATAAATAACAATATTTTTCATTTCTGTACGTGTGTTACTAATTTTTTTTCTAACCGCAAAGGTACTACAATAAAATTAAGTCAATCTAATGGCTGAGTAAAACTGTAATTGAGTGATTTCATTGTTGCAAAATATATCCCAAACAGCTAAATGATTTTGCTCATTGGTTGGGATTATTTTGAGTTTTTTAAAGGAATTATACAATTTTAGTTTTAAGCTTAAGCACCAATAAATATTTGTTGAATAACTAAATAAAGTAAGGGTAAAATGTCAGGATCAGCTACTACTTTTAAAATATGCTTAAGTTTTAAAATTAATATGCTTATTGTAAACATTCAAACAATACAGAGGTATATGAAGAAACAGTTCTTAGTTTCCCCTTCTACGTATAATCCTGTCTTCCTGAAAAAACCAATATTAACATTTGGTGGGTATCATGGTATTCTTCCATATTTTTTTAATATGTGTATGTATGTACACATCGATATATATGCATATATATATGAATACACACTTATAGAGTTTTTTTATTTATATCATAATAAGATCATATTATACATATTGCCCCACAACTTTCATTTTTTTCACTTAATTACACATCAGATATTCAGGTCAATACAAAAACTCTCTGTAATTACCACAGAATCCTTTTAACTCCTCTTTAATAACTGCAGAATCATCTTAATGTGGATTACCTTAATATACTTAACCATTACTTTATTGATAGCCGTTCAGGTTGTTTCCAGTCACTTTGGTGTTACTAACAATGCTGCAGTAAACACTTTCCTGCATACAGCCTTTTGTGTTTGTGATTTTGTTTCCATATGATGAATTTCTAGAAGTAGAATTACTGAGTCAAAGGCTATGCACATTTAATATTTTAATAGAAACTGTCAGATACTTTCCAAAAAGAAGCAATTCAGACTCCCATCATCAGTGCATGAGATTGCCTAGGCTCCACGTCCTCATTAGCACTCTTAAATGTTTGCAACAATAAGGAGTGAAAAAATGATAAAATGGTATCTGGTTATTTTACTTTGCATTTTTCTTCTTATTGTCAGGTTGAGCATTTGTGTCTTTGTGAATTGCATTTCTTCTTCTTTACATTGCCTTTATATTTTCTTTGCCTGCTTTTCTACAGCAGGATTTGTTGCTTTGCTTACTAATCAGTAGAAGCATTTTGCATTATAGGAATATAACTATTTGTCAGCCATGAGTTTTGCACATATTTTCTTCTAGAATATAGTTTTTTTCCTTGACTTTGTTTATGGTGTTCTATACCAAGCTGAATTCTTTTTGTTTTACTACTTAAAAAAAATTAGTTATCTTCTTTGTGGCTTCTGGGTTCTGTTTATTGCTTAAGAATTTCCCCACCTTGAGGTTTTATAGATAACCTCCTATTTAAAAAATATTTTTCATAGTTTTATTTTTAGGTTTAGCTTATTAACCCATCTGAAATTTATTTTTATATGAAGTGAAGGTCTGCCTTTATTTTTTGCCATTTGTATATACGATTATACAAACACCCTCTTTTCCCACAGATTGAAATGCTTCTTTTATTATATATTGTTACTGTGTATACTGGGATCTGTTTTGGATTTTCTGATCTGTTTCATTTATCTATTTGGCTGTTCCTCTGCCAATATTATATTGATTTCATTAGTGTAGTTTAATCATTTAAGTGTCTTGTAGGTACAGTTTCACTGTCCTTTTCTCCCCCTCACCCCCAAATTATCTTGGCAACAATCACGTGTCGATTCTTCCATAAGAACTTTAAAATACTTTCCAGTTCTTCAAGAACTGGAATGGGTAACTGAATTGAATTTATGTAATTATTGAGGAAAATTGCCATTATTATAGTAAGTTTTTTCCCTCTCTTCCTTTCCTCAGCCTTGGGAGGATAATTTGTCCCTGAAATATGCCTCAGGGATGAATTCTTCTAAATCTAAAATGTAATTTCCACAGAAAATTTTGGTGTTTCAACATTTAACTGACAGAGCATTCTCAGTTTTATGTAATTGAACTGTTAAGGCAAAACACAACAATAAAGATAAAGGAATAAAAGAATGCAAATCATGCAGAAGATCATCACTCCTGTAACTAACAAGGCGTGAGCACTTGGAGGAAAGAATGAAAGGTGTCATGATCCAAGCACATCACTGCAAATGTGGCAGCATGTTGGTGCTCACGTCCAGGTACGTGGCTGCTACTGAGGACAGAATCCAAGTGACTTCGCATAATTGCAGAGAGATTCGTCATTCACTGAAATAGGGTGTACGATGAAATAACTCACAAAGTCACAGTCTTGTAACTTGAGTAGGCTTTCCAAGAACATGGTAGACCTCTGTAAACCTCTTCAGCTTTTATTGTGTATCCTTACTCATCACCCAATACAATGCTTCTACACTGTAGGTTAGTAAATAAATGTTTACTAACATTGTAAATTGATTCATTCAGGAGAAAAAGTTAAATGAATTAATTTCTGGAAAAGTGGCAGACATATTTTTGCTTTTACAATTTCTCTTGTACCAGCCATACTGTAGGAGACAATGTTCCTGAACTCATATTTATCTTTGGCACTGTCAGCTAGCCTCCAAACTTCCCATTAAGATCTATGATAATCCATATTTTTGAAAGTTTGATCTATGTTATATAACAGGTTCAATTTACTACGTGTTCATGATTGCATCTGAGTTCTATTTGGCATGCTATCTTCACTGGGATTTCTTGGTTTCTAACCAGACTTCATGCATGGAAACAACTTCAGGACTTGGGCAACCCAGTATGAATTGTCCGTCTAAGATATGAGCAAATTTGAGAGGTTATGGGGTTCAAAGTGGGTGTTCATTATAATTTTAATGAACTTCAGAGGTATCACCCAAGTAGGTGGGGTCCTGATTGGGGATCAGAATGAAATATATACAGAAAAGCGCTTGTCAAAAGCTAACAGTTGGGAAACATTGTACAAAAATACACAGGTAATTTTAATTCATTGTGACAAAAGTCACTGAAAAGTAAGCACTGAGTGCCACAGACACATAAAGAAGGCATCCAACTAATTATTTTGTGACTCAAGACCGGATCAGGAGAATCCTGGTGAGGTTCGAATAAGTCAAAAGGAACAGGTGGGAAATGGATTTCGAGATGGTTTAAAGAAAAAATATATTCCAAAGGTCTGTGGGTATCTAGACCTTCAAAGATTACTTAGTGGAGACTGCTCACTCCTACCTCTTTTTCTGCTTTGTCTGTTCAAATTTCCCTTGTAAGACTCCAGCTGACACCTCCTAACAAGCTTAGCAAAAAGGATGCAACCTGCTCCAGTGGCTATGGGGAAACAGGAACAATGATCTCAGAGACTGGGTATAGAAGGACTTGGTTATGATCTATCAGCCTCACTGTTGATCTGGCCAGAGGTGTTATCCATGGTGCTACCTGCTAGAGTCCAACTGTTATACAGCTGACCCTGTTCTTATAGTTTAGACTTGTAAAAGTGTTGGTAAACAGGTTCTGTTATGCAACTGATATACTAAAAAGTTTGATTTTCTCATGCGTACTAAAATCAGCATTAAGCTATCAATTTTCTTTCTATAATAATTAGGACAGCTGGTATATTAGAATTATGGGGTTCTGCCTCTTATTGTGTCGTGTGCTTAAGGGGATGGAGACTAATTATCAGACTAGGACAAGGACTGGCCCCTTCGTTCATTCAACATGGGTCCGTTTACGGAAGCCAGTACACTTGGCAACTCTGCTGGAAGAGCTGTTCTCTGGGCAGATGACAGCCAAGAGCCTGATTACATTTTAGACTAATTTATAGTGAAGGGAACTGCCTTATCCATTCCTTCGGTCTAATCTAAAGATAATGGACAGAAAAAATTGTATAGACCTTAAGAATTGCTCATTTTCCTAGTCTGAGTGGTGCAGACCACTTTGTTTATAAAGTAAATTTGACTTTGATGTTTATGGCAAACCAAGCTTGTATAGTTTTCAAATTTATGAGCCATCAGTCTTTTATTCTTTGAAAAAGTTATGAAGTCTTCTGGTAAATTCTAATTGGTCTCCCTTTTGAGTATTCTGAGCACAGTGGAGTTATTGCCTCCCATTTGTCTGTTACCTATTGTATATTGCATGTGCGGTATTGGCATCTTTTACCTAATTCTCGCTGGTTTGTTTTCTGAGTCAAGGCCTCTATTCTATAGAGGGATCTTTAATTGGCTGACTCACTCTCTCTGTTGATATTTTTCTTATGATGGTTTATTTTTTATCCCTTATTCTTTTCAAGTAAATTGAATCAGTTGTTAGACATTTTTCAATATATAAAAAAATGGGATTAGAAAAACTATTAATATTAACTTGTACCACTCTCACATTTATTTTCACATTGACTGTGGCTTAGTTTTCATAGAGGTGTGCTTGTGAGCTATCTTTCTTTCCTCCGAAGGTGTAGCAATTTGCTTCAAAATAGTGAGTTGTCCCAAAGATTAGAAATGTTATTTTAGAAAATTTATAAACCATCATCAAAGAAAACCCTTTAGTGACATATTTATTATATTCAGTTCAGTTCAACAAGCATTTAAAGATGGTCTGTTGTGTCATACATTTTGCTAGGAACTAAGATTATAGATAAATAAGACGCCATCCCTGCTGTAAAAGATATTACCATCCAGGAGGGGGAAAAGTTGATATAAATTCTGATCTTGAGCATGGACTATCTAGACTCCATGTGTTAAAATTCCTTGAATATATATACAAGAGGTCTATTCTTTTCAATGGGGTATTGAGGATATACTTTTTACCAGAATATCATGGTCTTTTGTTAAAAGATGAAAAGCTTGGTCAGATATCCATTACTTTATCTTAAGTGTGGATATGTATTGTTCAGACATCAGATGTTATCTATAGAATAAAGAGTTGTGCAATTATTATACTGTACTTTTTTTTTTTTTTTTTTTTTTTGCGGTACACGGGCCTCTCACTGTTGTGGCCTCTCCCGTTGCGGAGCACAGGCTCCGGACGCGCAGGCTCAGCGGCCATGGCTCATGGGCCCAGGCGCTCCGCGGCATGTGGGATCCTCCCGGACCGGGGCACGAACCCGTGTCCCCTGCATCAGCAGGCGGACTCTCAACCACTGCTCCAGGAGGGAAGCCCTACACTGTACATTTTGACCGAACATAAATAATTAAAGTCAGAGCAGGCACTCTCTCTTCCCCAAGGTATTCAGTCACATCCTTAGTGTTTCCTACACTGACACTGTGAACAGACACTGTGCCTTGTTATACATGACATTGAACCTCAGTGCACTGGCTGCCTCTTCCTGGCTGAGCAGTACCTTGAGCTTTCCCTGAGGGCTGTAAGAACTGTTTTCCTTTTCTTTGGATGCTAGTCAAGGGGACCTATCTGGCAGTAACCACCCTACAGGCAAAAGTTTATCAAATATAAAATCCTTAGCACTGCTCCCCCATCTCCCTGATTTAGAATGTTTTCTAGGAAATCTGCAAATTCCTTCCTTCAGCTTTTTTGTTACCCTCTTTTATGGTCAGTAGCAAACGGAATTTCAGTGTGCACTGTCTCCTTTAGAGAACTTGTTCACTGGAAAAGGATTTGAATTTATAGTAATTCACTACAGTCAATGCAGACCAATTTGCCATTAATTCTTCGGTCTGTTATAGCAATAAAGATATTCATGATGAAGTATTTTTCTATTATCTTTAACAGTATGGGAATCAGACGTTATTTTAATGGGATTTCTTCTGAATTTGGCATTCGGCTAATGAAACTCATTTTAAACTGTGACTTCTATTTACAAATAACCAATCTATATTGTATCTGTGACCTAATAACCATTGAGAGCTGCAAATATTTTGAATTTCCAAAGGTTTTTCTATTAAAGATGCTTTCAAATACAGACAATCAATTTGGAAAATCCCAAGACTTTTTTTCTAGGGCCGTAACAACCTTCTAGGTTTGGGCTGTTCTTGTCATCACAGTTTCCTGGAGATGGCAGCAAAGTACACAGAAGCAAAGGGACCAACCATAACACATAAACAAGTGGTGAGATTATTGGCGCTGTGCAGTTCTGGGGATGACTGATGAAACGCATCGGCCTCTTCTGCTCTCGAGTGACAGGGCAGGTAAATAGAGAGTTGATGTATGTATTAATTTGATTTTTGATTATGTTGGGTAGCTTCCAAAAAATCCTGTACAAACTGCTGGTTTTATTTTATTCCTCACCTGTGGTCAAGTCCATGACTCTCTGGTCTCCCTGCTTGTTTGTTGCCCTTGAGAGATCTCCAGAACAAACATTTTTCAAAGCCTTTATTTTACATACCAATCTACAGCATTTGTTATCCTTACTTTGTTTTCATATAGCTATTTCTAATCTTGTAGCACACTGTATTTCAATCCCTCTGCGTTGTCAGATTTTAGAATCTATAATGGGATGATTAACTGGCAAGGCAATGCCCAGGCTAATAACAGATTGCAAAGGACATCATATTAGACATTGTAAAGCCCCCTTTACTCCAAAGTATACATCCAATAATGTCCCAGCAGACATGAGTAATGAGCATTGTACCCAGAATAACAGGGACCCTCTCGTTTTGGAATTTGTGCAGAAATGTTATTAAAATGAAAAAGAGAGCTTCTTTCTACTGAATTGCAACTCTTGGTTTCAGTGCTAAACTTGTTTGTCAAAATCCTGTTGCCTGGAATCAGTGGAAGCTTATATAAAACCAAAGTATTTCACAAGTTGGTTGAGTACTATAAGAAACTTTGCTTTGGAGGAAGCTTAGTGAAGGATCTTTAAATGTAAAGATCCATTGCTTTTCAGCTAAAATGAATAGCTATCTTTTGAGAGTATTTTTGAAGTAAATTTTACTTATGAGAAAGAAAAGGACACCCTTGATGATGAGTAAAGATTTCTAACATCAGATCTTGAACATAAGGTTAAAAATATATATATATAAGGATATTTACTTTCTCATATAGTAGATAAATGAGATGAACTGATTAAATTTTGGGGTTTGGTAAGATTGTTTAATTAGTACAATACATTCTGGTGCAATGAGAACCATTAACTTTTTAACTGGAAATATACCAGAAGCGTTATTCTGTACTTACATACTATAGAAAGTTCTGAAGCCCTTGTTTACATTTAAACAATCAATGGGCTAAATACAAATCGTTTCCATCTATTCACTTGAAGAAGACAACGTGTGACAGGGTAAAGGAGCACTAAAAAGAAAGACTTGGAGGTTTGATTTCAAATTTGGGTGCTAGGTTTTATGTGCAGTCATTTAATCCAAAGATACTTTTGTGTTGGGTGAGGGCTAATCTACACCTGAACTTTCCTGAACTTCATGTTTTCTCATCATGTTGTAATCAAGCAAACTAACAGACTTGAGTAGACATATAAACCTGAACACGGAGTGGTAAAAGAGAAAGACATACTTAAGGGTGGGCATAGTCATAGTATAAATGATGAGGTTTTTGTTTTTTAAAAAAAAATTAACTAGTAATAGTGTCTTCTCTTCCCATTCTTACTCCATGGAAAAAAAAATCTCAGGAAAGACATTTTGAAAGCCCCAAATTTCCCTTCTCTCACTCTAGAGAAATTTTTGCTTCAGAATCTTTGAGAAGGAGGTAGGTAGGAAAGCTTTATAATGGACAGGCAAAAGTGGCCAACCTTAAAGGTGACAGGGGTGAGGAATGTTGAAAGTCCCTGAGACTAAGAGCTGGCTTGGAGGTTGTAACCACACATATATACCACATCTTGGGTGGGGACTGCAGCAGATTCTTGCAATGTTAACAAGGGGAATGATGGCTCTTTATTGCACAGTTGCCAAGCACCGCTCTGCAGACAGTAGGGTGCTGTATGATTGTTAACAAATTTAATGCTCACAGTAATCTTTTGTGGTAGATTCTGGTACTGGTGTACTCTAATGATTTTACAGATATGAAGCACAGACAAGTTAAATAACTTGCTCAGGTCAAAAAGTAAGTGGATTTGAATATGTTGTTCTGAGCCTGTGTTCTTAATGACTGGACACTTGCATTGTGGCCTGAAGGTCATCTGTATGTCTCTGTGAACAAGTCTATGGGCAATGACTACAGTACCAGTTCTTGACAGCAACATGAAGGAAAAGAAATAACTGCAATGTTGGTATCCCCATGGACTAAGGACCAGGTCCCTTCCTGGTTTCGAGCCTAATGTAAACCTATGATCCTAATACCCAATGGAGAGGAAAATTACCCTGATAATGACAGATTGGATTCCCTGCCAGCCAGGTAGATGACAACCTACAGCTGAATCTGTCCAAGCCATATATTTAACTAACTTCTCAATGTCTTTAATTTGCTGTCTAATAGGTATTTCAAGCTAAGCCTATCCCAAACTGGGCTCTTGAATTTCCCCTGTGTATAGTGATTTAGTATAAGAAATGTATATTGGATCTTTGGTTTTTGTCCCCGTTTCTGGCACAGAGTTCCTAAAACCCTTGGAATTTCCTAAATGATAAGAGATAAAGGCCTTTCGTTATGTGAGGGTTGGAACTTTCAGTCTCACACCCCCCACTTCCAGGGAGTGGAGAGGGAGGGACCGAAGACTGAGTTCATTTGCCAATGGCCAATGATTTAATCAATTAGGACTGTGAAATGGAGCCTCCTTAAAAACCCAAAAGGAAAGAGTTCAAAGAGCTTCTGGCTTGGGGAACACGTGACGATTTGGGGAGAGTGGCGTACCTAGAGATGGCATGGAAACTCCTCACTCTTTCCCCTACCTTGCCCCATGCATCTCTTCCATCTGGCTGTTCCCGAATTACATCCTTGTGTAATAAACTGGTGATCTAGTGAGTAAAATGTTTCTCTCAGTTCTGTGAGCTGCTCTAGCAGATTAATCCAACCCAAGGAAGGAGGGGGTCATGGAAACCTCTGATTTATAGCCAGTTTGTCAGAAGCACAGCTAACAACCCGGGCTTGGGACTGGCATCTGAAATTGGGGTGGGGGGATTCCTGTAGAATAGAGCCCTTAACCTGTGGAATCGAACGCTATCTTCAGGTAGATAGTGTCAGAGCTGAGTTAAATTATAGAACACCTAGCTGGTGTCTCCAGAATTGGTTGGTGATGTGTGGGGAAGCCCTGCCGCACATGGGCTGGAATTGGTGACAGATACACTTTGACTTCTCAAATCAGTTTTTCCTACAGTCTTTTCCATCTCAGTTATGACAACTCCAGTTTTCCAGTTGTTCAGCCCCAAACCTCAGAGTAATCCCTGACTCATCTCTCTCTCTCTCTCACTCCAAATCTAGTTTTTCAGCAAATCCTTTTGACTCTCCTCTATCAGAATTTGACAATTTGTCACAATCTCTACTGACCCCACCCTGGTTCAAGCCACCATGATTTGTGGATTATTGCAGTAGCTTTTGGACTGGTTCCCTGATTCTGCCCTTACCCTCTTTTAGTTTATTTTCAATGTCGGGGCCAGACTGACCCTGTTGAGCATGGGTCAGATTATGTCACCTCCCCATTTAGAATACTTCAATGCCTTCACGTTTCATTCAGAAAAAGTCATAATCATGACTTGCACACCCCATGGCATCTGCTCCTCTTTTTTCCTCTGATTTTATTACTACTGCTCCCATCTTTTTCTCTCCACCCCACCACCAGCCTTCTTGCTTCTACCTGCAGTCCAGGGCCTTTGAACTTTCTATCCCCTTTGTGTGGAATGCTCTCTTTCCAGATATTTGCATGGCTAATTGGTCTCACTTCCATTCCATCTTAACTAAAAGTCACCGTTTCAGTGAGACCTTCCTTGGGTACCCTGTCCAAAATGTAACCTTCTCACACCCTCAAGAGTTCACATCCTCTTCCCTGCTTTATTTTTCCACTTGGAACATAACACTATCTAATATATCTCTTATTTATTGATTATGTGTATTGTCTATATTCCTTACCTCAATGTTAGCCCTCCATGAGGGCAGGGATTATTATCTTTTTATACCTAATTCAGTGCTTGGTACTCAATAAATGCTTCATGAATTTATAGAACTAAACCTTAAGGATGTGCACAATATTTATACTTACTGAAACAATGTTTGGATTATAGTGAATGTTACTTAAATTTTTATCTAATTTTACCAGCAGGTTGATAAAACAAATAAATTAAGTGTATAGCCTGCCAATTAAGTTTCCAAGGCATTTAAAATATGTTAAAAATCAAGATCATTTGTCACCTATCCTGTCAGTTTGTGTTTGGACACACAAGACACACAGGATGCTCTCCATGTATTGTGTTGTGTTGTGTTGTGTTGTATTGTATTGTATTTGTTTACTTAAATAAATTCATCTGAGCTGATGTCTAGTTAGGTGATGACCCTATTGATTACTCATTATCTGTTAGTTACTCTGTCATCTATGCAGACATATTTAATTTCCAAATGTTCAGTGGGTAGATGAGACCAATCGCTGGGGGACTGGTACATTGGATTGGTGTGGAGCTCTCCAGGAATATTTATCCAGGATTATTGTTTATCTTCCTACTCAAGAATTCTTTTTCTATTGTGGAACTTTATATCCTTATTTCATTCCCAATACATGTATGAATGCCTTTTAGGGAAACAAAAAGGTACACTAAGATACAAAAGCACATAATGGAGGCTGCCCCCAAAGAACATTTATATCTGGCTTAACTTTGCTCACTTTATTATTAAGTCTGCACTCAATGAGAAAAGGGAAAGTTTGGAATTGCCATGGACTCCGACTTTTCCTGGTGGGGCATCTATAAACAATCAAAAAGACCTCATAGAAAGAGATAAGGGATTTCAAAAGGTCTGAGATAGAAGAGTCAAAAGCTTGGATGGTCAGGGAAAAGGACCTAATGGTTATGTCAGTACATGGAGGCAGGTAGGAGGTAATAATTTACACTGAATAGTGGATTTTAGTTTATTTAATTTAGGAACACGTACCTGGGCGCATATCCTCTTGGTGCTGATATTCATGTTGGAAACATTGACTAGGCAATAGTGAAAACTGAAAGGAGTAAACACTAGTTCTGTAACAGAATCTTAAACATGCAATTTCTGACATTTTTTTGGCTCTATAAAAATCGAGTTAATAAAAATAGTAATTGCCTTCCCTTCAGAAGCTCTTGACTTTAAAAAAAGTGGAGGCAAAGGATTCTGCTGCCTCCAATGTAAAGTGAAAAAAAGAGGCCTTGTGGTAGACAGAAAAGTGGGCCTCCCAAAATGTCCCCATTCTAACCCCTAGAACCTGTGAATATGTTACCTTGTATGGCAAAAGGGAATTTGCAGATGTGATTAAGTCAATGACCTTGAGATGGGGAGATTATCCTGGATTATCTGGATGGGCCCAGTCTAATCACAAGGGTCACTGTAAGCATGAGGCAGGATGGCTGGAGGAGATGCAGAGGTTGGAGTAATGGGGCCATGAGCGAAGGGATGGGGCCACCTCTAGAAGATGGAAAAAGCAAGGAAACAAATTCTTCCTTAGAACATCAGAAGGCATGCAGCTCTATTGACCCATCTTAGACTTCTGAATTCCATGACTCTAAAATAATGAATTTGTATTGTTTCAAGCCGCTAATATTGTGGTAATTTGTTAACAGCAGCAATAGGAAACTAATACAGGCCCAGAATCTAAAAGATCTAAAGCAGATCTTTAGAATTGTTGAGTGATTGAATCAAGATAATTTTCCCAATTTTATTTGTTTCCTTCTATAAAGTTTTCATAGATTTAATAAAGTAAATACTACAGCGCTTCTGGTTAGTGATACCAAGTGGCTGTGATACCAATAATTCTGGATTTACAAAGTATTTTTTACTCCTAGAAAAAGCTGAATATATTAGATACATATTTTAAATGACCATATATTCTTTGTTCAATGGGTAGCTGCTTAACCTCTGTCCAGGTGGCTGATTCATGAATAAATAAACAGCATAGCCCGCCAATTAAGTTTCTAAGGCATTTAAAATATGTGAAGGAAAAAGAGAGACAGTAGGCTTCTTTCAAGTCTTGTAAATTTTCAGAATGTTTAAAGCACCCATCCTTTAGGCCTCATTCTTGTGATAAAAGGTGTAACAAAACTAGGAAAAATGGAGCTGTTTGAATCCATTTTTGAGTCAGAGACTAGAATAAGAATGGACAAACAGTATGAAACCTTTGTACTATTTTTACAAGTCATTCTCATTAAAGTCTGAAGACTGTAAAGCTATGGGGCTCCTTCTAGGATAATGTCCCCCCTACTGTTATATTTCTTCCAATGAAGCCCATCTGTGAGTTTTTGCAGGATGTTCATGACATGCATTTAAATTGCCTGTTGTGTTCCAGAAATCTCTTCTTCCTGCAAACAAGTGGTGACCTCTCTGCTCTATGTTCATTCAAGGGACAGCCACTGTACATCATCCCAGGCAGGAAGCCAAATGATGGCCACATCCTGTTCATTGCAAAAATACACATTTTCATTAAACCAAGATAATTAGAAAAAGTAGCATAGAGAAATATGAGTAATTCCATCAGTAATTACAGCAATTATACCCTTGATTGCCATGCCACCTCCAGTGTCACATTATATATATGTACTGACATTTTACAGAGAAACCACACATGTTTTATATTAAAGATGTACCTGGTTACATCAGGTACTTCTAGTGGTTAAAAGATAATTGAGGGGGCTTCCCTGGTAGCGCAGTGGTTGAGAGTCCGCCTGCCGATGTAGGGGATGCGGGTTCGTGCCCAGGTCCGAGAGGATCCCACATGCTGCGGAGCAGCTGGGCCCGTGAGCCATGGCCGCTGAGCCTGTGCGTCTGGAGCCTGTGCTCCGCAACGGGAGAGGCCACAACAGTGAGAGGCCCGCGTACTGCAAAAAAAAAAAAAAAAAAAAGATAATTGAGGTAGTATTGTTTCACCCTTGCAATAATCAAATCAAAATGCACTGTATTGTCCTCATCATTGTCATTATTGAGTGCTTTTTCAAGACATGAATTTCTATGTATTCAACACAGAGAAATAAAAACCAGTATACTAGAAACCATCGTTTCTTCAGTTTACTTCCCAAATTGGTGAAAAAGTTTCTCAATTTTCCCAGTAAAGGGAAAAATACTTGCCATTAGATGTTTCTTCAGTCTTTATCCTAGAGCATATGTTTACACTTAGCCTACTAAAATGTTAAATATTTACCTCTGGATTTGACTTTCCAGGCTCCCATTTCTCTGCTAGTGAACCAGAGACAAGTCTTTATGTTCACCCAGTGTTCTTAGAGTAGGAAAGTCAAGCAAGGCTACATTGCTTCCTCTGCCTTCTGGGCTGATATCTCTTCCTCAGCCTGTGGCCTAGAGTAAGTGGTAAGGAAAAGACTTGAAGTTCATCTGTTCTCTTGCTCAACTATTGTAACTTTGGGCTTGACTCTCTTGCTGCCATGCTTCTTGGTAAATGGCAAGGCACGAGGCAGAGCTGAGCTACATGGGGAAGAGGACCTGGTTTGCATTCCACTAAGGAAGACTTTCACAGCATTTGCTCTTTTGATTCAAAATTTTGTATTCGATTGGGATGATTTTATAACCTTCCAATAAAAGACACTCTCATTTTCATATTTGTTCCTCTGTTTACTAGTCTCACCCCACTGAGTGGTCTCAAGTTGCCTTGAGGGCTGCAAAGCCAGGGAGAGAGTCCTGGCAGCAGCAAGCCCAAACTGCCAGCCGCCACATGAGGAGAATAGGCTTTGCTGTTCCTTTGACCTGGGGTTTCACTTCATGCAGCAGTGGCTGCTGGTAGAACAAGTGAAGTTATATGAATTCACAAATACCTAGTTGATTTACATTAAAACCTAAGACCATGTCAGTTTGAGCTACAGTGGCTCTATGATACCTCAGAAGTTCTCCCAGGCAGAGAGAATTTAATCATAATGTATAACTGAGCCCAGCCTCTTGTGGGAGCATCCTTTATCTGATACACAGATCCATCCCAGGTACATTTTAAGGCCTTTCCTGAAGGTGAATATAGCTGGACCAGGTGTTGCTCTCTCCCTGATTACTCTCTATTCACTTTGCATGTAGATTTCTTCATTATGACACTCTGAACATGGCTAACTTTCATCTGTGTTCTTGGGTGATAACATCTCACTTTTGTGTTTTCGGGAATGTAAACATCCTGCTGATTCCTTGTCTTTATTTTGTTTATTCTTCCTCATTATCTTGCTGATCTCTGCTACTTACTTGACCAAATGACTAAAACTGTCCCCTTCTCAGTTTCCTCACCTGTAAAAGCAAGGATAATAATGCCTACTTCATAGAGTCATTGTGAGGATTCAATGAGTTAAAATTTAAGTGCTTAGATGATGTCTGATATATAGGTAATACTCAGTAAATCTTAGCTATCTTTATCATCATGATTAATTTATACTGAATTCACTAAACTTATACATTCTTTTTCTTAAACCCTTCACTTCTTAGATACAATATATCTTTTTCTGATCAAGATTTCTCACTTATTGAAGCATAGGTATTGAACCCATTTTAAAGCCCTAAATAAGTGCTTTTCAGATGATCTGCAGATCTTAAATGTAAGAACTTAGTTTCTGTAGTCAGAGTGAGGTACAAATTTGTCTTTACCTATTAGCTCTGTGGTCCTGAATAAATTACTTAATCTCTCTGATCCTCAATTTCCTCATCTGTAAAGTTGGGGTGATGATAAAAAAATATGCCTTCTTATGGTTACCATGAGGAAAAAATGAGAAAAATCCATTAAATGTGCCCATCTAAAAATATTCCTATTATATAGGAAGTGTACAATGAGTATTTAAGTATATTATTAGTTTGCAATTAGATTATAGATGACACATTATGTTTTGGGGCATGGACAATATAGAATTGATCCTCTGTATTTTCCATGTGATTATTTTTCTTCCCTTCTTTTTATTGAGGTAAAATTTACCTACAGCAAAATGCACAAATCTTAAACGTATAGGGCAATGAGTTTAGACAGATGTGACCACCATTTGCCCATGTGACTAACAACCCAGACAAGATGTAGAACATTTCCACCATTCCAGAAAGTTCTACTGAGCCTCCTTCCAGTGAATCTCAACCCCTTGATAGGCAACCACTGCTCTGAATTCTAACACCATACATCAGGTTTGTCTGTTTTTTGAACTTCATCTGTGTGATGGAATAATAGAGTCTTCTTTCACTCAATATGATGTTTTTGTGGTTTATTTATGTTGTTGCAGGTATCAGTAGTTCATTAAAAAAAATACTGATTAGAATTCCATTACAGTGAGTCCCCTACACACAAGCAAGTTCCGTTCCGAGAGCACATCGATTAAGTCCAATTTGCCTGTAAGTCCAACAAAGTTAGCCTAAGTACCCAGCTAACACAATTGGCTATATAGTACTGTACTGTAATAGGTTTATAATTACCGTAGGCTAACACATATATATGGAATTAAAAAAAAATGTTCTGAAGAACCTAGGGGCAGGACAGGAATAAAGACGCAGACGTAGAGAATGGACTTGAGGACACGGGGAGGGGGAAAGGTAAGCTGGGACAAAGTGAGAGAGTGGCATTGACATATATACACTACCAAATGTAAAATAGATAGCTAGTGGGAAGCAGCCGCATAGCACAGGGAGATCAGCTCGGTGCTTTGTGACCACCTAGAGGTGTGGGATAGGGAGGGTGGGAGGGAGACGTAAGAGGGAGGGGATATGGGGATTTATGTATACGTGTAGCTGGTTCACTTTGTTGTACAGCAGAAACTAACACAACACTGTAAAGCAATTATACTCCAATAAAGATGTTAAAAAGAACCCACAAAAAATAAAGAAAACATTTTTAATCTTACAGTACAGGACCTTGAAAAGTACAGTGGTACAGCACAACAGGTGGCATACAGGGGCTGGCATCGAGTGAACAGGCAAGAAGAGTTACTGACTGGAGGAGGGAGAGGAGGTGGGAGATGGCAGAGCTGAAGGATCGACAGCAGTGGGAGACGGAGGGCAAGCTGCAATTTCAGTCATGCCTGACGTGGATGGCACAGGTTCTGGTTCCTTGCTGGATTCAATTCTATCTACCCTCTTGGAAAAATGATCCAGTGATGTTTGGGTAGTAGCTCTTTTTTTCTCATCATAGATGACACGGTAGCACTGGATTGCATTCTGAATGGCTGCTGCAACCTTCGTGTATGGTTCTACTTTCAGGTCCTGTGCCTCAAAAACTAACAGTGCCGCCTCAAATAAAGGAAATCCCCTTGCCATTTCCTGTGTCGTGAATCTCTTCGGTTCTTCAGCTACTTCTTCTTCCTCTTGTCTCTCTTCGTCCTTTCTCTGGGCCTCCAATTCCATCAGGTCTTTATTAGTAAGCTCCTTGTGTTGCACAGCAAGGGGCTCAGTGAAGTCGTCCTCTTGCAGATCTAGCTTGAAATAAAGATACTGTTCTACTGCACTCTACACAGTACTGTACAGTAAAGCACACAAAAGCACAGCCACTTGTAGAGGATGCACGCACGTGACAATGTACGCCAGAAATGTGAACTAACTTATGTGATTGGACATATGAATGCACCTTTGCATCTTTGAAATTTTGCAACTTGAAGGTTCGTATGTAGGGGACTTACTTGTATATGACATATCATCTTTTGTTTATCCATTTTCCTATTGATATTATGTAGGCTGTTTTCACTTTTTTTGGCTATTATTAATAAAGCTGCTAAGAATGGAATAGATCACGGTACATGTTTAACTTAAGACTTTGGCATATAGTTTTCCAATGTGATTGTACCATTTTACACTCCTACTACCAATCTATGAGAGTCTTTTTAATTTCAGCTGCTCCAGTGAGTATGAAGTGACACCTCACTCTGGTTTTAATTTGCAGTCCCTGCTGACTAATTATGTTGAGCATTCTTTCATATGCTTATTGGCCATTCTGCATCTTCTTTGTGAAGTGTGAATTTAAAACATTTTCCATTTTTAAAACTGAGTTGTCTTTTTATCCTTGAGTTTTAAAAATATATTTTGGATATAAGTCCTTTGTGAGATAAGAGTATTGCAAATATTGTCTTGCAGTCTGTAGCTTCCTTTTTCATTTTCTTAATGGTGTCTCTGGATGAGTTTTATATTTTGGTAAAGTTAGTATTTCGTGGTTAGTACTTTTTGTGTTCCCTAAAAAGCCTTTTTCTATACCAAATCATATAAATATTCTTTTAGTTTTTCTTCTAAAGCCTTTAGAGTTTTAGCTTTAAGTTCAGGCCTAGATCCATCTCTTGGTGCATGGTGTGAGGAAGGGGTCAAAGTTTTTTTTTCATACATCTATACAGTTATTCTGGTGCTATTTGTTGAAAAGACTTTTTCTTTTTCCATTGATTTGCCTTGGATTTTTGTCTAAAACGTGTTCTCCATATATGTGTTGCTCTATTTTTGAACACTTCATTCTATTCCATTTATTTATTTGTACATTGTTACTGACATTGTCTTGATTGTTTTATACTACTGTAAATGATATTGGTTTTTGAACTACCTTTTCTAATTGTTTACTAGCATACAGAAATACAATTTTTTAATATGTTGATCTCATATTCTTACTTTGCCAAATTTACTTATTAGTTCTAGACGTAGCTGCTCTGTAGATTCCTTATGATTTGCTACATTCACCATCACTTAGTATGCAAGTAAAAAGTTTTATTTCTTCCTTTTTAACCTTGATGCCTTTCTCCATTCAATTCAATTGATGATTTTTATAATACACTGAATTCAATTTACCCGAGAAAAAGAAATGTTGAACAACTGATTACTTTTATTGCTTATCAATCTAGAAAGGCTTTTGGGAGGCATACCTGATTAGGACATACTACATCTTCATCTTCAGGAATATTTTACTGAAAGAAAAGTCCTTAAGTTTGTGAATGTCTAGAAAGACGAGTTCTGTTGATGCTGTTCTTAACTAGGTACCCAGGGAGCTTGTGAGTAACCATTTGTTCCATGGACAGTTGGGAGTAAAGATATTTTATTAATCTGATTTCCAATGTTAGGATTTCACATTACTACAAAATTTTGTTGACCTTCACAGCTTTTCCTATCGTTAGGCCTCCCTGTCTTTCTGCAGGTGTTACTACCTCATTTCAGACTGAAGAAAATCCGGCAGAACATCCTAAAATAAATCAGCAGTGCTGCAAAGAAAAAGATCGATAAGAATTTCTCTCCTAGGCTAGCTCCCTCTTTTACCAGATACCATGGGTTATCCAAATGAATCCAAATGGTGACTCTCCCCCACAGAAGAGGGAAATTAAAACTTTAAATCAACCCATCATGTTTTCTGCATATGTGCTTAGGCTCCAGTGGAAAAGGTTCCTTGGATGCTCTTTCATTACCTTAGGCAAATAAGCAGCAGGGGCTTCTGTGTAAATATGCAAATGCACACGCTGAATTAAGGCGTATTGTTTGCTCAGTTAATATGTGCTTTGGAGGAGGCATTATTTGCTTATAAAGCTCTGAAATCCCTTTGTAGATACATCACTTTGGGCTGACAGCTTTGAGAGGTGGGAGCTGATGGAGTGCTCTAGCAGCCCTGCTTGAAGTGCTGTTGGCACGGCTGGTGGGGAGGGGGCTGCTGATGGGTGATGCTTCTTCCTGTCACCCCAGCAATGGCACAACCAGAAATAGCAGACAGCATGTGAAGAGACGATGATAGAGTATGAAGGATGCACAGAATGAAAATTACTCAGAATATGGCAGCCTTCTCCTCCCTGAATAATTGAGAACTGGCTGAACAGTCACTCACAGAGAGGCACAAAGCAGGGATCTTTCTATGGGTGTGCTTGCAGAAATGACTCGCCATATTCAGTAGAGAGGGCGTACATGAAGGGAAGACCTACTGCTTACCTTATGTCTCCATCCAGCTCACAGTTTCTAAAAGAATGACAGACAAGAGAGAGCTGTTGGGTTTTTTTTTGCTGAATTATGGCCATAAGTACAGAAGATTAGAGATAATCACAAATCCTTTCTCCTCTCTTCTAGAAGTTGGCATGCTGAAATTTGGGCTTGTGGTCTTGTATTTGGAAGCCCAGCAGGTGTATTCTGAGTCCTTCTGTGTAAAGAAATGTGGTCTCAGAATAGCACTGCATATATTCAACCCAGATTAACGATTTGTAGGTAATCAAAAACTTGGCCCAACACAGTTAAATGTCACCTTGACCTAAGTTAGGAGTACTAGATTTTCTTTTGATGACAGGACACTTTAAATCAAGAAGTGCTTGGATGAAAGCACTTTTGCCGGTTGTCTCCTGTGGATGTGTATCTTATGGCTGATAGCTCCATTAAATGAGTGGTGCGAACATCCTTTAGTCTCAAGCTTCCTTTTACTGCTGCCTCTGGTGAGCGCTCAAGAATACAGAGGTTATCATAACAAAACAGAAGCAATGTGAATAAAAAGTTAAGGGTAAAAAAGAGTGAGCTCAGTCACTTTGATGAATCTACTAAGAAAGGTATATGTGACTTTGGCACATTTTTTTTTTTTGGCCAATTTGTTGGAGAGGAAGTTATAGAATCAAAAGTTTTGAAAAGTGTGACACACCAAGTGAATTCATAAGCCAACTTTCTCTGTGAAACAAAGCTCAAAGGCACAAAAGCACAAAGCAAGGTGTCTGTGTCTGCCACAAACTCACTCCCTTGAAGTTGTCCTATTGCTTTTATAAGCGAAATTGCAGCATAGCCAATGGGCAGATAGAAGCAGGTGGGGTCCCACTGTGGACGTGTTCCATCTGTAGGCCATTAGGAGTCTGCTCCAGCGGCCCTGTGTGGTTCTCATTAAACACTAATCAAAAGGCTAGGACTCATCTTTTTTTGCAGTGCTCCCTATTTCTTTCAATGCACCTGCAAATAAAATGAAATGGGCTTAATGGACTGAGGCTTTGACTGATTCTCATAGCTCTGCTGCATGGTCACTAGTTGCTTCTCTTGGTAATTTACAAGGTTTCCCGCTGTATGATAAAACGCAGGTGCTCGGGCTGTCATCCAGAGTGATGATTTATTAGCTTTAGTCGTACCACAGACCTCAGGCAGCAGGCACTAAATCAAGAGAACATATACTGAAATAATATGTTTTCCAATGATGACCCATGGAGACTCTTTAGTTGTTCATGCCCTTTACCCACTGCTGTTGGTTCTGCCATTTCTCCTCATTATTTTAAAGCCCACAGGATTCACTTCCTGTCTTAATTTCTCACCTACCGGGATGGCCTCACCACCAGCTTTATTGCTATAGATTTCTAGTTGATCCTTCATACCATCAAAGAGTTCCAGCTAATGAGGAAGAGAAAGGGAACCTCAGGGGCTTTTTCAGGCCTCAGGGACATTCAGAATTCCTATTCCAGGCTTTACTTTGCTATGGTTGCCAGACAATAAAAGCTCATGTTGTCCTTTAGAAACAAACCCTGCTTTGTGTTTAAGTACGTCCAGACATTCATTTGGAACATTGCATCCATTGAATATTTCTCTATGGAAATTTGTTCAGAGGTGCTGCCTTCCTATTTTTGTGACAGTGACTATCAATCAAAGTGACTTCTTGTTGATTATCCAAGAGCCCTATGAACAGATCAGAGAAATCTTTAATTAGTGTTAAATGCCTGCCAAACATGGGCACAGAGAAGAATCACTCAGTCAATCAAAGCAGAAACCTGGTGTGGATTCTGAATTTTAATGAGAGGCCAGGTCAGAGATGTAAAGGGAGTCCTAATAGGTTAAGAAAGTGAATGTAGGGAGCAAAATGTCCAAAAGTATATTGAAAACTGAAAAGAATAGGAATAGAAGAGAAAAGTCAGCGATGTAAAATACTGAGTAAGATAGCAGAAATGAACGTTAATTTTATGAAACAGATAACGAAACCCAGATCAGCCCTTAATAGCACAAAATAGGGAGATCCAAAGCTTCAGTCAAAGCTGTGGGGAGTCAGTGATCATTGCCTTGCATGTGTAGCTGTGGGATGACAGGTGCAGAGCGGGCATGACCCAGTAGTGGAAGTAGGGTGGTGTGAGGGTGTTCATGACTGAGGATCTTGGGATTTGCCAATACCAAAGTGAGGTAGCTCCGTGGTGAAGATGGTGAGGATGGTGACCACCCAGGAGGTTTCTGAGTACCCTCAAAGGCAACAGCTACCCCATTTGTTAAAAGGAAGAAGTGGAAATATATATGATTCCCCAAGGTGATATTCAAAACATTCAACCACTGGTGAGGACAGACCCTGACCTTTCAGAATGGACAGCAGCCATGCCCTGGAGCAAGATCCTGGATGTCTCTGCCAGGACAGGCATTAGGCCCTTACTGGCTGTATCATGGGGAGGTCTGGGAATCCTGGGAGAGGGCTGGGCAGCCAAGGCTGTGAGCAACTCTGGTAGGCTTCAGGGCAGGGGCTTCCTACCAACCATTAAGAAAAAATTCCAACATGCTGACATTTTCAATGGAACCAGCACGTACTGGTCGATTTTCAGTCCTGTCAAATTTCTCTGTTATGAATGTTAATTCGTGATGTTGCAGAAAATCTCCCTTTTTATCTTCTCCTCTTAAGTTACATCATGAGAGAAAGAACTGAGATTTTTAAGACCAAATAAACACGTGAGGCAGTGACTTTCTTCTTCCAAGACCCTTCATGCCCAGCAAAAAAGCAGCATGAGCCCTGTGACAGCAGTAAGAAACACCCCTCTGTCATTCCCAGACAACTCCATAACCAGCTGTCACAACCTCCCTTTAACTGTTCTACCTTTCTTGCTGCTGTCTGTTGGTTTTTAGAAGGAAGATTATTTCTTCTGTTATATCAGATATGTCAACCTCTCAAGTTGTCTTAAATACTAACAAACACCATCTTCACTGTATTTGAGAAAGGAAACTGACAAAAAGAGCTAGAAGGGAACTTGAGAAAATATTTACCCAATTTTCTAATGGGGCATTGCAACAATGCAGTAGGTACACAAAAATATTTGTTGAATAAGTAAATGGGTAAATGAATCAGTGGAATTATTCTTAAATTCTACAATCAGAGAGAATATCTATCTAGCATCAACTCTTTTGTTATTCTTAGTATTGTAAAATCAATATGAACAAGTTAAAAAAGCATAAGCAATACAGAAATGTCCTTTTTTGCCCAATGACTGCATAGTTTTCCACTGAACAGAAGAAGTGTGACTTATATAACCTGCTTCTTACTGGTAGATATTTGAATTTTTTCTAACTTTCACCCTTCTCAACAGTTCTATAATGCTCATTTTTTAAAACTCATTCAAGTATTTCTATAAGATAAATTCTGCTAAGGGAATTGAGGAGAGAAAGGTATACACATTTAAAATTATAATACATATTGCCAGATCACTCTTGAAAAAGTTAGGTTAGTTTATACTCTAACCAGAAGTGTATGAGAGTACTCGTTTCTTCACATTCTCAACAAATACTGATGACGCTATGTTTAAAACTTGCCAATCAGAGAGGTGAAAAATTGTACCTCTATTTTTTAATTTAAATGTTTCCAACTATCAGTGAAGTTGAGCATCTTTTCATATGTTTAGTGACATTTATGTTTCTTCTAAGCATTTCTAGCTTTTTTGGGGTTTTTTGCCATTTTTCAGTGGTGATGGTTGCATCATTTTTCTTATTGATTTGTAAGATCCTTTTTTATATCAGGGAAATCAACTTTTCGCCTGTGATCAGTGTTGCATTTTTATTAGTTTTTTTTTAACTTTGGTTATGTCATATTGTATCATACTTTGTTGTATAGAAGTTTATAATTTTCATATTGTTAGATTTATTATTTTTTTCTTTATGTTTTTGTGTCATGTTTCGAAAATATTTCCTCACTACAAAATTAGCCTAAAATATGACTATTTCTTCTAGTCCTTCTATATTTTTATGATTTTACATATAAGTCTTTATTCCATCTAGAATTTTCTAATTTATATTTAAAGACTTTCAGAGAAAGATATCCTATAGCCTTTATGGTTAACACATTCTAATCATTAGCCCCTAGAATGCTTAGAAGAATCTTTCTTAGAAACATAGAATTTTAAAACTAAAGAAATAATCTTTGTCATTTCAAAAATAAAGAACCTGTGATCAAGAGGTTAGTAAAAATAGTGATTTAGGGGCACAGCAGAGAGTAGACCACACATCTCTGATTTCTGGTTTAAGAGCCTTTTCTCTGTGTTATGCTGACATTTAAAATATTTAAATAAATCCTTCAGAGCAAAGCTCAAATGGCTCCTTCTTGTTTTGTGTCTTCAGTAGGAACGTATTTTATTCTAGCTTGTCCATGAAAGCCATGACTATATTAATTTCTCTTCAGCCATTTTCATCCCCACATTAAGTGAGTGGGTGCAGATATTATGCATTCGAGAATTATGTATAAATATGATGAAAGAGAGTGTAGTGGAAAAAGTTTAGAATCTCAGGAGTGTTTGATCATGACCACCATTGTTGACATCTGACTGTGACAGTTAAGTTTTGAGAAATATGTGATCCCTTAGGAAACAGCAGAAAACTTTCTCAAACTAATGTTTTGAATCATTGGTCATTTGAGAAAGGATAAAATGGGCAGTCAGTATAATGTTTGCATTTACTAAATAGTATATTCAGTTATGCAAAAAGAGAAAACTTCAGAATTCAGTGTTAAATGGATTATGTTATTAGGATCAATATTCAGTTTCTGCTACTTCTGTGCATAAACAGGCACACATACGTCATAAATTTCTACATGCCCATAAACCTGTTTTATCACCCTCTTTGCCCTGTCCCTTCACTCTCTGTGGAAATTCTGGTCCTACACTGCCTATCCAGGGCTCCAGCCATCTGCTTTCCTTTGCTCTGGGATAGTTATGCCTTCTGCCTTTGGCCTGCCTGCTTGGTTTCTGACCTGTGTTTGCCCAGTCTCTGGGAGCTGAGAGGCTCTGCCTTCCCTGTGTCTGCCTGGTTCCTAACAAACACGCTGCTCTCGCCTGCCCTTGGACTCTAGTTCCTCTGGACTCCTGCCTGCCTGCCTGCCTTCTGCCTAACTCACCATTTAGCTCACAACTTCTCAACTGGGGTGAATTCCTGGCTTTCCCAGTTTCTGTTACTCCACAGTAACTCTGCACTTCTATTGTACGATAGTCTACCATTCTCGCATTCATGCCTAGGATTCAAGGTTGCTTTTTTTTTTTTTTTGCTTTTATCTACTGTGAAGGAGAATATGTAACATAAATACAACCTCACCAACCTCACTAAGGCGCGAGGACATTTCTGTATGGGGTCAAGTCACACACAAGTTAGGTAATTCACAGGAACAATTTTGAATTGTTTCTTTAGTTAGGCGTAGACTTGATATACATCAATATGATTCTTTGTGGTTTCCTTTGTTTAAGATTTTCCCCAATTCTTGGGAGCCTTGTCCTTTTAAAATAAATTTCATCTGTATTTCTCCTGAGATCTCAGGATGTGTAATTTCTTTTGATAGTATCCCGAGTTCCTGGAGAAGTCATCTTGGTACCAAGTCAAAACGGTTCTTTCTGAATCTATCTGACTCATGCCTCTGTCAGTGCTATGTGCGTTCTACCCACAAAAGAGAAGTCAGTGTCCACTCTGCATCTTTCGGCAACCTGAGATGCAACCTCAATTTCTGCTTGCACATCCTGTCTCTTCTCAGGGCTTATTTCATCCCTTTTCCTTAAAGCCTCTAGGTTTCCTTGTAACTTTGGTTACAACATTATAAACTTCCTTGATAAGATGGAATTTCAAGATCTCCAGGGACTCCAGCTAATTAAACTCTGTCTCTTGCTTCCCACATGCCACATACTCTTTGTTAGGATATTGCTGACCTTATTTTCTTCATCTCTAATTTGACAACAAAAACAATAAAAATGCCAAGCATGTACTGAGCAGTCAATAAATGTTAACTTTTATTATGACATTTGCTGTCTCCATGATTGTTTATTTTTTTAAGGAGATGAGATAAATCTAAAAAAAGTACCTGTTTTTGCATGACATATGTCTTTTCCTTGAGTTAAGTTGTCCATTCAAAATGAATTACCATAAATAACAAAAAACTGCAGAGGAGGGAAAACTTAAAAATTAAAACATAATATTATTATGAATAAGATGTTTCAAATAGATGGTGATTGTATTATGCCCATTATTGCTAATTTTAGGTGTGTAAAATACCAGTGGTATTATATTTGTTTGCATGTTGGGTTTTTTTGTTGTGGATGTAAGGGTTTTTATGGGTTTCCTCGTAACTTCAGTCCTCTCACCCTGATTTCCTTTAAGGTTTATGTTTTTCAATCCATGAAAAGGTAGAATATCTCTGACAGCTCCAGGAGGCCTATACCCTCTGTCCCTTAGACTTGTTTTCGGATACAATCACACTCCAGAAGTGAATTTTCCAGCTCCGGAGATTTTCAGGGTCCTTCAGTGTAATTCAGAGACAAGTTTGTGACTGAAGTGATATGGGAAGCAGACTCTAGTCTGGGGTGCTGGAGGAGGGGATCAAGGTTATAGGTCCTGATTCAACTCACTCCATTATTGATCCCAGAGGAAAACTAGATAAAAGCCAAGGCAGAAGTCAAGTCAGGCAGATCTATTTAAACACCACACATAATGAGACTGAAATAGAGTAACTGCAACCCAGGGGGCAAGATTTATTCCAGGCTGACTTCTCACCGGGAAGGCGACAGCAAACTGTATCCAGACACTCAGACTGGAGCTCACTGATTACAATTCTCTGCAGAATATGGAGCAAAATTATTCAGAGCTGGACTTCAGTCTTGTTCCATTTAGTGTCTTGGACAAGTATTTTCTCTGCGCTTCAATTTCCTAACATATATAATGAGATTAACCATACCTATCTCCTATGAACTTAAATTTGGTAGCATTGCAATTACATTCAGTAATGTGCGAAAAATACTTAGGACAGTGAGTGGCACATAGTAAATAATAAATGGTGGATACCATTATTGTTGTTGTTGTTATCATTATTGTTGTTATTTTTATTGTTATTTAAGGCTGAAGGGTAAGGGCCAGACCGAGGCAAGCAAGAAACCTTACACAGTGACTTTTAGCAGTGAGGTTTTGCCCCTTGGGCTCCATAGAATCTCATTCTAGTGGTATTTTAGCCTTTAAAAGTGAAACTTTCCTAAGATGGAGTAGGGAGTGACCTTTTCAGTATCTTCTCTGAGAACCTTTCTAAGTTTTTATATTAGATCTCCTTCCTAAAAGCTCAATGATGTTGGCAAAGGACATATAAGGTGGGGAAGTTATATGAAGACCTCTGGTCTTTTAAGTCAATAAAAACCGATGATATTCCAGCTCATTTGATCCTGGACCCAGATTGGAAGCGTTCTAGCTGGCAGCTATAAGGGCTGAGCATTATAGAGTAAGTAGGGAGAAGTACAATAAACCTTAAGATTCCTTTAGTAACTTTTGCACATATATAATTTCCTTCTCTCATCTAACGTTAACTGAGAGAATGGGGTGTGATATACAAGATCTGTAAGAAATTGAGTCTGCCCTCAAAGATCTTATACTCTTATAGGAAGAGAAGGAATGTACAAATGCACCAGAAAAAATTATTACCTCTGCTCTCCACCCACCAGTACAGCTGGAGATAAAGTGGTGGGCATAACTAGAAGACTTTTGCAAGGAATAGACAAGTCTAATGGAACATTTTGTTAGGTTACAGTCAAAGGACATCAGGGCAAGCATTATATTTACTCTTATTGTTATATTTATTGTTATTTAGGACTGAAGCAGGGGGGATAGGCAGAGATAAGCAGGAAACTAATACACTATGACTTTCAGAGTGAGGAAATAGTCCATTCTACTTCCGCCATGGAAAACATCTGGGGGAAGAAAGAAACGAAGAGTGACTATGCTGGCAAAATCACGTCCAGGCAGAATCCCTGCTGAATCTGTCTCCTGCTTTAAAACGCTGGACAGGAGTTCGTCACATAGAATCAGGAGTATAAGGGTTCTGGAGACAGTGCAAGGAGGCTGCCTGACAGAGAGTTCATGAGAGCCATACTTTTCTTTCTGTGAATCATAAATAAATTGACATTACTCACTGCCAATCCTTTTGGAGTTGGATATTTTGGGGGGAATTGTAAGGATAGGTACGTGAAGAGTACTGAGTCTGGCCCCAAGTGAACATGGACTATAAATAGAGGCCACCCTAAGGATCCCAGGACACGTTTGGATTACAGCTCAATAACCATAATCAGGCACAGGATTGAGAAGCACCTTAGAAGAGTACAAAAGACACATTTTCAGAGGTCTGGGTAGTGAAAAGTTACTTCTAGCCTAAGAGTAGAGAGAGGAGAGAAAAAGGAGGAGGAAACTTTGCAAAAGAGTTAATTGTCTTGGGCTTTGGGAGGTGGTGTAGTGGACGCTGTGGCTAATTCCCTGGTATGCACTGCACCTCAGATGATCTGTGTAAACTGCCTGTGGTTGTTCCAGGCCCTTTGTCAGGGATTCGTTCAGAGATGAATAGGCCCATGCTAATCTGGACCAATAAGAGGGATAAAGTGCGTTGGGACTTTTGGGAAGAAGCCACTCTCTTTCTGCTCTAGGATGAGAACAAAGAAACATTCAGCCTCAGTTGCTACTGGCAGGACTCCTGCTACCACAAGAAAAATCAGTTGCCCCACGAAGCCATAATCAAGGAGAGCAGACTGGAAGGATAGAAAAAGACTGCCTCCCTGATGACAATGATAGAAGGGTAGGATTTGAATATATGGAGTTACAGAAATTTTGTAGAACTCTGAGCAAAGGTAAGAAAGTTTAGCATACGTGTGGAGAGCAGCCAGGAGTTCTCCACTAATAATCCTCTCCCCACTCACCAGTTCTGTCTATCCAGCATTTGAAAATGGTGCACAATAAACCATTTTTGTTGCTTCCAAAAAAAAAAAAGTTTTGTTGTTTAAACTTCAAGAGAGTATTTATTATTGCTTTGGATCTTTATAAATTTGAACATGGTAGGAAAAACCTATTGTTTGGTGGTTGGTCACTTTCCTTAATGGTTACATAATTTTGATGTGTTTTAAGAAATTTCTGTGTCAGGAGTTGTGTTTGAGTTTCCATCACACTCTCCTAGTCTGCTGCGTCCTGCCACAGCCAGGTGTTGTGGGAAGAGCTTTGGAGAGTTGCCTGTGACTTTGAATCCCAACTTTTGATAGTGTGATTGCTAACTTTTGAACTGCATTTTCTTCTACTATACTTGAACAATCTTCTTGTTAAAATAAATGAAATCCTGTTTGTGTTCTAATATATTCTAATTGTAGTCCCTGGAATCAAGACGACATTATTTTAGGTCTCTGCAGAAACAGTGGTCGCTCTTCAAGGGTTTTCAGGAAGAGATGGCTTTGGGAAGAGTCTATTATGTCATAGAATAAGGAGGTTGTGACTTTGGAATTCTGGCCAAATTCCATTTGGAATATTTGTAGTCTGCCTTATCAAAATGTATACACTAAAAAAATTAACCATTTCTAGGTAGTTATGTAATTTTTTTTCTTATTTCTTATTCCTTGTTTTACTGAATGGTTCTCAATGGCTGGAATGTAAGCTCAATGAACAGAGGAATTTCGGGGGGGGGGTTGTTTACTGTGGTACAGCTAATACCCAGAAGAGTATTTGAAGCATAGTCAGCTGTCAATAAATGTTTGCTGAATTAATTAATTAATTACTCAGCACTATTACGTACCACATGAGAGCTAGATATTTTTCACGTTGGAAAGAATGATTTTTTTCATCACCATATTTTATTAATCTTGTTCGTTGAATTTACTTGTTGTTCTTGGAAATTTATTTTCTAGATGGTAAACAATCACATAAAGTATTTAAAATTAAACTATGTAAGTTTTTGTTTACTATATTTTAAAATAAATTTAGATTATGAAAACAACACTATAATCTGTTCATGCAGAATATCTCCTTTGTTAAGAAGATGAAGGTGAATAACTTGATTTAATTAATACTGTCTATTTTGATGAGCTTACTCTTTGATGTTTTAGTGTCGAACAAAATAAAAAGTAGAAAAGTTTTTAATCCTGCTTCCCTTGCTTAATGTAGATACTGAATTTCACTGGCTGTTGTCGTTATCCTGATATTCAGGTTCAAAAGTATCAAAGAAGAGGAAAATGTCAATTTAACAAAATGAACTCTCCTCCACTTCTCCCAACAACTGAAAA
Source organism: Delphinapterus leucas (assembly GCF_059928025.1). Taxonomy (NCBI): domain Eukaryota; kingdom Metazoa; phylum Chordata; class Mammalia; order Artiodactyla; family Monodontidae; genus Delphinapterus; species Delphinapterus leucas. The sequence continues at coordinate 12,996,567 of NC_143133.1, read as the reverse complement.
AAACCCCAAAAGATTAAAAGGATAAAGAAAATAATAGCTAATTCTCCAATGACAAGTTAACTGAAACAAATATTTGAACTAATAAATGTCTCTAGATACCTAGATTTACACTTTGTTTGCCTTGCTATAAATAAATGGCTGCTATAAGTAAAAGCAGGTGTAAATGACTGTGACTGCACTGTATGGATAGTAAAGGCATATGTCTTGATGGAAAACAAGGGACAAGGACATGATGAGATTCAACTGAGAGGGATTTGGGACTTAACTCCTCTTCACGTTGGAGTGAAACCAGATTCATAGCAGTAGAAGGACTCCATAAACATAATTCACTGAAATGAGAGGTTGATAAAAGGCCTTTTTTCTTGCCTTTTTCAGGATACATTATACCCGATGCTACAGAAATGTCTCTTTCCAGCTTCAGATTAAGTGTGCTTGTATAATAAACATTTCCTTAACATTCAGCTTCTTTAACCTAGACAGCTCAATTAAGGCTGTATGATAAAATACAACTTCCACGCACTTTGTGAGCACTTAATGTGATTGAGGGCCTGTTAGCAAGAAGTCTTGCAGAAAATAGGTCTTGTCAAGTGTTTAAGGAAATTGAATTAGCATTGTGTTTAACATATATATGTAATATATATATTCTTGTAGATTATTTGTAATTTAACTTTATTGATGTAGTTTAGTCTCCCTGCTGTGTGAAAACCTCTTATTTATTATCTCTCCTGTTTGCTGGAAAACTATGGGGAAACTTGGGAAATTATTACATGTAGGCACAGATGTTTAAAGAAGTCTGGAACTTTGAAGACTCACAAAGAGTATGGAGAAAGCTTCAATCTAAATCTCGAAATTGGCATGAATGGAAGGTAAAGCCAGTGATCCTCTTGACTTGGAGTTGTATTGCTTGATTATACATAGTTCTTTTCTGGAGGAGAGTAAATACCAGGCCTCTTGCAGGATTGGTTGAGGAAAAGACATCAGATGGATGAGAGTTCTGCACTGTATACTGGAGACTTTGGACAATCAGCCCGATCCATTCATCTGTGATTTGTCTTAGAAGCTCTTTCCAGACTGTAATTCTAGCCTTTGTGAGGCACCATTAGAGTATCATATATATTGTCGTAATTATCCATCAAATAAAGCTTCAGTTTCTTAGACTGGCTTCCAGGGACCTCTGAGACTGGCCTTACTGTAGTTTACCCTACTTTGTGTTCAGATTTCTATTTGCTGACGTGTGTAGGACTCCCTGTTTCGGGCCAATGACTTTCATGTGATTCATTTATTTAATTGGAACATGCCTCTCACTTTTGATGAGAAATCAGTCTGTATTATCCCTTGTTTCTCCACCTTTCTCCTCTCATTCCCACCGTGCCATCTACCAGCCTTTTTGCTGCACCCTTTCAGGTGGACCCTCTATGTGAATCCTTCCCTGGTATCTCAGCTAGGAAGAGTCTCCCCTCGAGTTCCTTTATTGCTTCATTTTTACTTCTCTTATGATAGATCAATTTCTACGTGTACTATCGTTATTTTTGTACGTGTCTCCTTTCTCTTGAGGGTAGAGCTGGTGACAGCTTCTCTGTCATGCTTGGGACTAGTGCTGTATATTCAACTCTTATTTTTCCACTTATATTGAACATATTTATAAACAGGTCCTGCTTTCTGAGAACACTGACAATAGTTTTTTGAATATACATAAATACCATATATACATATAATTCAAGTACCTGTAATAATGGTGTAAGAAGGACCTGAATGATGATGAATACTCAAAAATAGTTTACTTGTAGAGGAAAAGGATCATAGTGTCTTCCTGAAAATTTTGTTACTTCTAGCTGAAAAGAGAACTCTTACAGACTGAACAGAGAGAGGAAGTTCAGGGGACATCAAAAGGTAAAGAGATTAATTTTTAGTGTTGCAAGATGTCTCTCCAAGGAGATAATTCAGATGTCAATTGCACTTCTTCTTTACTAGATTGGTTTATCATCATGGTGAGGAGGAAATGGGAGAAAGTGCCTAAGCTTTTCAAGGGGCTTGGTTTACCAGTGCCCCAATCACACAAGATAAGTGGGCCTTTAGGGAATTCTTTATTTGCACTTCTAATTGTTTTTGTAAATGTGTCCATAAAAATTCATTCAGAAAACTGCAGCAGATTTAAGGAGATAAAGTAAGACCTCAGATGGCTGTTAGTAATACAAATAACTTAAGGTGTTTTTGCAAATTGCATGTCAACCACAGTTAACAATATGATGTTTATTTTGGTGAGGATGGATACACTTGATAACTCTCCCAGTTATCAGAGGTTCCTTTTATAATGTCTTCATAATTGAAGCATTTTGCCTTGCATAAGACAGATGGGTGTGTAACAAGTGTTTCGACCGTTTGTGCCGATATAGCGTGCAGACGCCGGCTCCGCTTTGTCTTGTGAGCAATGGCTGTCCACTCTGTGAAGGGATCCATGCAAACACTGGAGCTTGGATCACAGTCACCAGACACTAACAATTCTGCCAGGTTGTAGCAATTTTGGCATTCCCTAATTCACATGCAGTGTGATTGTGGGGAGATTTCGAACAAATATTGATTGGTGAGAAACAGATGAATGTCATGATTACCATGTTTAGCGCTCCCTTTTCTCACTCGGTGTAAAAATCATGTACCCTCTTGAGAAGAGTAAATAAGATATTCTTTACTGTGTGAGAAGCTAGATAAATATTTTCTTTTCTACCACAGAATGTTTTCTGGTGCTTGTCAAAATTTCTTGTGTGTGCTATGATTCTACACTCTACAGCCATGCTTTCTTTGTGATAACACTGTGCTTGCACTTGGTATTAATAAAAGCCATATTTGGAGACTTATCGGAATGGATTTAAAAGCCAGTCAGTTAGTCTGGTGATTAATCTGCCGGCCCTCTCCTCTTGCCCTCCCATTGCAATGCTCACCATAAACTATGACTGAACTAGCAACCGCTTTCCTGATGAGGCACGGCTTAATGATAATGATTTTATCTCTTCTAAGGATGTTTTTGTGCCTACACTCTATCATCTTGATGGCTTCGTTTTTACCATAAACATCAAACGGCACTATATAGGGCACATTATGTAACAATTAACCACATTTTAATTTGTCTGACAATTATGGCGACATAGTGCTGTCATGGAAATGGACTGCTTTACTACCATATTAAAGACGCTGAGTGTAATATCTTCTCTGTGTGAGACATAGAGATGTTGCTCCCATCAGTTAAGAGGGTGTTTGGCTGCAAATAATAGAAAACCCTACTACATACAGAGTTTGAACAGGCTCTGTCATTCTTAGTATGTAGAGTGACAGAAATTTTGGTTGTAAGCTGATTGCTACACCTCCAGAATTCTGTCTGGGTCCCAGGCAGGAGGAAGGAAGGAAGAAACAGTGCCACTGTCTGCATCAGGAAATCATAACTTCCCAGAATTCTCAGTTTACACCTTATAGCCATTTATTTATTTTAAAAATATTTAGTTATTTGGCTGCAAAGGGTCTTGGTTGTGGAATGCGGGATCTTTAGTTGCGGCATGTGAACTCTTAGTTTCGGCATGCATGTGGGATCTAGTTCCCTGACTAGGGATCAAACCCAGGCACCCTGCATTGGGAGCGCAGAGTCTTAGCCACTGGACCACCAGGGAAGCCCCTTTATAATCATTTAGATACGCCTGGCTTCAGTAGAACTTAGCCACTGGACCACCAGGGAAGTCCCCTTATAATCATTTAGATACGCCTGGCTTCAGTGGAATCTGGGGACTACTGCACCAAGTCAGATCTTGATTCTGCATCAAAAGAAGAGAAGATAGGGCTTCCCTGGTGGCGCAGTGGTTGAGAGTCCGCCTGCTGATGCGGGGGACACGGGTTTGTGCCCCGGTCCGGGAGGATCCCACATGCCGCGGAGCGGCTGGGCCCATGAGCCATGGCCGCTGGGCCTGCGCGTCCGGAGCCTGTGCTCCGCAACAGGAGAGACCACAACAGTGAGGGGCCCGCGTACCGCAAAAAAAAGAAGAGAAGATCATGAGACGGAGTCAATTAATAGTATCAGTCATACTTCTCAAATATGATTTTCAAATAAAAGAATTGAGCACTTGTTGACAGTTGACATTTTCCATGCTTTGGAATCTCACTCTGCTGGATCAGATATTCCTGGTTAGTGGGCTGGGTTGGGAAGAGTTGGAGAGAACTAGAAAACTGGAACAAATTGATGATTTTAGTTCCCAGGTCCTTTGGTTTAGAAACCAAGGAAACCAAAAGAAAAGTCCTCTGCTGACTGAGACATGGCTGCTGATTTTCATTCTTCTTTCCCTTTTATGCACTCTAACCTTATCCTTGAGATGGGGAAGCTTATAAAAATTGCCACTCCATTGCTCATGACCTGCCCTATGAAGACAGATATTTTTGAGAAGATAGATTGTGTTCAGGTAAGAAAAGCCTAGACTAACACCTGTAGGAGAGAGAAAAAGAAAGGAGAAAAAAACAGGAAATGCTGGCAAATATCTGCCAGGAAATTCGTGTTTGTGAACCTTTGCCTGGTTTTATTTTCAGTATTTATGATTTTGCCAAGATTACGGAGTCCTTGATATTTTATTGTATCCTCAGTACTTTCTGAGGGAAAGGCCGGTAAGTGATCAATTGCTTTAGGCAAAAGTCATTCATTGGTGTCAGGCCAGATTTTCGTAGTTAATTTTATATTCTGACAATTATATAAATTAATCCAGTAAATCCAACAAAGCCTACCAAGATTTGTCTGGATTTGTCATGAACATTAAAATGTCATCAACATACGTGGTAATTTATAGTGCCTACGATTAGCGGTAATCCTTCCTGTCTCCTGTGAGAATCTAATAACCAGAGCTAATGGCTTTAATGCTAAAATAAACAGCAGAGGATCCGAGCAACATCTCTTCTTTGTAGCTTTTGGAAGTGGTGTGGTGTGTGTAGAATATTTTCACAGCGCTTTTTTTTTTTTTTCTGGAAGAATATCAACTGCTCATTCCTATTTTAAATCAAAGTGTTTCCATGCACCGCAGAACATTGTTTCATTTGGTGTGTTATACATCTTGTATTCAGTAAAATGGTGATTAGAATTCCTATGGTAAATATTTAGAATGCTCTAACAGGCCTATGTGTGAAATTTGAAAAAAGCTCTTCCTAAGAAGATAGGGCTTGTGGCATATAGCTTGGCAAAAGCAAAAATTGGGCTGCCTTTATTCCCTGACTTGCCACTTCAGCTAGGTACTTGTGCAGAGCACAACCTACACATGATGTGAATCTACCCTAATAGTAAGATTCTAAGTATTTAATGAGTATAAATGGCATACCTGTAGACGATTTCTATTACGTCCCAATACTTCTGGATAACCACCCTGAAGAGACAATATTGTATGACAAAAATCAATTAATTATCTGTGTAATATGTAGAACCATGCAGATATGTGGATGTTGGAAAGGCTAAAGTCCTTTTTCTTTTTTTGGACTGTACCAATACATATAAATTCCTTATCAGTTATATGCCAGGCACTTTCTGTGTACAAGATCCCATTTACAGTCACAGCAAGCCTCATTTTACAAATAGTGAACCTAAGCTCAGGGAGGTGTGCAGGAAAGGGGTAACCAGCAGACCTGGGCTGCTATGCATTTCCTAAGTCTGTTGGCTTGTGGGAGATGACCTCTGAGCCTCTGGAGAATCCTACCTGCTATGAGTGTCATGCCTGAAGATTTAGGCCACTCTAGCAATTTGACCTCTGGGAGGTTGTTGTCTGAGAGGCTGAGTTCAGTCATACAGATGTTGTATCCTATGTGACTGATAGCCAATAAAATCTCTGGACGGCAGGATTTGAGTGAGTTTCCCTGGTTGGCAACACTTCACATGCATTGCCGCACATTGTTGCTGAGATAATGAAGCACTGTCCATGTGACTCCATTGGGGAGAGGACAAATAGATGTTTATACCTGGTTTTTCTGGGACTTCTCCCTATGCACTTTCCCCTTTGCTGACTTTAGTATGTTCTGTTTCCCCATGATAAGCCATATATGAATATAACAGCTTTTCTGAGTTCTGGGAGTCCTTTAGGAATTTATTGAGGCTGAGGGTGGTCTTGGGTATCCCTGACACTGGAGGTTATGTGACTTGACTTGGTCACGCAGATAACTGTGGCAGATCAAAGATCTGAACAGACACTTTTGGCTCTTAATCAAGTGTTCTACTTGTGCAAATTATCTGTTGGAAACTCAACATTGCCCTCTTTCTATGCTCTCCCTTCTATCCTCCAACAAAGAGCATTCCTGTAATATATAGAAGGTAGATGAGAAAAAGATACCATATTTTTCTTCCCCTGGCAGTGGGAGGAAAATGCATGGGCTTTAGCAGACATGAAATTTTGCAGTGACCTTCAGGCTTTTTTCTGCAAGTCACCTGTCTTTGTGGTGGAGGTGCCTAAATTTATTGTCTGCAGTTTCCTATAGTTCTGCAAATTCCTACCTTTCTCAAAGCTAATAACAAAGATTAAATCTACTGGTGGCCTTCCTGGACATTATTCTTTCAGGGTTTCCAATTGTTCAGTAGTCATGTATTTTCCTGTATTAAAGCCATTCCTACTTGAAATACCTAGATTGCATCTATTTTTCTAACTGAACATTGAGAGAGTATCTGGTACCTGAAGTGATTCCAGAAAACAAACTGCAAGCTAGGATTGCAACCACTGAAAGAAGAGAAACAAACAGGATGACCTTTGATTGCCCAGACTTCCTTCTTGGAGACAAAGAGTGAACCATGTTGTAGGAAGAGGAAACCCAAGCAGAGTATAGCAGTTTCACTGGGTTGAGGGGACAGAGGTTGGAATTAAGTAGGCTGAGACAGCTGGAATTTGTGAGGCATTGTTCCAGAGAGGAGGGAGCTATGTACAGAAGGAGCTCCAGAATTCTGTACAAGGATTTTCTTGAATATTTGCCTGAATACTACGCTTTTCTATATATACAAGTGAGACTCTACGATGCTGGGCAATGAAAAACTACTAGGTATCTCAAAGCTGAATAATTCCCAGAGTTCACACAAGGCCTAGAATAGGTTATGTTCTGATGAATGACAAAGGAGAGAATATATTGAAATTTTTATTTTTATTCATGCAGCTATTAGGTTGTTTGTGCAACAAATGGACAACTGTAAACCACTGATGTTCACCCTGTAGATATGCAGCCACAAAACAGTTGCAGGAATCTTTGTAGCCACACTGAACTCTCCCTATTCCCCTCCTCTTAATTTTCCCACTGCCATAAAAAAATGGGTGAAGAATCTTAATAGACATTTCTCCAAAGAAGACATACAAATGGCCAATAGGTACATTAAAAATGGTGCTCGATATCAATAATCGTTAGGGAAAGGCAAATCAAAACCAATGATATATCACCTCATACCTGTTAGAATGGTTATTATCAAAAAGACAAAAGATAACAAGTGTTGGCAAGGAGGTGGAGAAAAGAGAACCCTTGCACACTTTGGCAGGAATGTAAATGAGTACAGCCATTATGGAAAACAATATGGTGGCTCCTAAAAATAATTAAAAATCAAACTACCATATGATCCAGCAATTCCACTACTGTGTATACATCCAAAGGAAATGAAATCTGGATCTCAAGAAGATATCCACACTCCCATGTTCATTGCAGTATTACTCACAATAGCCAATACCTGGAAACAACCTAAATGTTCGTTGACAGATGAGTGGATAAAGAAAATGCACATACATACAATGGAATAGTATTCAGCCTTTAAAAAGAAGGAAATCCTGCCATTTGCAACAAGATGAAACTGGAGGACATTAAGCTAAGTGAAATAAGGCAGACACAGAAAAAAAAAAACAACCATGATCTCACTTATACATGGAGTCTAAAATAGTCAAACATGTGGAAGCTGATGGTAAAACGGTAATTGCCAGTGTCTGTGGAGAGAAATGGGGAAGTGTTAGTCAAAGTGTACAAGGTTTTGTTTTACAAGATGAATAAGTCTTAGAGATCTACTGTACAGCATAGTTAGTGCCTATAGTTAATAATACTGTATTGTTTAAAATTTGCTAAAAGGGTAGATCTTACGTTGAGTGTTATCACAAAATAACAACAGCAATAATAATATTAATAAATAGGAAGGCAGGAGGAAACTTTTGGAGGTGATGAATAAGTTTATGGCACAGATTGCGGTGATTATTCCATGGGTTATACTTATCTCCAAAATCATGAAGTTGTATACATTGATTATATACAGCTTTTTGCATGTCAAAAAATTAAAAAAAAATTTTTTTAAGCAATTATAAATACGTTCAAGTATTTAAAGGAAAAAATAAACATAGTCATGAGAGAAATGTAAGATATATAAAATAAGCAAATGGAAATCCTAGGGCTAAAACACAATATCAGAAATTTTAAAGATTCCCGGTTGGACTTAAGAGGATACCAGACACTGCAGAAGCAAAGAACAGTGAGTTAAAAGACATAACAACAGAAACAAAACAATCCAAACTGAAGCATAGAAAATATAAAGTTGTAATGAAAGAATAGAGCCTGTGACATCTGAGACAACATAAGGCAGTATAAAATATTGTAACTGGATTTCAGAAGTGAAGCAGAAAAATATTTTTGAAAAAATAGCAAAAATTTTTCTATATTTGATGAAAACTATAAATCTACATACCCAAGTAATTCGATGAACACAAAGCAGCCTTTAAAAGAAAAAAAGAGAAAAAAGGAAAACTACTCAATATGCCACATCACAATCAAATTTCCGAATATCAGTGATAAAAAGAAAATCTTGTAAAAACCTAGAGAAAAAAGAACTTATTACATGTAAAGGAAGAAAGATAGGAGTGACCTGTCACTTCTCATTAGAAGCACACATGCCAGAAAACTGTGGAATGATATCTTTTTTTTTTTAACATGTTTATTGGAGTATAATTGCTTTACAATGGCGTGTTAGTTTATGCTGTATAACAAAGTGAGTCATCTATACATATACATATATCCCCATATACTCTCTCCATTGCGTCTCCCTCCCACCCTCCGTATCCCACCCCTCTAGGTGGTCACAAAGCACCGAGCTGATCTCCCTGTGCTATGCGGCTGCTTCCCACTAGCTATCTGTTTTACATTTGGTAGTGTATATATGTCCATGCCACTCTATCACTTTGTCCCAGCATACCTTTCCCCTTCCCTGTGTCCTCAAGTCCATTCTCTACGTCTGCATCTTTATTCCTGTCCTGCCCATAGGTTCATCAGAACCTTATTTTTTTAGATTCCATATATATGGGTTAGCATACGGTATTTGTTTTTCTCTTTCTGACTTACTTCACTCTGTGTGACAGACTCTAGGTCCATCCACCTCACTACAAATAGTTTAATTTATTTCTTTTTATGGCTGAGTAATATTCCATTGTATATATGCGCCACATCTTCTTTATCCATTCATCTGTCAATGGACACTTAGGTTGCTTCCATGTCCTGGCTATTGTAAATAGTGCTGCAATGAACATTGTGGTACATATCCCTTTTTGAATTATGGTTTTCTCAGGGTATGTGCCCAGTAGTGGGATTGCTGAGTCATATGGTAGTTCTATTTTTAGTTTTTAAGGAACCTCCATACTATTCTCCATAGTGGCTGTATCAATTTACATTCCCACTAACAGTGCAAGAGGGTTCCCTTTTATCCACATACTCTCCAGCATTTATTGTTTGTAGATTTTTTTGGTGATATGGCCATTCTGACTGGTATGAGGTGATACCTCATTGTAGTTTTGATTTGCATTTCTCTAATGATTAGTGATGTTGAGCATCCTTTCATGTGTTTGTTGGCAATCTGTACATCTTCTATGGAGAAATGTCTACTTAGGTCTTCTGTCCATGTTTCGATTGGGCTGTTTGTTTTTTTCATATTGAGCTACCAGAGCTGCTTGTATATCTTGTTGATTAATCCTTTGTCAGTTGCATCATTAACAAATATTTTCTCCCATTCTGAGGGTTGTCCTTTTATCTTGCTTATGGTTTCCTTTGCTGTGCAAAAGCTTTTAAGTTTCATTAGGTCCCATTTATTTATTTTTGTTTTTATTTCCATTTCTCTAGGAGGTGGATCAAAAAAGATCTTGCTGTGATTTATGTCATAGAGTGTTCTGCCTATTTTTCCCTCTAAGAGTTTGATAGTGTCTGGCCTTACATTTAGGTCTTTAATCCATTTTGAGTTTATTTTTCTGTATGGTGTTAGAGAGTGTTCTAATTTCATTCTTTTACGTGTAGCTGCAGCTACAGTTTTCCAAGCACCACTTATTGAAGAGGCTGTCTTTTCTCCACTGCATATTCTTGCCTCCTTTATAGAAGATGAGTTGAGCATATGTGTGTGGGTTTATCTCTGGGCTTTCTATCCTGTTCCTTGATCTATATTTCTATTTTGGCAGTACCATACTGTTTTGATTACTATAGCTTTGTAGTATAGTCTTAAGTCAGGGAACCTGAGTCCTCCAGCTCCGTTTTTCTTTCCCAAGATTGCTTTGGCTATTTGGGGTCTTCTGTGTTTCCATACAAGTTGTGAAATATTTTGTTCTAGTTCTGTGAAAAATGCCATTGGTAGTTTGATAGGGATTGCATTGAATATGTAGATTGCTTTGGGTAGTAGAGTCATTTTCACAATGTTGATTCTTCCAATCCAAGAACAAGGTATAGCTCTCCATCTGTTTGTATCATCTTTAATTTCTTTCATAAGTGTCTTATAGTTTTCTGCCTACAGATCGTTTGTCTCCTTAGGTAGGTTTATTCCTAGGTATTTTATTCTTTTTGTTGCAGTAGTAAATGGGAGTGTTTCCTTAATTTCTCTTCCAGATTCTTCATCATTAGTGTATAGGAATGCAAGAGATTTTGGTGCATTAATTTTGTATCCTGCTACTTTACCAAGTTCATTGATTAGCTCTAGTAGTTTCCTGGTAGCATCTTTATGATTCTCTATGTATAGTATCATGTCATCTGTAGACAGTGACTGTTTTACTTCTTCTTTTCCGATTTGGATTCCTTTTATTTTATTTTATTTTCTTCTCTGATGGCTGTGGCTAAAGCTTCCAAAATTATGTTGAATAATAGTGGTGAGAGTAGGCAAACTTGCCTTGTTCTTGATCTTAGAGAAAATGGTTTCAGTTTTTCGCCATTGAGAATGATGTTGGCTGGGGGTTGGCCTATATATGGCTTTTATTATGTTGAGGTAGGTTCCGCCTACTTTCTGGAGAGTTTTTATCATAAATGACTGTTGAATTTTGTCAAAAGCTTTTTCTCTGTCTATTGAGATTATCATATAGTTTTTAATCCTTCAATTTGTTAATATGGTGTATCACATTGATTGATATGTATATACTGAAGAATCTTTGCATTCCTGGGATAAACCCCACTTGATCATAATGTATGATCCTTTAAATGTGCTATTGGATTCTGTTTGTTGGTATTTTGTTGAGGAGTTTTGCATCTATGTTCATCAGTGATACTGGCCTGTAGTTTTCTTTTTTGTGGTATCTTTGTCTGGTTTTGATTTCAGGGTGATGGTGGCCTCATAGAATAAGTTTGGGAGTTTTCCTCCCTCTGCTATATTTTGAAAGAGTTTGAGAAGGATAGGTGTTAGCTCTTCTCTAAATGTTTGATAGAATTCACCTGCGAGGCCATCTGGTCCTAGGCTTTTGTTTGTTGTAACACTTTTTTTTTAACATCTTTATTGGAGTATAATTGCTTTACAATGGTGTGTTAGTTTCTGCTTTATAACAAAGTGAATCAATTATACATATACATATGTTCCTATATCTCTTCCCTCTTGCATCTCCCTCCCTCCCACCCTCACTATCCCACCCCTCTAGGTGGTCACAAACCACCTAGCTGATCTCCCTGTGCTATGCAGCTACTTCCCACTAGCTATCTATTTTATGTTTGGTAGTGTATATATGTCTGTGCCACTACTCACTTTGTCATAGCTTACCCTCCCCCTCCCCATATCTTCAAGCCCAAGCTCTAGTAGTTCTGTGTCTTTATTCCCGTCTTACCCCTAGGTTCTTCATGACCTTTTTTTTCCCCTTGGATTCCATATATATGTGTTAGTGTACGGTATTTGTTTTTCCCTTTCTGACTTACTTCACTCTGTATGACAGACTCTAGGTCCATCCAACTCACTACAAATAACTCAATTTCATTTCTTTTTATGGCTGAGTAATACTGCATTGTATATATATGCCACATCTTCTTTATCCATTCATCTGTTGATGGACACTTAGGTTGCTTCCATGTCCTGGCTACTGTAAATACAGCTGCACTGGATATTTTGGTACATGACTCTTTTTGAATTATGGTTTTCTCAGGGTATATGCCCAGGAGTGGGATTGCTGGGTCGTATGGTAGTTCTATTTGTAGTTTTTTAAGGAGCCTCCATACTGTTCTCCATAGTGGCTGTATCAATTGACATTCCCACCAACAGTGCAAGAGAGTTCCTTTTCTCCACACCCTCTCCAGCATTTATTGTCTCTAGATTTTTTGATGATGGCCATTCTGACCAGTGTGAGATGATATCTCATTATCGTTTTGATTTGCATTTCTCTAATGATTAATGATGTTGAGCATTCTTTCATGTGTTTGTTGGCAATCTGTATATCTTCTTTGGAGAAATGTCTATTTAGGTCTTCTGCCCATTTTTGGATTGGGTTGTTTGTTTTTTTGTTATTGAGCTGCATGAGCTGCTTGTAAATTTTGGAGATTAATCCTTTGTCAGTTGCTTCATTTGCAAATATTTTCTCCCATTCTGAGGGTTGTCTTTTGGTCTTGTTTATGGTTTCCTTTGCTGTGCAAAAGTTTTTAAGTATCATTAGGTCCCCTTTGTTTATTTTTGTTTCTATTTCCATTTCTCTAGGAGGTGGGTCAAAAAGGATCTTGCTGTGATTTATGTCATAGAGTGTTCTGCCTATGTTTTCCTCTTAGAGTTTGATAGTGTCTGGCCTTACATTTAGGTATTTAATCCATTTTGAGTTTATTTTTGTGTATGGTGTTATGGAGTGTTCTAATTTCATAGTTTTACATGTACCTGTCCAGTTTTCCCAGCACCACTTATTGAAGAGGCTGTCTTTTCTCCACTGTATATTCTTGCCTCCTTTATCGAAGATGAGTTGACCATATGTGCATGGACTTATCTCTGAGCTTTCTATCCTGTTCCATTGATCTATATTTTTGTTTTTGTGCCAGTACCATATTGTCTTGATTACTGTAGCTTTGTAGTATAGTCTGAAGTCAGGCAGCCTGATTCCTCCAGCTCCATTTTTAGTTCTCCAGATTGCTTTGGCTATTCGGGGTCTTTTGTGTTTCCATACAAATTGTGAAATTTTTTGTTCTAGTTCTGTGATAAATGCCATTGGTGGTTTGATAGGGATTGCATTGCGTTTGTAGATTGCTTTGGGTAGTAGAGTCATTTTCACAATATTGATTTTTTCAATCCAAGAACATGGTATATCTTGCCATCGATTTGTATCATCTTTAATGTCTTTCATTAGTGCCTTATGCTTTTCTGCATACAGGTCTTTTGTCTCTATAGGTCAGTATATTCCTAGATATTTTATTCTTTTTGTTGCAATGGTAAATGGGAGTGTTTTCTTGATTTCACTTTCAGGTTTTTCATCACTAGTGTATAAGAATGCCAGAGATTTCTGTGCATTAATTTTGTATCCTGCTCCTTTACCAAATTCATTGATTAGCTCTAGTAGTTTTCTGGTAGCATTTTTAGGATTCTTTGTGTAGAGTATGATGTCATCTGCAAAGAGTGGCAGCTTTACTTCTTCTTTTCCAATTTGGATTCCTTTTATTTCTTTTTCTTCTCTGATTGCTGTGGCTAAAACTTCCAGAACAATGTTGAATAAGAGTGGTGAGAGTGGACAACCTTGTCTTCTTCCTGATCTTAGTGGGAATGGTTTCAGTTTTTTAGCATTGAGGATGATGTCGGCTGTGGGTTTGTCATATATGGCCTTTATTATGTTGAGCAAAGTTCCCTCTATGCCTTCTTTCTTCAGGGTTTTTGTCATAAATAGGTGTTGAATTTTGTCGAAAGCTTTCTCTGCATCTATTGAGATGATCATATGGTTTTTCTCCTTCAGTTTGTTAATATGGTGTATCACGTTGATTGATTTGCGTATATTGAAGAATCCTTGCATTCCTGGAATAAGCCCCCTTAATCATGGTGTATGATCCTTTTAATGCGCTGTTGGATTCTGTTTGCTAATATTTTGTTGAGGATTTCTGCATCTATGTTCATCAGTGATATTGGCCTGTAGTTTTGTTTTTTTGTGGCATCTTTTTCTGGTTTTGGTATCAGGGTGATGGTGGCCTCGTAGAATGAGTGTGAGAGTGTTCCTCCCTCTGCTATATTTTGGAAGAGTTTGAGAAGGATAGGTGTTAGCTCTTCTCTAAATGTTTCTTCGAATTCACCTGTGAGGCCATTTGGTCTTGGGCTTTTGTTTGTTGTAACATTTTAAATCACAGTTTCAATTTCAGTGCTTGTGTTTGGTCTGTGTATATTTTCTCTTTCTTCCTGGTTCAGTCTCAGAAGGTTGTGCTTTTCTAAGAATTTGTCCATTTCTTCCAGGTTGTCCATTTTATAGGCATATAGTTGCATATAGTAATCTCTCATGATCCTTTGTATTTCTGCAGTGACAGTTGTTACTTCTCCTTTTTCATTTCTATTTCTATTGATTTGAGTCTCTCCCTTTTTTTCTTGGTGAATTTGGCTAATGTTTTGTCAACTTTGTTTATCTTCTCAAAGAACAAGCTTTTAGTTTTATTGATCTTTGCTCTCATTTCCTTCATTTCTTCTTCATTTATTTCTGATCTGATTTTTATGACTTCTTTCCTTCTGCTAACTTTGGGGTTTTTCTTGTTCTTTCTCTAACTGCTTTCGGTGTAAAGTTAGGTTGTTTATTTGATATGTATTTTGTTTCTTGAGGAAGGATTGTATTGCTATAAACTTCCCTCGTAGAACTGCTTTTGCTGCATCCCATAGGTTTTGGGTTATCATGTTTTCATTGTCATTTTTTTCAAGGTATTTTTTTATTCCTTCTTTGATTTCTTCAATGATCTTATGGTTATTTAGTAGCATATTGTGTAGCCTCCATGTGTTTGTATTTTTTACAGTTTTTTTTTTCCTGTAATTGATATCTAGTCTCATAGTGTTGTGGTCAGAGAAGATAATACAATTTCAGTTTTTTTAAATTTACCAAGGCTTGATTTGTGACCCATGATATGATCTATCCTGGAGAATGTTCCATGAGCACTTGAGAAGAAAGTGTATTCTGTTGTTTTTTGATGGAATGTCCTATAAGTATGAAGTAAGTCCATCTTGTTTAATGTATCATTTAATGCCTGTGTTTCCTTATTTATTTTCATTTTGGATGATCTGTCCATTGGTGAAAGTGGGGTGATAAAGTCCCCTACTCTGATTGTGTTACTGCTGATTTCCCCTTTTATGGCTTTTAGCATTTGCCTTATGTATTGAAGTGTTCCTATGTTGGGTGCATAAATATTTACAATTGTTGTATCTTCTTCTTGGATTGATCCTTTGATCATTATCCTTCTTTGTCTCTTGTAATAGTCTTTATTTAAAGTCTATTTTGTCTGATATGAGAATTGCTTCTCCAGCTTTCTTTTAATTTCCATTCACATAGAATATCTTTTTCCATCCCCTCACTTCCAGTCTGTACATGTCCTTAGGTCTGAAGTGGGTCTCTTGTAGACAGCATATATATGTGTCTTTTTTTTATCCATTCAGCCAGTCTATGTCTTTTGGTTGCAGCATTTAATCCATTTACATTTAAGGTAATTATCAATATGTATGTTCCTTTTACCATTTTCCTAATTGTTTTGGGTTTGTTTTTGTAATCCTTTCCTTCCTTGTTTTTCCTGCCTGGAGAATTCCTTTAGCATTTGTTTTAAAGCTGGTTTGGTGGTGCTGAATTCTCTTACCTTTTGCTTGTCTGTAAAGGTTTTATTTTCTCCATCAAATCTGAATGAGATCCTTGCTGGGTAGAGTAATTTTGGTTGTAGCTTTTTCCCTTTCATCACTCTAAATATGTCCTGCCACTCCCTTCTGGTTTGCAGAGTTTCTGCTGAAAGATCAGCTGTTAACCTCATGGGGATTCCCTTTTATGATGTTTGTTGCTTTTCCCTTTCTGCTTTTAATATTTTTCTTTGTAGTTAATTTTTGTTAGTTTGATTAATATGTGTCTTCACATGTTTCTGCTTGCATTTATCCTGTATGGGACTCTGTGCACTTCCTGGACTTGATTGACTACTTCCTTTCCCATGTTAGGGAAATTTTCAACTCTAATCTCTTCAAATATTTTCTCAGACCCTTTCTTTTTTCTCTTCTTTTTCTGGAACCCCTATAATTTGAATGTTGTTTAATGTTGTCCCAGAGGTCTGAGACTGTCCTCAATTCTTTTCATTCTTTTTTCTTTATTCTGCTCTGTGGTAGTTATTTCCACTATTTTATCTTCCAGGTCACTTATTCATCCTTCTGCCTCATTTATTCTGCTGTGAATTCCTTCTAGAGAGATTTTAATTTCATTTAGTGTGTTGTTCATCATTGTTTGTTTACTCTTTAGTTCTTCTAGGTCCTTGTTAAACGTTTCCTGTATTTTCTCCATTCTATTTCCAAGATTTTTGATCATCTTTACTATCATAACTCTGAATTGTTTTTCAGGTAGACTGCCTATTTCCTCTTCATTTATTTGTTCTGGTGGGTTTTTACCTTAGTCCTTCATCTGCTGCATATTTCTCTGTCTTCTGATTTTGTTTAACTTACTGTGTTTGAGGTCTCTTTTCGCAGGCTGCAAGTTCATAGTTCCTGTTGTTTTTGGTGTCTGCCCTCAGTGGGTGAAGTTGGTTCAGTGACTTGTGTAAACTTCCTGTTGGAGGGGACTGGTGTCTGTGTTCCAGTGGGTGGGGCTGGATATTGTCTTTCTGGTGGGCAGGACCCCATATGGTGGTGTGTTTTGGGGTGTCTGTGAACTTAGTATGATTTTAGGCAGCCTCTCTGCTAGTGGGCGGGGTTGTGTTCCTGTCTTGCTGGTTAATTGGCATGGGGCATCCAGCACTGGAGTTTGCTGGCCATTGGTCAGCGCTGGGTCTCAGCGTTGAGATGGCGCTCTCTGGGAGATCTCTTGCTGATTGATATTACATGGGGCTGGGAGGTCTCTGGTGGTCCAATGTCTTGAACTCAGTTCTCCCACCTCAGGGTCTCAGGCCTGACACCAGGCCAGAGCCCCAACACCCTGTCAGCCACACGGCTCAGAAGAAAAGGGAGAAAAAAGAAAGAAAAAAATTATTAAAATAAAAAAAAGTAATAATTAAAAAAAGAAGAGAGCAATCAAACCAATAAACAAATTTACCAATGATAACAAGAGCTAAAAAGTATACTAGGATAAACATAAAAATCAGAAACAAATCAGTCATAGACAGCAGACCCCAAGTTTACAGTTGCTCCCAATGTCCACTCCCTCAATTTTGGGATGGTTCATTGTCTATTCAGTTTTTCCACAGATGCAGGGTATATCAAGGTGATTGTCAGGATTTAATGTGCTACACCTGAAGCTGTACAGAGAGATTTCCCTTTCTCTTCTTTGCTTGCACAGCTCCTGGGTTTCAGCTTTGGTTTTGGCCCCACCTCTGTGTGTAGGTTGCCCTCAGGCATCTGTTCCCGCCAAGACAGAACGGGGTTAAAGGAGAGGCTGATTAGGGGGCTCTGGCTCACTCATGCCAGGGGTGTGGGGAGGGAGGGGTAGGGTAGTTATAATTGGAATGTGGGGCGAGCCTGTGGCAGCAAGAACCTGAGACACATCATGTGTTCTCCTGGGGGACCTGTCCCTGGATCACAGGACCCTGACAGTGGCATGTTGCACAGGCTTCCAGGGGGGTGTGGACCTGTGACCTGTGCCTGCACACAGGATTCTTGGTGGCTGCAGCAGCAGTGTTAGCGTTTCATGCCCGTCTCTGGGGTTCGAGCTGATAGCTGTGGCTCATGCCCGTCTCTGGAGCTTGTTTAGGCGGTGCTTCGTATCGCCTCTCCTCATGCACCCCCAAACAATGGTCTCTTGCCTCTTAGGAAGTTCCAGACTTTTTCCTGGACTCCCTCCTGGCTAGCTGTGGCGAAGTAGGCCCCTTCAGGTTGTGTTCACGCAGCCAACCCCAGTCCTCTCCCTGGGATCTGACCTCTGAAGCCAGAGCCTCAGCTCCCAGCGCCTACCCGTCCCGGCAGGTGAGCAGACAAGCCTCTCAGGCTGGTGAGTGCTGGTCAGCACTGATCCTCTGTGGAGGAATCTCTCCACTTTGCCCTCTGCACCCCTGTTGCTGTGCTCTCCTCTGGCTCCAAAGCTTCCCCTCCGCCACTCCCTGTCTCCACCAGTGAAGGGACTTCGTAGTGTATGGCAACTTTTCCTCCTTCATGGCTCCCATCCCTATTCTTTTGTCTTTTTTTTTTCTTTTTCCTTTTTCCCTACCCAGGTATGTGGGGATTTTCTTGCCTTTTGGGAAGTCTGAGGTTTTCTCCCAGCATTCAGTGGGTGTTCTGTAGGAGTTGTTCCGCATGTAGATGTATTTTTGATGCATTTGTGGGGAGGAAGTTGACCTCCATGTCTTACTCCTCCGCAATCTTGAAGGTCCCCCATGGAATGATATCTTTCAACTATTGAAAGGAAAAAATAAAACCCTGAAAATACAGAATTTACTATCACAAAATATTCTTCAACAATGGAGATTAAAACCATTTTCAAGGAAATTAAAATCCTTATCAGAGAAATATGCTGAGAAATTTTGTTATAGCAGACCAGCAATGCAAGAAAAGCTAAAGAAGGTCCTTTATAAGATATGTAAGAGTTTTCTCTTGTTTTCTGATTTTTCTAAAGAATAATTTATTGCTCAAGAAAAAATATATAATAATTGTATTACAACACTTGTAAAGTATTTAGAAATAAAGTACAACTAAAATAGCTTTAAAATGAGTGGAGGAGGATGAATCTTATATATGACATAGTTTTATGTTATTTGAAGGTAGACTGTGATATATTAAAGATGGATTAGTTAAACCTAGATAGAGCAGTATAAAAGAAGAGATATTGCCACTTGCAAATGAGTAGATAAATGGAAAACTAAAAATACTACTCAATCCAAAAAAAAAAAAATGAAGGAACAGAGTAGGAAAATAAAAACCAAAAAATTATGTGGGATAAATAGAAAACACATAGCAAGATGGCAGATTTAAATCTAAGTAAAATGTTAATTATATGAATTGGTTTAAGCACTCAGTGAAAAAGCAGTGATTATCAGAATGGGGGAGTGAGGGGCAAGCAAGAATCAAGTAGCTTAAAAGAATGGAAAAAGTATATCATGCAAACACTAATGTTAGAAAGCAGGATTATATATATTACTGTAAGGTAAAAGAGACTTCAGGAGTAAGAATATTTATAGAGATAAAGTAGATTATTTCATAATGGTAAAATATTCATCAAGAAGATGTATAATTCTTTATGTGTTTTTTTGTCAGTTACAGAGCTTTAACACATGTGAAACAAAAACTGACAGAACTGAAAGTAAAAACTGACAAATACAAGTAATCATTGGTTATTTCAATATCCACTCTTAGTAACTGATAAAACAGTAAATCAATAAGATTATAGAAAACTTAAGCAAAAATATCACCTAATTTTACCTACTTGACAGTTAGTTAGACTGACATTTTAATTAGACTGGTCAAGAAAAAAAAGAGAAGATAAATATTATCAATTACAGAAAAGAAATGGAAAGAGTGGGCATCACTACAGATTCAATAGAGTATGAAAGTGCAGTAAGGGATTGCTATGAACATCTTTATGCCAGTAAATTAAATAATCCAATAAATTCTGTGAAAAACACAAGTACTAAACTATCTCAAGAAGTAATAGAAAATGTAAATAGTCCTATATCTATTAAAATTTGAATTCATAGTTAAAATATTTTCCACAAAGTAAACTCAAGACTTAGATGGATTTAAGGGAAATTCTGTCAAACATCTGGAGAAGATAAAAACAAATCTTACACTAATTCTTTCAGAAAATAGAAGCGGAAATGCCTTCTAATTCACTTTATGTTACCAGTATTAACCTGGCACAACTAAACAAATATATTACAAGAAAATAAAATTGAGGATCAAAATCTTCTTAAATATAAATACAAAAATGCTCAACGAAATAATAGCAAATCAAGTACAGCAATATAGAGTAGTTATAATAAATCATGATCAAGTGGAGTAGATCCCAAGAATGCAAGTTTAAAAACTCAATCAATGCAATTCACCATATTAACAGAGTAAAGGAGAAAACACATATTACAATCTTGATAGATGCAGAAAAATAATTTGTTATACTTCAACTACCATACATGATAATCCCAGCAACTTAGGAACTAATGGGGATTTCCTCAAATGGATAAAAGAAACCTATGAAAACCTACAGCTAACATAATGCTTAATGGTAAAAGATTGAATGCTTTCCCACTGATAAACAGGAACATGTCAAGGATGTCTACTCTTACCATCACTTTTACATAACATTGTACTAAAGGATCTAGTGTATTAAAGTAGAAAAAGTAATCAAAATCATATAGATTGGAAAAGAACAAGTGAAACTCTCTATATTCATAGATGACATGATAGTGAAGTAGAAAATTTAAAAATATCCATAGAAAAGCTGCTAGACTGAATATGTGAATTTAGCAAGGCCTTAGGATACAAGACCAATGTGTAAAATTCAGTTGTGTTTTTAATATATTTGTAACAAAAATTGGAAATGGGAATTTAAAATATCATCTACAATAGCATGAAAATATGAAATACCCAGGGATTACTTTAACAAAATATGTGTAAGACCTGTATACTGAAAGTTATAAGACAAGGATAACACTTTTACCACTGTGAGTCAACATTGTACTGGAAATTCTAGCAACAGCAATTAGGCAAGAAAAATAAATAAAAGACAATTAAATTGGTAAGAACAAGTAAACATGCATTAACAGATAACATGATCCTATATTTAGAACATCCTCAAAAATTCTATTAGAACTAAAATGATTTCAGCAAAGTTGCAGGGCATATGATCAAAACAAAGAAATCAATTGTGGGAGTTCCCTCGTGGCGCAGTAGTTAAGAATCCACCTGCCAATGCAGGGGATACAGGTTCCAGCCCTGGTCCGGGATGATCCCACATGTCACGGAGCAACTAAGCCCAGGCACCACAACTACTGAGCCTGCATGCCACAACTACTGAAGCCCACATGCCTAGAACCTGTGCTCCACAACAAAAGAAGCCACTGCAATGAGAAGCCCACGCACGGCAATGAAGAGTAGCCCCCACTCAGTGCAATTAGAGAAAGCCCACCTGCAGCAACGAAAACCCAACGCAGCCAAAAGTAAATAAATAAACAAACAAATAAATAAATTTATTTTAAAAAATCAATTGTATTTCCATACACTAGCAATAAACAATCTCCCCCCATAAAACCTTAAGAAAATTATTCCATTTACAGTGGTATTAAAAAATAAAACAGGAATAAATTTAACCAAAGAGGTGTAAGACATGCATACTGAAAACTTCAAAATATTACTGAAATGAGTCAAAGAAGGCCTTAATATTGTGTTGGTCAAAAGATTTGTTCGTTCATTTTTTTCCATAAGATGACTCTAGTAGCACTTAGTTGTCTTTAACTTCATTTGAAACAATTTTGTTAAATTATATGTGACATCTGTCATATCAGTGTGCATTTAAGAAAAGATTTAAAATTGGTGACTTTTTGTGTAGCCATTTTAATATTGAAGATGGAAGAGAAAGCAACATTTTTGGCATATTATGCTTTATTATTTCAAGAAAGGTAAAAAAGCAATGAAACCCACAAAAAAATTGTGCAATGTACGGAGAAGGTGCTGTGACTGATCAAACGTGTCAAAGTAGTTTGCAAAGTTTTGTGCTGAAGATTTCTTGCTGGACTATGCTCCACGGTCAGGCAGACCAGTTGAAGTTGATAGCGATCAAATCAAGACACTAACTTAGAATAATCAACATTATACCGCACGGGGGATAGCTGACATATTCAAAATATCCAAATAAGTGTTAAAAATCATTTCCACCAGCTTGGTTATGTGAATCGCTTTGATGTTTGGGTTCCACATAAGTTAAGTGAAAAAACTTTCTTGACTGTATTTCCGCATGTGAGTCTCTACTTAAACGTAATAAAAACGTTCCGTTTTTAAAACAAATTGTGATGGGCGATGAAAAGTGGATACTGTACCATAATGTGGAATGGAAGAGATAGTGGGGCAAGCGAAATGAACCACCACCAACCACACCAAAGGCCGGTCTTCATCCAAAGAAGGTGATGTTGTATATATGGTGGGATTAGAGGGGAGTCCTCTATTATGAGCTTCTTCCAGAAAACCAAACGATTAATTCCAGCAAGTACTGCTTCTAATTAGACCAACTGAAAGCAGCACTTGATGCAAAGCATCCAGAATTAGTCAACAGCAAACGCATAATGTTCCATCAGGATAACACAAGACCGCATGTTTCTCTGATGACCAGGCAACAACTGTTACAGCTTGGCTAGGAAGTTCTGATTCATCTGCTGTATTCACCAGACACTGCACCTTCAGATTTCCATTTATTTCAGTCTTTATAAAATTCTCTTAATGGAAAAAAATTCAATGCCCTGGAAGACTGTAAAAGGCACCTGGAACAGTTCTTTGCTCGAAAAGATAAAACGTTTTGGGAAGATGGAATTATGAAGTTGCCCGAAAAATGGCAGAAGATAGTGTAACAAAAGGGTGAATACGCTGTTCAATAAAGTTCTTGGTGAAAATAAAAAATGTGTCTTTTATTTTTACTTAAAAACCGAAGCCCCTTTTTGGCCAGCCCAATAAGTGGAAAGTCATCCTTTGTCCGCGGATTGGAAGATTTAATATCGTTAATATTGCAATATACCCCAAAGCAATCTACATATTCATTCTAATCCCTATCAAAATTTAATGGCCTTTATTGCAGAAGTGGAAAAGCTGATCCTACAATTTGTATGGAATTGCAGGGACCTCAAATAGCTTTCTTCAGTAATCTGATCCAAAGATACATTGGTCCTCTCATCCCACATCATGCTCTTCTGCTACGTTGAAGGCATCATGCTGATTAGAACTCGGAAACAGTATGTAGGAAATGACTTAAATGCCTCAGAAACCCTCATAAAATTTCAAGAAGCTTGCACATGGTTGAAAGCTTTAGAATTTTAATAGCCTGGGAATATTGATGTGTCCCATTCAAAGTGAAAGATAAATTGCTGCTTCTTGCATTCACCAAAGCTAAGAAAAAAGCAGACTACCCTTTGGATTAGGGAGGCAATGTATACCATATCTAAGTAAACTATGTTTTTTTTTTTTTTTTTTTTTGGCTGCGTTGGGTCTTCGTTGCTGTGCATGGGCTTTCTCTAGTTGTGTTGAATGGGGGCTACTCTTCATTGTCGTGGACGAGCTTCTCATTGCGGTGGCTTCTCTTGTTGCGGAGCACGGGCTCTAGGTGCGTGGGCTTCAGTAGTTGTGGCACGGGGGCTCAGTAGTTGTGGCTCTCGGGCTCTAGAGCACAGGTTTAGTTATTGTGGTGCATGGGCTTAGTTGCTCCGTGGCACGTGGGATCTTCCTGGACCAGGGCTCAAACCCGTGTCCCCTGTATTGGCAGGTGGATTCTTAACCACTACACCACGAGGGAGGTCCCTGAGTAAACTTTTTTTTTCCAATGAGTAACCATTTTTTGCGTGACTTATAAGGTGGCCAGTTATGTGTGGGACCAACAGCAAAAGATGGCTTTAGAGATGCTTTGGGGTAACATGCAAGCTGCTCTATCACTTTAGCCTTGTGACCTAGTGGATACAATTGTATTAAAGTGTCTGCAACAGTTATGTATGTTCTATAGGAGCCTCTGCAGTCTCCAGGAGAATTGCATCACAGATCCTTTAGGTTTTGAAGAAGAGCTATACATTTTTCACAACTAATTATTCTCTTTTTAAGACAAAGTTTGATATTGGGCCCTGACCATGGAACAAAAAGTGACATGAGACCTAAGCTGTGCGTCACGAACTGGGTGTTACCCGAGCCACCAAGCAATAACAGAATGTGCAACAGCATTCTCTCTCATCAGGTGAAAGTTCATTTATGTGATCTCAGTCTCTAGAAGCCCTAAAGACACAGGAGTTTCAAGAGCAAGTGCTTAAACTCTCCATAGCACTTACTCCTGCTGCCTTGACATCTCTCACTCAACTCACACCTATGCCTCACGGGTATACCTATTATTATCTGACTTAGGAAGAAAAAATTCAGACCTGGTTTACAGATGGTTCTGTATGATATTCAGGCACCAGCCAGAGTTTGATGCTGTAGCATTACCGTCTAACATAGGAGTGGTTAGGAAGGACAGTGGGGAACAAAACCTTCCAGTGGGCAGAATATCAAGCATTATATCTTGTTGCTTATTTGTCTGGGAATAGATATGGATAGAAAAACAACCTACATGGATTCAAGGGAAATAGCTAACAGTTTATCCAAATGGTCAAGGACCTGGAAACGACACAGTTGGGCAATCAGTGACAAGGAGGGGTGGGGAAGAGATCCTGATCGCACCTTTGAAATGGGCACAGAATGTGAGGATATTTGTGACCCACACGCATGCTCACCACCAAATCACACCAACTACAGAGGTGGCTTTCAGTAATCAGGTGGATGAAATGACCTGTTCTGTGGATCTGTAAGCTTCTTTCCCTAGCAATCAATGCTAGTGCTTGCTTGATGGGATCATTAATGAAGTGCTCATGATGGCATCAAAGGAGATTATGCACCTTCAAAAGAAGACTTTTTTCTCACTGAGACTGGTCTGACCACTAGTATATTATGTCAACAGCAGAGGCCAGGGTTGAGTCCCAGATATGGCATGGTTCCTCATGAGAACCAGCTAGCCCCATGCGGCAGGTGGCTTACTTTGGTTTTCTTCCATCATTGAGGGATCAGTGATTTATCCTCATTAAAATATTGGATTTTTTATCTACAATGTTTCTGTTATTATAACACATGGAGACAGGGTATATACACTGAATGAGTGACTGGTATATAGTGCTGTTTTCCCCAGAGCCAGAATACATGGAGATGGGAATCAAGGTGAGAATGACTCCATTCAAATATTACTCCATATAACTCACATGGCAAATTTTTTATTTAGAATGGGTACACGTCAAAAATTTATTTACCTTTTTAATAAAGGAATCAGCAAGATAATACAGCTAATTTATTGGAGAGGAGGAAAAGGATTATGTAGTTTATACTAAAATAATTTTTCTAAATTTGAGACAAAATTGGTCTATGCCCTTAAGGGGGAATAGAGCCATAACATTTTTTTTAGATTAAAAGTAATGAACTATATCTTATTTATTAACAAAGAAATATGTCTACAATAGAATCTTATATGAAAAGAGCAAGTACCAAAGTGATACACAAATGTTTGTTAAAATGTAGTGATATTTGCCTATATCTCTGTGTATGTATGCATGGAAAAACATCACATGGCAAATTTATCTTCCTATCTCCATGTATTTGGGCTCTGTTTGTTGAGACGTCTTAGTTCCCAAGGGAGAAATGTTTCCCACAGGGAGCACAACATTGATTCCATTGACCTGGAAGCAGAGATTTCCTTAGCTACTTTGGTATTCTCATGCCAATCAAATGGCAGGAGAGGTTGTCAATAACTGGCAAAAAAAGGTTGTCACTGCATTGACTGGATTACTGATTCTGATTAAAGAGTAGTATGCTGCAACCTATTGACTAAGCACATCAGCTGTTTGAGGTTTTTTAAATCATAGAGTGACCTAAACCTTTACTCCTGAAGTATATGAGTCATTAGTAGTCCTATCTGAAATTGAGTTGCATTAATTTTCCAGTAAGTTTTACTACTGGATATAAAATCTATTGGGGAAGATAAAAATTATATGAGCAAAAAATAGATACATAATTACAAAATATAAGTGTTATAAGAAGATAATAATGTGGAAACCAAGTTTTTAGATCAAGGGATCAGGGAAGAACTGAAAAAATAAACATCTAAGATGAGATCTTGATGATGTGCTTGGACTAGCATGGGGGAAGATTGGAGAAAGAGCATTCCAGGCAGAGTGAAATGCTGTGGAAAGTATTTCTCTTGGTTGAGGAATTGTATGAGGACTGATATGGTTGTAATGTGTGTGCCAGGGTGACAGTGGCAACAGCTGGGCTAGAGAAGTAGGCAAAAGCCAGGTCATGCAAGGGGTCATTCAAACTAGTGCAGAGTTGAGACCCCTTTTATTAGCTAGGAGAAGACTTGAGGGGTTTAAAGTAAAGGGATTGTAAGAAGCAATTTATGTTTTATAAAGATATTTTCTGCTGAGTATGGCAATTGGATTAAAGGTGGCAAGAATAGATAGTCAGAGGTTGATTATGAGGTTATTGCAATGATAACAGGTAACGGTATTGGAAGAGGGAATGGAGAAAAAGGACAACTGGATGGGTCAGAAATATATTTACAGGAAGAATGAACCAAACTTGGTGATGGACTATGTACTGAAAATGAGGAAGAAGAAGGAATCAATAACAGTTTCCAGGCTTAAAGCATGAAAAACTGGGTAATGGGAGGATCATTTACTGAGATGTGGTGACAGGAATTCAAGAAGATTTTGTATTGGGTTAACTTTTGGACATGTTATTTTTGATATGCTTGGTGAGATATCAAGTAAGATACCCAGGAGACATTTGGATCTATGAGTTCTAGTCTGTTTTATTGATTGTGGGTCACTGGCAAAAATGATTTTTGAATAGCTGAGAATGAAAGAGGTCAGCTAGGGAGACAGAAAAGGAAAAGGAGGTAAGTGACTTAGGAGAGAGCCTTGGGGAACTCTTAACACTGTGAAGAGGAGAAGAGGCGAGCAAAGGAAAATTGGAGTGAACACTTCTGTTAACTGAATAGTAACTCCATATTTATATTATATAACTTATGCTAGTAAATGATAATTATAAGGCATATACTATCATTAATTATCAAAGTTTTATAATGTATAACTATATAATTGCATACAACATACTACTGTTGATTCAGACTACTGCATGTGATAACTGTTCTTGCCAGTGTAATTATTCCTTTAAGAGTTAAGCATTCTTTAGAGTCAGGAACTTGAATTCAAATTCCACCTCTGCCACTTAGTAGCTATGTGATCTTGCAAGCTGATTAACTTTTAGACCTCCTTTCTGTTGTATGTAAAATAGATATACTAATACCTCATCTAAGGATTAGAAGAGTTAATATCTAATATGTATAAATCTAATTGACAGGTACACAGCAAATACTCTAAAACTGGTTTAACTAATACGATTGTGCTGTTATTGCTGTTGTTACTGTTGTAATCTTCAGGATCTTGTGCTTGCCCCAGTTTCTCTTCTGTTCACAGGGAATCATTCTACTGTTGTCTGCTCCTCTCTGCTGACATCTTTTGTCTGGACTTGGGCAATAGCAGGTTTGCTACATCCCTGCTTCCTTCGTTTTATTCTACGTATACCAACCTTCTTAAAATATACATTGGATCACTTTAATCCTCTGTTTAAACATTTTCAGTGACTTCCATTTCCTACTTAACCTCCTGAATTACTCTTTATCTCATCAACTTAATTCCTTGTTTACTTATTTTTCTGTCTCTCTACGCACATGTGAGATCCGTTTGGATAGGAATCTAATTTATGTTCACTCACTGCTATATCTCCAGATTTAGCATAATGCCTGGCACATATTAGGAGCTTAATAAATACATTTATTGTATACGCATTATAACTGCCTCCCCTTGGAATCTCTGAGAGCCGAGGACTATTTTGTTAACCATTGTATTGTTAGCAGTTAGCACGTTGACCAGCACGTAGTAACTACTCAATATATATCTGCTGAATGAAACAATGCATGAGTAAATGAATGAATCAGTTAATCAAAAGTGATTCTCCAGTCTTAACATCTCCAATAACTAAGACTAGACTAGATTCTTCATCACAATATATGAATATATTAGCACATTAGAAAATAAAAAATGACTCCAGAAGTACTGAAAACCATTGTGTCAAATGTGTAAAATATGACTTCATATTGAAAGCATATTCATACGATTTCATATGAGCTCTTTGAGAACAGAGAAAGCTTTTGCTCTTTCCATAACTATGTTCCAGCTCTTGGCACACAATCACATATAGACTTTCCCTCTTCAGCTGATCTGTAAGTAAAGAGGAAACATAATTAATCACAACACAGTTTTAGATGGGTTTCCTCCAAAAATGCCTTTGAACCAGTTGCTTCTGAGCAATCAGGAAATATACTGACCCACATTTCTGGGCAGTGTATTTTCTTCCTTCTCATCTGTGACAGTCATTCAGATAGTGTGATCCTTCCATAGACTGGTAGACAAACCAAAAAGGGGAGTTAATTTAAAAGCTGTCAGCTGGAATTTTGACTTGCCACACACATTTCCACACCTAATGGGGATTAGGTTATTTTTTAAATAAATTGCTAGTGTGAAAGACAAAGTTCAAATTAAAAATCTCACATATATAGATCTAGATTAAGTCCCTTACCAATTCATACTTCCTGACATCTACTAGAACTGTTGTAACCATGTTTCTTGGTTTAATAGAAGGGAAAAATCTCATGTGTGAGAATTTGTATTACACCCCTGTGAAGTGCACAGTTTCTTTCCTCTCAAAGCTAAGTTCAGGTGTGTTCTGGGATTTCTTTGACTTAAAAGGCTTGAGTGTGTTAAAACTGTAGAGCTCCTGCTGCGATTTTAGGATTTTCTGAGATTTAAGTCTTTGATTCTAGACCCCATGTCTAAGAGTTTTTTCCTTGTTAGGATAAGAACACCCAGTCCTAGACCTCCCTGCAGTGACAGGTAGGTTCTGAGGATTAATGCTAATGTTAAAAAAATACAGAGTTCTGTAGATGAAATATGCTTCTTTGGTTCAAAACATTAGTGATCCAGCTGAGACCTTTCAGTTATAAAAATTGAATCAAATGTGTTTACCAGAACATTGCCCTCAGTCTGAATGCTCCCCACACGTTTTTTAATATATCTAGCGTATGTGTAACATATTAAAATATCTTACAGATGCAGTTGGATGAAAATAATGCACTTGAAATTTAATAGCGTTTAATTTACCAAGTACTTCATTACAGCCCTGGCATTAAAAACTCCTCAAATTCTTTTTGGTAGATTTAGCAATAGAACAGTAGTAATAGAACTGAATCTTCTATATAATTTAGTCCTCTCATATCACTCTGTCCTCCTGGTGGAAATTGCATCCTTCCTTGCCAAATTTTTTACTCAACTTTAAGACCAATCTATATGATAATAACTGCCTGAAGTTCTGAACTTGACACACCCTTGCTGTGCCTCACCTGTGTTCTTTTAATTTATTACTGCTGGTGTTTCCTGCATTGATTTGATGTTTTATTTCAGATGTACCACAAAAGACTGTGTTGCTTTAGACTCTGAAAATTGAATCACTGTTTTTTGATGTTTAGCAAAGCAACATGTATGCAAACAGGGAAGTTACTAGCATCTTACAGATTACAAATTAGGCACAGCTGGAGACTGTATCAGTTTCCTCAGGCTAATTAATGTAGAGAAGTTAATTACTAATAATGCTGGACTTTGTCCTCTCTTGAATAGGCATAGAGTAAAATGTTCTAGAACCATTTTGTTCATATTCCTTGTGTAAGTTACCTTTAAGATAGAGTGGGAGATTTTTATGCTCTGAAAGAACTCATGTACCTTTTAAAGCGTGAAATATTTCAGGGTAGGAAAGTCAGGCTCTATAACTGCTATTTTGATGGGCATTCTGGCCATTAGATAAGAAAAAATATATGTGAATAAATATTAAAATAATGTACATATACACAAACAAGAAAAGTACTTAAAGAAGTTGTCATCTTTCATGGAAATAAGTCAAAAGAGATAAAAATCTCATTTTGATTCTTTGAAAAGATAGTGCATAGTTGATTTGCATTAGGTGTTGATGTAACAAGGTCTTCTTTGGTTAGCTTTTAATAAAATGTTTGTATTGTACCTGTAAAATAGTTTATCTCATTGAATATTATTATCATACTTAATAATGTTATCAAATATTTATTGAGTTTCTTGCATAATGCTTGGCACATAGTAAACGTTAAACAAATAATTCTTGAATTCATTAAATTATATTGAAGAAAATTAATTTTTAATATATTCTATATTAGCACTAAGGTGTATTTAGAGCCAAATGCAAACAATACATCTAAAATTAAAATCTAACTAGTCTGTTTATTCTAGACCACATGCTATTGAGAACAGTTGTATTTTGGATCCAAATATTACCCACCTTTTTCCTATTTCTTTTGTCTTATACACCAGCTTAACACATAAATGGAGAATGAATTTAGGAGCTTGAGTAAAAGACTCCTGGATGCATGGCCACAGTGCCTGCCTTAACAGCCATAGGAGGTGGTAAAACCTCAGGGTGGAAGACTCCTCAGCAATCTAGCATACTTCCCTTTCCTGGGATTTCTCAGAGTGTCTTCCAGAGAATTCAAGTCCTCCTGAGTTGTTCCAGAAAAAAAAAAAAAAAAAAAGATTCTATATCCAAATAAGTTTGGGCAGTGTTGTCTACTATAGCTCTCTCCTGGTGAGTCATAATGCATAGTACCAGCATATTAAAGCTCCAAGGGCCAAAACAAAGAACAAAACCAAAAAACCCCAAAAAACATATTTAACACATTTCTTAAAATATAATTGACCAGAAGATCTTTTTTCAAATAAGTTCCATTAATATCCCAAGGATCTAATTTCTCTTCAGCGTATTTCAGGCAATGCTTTCTTAAGGTGCTATTGATAATTTACATTAATTGTGAAAGCAAGATGAAGAAAAAGAAAACATGAAGATTCTGGTTATTAGAAAAAGTTGGAGGGGGAGACGCAAGAGGGAAGAGATATGGGAACATATGTATATGTATAACTGATTCACTTTGTTATAAAGCAGAAACCAACACACCATTGTAAAGCAATTATACTCCAATAAAGATTAAAAAAAAAAAAAAGTTGCAGGGGGTGGCCTCGAAGGAGGAAAAGAGGCAGAACAGGTTTCTGTGGAGGTGATGGAGACCAACTTCACAATTCGTCAAGTGGTAGTCTGTCTGTGATATCAAAACCATGAACAAGTGCCATACATACAAGTTAGGGATCTCCTTTGATGCTGGGACTGATCTTGGGTGGCCTCAGCCTCCAGTGGCTTGAAGCAGGATTTCGGCTCCCGGCCAAAGATTGACGTCAGGCCGACACAGTGAGAGCGCCGAATCCTAGCCACTAGACCAGTGGCTGGTGACAAGGCCCCTGGCCCGTCGGCTTTGTAGAAATGAATTCCCACAGAGACGGAAAGTAGTGAAACAAATAAAGTGTTTCTCAGGAGGAAAAAGCGTACGTGTGAATAGACACACACGGCGAGCTCACAGAGAGACTCGTGTGCTTGTGGTAGTTTAAATTACTCATACGGGGCATTTCTTCCGGGTTTCCTTTGGCCAATCATCTTGCTTTGCCTGGTTCTGATTCCTTATTTGGTATATCTCAGGGTCCTCCCACGTGTGTGGGCACATCTCTTAGACAAGATGAATTCCAGCAAAGAGGCCTATGGGTAGATTGACATCACTCCCTTTTTGACCTCCAAGGAGCCTTTCTGCACATGTGTAGGTGGGAAGGTCTCCTTGACCTCGAGAATGAGAAATATGTGGTATCTTATCTGGGCGGGGCTCAGCCAATCCTATTATCCTCCTGCTATTGGCTTCATCTTGGAGTATCTGTCCACAGGGGACAAACTCCAGCTGCTCAGCCTGGGGTCCATCTATCTTCTGCCTCAGGACTATTGTCCATAGTGATTCAAAAATAAAATTCATTTGACCCAAGGGGCAAAGATGATTAGAATAGTTTAACTTGTAACACAAATGGAATCTAAATGGAGATGAAAACAATAAAGAAAAATCATAAAATCACAACACGGGAAGAAGCCTTGAAAGATTCTATTCTATCTCTATTCTGTTTCTGAAATTCTTTATTTAAAATAAAACACATCCAATTACTTCGGTGATAAATTTTCCCAATTTTCTTAACTGTTATGTCATTAAATTCTTTATAATATCAAATCCAAATCACTTCTCTTACAATTTGAGCCTGTTCCCTCATGTCTTGCCTTTTGAGCATATTGGTTTCCTATCAGTTAATGGAATTTTGTCATCTTTAATCTGAATTTTTAAACTAAGCCCTTCTCGTCAGTAGAAGAAGGGATTTAAAATGTGTTCTGAAGCTAGATTTCTGCCACAGAGAAAATGACGGCTATGTCTTCATTTCTGACTGAAGTGTTTCCAGAGCCTCCTACACAAAGCAAGAGACAACTATACATAAGTGCCTATTTGCTGGGAAGAGGACGAGCGAGGTTTTTGGTAACGTATTTGAGAAAAAGCTGGGATTTTTCTATATTTGGCACCTGGAAACACAAAAGCAGTTTATGTGAGGATAAATTACTGACTTAATAACTGGATAAATAAAGCTAGGCAGCGTGTGGATTTTTCAATTCTCTTTCAACTCAAGTCACTAGTAAAAAAGAGGGACTTTGTTGGTGTCAGGTGGTGCTTCAAGGACAGGAAAAGCACCTTGGAAACAGGCGCAGGTGCTCAGAAAGGATTCTGGATTGAGTCTCTGCTACCAGCGTCCTTCTGAACACCATGAAGAATGCATTCATCTACCTTCAGTTCAATAATTAATGTCGCTATTCCTACAGCTACACTTAGAATAACAAATACAGGCGACTCAAGACTTTAAAGGGATTTCATTTAAGGTGCTTCATTTCATGGCATATTTTGACCTCAATGAGTATATTGTTATAAGTCTTAGAGTGACACAAAGTGGGGATAGTTTTTTAAAAATTAGGGGTATTTTTATGACCTCCACAAAAGAAGAGATAATGGACTATTTGATAGGGTATTTTACTAAATTTTTATTTATCATTAAAAAGGAGAGCAAAGCCTTCAAATCATTGGCATGGTGCTGTAGAACCAAGCTCAGATTGGAAGCCAGATGATTATTTGCCCTTGTCATGGAAGGTGACTTTGCCTTCAGAACTCTGGAATTGTTTCAGTTACAGCTTGGTGCTCCAGAAAGGGATTGTTGCCAACAAATTTTGGCTCCCTGTGCACCGATGCCAAATAGAAGTATGGAGACAGAGATTTGGAGGATAAGAAATAGAGAGGCTTCATTTGCCAGGCAAAGGGAAGACACAGAAGGGTAGCACCTCAAGAACTGTAGCGCCCCTTTCCTGGGGAATCACAAGGATTCTTATAGGGGAGTTGGCAGTCAGAAGTGAGTGATATGTATCAAAATGGTGAATGTCTTGCATTCTTCTTGCATTATTTCAAAACAGTCACTACTGGAGTCAGGCAACCTGGTAATTGGGTCCAGCGGTCTCTGGGTTATCGGTCTGCAACCTCCTTTCTGAAATGCAAAGAGCTACAAGGGGTGATTTGCTACAAGAGATTACAGGGAGAGCAAATACCAGGTACAGAATATAAATTACCTAAATTACACAGGATTTGGGGTGACTGGTTAGGTTTGTGAAGGACAAATCTAACTACAGACGCTACAGATTAGTAACAGTTAAAATAAAACTAAGATTGATTAGCTCAGGCCAGTTTATGTTTCTTCTCTAGCCTGTTCACTGTTCCCTTTATTTTCCTTGTTCTCAGGATAGGGAAAACTTCATTTCTATTTTTTGCTGCAACAGGATTTCAGCCCTGAGTTTCATCTGATTTCTAAGGAAATTCTGAAATTGAAGCAACTTCATGGAGAAAAGAAAACACACACAAACACACACACACATACACAATCTGTCTCATTTTCCTGGGGTTTGAGGAACATCTTGTTGCGGCTGTTGTCATGAATGGGAGAGCTGTTCTCTGGTATTTTTTTCTGGAGTTCTATATCTGCCAGTCTCTGGCTCAACGGTGGCTGTTTCTAACCAGCATCTTGCATATGCTTTCCTTTGTATATAAAGGATATTTTATTTCGTGTATAACGGTACAGTCGTCAGATGTGGCATGTGCTAGACATGATTTTCTACCACTTACCAAATTTTCTACCATGGTATCAAATTTATTTTTCATATTTTATACTGAAAATTAAGTTTAACCTTATAATTATACTTGTAACTCAATTGTTAAGTTATTCGTCCTCACATTCATAGATGCACAGGATCCTGACGTTGAAGAACAGTGATTTAAATCATGATTTTTGTGCACTTGTTTGTTTTATTTAATATTATAAATCATTCTTTACCCGTTTATTTTTTCTGCATAAATAAATAAACTCACTTATGCATAAATGTATAAATTTAACCTCTTCTACATGGAGACAAAGGTGTCAACTACAGTCTTTTCTTGATTCAAGTAAATTATTTCTCAAAGGTCCATTGTATCTGTACTGGCCCATTCAGCAAGACATACTCACTTATAAGTACAGAAACAGCCTTCTCTGAGTGGGAGATAATATCCTTTACACATTTGGAGGTGTCTATTTGCAAATGGAAAGATGAAAAATAACTGAAATGACAGCTAGTCCTTTGATACTTAAAATGTTGTCCAGGCTCTGTCAACTATTTTACATGCATCTCAGGTAAAGATAATAAGAAAACCAATTTTAAATCAGAAGTTTATATATTTGGTTCAAAAAATTTTATAAAGGTATTTTTTCCTGTTAAGCAATTATAGTCTAACAAACACTGATATGGCAAAGCCACCAGTAGGAGAATGATGACATCTATGATTTAGACAGGCTTCTTAACAAGTAGATGTTACAAAAAATGGAAAGGTTTATTTTACTCGTCTGTTTGTATATGTGTCCTATATGTCAATCAGAGATAGAGCCTTTATTATTTAAGTAAAATCTAGCTGAATTGATACAAGTGAGAGGGTGGCATCATTTACCTTTGTGTTAGTGTCTTTATGATGACATTATACATGCAGTGATAGAGATGGATAAAGGTATATTGATTTCAATAATATTTTAATGGAATCAATCTTTTAAACTTTGTATCATTCCTGATTCTTAAAATTTTGGTTTGAAGTATCAAGATTGTTCATTAAATAACCTCTTTGCCTTTAAATTTTGAAAATGCCATAATTAACTTCTCTCTCAAAACTGCATTTATTGTGTCTCCAACCCCTTCTTTATGACATCCTCAGCATCATCAATTTCAAAACTGAGATGCACCATCTTGGGTTTAATTTGCTATTACTCAGTTGGTTATGAATACTATTACCACTTTTAAGTCCTTTATGCCTTACTCTGCTGTTCGCTCTCATTTTCACATGAACTGGTGTGCGAGCTGGAATAGATCCTGTTATGTGGAAAGAGTCAATTAATTCACACTTTGATCTAATAAGATAGGCTCTATCCTTGGATAGGATTTATGGGCATGACAGTAAAGTCTCTCACTCTATCCCAGTAGAATCCTCCCAGTTCAACAAGCTGTTAGGTATTTGGAAATCTCTTCTGATTTTCTATATATGGCTTCTCAGTCTAGCTTTCCAAACTTCCATGGTGTAAATTATCCTTTTTAAAATCTAAAATGTGCTTGAGATATTTCTGAAAATTGTTCTCAATATAGACAGTGTTTAATTGAAGATGGAAAGGTAGCTTAAATGCATTCTCCTGAATTGTCATCCTGCTGTGTAAAACAGCAGGCAGTAAACTATCTTTTTTTCAGCTAAGCACCTATTAAAGCTACTGGCCGTATTTGTTATAATACCAGCCAGTTGGAATGAAGCCATTCCAGGCTGACTTATCAATCATATATACTACAGTTTTGACCCACTCTTTCCATGTAATAATGTCATTGCCGTTTCCTTTTAAGAATTAGCCAACACATCTATTTTTAACCTGCAAGTTCCTTGAGCCTCTCTGATATACTTAGGGGGCAAATGTATAGAACAACACATTTCCTAATTTATAGAGAGATTTTATTCTGAAAGGTCATTTGTAAACTAGTTTATAATAACAACACTCATTTACACCCAAACAATGCTATGCTTGTTGCTTAGGTTTTGAGGGCAGTCTTCAAGTCTTTATCCTTATAATTTACCATAGCACATGCCTGGTACATAGTAGGTGCTAAATAAAATTTGAAAAACTAGTGACTGAATGTAATGCGAAAACTTGTAAAACCTAATCATGATGTAGAAAACCATTCCTATGAGAAAATGCTTTCAGAGTTTCACTTTGGAGTGATGCCAGCTACAAAGTTTTCTATAATACACTGGAGTATGAACTCGTTACCAATTTCCCTCACTTGTGAACAGAAACTTCTCTGGCTCCAATAGGTCTGTCTCCCTGGGAGGACTTTTAAGTCCTGTGAGGCTTGTGCTCCACCCTTTCTTTTCTTCTGCTGGTTCTATGAATTGGTTTCCCTGACCCTCCAAGTAGTTTCACAGATATTTTTTTAAACTACTAGTCCTGAAGTAAGGGGGGAAAAGTCTTGTTTCTTGAGGGGTTTTCTTCTTTCTGTTCTTTTTCTTTGTGCTAATGACAAGAAAGTAAAGTATACCAAATAGCCAAAAAGAAAGAAAATAATGCAAAAGCCCCCCAAACTCTCTTCTCTCTTTACTTTTTATATTTTCTTTTCTGGCTGTTCACAGTAAGGAAGTAGAGTTTTATGTCAATACTAAAAGACAGATATTTTACTCCCAAAGGACAATTAAAAGATTTTTCTATTTAGAATGTTTGTGGTTAGACTCTCCTGGGCCGGAGTCCGATAGTAGAAGGATGGACTAAAGCCTCAAGGGTCTTAAGCAAAGTTTATCAGTTAATTTTGGCCATATTGATGCTGATTAAAAACAACTCTGAAACTCAGTGACAGGCAACAGGAAACAATTTTCTCTCGCTCCTGCATTTGAGATTTGGGACTCAGCTGATGGAGACTGGGTTTGGTCACAGACTGGAGGTGAGGCTTAGGTCTGCTCCAGGTGTCTCATTCTTCTGGGATCACAGGGATACTCAGGCCATGTTCTTTTCATGCTGATGGCAGAGTGTAAGAGGACACACCCAGGTGTATAAGCACACCTCAAGGCCTCTGCTTGTTAATATCCCATTGCCTAAAAAAGCCCTGGCCCCGAGTCAAAGACCAGGAAATAAACTCCCCATCTTGTAGGAGGAACTGCAAAGTTACATGGCAAAGGGTAGATACCAGGAAAGGTGTAGAGTTGAGAACAACAATGCAATCTACCACCCAGGGCTAGATGGAGAACATGTGCATGCCTCAGAAAGACTAAAAATTTAGTACCTTTTAAAACCAATTTTCTTTAAATAGTTGTTTAGTATTTCGTTTGGAGGGGGCAGAAAGAAAATAAATGTCTATTGCAACAAATAGTGCAAAAAGAAGCATTTACTCAGTAATTTACTTTTGCTTGCCAAACCAGTGCCAATATTTTGAGGAAAAAAAGACAAAAATAGTGTAATAGTGAAGAGTTCAGGTTCTGAGCCAGGTTGCCTGGGTTTAAATACCAACTAAACCATTTAACCTCAGGTTAGATATAAATATTATTAATATCCTGCTGCTCTTTCTACAGCTTTCTTTTTTTTATAAGCCAAGTGAAACAACTTCTTAGAAAGCAAAGAATTTAAAATTACTAAAATTTAGGCAATAAAATAAAATAACATTTCAATAAACATGCATCACTCAGTTTTTGGAATTTCAGCTGATTGCAACTGACTTTTTATCTGCCTACAACGGCAAATGTTCATTAAAAGAAATACTCAGTAGAGCCAGATATGCAGCAGAGAGAGGTGTTTAACTGAGGGTATTATAACCTTGTGATAAAGGATGAATTTAAAATATGACCATTTATTCGAATGTTATTTTAACACCTTTACAGATTGACATCTCATGCAGCTGTTGGCATGACTTTTGCCTTAA
Source organism: Delphinapterus leucas (assembly GCF_059928025.1). Taxonomy (NCBI): domain Eukaryota; kingdom Metazoa; phylum Chordata; class Mammalia; order Artiodactyla; family Monodontidae; genus Delphinapterus; species Delphinapterus leucas. The sequence goes on along the minus strand of NC_143133.1, from coordinate 12,958,418 downwards.
TCCTCCTTCACTTCTTCTGGTCCCAGACAAGGGGAGAGAGCTGAATTGGTTTAAGAAACTGACTGCTCAGGGAAGATACTGAATGCTGGTCTATGAGACGTTCTAAAACATCACTGGTCATATAAGGACACGTATTCTATTGAGTTGCAAGGGATATGTTTATAAACTGCTTGGAGTGGGAGGTGAGATTGTAAAAGGCATTTTTGGATAATGAAGCTAAATTATTCTACAAGGAAAGAGAGTGTTGTTAACATAGGGGCTTTGATTTTTGTGTGTGTGAGATATGAAGATTTGGGACCAGGGTTGAATATCTAGGGAATAGGAGAAGCTGACCATGTTCTCAACAGAAGCAGAGGAGGACCATGGTGGTGCAGTGTTCTCTCCTCTAAAGATGGTAAAGTGTTCAAATAATTTTTGTTGAAAGCAACACCAAGACGTTACACCTTTCTGAGTCATCCTGTGTCTTCGTTTACCTCTGATATGTGGCTCACTTTCCCTTTTTCATGTCAGTTCTGCTGAATTGATCTCGGGCTAAGGGGAAAATTAAGATACAGAAGCTTTGGGAAATGGCTTATCAAGCATTTATTAAATAGCTATTATGTACTAGACATTCTTCTAGACACTAAAGATAAAAAATAAACAGTCCCTATTTTCAACAAGCTAAAGTTTAATAGTAGAGTTTATCATTTAAACCAATTACTTCTATTTATCATTTATGAAACTTAGCACCTGGCTAAAATACTAATCTCGACTACAATTCCTTCCATCATTTTGATACTAGCCACTTAGACAATCCACCCATACCTTCTCTAGTCAGTGCCTTGACTTCCTTACTTCCAGTGGTCTTGTCCTTCTCATCACCCACTTTGGGGTCATACCCTAAGCCTTGTCTTAGGCAATATTGGTCCCACCACCAAAATATCAATTCCAAGCATCCCTTGTAAAACCGTTACTTACTACCTTTAATCCCACTTTTCCTAGTATTCCCACTTCATTTGTTCCTAACTTTATCAGGACCTTCAATCCATTGAGCTCTCCCCCACTTCCACACCCCTTTTCACAGTTCATTTCTTCCCACCCTCCCCAACCTATATCCTCAATTCTCTCCTTGACCAGCTTAGAGTCAATAGCCTTTAATCACTCCTTTGCATACACCCTTAACTCCCCTACTTTTCTCTTACCTGTCAAAACTCTACCTTATTTACATATAACTCTGCTTTATGTCATGTCTGGAACCAAATAGCTGTATGTGGCTGGAGGGCAATACCCAACTACGCTTACTGGTCTCTTTAAATTTATGACCACAAATCTCAAGTGAGCCCTCAGCCTGCAGGGCAGTCCTACTGTATTTCTCTAGTAAATTCATTTTCCTTCTTTCTGAGGTGACTTAATTTTATACTTTATTCTTTCTTTTTAAACTTCTAATGCTTCTTATTTCATCCTCAGTCTCAGCTAGTTACAGGAGTGCTAAGATGAGAACTGCTTCCACTTCCCATCACCAAATCTGCCTACTGCTTTCTACTTTCCCCCTGGTTTCCATAGATAAGCTGTCCCTGCTTCCCCCAGCAGCCAACTCGTTCAACTGTGTGCTGGGTCCACCATGCCCTCTTATTTTCTGACATTCTCTGACACTGCAATATCTCATAGCTCATCTGCTTCATCGTTTTTCTTTTTTCTTTCCTACTGGATCATTCTCATTAGCTTATAAACATGGTGCAATAGTTTCCATCTTTAAAAGGAAAACCTTTCCTTTACTTTATGTTCCCTTTCTGCTACCACTCTATTTCTCTGCTCCCCCTGACAGTACAATTCATTGAAAAAGGTGCCTAGACTTACTGTGTCCATTTTCCCCCTGTCATTCTTTTTAATACATGTACTTTAATCACTATTTTCTCCCCACCCCTCCACTGAAACTGCTCTTGTCATGGCCATCACTGACCTCTAGCTTGCCAAAGCCAGTGCCAGTCATTTGTGTTCATCTCATTCATTCAACCTCTCAGCAGCATGGCAATACTTTACTTGGCTTCTAGGACCCTAGATATCCAAGTTTTCCTTGTTTCACTGGTTGCTTCTGAGCTTTTCTTGCTGACTTCTCCATTTCCCAATTTTTTGGCCTTCCTTTTTGGACTACGTATTCCCTCTCAGTGACTTCATCCGGTGTCTTGTCATTTAGTACAATTATAGGCTGATGACATAAATTTATAACTCTAGCTCCAATTTCTCCCCTGAGTTTCAGGCTTGTACATTCAACTGTTTATCTGACTTCACTGATGTCTAAGAGGTATCTCAAATGTGGCATGTGAAAAGGAGAACTCTCGATTTTTTGCTAGCCTCCTTGCTTGTCCCCAATTGTTGTCTTTTTGATTAATGTTTCTATACTTCTCTAGTTGCTCAAGCCTAGGAATTACTCCTCCCCCACACCTAATCACTTAAAAAGCCCTGTTGGCACTCATTCACCTTAAAAATCTGTCTCAGCTCAGCTCCTTCTTTCTATCTGCACTGCTACCACCCTTGTTCAAGTTACCATGTTTTCTATTTTGGATTTTTGGAATCTCCCATCTTGTTTCTCTGCTTTCACTCTTGCCCTGGTGCCATCCATTCTCCACAGAGCAACCAGAGGGATCTTTTCAAAATGTTAACAGGATCATATCATTCCCTTGCTTGAAATCCTTCCGCATTGTTGGTATGAGTTATGCAGATAATACGGAACTCTAGTCAATGGGCCCAAGATCCTGGCCTACATTCAAAGTTTGCTGAAAAAGTATACATTTATATTTTAACTTAAAATTTTATGTTTAATATACATACAGTAATTTTTATGAATCTGCTCCTAACAATTTTTTAAGCTAAGCAAATATAGATTAATTTGAAGAAGAGGATTCCTAGTTTATATCTGTATTTTCAACTTGATTGGGAAAAGAGCATTCTCTCATCTAATCATTTGATCAACCTCTTTGAAAATAGCTATCTATTATTTCATTGTATGCATGTGTCATGGTTGAACCCTCTTATATTATTGGATATTTTAGCTGTTTCTACATGTTACTATAAAAAATAAAGATGTTATGAATGTCCTTGTACATAAAAGGGTCAAAGACTATACATATTTTGAAACCCTTCAATACATATTTCTGGGGCTTTGTTTAGAAATCTTTTAGAAAAAGATTGGTCCAAGGTTGAAGAAAATTGTGGGCTGCTTGATATCATCCTCTGACCTAGAATTTTCTTACTGTTTCCCTGAGTTCTCCCTACTTTTGTACCAGTGCTCTTTGGAGAGAAGATTATGATGTGATGAGCAGTATTTCAAAGATTCTTATAGGATCCTGGTAGCAAAAGGGGTTATACTTGATCACCTCATTAAATTGGTGATGTAAAGTAACTGTTGAAGCATGGAACAGAGAAGCAGGGTGGGTCTAAGCATTGCATCTATAGTGGGAGTATCACCAGCTTAGTTTAGGTTTAGCACTTAGGGTCCAGGGATCTGCATGTCACTTTGTTGAACAGAACTTGCGAACAGAATTGGCAAGTTGGGTGCTAGTGAGGCTAAATTGATTTTGTAATAGGAGCCTTTCTGGGTAGTGCATGGGAGAGAAGAGAGGAGAGCTGTACTGGAAAGAGACCTGAGAGAGACAATGGGGAAGCTGCTATGTTTGGGAAAATTGAAGCAGAAATGGAGAAAGAAGATTATAAGTTTTTCCATATCTCATGAATATTTCTAAGAGGCTGCAATAAAGCTCTAAATTGCTTTAAACTGTTTTTCAGCTGTTAGATTCTTAATTGGTTTAGACTCCATGCTGTGGCTTGCTTCCAAGCAAAGAGTACGTTGGCCTGGATTAATGTGACATACCATTATGATCAGGAATATTTATCCTGGTGACTTTGAGAGGAGCAGGAATTCAAGCAGTGGCTGTTCTGTTATTGTCATTGGGACTTATATCTTCAGGTTGATGTGATCTAGGGAAATGTGGTTTTACTTACAATTGCTGAAACTTACCAACTATTAAAAGAGATTAGATATTATATGTATAAAAGAATATTTTCTATGTTTTCAATTTACATTATATCATAAGCCACACTAGGTTTTAAATTGACAATTTTGTGCATTTTGATGAATATATGTATTTATTAATGCCAAGAAAAATAACAGTGATTTTATTAACGCGTTCTAATTAAAAGTCAGCTAATAGCACAACATTCAGAATTATTACCTACTTGACCAGGTAGAGTTCTGAAAGTTTGAGAAAAAAATTAATGGTATAAGGAAAAAAAAATCACAATAGATAAACAGGCTATCAGCCAAACACTTTATTATTTTAGTGATGATTGCAATTAATTGTAATTATTTTTAAGAGAATAGTTGTCTTGATAAATGCTTATTTAACTACCTTCATGGGAATAAGACTTTCTTTTAAGTAGGAATGCAAGTTTATTAAATAAATGACATAGTGCATCATGGTTTCATAGCAAATTAATAATAAAAAATGGACATTCTGGAATTTCTTGAATATATCCTGTTTACAGTGCCTCAGTGACATTGTATGTATCTGAAATGATGGGATGCAAATAAACCCAAGGCATGATTAGAGTTTTAAGTACCAGACTACAGTCCAGGGTGATTTGTTTTTTCTAAGATGCAAATAAAGAGAGCATGCCCTTGGAACCTCCATCACCTTGTGTATCCAAACAGTCCAAATGAGTTGTGATGGGTCTGCTTTTAATACCTTGGAACAACTGGCTTTTGAAATGTCACAATTGGAGATTTTATGGTATCACTTAACGTGAAATAAAACATGAAGGGACTTCAGGGGAAATTTGTCCTGTTTGTGGATGTGACAGCAGGCCTAGCTCAGCTGTGCGGTAGGTCAAGGCCAGGGGGCCTTCGTGGTCCACCTTGTCATGTAGCACTTGTCTGCCACACTTGGTCATCTCTTTCCCTCTCAGAAATTTATTCTCCTGAATTCACATTTAGTTAAACTCAACACATATTTATTATTGCTTTAAATTCTGTTTGGAAAGAGACAGAATATCAAACATATCCATTTGTTTTAGAAGTATACATGAAATTCTATGGAGGACACCAATGAGATACGGTACACAAACCAACTATCAAGGAACGCACAAATTAATTGGGAGAGAACATATAGAAACAGGAAGCAGTCAAATAACAAAGTAAAGTTCTATATTGCTGAGTGGGAAGATGAAATGTGTGTGAATGTTCTTATAGGATTCCAGAGGTGGGAGAATGTTGGGCGGGATTTCTAGCAGAAGTGAGGAAGGATATCTGAGCAGAGCTAAGACAGGACTCTCTTCCTCTTGATGCACACTAGCGATAGCTAATGACAAATACACTTGTGTTAATGTGCTCCTGAAATGATTTTAGGGCAGATGTTGTGTTGCTGAGTTTGTTTTCTTGACCAGTAGGAATCTTAAAGGTGGGACTGTCACACCAGAAGGAAAGGGAGACAGCCAAAATAATGTGAAGAGAAAGCTTCCTGGCAATTAGGAGGTCTGAGTTTAGTCCCTAAGCTGTCAATTCACTTTTGTTAAAGGGACTTAAGGTGAGTCAGTTCGTTTCTCCTCATTTATAAACTAAATTTTTGGGGTAGGATGCTCTTTGAGGCCCCTTCCGACTTTGGGATTCTATGAGTTGGTACTATAAACCACTGGGGAAAGTGGTTTCTGGACAGAAGGACACTTAGGTACCTTTGGTTGTCCCAGTGACCTATTATAATGTGTATAGAGACAGAGCTGGTTATCTTACACTCTAGAAAGATCATGGATGTCCTGTAGGCCTTGCATTTTGCACTTTCAGATTAACTAGACTGTTAAGTTTAGAAAACTGATGTAAGACTTCTTTTTTGGTTACTCTGAAAGAAGAATGAAGTTACTTTTACTCTTTTATAAGAGAACCCTTTGAGAATAAATTGGCTTTAATGTTTCATAGGGTCAAACAATTCTGAACAGCCTAGAGTGCATTATCCTTATCATGGCTTAGCAGGTATCCGTGAGTAAGAAGACTCTCTAAATATTTAATGTGAAACTGTCAAGAAATTGTCCATCTTTTCTTCCTGGACCAGTCCCATCCTGGTAATTATTAAGAAATATACATGTACTCAGATTTATAAAACTTCATTACCTAAATTTGGTTCTACTATCAGCATCAACTAACATTTGTTGAGCATTTACTATTTCTTGAGCTTTGTATTCATCTACAATGTATAATTATCTTGTTATATATTCAGTTTCTACTCCTGTAATTTATTTATTTAAAATTTTGCATTTTACTTAATTTATTTTTGTATACAGCAAGTTCTTATTAGTCATCAAATTTATACACATCAGTGTGTACATGTCAATCCCAATCACCCAATTCATCACACCACCACCCCCCGTGGCTTTCCCACCTTGGTGTCCAAACGTTTGTTCTCTACACCTGTGTCTCAATTTCTGCCCTGCAAACCAGTTCATCTATACCTTTTTCTAGGTTCCACATATATGCGTTAATATACAATATTTGTTTTTCTCTTCCTGACTTACTTCACTCTGTATAACAGTCTCTAGATCCATTCACGTCTCTACAAATGACCCAGTTTTGTTCCTTTTTATGGCTGAGTAACATTCCATTGTATATATGTACCACATCTTCTTTATCCATTCATCTGTTGATGGACACTTAGGTTGCTTCCATGTCCTGGCTATTGTAAATAGAGCTGCAATGAACATTGTGGTACATGACTCTTTTTGAATTCTGGTTTTCTCAGGATATATGCCCAGAAGTGGGATTGCTAGGTCATATGGTAGTTCTATTTTTAGTTTTTTAAGGAACCTCCATACTGTTCTCCATAGTGGCTGGATCAATTTACATCCCCACCAACAGTGCAAGAGGGTTCCCTTTTCTCCACACCCTCTCCAGCATTTGTTGTTTCTAGATTTTCTGATGATGCCCATTCTAACTAGTGTGAGGTGATATCTCATTGTAGTTTTGATTTGCATTTCTCTAATAATTAGTGATGTTCAGCAGCTTTACATGTGCTTCTTGGCTAATTGTTTGTCTTCTTTGGAGAAATGTCTATTTATGTCTTCTGCCCATTTCTGGATTGGGTTGTTTGTTTTCTTAATATTGAGCTGCATGAGCTGTTTATATATTTTGGAGATTAATCCTTTGTCCATTGATTTGTTTGCAAATATTTTCTCGCATTCAAAGCATTGTCTTTTTGTCTTGTTTATGGTTTCCTTTGCTGTGCAAAAGCTTTGAAGTTTCATTAGGTCTCATTTGTTTATTTTTGTTTTTATTTCCATTTGTCTAGGAGGTGGATCAAAAAAGATCTTGCTGTGATTTATGTCAAAGAGTGTTCTTCCTATGTTTTCCTCTAAGAGTTTTATAGTGTCCAGTCTTACATTTAGGTCTCTAATCCATTTTGAGTTTATTTTTGTGTATGGTGCAAGGGAGTGTTCTAATTTTATACTTTTACATGTAGCTGTCCAGTTTTCCCAGCACCACTTATTGAAGAGACTGTCTTTTCTCCATTGTATATCCTTGCCTCCTTTGTCATACATTAGTTGACCATAGGTGCGTGGGTTTACCTCTGGGCTTTCTATCTTGTTCCATTGATCTACATTTCTGTTTTTGTGCCAGTACCATATTGTCTTGATTACTGTAGCATTGTAGTGTAGTCTGAATTCAGGGAGTCCGATTCCTCCAGCTCCTTTTTTTCCCCTCAAGACTGCTTTGGCTATTTGGGGTCTTTTGTGTCTCCATACAAATTTTAAGAGTTTTGGTTCTAGTTCTGTAAAAAAAAAAAAAAGCCATTGGTAATTTGATAGGAATTGCATTGAATCTGTAGATAGCTTTGGGTAGTATAGTCATTTTCACAATATTGATTCTTCCAATCCAAGAACATGGTATATCTCTTCATCTGTTGGTATCATCTTTAATTTCTTTCATCAATGTCTTATAGTTTTCTGCATACAGGTCTTTTGTCTCCCTAGGTAGGTTTATTCCTAGGTATTTTATTCTTTTTGTTGCAGTGGTAAATGAGAGTGTTTCCTTAATTTCTCTTTCAGATTGTTCATCATTAGTGTATAGGAATGCAAGAGATTTCTGTGCATTAATTTTGTATCCTGCAACTTTACCAAATTCATTGATTAGCTCTAGTAGTTTTCTGGTGGCATCTTTAGGATTCTCTATGTATAGTATCATGTCATCTGCAAACAGTGACTGTTTTACTTCTTCTTTTCCGATTTGTATTCCTTTTATTTCTTTTTCTTCTCTGACTGCCGTGGCTAGGACTTCCAAAACTATGTTGAATAATAGTGGTGAGGGTGGACATCCTTGTCTTGTTCCTGATCTTAGAGGAAATGCTTTCAGCTTTTCACCATTGAGAATGATGCTTGCTGTGGGTTTGTCGTATATGGCCTTTATTATAGTGAGGTAGCTTCCCTCTATGCCCTCTTTCTGGAGAGTTTTTATCATAAATGGGTGTTGAATTTTGTCAAAAGCTTTTTCTGCATCTATTGAGATAATCATATGGTTTTTCTTCTTCAGTTTGTTAATATGGAGTATCACATTGATTGATTTGCGTATGTTGAAGAATCCTTGCATCCCTGGGATAAATCCCACTTGATCATGGTGTATGATCCTTTTAATGTGTTGTTGGATTCTGTTTGCTAGTATTTTGTTGAGGATTTTTGCATCTATATTCATCAGTGATATTGGTCTGTAATAATCTTTTTTTGTAGTATCTTTGTCTGGTTTTGGTATCAGGGTGATAGTGGCCTCATAGAATCAGTTTAAGAGTGTTCCTTCCTCCACAATTTTTTGGAAGAGTTTGAGTAGGATGGGTGTTAGCTCTTCTCTAAATGTTTGATACAATTCACCTGTGAAGCCATCTGGTCCTGGACTTTTGTTTGTTGGAAGATTTTTAATCACAGTTTCAATTTCATTACTTGTGATTGGTCTGTTCATATGTTTTATTTCTTCCTGGTTCAGTCTTGGAAGGTTATACCTTTCTAAGAATTTGTCCATTTCTTCCAGGTTGTCCATTTTATTGGCATAGAGTTGCTTGTAGTAGTCTCTTTGGATGCTTTTCTGTGGTGTCTGTTTTAACTTCTCTTTTTTCATTTCTAATTTTATTGATTTCAGTCCTCTCCCTCTTTTTCTTGATGAGTCTGGCTAATGGTTTATCAATTTTGTTTATCTTCTCAAACAACCAGCTTTTAGTTTTATTGATCTTTGCTGCTGTTTTCTTTGTTTCTATTTCATTTGTTTCTGCTCTGATCTTTATGATTTCTTTCCTTCTGCTAACTTTGGGTTTTGTTTGTTCTTCTTTCTCTAGTTCCTTTAGGTGTAAGGTTAGATTGTTTATTTGAGATTTTTCTTGTTTCTTGAGGTAGGCTTGTATAGCTATAAACTTCCCTCTTAGAACTGCTTTTGCTGCATCCCATAGGTTTTGGATCATCGTGTTTTCATTGTCATTTGTCTGTAGGTATTTTTTTGATTTCCTCTTTGATTTCTTCAGTGATCTCTTGATTATTTAGTAACATATTGTTTAGCCTCCATGTGTTTGTGTTTTTTACGTTTTTTCCCCTGTAATCCATTTCTAATCTCATAGCGTTGTGGTCAGAAAAGATACTTGATATGATATCAGTTTTCTTAAATTTACTGAGGCTTGATTTGTGACCCAAGATGTGATCTGTCCTGGAGAATGTTCCATGTGCACTTGAGAAGAAAGTGTAAACTGCTGTTTTTGGATGGAATGTCCTATAAAGATCAATTAAATCTATCTGGTCTATTGTGTCATTTAAAGCTTCTGTTTCCTTATTTATTTTCATTTTGGACACTCTGTCCATTGGTGTTAGTGAGGTGTTAAAGTCCCCCACTATTATTTTGTTACTGTCGATTTCCTTTTTTATAGCTGTTAGCAATTGCCTATGTATTGAGGTGCTCCTATGTTGGGTGCATATATATTTATAATTGTTATATCTTCTTCTTGGTTTGATCCCTTGATCATTATGTAGTGTCCTTCCTTGTCTCTTGTAACATTCTTTATTTTAAAGTCTATTTTATGTGATATGAGTACTGCTACTCCAGCTTTCTTTTGATTTCCATTTGCATGGAGTATCTTTTTCCATCCTCTCACTTTCAGTCTGTATGTGTCCCTAGGTGTGAAGTGTGTCTCTTGTAGACAGCATATATATGGGTCTTGTTTTTGTATCCATTCAGTGAGCCTGTGTCTTTTGTTTGGAGCATTTAATCCATTCATGTTTAAGGTAATTATTGATATGTATGTTCCTATGACCATTTTCTTAATTGTTTGGGGTTTGTTTTTGTAGGTCCTTTTCTTCTCTTGTGTTTCCCACTTAGTTAAGTTCCTTTAGCATTTGTTGTAGAGCTGGTTTGGTGGTGCTGAATTCTCTTAGCTTTTGCTTGTCTGTAAGGCTTTTGATTTCTCCATTGAATCTGAATGAGTTCCTTGCCTGGTAGAGTAATCTTGGTTGTAGGTTCTTCCCTTTCATCACTTTAAATATGTCATGCCACTCCCTTCTGGCTTGCAGAGTTTCTGCTGAGAAATCAGCTATTAACCTTATGGGAGTTCCCTTGTATGTTATGTGTCATTTTTCCCTTGTTGATTTCAATAATTTTTCTTTGTCTTTAATTTTTGCTAGTTTGCTTACTATGTGTCTCGGCATGTTTCTCCTTGGGTTTATCCTGTATGGGACTCTCTGCACTTCGTGGACTTGGGTGGCTATTTCCTTTCCCAAGTTAGGGAAGTTTTCGACTATAATCTCTTCAAATATTTTCTCTGTTCCTTTCTCTCTCTCTTCTCCTTGGACCCCTATAATGTGAATGTTGTTGCTTTTAATGTTGTCCCAGAGGTCTCTTAGGCTGTCTTCATTTCTTTTTATTCTTTTTTCTTTATTCTGTTCCACAGCAGTGAATTCCACCATTCTGTCTTCTGGGCCACTTATCCGTTCTTCTGCCTCTGTTATTATGCTATTGATTCCTTCTTTTTTTTTTTTTTTTTGCGGTACGCGGGCCTGTCACTGTTGTGGCCTCTCCCGTTGCGGAGCACAGGCTCCGGACGCACAAGCTCAGCGGCCATGGCTCACGGGCCCAGCCGCTCCGCGGCATGTGGGATCTTCCCAGACCGGGGCACGAATCCGTGTCCCCTGCATCGGCAGGAGGACTCTCAACCACTGCGCCACCAGGGAAGCCCTTGATTCCTTCTAGTGTAGTTTTCATTTCAGTTATTGTATTGTTCATCTCTGGTTGTTCTTTACCTCTTCTAGGTCTTTGTTAAACATTTGTTGCATCTTCTCGATCTTTGCGTCCATTCTTTTTCCGAGGTCCTGGATCATCTTCACTACCATTATTCTGAATTCTTTTTCTGGAAGGTTGCCTATCTCCACTTCATTTAATTGTTTTTCTGGGGTTTTATCTTGTTCCTTCATCTGGTACATAGCCCTCTGCCTTTTCATTTTGTGTATCTTTCTGTGAATGTGGTTTTTGTTCCACAGGCTATAGTATTGTAGTTCTTGCTTCTGCTGTCTGCCCTCTGGTGGATGAGGCTATCTAAGAGGCTTGTGCAAGGTTCCTGTTGGGAGGGACTGGAGGCGGGTAGAGCTGACTGTTTCTCTGTTGGGCAGGGCTCAGTAAAACTTTAATCCGTTGGAGTGCTGATGGGTTGGGCTGGGTACCCTCCCTGTGGGTTGTTTGGCCTGAGGCAACCCAACGCTGGAGCCTACCTGGGCTCTTTGGTGGGGCTAATGGCAGACTATGGGAGGGGTCACGCCAAGGAGTACTTCCCAGAACTTCTGCTTCTAGTGTCCTTGTCCCGACAGTGAGCCACAGCCACCCCCCACCTCTGCAGGTGACCCTCCAACACTAGCAGGTAGGTCTGGTTCAGTCTCCTCTGGGGTCACTGCTCCTTCCCCTGGGTCCTGATGCACACACTACTTTGTGTTTGTCCTCCAAGAGTGGAGTCTCTGTTTCCCCCAGACCTGTCGAAGTCCTGCTATCAAATCCCACTAGCCTTCAAAGTCTGATTCTCTAGGAATTCCTCCTCCCATTGCCGGACCCCCAGGTTGGGAAGCCTGACCTGGGGCTCAGAAACTTCACTCCAGAGGGTGGACTTCTGTGGTATAAGTGTTCTCCAGTCTGTGAGTCACCCACCCAGCAATTATGGGATTTGATTTTACTGTAATTGCGCCCCTCCTACCATCTCATTGTGGCTTCTCCTTTGTCTTTGGATGTGGGGTATCTTTTTTGGTGCGTTCCAGTGTCTTCCTGTCAATGATTGTCCAGCAGCTGGTTGTGATTCTGGTGTTCTCACAAGAGGGAGTGAGAGCACATCCTTCTACTCCACCATCTTGGTTCAGGCTCTCTACTCCTGTAATTTAAATGTGGCAGCTGTAACTAATTTGGATATCAACTACCTGCTGTGCTGTGCACATATCTATAAAACTTTATTGTACAATCTGGAATATATCTAAAAATATTCAGAAGTAAATTTATCATCATTAACCTGTCATATAGTGACAGTCTCACAGAAATAAAAAATGAAAGCAAACTGAATGAATTGTGAGATAGAAGCCCTGAATTAACCCCTATTTCTGCATCTGACTTAGATGGACTGCTTGGAGGCAGGGCAGCATCATAGGGAGCTGGGAGTAATTTCTCTTGCATCTGTCTTTGTGTTGTCACCCAAAGTGTGGGGTCGTGAAGAAAATGTTTTCAGTCAGGTGAGTAGCTTCCATCTGAATGAGGACAAACATCTAGGATTCTGCTCCTTCCTCAATGGAGGGCATAGTACAAAGATGAATGAGTCAGATATCCTTTATTCTGTGGATGTACAAGATGTAGCTATATGGTTCCAAGACTGTAACAGTAGAATTTTACAAATGACTTTAATAGAATTCATTGTTCTGTGGGTCAGCAGTGAGTTTTCTATCAGCCAAATCCAATTGCATTTTATTTTTTTACAGTTTTCACCCTTAGTGAAATCATCCTTTTTGAAGCCTTCAACACTGCTGTCCATTGTTCCTTTTTAAAACAGAATTTTCTCCTCTTGGTTAAGATAAACAAACCCTGCTATTTATTAAAAACACTAGAAAATACAACAAAACTAAAAAAGGGAACAGATCCGTAATGTTACCCCTCAGAGAGAGCCACTCTTAACAACATAGTATATAGCCCAACCTTTTCTTTCCAAGCGTATTTATCATTTAAAAATAGGATCATGCTTTAAATACTGTTTTAAAATGATTTTTCTCATTTAACAATATGTTACACAGAATGTTTCATGTTATCAAATATCTGTAAAAGGTATAACTTGAATAGCCACATATCAGATATGTACAAAAAATGAAAGTATTTCATAACAGCATGGTGGGGTCTCCTGGATTCTAAGTGTCTTTTTTTTTTTTTTTTTTTTTTTTTTTTGGTTTAGCAGCAAAAATTATAATGAGTCGTCAAGTTATTCTTGTCTTTTCCAATTTAAAACTCAGGCCATTTTTGGTAGTCAAATTCAAGAACTATAATCTCAGGTACTGTTCAAAGCTTGTCCTCCAAATTTCTTCCCTTTCTCAAGAGTTTTTCCATCCCTTGTCCTTTCTCTAATTCACAGACTTGTGTTCCCCTGAGGTGTCAGGGAAGGAAGGGTGGGGAGTCTCTGAAAGTTAAGTATGGAATCGGTGGTGGGTAGGACATGCATCTCATTCCCAAATTCCCTCTCTGCTATTTCTTGTCGCTTGTATCTTTGCCTCATTTGATCTCTGGCACTGGGGATGCTTGCTGCAATCACAGCCCAGGGCTAGTAAGGTAGGGGACGCCTCCACTGATCTCCAAATAGAATGGTTCTTGTCCTTTTCTTGTCTCTGTGCAGCTGCTGCTGATTCTTGGCATTGATGGACCTGCTGGGATCTTAGGACATATGACAGCGTCTAAGGTGCCTGCCTGGGTCCCTTTGAGGCTTTAGAAGCATCATGGCTGTTACTTTCCCTTCTCCAACCTCAGATTTGTCCCCACCTCTTCAAGACTTATGCTGTTTGGGGTCTCTTTTCTCCTAGGCAGCCTTTTGGGGTGGCGGCTGGCAGGTTGGCTGATGCTTACAACCAACTTCCGTAGCTTGCTCTGAAAAAATCCACACCTTTGCATCTTGTTGTGCCTCTCGGCCATCTCTTGGGATCAGTTTCTAAGTTCTCCAGCATCGTGGGGAAGATACCAGCGGTGGGGCCAGGATGAAGGAAGAAGGACTTGTGCTCACCATATAGTTTCCAAAAGTAGATTCTCTACTATTCTTCACTTCCCTCTGCCATTTTATCTCCTATCTTGAAAAAAAGACTAATAAACCAGTTCTGTCTCTTTGTGGTACCAGAACAATGGGCAAAGTTGGACACAGAGGTAGGAATTCCTCTGAATTTAGCCTTCTCAGTGGTACACAGTGGAGATGGATCAGAAGAAATCAAAAGAGAATATATGTTTCAGTTTATAGTGACAAAGAAATACTTTTGTGATTTGTTTGGCATAATTTTAATTGTTGCAAGGTGTTCTATTCTATGTACCATCAGTTATTTTACAAAGTCTTCTTTTTCACTTACTATGTCACTCGTCCCATTTTTTATTATAAACAAAAATAAATTAACTGTTTTTAAAGTGCTAGAAATCATACTTCTCTCTCTAATTTTCAAGTTATCATCTCTTTAGTTGTTCAAAAATGCTATACTTTAAAAAAGTTTTTCCTTGTTTCTTTTCTCTTCTGCTCACAAAACTAGTTCTTGGTCTCCCTCTAATTTTCTTTCTTTCTTGCCTCTTGGAAATACCATCTAGACTTACTCTTCAACTCTCACCTGGATTCATATGACTCCTGAATTTTTGTCTCTAGTCTTGGGTACTCTCGCTAAGAACCAGTCCCACACTGAAATTACTTGCTGAAAATCTTCACTCAAGGGTCTTTCTGGGACCTGTAACTCAAGATATTAAGACCGAACTCATTGTCTTTGGTATTGCTATTTGATAATGGCATTATACTAGCAATAGAGCATGGGGAAATGATTGGTATGTAACTAGACCTACCCATTAAGGACAAGGGCTGTGTAACCCAGAACATTTTGACATTGTTTTGCTCTCACTGTTTTGGCCCAGTACACTTTTCTGTTCTCCATTTCATCAATGCCAAATAGTTAGTACACAGTAAACTAAATGATTAAAAGGATAAAGATCAGATTAGCAACTGAATAGGCCAATATTGGAAAATGGAGCAACCTTGGAGTTATCTGAGAGAATTATAATAATTAACAAGTCACACCATTGACTCCTTAGCATCTAAACTAATGCCTGGTACATAAGAAGTAATCAATAGATATTTTGACTTAATTAATAAATGAATGTATTGATACAATACTTAAAACTTGACAATAGCTGAAAATGAACATTTGTTTTTGACAGATAAATGATTATCTTAGTTCATTCAGGCTGCATCAACAAGGATGCCATAAACTGGGTGGCTTATAAATAATAAGAGCTTATTTCTCACAATTCTGGAGACTGGGAAGTCTAAGATCAAGGTGCCAGCATGGTCAGATTCTGGTGAAGGCTCTCTTCCTGGTTGCTTCCTAATCAGTGCCTTCTTGCTGTGTCTTCACATGGTTTAAGGGGCAATGGAACTCTCTGGGGTCTCTTTTATAAGGACAGTAATCACCTCCCAAAGACCCTACCTCCTAAAACCATCATATTGGGGGTTAGGATTTCAACATATGAATTTTGGGAGAGCACAAACATTCAGACCATAGTATTCTACCTCTGGCTTCCCAAAATTCATGTCTTTGTTACATGCAAAATACATTTATTCCATCCCAATAGACCCCAAGTCTTAACCAGTTCCAGCATCAACTCAAAAGCCTGAAGTCGAAAGTCTCCTCTAAATCAGAAATGAGTAAGACTCAAGGCTGATTCATTCTGAGGCAAAATTCCTCTCTAGCTGTGACCCTGTGAAATCAAACAAGTCATGTGCTTCCAAAATACAATGGTGGGACAGATGTAAACAGTCCCATTCCAAAAGAGAGAAATAGGAAAGGAAAAGGTGACAGGTCCCAAACAAGTCCAAAACCCAACAGTGCAAACAACATTAAATCTTAAGGCTTGAGAATAATTTCTTTTGCCTGGATGTTCTGCCACCAGGCCCACTGGGGCAGTGATCCCACCTTCTGGACACACTGGGGTATCCCTAGCCCTATGGATTTGCTAAGTGAGGCCCATGTGGCAGCTCTCACAGATTGAAGTTTCAATGTGCATTTCTCCCAGGATGGAGCCACACACCAATGTCTCTACTGCTCTGGGGTTGGGGGAAGTGGTGCCTGCCTCCATGGCTTTATTTATTGGGCATTGCTCTAGCAGGGGCTTTCTGCAGTGGCATCACCCTCACCACCAAGGCCCTCTGCCTGCATCATGTGTCTGCAGCTCTGGGTAACTCTATCCTTTGAAATCTGGGCAGAGGTAGCCATCTATACTCCCACGGCTCTGCTGGGCAGGGGTAGGGTCCCTATGGCTTTGTGTGGAGTTTGTCTGGCTTGTTGAAACCCAGGCAATGGCCTCCTTCTTTTGAAACTGAGGAGGTAGGCTTGATGATCTCTGAGTCCTTTTTGGGGTCCTTCTTTTTCTGGGTTGAGGAATATTGCCTGTTTGCTGCTGAATGGCTCTATGGTTCCATCCTGTAAAATCTAAGAAGTCTAACAACCTTGCTTCTTTCCTTTCTATCTCTTTCCCCTTCAGTTCAAATTGGCAGTTTTCCTGCTGGGGTAGCTGATTAAATCAATGGTTTACACCCATACTGATCTCCTTATCAAAGTTTGCATGGACATACCCTTAGTATTCTCTTCCTAACACGTTTCTCATATTTTGAGATATGAATAGGCTGAGAATTTTCTGAATTTTTAAGTTCTGCTGCTTTTGGGGTTAGCAGTTGTCTTAAGTCCTTTCTTTCTTCTTGCATTTTACTATAAGTGTTCAAGAGATGTCAAGCTGCACCTTTAACACTTTGCTTAGAAATAGCTTCAACCAAATATTCAATTTCATTAATCATAAGTTCTACCTGCCACAAAACAACAGGGCACAAACATAATTCAGCTAAGTTATTTGCCAGTCTATAACAAGGATTGCCTTTCCTCCAGTTCCTCATTTCTGAGACCTCATCAAGATGGCCTTTTACAGTCTATATTTCTACCAACATTCTGTTCATGACACTTAAGTATTCTCTAAGATAATGAGGTTTTCTCTATAGCTCTCCTCTTCTTCTGAGCCCTCACCAGATTCACTTTAATGGTCAGTTCATGGCAACGTATATAGACTTTTTCCAGCACGTACTTCAAAACACTTCCAGACTCTACCCATTACCCAGTTCCAAAGATGCTTCCACATTTTTAGGTATTTCTAAGGGCAGCACGTGGTACCAACTTTCTATGTTAGTCCAGTTGGGTTGCTATAAACAGAAATACCATAAACTAGGTGGATTATAAATAATAGAAAGTTATTTCTCACAGTTCTGGAGGCTGGGAAGTCAAAGATCAAGGTGCCAGCATGGTTGGGTTTGGTGAATGTTCTTCAAGATCATGGAAGAGAGTGTCTGAAATTGAGTGTAGGGCCATATCAAAGAAGTGAGAGGCTAAGGCATTGGGACGCTCATTTACATGGATATTAAAATCACAAGAATTATAGATATAATGTGGTTGAGTATGGCAGGAGGAAAATTCTTCAAGGAAGGAGGGGAGTGACTGCAACCTGTTGAGATTCAGATATATTCTGATTATGGAACCCAGAGCTGGGCATTTCTAAAGTGAAGGAGGGACTTCCCTGGTGGCTTAGTGGTTGAGAGTCCGCCTGCCAATGCAGGGAACACAGGTTCGTGCCCCGGTCTGGGAAGATCCCACATGCCGCAGAGCGGCTACACCCATGAGCCATGGCCACTGAGCCTGCACGTCCGGAGCCTGTGCTCTGCAACGGGAGAGGTCACAACAGTGAGAGGCCTGCATACCACAAAAAAAACAAAAACAAATAAAGTGAAGGAGGATGAATGGTTTGAAAGCAGACTGAGGATCATGAAACACATCTACTTCATCTCCAGGTCTGTGAAAGAGAATAAACAGTCACCACTTGGAAGAGCTGCAGGGCAAGTAGTATCCTCAAGGGACAGCCACATTTCCTTTAGATATAGAAAGTGAGGGGAATTTTGGGAGAAAAGAATATAGGGGATTTGACAGTGACTAACTGTGAATTCCAGAGGAGACAATGAAAGGATTCAGGACTTGGGTTGATGGGGCCAGAAAAAGGACTGTGATGGCCATGGAGGGATTAGCATGCAGAGATACATAAAGTGGGTGAAGGACACCAAAATATCAGTACTGAAGATCTCAGGATGAAGCAAGGCAATTTGTGTAGCTGTGGTGAAGAATGGGGAGGCTGGAGGAACTGTCAAGCTCTGAGACTTTTTCTCAGTCCTTACTAATGGAACTGTGATGGTAGGTGAGGTGCATAACTGCTATGATCTGATGGATCTCAGAGGCTTTCTTGTGAGTTCTGCTGAAAGAGGTGACAGGTTTAGAGTTCAGAAAAGAGAACTCTGCTGAATTGTTTTTTTATTGAAGTACAGTTGATTTACAACATTTCAGGCGTACAGCAAAGTGATTCAGTTTTATATATATATATATATATATATATATGTACTTTTTCAGATTATTTTCTATTGTAGGTTATTACAAGATATTGAATATAGTTCCCATGTGCTATACAGTAGGTCCTTGTTGTTTATTTTACATATAGTAGTGTGTATCTGTTAAGCCCAAATTCCCAATCTATCCCTCACACCCCCATTTCCCCTTTGATAACCATAAGTTTGTTTTCTATGTCTGAGTCTCTTTCTGTTTTGTAAAGTCTCTGTCTGTTAAGTTAATTTGTATCAATTTTTTAGATTCCACATATAAGTGATATCATATGATATTTGTCTTTCTCTGACTTACTTCACTTAGTATGATAATTTCTAGGTCCATCCATGTTGCTGCAAATGACATTATTTCATTCTTTTTTATGGCTGAGTACTATTCGACTGTATATATATATACCACATATTCTTTATCCATTCATATGTTGATGGACGTTTAGGTTGCTCCCATGTCTTGGCTATTGTAAATAGTGCTGTAGTGAACACTGGGGTGCATGCATCTTTTTGAATTATGTTTTTCTCTGGATATATGCCCAAGAGTGGATTGCTGGATCATATGGCACTTCTATTTTTAGTTTTTTAAGGGACCGCTGTACTGTTCTCCGTAGAGGCTGCACCAATTTACATTCCCACCAACACAGTGTAGGAGGGTTCCTTTATCTCCATACCTTCTCCTGCATTTATTATTTGTAGACTTCTGCTGAACGGCCGTTCTGACCCATGTGAGGTGGTACCTCATTGTAGTTTTTTTTTTTTTTTTGGCGGTATGCGGGCTCCTCACTCTTGTGGCCTCTCCCGTTGCGGAGCACAGGCTCCGGACATGCAGGCTCAGAGGCCATGGCTCATGGGCCCAGCTGCTCAGGCATGTGGGATCTTCCTGGACCGGGGCACAAACCCGTGTCCCCTGCATCGGCAGGTGGACTCTCAACCACTGCGCCACCAGGGAAGCCTCTCATTGTAGTTTTGATTTGCATTTCTCTAATAATTAGCAATGTTGAGCATATTTTCATGTGCCTTTTGGCCATCTGTATGTCTTCTTTGGAGAAATGTCTATTTAGGTCTTCTGTCCATTTTTTGATTGGGTTGTTTGTTTTTCTGATATTGAGCTGTGTAAGTTGTTTGTATATTTTGTCAATTAAGCCTTTGTCAGTCATATTGTTTGCAGATATTTTCTTCCATTGAATAGATTGTCTTTTCATTTTGTTTATGATTTCCTTTGCCTGTGCAAAAGCTTTTAAGTTTAATTAGGTCCCATTTGTTTAGTTTTGCTTTTGTTTCCATTACTCTAGGAGACAGATCCAAAGATTATTGCTGCTATTTATGTCAAAGAGTGTTCTGCCTATGTTTTCCTCTAGGAGTTTTATAGTATCCGGTTTTACATTTAGGTCTTTAACCCATTTTGAGTTTACTTTTGTATATGGTGTTAGAGAATGTTCTAATTTCATTCTTTTACATGTAGCTGTCCAGTTTTCCCAGCACCACTTATTGAAGAGACTGTCTTTTCTCCACTGTATATTCTTGCCTCCTTGACTGTAGGTGCATGCGTTTATTTCTGGGCTCTCTATCCTGTTCCATTGATCTAAATGTCTGTTGTTGTGCCAGTACCATACTCTTTTGATCACTGCAGCTTTGTAGTATAGTGTGAAGTCAGGGAGTGTGATTCCTCCAGCTCCATTCTTCTTTCTCAAGATTGTTTTGGCTATTTGTAGTCTTTTGTAAAAAAAATTTTTGTTCTAGTTCTGTTAAAAATGCCATTGGTAATTTGATAAGGATTGCATTGACTCTGTAGATTGCCTTGAACGTGATATATCTTTCCATCTGTTTGTATCATCTTAAATTTTTTTCATTGGTGTTTCATAGTTTTAAGAATACAGGCCTTTTGCCTCCTTAGGTAGGTTTTTTCCTAGGTATTTTATTCTTTTTGGTGCAATGGTCAATGGGATTGTTTCCTTAATTTCTCTTTCTGATATTTTATTGTTAGTGTATAGAAATGCAACAGATTTCTGTGTATTAATTTTGTATCCTGCAACTTTACCAAATTTATTGATGAGCTCTAGTAATTTTCTGGTAGTGTCTTTAGGATTTTCTATGCATAGTATCATGTCACCTGTGAATGGTGACAGTTTTACTTCTTCCTTTCCAATTTGGATTCCTTTTATTTCTTTTTCTTCTCTGATTGCTGTGACTAGGACTTCCAAAACTATGATGAATAAAAGTGGTGAGAGTGGATATTCTTCTTGTCTTTTTCCTGATCTTAGAGGGAATGTTTTCAGCTTTTCACCATAGAGTATGGTGTTAGCTGTGCATTTGTCATATATGGCCTGTATGATTCTGCTGAATTTTATGAAAACCCCCCATGATCAGGCAAAACTCATGATTTTATAAAACATTTTTATTATTTTACAATATCATACTGATGATAAAAGCGATTTTTGTCTCCTCAAGTACCTTTCCAATGGGCTATAGGAGGAGTAATATTACTGCTTGAATTCAACACTTTAAGAAAGCTGTTAAAATTTCACTGGTTTCAATAAAGAAATGAAATATAATATCTATTATGAGGTTGAGGATGATGGTAATTTACATTGAAAATTATGCAGGAACAAAGTTTATGGTTCCTGTGTCTTTATAACTTTATGGATATTTTATCACCATAGGTTGGCACAGTGTTTAAGGAAATATTATTATATTCATTTTATAGATGAAGAGTGTGGTTTAGAGAAGTTAAATAAGTTAAAGCCAATATTTGAACCTAATTTTGTTTTGGTCCAGGCCCTTATAGTTGGGCATTTGCTCATGCTTGTACAGTGTTTTCATATAAATTACCTTATTTGCACAGATAAAAGTTTAGTTTAGTTTTATTGATTCTCCTCCAAGCTCCCTAGAATATCAGAGTTCATTTCAGCCAACAGAACTTGCTCTAGATTTACATTAGAGTAGCATCTTACTGATCCTCATAATCCACGTCCTTGTTGTTTTCCTGCAAATGAATAGGTTAAAGGAACATAAACTCCTGCCCACTAGAAATCTTGTGTTTTTTCTAGGAAAACAAACTGCCATGAAAACCTGATAAAAATGAATTCTTGTTAAAATCAAGAAAACAGTAAGTAAATCTCTTTTGATTTTAGCATTTTTCTTGTCCCCCCCCTTGATTTTTTAACAGAACATTTTCATATTTGATATATGCAAAAGAATACATGCAATATATGTATAAACTATGTAAGCAAATTAACAAAAGAAAACTAGCCTACTCCCCCAAGCTTGAGCTGGATACTGCTGAAGCTCTCTGAGGCCTCCTCCCAAGCACTTCCTCCTGCCTTCCATACAGAGGAAAACATTATTCTGTGTTGGTGTTTATGATATCCTTGCTTTAAAGATGATGTATCCCTAGAAATTATATTGATTATTTTTTCATGTCTTTGAACTTTACAAAAATGGTATTATACGGTATATGGTTTCATGCATCTTGTTACTACATTATCTTGTTTACACTTGTCTATGTTTCTTCCTTTTGACAGTTTGTTTCAAACTATAATATATAGTATAGTATATAGTATACGTAAGCATATATATATTAACGTAATGTTGAATAAAGCAGTAACAGTGGATAATTTGCCTCATACTTTACTTACTTTATGATGTATTTTATTTCATTTTATTTTTTCTCAAGCTTATTGAAGTATCATTGACAAAATTGTGTATATTTGAAGTGTGCAATGTGATGATCTGATATACATACACATTGTGAAATGATAATCCTCGTATTTACTTTAAAAAGAAATCTTTCGAATGTTTCTCCCTTTAGACTGATTTTTTTTTTTTTAGACTGATTTTTGCTCAAGTCCATGTTAATTCAATCAGGTTCATTTTTACTCCAAGTTTCTAACAGTATATTTTCAAAAAATTATGAGCAGGTTTGAATTTTAGCAAATCATTTTCTATATCTGTTGAAATGACAATATTGTTTTATCTTTTAATAAATAAATGTGGTATTTTACATTCATGGCTTTCATAATGTTAAACTTTCTTCCCATTCCTAGAAAAGGACTAATTTGGTCTTGATGTACTGTTTTTTAAATGCCATGGTATTTCACTTTCCCAGTATTCTGTTTAGTGACTTTTTTCATCTGTATTCATTTGTGAGATTGGACTAAAATTTTTCTCTTTCTATCTTTGTCTAGTTTTGGTATTAGGCTTATACTAGCCTTACAAATTAGTTATCTAAGTGTTACCTCTTTTTCTATTTTCTGGAACAATTCATAAAATTTTAGAATAATTTTTTCCTTGAAAATTCAATAAAATTCATTAAACTGTCTGGGCTTGACAGTTTATTTGTATGAAAAAATTTAACTTCTGATTCAATTTCTTTATAATTATGGAATGGTTAAGAATTTTTATTTATTCTTGAGTCATTTTTTGCTAAGTTATATTTTCTTGGAATTTAGTCATTTTGTGTAAGTTTCCAAATTTATTGGCCTAAATTTTTTATTGTGTTCTTGGTTGTCTTTTTCATTTTATATGTCTGTGGTAAATCCTCCTCTTCATTTTTTTTTTGGATAAATTTATTTATTTTATTTTTGGCTGCGTGTGTCTTTGCTGCTAAGTGTGGGCTTTTCTCTGGTTGTGGCGAGTGGGGACTACTCTTCATTGCAGTGCGTGCGCTTCCTATTGATGTGGCTTCTCTTGTTGTGGAACACGTGCTTCAGTAGTTGTGGTGTGTGGGCTCAGTAGTTGTGATGCATGGGCTTAGTTGCTCCACAGCATGTGGGATCTTCCCCGACCAGGGCTCGAACCTGTGTCCCCTGCATTGGCAGGCCAATTCTTAACCACTGTGCCACCAGGGAAGTCCCTCCTTTTCATTTCTAATGTTGTTTATTTGTGTCTCTATTTTTTTCAATCATGTCACTTAAGTTTGTCTATTTTAATTGTCATTTCAAATGATTAACTTTCTATGTTGAAATAAACTTAACTTTCAAAAAAGTGGCAACAATGGCACAGAGAACATTTGCCTTATCATTTATTACTGCCTCTTCCTACCACACATGTGTACATACATACAATTTATTTTTTCTGAACCATTTGAAGAAAGGCTGCATGTATCATGCCTATATAATTCTTAATACATTCGTGTAACTTTCCTAGGAACAAAAGTATTCTCTTTCATGACCACAGTATAATTATCCAGTTCAGGAGACCGGGTATAATACTTTGATTTAATCCATAGTCCACATTCCATCTGTAGAACTTTTAAATTTGGCTATTATATTTTTTGTATAATTTATACAAAATTTGTTCTTTTTGAAAACCGTTTGGTCATTGTTGATTTTTCATTTTTAAAAATGGCTTTATTGAGGTATGATTTACATACTGTAAAGTTCACCCAGTATGAATGCTCAGTTTGATAATTTTTAGGAAATGTATCCTGTTGTACAGTAATCACCAAAATCCAGTTTTGGAACATATTCATCAACTCAAAAAGTTCCTTCATGCCCATCTGGAACCAGTCCTCACTCTGACTCCTAGCTCCAAGAAACCACTGTCCTACTTTGTCTCTATAATTTTGCCCTTCCTAGAAATTTCTTAAAAGTGAAATCATGCAATGTATAGTTTTTTGTATCTGGCTTCTTTAGTGTAGCATGATGTTTTTGAAGTTCACCTATCTTGTTGTGTACATCAATAGCTGCTTTTTATTGCTGAATAATAGTCCATTGTTGGGATATGCCATGTTTTAAAAAATCCGTTCATCATTTGATGGACAGTTGGGTTGTTCCCAGTTTTTTATATTATTAATAAGGCTTTTGTGAATAGTCATGTATAAGCCTTTGTGTGGGTATATGTTTTCCTTTCTCTTTAGTAGATAGCTAGGTGTGGAATTCCTGGGTTATATAGCAAGTTTACATTTAACTTTTTATGATACTGCCAAACAATATCCCAAAGTGGTTGTATTATTTTACCTTCTCATTGTCAGTATATAAAGGTTTCAGTTGTTCTGCATCCTTGCAACATTTGGTATTGTCAGTCTTTTCTATTTAGCTATTCTAGTGGATATGCAGTGTTATCTCATTGTGGTTTAAATTTGCATTTCCTTAATGACTAATTATACTGAGCATCTTTTCATGTTCTTATTCATTATTCACATATTTTCTTTTGTGAATTGTCTATTTAATTACTTTTTCTCAATCTTAAAAATTGGGTTGTTTGCCTTTTTATTATTGTGTAATAAGAATTTTTTTTATCTTCCAGGTATAAGTTTTTTTAATCAGATATATGATTTGCACATATTTTCTCATAATATATGGGCTTTTTTTCCTTTTCTTAATAGTTCCTTTTGAAGAGCAAAAACTTCTAATCTTGATAAAGCCTAAGTTATCAACATTTTCTTATCTAGATAATTATTTTAATATAATATCTAAGAAATCTTTTTCTAACCCAAGGAAAAAAATTCCTCTAGAAACTTAAAGAAGTTTTATAATTTTAGCTCTTTCATGTAGGTGTTTAATCTGTTTTTAGTTAATATTTGTATATTAAATTCTTTTTTTATATGCATATTAAAATATTTCAGCACCATTTGTTGAATAGTTTATTCTTTTTATCACTTGGTACCTTTACTGAAAATCAGTGGATCATAAATGTGAGGTTTATTTTTGGACTGTCTTTTCTATTCCATTGATCTGTATTGTTATACTTATTTTGATTACTTATTCACTTTCATTCCACCTTTTATACCTTTCAATAGTTTATATTAGTTATCAGCTATCCCGATATCTGAAGTCCTTTTTTGTCCAGGAAAATTTTTTGTTGTTTCTGCTGATTCTAAATCATAGTACTTGTTACCTTGTGGGTTTAGTGGCATGTGTGAACTCATATTTGGCTGAACTTCATCTGCATGAATTTTGAGGGCCTTGGCTGGGAATTCCTTCATTCACAGAAGATATGTATTTGCTTCTAGCAGAGCCAGAGGTGTGATATCAACCTAAGACTGGGGCCTGGACTAGGGTGAGGCAAGTGAGGCTGTCTAGGGTGCAAAATTTAAGGAGGCATTCACTCTCAGAGTCCTGCAAGAGTGCCTCCTTAAATTTGCGCCCTAAGTGCCTCTCTTGCCTCACTCTAGTCCTGGCCCTGTCAGAGACAGCTTTAATCCACTTCAAAGTTCTTCATTTACTGTGGGCATCAGGTTATCTTGCTTCTCCTAACAATGGCCCCAAGCCCAGCTTCCTGAGACATCCTTAATCCCCTTCCAGGTTCTTGACTCAATGCAGGAGTTTCAGGGTTAGCTCCCCTCTCAAGCAAGGGGCCCCAAACCTCAGTTTCCTGATGTCAGTGACACATAAGAATTTATATTCTTGGGTAACTTGGCTTTCAGATTGCTTATAGCTCACCATTTCTGTTCAGCTCAATGTTTTTTTTTCTGTTGTTAGATTTTATTTTTTATCATAAACCATCAATGCATTGAAAAATATGTTAGTTACCCAAGATTTAATTTTATTATAGTTACCAAAGTCATCAAAATATGTAGCCTATGGTATGTTCGAAAGTGATAACTAATTTCTTTAAAGACCATAATTTTCATGTTTCCTTTAACTAGAAAGATATGCCTTAACATTTTGAAAAGCAGATTTTTTTTAGAATGATTAGTAGATGAAAAATGTAGACAATTTGTAGGTTGAGTAATAAATATGTGCCAAATGATTCGCTTGACCTTAAATAATAGAATAATTTTTATTTTGACTCATTCATCAGTCCCCAAAATACTACTGTTAGATACTTGGTGATTTTCTCTCTTATGTGATTAAGCCCCTGCTAAGCAGGTGAGCCTGATCGTGCTCAGAGAATGCTGATTTGCTTTATTAAGGTACTTTGCTCACAAGCATGGTTCTGGATGTGGTATATGATCTGAAGCCCAAGAAAAATGAAATATGAAGCCTTGCAATGTAGAACAGAGTAACAATTTCACACTAAACCTATGGTGAATAAATACTCTAATTATTAAACCGTCTACTTCAGTGATAATAGGAATGAGAAACAGTTGATTTAATTAAGAAAGTAAAGTATTTTTTTGGAAAATCTAAACTTTTGTTAGAGAATAACAGGGAAAAGAAACTTGAAATGATCTTTTATCATTTAGGGAGCAAAGGAGGAAACAAATTGCCCTGAGTTTCAGATTCGTCTAATAATAATGTAGGCTCTCTCTCGGCCCCTGTGTCCTTCCCTATATAAAGAGGCATTGGACCAGAAGGTCTCTAAGGTACCAAGCTTGGGATACTATGTACGACCTGTTCCATGGGCATCATGAATCAGTATTCACAGCCAGAGACAGATAGACCTGGCTAGAATCAACGTTCAACCACTACGGGTTAGGTGAGCTTGGATTAGTGGCTAGGCTTAGCTTCACCATGAGAAAATGTAGATAATAACAATCTTACCCTCATTAGGTTGTTTGGAGGATTAAGTGAAATATTAGATGAATAATGCTTAGCAGAGTGGTTGATACAGAGTAAATGCCAAATGCATATAGGCAGTATTATTGTTGTTTTCTGCTTGGTTTGGGGAATTTATGCCAAGTCACTTATAGGCATGGCTCTTCATGCCCCCTTTGATGTAGTGTTATGTATCTTATAATTGAGAGAAATAAGATACTTTATAAAAATTCTTTTGGAGGAGCTGAAATTTGAATATTTTGTTAGTGATGTTACATTGCAACTACCATGTTGAGGAGTAATTTCCTTAGTTTAATTATCTGCCATTAGAACTAAGCCAACCAAATTATCACAGTTCAGAAGGAAGACAGACATTTTGGTCAGCATTGTTTCCTTATGTAGACACAGCTAGATGTTGGCTTTAAATGACTGAGATAACCAAATCTATTCTAATCATGTTCTTCATCTTGTTATTTAAATGAAAAATTAACGTGTTGGGTTGGCCCAAAAAGTTCCTTTGGTTTTTAAATAAGAATAAAAGACACATTTTTCATTTTCACCAAGAACTTTACTGAACAACGTATTCACCCTTTTGTTCCAGTACTTTCTGCCATTTTTCTGGCAACTTCATAATTCCATCTTCCCAAAACTTTTTATCTTTTTGAGCAAAGAATTGTTCCAGGTGCCTTTTACAGTCTTCCAGGGAATTGAAATTTTTTCTATTAGGAGAATTTTGCAAAGACCGAAATAAATGGAAATCTGAAGGTGCAATGTCTGGAGAATACGGCGGATGAATCAGAACTCCCTAGCCAAGCTGTAACAGTTTTTGCCTGGTCATCAAAGAAACATGCAGTCTTGTGTTATCCTGATGGAAGATTATGCATTTTCTGTTGACTACTTCCGGATGCTTTTCATTGAGTGCTGCTTTCAGTTGGTCTAATTGGGAGCAGTACTTATTGGAATGAATCATTTAGTTTTCTGGAAGGAGCTCATAATAGAGGACTCCCTTCCAATCCCACCATATACACATCACCTTCTTTGGATGAAGACCGGCCTTTGGTGGTGTTGGTGGTGGTTCGTTTTGCTTGCCCCATGATCTCTTCTGTTCCACATTATTATATAGTATCCACTTTTCACTGCCAGTCACAATTTGTTTTAAAAATGGAAAGTTTTCATTACGTTTAAGTAGAGAACTGCATGCGGAAATACAGTCAAGAAGGTTTTTTTCACTTAAGGGAACCCAAACATCAAAGCGATGAGCATAACCAAGCTGGTGCAAATGATTTTCAACACTTGATTTGGTTATTTTGAATATGTCATGTTTCTCCCGAGTGCTATAACATTGATTGTTCTCAATTAATGAATTAATGTCTCAATTTGATCACTATCAACTTCAACTGGTCGACCCGACCATGGAGCGACGTCCAGTGAGAAACCTCCAGCATGAAACTTTGCAAATCACTTTTGACACATTTGATCAGTCATAGCACCTTCTAAATACACTGCACAAATCGTTTTTGTTTTTGTTTTTTTTTTTTGCATTTCAGTTGCGTTTTTACCTTTCTTGAAATAATAAAGCATAATATGCTGAAAATGTTGCTTGTCTTCCATCTTCAATGATAAAATGGCTACACAAAAATTCACCAGTTTTGATAAGATTTTTAAAATGCATACAGATATGACAGCTGTCACAATACAACCTTAATTGTTTTGGGTTTGTTATTGTAGGTCTTTTCCTTCTCTTGTATTTCTTGCCTAGAGAAGTTCCTTTAGCATTGTTGTAAAGCTGGTTTGGTGGCGCTGAACTCTCTCAGCTTTTCCTTGTCTGTAACGGTTTTAATTTCTCCATCAAATCTGAATGAGAGAAAAAAGAAAAAAAAATCTGAATGAGATCCTTGCTGGGCAGAGTAATCTTGGTTGTAGGTTTTTCTCCTTCATCACTTTAAATATGTCCTGCCACTCCTTTCTGGCTTGCAGAGTTTCTGCTGAAAGATCAGCTGTTAACCTTATGGGGATTCCCTTGTGTGTTATTTTTCTCTTGCTGCTTTTAATATGTTTTCTTTGTATTTAAGTTTTGATAGTTTGATTAATATGTGTCTTGGCATGTTTCTCCTTGGATTTATCCTGTATGGGACTCTCTGTGCTTCCTGGACTTGATTAACTATTTCCTTTCCCATATTAGGGAAGTTTTCAACTATAATCTCTTCAAATATTTTCTCAGTCCCTTTCTATTTTTCTTCTTCTTCTGGGACCCCTATAATTCGAATGTTGGTGCATTTAATATTGTCCCAGAGGTCTCGGAGACTGTCCTCAGTTCTTTTAATTCTTTTTTCTTTATTCTGCTCTGCAGTAGTTATTTCCACTGTTTTATCTTCCTGGTCACTTATCCGTTCTTCTGCCTCAGTTATTCTGCTATTGATCCCATCTAGAGTATTTTTAATTTCATTTATTGTGTTGTTCATAATTGCTTGTTTCCTCTTTAGTTCTTCTAGGTCCTTGTTAAATGTTTCTTGGACTTTCTCTATTCTATTTCCAAGATTTTGGATCATCTTTACTATTATTATTCTGAATTCTTTTTCAGGTAGACTGCCTATTCCCTCTTCATTTGTTAGGTCTGGTGGGTTTTTATCTTGCTCCTTCATCTGCTGTGTGTTTTTCTGTCTTCTCATGTTGCTTATCTTACTGTGTTTGGGGTCTCCTTTTTGCAGGCTGCAGGTTCGTAGTTCCCATCGTTTTTGGTGTCTGTCCCCAGTGGCTAAAGTTGGTTCAGTGGGTTGTGTAGGCTTCCTGGTGGAGGGGACTAGTGCCTGTGTTCTGGTGGATGAGGCTGGGTCTTGTCTTTCTGTGGCCTTATTATGATTTTAGGCAGCCTCTCTGCTAATGGGTGGGGTTGTGTTCCTGTTTTGCTAGTTGTTTGGAATAGGGTGTCTAGCACTGTAGCTTGCTGGTCGTTGAGTGAAGCTGGGTGTTGGTGTTGAGATGGAGATCTCTGGGAGATTTTTGCCATTTGATATTATGTGGAGCTGGGAGGTCTCTTGTGGACCAGTGTCCTGAAGTTGGCTCTCCCACCTCAGAGGCACAGCACTGACTCCTGGCTGCAGCACCAAGAGCCTTTCATCCACATGGCTCAGAATAAAAGGGAGAAAAAGTAGAAAGAAAGAGAAAGAAAGAAAGAAAGAAAGAAAGAAAGAAAGAAAGAAAGAAAGAAAGAAAGAAAATAAAAAAAGATAAAATAAAATAAAGTTATTAAAATAAAAAATAATTATTAAGAAAAAAAATTTTTTCAAAAGTTAAAAAAAAAAAAAAAATGGACGGACAGAACCCTAGGACAGATGGTGAAAGCAAGGCTATACAGACAAAATCTCACTACACACTCACAAAAAGAGGAAAAGGGGAAAAAATAATAAATCTTGCTCTCAAAGTCCACCTCCTCAATTTGGGATGATTCGTTGTCTATTCAGGTGTTCCACAGTTGCAGGGTACATCCAGTTGGTTGTGGAGCTTTAATCTGCTGCTTCTGAGGCTGCTGGGAGAGATTTCCCTTTCTCTTCTTTGTTCTCACAGCTCCCGGGGCTCAGCTTTGGATTTGGCCCCGCCTCTGCGTGTAGGTCGCCTGAGGGCGTCTGTTCTTCCCTCAGACAGGACAGAGTTAAAGGAGCAGCTGATTCAGGGGCTCTGGCTCACTCAGGCTGGGGGGAGGAAGGGGCACGGAGTGCGGGGCGAGCCTGCGGCGGCAGAGGCCAGCGTGACGTTGCACCAGCCTGAGGCGCGCCATGCGTTCTCCCGGGGAAGTTGTCCCTGGATCCCGGGACCCTGGCAGTGGTGGGCTGCACAGGCTCCCGGGAGGGGAGATGTGGATAGTGACCTGTGGTGGCACACAGGCTTCTTGGTGGTGGCAGCAGCAGCCTTAGCGTCCCATGCCCGTCCCTGGGGTCCGTGCTTTTAGCCGCGGCTCGCGCCCGTCTCTGGGGTCCACGCTTTTAGCCGCGGCTCGCGCCCGTCTCTGGGGTTCGCGCTTTTAGCCGCGGCTCGCGCCCGTTTCTGGAGCTCCTTTAAGCAGCGCTCTTAATCCCCTCTCCTCGCGCACCAGGAAACAAAGAGGCAAGAAAAAGTTTCTTGCCTCTTCGGCATCTCCAGACTTTTCCCCGGAGTCCCTCCCGGCTAGCTGTGGTGCACTTCAGGCTGTGTTCACGCCACCAGTCCTCTCCCTGTGTTCCGACTGAAGCCCGAGCCTCAGCTCGCAGCCCCGCCCGCCCCGGCAGGTGAGCAGACAAGCCGCTCGGGTTGGTGAGTGCTGGTCGGCCCTGATCCTCTGTGCGGGAATCTCTCCGCTTTGCTCTCCGCACCCCTGTTGCTGTGCTCTCCTCCGTGGCTCCGAAGCTCCCCCCTCTGCCCCCCGCAGTCTCCGCCCGTGAAGGGGCTTCTAGTGTGTGGAAATCTTTCCTCCTTCACGGCTCCCTCCCACTGGTGCAGGTACCGTCCCTATTCTTTTGTCTCAGTTTTTTCTTTTTTCTTTTGCTCTACCCAGGTACGTGGGGAGTTTCTTGCCTTTTGGGAAGTCTAAGGTCTTCTGCCAGCGTTCAGTAGGTGTTCTGTAGGAGTTGTTCCACGTGTAGATGTATTTCTGGTGTATGTGTGGGGAGGAAGGTGATCTCTACGTCTTACTCTTCCGCCATCTTCCCCCTCACCTCCACAATACAATCTAACCAAATTGTTTCGAATGCAGTTAAAGACGACTAAATGCTACTAGATCCATCTTATGAAACTGAACGAACTTTCTGGCCAGCCCAATACATCTCATGATACTGGGCTCCTGATTTCTTGAAGACCTGTCACCAGTACAATGTGAGTGTAGGCTTTCTGTTCACTTTCCAACACCACTCAGTGCAGAGTGGCATAGAGTAATTGGTTTAGCTTGGTCACTTAAGTTTATTTCAGATCTCTATGAAACTTTATAGAAACACTTTAGAAAAATGTTCTGACAGGAAAACTTTAGAATACAGATTTTGATATCTCTGGGACTTGAATAGAGAGTGATTTTCTACTAAAGGGATGGGCAAATGCAGAAAAGATTTATATACGTATATAAATAAATAAAATAAATAAATAAGTCTATCTATCTATCTGGCACGATTCTCTTTTTGGAACAATCAGCTTGAAGCTATGAAGAGACATTTGTGATGGCCAGGTAATTGACTTCACTTGTGGGCCAGGCCAAATTGCATTAATTGTGTTGATCACAAATAATAGTCTCAAGCACCACTACATCTTGTGAATAATTACCTCAGGTACACAATACTATAATTAAGACTCTAGTTCTAAATCATACTTATCCAGTTTGTTCTTGCTTGCTAAGTGAGGCATCTCAAGTGGCTTAAACTTATCAGCTAACACTGTAGGGTTATTATTGTAGGACTGAAAAGAGGAAACATCCTGCTGGCCCGTGGGATGATTACGGAGTATAGTCTTAAAAGGTAGGTAGATCAAGCGCCCTAGTGAGGTGCAGAATGCTACATCAGCAGGAAGCAGCACTAACGCTGTACCTGAGCAGTCTCTGAAGCCAACTCCTAAAAGGTACCATGAGTTTCCATTTTCACCCAAAATTCTGATGGCTTTTATTTATTTATTATAAATTTATTTATTTATTTTCAGCTGCGTTGGGTCTTCGTTGCTGCTTGCAGGCTTTCTCTAATTGAGGCGAGCGGGGGCTACTCTTCGTTGCGGTGCGCAGGCTTCTCATTGTGGTGGCTTCTCTTGTTGCGGAGCATGGGCTCTAGGGATGCGGGCTTCAGTAGTTGTGGCACATGGGCTCAGTAGTTGTGACTTGTGGGCTCTAGAGCACAGGCTCAGTAGTTGTGGGACACGGGTTTAGTTGCTTCGCGGCATGTGAGATCTTCCAGGCCCAGGGATCAAAGCCATGTCCCCTGCATTGGAAGGTGGATTCTTAACCACTGCACCACCAGGGAAGTCCCCTGATGGCTTTTAAAACACCCAGTGGATCTTGGACATTTTTACATACAATCCCAATGGGGTTTTCCAATGATAAAGGAGGTTCTGGCCACAGAGAGGTTTGTTCCCTGAGTGAAAGGTGAACGTTCCCTTTCCTCTCTGCTTCTCTTCCTATCTCATACTGCATTCCGTCACCAGCATGTGGTGGACTGGACAGTGTCCTGCATTCCAGTCAGAGGAGCTGGAATTATTAATGGGTTCCTCTACTGGCTGTTTATGTGGGTGAGCAAGTTAGCCCTTTTGAGCCTTGGTTCCTTATGTGGAAAAGGGGATCTTTAGGATTATTTGAAAAACATTTCCTAGTTGAGACTAGCATTATGGACTACTATAATTTTATCTCTTTGTCTAATTAATCTACCTCCCTATCCATTCCCAGGCCACTCATCCCTTTGTTTCTGACCCTCCTACACCGAACCTGCTTCTTTGCTGCCATCCTGGGACTCTCTCCTCATCCCTAGTTTTTCTCTTTGATGTGACTGATCCTACTCTGGCCTCATGTTTACTGGCTGGCTCTTGGTTTCTTATTGTGGAAGAGTCATTTTCATGTTTACATATGGCTTTATGCCCTTATTTATCTCCGGCCTTGTCAAACATTGTTGCTTAATTTTTCTCAGGCTATAGTTGGAACATCCTCCCAACTGGATCCTGTGGCCTGATATCCTAGGTGTCAGCTTTGGGTGTCCCTTAATGATGTTAAATAATTGCTCAGCCTTCCAAGAAAAATAAATCTCTCAGAGGGCTTCCCTCTAGAGTCCTATTTCATAATGGACCACCTGTACCAGAATCATGTGCAGACTAACAAAGATGCAGACCCCAGTGTCTTACCCAGATTCTAGGGGGCTGAAGCCCAGGCATCTGTCTTTTAAAAAAGAATTCCTGGTGATGCTTAGGCACACTGAAGAGATTTTCTGCTACTTCTTCTCTAGCCGAAAACCCTAGACCTTGTGCTTGCCTTCTATAACAGCAGCAGCAACGACAATAATAATAATAATAACAGTAACATACATCGATTGCTTACCGTATGCCAAGAACAACTCTAAATGCTTTTACATTTGTTATTTCATCCTTAAAACAAACATGCGATATATATGTATTATTATTCCCGTTTTTCAGATAGTAAACTGAAGCAACACTACTAGTATGAAAGCTGGAATTCAATTCCAAGCTGATTTAATATCAGATGTTATATTCAAATTACTATATTACAACTCTGTACTTGGAATGTGAATTTGCTTCCTGTCTGTGGGCTTCTTGGTTTTCATATAGGCCTGGCTTATTTCACATGCCTCTCTGCTGACCACCTTTCTTGCCTAGAATTCTGTTCTTCATCAGCCCTCCTAACTGGGCTTCTTTCTCTTCCCTTGCTTCCTTCTTTTTTTAGGAAGGTTCTTGTTGAGATCACTTTATCCTTTGAGACAAATAAAATTGGCTTAAACACTCTAACCCTCATAATGTGGAAGGGATAGTTGAAGGCTCTACCAATATTTCTGTGAATCAGTGGGTCATGTTCCACATATGTTCCTGAGGACTCTCAATTCCATTCATGTCATTTCCTGCAGTAGTTCTATTGGCTCTGAGCTGATCCATCCACGGAGCCCAGGGCTTTTTCCTTGATCTTTCCCTAATACCATTCTTGGAAGGCATTGTGTGTATGTGTGTGTGTATAGAAACTTTTTGAGTTTGGAATGGTAAAGAGAATTACATGGAGCTTAAACATTAGGTTTCCTATTCCTGAAAGGATTCCTGTTTCTGCTGAAAGGAATTTTTCAATTGCCAAATTTCTCTATAGGCCTATCATGTTGTCCATGGCCCTGAGCTTTATTATTTGTTTCACTTTCCCTTTTTCCAACATTCCCCATTCCAAAATTCCAAGAAATGTCAGAAGGCAGAAGAAGATTAATTGCAGGATGTATATTATGGGCAATGAATGTTACATGAATACAGATTTCATTTTCAGGCCAAGTGGCCAAGAAAACTTCATTGAGAAGGATAGATTTATTAAGAACCGCTCTAATAGAAGTATCTACTCCTCATTAACCCAGTTTGGGTATTCTGTTTTGCTTAATTTAACATTTAAGTGTGCATGCTTTTAACCTTCAACAAATAGGTATCCTGGGACTCCTCTAGTTCTATCTCCCCAACATGGGGAGAAATACTCATGGAGAGGCCATTGCAGGTGGTATGAAGGCAAATGGGATGCATTGGGCAGCACTCCTACCAAGATATAAGATAGGCGAGGTCACTTGGAAGCAGTTCAAAATACCTATTCATGAAGACTGAACAGTCTACCGACGTAGACCTTGGGTAAAGAAAATGCCATTTCTTCTTACCTGCTTGACTAGCAAGGATGGATCTAACACATCAAGTGGGCTGTCTTCATTTCTTCCTTTCCTGTGAATTTCTCATCTCACTCCATTTTGATTTCTGCTACCCTCCAAACCACTAAACTATCCTTATTAAGGTCATAAATGGCCTTTATGACTACTTCCAATGGAAAATGAACTGTTCGCTTTGTTTTTGGTCTCTTAACATTTTTCAGTTCAGTTAACCACTGTCTCCTTTTTGCTTTTTGTTTTTAAAATTTTTAACACCTTCATACAATAAAATTCATCCATTTTAAGTATATATTTTGTTGAGTTTTAATAAATGTACACTGCCATTAAAACATCACTACAGTCAAGTTTAAGACCAAATGTATCATTCCAAAATTTCCCTTTTGTTCCTCATTGCATCCACCTGACCCCAGGCAACCACTAATCTACTTTCTACTAATTTTGCCATTTCTATGATTTCACATAAATGGAATCATATAGTATGTACAAATTTGTGTCTGACGCCTTTCATACAGCACGATATTTTGAAATTCATTCATTTGATTGCATGTATCATTAGTTTTGTTTTCTTTTTTAATTGTTGAGTAATTGCCTATAGTTTGGATATACCACATTTTGTTTATCTAGTTGGTGGACTTTTGTGCTATTTCTATTTTTTTGACTATATTGAAAATGTTGCTATACACATTCATGTAGAAGTCATTGTGTGACATACGTTTGCATTTCTTTTGGGTGGACACCTAGGAGGGGAATCATGGGTCATGTGACACATGTTTAACGTTTTAAGAACCTGCCAAGCTGGTAAAAATGTGTCTGTACCACTTTGCATTCTGATCATAATGTATAAGGGCTCCAGTTTGCCCACAGCATCAGCAACACTTATAATTTTATTTATTCTGATGGATATGTGTTGGTATATCTCTGTAGTTTAAATTTGCATTTCCCTAGTGATCAGCGATGCTTAGCTTGTCATGTGCTGGCCATTCATATATTTTCTTTTGTAAAGTGTCTGTTTAAATCTTTTCAACATTTAAAAATTGTTATTAGCTTTCTTGCTATTGAATTGTAGGAGCTATATATATTCTGAATGCAAGTCCTTCAGATCTGATATATATTTTATTAATAACATCTCCCAATCTATGGCTTGCATTTTCATTTTATTAATGAGACCTATGAACTAAAGTGTTTAATTTTGGTCAAGTCTAATTTGTCAAATTTTTTTCTTTTATGGTTAGTATTTTTTATGTGCTAGCTAGGAAGTATTTGCCTAATACAAGGTCACAACAGTTTCTCCAAAGTCTTCTCTTACGTTTTCTTCCAAAATTTTATTATTTTAGCTCTTATTCTTAGGTCTGTGATCCATTTTGAGTTAATATTTGTGTATGGTGTGAGGAATGAGTTACGGGTTTGTTTGTTTGTTTGTTTGTTTTTTTTTTGGTTTGTTTGTTTTTTATACAGATATATAGTTACTCCAGAACTGTGTTGAAAAGATTACCCTTTTCCCAGAGAATTACCTTGTTAGCTATAAAATATCAATTGACCATATAAGTGTGAGTCTATTTCTATACTCTATATGTCTATCCTTATGTCAATATCATACTTTCTTGATTACTGTAGTTTTAAGTAAGTTTTAAGTAATCAAGTTGTGTATGTCCTCTGACTTTGTTTTTATTTGATAAAACTGTTTTGATTATTCTATATCCTTTGCATTATCATATATATTTCAGAATTTACTTGCCTATTTCTCCCAAAAGCCTATTGGGATTTTTAATGGAATTACATTTAATCTATAGATCAATTTGAGGGAGAATTGCTATCTTAGCAGTATTGATTTTTATATATTGATCTATTATCTGGTGACCTTGATAAATCCATTTTTTAGCTTATTTGTAGATCCCTTAGGATTGTTGACATACAGGATCATGTTGTCTGCAAAAAAAAGGATGTTTTACTTTTGTAATTTGTGTCTTTTATTTATTTTTCTTGTCTTATGGCATTAGCTACATCTTTAGTAGTGAATAAAAGTAGGGAGAGCTGAGATGTTCTTGCCTTGTTCTTCTCATGTTAATCTAAAAGCATTCTAGTTAAGTATGATGTTAGCTTCAGGTTTTTTGGTTTTTTTTTCATAAATCCTTTCCATTAGATTGAGAAAGTTCCCTTCCATTCTTAGTTTACTAAGAATTTTTCCTGTGAATGGGTATTATATTTTTTCACATTCAATTTGCTAATACTTTGTTAAGGATATTTGCATCCATTACAATGAAGGATATTGCCTTGCAATTTTCTCTAGCTATGATGTCTTTGTCAGGGTAATAATGGCCTAATAAAATAGAATTTTTTTCTCCTTGTCTATTTTTTGAATGATTTTGTGTTGGACTGATATTATTTCTTCCTTAAAAGTTTGGTAAAATTCATGAGTGAAGCCATTTAGGCTTGATGCTTTCCTTAAAAAAGGATTTTTAAAATTTACTAGTACTGTTTCTTTACTTGAGATGGGCCTATTCAGAATTTTTTTTAGTAGCATGTAATTTAGTAACAAGTTACATTAGTTAGTTACTAACAGTAGTAACATTAGTCTTTCAAGGAATCTATTTTATTTACATTAACAGATTTATACATGCAAGATTATTTATAAAATTTTCATAATTACTTTGATTTCTATACAGTCAGTAGCAATGTTGCCTTTCTCACTCCAGATATTGCTAACTTGAATCTTTTTTTTTTCTTGTTCAGTTTAGCTAAATATTTATTCATTTTATTGATTTTTTTTTAAATCCAAAAAAATCCAATTTTTAGTTCATTGATTTTTCCCTGTTGCTTGTCTTTTTTTTCTATTTTGCTTATTTCCCTTCTGATCTTTATTATTACCTTTCTTCTAGGTTACAGTATTTGGATTTAAATTGATTTTATTTATTTATTTATTTATTTTAGCTTCTTAATGTGGAAGCTTTGATAACTGTTTTGAAGCCTTTCTTCTTTTTTAGTATAGGTGTTTAGTGCTGTAAACTTTTCTTTAAGCTCTGCTGTAGATTTATCCTACAAATTTTGATATGTGTGTTTTCATTTTGTTTCATTCAAATAGTTTCTAATTTCCTTGTGACATCTTCTTTAACCCATAAATGATTTAGCAGTATGTTACTTAATTTTTACACACTTGTAGTTTTCCCAGATTTCTTTTTGTGATTGATTTCTAATTAAATTCCATTTTGGTCAGAAAACATACTCTGTATGATTTCAGTGCTTTTAAATTGTTGAGCCTTGTTTATTGCCAGCATGTGATTTATCCTGATGAATATTCTAATTGCACTTGAAAAGAATATGTTTTCTGCTGTTGTTGGGTGGAGTGTTCTATAGATGTCAATTAGGTCAAGTTGTTTGATAGCGTCTTTCAATTCTTTTACATCCTTTATATGTCCAAGCTGTGTGTGGGTTGAAGAATGCATTCAAGGGCACAACATATTCACCAATCTCTTCAGGTTTTTAATATCTGTTAGGCTCTCTGGAGGTCTCCAACACTCATGCTTAGAAGTTATCTAAAGATATTTGGGGAATTTATATCTCAGCACTTCTAATGCTCTTTGACTTACAAAATCTCCCAGTTAAGATTTTAGCTGCTCTCTTGCCTGCCCTAAACTGTCTACCATTTCTGACAAATAAGCTGTAGGTTTTCGCAGTCTGAGCTGGGTGGGATTGGAATGGTAACTGGCAAGAAGGCCAGACAACCCACAGCTGAGTAACAGTTTTCCAATGGGTAAACACTTCTGAGGTGGGTCTTTGCCCTTGGTTGTTTTCCAGGGCCCTGAAATTGCTTAAATAATTTTTCCCTTTATAGTATTTGATTTCTGTGGAATGGAAATACCCCATCTTCTCATGCCACCATCACCAGAAGTAGATATCTGCTCCTTCCCTTAGAAACATTGTTTTTACTTTGTGGCCTCAACCCTAAACATCTTGCTACTTTTAAGTTTCCTTTAAATATTCGGATGGCTTGGCATTTAGCAGAAACCACTTTTTTTAAAAAGGCAGAGATTCTTTTCTCATCTTGCTTTACAAGGTCCCCTTAGGTGAGCTCATTGATTTCCATAGCTTTAACTGTCACTATATGCTACTTCTAAAATTTATATCTCCAGCCTAGACTTTTCCTTTGCACTCCAGACTCTTAAACTTATTGAAGTATTCTTTTTCACTTAACTCACTTGTTGGCACCTTAAATACAAGTCCAAAATAGAACGCCTTGGGCTTCCCTGGTGGCGCAGTGGTTGAGAGTCTGCCTGCCGATGCAAGGGACGCGGGTTCGTGCCCCGGTCCGGGAAGATCCCATGTGCCGGGGAGTGGCTGGGCCCGTGAGCCATGGCCACTGAGCCTGAGCGTCCGGAGCCTGTGCTCCGCAGCGGGTGAGGCCACAGCAGTGAGAGGCCCGCATATCGCAAAAAAAAACCCAAAAAAACAAAAACAAAATAGAACGCCTTCTTTCCTCCCTAAGCTGTTCTTCCCCCTGGAGTCCTTATCTTATTAATACAGCTATGATCCACCAGTATTCTCGGTACGTCCTTAGTACTGCATATCCATTCCTCTCCCTACACCTCCATAAGTAATGAAGTCCTGCCAATTTCACCTTCTAAATACCTCTTGAATATTATCACATTTGTTCATTTCCATTGTTGTCGTATGAATCTAAACCATCATCGCTTTCTTGAACTACTTAAAAGCATTCTTATTTTTCTATCCAGATATCTTTGATCATCTTTTAAAGATATATATCTTATTATGATCCTTACCTGAAAACATATCTATATCTTTCTTATGCTTTTAGGATAAAAAGCAGAATACTCAACATGGTCTATATGACCCTGCACAATCTGGTCCTTCCCGGCCCCTCCAGGCTCATGTCATACCACCCTCAGTTTTGCTCTCTGCCATTCAGTCTATAAGGTTCTTTTTTCAGTTCCTCAAACACATACTTTCCCTGATTCCCTAAGACCACCCTATTACAGGCTTTCAAGTACACTATCTCTTCATGGCTCCTTTCCTGCTTATCATGTAGTTATTTGTTTAGTGTTTTCCCTGCTTCTGTGTTGGCTACCCAAAGACCTGTGTCTGTTTTGTTCACTACTGTATCAACAATATTTAATGGAATACCAAGGGCAAATTAGGCTCTCAATAAAATTTGTTTAATGAACGAATGCAAAGGAATATGTTTCTACTTATTGGCCTTTATGCATTTATGTATTGTTTCTGATTCACTCTATGGCCACTAAGATTTAAAAAAAATCACAAAATTACGCAATCAGGCTAGTCCAAAGATTATAGATGTAAAATAGGGTAAACTGTTCTAGTGTCTTCCCTCTTCTAACAGCCTCCTGACTGCAGACAGGTCTTCTATCCCTGCATCAGTTCCTCACCCTTTCCTCACCTCTTTCTGAAGTTTTATGACTCTCAGTTTGTGTTGGGTAGGAAGTTATTGGAATAGTGGAAATAACTGCCACGATTTGGAAACTTCTGTCAGGTTTTTCTTGACAACTTTCCTTAAGGCCTTTGTTGTGTTCAGATACAATGAAATTTTATTCTGTTCAGTATGCAAGTTTCTCCCTTGAAGGTTTTGTATCTGTTATTATCTGCTGAATAGTGAAAACATGCAGCCTTTGACACCAGCAATTTCCACTTACTAGCTGGTGACTTTTAGCAAATTTCCAAACTTTTACACTTTTCTCACCTGTATGATGGTGTAAATGATAGCACCTATTACATAGATATAAAGTGCTTAGAAGAATGTTTGAAGCTTATTAAATACTTAATAAATGTTAGCTTATGTCTAATATCTGGCTCTCTAGTTTCTCTTACCACACATCACCCTTTTCCTCCCAAATTATAGGATCTAATTGTCACTTAATTGTACAGAATTGTACAGAATCAGAAATCTTGGGGAACAGGTATCTAATTGACTGTACATTCCCTGAAAGTAGAGCCCATGCCCTATCACAGTGCCTAGCATATAAAAAGTACTCACTAAATATTTGGTAATGGGCTTTCTTTGAAAATATGATCTAATTCCAAAGGATCTCTCCTTCAATTAGCTTAATTTTGTGTATTTGTTCTGTCAGAAACCCCCAAATTAGTTTGCATAGATTACTGTCAGAGGTCATACCTTTTTTAATTAGCACTAATTAAGGCAATTAGTTAGCACTAAAAAAACAAGCAAAACTTGGCATAAGCTGATTCTGGACCTACAGGCTCTTTAAAATCTTCGGGCTGCTTGGCCTTGCTGAAAGTACACTTATTAAAATGTTTAAAATGTCAAGGACCATGAGACTGCCTTGGAATCAAAGCAAAGCCAAACAAAACAAAAAGAAATATGGAAAAAAAGAGATGTCAGCTTCAAATAGGGTAACCAGTGGCTGTGGATACCTTTCAATCAGTCGGAGTTACGAACCAATCACACTACATACAGTTGAGTGGAGGTGAAAAAAAATTAGGTCAATCGATTGAACTATTTTAACAAGCTAGTCAGATTGGAAATAAAAGAACTTAACTTGGTGTCCTGACATCTGTTGGGTAGGAAGCTGAAGTCAAGTGTGCTTTTTTGTTATTAAGTTGCTCCACATTAGATGAATTTGAAGGAATTTTCTGTCTTTTTCTAATTGGT
Source organism: Delphinapterus leucas (assembly GCF_059928025.1). Classification (NCBI taxonomy): domain Eukaryota; kingdom Metazoa; phylum Chordata; class Mammalia; order Artiodactyla; family Monodontidae; genus Delphinapterus; species Delphinapterus leucas. Next base: position 12,916,306 of record NC_143133.1, on the reverse strand, counting down.
TGGTGTCATACAGATAGGCCCAACCTTACTTTTATGGCCACTTTTTACTCCTATCCCCAGCTGGAGGCACTCACAGCTGAGGCTGAAAAGAGGAATAATAAAGAGGCTTTGCTTGGTTCTCTGTGGTCTTTGCATCTTCAGTTCTCCATGGGGGAGCAGTGCTGATTGAGAAAGAAAGGGTCTTATGGAGTCAAAGGGAGGGACATGGGCATCTGTCAGACTCACACCTACTTAGGCTGCTTTAATCAGGTCCAGGAACTCATGGGAGATAACTACAATTCCCCACTTTCTCTTCTCCCTTGTATGGTATTTATCATGTTTTCTTTCTGAACTGAAGAAATAAAAAACCCAAAAACCCTTTCATGTGTAATTCAAATCTGAAAAGTTACTTTTATTTTTCAATTTTTCTTAAACTCTAATTCCATGACTTCCATGGGTTGTGTGTTTCTTTTTAAAAATTCTACCTCCCCCTCCACAGGGCCATTCAATTTTCTCTTCCACTCTATTTAAATGTATTCCCAGAGAATGTGATAAGGCTGGTCAAAAAGTAGATATTTGTAATCACTAACTTCAAGTAAATCATGGCAGATTAACTTTATCTTTCTATAAAAGATGGAATAGTGTGTGAAATGGGCAATTTGAATATTTTCAGGAAAGAGGATTCTTGCCTTACTTGATTGCTTTAAACCAATTGGAGAGATAAAAACCATTGAACACTTGCTCCCCCTGGCTCTTCTCCTACCAGGCACTCTCTCCATTATAGAACTCACAGTGACAACATAATGAACGCACAGCACAGCTGTCAAAGGAAGGGTTTGAACACTTGTGAAATTACAGGCTGCTGCAGAAATGACTTAAGCATGCCATTACCTCTTGCTGCATTTAGAACAAATAAGCCACCTGCCCTTTAGGTATTATCTGATCTGTTTGAGTAGACTGCTATATAGACCCACATAGAAGACTCCAAACGTTCTCTCCTACGGTTCTGCTCAAAGAACTGCAGCTTCAGCATCTCACACTTCCTCTTCTCAGTGCTTTCCTCTCCGACTCAGCCTTTGCATACATTATATAAACAGTCACACGTCTGTCTCTTGTGTTAAAGGAAGTGTCATTTTTGTGATTGTAGTTCCCTATCCCTGAGCTGCTGTATCTGCGAGCTGTGTTAGTCTGACTTCAAACCCGTGTAGCCTCTTACCGCTAAAGGAAAGTGTTTGAACGTGAATCCACCTTACAACTAAAAGCCCTTTCCTATCAGACATGTATTGAGTTTCAGAAATGTTTTATGATTGCCTCATCAATCTGAAATGGATAAATTGACTAAGATTCCACGGCTGCATTACCATAGCTATTATCTCCTTAGCAAGGAAGGACATTTTAGATTTGTGCTCCCAGGAGCGCTACGCTTGCCTTCTCCGTGCTGTTGGCCAACACCCTGGTTCAAGGGCACTTATTGTTTCCTGCTCCAGTCAGGGTCCCGGGAAGACACCAATGGCACACTGAGAGTGGGTAAGTGGAGGAAAGTTTCCTAAAGGGATTATTTGCTAAGGAAGGGGCAGGGTGTAGGGAAACCATCAGAGATAAGGTGGTACCACAGGACTATTGGGGTGGCTACTGTTACCAGCCCTAAACCTGAAGGGCTAAGGAGAGAGGGCAGCTCCTGAACCTTAGAGAGACGGGGTGGACATGGGGCAGGCCAGCTGACAGGAGCCGTTACCTTCATCTGGACAGGACAGGGAAGGACCAAGCTGGTCCAAGGTAACCTCCCAGGGAGGGATCTGAGGAAATATGCACCTCAAACGTACCCTCCTATTTCCTCCAGATCTCCTGTGGGCCCTCACCAGTGGCTGAACATAATAGGAACGCAGAGGGGTAGGCTGCGGTGCACTTAGTCCCTCAGGTGAGAGGGTGGGTGAAGGACAGTGGAAAGTGGCCCTTTGGGCAAATGAAGGATAACCAGCTCACTTCCTGAGGAGAGTAAATAATGGTTCTAATGATTTGTTTCTTAGTCACCTCCCCCAATTCCCGTTCATCCTTTAAACTGGAGTCCAAGTATTATTCTTAAAGCAGAGCTGATTCTACCACATCTTTACTGAAAGACCTTTACTGACTCATTCCATAGGGCATCAAGTCCAAATCCTTACCATGGAGTTCAAGGCCACAGAAATCTCCTTTCCAACTAACTTTTGAGCCTTTGCCAACCACCTCCCTTCTACTTCAATCTTTTTCTTTAACCTGATAGTGTTCCAAACTTTCCCCCAACTCCAATCCTTTATTTACTCTCTTCTCATCTAGAGTTCTCTTAACTCCTGCTAACTTTTTCCTTCTTCTTTAAATGGTCACAAACATCACATTTCCATGAAGCTGCCTTCTGTCATGTTAGTCAGAATTAATCCTTCTTTCCAATATGCTGCCATGGCATTTTTGTTTGTTCTTCTCCCTTATAATATTATAACACATTCTGTCTTATGGTTAATTGTGGATATGTCTGCACATGTCTCTTGGTAGACTAGGAACTGTACAACACCTGCTTTGTGGCTCTGGGTCTGATTAGAAAGAATTCCTATTCTCATAGATAGACTTGTACTGGGCTGGAATATGCCAGGAGTGGCCAGAGAGAGGTGGAGCTCATGGATGAATCCAGGTCATGTCTGAGTAGGTAGATAGAGAGAAGGGGTAGAGGTGCCGTATTAGTCTGACTAGGGAAGGAAGATCTTAATACAAGAAAAAAAAGCCACAAGGGAATCAGCTGTTGGAACAGTTCTGGGGGCAGTGAGTGTTAGGCTGGGAATAATGTGAACGAGTACAACCCCCTGACCTGAACAGAGCTGTGATGTCCAGAAATACACTCATGGGTTCTGGTCACCTGGAGCATCATCTCTCTGGATAGCTGTAATGAAAATAGTTGTATCAGTCCATGAACATGAGTCTTTTCAAGGCAGGGGGCCATGCTTTATTCGTTTTTGTTATAATCTCTCTCTCCTCCCCCTATACCCCCTTAACACAGTGTCTGGAGCTTAGCAGGTGCACTAAATATGTTTGTTGAAGCGACTGGAAGTCAGCAGATTTTATTTATATAAAAATATTGTATAGAATGTGAAAAGAAATGTGTGTATATAATGATGATATTTTAAGAATAGTTAAAAGATAGCCTGCTGTAGATATTTTTCAAAAGTGTGTCTTTTGTATTTTCAGTGTAGGCTGTGGTACCCACTGCAGATAAACTTGCCTTCAGTAACGTTTGCATAGTTGAGGTACATTGGGTACCTGATGTCTGTGCTCATCAAGTGCTCCTGTGGAGCCTGAGTCACTAGGGATGGGGAGAAAATAAGGAAGTGAACTTGACCACTGTGGTCCTGAACATGTTGATGATATAGGAAACCTTTGCTTGTTTTTCAGAAGTCTTCACTCCATGGCACATTGTGTAAGAGAGTAAGAATTCCATAGTTCATTGCTGCCTGAATCAAAATTGCCTGGAGTGGGTCCTGATGAAAATCTCAGTTTCTGAACCCCAAGCTATGCTCCTGAATCAGAATTTAAGATGATTTCTATGAACACTAAAGCTTGTGAACCTTTGCCCTGGACCAGTGGAGGCACATTAGAATCGCTTGAATAGGTTTAAAAAAAATATTTATGCTCAAGTTTCCCCTCTGTCGCCTCCACTGAGTCTGATTTGAGGGGTCTGGAGTGGAATCCCTAGCGTCTGCAATCCTCCAGATGTATGCAGTAACAGCACATTTTCTATGGGACTTGCAGGCCTACGACGTTGATTGATAGGTTAGAAATAGATCGTCCTAACCTCACAGGGATGTAGAGGACAGACTAGCAAACGTGCTGAGGAAAGCAAACAGGGGGGTAGGAAAACATCATAGCCTAGTCACTAAGGGTAACAGCTCTGGAGGCTGAAGACTGGGTGCCCATAATGGCTCTGTGCTGGCAGGCATCTCTGTGAATCAAAATAGTGAACACCTCAGAGGGTTGTTCTAAGGATTCAAATAAGTTAACCTAAAGTATTCAAACAGAGCCTGTCATAGAGTAAGCGCCCCATAAATGTTAGCCATTGTTATGATCATCAATAATTACAGGAAAGAATTATGTTTTCCAAATAACAGGATGATATGCCATGATAAAAGGGTCTCCAAAGGACTAGATGTTGTACCTATTTTATGAGACTCAGTGGTCAGAAATAGGAACAAGGAGTGGAGGTTGCTGAGATTTTGATTAGGATCATTATACAGAAGAACATTTTAACAACCAGCACCCTCTAAACTAAGGAATGAATGGCTGTGTAAGGTGGTGAGTTCTCAATCCCTGGAAATATTTGAAAACCAGTTGATTGACCATTTATTTGGAACTTTGTAGGGAATATTCATGTAAAGGGTAGCGATTTGGACTATAAATACAATTGATAAATCCTGACAATGCTTTTTAAACTCTAAAGGCACCAAAGTCCAGTTATCTATTTTTACTACCATAATTACCTCTAGAGTCCACAGTCCTGTGGTTTTATCTCAGTTTTTGGAAATCATTTTGGTCACTTTTCTCTGAATCTTGTTAGAGAAAGTGGTTAAGAGTAATCACTGAAGGACAAAAATGTGTAAATGGCCTTATTTAAGGCTTCCATTTATCATGAAATGTAACTGTAGTTAGGTTTGAACAGATGTAAGAGTGAATGCTACATAAGACACATGCCCAAGGCTGCTCAGAAAATTTATTCTGATAGGATTAACATTTTTTAGTGTAATGATATATTTTCAACATGAAATTCGAAGAACAAAATTCACTTATATGGCAATAAATCAATCACGTTATCAGAGTGCTGGAGGTTTTAATTAAATAATGTGTTAGGTACAGACCTCCTTGGGTCCCAGCTTTTAGACATAGCTATGGCTCTCACCAGTTTCTTTAGCTCAAGTCCTAAGTATAAGCAGAACTTCATTAGATCTCTCGTTATTTGTTTGAAATGGATGGATAGAGTAACAGGAAAAATTAAATGGAAAAGGAGTCGAGTGTGTGTGTGTGTGTGTGTGTGTGTGTGTGCATAACTTTATGAATATATTATTGCTGTGGATTGAATTGTGTCTCCTTAAAATTAACATGTTGAAGCTTTAACTCCCAATGTAATGGTACTATTTAGAGATGGGGCCTTTGAGAGATAATCAGGGTTGGATGGTGTCATTAGGGTGGGTCCCTGCTGTGGGATTAGTGCCCTGTTGGTTTGTTGATTGGCCTCCATATGTTGGAGGACAAGGAGAGCCCAGAGAAAGAGGAGACTGCTCCAGATTGGTAGGTGCCAGTTTTAAAAAGCAAGGAAACTTACATACAAGGTGGCTGCAGGATGAGTAGATCTCCACATCTACCCACCAGAATCATAAAAGTTAATATGGAGGCCTCAACTGGGTTCAGTCGTGTATTCGGTTCAGTTGGTCTCGACAACTCAAGGCTGCTTCCTTGAAACTTGCAGACTGTACATTCCAAGGACTGGGGAAGGGGTAGTGAACCTCTGATTGCCCAGGTCCAGCTTTGAGGGTAAACCAATGGTCATGTCTTTCCGACAGTACCCTTGTAAGAAGAGAAAGAGAGAAAATCTCTTTCTCTTTCCACATGTGCATACAAAGAACAGGTCATATGAGTATACAGGGAGATGACAGCTGCTTGCAAACTAAGACAGGAGGCCTCAGAGTAAAACCTACTTTGGGAGCACCTTGATCTTGGGCTTTCCAGCTTCCAGAACTGTGAGAAACAAATTTCTGTTGTTTAAGCCACCCTGTATATAGTATTTTATTATGGCAGCCCAGGCTGACTAAAACAACTGTCATCTGGTTTACAGATTACAAAGCAGTTTGTATTCATTTATTCATTCAGCTATTATCAGTTGAGCACCTATAATGCACAAGGCCGGAAGGATTGAAAGACAGATAAACCACACCTTCTGCCCTCCAGAAATTTATAATGGTTGTATGAATAATGTAAAACAGAATAGAGTAAGCGAGAATTTGTAGAAGGTACACATACTTGATTTAATCCTGACTGAAGGATGGTTTTCCTTGGAAGTTTTCATGGAGACTGTAACTTTTGACCCAAGACTTTAAGGAAGAATAAGATTTTTTAAAAGGTAGAGGAGATGAGAAGAGTGGCTATTCCAGAGTAGGACCAAAGGCACAGAGAACTGAAAATGTGTAGCACTTTTAGAAAACCAGTGGTGGCGAACTCCTGTAAAGAGAGATGTATATCTGTGATCTAAACTGAGAAGCTTCCCTTATTCCTGCACCCTGGCTGGCAAGCCCACTGTCTAGAGAAGTTGAGTGGTCAAGAAATAAAATAATATTTTTGGAGTGAACCTGAACTTTGGGGAAACTGACAAAAAATATTATTAATGTAGAATTAAATGTTCTTCTAATTTAAAAAGCCACCATGTCATAAGAAAAATTCCTTTTTAATGGCAGAAAGACGGGCTTTCCTGAAACTCACATTGGTGTATTTACAAGCAGACATTGAATACAAAGGATAAGCTGCCAATCCCGACAGTGAGGTAGTTGTAGTATGTTAGATGGCTCTTCGGGGTGGAACATTTGTAGAGGATGAGCAAGGAAAGCTATCCAAGAAGCTTCTGTTGGGAAGACTGAAAGGTAGATATTGCAAGCTGGTGGCAGAGTGGAGGCAAGGAAAAGGGAGAGTGAGGATAACTTTATAAGAACGCACATCAGGTCAGTCAAATATTTCTCATGTTTTCACATGTCAACTTCTGCCAAGTCAGTTGTCCCTTTGCCTGTACTCCCAAAGCAGTTTGTCATTCTTGTGATGAGGCACTTTCCACATTGTTCTCTGTTTGCCTCATCTGTTTCTCCAGCTAGATTGTGAGCACCTTGACGTCAGGACCGTAGCAGTTATTTTCTAGTTTAGGTCTAACATTGTGCCTAGCATATATTATTTGCTTACTTAACTATTTGCTGAATGGTGGATACATTAATGATATGGCATAGCTGAAATTTTGCAGAGCAAAAATAAGAACTCAGTAATATAGGATTATTGAATAGAATTTAGGAATAGGAGCGGTTAATTTTGGGACTTGAGACGTTGCAGAACACAGATTAAAGCTGGAGGTAAGCGTTAAATTGATTTAGTATTTTTCAAGGTATAGAACACTCGCTGAGGGAAGGAGGAAGAATCATTAACAAATAATTGTTCTCATGATCCAAATAGTGGAGTCGGCAGGGTGCAAAAGAGAGGCACACAAGAAGCACTGAAAACTGGTGTTTGATTGAATATAATGGAGAATCGTATTTACGGTGTAACTTTATGGGGTCAAGACCAATTTCCATTCACTACATTGGAAAAATATGATCATGGACTCATAGAAACTTGATACACATTTCTCAAATGTCCCATCTTCTTGATGATTCACACCTGAGGATCAGGAGATGCTGTGGGCCTAAGGACATGCTCACTAGTCCGTGTTCATCCCTGTCTACTTTTATGAGGGGCTACTGGGGACCCATATCCATCCGCATGCATATTGCAATCCTACAAGGATGCCGAAGACTGAAGTTTTATCCCGGTGGAAAGGGCTTATTCTACTAAGTGACTTGCTTTAATCTGTCAGCTATTGCTGCATCATAGCCCACGCTGAAAACAATCTGCTTATGTCAGTTGCCATTTTCCAATTATTTCCTAGCACTTTATTTCCCCTTCTGTACCTATTGAGACAAAATCAAAGTGTAAAAAACATGCGGAATTCATAGCTCATAGTAAAACAGGCTATAAAATGCTGAGAACTGGAAGCTTTCACCTGGCCTGTCAGGAAAAGCCCTCCACTTCTAATTTGAATTAGGCCAGAGATGCACAAAATAATTTGAGTAGCTGCTGGTTAATGAGCTGCGGTTTACAGGTTGGGCCTCTGCATGCCTCCCCTGGAGTACATTGCATGCTAAGTAATCCACTCTCATTATAGCCTCAGCCCAAGGAGCAGCCCATTTGGAGGCGATGTAATAAGATGATGTTATAGATCACAAAAATTAGAGACGGAACAAGAAATGGTAGGTCATGTTGACTCTCCTCTGCCAGGGCAGGCTTGTTTCCCACCATGTTTCCTTGAGCGCTTCTGTCCAGGCCAGTTTTAAATGACCTGGGCAATGGAGCTCAAACCTCTTCCCCTGAGAGGCCATTTGGCCGTCTAATAGGCTTCAGTGTTAGCAAACTCTCCCTTGATGTTCAGCCTAAGTATTCCTTTGCTCAATTTCCTCTCATTACTGCTGTTATTCTGCTTTCGTGCACCCCAAACAATCCCTCTCTCTCCTTCCTGTTTGCCCTTTCCTTATGCTTGTACGTGTTTTCCCTGTTCCTCTTAGTCACTGCCGGGCCACAGAATGTTTGCCACAGTGTGTAAAAACTTTATGCCCGGGCTTCCCTGGTGGCGCAGTGGTTGAGGGTCCGCCAGCCCATGCAGGGGACACGGGTTCGTGCCCCAGTCCGGGAAGATCCCACACGCCGTGGAGCAGCTGGGCCCGTGAGCCATGGCCGCTGAGCCTGCGCGTCCCGTCCAGGGCCTGTGCTCCGCAACGGGAGAGGCCACAACAGTGAGAGGCCCGCGTACCGCAAAAAAACAAAAAAAACAAAAAAAAAGCCCCCCAAAATCCAAAACTTTATGCTCTTCCTCCATCCACATTTGTGACTCCCTGCTGATTTCTTCCTTCTGTGATCAAAACTTTCCTGATTTGTGAGGGCTGGGAATAGCTTGCCATATTTCATACCAGATGATGCTCCTAAAGGCATCGGGGCGTTCTTCCACTGCTCTGTGACAGATGTGTTTGTGTACACAGCCTAAAATTGCATTGCTTCTCTAAGCTGCCAAACCACACCAAGAAAGCTGAGGCCTGATGTACTATCAGGGCTCACACTCTGTTGAACCAGAGAGAAGTGTTGCTCACCTGGAAGCGGTGATTAGGCATGTGCATTTAGCCATTTTTCTTTTCAAAAGCCTGCTTTAGGCTTTTGGCTTGATTAAAGTTTGATTAAGGACTGAAGAGAAAAGCTCAGTGCTGAAAAAACAACATTAAAAATAATAATACCTTGTACCCTGGACCAGAGCATTCTTTTTTAACCCTCTAATTGCAGTGTGATGATGGTAAAGTGAATAAGCTGTAACTTTACCTGCTCTTCTTCGTGAAAGGAATGAAGCACAGGGTGTTGCAAAAGATATTCTTTGCTTAAAAACATTGCAGTTTCCCAGTTTGAAGGAACGGGTGCATGAGAGAAAAACAGAAGTAAGAAGTTTTTAAACCTCACCTTCCTTCTGCTCTCAAAGATGAGTTCACACATATGTATAAGGCCAACTCCAAGTGAAAAGATTCCCTGAAATATTTTGCTGAACTTAAGTTATATTCCGTTTAATAAATTAATATTCGTTACAACATCATTTGATAGATGTTGTGTGGATGTGTTAGTCATCTGTATCATTTACTCCAGTAATTTCAGTATTATGAGGCAAAAGCTGTTTGTTGTTTATTGCTATTTGTGCTTCTGCTTCTTTGCCTTGAAGTACAGTTGACCACGTTTGTTCAATATGAGTCAACTTATTTTGGGGGTTGCATCCTAGATTGGTTCCTCCATAATCTGTAAAGATGCGGTGTCATTTGAAACTATGGTCAGGAGAAATTTTGTACTTTTTTTCTTCCTGTTTTACCTTAGCTTACCATGCAGGTAGGTGAATGTTGAATTGGCACATCAACCCTCTGCAGAGCTATGTCATAGTAAGATTTGCTACCAGCCAGGAAGTTTGACTAATGGTGAAAGCTGCTGTCCATGTGCCAGCCTCCATTTTTTGATCTGTAGTAAAAAAAAAAAAAAAAATCGTCGACAATATCATTAAAGTATAAGCCTAGGTTATGGTGCTATGTAGCATTCTGACCAACCATGTGATATTGAGGTGCACTGGCACTGTGCTCGTCACTCTTGGGTTCGTGGGAAAAGAATAAGCTTTAAGCTTGACCCACAAGGAGATTCAAGTTCCCTGTTAGAGATAAGACTAATACATGGAAACGAGCAAACTATCAATGGTCATAAACCTTATGTTCTATAAATTCATCCTTTTAAGTGATATAGGAAAGCCTGAAAGTACGATTGTTGGAGAGGAAAGGGAGAAATCTTGGGACACAGGCCTACATGCTATAATGAGCATTTATTAAGTGCTTGCTACCTGCCACGAATAGTGCTAAGTATAATGATGAATTTTGTAATCTTTGCTTAAAAAAATCCCAAATTTTACTGATGAGTCATGGAGAGACTAAGTACCTTGACTAAATTAACAAAGGTTGAGAATCATACTCAGGGCTTCTTCAAAATAGAGCTTATGGTATTAATTGCTATAAAAGAAGGATTTGAACTGGGCCTTGAAGTATAAATATTATTAGCAATTCCAGTAAGAATTTTATGGTATTACTTGGCATCTGACCAAGGACTCTCAAAATGCTTGATTTCTTCCTCAAGCCCACAGCTACTTCTTTTCTTATGAGATCTGAAGGGAGAGATAATACACAAGAAATAATGGCACCTGATATATGAAGTACCACTCGGCCAACAGTGTAAGGCTCTACATGTGGCCTAGCATAGATGGGGTTCTTCTTCCACCTGTTCCCAAATCTTAACCCCACCTGGACACAAAGGATGTCAGATTCCCTGGCAACACTCGTCGCAAGAGGAGAGAGAAAGATGGCTAGATTTATCCAAGGATACAGGTGCTGGCTCAGCTTGACGCTGTGGGGCACAGGGTATTGGAGAGTGCCAGAGAGAGAAGCCACACCCGCATATGTGAGTCACTAATGCCCTGTCACCCCAAATGCCAGCTGTGGCCCATTTATAGCTGTGGGAACTGGATCCACTACGATTAATGGAAGTCATTTGTTTAAAGATGTCAGGAAAGAACAAAGGACAGATAGATTGAATCTTCAAGAGAACTGACTGAAAAGGGGTTATTAGTTGTAAGACAGTCCAGCAAAAGGAATACAGGAAAAATGGCCGTAGAAGGTGGTGGGGTGCAGATAGAGCAGTAACTCCAAAAAGAAGAGGATTTCAAGAAGCAGACCCTAATTCTCTATACCAAGCAGTTAAGAGAGGCCTAGAGGGATATAAAAAGCCTTTTAAAAGATTAAAAGTCTCTAAAAGGACTTTTAATCAAAAGGGAGTTAATAATGCCCCTTGAGAGAGCAGTTTCAGTAGAATGGAGGGAATGGAAATTCAAGTTATGGGAGTTTGGGAGGGAATGTTAAAAAATAGAAGGAAAAGTTGAATACGTGTATCTCAATTGTGGAGAAAGAGTGAGATGGTGCAAGAGGGAAGCAAGGCTAAAGATTATTATTATTGTATGGAAGACAGGAAGGGGAAAGTGAAACGGTGGACTGGTGATGAGTTGTGGCAGTGCTCCTCACTACCTGATATTTTGTCATTTGTTTGCTTGTTGATGAACAATTTACTGTTTGTCACTTCCAACTAGAATGTCAGGTTCAGCAGAATGGGGGCCTTGTCCATCATGATCACAGGGGAAGACTTCTACTAGAATGTAAGATCCATGGGACCTCCTCTCTTTTGTTCTTTGCTAGATCCCCAGTGCCCCAAACAGAGCCTATCACACAGTAAGTGCTCAATAAATATTTGTTGAATAAATGAATACATTAATGGCCAATTCCCCACTGTCTACAATAGTGCTTAGCACATAGTGGGTGCTCAAACACGCATATTCATTGTTAACAAATGAATAGTGAATAAGAGATAGATAAGAATTGAGAGGCAGTGGTGAGATCCACCTGAAGCCAAATGGCACATCTTTGTAGAGGGTCAAGGTAGCATGTTCTGTATCTTCCTCTAGGAGTACTTAGTAGCCAAAAGTAATGGAATAATACTATTAATAAGAAGAAAACAGTTAATGTCTTTTGTGACTCCAGTATGTTCCAGTTGCTATTCTAAGTGCTTTCTGTGTTGAAACTTGCTTTATCCTCACAGCAGCCATATGGTGAGCGCCATTATCATCCTATTTTACAAGGATGAAACTGAAACCCAGAGAGGGTTAGCAGAAAAGATGGTCGAGATGAATCAAGATTGGGAGACGTGACAATTGTGACAGATTAGGGGTGACAATTTCCAATACAGTGTGAAGACAATATTAAAGTAGCTTCCTCTGAAGTTCAGCGTGGAATGGAGGCCAGTGTAACCAGGAGGAGATGGGCAGTCAGAAGCAGGTGAGAGGGAGTGATGGTGCACAGCTCTGTGAGAATGAGGGAATCAGAACATCAGAGTCAAAAGGTGTCTTAGAGATCATTTGGAAGAATTCCCTTATCTTACAAAAACACTATTTTGACCGGCCCCTAACTGAAATTGGGCGTTTCCTTAAATTAGGAAGGTGCCCACAAATCACAGTGTTAGAGCAGCACCTGTGGTTTTGTCACCTATGGAAATCACAGCTATTTTCAGATATTTATGTTTATAACAGGTATTTTGAAGTATCATTTATAATCATCCCTGCTTCAAAATTACAGTCTTTATTAGACCTGCCAATATCAGATCTGCCATTTTATTGAGCGAATTAATAAAGGAGCATAGGTATCACTATATCACAATTTTGTTTTTTAAATATTTGATAACTGTATTTCAGTATAATTGGTTTTCTTTATATTTCTTTTCTTTGATTTTATACATTTAAACCCATTCTTCTGAGAAGGGTTTTACAGGCTTCATCAGCCCGTCAAAGGGAGCTATGGCCCCAAATGATTAGCCCTGTGATAAGGAAATGGAGGCCTAGAGGGCTTACAGGACCAAAAATCCTATGGCTAATTGGCGTCAGCACCAAAGCCAGCACCCAGATCTCCTAACTTCTTGTCCAGTGAGGCTCCTCCCACTACCGTGCTGATGCCTTTTGGCGTGGGGGAGAATGAGAAGTTCTACTTGCAGAAATAGAGTAGTTCTGAGGGTATTATAGATTGAGTGTTTGTGTGCCCCCAAAATTCACATGTTGAAATCCTAGCCCCTGATACGATGGTATCAGGAGGTGGGGCCTTTGGGAGGTAATTAGGTCATGAGAGTGGAGCCCTCATGAATGAGATTACTGTCCTTATAAAAGAGGCCCCAGCGAGCTCCCTTACCCCTTTCTGCCGTGTGCAGACAGCAAAAAGACAGTCATCTATGAACCAGGAATGACCCTCACCAGACTCCAAATATGTCAGTGCCTTGATCTTGGATTTCCCAGCCTCCAGAACTATGAGAAATAAATGTTTGTTGCTTGGGCTACCCAATCTACAGTGTTTTTATTATGGCAGCTGGGATGGACTAAGAGAGATGACAGGTGGCATGGCTGGAGCTGGGCACTTGGGCTCCCTGCTTATTTCATCTCTTTCTCCAAACTCTGTCACACACATTGAGTAAAAAGAAAGTAAAACCTCTGTCTAGCTTAGGAGGGAGAACATTTTATGGGCATCCTCTATCTGGGAAATTTGTGTCCAATATTTGATAAATTATCTTGATTTTTATTCCACTATCTATTCCCAACTTATCTGCTCACATTCTCATCAGAGCTGGGGTCAGGACTCAGCCCGTCTTAGATTCTGACATTATCTTTCTGCCGAGTTATGCTTTCATAAATCTACCAAGCTTTTCCAGAGATATTTTAAAATTATGACTTTCCTACTTTGAATACTGTCTCTGTGGGAAACCTCCCAATCTTCTTTGTCTTAGTGGAGAGGAATGGACCTGCATACTCCAAGGAAAGGGGAATTGGGTGATAGGAAGCAAGAAAGTGCTAGAAGTAGGGGGGAGGAAAAAAAGGGTGATTGGTGACATTGGCCTGGGATGTAAAAAAAACTACAGTGAGGTATCACCTCACACTGTTCAGATTGGCCATCATCAAAAAAATCTACAAACAATAAATGCTGGAGAGGGTGTGGAGAAAAGGGAACCCTCCTACACTGTTGGTGGGAATGTAAATTGGTACAGCCATTATGGAGAACAGTATGGAGGTACCTTAAAAAGCTAAAAATAGAGCTACCGTATGATCCAGCAATCCCACTCCTGGGTGTATATCTGGAGAAAAGATACATGTACCCCAATGTTCATTGCAGCACTATTCACAATAGCCAGGACATGGTATCAACCTAAATGTGCATCAGTGGATGAATGGATAAAGATGTGGTACAGGTATACAATGGAATGTTACTCAGCCATAAAAAGAATGAAATAATGCCATTTGCAGCAACACGGATGGACCTAGAGATTGTCATACTGAGTGAAGTCAGACGGAGAAAGAGAAATATCATATGATAGAGCTTATATGTGGAATCTAAAAAAATGGTACAAATTAACTTATTTACAAAACAGAAATAGAGTCACAGATGTAGAAAACAAACTTACGTTTATCAAGGGGGAAAGCGGGGGGCAGGGATAAATTGGGAGATTAGGATTGACATATACACACTGCTATATATAAAATAGATAACTAATAAGAACCTACGGTATAGCACAGGGAACTTTACTCAATACTCTGTAATGACCTATATGGGAAAAGAATCTAAAAAAGAGTGGATATACGTATATGTATGACTGATTCACTTTGCTGTACAGCAGAAACTAACACAACATTGGAAACCAACTATACTCCAATGAGGGAGGTCCAAGAGGGAGAGGATGTGTGTACGCGTATGGCTGATTCACCTCGCTGTGTGGCAGAAACTAACACAGCACTGTAAAGCAATTATACTCCAATAAAAAAGTCTAAAGTTAACCCTCAAAAAAAACAACAACAACAAACACCTCAATAGGGCACAACCAAAGGGTCTAACTGATGAGACTTAGGTGGGAATTAGGTTTAGAGTGTAGTGGCGTGGTTGAGAGATTTTTCAGGAACGTTTTTACAAAGAGTGGTGGAGGAGGGAGCTCCAAGGAGCTCTTCAGAGAACAGGTGTGCTGAGAGAAGGCAAGAGGAAGGAACAAACCTTGACCGGGTAGGTGCACATCATGAGGCTGGTATTGTAGATGCACAACATATTACCTTATCTAATCTTTAGCTGTGATCCCCATTTTACACATGAGGAAAAAAAGACGCAAAAAATCAAACGACACAAACACAAGTGTTCCAAAGCTGGAAATTGAGATTTCAGCTCAAGCTTAACTTATTCAAAATCCCTTGTGTTTTTCTCTGTGCCTTGTTGCTTTCCAAAGAATAAGGAAGCATCTGGAACACAAGGAAATCAGACAAAGTGATAGGAGATGTGTATGGCCATGCATGCATAGATTGGTAGTACAGTCTGGGAAGTCTGCCCAAAAAAAAAGAGGCAGAGAAGGTTTTGTCACTTTCCCTTTCAGCTGTCTATTATTGACTACTCCCCCATGTGCGATGTGGGTTACTTTTGGAATGAAAATAACTACATTCCTGTATTAAAGTAACGCAATGTAACAGCCCTCTAAATAGGACGCTAATAAAATAACAATGCATTGCACAAGTCTTTGCTTCTGGAGTTTTTTATTATAGTATCCTTCTAAGAGTGAACTTTGTTTGAACTACAGTGAGCAAAGTATTTGGGAAATGATTTTTTTGGATATAGCACGTAGAAGTAAACTTTCCTCACCCCAAACCTGCAGTATCACATAAGCCTGAGGAGACACTGTCTTGTTGCCAGGGCTGATACATAGCCTTTGGACAGACAGGGACAAAAAGAGGAGAGTGTTATTCCATGGAAACGGAGGACGCTGGCTGGAAATACTGGAAAAAATATTAAATGTTTAGTACTTCTAGAGGAGACATATCGATTTGCCATTTCTGAAAAAGCAGACATTTGAAAATTTAGCTCTGAGATTTTTCTCTCATCTGATTAATTTTGCAGAAAAATAGCATATTTCTCAAGTCAGATTCGAATATTTCTGTGCCATACTCTATCAGGAAAGCAAATTTCCTTAATAAAAATAAAAAGCTGGAAATGATATATTTTTTATATTTTACTTTTCCTTTGTAATCAGCAGTTAAAAAGTTAAGGAAATAGAAATAAAAATTTGGGGAATGAGATTTATATAGAGTCAAATTAATGTCCAGTTTGTCAAAAATGCTTTTTGTAATCCTCTTTCATTTGTTCATTAAGGATAGTAAATATAATCAGTAGAGTAAAACTTTAGTCATGCAAAGCTTTTTTGAACACGTCTATGAAATGAGAACCAACAATTTAATACTGTTAGTGATCTTTTTAAGCTTGTGTGTATTTGTGTGTGTGGGACCTTTCTTTACCTCAAATATCTCAAAACAGATTTTTTTTTTTCCCACCCAGTAGGTACTCTGGGCAAATATAAATATCACCAGTGCTATCATAAAACAAATTTTCTGTTTTTATTTCTTCTTGGGTTAACATTCGGCTCTCCTGTTCATTCATCTTTCTTATTGGTTTGTTTGTTTATATTTGTCAAATAGCTAAAGGTATAGAAAAGCAATATTTTCTGCTCTTTGCAATTTTTCTAGGTTGCCAGGTTCTGTGAGAGTCCTGGCTTATTAATGTACCTGACTTTTCCAGCATTTATCACAAATGTAAATGAACAGTCTGTGGTGTAGCCTGTTTTCAGTATTGCTCTGATGATTATGTTGCTATGGTGATAACAGAGCATACAGGTTCGTGAGATAGTATTAGTAATGCAGCAGCTTGAAACTTAATCAGTGCACCGCGGCTTCTCCCCCATATTTCAATATCACTTCAGCAAATTGAATTCCAGGCAGTTGTCAGTCCAATGTATTCCCTGTGGCTTCTCCTCTGCAAAATTGCCTCTTTATTCTATACACTGATGATCATGAAGTAATTGAAATCTGTAGCTGTTTGTCATGCTATTTATACAACTCTGCCTTGTAGCCAGCAACCTTTGTATGGTGTGCACTGCAGGTAACAATTAGATCTAAAACCTCTTTTTGGTTGAACAAGTGAATGATTGTTTTCTCCTAGTACTCCAGATTTTGGATACTTTATGTGTTACCTTGTTTTGTGAGGGAAAGTTCAGCCAAAGTTTAATCACAGTCTATTAAGGAGCATGTCTGGGCTTTGCATTTCTTGCTTCCAGTGACTGAGACAACTGGAGTGTTGAGAAAAAGGGCTCTCCCACTCAGGGGAGGTGCCCCTCAATCCCCCACCTATCTGCTCTCCAGCCCTGTCAGAAACCGGACTCTCCAGCTTCCAGTGGCCCTGAAACATTTGCAACAATAGATGGGAAAACACAATTCAGTGTGGAAAAGAAAGCAGCGATCCGGAGCATGTGGCGTGGCTCAGGCATGGAATAATGCTTTCTCTATAGGCTGCTTTGTAACTCGGGAACTTAAGACCCTTTGCTCTCTCCCAGTGAACTGTTCCATTATCAAATCTCCCCATAGCTCTCTTGGGGTTGTTTTGAGGGTCACTACATGATTTTTTTTTCTTCTGAATGTGAACTCCAGGGAAACATAAACTGCACTTTATTTGGAACCCAGCAGGTAGAAAGTGTCCCTTCCCTTCTGCTCGCTGTAATGTGCGCTCACGCAGTGGGAAGCTGTTGCCTTTCCCCCCTCAGCTGATGATTTCATTTCATGTGTTCCACCAACCAAAACGTGGGCATGATAACATGAGATGGGAATGGAGGATTTCCTGGTTTTATAAAATAAATGAATGGAATGACTGGGGAAGAGCTGGGTCTTTAGAGATCCAGGAGGGATTTGGTCTTTCCTGCCTCCCCAGAGCCATGAATAGTCTTCTCCACACATTCTGCCCTCTTCCCACCATTGACTGAGGACCACGAAGTGCTTTCTAGCTAAGCGCTTCCCTGCTCTGGGCATCCTTCTTTTCTCTTCCCTCCAGTGGGACGGTCCCTCCTCCCTCTTGCTGTTCTGGTATTCAGACACTGACATTGTCTAGGGGCTCTTTGTACAGTTTAAAAGTTACTGAAGGTCAATCTGTGAACAGTCTCTTTGTTGTGGTGGTGGAATGCCAACTGGGCATACAAAAGAAAGTTGCTTGAGAGTTCTTCATGGAATAATCAGCAACAAACATGGATTGCATCTCTACATTGTATAACCGATGCAAGTATGAGAGCTAAGTTTTGCACTGTTTTGAAATATAAGGGTTTTTTTGTGGTTTTTTTTTTCAATTTATTGAGAAAGTTGTCCAGCGATTTGATTGTGTTTTTTCTTAGCTAGTTATCGCCTTCTGGCCAGTATGTGTGTCACGTGATACTGACCTCTCCACAGCAGATGGCTTTGTATGTTCATAGAAAAGCTGATGACAAATCTGAAATTTAGTGGATATTAGTGGACTGATCGTAGCTGGTGATCCTGGGAGTCTCTCTTTAGCATTATTTATTTTTTTAATTTTTTAATTTATTTATTTTATTTATTTTGGCTGTGTTGGGTCTTCATTGCTGCGCACAGGCTTTCTCTAGTTGCAGCGAGCAGGGACCACCCTTCGTTGTGGTGCGCGGGCTTCCATTGTGGTGGCGTCTCGTGTTGCAAAGCACGGACTCTAGGCACGCGGGCTTCAGTAGTTGTGGCTCGTGAGCTCAGTAGTTGTGGCGCACGGGCTGAGTTGCTCTGTGGCATGTGGGATCTTCCTGGCCCAGGGCTTGAACCCATGTCCCCTGCATTGGCAGGCAGATTCTTAACCACTGTGCCACGAGGCTCAGGGAAGCCCTCTTTAGCATTATTTAGATATATCCTTTTTTTTATTTCCCTCAAGGCTTCATAAGCATTCCCCCTCCTCAGTTCCTTTCAATTATACTTTAGTTCAAATGCCAATGAAACAAATTTCAAGGGCAGAGCTGTAATTAGGGAAGAGAGCATGAAAATTTAGAGGACACCCAAGGTTAAATTAATGTGTAAAAAGAGTACTACATTTACAGCATATACATGCCTTCAGCATTACAGGAACAAATGATCTTAATACCTACTTAGCAAGAGTGATTGGCTCAAACGGGAGGCCACCAGATGGCTCAGCATTGTTAATAACGCCCATCTGAGAGCAGCATCATGAATCACAAAGTTGAGGGCAAATTTTAAGGTTCCAGGTGGCAAATTTAAAACAAGAGATGGTTTAAAATCTTTATTTAAAAAAAGCAAAGAAATTAGTACCAAATTGCAAAGTGGAAACACTCTTCACCCTTTGTTGTTATATACTTCATGCTACTTAGTTATGTACAATTTGCTGTAAATTGACTTACAGTAAACAAACAAACAGAAAACCAAGTTCTTTAAAAATATTGTGCTATGGGGTTTTTTCTTTTCATTTGAACCCTTCCTTCCTTCCTTCCTCCCTCCCTTCCTCCCTCCTTCCCTCTTTGTTTCATTCTTCTTTTCTTGTGTGCTAGGATTATCTGTTACAATCAAAACTACATGCAGGTGATACTTAGGGAGTCTGTAGGATTATCACCTTGGGTTTGTGGGGTTTTGTTTTGATGATCTCAGGTAACTCTTTTCATACCTCAGAAAGAATCATGTTTAATTCCACTTAAAAGTGGTTCTCCAAGTTTGAGACTTTCCAAGCTTCCAGTCTGAAGAGGTTCCAGGATTTCTTAATTAGGAAACCTTGGAAGCCAGCATGAACTGGGCCTATATAGACCACTCCTTGCGATACTTAGAGGAAATCTCACTGTCCTTTCTCTTTAGGAATTGACTAGAGCAAGAGTGAGTAAATTGATTTCCTAGTCCACCTTTGATCCCAGGTTTATTGAATAGATTTAAACTTATGCATGCTTCTTAAAATTATTCTCATTTGCCTCATGAGTATGTACCAAAACGTTGCCTGGCCAAAACAGCCTTTGGGCTTTCATTTACATGTGGGCTGAAATCACATTTCTCTGAGCCCCTACCCATTCCATCCATATGGTACCTGCCCCCCTCAAAGTTTCCCAGGCTATTTCTGGGAGTCCCTGAATCGGTAGCTCACATATGTGCACAAACACATCCAATATGCTCTTCTATTTCCAGGTCCTGGAGCCTCTGATGATCTTACCTCAGTTACTGCTGACGGCGCTGGCCTTTTGGGTCGAGTCCTGTCTGTGCACGACCCTGAAGCTCCAGGCCTCAGAAGGGCAGAAGCGAGGAGAACTGTTTTCTCTTCAACTCTAAGTTATATTTGGTCATCTAGGCTCTAAATCAGCTCTGCGTGTGCCAAAATTTAGATACTAATTACAACTTTTGAGTGCTTATTATGGGTTATTGCTTTTTTCTTTGGTCTTAAAAAAGCTTTCATGAATTGTTTAGTCAGTCACGGCCCTCACCCCACAGGTATTCAAATCTGCTCCAAGTATCCAGATGGGGGGATTTCCAGCACTTTGTCCCTGTCTCCTGAATCAACCTAATCTTCCTCATGTGATTCATCTTATCCCCAAAACAACCCATTTTCTTTTCCTTCTTGAGCTCTCTTTTATGCTAACTAGGCCAGGTGGTACTTTTCTCCTTGGAACCACAGTAACTTGGATATCTCAAGTCTAAAATAGGTGCTTTGCTTTATATTTTGCACAGTTATTAGGCTTGGTAAAGTGAGTAGTTTCTTCTAAGCGTTGCCTGTTCAGTAGGCAAATTCAAACTTCTTGCAAAACAGAGAACTACTAGAACCTCTGATTTACAGTTTTTCCAGATGTCTACCTTCCCTAGCAGAGACACAAAGACCTTTGGACCAAGTTTCAGTCACCAATTGAGCTCTCAGAAATCTGCACTTCCCCATCCTTCGGCAGTATCTGCAAGAAAGTTGCATCTCCCAGGCAGGTATCCTAGGAATGGGAAGCCTAAGATCCAGGAAGGTCCAGGTGTCTCTATCTTTCCTGCTCCCTCTGTGTGTGTGTGTTTCCCGGGTAAGTCAGGGACAATGTCATCACTAGGGCAAGTATTGCTGATTCTATATCCACAGCAGCAGCACAAAAGAGAACAGGCCTTACAGACTGGTCACGAGGTTATATGAAAGGGACTGACATCCCGTTTATCCTCCTGGGACGTTTGGTTTCACCTTTGGAACTCAAGTGTAGTGTGTGGACTTGTATGACACCTGCATCATTCATTCACTCATTCATTCATTCACCAAACACATTTATGGTACTAGGTACCAAGCACTTGTGAGTACTATCAAGAGCAAAACAGTCAAAAATCCTTGTTCTCGTGGAACTTATAGTCTAGTCAGAGGGGACAGGCAATAAACAGGATAAGTCAGTAAATTATAGAGCATGCTATATAATGATGAGTGCTAAGGAGAAAAGTAAAGCAGGGATGGGAATATGCATTGCTGTTGTGATGTGGGTTGCGATTTTAAATGGGTGATACACTGAGAAATTGAGGCCTGAGCAAAGATCTGAAGAAGGTGAGCCATGAAACTACCCAAGAAAAGAAAATTCCACGCGGGGGGGACAGCAAGAGTGAAGGCTCTGATGTTGGAGTGTGCCTGGTGCTGGCTGAGTGTGTGAAAGGTTAATGGGAGAGGAGGTCAGAAAACAAACTGTGGGGTGAGGTTGTGGAGGGCTTCCTCTAGGGCCCCAGCGTTTTCTGTGAGTGAGGTGGAAAGTGACTGGGAGAGTGGAACTGGGAGAATGGAGCTGCATTTCCTGAGATGGGGAGACTGCAGGAGAGGCAGACTGGGGTGGGGAGTGGTGACCAGGAGCTTGGTTTGGTCATGCTAAGCCTGAAGTGCCTGTGAGACCTCCACGTAGAGCTGCTACACAGGCAGCTGTACACACATATCTGTAGTTCAGGGGAGGGAGCAGGGCTGGAGACATAACGTGGGAGTCATTAGTGCAAATGGTGTTCAGAGCCATGAGGCTGGACGGGATTTACAAGGGCAGCACTAGGCCACCTGGAGTCAGTCTTGACAGGTGACAAGTGAGAGCAGCAGCAAGTAGGATAGTTTCCTCTGGCCCTGTTTACCTGCTGGCATATGGGCCCAGAGTTCACAGAGTTAGATTTAACCAAGGTCGGAGTTTCACCAGGACAGCGTGACAAAGCAAGAGGGGGCAAAGGAGGGGAGAGTGTACAAGGAAGGGATTACAATAAGGGGTCATGGAATGTATCTGGTGTAAAGAGGATATAAAGGGATGGATTCAAGGAAAAGTGGTAGGATCAACGGACTGTATGTCTCAGTGGGGTAGAAGAATTGTAGGAGCTGGGGTTCTCAAGGAATAAGCTGGAAAGATACGAGGGGAAGCTGGGGCTCAGGGTGCTTCAACAGAGACTGTGGAAGCACTGGAGCCATTTGTAATGATAGAGTTTACGGTCATCATTTTAGGGTGGGCCATGACCCACTTCACCTGATGTGGAATAGGTTTAGTCGGTCCAGATCAGCATTATTTATTTATTTATTCAAAATTTATTTATTTATTTATTTATTCTTGGCTGCGTTGGGTGTTCGTTGCTGTGTACGGGCTTTCTCTAGTTGCTGCAAGCAGGGGCTACTCTTCGTGGCAATGTGCGGGCTTCTCATTATGTTGGCTTCTTTAGTTGCAGAGCACAGTCTCTAGGTGCATGGGCTCAGTAGTTGTGGCTCACGGGCTCTAGAGCACAGGCTCAATAGCTGTAGGTCACGGGCTTAGTTGCTCCACAGCACGTGGGATCTTCCCCGACCAGGGCTTGAACCCGTGTCCCCTGCATTGGCAGGCAGATTCTTAACCATTGCGCCACCAGGGAAGTCCCCCAAGTTCAGCATTATTAAAATGAAATACCATAGAATGGGAAATTTTAGAGTGATTACAAGTAATAAGGACACATATTGCTTTGGGAAATGTTTGTTTCAACTATATATATATATATATATATATATATATATATATATAAAATACGTACTCATATAAATTGTGTACATATAGAGGTCTGTTTGTAATGGGTCACAATGTAAAATGCATTTCTTAATTTAGAGCGAGTTGAAAAAGTTTAGAAAACACTGTAGGGTCTGTTCATGGGACCAAGTAGCTGAGGATAAGGTTTTTAGAGGTATTTGCATGTCCTAAACAGTCTTTAAAAAGCCAGCCAATTCCTAGAGTCTTGTGTGTGGTGAAAGTTAGTAACTCAGCACTAACAATGAGGCAGTTATGAGGGGCTTTGTTTTCAAATTAGCAAACCTTCTTCAAAACGAAATACCTGTAAACCTATTCTTTTTCTGTCTCTTGTAAGTATAGATTCCTTTAAAAATTAAATAAAAATATAATCATTTTTATTTTTTATATTTAATAAATATATATTCAGTGAATATAATGCGTACACACACACCTGATTTCCTTCAAATCCAAACCAAATCTTTCCCAGTTGTGTGTTTATTTTCATGGCCAAAATAGCATTATTTATAAAACATACGAGCTTTCTTAGGTTAAAAGTGTTGTAATCTTAGACACCTCCCTGGCAGCTCCATGGTAAAACTTAATGACATAATAAAAACAATACACCTCATCCAAGTAGGTATATCCTATTTAGATTGGGTTTCAAAAATCATTTTTCCATAAAAATCATTTGAAATTTAAAAGCATGTCTCCACTGATTGTTATCATTTGAGGGTTGGCTTTTCAAGCAAGTCTATGGGATCTGATGTACCTCTAATACGAGCGAAACAAACTCGTAATTACTCCCAAGTCTCTTTGACCCCCTGGGCAGTGGGAAGTGGTTATTGTTGGTGGGTTTGATTTTAGGCCAGGATAAACCTCTGGTTGGTGGGTGGGTGTATTAGTTTCCTAGGACTGTCATCACAAAGTACCACAAACTAGGATGGCTTAAAACTTTATTCAGAACTTTATTCTGGAACCATTCTGGAAGCTGGAGATTCAAAATCAAGGTGTTGGCACTACGCTGCACCCTCTGAGACGGGGTGGAAACCTTCCTGTCTCTTCCCAGTTTCTGGTGGTGGCTGTCAATCCTTGGTGTTCCTTGGCTTGCAGCTGCATCACCCCGGTCTCTGCCTCTGTTGTCACATGGTGTTCTCCCTGCGTGCCTGCATTTTATGAGGACACTAATCATCTTGGATGAAGGGCTTATTTTGCTACAATAGGATCGAATCTTAACTAATTACACCTGCAGTAATCCCATTTTCAAATATGTAACGTCACATTCTGAGGTACTGGGAGTTAGGACTTCAACATATCTTTTGGGGGACGTAATTCAACTCATAACAGTGAGCAGTTGGGGAGCCACAGGTGGGCTTCAGCTGGCAGAAACCTAGTGTGGAGGTTGGAGGCGTCCATGGCTGGTGCGTTATTGGCAGGGCCTAGAGAGCACCGCCTGTTTAGATGTGTAGATCGCTCATAAGTCAACTACATCATGGATGCTTCTATTTTAAAGGTCACAGTTACACTGGGTGGAACTAAACAAACAGGAGAACTTTATATTTAAAGGAATTAACAGTCTATAAAATTTTCATCTGAATTCTGTCCTAAAAGGTCTCATTCCTCTTCTAAGGACCTAACACTATCACCAGCAGAGTGAACTGCAGTGTTAGGTTTCAGTGAGGATTCCACAAAAAACGAGGTGTGACCTTGACAGTTTTGAGGCCTATTGGTCAGGTATTCTGTAGAATGCCCACCCCTCGACTGGGATTTGTCTGATGTTTTTCTCATGATTAGGCTCAAAACTGTCAAGGTCATTAAAAACAAGAAAATGAGGGAACTGTCACAGCCAAGAGAAGCCTAAGAAACATGAAGACTAAGTGTAATGAGGTATCCTGGATAGGATCCTGGAAGTGGAAAAGGGAATTAGTAAAAACTAAGGAAATCTGAATTTCCTTAGGAAATTAGGAAGCATGGATTTTAGTTAATAATAATGTAACAATGTTTGTTCATTAATTGTAACAAACATACCATACTAATTAAATATCTATTATAGAGGAAACCTGGGTGTGGAGTGTATGGGAAATCTGTATTATCTTTGCAATTTTTCTGGAAATCTAAAACAATTCTAAAGTAAAGGATTTATTTTTAAAATGTTACTTGAAATCAAGTTGAAAAAAATAATGTGATGAATTAAATTGGGTAAAAAAAAATTTGATTCTGATGTGATGAGATTAATTGATTTTAAAAGGACTGTGAATAAAACTACAGAAAGGGCTTCCCTGGTGGCGCAGTGGTTGAGAGTCAGCCTGCCGATGCAGGGGACACAGGTTCGTGCCCCGGTCCGGGAAGATCCCACATGCTGCGGAGCAGCTGGGCCCGTGAGCCATGGCCGCTGAGCCTGCGCGTCCGGAGCCTGTGCTCTGCAATGGGAGAGGCCGCAACAGTAAGAGGCCCACGTAAAAAAAAAAACTACAGAAAGCCACAGCTTTCTTTATCACAGCTGAAGCCACGAGAAGGAAGCAGCTGGTGGCATTGAGACAGGTCAGGGACAACCTGCTTTTTTGATCTTTTCTATTGTGCCCCTGTTGATAGAGAGAAATAAAATGTAAAACAAAAGCGAAACCAAAATGCACTAAACAAGCAGCATGATAAAAAAAAACAACAACAAGGTGTGTTATTTAACAGCTAGTGAACTAAGGAATGAAGTGAGCAAAGACTGTTGATTGTGAGCCAAAGTCAATTCTTAGCACATAGCTCCTGGGCAATGGACAGGGGCATATGAATGGCTAAGAGCAGAGGTGAGCTTTGAGGCAAATTGCTTTTTCTTCAAGTGTTCTTTTCTTTCCAGACTTGCTTCAGTGCAGATGTGTCTCCTGAATAAGTAAATTTCAAGGGCCAATTTATAATCTTGAATCAATTCTGTGGATACTGTCCTAGCCATTGTCAGCAGCAAATCTGAAGACCAGAAGGCACCAAAGATGGTTCAGACGGGGGAACAGGGGGATTAACGTCGAGGTGGCTTTTTATTTTTCATTGGTTTCTTAGAGAAATATCCTTTCATTTAAAAGGACTTCTGATGCCCCAAGTTCTTTCTTTCTCATCCTTTAACAGGTAACATAATCAACTGAATCAGGAGTACTATCACATGTTTACAGCACATTGTTATTTTAGCAGGCTTTGTAAAAAGTAGAACAGGTGCAGGGAAAAAATGAAAACTGTAAAAAAAGTTATATACTGAAAGGTGGATTTCTTTCTTACCTCAATAGTACATATTCTTGTTTTACCTTCGTCAGAAATAAGGCAAGATGTTCCTTCTAGTGTTGTCTGCATTTGCGATAATGCCACACCTGGTTCCTAGTCAGCAGAACGGGTGTACTGAGTTGCTTTTCCACCACAAGAAAATGGGTTGCTGATAATCAGACTCTTTGCCCTTCGGTGGCCAGTATCAGGAATTTAAAAGGTGATGGTCAGAATGAGGGGCAGAGTCTGATCCGATCACCTCTGGCATCTGCATG
Organism: Delphinapterus leucas; assembly: GCF_059928025.1. Classification (NCBI taxonomy): domain Eukaryota; kingdom Metazoa; phylum Chordata; class Mammalia; order Artiodactyla; family Monodontidae; genus Delphinapterus; species Delphinapterus leucas. The sequence goes on along the minus strand of NC_143133.1, from coordinate 12,890,030 downwards.
TTATACCTAGAAACTCTGGGGAACCATATGCAGAAAAGCACACCCACATTGAATCGGAATGGGAGAATTCCCTGGGATATGAGAGTTATTTTTCTCATTAGAAAAAAGGAATGGGCCAGAGAGGTTATCCTTATTTGAATGAGAACTTAAAAAAGCCAATGATGCAGGGCTTCCCTGGTGGCGCAGTGGTTGAGAGTCCGCCTGCCGATGCAGGGGACGCGGGTTCGTGCCCCGGTCCGGGAAGATCCCACATGCCACGGAGCGGCTGGGCCTGTGGGCCATTGATGCTGAGCCTGCGCATCCGGAGCCTGTGCTTCGCAACGGGAGACGCTACAACAGGGAGAGGCCCACGTACCGCAAAAAAAAAAAAAGTCGCCAATGATGCAGAGAGTCCTCATTAACATACTACCTGTGTGTTTCAGTCCTCTTGGGAAAACTACCAACACCAAGGAAGGTTCAGGCGTGCTTGGGAAATTCTAAATCATATCAATTCTTCTTATGCAGCCCCAGAATCCAGTTTCTGGTTTAAAAGGTTGAAACTTGCTAAGGGTTTTTTGCTCTTGCGGGGTAGACCACAACGAGAAGGTATTATAAAAAGTTATTGCAGCTGGGTCCATGAAAGTTCTGTTGATTGAGAGGGAAGAAAATGCAAGTAGACGTTATAAAAGATTACTTTCTGCGCTGCTAATGATCACTTTTGGTTTTGGTTTTCCTGAATGTTCAGGAAAGAGAGAGAGCTCATAGGAAAGGAATTTGTTGCAAAAGAATATTCGCTCAGTACATTACACAGTACAGTGGGGTTATAATGAGTATGAGAAAGTGCAATATCTAACCAACCCTCAGAGTTACGGTAATAGTTTGATTCAACTTCTTATACAGAATGCTGAGCAACCAGATAGTTTTACCCAAAGGATTGGATTGCAGTTGTTTTGAAAGTTTCTTGGGGGAAATGCAATGTGACGATGAGCCCCCATTCTTTTGTCCTTTCTATGTAATGTGAGAAAATAGCAAGAAAATGATTACATTATAACTAAATGAATTAAACAAAGCTCCAAAACATAAATTAGAATTTAACTATGCCATTAAAAACTAATTTAATTTGCAAACCATCATTACTAGATAATAAAGACCCATTGCAAAATGTACAATATCTTGTGAACATGTGAAAAAAAACAAGTAATAAATCTCATTGAGCAGATGAGTTTCTGTTACATTAGCAGATAAAAATGCTGAATGGATGTTTCAGGATATAATGAAAACCAGCAAGTAATGGAACAATTGGTTTGCTTAATTTTTTTTTTTCTTGGTCATAACTGGTTTTATGGTTAAAGGAAGCCTCAGGGAAAGTTAGAGAAGCACACGCAGTGTATGGATTTGGTGCAATAAAATCTGTTCTCAAACCAAGACAAAGAAAAAGCTTTTAAATATTTAGTTTGTCAACATATGAAATATACTATAGTCTACCTCATTCAAGTGCCAACAATATCTTGTTTTAGCTAATTGAAAATCTGATGAAAAATGCTGCCTTGTCCCTACAGTGTATCTTATTAAATTGTGCTGGAAATAACAAGGTATATATAAAAAATTTAAGAGGTGGGAATAAAAAATGTTTATTTCTGGGATTACTATTTAAAAACTTACTGAGAAAATATCATTAACATTTCTTTATCTGATTAGAATACAATGCAGATGAGTTTCAGAAAACTCAGTTTATTGGAAATGAGTTTTAAATGCATGTTCTCTAATAAAATCGCTAATGATGAGTATTTTTTTCCCCTACCTGTACTGTTACTGCTGGCAGACCTGCAGGTGGAATCCAGTACCCATTTACTGACAGTCATCCTGGAGTGATGCCAGCAGATGGCAGTATAACCCTGCTTTTCTAGTCCGGCCTGCTCCAGCCTTTAAAATTATAATAATTTTTATGGCGTCACAGCATTAATACGCAGTGGAGATGAAAACTTTCCCCCTGGTTGTGTCATTCCATTTGAGGCTGTACAGTGACTCTGTGTAGTGATCTGCTTCTGAAGAGAGACCTGTCTCTTCCACGTGGTGATGCTCCCATAGAGATTTTCACATGCTAAATTATTGTGGTAATGCTTTTATTAAATTGCTTGGTGATTTGATACAGTTGGACATGCTCGTTGCTAGGGTCTGAATGTTTGTGTCTCTCCCCCCTTTACCCCTCCATTCAAATGTTTAAACCCTAACCCTGATTGTGATGGTATTAGGAGGTAAGGAATTTGGGGGAGCTAGTTAGGTAATTAAGTTTACATAAGGTCATGAGGGTAGAAGCCCTATGATAGGATTAATGCCCTTAGAAGAAGAGGAAGAGACACCAGAGTTTTACTCTCTCTACCATGTGAGTATACAGCAAGAAGACTATCTGAACCTTGATCTTGGACTTCTAGCCTCCATAACCGTGAGAAATAAATGTCTCTTGTTTAAGCTACCCATCTATGGTATTTTGTTACAGCAGCCCGAGCTGACTGAGACACTCATTTATGTTTTACACTGTCATGAAATCTTCACATTAAAGAGGGTTAACATGTAGCTTAAACATCATCTCACCTCTGCAGCAGTTCCTAAATTAACGCAATGGGCTGACACACCTATGCTGCGTTTGCCTGTTTACAGGCCTGGAGACTTACTGCTTTCTCTTGTGATTTTCGGCGTGTATATTTGTTTTCTCACTAGACTGTAAGCTTCTCGAGGACAGTGCTACATTTTCACTCTTGAATCCCTGGCCTTCCACCCAGTGTTGGGCATTTTGTAGTCACTCAAAAGGATTTGTTGAACTGACTCAAGTCTTGGCTGAAGGCTCACAGGATGAACGTTTTTATGTATTGCTCCATTTTACAGAGCAGCTCAATGATGTATTTAAGGAGAAGCCAGGAATTCTTGCCTTACAAAATGAAGCCAGACTCCTAACTTTTTGCTGAGCGTACAAACAAGAAACTTTACCGATTACCATAATTAATAGAAAATGATATATTGAGTTGCATTGCTCAACTCGAAATGGGGCCACTTCCTAACATAGTGACTTTCTTACAGTTCATTACCAAGAATGAAAAATTTTAAATCTATTGAAATGGCAGAGGAGACAGAATGTCAATACTAAGGTGAAATGAACCTTTAAATGCAGAATTACCAATAAATGTATTATTGATTTTAGGAGAGCAGTCATAGATACAGTCATTTATTTGTGAAACCACTTACTTTTTATAAGTGATTTATTGCACAAGAAGTGAGGAAAGACTATATTTCATTTCAAAATTCTGGATGCAAGAGATGAAATAATTATCTAAATGACCCTTACATGGATTACATTTCCTTTATTTATATTACTTTTGATGTCCCAGCATTCTTTATTAATGTACTAAATGACATCTTAAAATTTCTAAGTTGAAAAACTCCATCTATGAACTATTATTAATGTGACAACATGTACTGAGCCCCTGGGACTTTTAGTTGGAGAACATTTTCTCCGCAACTCAAGTTTACTTGTCTTCACAACCAGACTTACTGCTTTCATACAGCAAAGAGGAATGTCAGTGCTGTACTTCTGCTATTCCCCACTGCAATAACATCTTGCTAGTACCAATTCCGAGACCCTCTTGTCTTTAGAGGAAATGGATTCTTCCTGACAGAATTTTCCTGTCAACGCTTGGGCAGACAGTGTGGATTAGAGGGCCCACAGTGCAAGCGCTCTGCTCATATGGTGATTACTTAGTACTCAGGCAGCGCACACATCCACACACTCCTAGGTCTTAGCCTGGCAGGTCTTCTTTTGACATCATTCATTTAACCGTAAAAGGAAAGGAAGAGGCTGCTGAATTTGAAATACAAACTTTGCCTCATTCATCCTTCTGAATGGCTTGCAATTTATTTTTAGTAATTTGGATTAACTCCAGCCAGTGAATAGTTAATGCTTTGTAATAAATGCCTGTTTTATTTTATTTTTTTAACATCTTTATTGGCGTATAATTGCTTTACATTGTTGTATTGCTGCTGTATAACAAAGTGAATCAGCTATATGTACACATATATCCCTATACCTCCTCCCTCTTGCATCTCCCTCCCACCCTCCCTATCCCACTCCTCTAGGTGGTCACAAAGCACGAGCTGATCTCCCTGTGCTATGCGGCTGCTTCCCACTAGCTATCTATTTTACATTTGGTAGTGGGTATATGTCAATGCCACTCTCTCACTTCGTCTCAGCTTACCCTTCCCCCTCCCCGTGTCCTCAAGTCCATTCTATGCATCTGCATCTTTATTCCTGTCCTGCCCCTCGGTTCTTCAGAACCATTTTTTAAAAATTCCATATATATGTGTTAGCATATGGTATTTATTTTTCTCTTTCTGACTTACTTCATTCTGTATGACAGACTCTAGGTCCATCCACCTCACTACAAATAACTCAATTTTGTTTCTTTTTATGGCTGAGTAATATTCCACTGTATATATGTGCCACATCTTCTTTATCCACTCATCTGTCGATGGGCACTTAGGTTGCTTCCATATCCTGGCTACTGTAAATAGAGCTGCAATGAACATTGTGGTACATGACTCTTTGAGTTATGGTTTTCTAGTAGTGGGATTGCTGGGTCGTATGGTAGTTCTGTTTCTAGTTTTTTAAGGAACCTCCGTGCTGTTCTCCATAGTGGCTGTATCAATTGACATTCCCACCAAGAGTGCAAGAGGGTTCCCTTTTCTCCATATCCTCTCCAGCATTTATTATTTGTAGATTTTTTGATGATGGCCATTCTGACCGGTGTGAGGTGATACCTCATTGTAGTTTTGATTTGCATTTCTCTAATGTTTAGTGATGTTGAGCATCCTTTCATGTGTTTGTTGGCAGTCTGTATATCTTCCTTGGAGAAATGTCTATTTAGGTCTTCTGCCCATTTTTGGATTGGGTTGTCTGTGTTTTGTATATTGAGCTGCATGAGCTGCTTGTATAATTTGGAGATTAATCCTTTGTCAGTTGCTTCGTTTGCAAATATTTTCTCCCATTCTGACAGTTGTCTTTTCGTCTTGTTTATGGTTTCCTTTGCTGTGCAAAAGCTTTTAAGTTTCATTAGGTCCCATTTGTTTATTTTTGTTTTTATTTCCATTTCTCTAGGAGGTAGGTCAAAAAGGATCTTGCTGTGATTTATGTCATAGAGTGTTCTGTCTATATTTTCCTCTAAGAGTTTGATGGTGTCTGGCCTTACATTTAGGTCTTTAATCCATCTTGAATTTATTTTTGTGTATGGTGTTAGGGAGTGTTCTAATTTCATTCTTTTACATGTAGCTGTCCAGTTTTCCCAGCGCCACTTATTGAAGAAGCTGTCTTTTCTCCATTGTTTATTTTTGCCTCCTTTATCATAGATTAGGTGATCATATGTGCATGGGTTTACCTCTGGGCTTTCTATCTTGTCACATTGATCTATGTAAATGCCTGTTTTATAGAGAGGAAAACAGGTGATCACTGAGTGATCCACTTGTGTTACAAGTGAGGAAGATCATCATATACTTATTTCTGTTTGTTTCCAAGGATCAAATGAAAAATGGAAATAAAAAATGCTTTGAATTTGAGTATGACTGTTTACATTATAATTGCTATCATTAATTTTGAGTACAGACCTTGGGAGCAGATAAATTAAATGTCATAAATCTATGTCATAAGCCTCAGGATTTGAGGAACAGTGATTCTAGTCTGTTGCAGCTCATGTCATTATGAACACGAATATTCCTCGATTCCTCTGCCTTTTACAGAGAAACAAACTAGATCACACTTCATTAAAAACCCAACTGATAGGACCATCTTCAGAGATCCTCTCCCACTACTGCTGCATTTCTATGTTCAGGGGATAGAGGGTGGTTTAGGAGGGTAGGTAATCATTTTCTGTGTTGGAAATCATTTTCTCTCATTCTGGTCCTCTTAGTGGCCAAGGTCCTCAACAACAGGGAGTGGTTGTTAATCTAGAGGCTCCCGCTTATTTTTTGTCACCACATTAATTTACACTAAAGAAGGCAACTTGGCATTCATTTGTTCCTAATAGGGGAATTCTGCATTCAGGTGGTGGTGTTTAGCAGCAGGTTCTGCTGTTTCTTCTCCATCCTGGTGGTACATTGGTATTGCTCCTCACGGAGTTCAATTGTAGTAGGGAAATACGAAAAGAAAGCTCAAAGATGCTGTCTTGTATGGAACATAATCCACAGTTATGACAAACAGAGCTTGATGAAATACCAGCAGCAGGGAGCACCGTTATTTATTGCTTCAAGGGAAAATCGAGCAAAATAGCTACAAATTGTTTAAAGTACATTCCCCCCATCTTTTGAGTTTCAGTCCCTTTAGCTATGAAACAGAAAAGACCTTTGTTATTTCCCAAGCCAGGATTTGCCTTCCTTGGTGTGCAGTGCCTGCCCTGTCTTCATGTGAAGGAACGAGCTTAAAGCAAATCCTGCGAGCAATTACGTCAGCACCATGACAAACAAGTGTGCACGTCCACAGAGCCGAGGGCCTCCAGGTGGGTGCATCTCCAGGAGGCTTGGTGTGGGAGCCCTGGCTCTCTTATCACAGTGCTGTGCTATGCTCCTGTTTTCCACCCTACATCGGGGCATCAGCCAGCATCTTGGAGATGCCCTCTCTTATTTCACAGACAATATTAAAGAGTTAGAAGAGTTGAGTACTGTGTCAAGGGAAAAAAAAAAAAAAACATTGGAAGAAATATCAGATAGTGTGGAGAACCTCTCATTTCTGTCTTCCCGGAAAACCCTGTCATGGATTGCCACCATTTCTGGTCCATACTGCATCATTACATCGTTATATAGGACAGTGACAGGCTTATTCATGCATAGGCACAGCCACCTGGCAGAGAGCTGTGAACCCCATGAGTTATCTAAAAATACCCAGTGCTTCACTGACATGGCTAACTTCAAAGATCTCTAGAAACTAAGAGGAAAGTTGCCTCCCCTAGGCTGCAGGTGTGACTCTAATGTCGTGAGAGTGTGTGGAAATGCCCGTGTTCAGTGACTGCAGCGGATGACCACAGCTCATCACTGAAACACCGTGTATCAGGTTGGTCATGTGTTCTACTATCTTCACTCTGTTCTCCTTTTCATAAGAATATGAGGTCAATTTCAGTAAAATTATAGGAAGTGGAAAATAAAGCTATATCTAGTAAGTGGTAGGGACTGGCAATGTATGAAAACTAGTAAAATAACTGAACGTGAAACTTATATGTCTATGGTCTGCTGGGGATCAGATCAGTAAGCATAGCATGCTGCTGCTATTACACATTTGCAATTAATCCTCAAATAAACGTTAAGAAGTAGAAAGGCAAAGATCCAGAAGTACTACTCCAAGTCCAATTTAGAGGCCATCTGCTATAAAATATACCAGGTTAGAACCCTCAGACCTGGTCAAGAAGTGTGGACGAGTCTGTGAAGAGCAGACGCTGCTATGTAACAGAATCAGTAATGCGAAACTGGTTTGTTTAGCTTTCTTAAGTGGAAACAGGATAAAACATTTTGCAGAAATGAATGAGTAAGAATGTGGTGATAACCCTTATCAAAACATGGAAAATGACTGCCTAAAATAACACAGCTAGTAAATGGCAGAGGAGTTAAGACAAATGCAGAAATTTATTACTCAGCTAAAGCCAGTTATGATGCTTCCGAACACATTTTTTTTTTTCGCATGAATTAACCGTTTGGATATCTTATCCATCTAGACAATTGCCGTTTTAGAAGCAGTTAGCAATACAGTGTGTTTTTGTGGTGCTTATATTTTTCAAGTCTAGATTATTGATGTGTGTTTGGTTAGTAGGGTCTATTCTGTTATTCATAAATTGACCACAGATTACTATTTTATGAATTCCACGAGTATTGATTGAATATATGCTTAAGACTGCTGGGGTTACAAAAATGTTTAAGACTTGGTCCCTGTTCTCAAGGAGTTTATAGCTCACTAGAAATATAAAAAAGAGGCTTATAATAATGAATAATTCAAAGAAGTGTGTAGTTAGTGCCCAAAGTTAAATCCAGTAGGTTTTGGGCAGCTCCATATAAACCCAGAAGCTATATACTGGATCCTCAGCCACATGCCAGTGGTTTGACCTTCGCTAGCTGCATAACTTTTCTCAGACAAATTTCCTTTATTCTAAATGGATATTACAATGTTTTTGTGAGTCTCAAATGATATAATATATGAAAAAGTGCTCTGTAACACATTTTGCTACGTTCCGGACTACAGTTAGGATTCAGAGAGTGCGTTTGCATCTGGTGGAGAGACTTCACTAAGAGGAGAAGTTAATCAACAGCCTTGAATGGAGGGTTGGATTTCAAAAGCTGGAGATAGGGTGGGGACTTCAGCTTAAAGGAACAAAGCTACGCAAAGCAGGAAGGAATGAGATTTTTATCTTTTTATTTTAATTGAAGTATAGCTGCTGTACAATATTATATAAGTTACAGGCATACAATATTAGTGATTCACAATTTTTAAAGGTTATACTCCATTTACAGTCATTACAAAATATTGGCTATATTCCCCGTGTTGTACAACACATCCTTGTAGCCTATCTTACACTCAGTAGTTTGTACCTCCCACTGCCGCACCCCTAAATTGACCCTTCCCCTGCCTCTCCCCACGGGTAACCACCAGTTTATTCTCTGTATCTGTGAGTCTGCTTCTTTTTTGTTATGTTCGCTAGTTTGTTGTATTGTTTTAGATTCCACATATAAGTGATATCAGAGTATTTGTCGTTCTCTGATATTTCACTTAGTTTAGTTCTTTTTTATGGCTTTTTGAATATATGTACAGTAAGTCCCCTACATATGAACATTCAAGTTGGGAACTTTAAAAGATGCAAACGTGTATTCGCGTGTCCAATGACGTAAGTTAGTTCACGAGTCTGGTGTACATTGTCACATGCGTGGATCCTCTACAAGTGGCTGTGCTTTTGTGTACTTTACTGTACAGTACTGTATAGAGTACAGTAGAACAGTATATTTCAAGCCCAGGATGTCTGGAAGCAAGCATAAAAGCAGCGGTGTTGTAGCTGGTACTGCTAAGAAGCACCAAGTGATAACGATGGAAACAAAAGTGGAAATAATTGAGAGAGTGGAGCGAGGCAAAAAGATGGTAGACGTCGCTCATTCTTATAACATGAATCATTCAACCATCAGCACAATTCTAAGAACACAGACAAGATCATGGAATATGTGAAAGATCTGATGTGCCAATGATGTCGACAATAATATCGAAGAAGCGTGGAAAAGTGATGGAGGAGATGGAGAAAGTTCTCAGTGTGTGGATGCAGGGTCAGCATCAGTGTTGAGTCCCACTCAGATTAATGCTGATTCAAGTGGAAGCCAAAAGCCTTTATGAAGACTTGAAGAGGAAACACGGTGAAGAATCAAAGGGCGCATCTTTTAATGCCAGCCATGGCTGGTTTCATCAGTTCAATGCTACAGCCAAGCTTCACAACGTAAAAGTAAGCGGCGAGGCAGCGAGTGCAGATACGATAGCTGCCTGGGAATTTCCTGAAACGCTTTGAGAAATTACTGATGAAGGCACGTATTTACCTGAGCAGGTTTTTAATGTGGATGAGACAGGACTGTACTGGAAGAGGATGCCAGACCGAAGTTACATCAGTAAGGAGGAAAAGTCAATGGCAGGCTATAGAGCAGCAAAAGATAGGCTAACTCTGTTGCCTGGTGGCAATGCTTCTGGTGATATGAAGCTGAAGCCTCTCTTAGTTTATCATTCAGAGAACCCAAGAGCCCTTAAAAATATAGCCAAGGGCTCTCTTCCTGTTGGGTGGAAGAGTAACCCCAAAGCCCGGGTTACACAGGCCATTTTCCAGGATTGGTTTTTCCACCACTTTATCCTGGAGGTAGAGAAATATTGCTTGGAGAAGGACATCCCATTCAACATTCTTTTGCTGCTCGATAATGCTCTAGACCACCCCCCATTCATGAACGGCTTCCATCCCAACGTCAAAGTACTGCATCTGCCACCAAGTACCATGACCCTCATCCAACTTATGGACCAGGGGGTTACAGTGACTTTCAAAAAATATTATTTACATCACACTTTTAGTCAGGCAATAAAGGCGACTGACAAATCAGGAACAACCTTGCGACAATTTTGGAAGGACTATAACATCTACAAGGCCACAAAAATCATTGACTTTGCTTGGTGTGAGGTTATGGCCATCACCACGAATGGGGTTTGGAAGAACCTTTGCCTTCAGTTTGTTCACGATTTTCATGGATTTGAGAAGTTGGATGAGGAGTCCAAAGAGGTCTTCAGCAACTTAGTGACCCTCAGCGAGAAGCCGGAGCTAGATCTGCAAGAGGACGACTTCACTGAACTCCTTGCTGTGCAACACGAGGAGCTTACTAATGAAGACCTGATGAAACTGGAGACTCAGAGAAAGGACTAAGAGAGACAAGAGGAAGGAGAAGTAACTGAAGAACCGAAGAGATTCATGTAGCAGGAAATGGCAAGGGATTTTCTTTATTTGAGGAGGCACTGTTAGTTTGTGAGGCACAGGACCTTAACGAAGAACTGTACACGAAGGTTGCAGCAGCCATTCAGAATGCAATCCAGAGCTACCGCATCATCTATGATGAGAAAAAAAGAGCTACTACCCAGACATCATTGGATCGTTTTTTTCAAGGAGGTAGATAGAATTGAATCCAGCAAGGAACCAGAACCTGTGCCACCAACGTCACGCATGAGTGAAACTGCAGCTTGCCCTCCGTCTCCTACTGCTAATGATCCTTCAGCTCTGCCATCTCCCACCTCCTCTCCCTCCTCAGTCAGTAGCTCTTCTTGCCTGTTCACTCGATGCCAGCCCCTGTATGCCACCTGTTGTACTGTACCACTGTACTTTTCAAGGTACTGAACTGTAAGATTAAAACTGTTTTCTTTTTGTGTTTGTTTGCTTTTTATTTTATTTTTTAAAAAATATTTATTTGGTTGCACCAGGTCTTAGTTGAGGCAGGTGGGCTTCTTTGTTGTGGCATGCAAACTCTTAGTTCTGAACTCTAGTTCCCTGACCAGGGATTGAACCCAGGCCCTCTGCACTGGGAGCACAGAATCTTAACCATTGGGCCACCAGGGAAGTCCCTGTAGCCCACTGTCTTTTTTTTTTTTTTAAACATCTTTATTGGAATATAATTGCTTTACAGTGTTGTGTTAGTTTCTGCTGTATAACAAAGTGAATCAACTATATGTATACGTATATCCCCACTTCCCCTCCCTCTTGCATATGCCTCCCACCCTCCTTATTCCACTCCTCTAGGTGGTTGCAAAGCACCGAGCTGATCTCCCTGTGCCATGCAGCTGCTTCCCACTAGCTATTTGTTTTACATTTGGTAGTGTATATATGTCAGTGCTACTTTCCCACTTCATCCCTGCTTACCCTTCCCCATCCCCGTGTCCTTTAGTCCATTCTCTACGTCTGCATCTTTATCCCTGTCCTGCCCTGAGGTTCATCAGAACCACTTTTTTTTTAGATCCCATACATATGTGTTAGCATACGGTATTTGTTTTTCTCTTTCTGATTTACTTCACTCTGTGTGACAGACTCTAGGTCCATCCAAGAGACCCACTTCAGACCTAGGGACACATACAGAGTGAAAGTGAGAGGATGCAAAAAGATATTCCATGCAAATGGAAATTAAAAGAAAGCTGGAGTAGCAATTCTCATATCAGACAAAATAGACTTTAAAATAAAGACTATTACAGGAGACAAAGAAGGACACTACATAATGATCAAGGGATCAATCCAAGAAGAAGACATAACAATTATAAATATATATGCACCCAACATAGGAGCACCTCAATACATAAGGCAAATGCTAACAGCCATAAAAGGGGAAATCGACAGTAACACTGTCATAGTAGGGGACTTTAACACCCCACTTTCACCAATGGACAGAACATCCAAAATGAAAATAAATAAGGAAACACAAACTTTAAATGACACATTAAAAAAGATGGACTTAATTGATATTTATAGGACACGCCATCCCAAAACAACAGAATACACTTTCTTCTCAAGTACTCATGGAACATTCTCCAAGATAGACCATATCTTGGGTCACAAATCAAGCCTTGGTAAATTTAAGAAAATTGAAATCGTATCAATTATCTTTTCCAACCACAATGCTATGAGACTAGATATCAATTACAGGGGAAAAAAACTGTAAAAAATACAAACACATGGAGGCTAAACAATATGCTATTAAATAACCAGGAGATCACTGAAGAAATCAAAGAGGAAATCAAAAAATACCTAGAAACAAATGACAATGAAAACATGACCCAAAATCTCTGGGATACAGCAAAAGCAGTTGTAAGAGGGAAGTTTATAGCAATACAATCCTACCTCAAGAAACAGGAAAAATCTCAAATAAACAACCTAACCTTACACCTAAAGCAATTAGAGAAAGAAGAACAAAGAAAACCCAAAGTTAGGAGAAAGAAGGAAACCATAAGATAAATCAGAAATAAATGGAAAAGAAATGAAGGAAACAATAGCAAAGATCAATCTGGTTCTTTGAGGAGATAAACAAAATTGATAAACCATTAACCAGACTCATCAAGAAAAAAAGGGAGAAGGCTCAAATAAACAGAATTAGAAATGAAAAAGAAGTAACAGCTGACACTGCAGAAATGCAAAGGATCATGAGAGATGACTACAATCAACTCTGTGCCAATAAAATGGACAACCTGGAAGAAATGGACAAATTCTTAGAAAAGCACAACCTTCTGAGACTGAACCAGGAAGAAATAGAAAATATAAACAGACTAATCACAAGCACTGAAATTGAAACTGTGATTAAAAATCTTCCAACAGGGCTTCCCTGGTGGAGCAGTGGTTGACAGTCCGCCTGCCGATGCAGGAGACACGGGTTCGTGCCCTGGTCCGGGAAGATCCCACATGCCGCGGAGCGGCTGGGCCTGTGAGCCATGGCCGCTGAGCCTGCACGTCCGGAGCCTGTGCTCCGCAACGGGAGAGGCCACAACAGTGAGAGGCCTGCGTACCACGAAAAAAAAAAAAAAAAAAATCTTCCAACAAACAAAAGCCCAGGATCAAATGGCTTCACAGGCGAATTCTGTCAAACATTTAGAGAAGAGCTGAAACCTATCCTTCCCAAACTCTTGCAAAATATAGCAGAGAGAGGAACACTCCCAAACTCATTCTACGAGGCCACCATCACCCTGATACCAAAACCAGACAAAGATGTCACAAAAAAAAGAAAACCACAGGCCAATATCACTGATGAACATAGATGAAAAAATCTTCAACAATATACTAGCAAACAGAATCCAACAGCACATTAAAAGGATCATACACCATGATCAAGTGGGGTTTATCCCAGGAATGCAAGGATACTTCAATATACACAAATCAATCAATGTGATACACCATATTAAAAAATTGAAAGATAAAAACCGTATGATCATCTCAATAGATTCAGAAAAAGCTTTTGACAAAATTCAACACCCATTTATGATAAAAACTCTCCAGAAAGTAGGCATAGAGGGAGCCTACCTCAACATAATAAAGGCCATATATGATGAACCCATTGCCTTTTAATTGAAATCGCACATGTGGTCTCAAGACTTCATGAAGCTCAGGTTCTTTATGTCTCTGCACAGAACGAACTCAGGGAGAGGCAAAATGATAGGTAAGAAGTGGATTATTGAGAGAGATACACACTCCATAGACAGTATAGGCCATCTCAGAAGGTGAGAGGCTGTTTGTTTTTTATGTAGTATTTGTGTGAAAATTATTATTAACCTATTACAGTACAGTGCTATATAGCTGATTGTTTTAGTTGGGTACCTAAGCTAACTTTGTTGGACTTATGAACAAATTGTTGGACCTATGTGCTCTCAGAATGGAACTTGTTTGTATGTAGGGGACTTACTGTATATATATATATATATATATATATATATATATATATATATACACCACATCTTCTTTATCCATTCATCTGTTGATGGACATTTAGGTTGCTTCCATATCTTGGCAGTTGTAAATAATGCTGCTATGAACATTGGGGTGCATGTATCTTTTCAAATTAGTGTTTTTGGTTTTTTTCAGGTATGTACCCAGGAGTGGAATTGATGGGTCATATGGTGGCGGTTTTTAAAAATTGTAGTAAAATATACGTACCATAAGTTTACAATTTTAACAATTTTTAAGTGTACAGTTCAGTGGCATTAAGTACATTCTCATTGTCGTGTAACTATCACCACCATCCATCTCTGTCTTTTTTCAGTCATTTTTATCATCTTGCAAAATTGAAATTCTGTACTTATCAAATAGTAACTCTTTGTTGGAGGAGGTAATCAAGAGGACCTGACCACCAGTTGACCCACAAGCTGGACCCATGCAATGGGAGGCTCCTCAACCCCTCCCCATCCCTGAAGTGTACGTTCTGCCCATCGTTTCCATAGTAAGGGCTATTCTCAAGGACACAGCTTTGAGAGAGCAGTGCGCTGTTGAGACCATCTAGACAGCGACTGAACTCAGTTAAGGCCCCTATATAAACTTTTGAAATTCTGGCAGGTGGAGAGATCTACTCTTTTTGTTTCTGCCAAGACAAGCTTCGTAGGTTCCCTTGCTTATTAAACCTACCACCTACCAGTCTGGAGTGGTCTGCCTCTTTCTTTGGTCTCTCCTTGCCTTCCTTGATGGGCAGTTTTACCTAGGAAAGTCCCAAAGTTGCAAACCAAAACTCCTGATTCCCTCTTCTCTCCAGCCTCTGGCAACCACCCTCTACTTTCTATCTCTATAAATTTGACTACTCTATGTACCTCAGATAAGAATCACATGGTATTTGTCCTTCTGTGGCTGGCTTATTTCAGTTAGTGTAATGTCTTTGGGTTCATTCATGTTGTTGCATGTATCAGAATCTCCTTCATTTTTAAGGCTGATTAATATTCCATTACATATACCACGTTTTGTTTATCCATTTATCTGCTGATGGACATTTGGGTCCCTTTCTTCTTCTGACTATTGTGAATAATGCTGCTATGAACATGGGCGTACAAATCTGTCTTTGAGACTCTGCTTTCAATTCTTTTGGGTATATAGCCAGAAATGGAATTGCTGGGTCATATGGTAATTCTATTTAATTTTTTGAGGTACCACAGTTTTCCATAGCAGCTGCACCATTTTACATTTCCACCAGCAGTGCAGGAGGATTCCAACTTGTCCATATCCTTGTCAACAATTGTTATTTTCTGCTTTTTCTTTTTGATAACAACCACCCTAATGTGTGTGAAATGGTATCTAATTGTGGTTTTGATTTGCATTTTCCTAATGATTAGGGATGTTGAGCATCTTTTCACGTGCTTTTTGGCCCTTTGTATATGTTCTTTGGAGAAAACTCTTCAAGTCCTTTGTCCATTTTTGGACCTGTTTGTTTAATTGGAGGAATTCTTTATATATTCTGAATATTAAGCCTTATTAGATATATAATTTGCAAACATTTTCCCATTCCATAGGTTGCCTTTCACTCAGTTGATAGTGTTCTTTAATGCATAAAAGTTTAAAATTTTGATGTAATCAAAGGTATCGTTCTTTTGCTGCTTGTGCCTTTGCTGTCATATCCAAAAAGTCATTGCCAAATCCATCATCATGAAGTTTTTCTCTGCTTTCTTCTAAGAGTTTTATAGTTTTAGCTCTTAACATTTAGATCTTTGATCCATTTTGATTTAATTTTTGTATATGATATGTGTCCAACTTCATTCTTTTACATGTGGGTATCCAGTTTTTGCAACACCATTTTTGAAAAGACTGTCCTTTCCCCAATACATGAAATGTTTTTGAAGAATGGAACCTGTGTGGAGTAGTTAAGGATCTAGTCAAAGAGCAAGCTGACAAGTTTGTTTGTGATCAAATTCTAGGCTGAATGTCAGGCTCAGTAGTATGGACTTAATTTAGTAGAGGCTAAGGTATCATTGATTAGGACTGTAGTTTAGGGGATACATCTGCTGGCCAGTGTAGGATGGGTTACAGTGGGAGGGAGTTCTCTGTGTGTTTTTGGAAGCAAAAAAGAATATTGTAGAAATATTTTCTTTTTCTTTGTTAACACTCATAATATCTAGTATAGAAACTCTTAAAAATATTATTGACTGATACTTTCACATTTTTATGATGTATAAAGCACTGTTAATGAATTTTGCATTTTGAATTATTTTTCTCATCAAAAAATTTGATTTCTCATAATTTGGAACTTGGATAATAAAGAGTGGCATGAAGAAAAAAATCCAAATCACCAGTAACCCCACAGTCCAGATGTTATTGCTGCTAATACTGGCTGCCTGCAAGTCCAGTTTTATAAACATATGCATTTTATGTAACTAAGAATGATAACGAATGTGAATTTTCCATGCTTGCTTTCCTTTTTAAATTTCATTTGTCATTGTTCTATGAGCACATTTCCTTGCTGTTTTAATGAGTTTTAAAGTGTACTTAAGTAATAGGTGTTGCAAAAAGAGGCAGGAGAACTGGTTCTAATCTCCACCATAGCACAGACTTGCTCTATAACCTTTACCCAGATGTTCAGCCAAGCACAACCTCACTTTTACTGCCTGCAAAATTGGATAATACTTGCTACCTGTTCCCTGGGGGCATGATGAAGAGCAATGAGGTAATGCCTGGGAATTGCTTTTTCTTTTCTATAAGAAAGGTGCTATGCATGTAAAGATTGTTATATCTCACTGAGCCCTTGCTGAGCCAAAGATGGAGGAAGCGAGTGCAGAGCCACTTTCTTCCATTCTTCACCATCAGCCCCTGCATCCTATCTCTGTGAGCTTATGGGCCTGCTTTCTATACGAAGGGCTTATCACATAAACACACAGCTGCATTGTGTTTCTGCAGCTACTGAAAATATTTATGGCTTAGAAAGCAGTCATTCTCGATGATTTGATTAGTGTGTTATGAACACACAGACGATATCCGGAGCACCCAGTAGCATTTCAGTATTCCAGCTTCATCTATTCCTCTAGTTATATTTATCATTGTTCTTTAGATCTTAGGTGACTGCTGCTGCCTCTGCTAACAGTGTTTCTATCGGTGTGGATACGTATGACTGTGTGACCTGCTGTCCTTGCTACACTCCCTAACTGTGTCATTTGTCTGCTCATTGCAGGGCTGACATCTGTTAGTGTATCTTCCTTTTGCCGCATAATGGAATGGACAAGATGATGGTTTCATGCCTTTCCTCTGATTACAGAATTCCGGGATTATCTATCACATTTGCCCGAAAGCTATGTCTATAATGATACGACTTTCAAGTATTCATAGAATGGATTTCTTTGGGGAAGTTGACTCCTCATTCATTTTGTGAGACCAGGGTTTCTGTGTCCTCTGCAAACTTCTGTCCGCTTTGAATCCACATATTGCTCGGTTTTCCGTAGACGGTAACTGACTGATTTCTCTGAAGCCTTCATGAAGTTAGAAGGCTATAGACAGGGGACCCTTTTTCTAACAGCTTCTTACATCGAGTGCTTGCAGTTGACAGCATCTTTAGAATCATTTCGGCCATCCTTTAAACAGCCTGTGGTACAGGAATCACAGATGTGTATTTTAAAGATGAGTGGGCATAGGCTTGAAGCACCTAAGACTTGCTCCATGTAAATGGATGAACCTGGATGCTAATCCCAGGCTCTCAACACTAGCCCAGTCCTCTACCCACTGCAGAGAGAGAAGAAGCAAATTCTTTTCCACGTAGGACAATGAGAAATAAGACATCAAAATAAGAGTTTAGTATGGCTGTGTTTTATTCCAGCACTTTTGTCTTTCCTCTAGTTTGTGTGATGTCAGTCAGCAGAGACTCTTCCCTTTGCAGTCTGTATATTGTAAAGCATCTGTAACAGCACTCTGGGCAGTCAGCAAAGGCTTGAGGTCTTATTCTGTTCTCCAGATCAAACAATGAACTGTTTGTTTTTTCCACAGAGGCCTTTAAAAATCCTACACATCTGGACAATGCCTCAAGCATCTAGAGAAATCTGCCCAAGTATCGAGAATATTTCAAAGAGCATTTCTGAGTAGCAGTCTTTACCTTTTATTTCTATTATACCTCATCTGTGCATTTTGAAATGCATTCCCAGCCCAGTTTTATTAATCCTACCACCTCTGATATGAGGAAGAGAGCACACCTTTTATCTCCATTTTACAGATGTGCAGACTGAGTGGCGGGCTGTATCGAGGGAGGCTTTTAGGCATTCTGACTTATGGAGCCTAATAATGAGAGTTTGGGTCCTCTGGTGCCCCCTTGCTCCATGTTATTTCCAATTTGCTTTCTCATCTCTAGAGAGCATTTTCATCTTTTATTTTTGGAAGATAGTTTCAAGTTTCATTTGCACCACCAGACCTGTAAATTCTTTTATTCTGTGGAAGGCCTGGTCAGGATGACATCTCTTTCTTTTGTTTGGGGCGGGGGAGGGGCAGGGGAAGTAAGAATCTAATAGGAAGATCTGCACCAAAAATGAATGATTTTCCTTGCTTTTAACTCTGCTTAGTTTATTATATACTGAAGGCTTAGATTTAAAAGAACTGGCAATAATACCTACAGTACTGCCATTTAAAAATGTAATACAATACCTAACCTTTTATCTTCTAGTACTGCTTATAAACACGTAAACGTAGATAAACCAATCTTAGAAAATTAATTGGAAATCAGAAAATATATCCACCAAGTTTTTCTTTGAAACTGTGTCAGTGAAACTAAGAATGCCTGTCCATTTTTCCATGTACAAAACTATTGGTAACTCATATTACAAAGTGGTTCTTGCTGGCCATAATATTATGGAATGTGGGTTTTGTCTATGTTGATTTTTTTTAAAAAATAAAGGATAATCACAGCTTAACAGGAGCTATGTGGTATGCTTGATGACCCAACCAGCAGAGAGAGATCCTACCTGCTAAATCTGTGCCTCGTTCAGTAAATTCACGCTTCAAGGGATGAGTGAATGAATGAGTGTATAAACTAGAGTTGGACAAAGAAAGCTAGTAGAAATCAACTGGACACTGCAGGGCAATTCATGCGATACTTCCTTGGAGATCAATAGGGACAGCCACTAAGACTATATTAACTGACCTCAGGAAAGTCAGGTGGGAAAAGCTATAAACTAGGAGGTGATGTTTAAGAGTAAATTTCCAGTGAGGGAAAATAATCTAGAGAAATGGCAAAGGCATGGAGCCTAGCAGGCCAGGCACAACTCTCCTAGATTCTTTTATTTTATGACCCCAAAAATGTATTGACTGTCCTGTGCCAAGCACAGTGCTAGTGACTGAGTCCACAGACTTCAGTCCGGTTATGGTTTCTGTCTAAGCTCAATTCAAACAGAGGGCACAGACTGGAAATCTACTGATAGCAATGTAATATTATTATTGATAGGGTAGAAATAGCTATATGATTTGTTAAAATACATAGAAAGGGAATGATCAGTCTTGCTTAACAGAAGGTTTTACAGACAAAGGAACAGTAAAGATTTTTGTGGTGTTTTGGTTTCATTTTAAAATTTTCTGCTTGTAGACAGCTTACCATGAGGAACCTTGATGGGCATCCAGCAGCTTTTACCCTCACAGCTATGCTATTCCTTTATAAACAAGACAGTTGAGGCCCCCAGGAGACAAGTAAGGTGTCCAAGATTTCCCAGCTAACTAGTGCATCAAACCCAGTTCTGTGGGGCTCCAAAGCTCATGCTGCTTTTGCTCTCGCCACTTTGCTACCCGGGGTCTCAAGGGATCAGGAGAAATTCATCGGGAAGGTATGGGGCAGGAAGAGGGAGTTTTCTGCAGCCGGAACAGCACCTCAGAGCGAGGGAAGCATTCAAGAGCATGGGATGCTGGGGGATATGAGCATCTCCTTGGCTTAGAAGGTAGAGGTTATGCTGTGTGCCCAGCTGTCTGAAAAGCACCGTAGTCGATGAAAGGATTTTAATGTCCCTTGAGGTTTTATAATAGTTAAAAAATTATCACCGGCCTCAAGGGACATATTCAATCCTTCATTAGTTTGCCAAATATTATTAAGCACTTACTATTTGCTAGGCTGTATTCTAGGTGCTGGAGATACAGCAGTAAAGATGTAAAGTCCCTGCTTTTGCAGAGCTCACATATAGAGGGAAACAGATGCCAAACAAAGGAAAAAACAAAGAAAGAAACAATGCTAGACAGTGATAATTACTAGGAAGCCAAAAAGCAGAGAAAGAGGACAAAAATGGTTGATGTGGGTTACATTTGAAAGCCATAGAAGGCCTCTACAGTAAGTGGATATTTGAGCAATATTATCTAATAGAGGGGATCAGGCATGTACATAAGCAACCACAGAATAAGAGGTATGTGATAAATACTAATAAATACTGAAAAGGACACAGTAGAATTTAAATAAAGAAATTAACACTTACTGAGTATGATTATATTTTGGACAACATTCACAATATGCTTGACAGGCATTATTTTCCCCAATTTTACAGATGAAAAAAAACCCTGAGATACAGAGAGGTTAGATAACTTTTATAACAGCACACAGCCTGGATTCAAACTCAGATTTGTCTGAATCCAAAGCCTGTGCTCTGTCCCACTGCCAGAGCCTTCTTCTTCTGGGATGAAGATGGGAAGCTTAAAGGAGGATTTGTTGGTAGCGAAGGTGGGCTTCAAAGGATACGTAGGATTTTGATATGGGAAAATTTGAAATAGGAATAGGAATGGAGCACCCAAAGCAAAAGGTAGCAGAAGGGAAAAGTGCGGGCTTTGTGTAAAAAGCAAGTTGGTTGAAGCCCAGATTAAGAGGGGACCCACAGGGAGAGATAAAGCTAGAGGTAGGAACAGTTTTCAGAACAGAACAGAAATAGACTGTGCCCTTTATTTGGTAGGCGCTGGGAGCAACTGAAGCTGTTCCCCAAGAGATTCTGCTCATCCGTAAGATGGGAAAATGCTTTGGGGAACTCCGGTAGTCCCCAATTTCTCTGATTATTTTATTAAACTCACCAGACTGAGCAGCTTATTGTCAGTGAGTATTATCCACACTCGCTCACTTCACAATTAAATCTAGTGTTAACCTGATACAGTTACATCGGGGAAAGGTACTTGGACATAGCTTTGCATGAAAAACTTCATGTGTGCCAGTTCTCAATTGATTCCCTGAGAAATGGCATTATCTCAGACGTCACGTTGCCAGAGGGATGTAGTGCATTGGATGAACTCCATCTGGCTGATCCAACCCCCAAGAAGTTGATGAGATGCTGACAGGATGGGGAGGTAGAGGCTAGAGGTGCTGGCATTACAGTGAGCAGTCAGGGAGATGTTATTCAAGAGACAAGAAAGAGCACAACTAAATGCACCTTTGCTCCCAGTTGGAGAGCAGATTGCATTCTTTACAGCAATGTGATGACTCAAGCCACCCACAGTGGAGGGAAAATAGGCTGGGGCGAGCTCTTTTAGGAAGAGCTCAGTGGTATCACGAGAAACCAATATGTGCCACTGTGGTGCCATTCAAGGTCAGACTCCTAGAGTGTCCTTCAGGCGTTTTGGTGGCCTATTATATAATCTGCCCTTTTCGTGCTTTCTGTCTATATTTTTTCCCGTGCATTGTACGTCCCAGTCTCTGTATGTCAAGCTGCTTTATGCCAAAGGCGACAGCCAAAATGTCTTTCAAAATCATCTTTCAGTCATATTTTTCATTCAGAGACATAGATTTACAATCAATACCAATGCTAGGGTTCTATCTATGAATGTGCTTTAGAGAGAGATCCATGAACTCTTGAAATTGTTTGTACATTTTTGTATTTATATGCATTTTCAGAGGAGTAGTCCTGAAGCTTTAAAAAATTCTGTTACCTTGTTAAGTTCAAAACCCCTTTGCTTTTCTTGGAATTGCCTGTTTTCCTCCCTCCCTCCCTTCCTCCTTTCCTCTTTCCTTTGTTCCTTCCTTCCCTCCCTTCTTCATTGTCTCCTTCTTTCCCTTCCCTTCAACTTGTTAACCAACTTACTAATTACTTTCTAGCTAACCTCTCAATCTTCTTTATTTCTTCTCTCACTTAATTCGGCAGCTCTTCTTTTTCTCCACGTGGTGTAGGGTGGAAAGGTTAGGAAACAATAAAGGCAGGAGAATGGAAAGAAATGAAAGTAAGTAAAAGTCATAGGAAGTCAGACAGTGTGGGTTAGATTCGGGCACCGAAGTATTGGTTATCATTCCTCCCATACTTTTCATTGGTTATCACTTCTTTCCTCCCATACTCTTCCTTACCTCTTTTGGTAAAAGTACTTACGGCATCTACAAAAAAAAAAAAAAAAAAAAGAATAAAGGAAAAGGCAATCAGAAGAGGTAATGAAGCCCTAAGTACTGCTCCACAGAAAATTAACAAAGGATAAAGGGATACCATATACTAAATTTATGATTTAGGTTGAGAAATGGCAAGTTTTCTTATTCATAAGGGTTAAGGTTTCAAGTGGGTCAGAAAGAAATGATGTTTGAAACAGATCTGAAGCAACCAATGAATAGAAGCAGAAATTAAGTGTAATGAAGACAAACTGGGAAAAAGGACTCTAGTTATTTGAGTTTAAATGTGTCACAATATGTTCCTCTAACAAAATATACGTAAAGTCAAACTGTACATAAAGTCAGAATTCCTCTAGAATTGTTCTCTAATTTCATGGACCATCAGGAATTGCAGTGTGTCTCTCCGTTTGCAAGATCTGGGTACATTAGTATTATTGTAAACTTGAAAATTGGTATTTGTATATACTAAGTTAGCATTATTATAAATGGAAAAAGGAAACTAGTTAGGATTAAACAGCCCTCGTTTTGAATCCTGGCTTTGACAGCTACTATTGTTTTGCTATGGACAATTTACTTAAACTCTATGGGCCTTAATTCCTTTACACATGAAATAGGACTAATAATGTTTAATCCATAAAGTTAGTGTGCAGTCGAAATCAGATGATTTGTACTTGGCATATAATAGATGCTCAATAAATGTTGGCTCACACCACAAAGACAGTTCTAAGGCAAAACAAACATTTTAAAATTAGTAAACTGTCTTTCATATAATTTAGTATTTTTCTCAATAATCCAGAATTTTGACCTTATCCATGAGTTTTAACACTAATCATGTAGAGTGGTTGATTATATTTTTCTTTCTCACTCAGAAAGTAAGTGGTTTCAAACTATCTCTGTGCTGCTTCAGCTATTACTGTTTAATTTTTTTTTTGCTCTTTCAACTACCAAAGAAGAAATAGTCAAAGGAAAGTGAATCACAAAATGTCCACACTCTGGTCCCGTTTCTTGTTTTACTCACCCTCCTGCTTGCCACATGGTGAGAGTTTGAAATATTTATTGTTATCATTATTGTTGTTATTACTCCATTTTTCCATGCAGCAAAATCAGGAAAATAAGAAATAGCTAAGAAATGGCATGGGGCTCCTGAAAGTATTGAAGACCCTATGTCTGCTTTTCCTCTAATTAGAATAAAGTATTTCTCCTGGTCCTCAAATGGAAGAGTAAAAATACCCCTCCCTTTTCTTCCTGTGATACGGGTTATTATTTTCTGCAGTAGATTGTTCACTCATTAAACACTTCACACTTGGTTCCCCTGAGCTGGACCCCTACACACACTTTAAAAGAAGCGTTAGATGATAGCTTCTATTAAAGATGCTTCAATCGTACTTTTCTTTTTTAATTAATTAATTAATTGATTTATTTATTTATTTTTGTCTGTGTTGGGTCTTCATTTCTGTGCGAGGGCTTTCTCTAGTTGCGGCGAGCGGGGGCCACTCTTCATCGCGGTGCGCAGGCCTCTCACTATCGCGGCCTCTCTTGCTGCGGAGCACAGGCTCCAGACGTGCAGGCTCAGTAGTTATGGCTCACGGGCCTAGTTGCTCCGCGGCATGTGGAACCTTCCCGGACCGGGGCACGAACCCGTGTCGCCTGCACTGGCAGGCAGATTCTCAATCTCTGCACCACCAGGGAAGCCCCCATACTCTTCTTAAAGGACCATTATCCATTAAACAGAACAAAATATTTTGAACAAAAATGTAAATAAAAAATTTTTGAATAGAGGTTTTAACTTTCTTATAAATAGCTAGAGAATATGTGTCAATTTAAGTACCCAAGAACCTCAGGAATTACCATAAGACAATTCTGATGATGGGACAGTTCTGAAGGAACAGCTCTTCAAACAAGAGTGACTCCAAGAGACATGTACTGGGCTGATTTGCTTGTCAACCACAGGCAATCTGAAGGCATCAACATCAGAGGCTGTGTGTCACAAATTCATCCATCCTTTCCCTCCTGCCCCCTGTTTATTTCATATCTCTGTCAACGCCTTGGACTATTCTTTATCTGAACCCTACTCAGATGATGAGAATTGGAAATAAGAACATTCAAAGTTGCCATCTACTTCTCAGTTGAGACCTTTTCTTGGTTTCAGCCTTTGTTTATAAGTGTAGATTTGAGAAAGGTTGACACTGTACCTTTTGCCAGTGGAATACTTTCCCTGGTGTTGCATACCAATTAGACCCATAGTAGTAATTTTATCATTTTGAGGAGTTAATCTAGCTTGCCAGACTCAGTAGTCAAACTTCATTATAGTTTCTCTTATTTTTCTCTATAGAATGGAGACATAATATCCCCCAGTACTACTAATATTTTCTGCCATTTGGCCCTTTGCATGGAATTATATCCAACATTACCATGTTCGGTTCCTAAATATTTGGAAAAGTAAAAAAATAATTCTTCATTAAACTTTTGGGGGAAACAATTTGAAAACGATGGCCCATCAAAGGTTCAGTTTATTTCTCTGATATATTTCACTTTAGATTAATTTTTTTTAGACTTTTCCAAAATTGACTTGCACCAGGCACTTTTCTGCCCATAATTCTAGCCTACTCAAGTCATTGCTAGTTTTACTGTTTTCCTGCCATGTACTGACTAATTTCTCCACCTTGTATCATCAGCACATTTCATCACCTTACTGTATTTCCCCTCTTTTAGGTCAGCACAATAACTAAAACCAATACTAACGCTGACCCTTAGGACGCGCCACAGGTCGCGTCCCTCCATTTGGTGCTGCTGCCTCCTGCAGACACCTTTGGCTGCAGCATCCTATCTGGGTCATTATCCACTTCAGCAATTTGGTTCCTCTGGTTCACAGTGTGTCCTCCCTCAGTACACATCTCTCAGAGGATAGCAGGCTTCCTTTTTTTTTTTTTTACATGTGAATGTATCTCCATCTATTCAGGACCACAGAGGGTGAAAGTTTAAGACTTCAGATAGGGAGGTGATGGAAGAAATTTTCACATATTGAGGTATGGGGAAGTCATTCTGGCTTTTAGATAATGAATTATAATGGAAAAGAGTAAAATATATATATATATATTCTATATATCCAAATAATTTTACTGTACACTTGAAACTAACACAATATTATAAGTCAGCTAAATTTTTTTTTAATTTAAAAAATAATAAACTTAACTTCTAAAAATATTCAACTTAAAAAATTAGTTCACGCGTGAGGTTAAAAAAAACCGCTTTTCTATTCCTATTACAGATTTTCTATTGATTATTTCCATCAACAGAGGGAAACCTGTACTTTCCACATTGATTGCTGCTGTTCCTCTGCCTGACTGTTCTGAAGGGTCGCACTACAGTGTCATCTCCTTTAGGATGCATTTTTTTCCAGAAGTAGGAACGGTTGTCCCCTTCAAGTGCTCATCATAGGTTGTCCACCCCTTTTGAAGGTCCAAATAACTTCTATCTTTTTTTAAAAAAAAATTTATTTATTCATTTATTTATTTATTTTTGGCTGTGTTGGGTCTTCTTTGCTGCCAGCGGGCTTCACATCTACTGAGCCCGCGTGCTGCAACTACTGAAGCCCGTGCGCCTAGAGCTCATGCTCCACAACAAGAGAAGCCACCGCAATGAGAAGCCCACGCACCGCAACAAAGAGCAGCCCCTGCTCGCCGCAACTAGAGAAAGCCCGCGCGCAGGCTTCCTTTTAAAGAGGCGCTCATGTCTAAAATCAGAGATCCTTTTAAACCGGATATATGTACCTTTGAGAAAGCAGTGGCATGTTACTTCTCAAGGAAATAAAAATTCAATTATACTTCAGTGGAAGAGTGAATAACTACTGGACAAAATTCAGGCATGGGAGACAGATTACATAGATACCAGTCTAGTCCCTGATTCACCTTTGCCACTGGCGATTCCAGATAAGACATTTAAACGTTTAATTTTGACTTTATATTGGAATCCCCATTACTACTAGTGAATGCATTAGGTTGCTATAAAATATCAGGGCAATAATAATGCATTGAGATCATCATCTATAAAGAGAGGGATTTAATCCCTTTCATCAGAAGGTGAGAAAGAAGATCTGTATTCCTCCAGTAGAAAAGGGATATTTCACAGGCTTTATCGTAAAATATTACTAGGTCTAAGATCCCGGAAAAGCCTGACCATTTAATTTAAACCCAGAAATTTTATAGTAACAATTCTGAAGCTGACTCAAGAGCTCAATTAATTCTCTCACAGGTTATAATTAATGAACAGAAACTTTAAAGAAGTTGTTTATATTACTTTTTTATACCTCTGTAAATGTTTGTAAAGAGTTAAAGAGTATTATACCTCTGTAAATGTTTGTAAAGAGTTAAAGAGTAAAAAACCCAAGCGTTTCCAAGGAACCTCCCCCACCACCATGTCACTGATAATATTGTGGATTTTCAATATTAGGCATCTACTCCGTGCTCTAGATTTCATGGTTTTAAATCCAGTCTATTTTCTTGTGATGTTTTGAGCTTGGTTTATGATCTATACAACCTGGCACACTTCATTTGCCATAAAGAACATTTAGATCATGTCTATAAATCGCCACTTTGCTCTGATTTCATTAAAATCAAAGTATTGGATGACTAACTACTTCTGTATTTAAAAAAAAAAATCACAGCAGTTGCTGTAATTTTAACCTGAAATCATTTTCTGAAAAACAGATAATTTTGTAGCATGTGTACAATATTGGCTAAATCAAATTCCTTAGGTTGATTCTGATGAAAAAAAGGCCATCACATGAATCTTGAAGGCAATGAATTAGAACCACAAAAACAGAACAGGTGACTGAAGAATCAGAGGAAAAGGAAGAAGGAAGATAAAATTTATGCAACCTGGGGACACATCACGCTGCACTTCCTCTCTTTGGTTAGACTCGGGCTAGATTAGGGTCTGTCTACCTCTAATCATTTTAGTTGTTGTTTTAATGAATGTCAAATTACCACAGTCTCCTAAGATTTCAGTTAGGAAGACCTTCTGATGAGTCTTTTACCTTGTTTCCTTTCAGTGCAGTAGGAATTATAATGAAGAAATTAAATCATTCTTTATAGACAATAGGAATACAGTCCCAAAAGCTTTTATGATTTGATGTCCTCTTGGCAACAACATTAACTGAGTTTCAGGTTTATATTTAATATTTTGGAAGATTGCTTTTTCAAGATAAAAATAAGGTTCTGAAATAACGATGTCCTTAAAGTGAATACAAATCCCCATATCTTTGTGTTACTCAGTAATTTATGAGTCAATCCCATAGAAATACCCAGGCACAATGATACCTTTGTTTACAATTAAGAAAAAGCTAAAAGATACTTTATTTTTATATAAAAGTATTCACTGGGCACTTCCCTGGTGGCTCAGTGGTTGGGAGTCCGCCTGCCGATGCAGGGGACACGGGTTCGTGCCCCGGTCCGGGAGGATCCCGCATGCTGCGGAGCGGCTGGGTCCGTGAGCCATGGCCGCTGAGCCTGCGCGTCCGGAGCCTGTGCTCCGCGGCGGGTACATAGTTGAACAGGACAAATATACCTGCTTTTATAAAGCCTGCGTTATAGTGGAGGATTCAGAAATATAAACAGGCAATTGCATAACAGTGTGACAAAAGCTGTGATAGGGAATTGTGTGATTAGGTATAATTCCCTATTCCCTATCGCATGGGAGTACCAAGGAAGGGCACGACTCAGCCTGGATTTGGGATTCAGGGAAGACTTTCTGTATGAGGTGACAGATAAGCTGAAATTTGAAGGAAGACGAGGAGGAAACAGTGCTTCAGCAATGAACATGGGAAAAGGTTTGAGAGAATGCACGGAGCAGAAATAGTTTGACTCACTGACTGAATGGTGGGGATAATGGTAATCATGTTGATCATAGAGAAAGGGGAAGCTAGAAGGTCAACAAGATCTACACATACTATAAGACGCGTTAGGAGAATGAATTTTATCCTGATGCAAGGAACTGATAGGTTTAAAGGGAAAATGGCATAATTAGATTTATTTTTGGAAGATCAGTCAAATCATTAAGCAATATGTAGCAAGAAACCAAGTTTTCAGTATCTCTAGTTCTAGGGAACATAATACATGTATAGATTTATGTTTAGATTTAATATAAACTGACTTCTGTTTTTACCAGTAGCATTCTAGATTCTTTAACAGAACTTCTGGCTAAAAACAACTGAAAATCTTCCACATTATTATATCATTGATATTCTGGCAAGGAATTAAGAAATTCTCAGAGGGAAAACCTAAGTGTAAGTGAGAACTCAGGCAGATAACTAGAACATTGAGGGCAACTTCCCCTTGAAAATATTTGCCAAATCTAGGTGACCTGACCTTTAGTTTTTATGTCTTCACAGGGTATGGAAAATGGGAAAAGAAGCCTAGGGCCTTCTAAGTATGGGGATTTTTAAAAGGCACCCCATATAAAAATGGGACCCCAAATCCCTGTACCCTCAGGATAAGGATGAAATAAAAATTGGGAATAGTACTCCTTGCCTTGACACTCTTACCACAGCAAAGGAAATCTCTCAAAGTTTGACATTGATTTGAAGAAAAAAGGATCTCTTTAGAATTTCTAGCCACAGGACAGTCCTCAGGTAAGTTTGAAGTGGTTTGAGATTGATATGTTTTAGGATTAGGGAAGAAGCAGATTCAAATCCTCTCTGGAGGAATTCATCTTCACCTCAGTTCTCAAATAATTCCCATGAATATCCTAAGGAATATGAATGTACAGCCCAGATTCCAAAACACAAAAGAAAACAAGAAAGTGAGAGCTATCTGAAGTAGCAGATGGTAGTATCAAGTTCAATAAGTCTTCGGATGTTAATAATATTAGAGACAGAACAGAAAATAAGCATGGTTACTCAGTTTGTTTATAGAAATAACATACAATATTTTAAAATTTATAAGGAGCAAGCTAATAAAAATGACTAAGCAGATATGAAAAAATTAGAATTTCTAGAAACGTAAAAAGCAATTTTTAAAATCGAAAACTCAGTGAACAGGTGGAACAGAAGACTGGAAACAGCATCAGAGAAAATTAGTGAATTGGAAGACATAGTTGAAGAAATTATGCAGATGAGGTGCCAAGAGACAAAGAGAGGTCAAGAGCATAGAATACAGAGTGGGAAGGTATAGCATATGTCTAATCAAAGTCCCAGAAGGAGAGAACACAGAGAATGGGGGAAATAAAATATTTCAAGAAATAATGGCTGTAAATTTCCCAGAATTGATAAGAGATACCAACACTTAAGTCATGGAAGCCTAGTGAATCCATCCAAGAAGAGTGTATGAAAGAAAATCTGTATCTAAATTCACCATAAAACTGCAGAATCAAAAGAATATTTTAATTCAATATAAAATGTTTATTCTAATATCTTATCCATATCAACATTAAAACTTTTTATTTATAGAGATTTCCCTATTAACACAGTAATTAATTATAACTACTTTTCTAATCAAAGGTGGGTAAAACTTTGGCTGTACTCATTGGTTTATTTACCCATGTTTAATTATCATTTTATTTTATTTTTATTAATTTTTACTGGAGTATAGTTGCTTTACAATGTTGTGTTAGTTTCTGCTGTACAGAGAAGTGAATCAGCTATACATATACATATATCCCTCTTTTATGGATTTCCTTCCCATTTAGGTCACCACAGAGCATTGGGTAGAGTTCCTTGTGCTCTACAGTATGTTCTCATTGGTTATCTACTCTATGCATAGTATCACTAGTATATATATGTCAATCCCAATGTCCCAATTCATCCCACCACTACACCTTTCCCCCTTGGTATCCATATGTTTGTTCTCTATGTCTGTATCTCTATTTCTGCTTTGCAAATAGGATCATTTTATTTTAGATTGCATCTAATTTTTAACCGCATGACCATGCGGTAATATAGCCAGGATCTTGGACTCCTAGAGTGAAAAGAGATCATAAAGATAATTTATCCCAGTACTTACTTTAAAAAGAAAGAAAGAAAGAAAAAGAAGTATTGCTTTCCTGTATCATAGGGCTGCTCAGTAGTTGCAGACTCAGGTCTCAGATAAAAACTCATTCTAAATGACTAATTACTGGTGCCATTCCCCTTCTTCAGTCTGATGAAGGGAAAGACCATAGTTTAAATGGTAACACTGACAAGACTCACAGGACAGGTAAAATGTTCTTTGCTGAAACAGTGTTGGTACGACTAAAGTAAAATTGGAGTCTTTTAAAATAGAAATTTCAAGGGCGTAGTGGGAAGAAATATTGCTTTTTGGCTCAAAATCACAAATTTCATTTTAATCAACCAATAAATAATGATATTAAATATAGGGCTTGCTATTATGATTCACAAAAACTCCTTTCCCCAAGATTGCTGAGAACAGAAAAAAGGCCCATTCTCTTCCAAGGGGGAGAATGCTTTTAAGAGATGCAGCTTTTTCCACATGGACTACATTCTATTTCTAACTTAAACCTACATTTTAAATTAAACAGTTGTATGTCCAAAGCAACTAATAACATACCATAATAATTCCTGTCTTCTCATTGTACCTGGCCTGAATATTAATAGAAACATCAACAGCTTTATTTTCTTAGCCTCTCACCCCCATAAGCTATATAAGCCTAATAATGTTTCCAAATTTGGCTTCTTTTTATAGCTATAGTTATTCTTGTTTTCATAATTTTCTAGGCCACCTTAAGTTAATATATATTAAGCATCTTCACGACTTCATTTAGGTGAATGGCAACAACTTTTTAAAAAGAAAACGTTTTTTATTCTATAAGACAAAGTATGCTGTAAGGGAGAAATGTTATAAAGGTATTGAAAGAAATAGGTACACTGATTCTGGGTCCAGAGGGCTAAGGAAAACCCACAGGTGAGCCTCTGAATGTCAGAGCAAAGTCATTTCACACAGTCACACACGTACTCACACCAACTCTGTGTACCTGTCAGTAACTCAGGGAAGCATCTTGCTAGGAGAGAACTACCTTTTATGAATTCCCACAGCCATTTGTCCCCACCAAGCCCATACTTCTCTTAGAACAAAGAGTGAATAAATATGACTTCTGCACACCTAATGAATAGGATAATTACTGGCAATGTAGGATGATAATTAAAATCCTTTCCTTGCCAGAGTTGATAGCTGGCTATTCTCACTTCTCCCTCTAGATGGCAGTGGCACTCTTTCATTCTGAGACTGCTTTGTCTTTTTTTTTTTTTAATCTGTTCTCTCTCACTCTCCTAGATAGTTGTTCTCAGCTCTTCTGGGCAATGATTTAAACAGTGCTTTGATGATGTAGGATGTTGGTGTTCAAAATCAGGTCTATCCTTTGCTTTTTTCTAGAAAGATAATATACAGCTTTTTCACAGTCAATTAACACTTAGGGCAAATGAAATGGGGGGAGCAAAAGGTCACTTTCTAAAGGGTTGCCTTGAAACATTTTGGTATTATTCAGGTTTCATCCAGGAATTGTAAATCACTGAGGAAAAAAAACGAAATAATAATTAGTTCATTTTGTTTCTTGATAACACCCAATAAGATGGCTTAATGTGACTTTTCTGCTTTATTTCCTATGAAGCCCGTGATGTGCTCAGAATGCTGGCTGGTAATTTCTACGTGTCTTGCAGTCTTGAAGGCAACTGTAATGCTTTTGGGACGATGTATGCATTAGGAGATGGCTGCTGCAGAGAAGCCCTAAAATTTCTGGATTGCGATGTGGTTGAATACGTTTTATAAAAGAAAATTGCCCAGTTTGTGGCATGGCAGAAGATAGGGAGGTGATAAAACAGCAAAAATTACAGGACTTTCTTTCACAATATAATCGGCATTAACTCCTACCCCAAATCAATGCTAAGTGAACTGAAGCTCAAGAGTTAGTAAAAGGCGGCTGCATAAATATAGAGGAAGCCCATATTCTGACCTCAGATGCACTTTGAAATCATTGCTTGAGTATCAAGATGGTTCCCGAATGAGCATCTCAGAATATAACAGCTCAAGGTTCTAATAACTTACTTGAATTTCATTTAGAAAACTAGCCTGGACACCCCAAAACAATAAGCAGATATTAAAAAAATAATTGAACACATTGCAAATGAGGTTATCAGCAAATTGACTTTTAAACTGACTGCTGGCCATGTGCTGGTTGGAACAGGCCGACTTGGAACTGTGCATTGGCCACACCTCTCACATCGTGACTCGCAGTTAAGATTGTAGTCACAGCTCCTTCCTTTTTATTTTAATATCAAAAGACCTTCACTCGGTTTAATAACCTTTTCCTTCTTGAATAAGGAGTTTCTGTTTGCAATCACATGAATAGAAAAAGACCTGCTCCAGAAGCTCTGGGAGATTATTTCATGCCTAGCTACAAAAATAAAGTTTTGAAAGAGCAGAAGGGATGGAATAACTACATAATGAGCAAATTCTTGTGAGGTAAATTATTATTCGGGATTTTTGAACGGATCTTTTAAAAAAGCAACTAATAATAATTACAATCCTGTAAATACTGTGGCCTGGTGGGAGACAACAGTAGCTTTGCTGGAAATACTGCTGGGTGCCTGTACTTCCTTCTGCTCCCACATTGCAGCCTGAAACTTTATAAACCCAGCAAAAGACCTGCATTCCCCCGCTGGGCAATGTCTCCTAGCTTTGATTCCGCATACATTTCCAACTGTACCGGGATGGACACGGTAATGTGTGCCTTTTCACGCTCTGTGGGTCAGAGTAAAGTTTGAGGCTTCAGGTAAATTATATGCTAAAAGAAGGGTTGATTCAAGCTATGATGCTTCATCATTAGAAATATTTCTGTTGGGTGTCATTCGAAATTCCACGGTCAAAACCAGCAATCAGGTAATTGAAATTAATTGAAGGAGCAAAGGAGAGGGTGACTGCAAGCCTGTATTCACAGGTCAGACACTCTCTTTCTAGTTCTAATACTCCCATTAGAGTCTCCTGCTTCGCTGAGCCTGGGGCTTTGACCTTCT
Organism: Delphinapterus leucas; assembly: GCF_059928025.1. Lineage (NCBI taxonomy): Eukaryota > Metazoa > Chordata > Mammalia > Artiodactyla > Monodontidae > Delphinapterus > Delphinapterus leucas. Next base: position 12,856,723 of record NC_143133.1, on the reverse strand, counting down.
CCACCACTTCTTTCTGCATCTAATAGGACCAACTTGGATTCCCATTCTTGAAAACTTTAATAATGACAAATACCTCCCTTTGCATTCAGTTGAACATTTTAGCTGCATTTTGGAGAGAGGTTTCAATTCAGAGCTGGCTCGAGCAGTTAGGAAGCTCTGGTAGGAGGGAAGAGGGTATGTAAGACTGATTTCTCTACGATCATCAGAAAGTCTCGGGGAGGGGAGTGGTGGTTGATCTCAGGGCAGCAGCTTACTGTGCTCTTGACCTCTTTCTGGTCTGAGCACTCTCTCTCTCTCTCTCTCTCTCTCTCTCTCTCTGCTGTCATGAAGAACTTCAGTGTCTGTCTTCCCCTCAACTCCCGCATCAGCACATTCAGTACATGTGACACAAGATTGTCACCAGAATCAGCCTGGGCCTCCCCTTGTCAAAAGGACCATCAACATCCGACCCCCCTCTTCCCAAGCGACTTGGTCTCTGGCAGGTGTTACAAGCTAAAATTGAGTTTCGTGGCAGCTGCTTCTGGAACCTCCGAGACAGGGCTGCATGCCTGGAACACGGGGAACAATGAGGAAGCTGCCCATCACCATCCTGTACCAGTGCCCACTCCTCCCTCCAGAGAATGTGGCTGCTTGCAAAGAAAAGTTGTTTCATCTCACATGGAAAAAAATTTTTTTCTCTTGCTTGTTTACCCAGTGTTCACCGTTTAAAAATAAGGCAGCCTCTTCATTAAGGGGTAAACTTAGGAAACATTACTCCTACTTGCATTTTCCTCTAGGTGCCAACACTCCTCAGCAAGCTTTCAGACAACAGTCACCTAGCAACAGTTTTTTCATACATTAAATGATTTCAAACTCTCCAGTTTCTTCCGTGAGAGCTGTATATTTCACCTTTTCTCTCCCTCTTCCCGCTCAAGGAAAGAGCAACCAAGAAAGAGAAAATATATTCAGTTTCATCATAAAGGATCAGTTTTAAACGATTGCTTTTAAATGGGAAAATGTCTTCTGTAATAATCTGCTAATCCATTTGTGACTTTTTATTTAAGTGGCCGGGTATTAGGTAGGATCAGGTTCCACTGCAAGTGACAGAAATACCAAAAATAGAGTGAGTTTTACCAGAGAGAAAAGGTAATGCAGGCAGTCCTGGGCTGGTATGACAACGCTGGACTCATTGGGAATCCAGGCTCACTGTTTCCGATTCATCGGCCATCCTCGATATGCAATGTCTAATTCTTTGTCTGAGGTAGGTGTCAGAGGTCCAGTCATTGTGTCCTCATTTTGGAGATCAGGAAGAAGAAAAGAGAAATAAAAAGGCACACTCCCTCACCTTAAGGTTACTTCCCGGGAGTTTCACAAATTCTTTCTGCCTACATTCTATTGGCCAGGACTTAGTCATAGAGTCACGCAGCGCTTCAATGCAGTCTTTATTTTGTGCTTTCAGGTGACCAACTAATATTCGGGTGTTCTATCACTGAGGAAAAAGAGAGGATAGATACAGAAGAACACCTAATACTCTCTGCTACAGACCAAATATTAAAATTTAGATAAACTGCCGAATTTATATTTCATCACTAGCTCTTTGTTCTTCCAGAAGAAAAAATACTTTCTTCTCTTCTCTTGAGAGGAATAGATGACAGAGATGAAAATGTAGGCATGATCTGAGTTGCAATTGTTTAGCAGGCTTTGAAAACATCCTAGTGGATTACACAGAAGCTTAAACAATATTGGAACCATATTGCACTGAAACAATATAGGAACTTGACTGTGCTATTTATCACCCTAAGGAATTCAGAGTAAGGTCCATCTTGGTGCCCATCTGAGGGCATTTTCATTAAACGTCTTCCTAAAAGAATTTCTTATGAGCTGCGTGTCACAGCAGGGAGACAAGGTTATAGAGTCTTAAATCATTAAAAGAAAACGTATCTAAACTGAGAAATGTGTGCTGGAAAGTATCTGGGTTTATGGAAACGTTGAAGACTTTTAACAATATACCTGAGTTTAAGGATGTTAAGGATTTAAAGTTTACCTATAGAATGTGACTTTGTATCTAGGTCTTTACCAGCTACCTGCTTCCTGAGTAAGCACAGTCAGCCCTTAATTAGTTGAATATTTTCTACTGGTTATGCAATTAAAATATGTATTAGTATATGGATGCCTGTTCTTCACTCCAGAGATGCTGATTTATTGGGCTGGAGCGGGTCCAGACATTGGCTTTTGGGAGGAAGTTTTCCTCGTAATTCTGGCACTCCCTTAGGCTTGAGAACTAGTAGATTAGATGCCCCCAAATCAGACTCCTCTGACTCTATGCGATAATCTTTTAGGAAACGTCATCAAACTAAATATTGATGCCATGGATAACTTTCTACTCTTTGAAAGATGGCTCCATTCATACATCAAATAATTTATCATTTCATTTTTATATTTTTGAACATTCAGGAGTAGTTAAAAGCAAACACTTGGAGTCACATGTGTACATATCCCAAACTCAGTTTTACCAGTTAACAGCTGTGTGATTGGGACCAGTCACTTACTCTTTACATGGTTTTCTTTCCTTACCTGAAAAATGGGGTTTCCTTACCTGAAATAGAGTTTGTGTGCTGATTAAATGAATAAGTAAAATGTTTAGTGAACTGCCTGACATAATACAAGAGCTATTAAAATCTTTATAGTATGTCTTCAAGATTGATAGGACAGATATCATTAGCATACTTTGGTAATTAAATCATTATAGGTAAGTTAAATACCTTCCTCTGGGTAATTCGATTGATCATATTTATTTGAGTCTCTCCAGTGTGGGAATCCTGACTGCTCTGGACCCTATGAGAACATAAAATGTGTATGTAGTATCCAGTGCGGTTAGGGAGTCAGGTCATGTGTTTAGAAGACACAAAGTAGTAATATGGGAAGTATATTTGTAGCAGAGATTGCATATTAACCATCAAATCTATTTTTCCCCTGTTCCATTTTTGCATATATAGAATACTTCTAAATTTCCCTTGCAATTATTGCGGTCAGATGACTTCTTTCTTGCAATTGGAATGTGAAAAGAATGACATGTGTCACTTCTGGGTCTGGACCTTAATTTGTTGAGTATGCCTTCCCATTCCCCCTTGATGGGACCTACATGCGGCAGAGTGCATGTAGTTTTGACCGTGTAGAAAATAATGTCGTAAGGAACGGCGCAGCAACAAAATGGGAGAAGTCTGTATCCTGAATGACAATCCTGATTAAGCTGCCCTAGGTAGTTGTACAAGAGATAAATGAACTTTGTTCTTTAGGTGGCCCAATTGTTGCGTTTCTGTAAAAGAAAGCATAGCCTTCGCCCTGACGGAACTATTTACTAAGCCCCAGATTAGTTGAACATTCCAGAGACAATGACTTTGCTGAATAGTGGTTCTCAAAGTGAGGTTCCCAGGGCAGCAGAAGCAGCAGCAGCACCTGTGAATTTATGAGAAATGCAGAATCTCAGGCCTCACCCCAGACCTTCTGAATCAGAAACTTGGGGGTAGTAGCCAGTGTTTTAACATACTCTCTGGATTATTCTGAAACAGACTTAAGAACCACTGTTATGGGGGGAGAGGAGATTAGGAAAGAGTAGGAGAGTACAGGGAATGGGCTAGTAGTGCTTCAAGAGAATGGACACTGGAAGTAGAATGCCTGGGTTTGAATCCTGGCCACTTAACTCTCAGGCAAGTCAGTTTCTATCCCTGAGTTTATTCATTTGTAGAATGGGGATAATAATTGTACAATAATCATAGGATTGTTGTAAGGATTAAATGAGTCAATATGCTTAATGCATTTAGAACAGTGTGTGGCATGTAAAGAGCTTCAGCTATAATTGCTATTTGAGCAAAGAAGTTGTGTTGAAGAGTAGAGCATCAATCTGCACGAACAAAGGTATAGAGGTGGGTCACGTAACTTGTCTATGGAAAACAAAGGGTCTAAGATTTATTAAATAATTTAATAAATATTTATTCCCCTGCTTCAACACTTCGAGGACATAATTCAACAATTTCTTTTTTGTGGAGCTCTTTCTAATACTGAGTGGAATCTGTCTCCCTGTTTTAGTGCTAACTTTCCAAATTTGCATAGAATAAATGTGATTCTTCTTGTACCTCAACAATCATTCTTTTGGAATGATAGTGGCAGGGAGTACTCCAGAGGAATCAGTCTATTTATAATAACAATGGTCCAGCCTCATTCTTTTAAAAAAGGCTTCAACATAATAGCTACAACTTCCCACTCTACTAGCCATTCCTCCACACTCAATCAGCTTTATAATTGCTTCTTTCCCTCCAGATCTCAGAGCTTGGCCATATTATCACAGTATGTCCCAAAGTCGGGAGTCTTTGGGGTCTCTAAGCTAGCTCTTAGCATTGAGGTCCTGGGGAGGAAGGGTCACATTTCCTGTAATATCTTTGAAGAGTATGTAACAGAATCATTTCCGTGCAGGGACCACCTTGCAGAGCCCTTTTTCTATTTCTTAGCTCCACTGCCCTCTTGTGAACAGCTATCAAGTCAAAGCCAAGCTCCCAGTGTGGACTCATTTCCTTTATTTATTTATTTATTTTTAAATTGGCATATAATTGCTTTACAACGTTGTGTTAGTTTCTGCAGTACAATGAAATGAATCAGCTCTATGTATACCTATATCCCCTCCCTCTGGGACCTCCCCCCCGCCACATGCCACCCATCTAGGTCACCACAGAGCACCACGCTGAGCTTCCTGTGCCTTATAGCATGTTCCCACTAACTATCTATTTTATGCATGGTAGTGTATATATGTCCATCCTAATCTCCCAATCCGTGCCACCCTCCCCTCCCCGCTCTGTGTCCACATGTCTGTTCTCTATGTCTACGTCTCTATTTCTGCCTTGCAAATAGGTTCATCTGTACCATTTTTCTAGATTCCACAAGGGTCCCTATCACACAACACAGCTGTAACTGTACTATAAGCAAGTCCTAGGGTATTGTATCAATAATCAATTAAAGGTCCCATTTAACTCCCAGACAATAGTACAAGCCATCTTGTCTCCTTCATATCACGTCCGCATCCTAGTTGGTTTCTTTCCATTTTAACCTGTCTCCCGTCAAAAAAAAAAAGCCCCATTTCCTTGTCCTCACATCCTTCCTCCAGCTACTCCCCTACACAGCAAAATTTCTCCAAAAGAGTTGTTTGTACATGCTGTCTCTACTTCCTCATCTCTCATGCTTTCTGGTATAAAAACAGTACATAATTATTGAACAGTAGCTCTATGCAAGATACTATGTTATTTGCAGGGCTAAGTAAAGAGGAAGAAAACACAGATCCGATATTAAAGGCTCTAAACGTGGGTTTTCTGACCCCTACTTCCAAACCAGACTCCACTGTCTTAAAATGCTCTAATATCCATAATGCTAGCCAATTTCTAGTCAATTTCAAGATGCGGTTCTCAGCTCTTCCCATGTTCATCAGAAGACACACCAGGGCACCAGAGTTACAAAGCACAAAGGCATTTAACTGCGTATCTATCTGATTTTAATGTTCTGCAAAAGCTGCTTTTTATCGAAAAATCCGGCTTTTACATCAAGTGATGATTTGACATTAATGCATATACCTCTTCAGAAGTAATCAAAGAACTGAGGTTTTCTATCAAAGTACCTGATTGCACTTTAAACTTTATTTTTCTATGGTATGGCATGAACTGAGAATCCTTCTTATGATTTAGCAACAATTATGCACTTCTATATTCCACCCTACTCTCTATATAGTAAGTAGTAAGTTCAGGCTTACAAGCACCGTAAACTAATCACAGAAAAGAAATTCTAAGGGTTGGATTGAAGCACAGTTCATTTTGCTGCGGGGAGGACATATATTTCAATGTTAAGGAGGCCTTGGTAGTTTATTTTAGACTAAAACATTAGCAAATGTACACAGAAGACACCATAGGGTTTTCTTTTCCTAAGCAAAATTTAGTCAAATATTAGAATCTTTGCTCTGTTCTGATGTTGCTTTTAGAACCAGGAGATACTGTTTTCCTGTGAGAGTCATGCTTTTGCTTATTAGAAGCTCAACATCTTTTCCTTTGCGTCTAAAAGAGTATGTGGCTAATGGATTAAAAAAAAGAAAACTCAAATCAACAACAGCTTCAAATCTCAGCAATTAGAATGTAGTCCTCTGTGACTTGGCATCCTTAGAACATATATTCTGAAGTAGGGTAAGGGAAAAGAAAGGTGTAGGTTGAATAGGAGAAAAAATTTAGAAGAGCAACACATTCGAAAGAAATAAAAGCCTCCTGAGTAGTAGAAGGCACACTTGGAATCAGATTAAACCAAGCATAGAAAAATATACTGAGAAGTATTCCTGACCAGTAGAAGAATGAATACTAAGATGCAAAAGATGATTTTCCCATTATTAATATGAGGCCTTCTAAGTAATTTTAAAAAATCTATCTAGTTTGAGCTGCATGTAGCTAGTTTGAGAAAAAAGTTGAGTACTTACTATAATCACCCACAGTTGCTCTTTTTGTGATTAAATATACACACAAAAAATCAAATGTATTTAAATTTTTTGTCTTACTCTTCTTCTAAGTGTGCTTGAATCATGATGAATATGAGTTGTTATTTATAATATGAAATATGGAATGGAAACTAAATGTTTGTCTTTGTGGAGAAGAAATTTCTCTCAACTTGATATGTTATGGATTCGTCCTAGAAATTAACCATCATTACAAGTGATGAGAAAAGTATCAATCAATTATCTAACTCCATGCAGGGACACGTGAGGTACTGAGCAGACAGATTTGCATGGTTGCAGCTAATCTGTCCTCTTGGCAAATGTGGGTAACTGAAAGCTTATCCTCTTTTGTTTTCCTGAGAGAGAAAGATTCAGGTGAAATTCACTGATGTTTGGTAGGAAGCCCAGTTGCCTCTGCCCTGATTTATGGCTTTGAGGAAAACAGTACAAACTCTTGAATTTGGTTAATGCAGGCTTTATTTTTCAATTAATTTAGGATTTCAGGCACTGTGTAATTCCAGTATTAACAATGCAGTGTTCCCAATCAAAACAAACATCTCTTCCTAAAACCTGCTAGTTTGCAAAGTGGAGAATGTAAACTGCTTTGTACATTCTCAGCAGGACTCGGAGGTCCTTATACCATTGTCTGTGCTAACCAGCCTTAGGTTTATCACCTCTGTTTACTACTGCTCTTAGCTCAGTTCCTACCAAAATGGGAGTATCCACCCAGGGATCTCATGCCCAGGCTGGTCTTTGCTTCTCAAATGGCTTCCTTTACTGCCCGTTAAAATTCTAGCCCCATCTCACGGTCCATTCCAAAAACACCTTCTCCGTGAAGCCTCTTCCGATCCTTACTACTGCAGGCAATCGTGTCTGCCTTGTCTGCGCCTAGGCCTCCCATTGTTTACAGACTCCTTACACCCCTTATCATAGCTTGCCTTTTGTATTTAGCTGAGTCTTCCCCTTCTCCGCAGCAGATTATACTTGAGATAGAGCGTGGGTCTTATTCGCAGTGCTGTGCACCGACTGTGTGTATGATAGTAAACCCACCCTCAAATAGCATGAGGACAGACTTTATTTCAGGCAACTCTGTGGGCACAATGAAAGACTATAACTTATTACCGTCAAAAATGCTCAAATTGATTAAGACTTGTGAAAAGATAACTATTTTATGAGGAAGAATTTAAGAGAAGTCAAATGAGAGATTATAAACACCATTATTATTCACAAAATGGAAACACTGTTGTGTGTGTGGTGGGCTATGAATGCCAAAGAAAACTTCAAGGAGAAAATGCAAGCTAGATCAAAAAGGATGCTAGGGACAAAGATAGAAATTGATTGGGGTTCCTGAACTCCATGTAGAAAAGATTTAAGGAAGCAGAAATCAAGGTGGGTGACCAAGGGTATTCAAAGTTCTTACAGGCTTGGGGAGAAGGTTATAAAAGCCTGTCAGTGCCCATCAGAAAGCATTGCATAATGATGTGTTAGGAAAATTCACGGTGTTTGTGTGTAAGATGTTTTCAAGGGAGGTGAGGCTTGTTATGTTGGTATGTTACCCACATGGTGCAGTCCTTCTAACACACATACAGGGCAGTTCTCCATGTAAAGGATAACAGTTATTTCCATTTATATAGTAGAAATGCCATAAAAGATTCCTTGCTTTATAAAAGGTTTAAAGTAAAATTATTTTAAGAACAGTGAGCACTTCTGGTGAGTGTAAGATTACTTTTCTTCAACTTTTACAAAACTCTTTCAGAAACATAACTGGAGGGTAATGCAAGGTACATCTGTATGCTGTGTTAGCACACCTATGTATTTCTGGTTTACAAGGAAGGGTATCCTGAACCAAGTGCTCTTGCACTATTTCATTTAAACTTTAAGTCTTCCTCAGAGTTCTAACCTTTGAAGATCTCAAAAGTGAACATTCTAAGCTGCATAGAAATAGACAAGACAGTGTAGAAACTTAAAAACTTAGATTTTTTTCTTGAAAAAATGTTGCAGTATCTTCTTAACTTCCTTGGGATATATGAGATTCACAAGGCCCACTCAGCCATCTGCTTTGCTTGATTTCAGATCATTTCCATCTTTTCCAAGGACACAGAGGCAAATAACGTATGTGCATATGTGTGTATGTGCACATGTGAGCAAGTGTGTGCATATACATACACACACACAGCTTAGGTTGTGTTCTCATATCAAATTTTGGAAACTATACTTTTCTTGGGGTTTTGTATAACCAGTTATTTAGCAGTAATGTTTGTCTTAAAGTTATTGTTATTTTTAAAATACAGAAACTTTTTCAAACTCTTTTTCTCTTTTCACAGCAAAAAGCAGCTTGGGTGATTATAGCAAACTTTCAAAGTCCATACTACTGAGTGTCCTTTATGGTAGCAGGATGATTTAGTTTTACTTTTGTGCAGTATTTAGAGCTTTGGAGGAATGCTATTGAAAGAGTTCTTTTTAAGAATTATGAAGTTTGTATTATAAGAGTGTTAAGGTTTAAATTGTGTGCCCCCAAAAGATATGTTGAAGTCCTAACCCCTAATTCTCAGAATGTGACCTAATTTAGAAATAGAGTCTTTGGAGATGTAATCAAGGTAAGATGTGGTCATCAGGGTGTCTTTATAAGAAGAGGCAAGGAGACACAGACAGAGACCCGTGGAGGAGAAGGCCATGTGAAGACACAGGGAGAAGGCCATGTGAAGTGAGAGATTGGAGTGATAAGTCTACAAGCCAAGGGACACTAAGGATAGCCAGCAAATGCCCGAAGAACATATCCCTAGATCCTTCAAAGAGATCATGGCCTTGCCAACATCTTGATTTTGGACTTCTAGCCCCTAGAACTGTGAGAGAATAAACTTCTATTGCTTTAAGCCATTCCAGTTTGTAGTACTGATGCTTTGTTATGGCAGCCCTAGGAACCTAATGGAGAGTGATTACGTACAGCTCTGCAGGTAGGTGAATCCAAGAATGCCACAGTGGACAAGGCTCTCACCCGTAACTGAGAAGAGCACAAGTGACCTTTCTCCTCTAGAGACCGTGCACACCACTGATGCTTTTTTTTTTTTTTTTTTTTTGCCATGGTCTAAGGTCTACAGAGAAGTTGTTAAACAAAATAACAATACTAGCTAACATTTATTGAGCACTTATTAGGGGCCGGATCCTATTCTAAGCACTTTCATCTGGTATAATCCTACAACTGTGTGTGTGAGATAGATACTATCATTATCCCCTTTTACAGATGAGGAAATTGAAGTACCAAATGGTTAAATAACTCGCCCAGAGTTACGGATCTGGGAGAGCTGTGGTTTGAACCCAGGCAGTTTGGCTCCTGAGCCCACCCTCATACCAAGTGTTCACTCCCTTTTCACTCTTTCCAGAATTCCATGGCATTGTGCTTTTTTGGAGGAGTGAAATTAGAAAGAAGGAAATTAATGTTGACAGAGCCCCTTTGTAAGTGAGTGATATGCTCAGATCTGTTACCCTATTTTATTACTTAATCCTCATAATGACTATTAAAGGTAGTTATTTGTGTAGCTTACAGATAAAGAAATTGTCTAATAGTTCGTAAGTAGTACCAGGATTTGAACCTGAATCTAATAAATGACACTTATTCAGCACCTATTCTGTGATAGGGACTTTATATACATTTTCTCTTTGACATTTACAACAATCTGGTAAGGTAGTTGTGTCTGGGAGTCATGAGAATGAGATATCAGAAATGAACAGAAATCCGGAGTGGGTTTCAGCCTGTGGAAGACAGGCTAGCTCTGGGCTGCTATGCTCTATCACAAGAAAGAGAGGCACCCATCCATGGGATGAGTAGGATACAAATATATCTATCACCTAGAACTTGCTTTGATTAAAAAAGAGAGTGTGAAAACAGTGAGAAAAAAGAGCATTGGCTTAGGGTCAGGCTATTGGCATAGATGGGTGGGAAGTTGGCTAAAGGCAGGAAAAATACATCACTGAGGAGGAAACATCCCATATGAGGTATTTTCTGGCTGTGTGATAGTTCCCGTTGACACATCTGGAGCGGAATGTTTGAACCTGAGGTAGAAACAACTGGCTTTTTTGTAAGTCCTTTCTTATCTGGGTCAGATTGTTCATCGTTTAAGCCAGGTGGGAGCTGCCCATGCACAGCCTCCATGATGCCTAGCCAGTATTCATGACTGTAAGATTTCCTAAGATTTTTTTGAGTTAGATTGGCTTCTGCCTACCTTTAAATTACTCCAGGACTCCTAAGTGTACAGCTCTTGAAAGAGGTTCCTGGTATCAAAGACAAGTATGACTTCCATTTTCCAGGTGAGGATCTGAGACTTAGGTCCAGTATCTTGTCCGAGGTTAGATAGCTGATAAATGACGGAGCTAGGACTTGAAGTCAGGTCTAGTGACGATTAAAACGTATATCAGAATATAGCGTCTCACTCTCTTGCTCACTCAATTGAGTCTCACTCACTCAATTTTTATTTGTGCAGTTTCTCCTGTTATTCAAACTTTATGTGAAGGTATCCCCTCAAGCTTGTGTAATGGAGAATAGCATCAAACGTTGGCCGGTCTGTATTTATGAAGTACTTTAGGTACCACTCATCCTTAGACTATCGCAGAATTTTCTTAAACATTCTCAGCTCTCAACTTCCTTTCCTTCACAGAAAATTGTCAGGAAAAATTGGTTAAAATAGATCAGATCACAATTATCTGTAGTGGCTCACCATTGCAGATAATAATTGTTCCTGGCTTCTGTGCCCATGAGACCATGAGACTCGGGTTTGAAATGTTTCAGACATGCAGGCACTCATGTTTCACCATGGACAGAAGCTCTTAAGCTGAGTATTAAGCAGATAAGTTTTGTATGTATATGTAATTTTTAAATTATAAATTATTTTTATTATAATTAGTTTATAATTATAAATCCTTTAATTATAAAGGATTACATGCATAGGATAATCTCCACCCATCCCTCCCCCCCCAAGTCCCCCAGCCTGAAGAAAGATCACCCAGCACCACAGGGCATAAATATGAAAATCAAAAGTCCACATTTCACCATCAAAACCATTTTCAGGCCTTGGGAGCAACTTTCATTCCTTTTATGACTAGTTCCATAACGCTAGATAATGGCTCTCATAAGAAAATGCTTTATGGATGAATCTGATTCACACCAAAGGTTGCCACACTCTGATTGCAGAATGAGGACCAAACCCATTGAGCTGACAGTTACAGTTCTTTATAATCTTACTGTTTAACTACATCTTTCTCTGGGTCTGATGTTCCAGGCATAGACGTTTTCAAGATCCCAGTGTCTTTCCTCACATTGTTCTCTGTCTGCTATGTCCTGACCTCCATTCTCCGCCTATTATTATTATTATCCTTCACATACTCACTTCAAATGCAGTTCCTCTATGTAAGTGTCATCTAATCTATTTTCCTTGATACTTCCAGAGCATTGATTTTATGCTACTCTGAACTATTCAGTGACATCGCACACTATGCTCATTTAACTCACCAGATTCAAACTGCAGACCTTCAGAAGGGAGAAAGAGAGAGAAAGAGCGAGAGAGGATGAGTAGAAATCTGTTGTTCCTGCAATTGGAATCAGTCCTCCTGGTGCTTCTTATGGTGTTGGGCTTGTGAAGCTTTTAAAGCAAAGCTTGATTCTACTAAATTTTCACATTCTTTGCTGACTTTAGAACCCCACTCCCCCAGCAAGATTCTAGTCCCTGTTAATTCGTTATTTGCATGTGTCAGTGCAACCTTATTTCATCCATATTTGACTACTTGCACATAACATACTCCAGTGCTTTCTAGGCACATTCACTACTTAAAAAAGAAGTAACCGCTAAGTATAGCATAGTGGTTAAGGTTCCAGGCTCTAGAGTTAATCTGCTTGGATTTGAATCTCAGCGGTACCACATCCTTGGGTAGAATGACACGTATCCTAGTTTATCCAGGACAGTCCCTTTTTATACCTACTGTCCTAGCATACTTTCCAGTTAATTCCTTCTTTCACTCTCAAAAATGTTCTGGTGTAGATGATAATCCATATAATCATGGAGTCACTTACTTAGTCACCTGAAGCTTCAGCTTTTTCACCTGTAAAATGTGAAAAATGATGACATCTACCTAAAGGCTTGTTTCTAAAGCATGAAGAACAGAATTTTGCACACAGTAAACTTTCAATAAGCATTAGCCATGTTTCTTTATTGTTTTCTTTTCACATGGAGTCTGTGTCTAAGTCATACAGTTTAGAACTTCTTCATCAATATTCAGGGCTGTGGCTTCCTCATGCAATTCCTCCCCCTTACAGTATCTACTTTCAACTTTCAGGAAATTGTTGTGATATACAAATGTATATCACATGTCATTTCATGTATATCAAATGTATATCAATATACATTTCATTGCCACATGTCAAAAGTTGTCATTATATTTATATACATGCATACATATATATGGAAACACATGTACATGTTTCTAATCTATCTGTCTATAGACACATGCAAACAAAATTTATAAGGTCTTAATGTAAATGCCCCATACCCCCTCAGATAGGCTGCTCTCATGTACTATGAAACCTGTGCAATTTCACATATTGGTCTGCAACATTCAAATAATCTGAAGAACAGGGATAACAAGATGTAATCAATATTTTATGCATTTATGAGCTCAACTTTTGTTTTTAAGAGATAAAGGCATTGAAGAAATCAGAAGTCTAAATTACTTAACACCTAATGAAATACTAAGTAGTTTTTTTGGTTTAATAGGATTGGGGTTGAAAAACACATTTTAGGAACACCCTGTAAATAATATAAGACAGAGAAAAAAGGCAATGATTAATTAGGCCACAAGTTAATTAACATAAAACTTCATATGAAATTTATAGATTTCTAAGCTACTTATCAGACCTCAGTAAGTGGTTGAGAATCTGAGCTGTAAGAAATGAAGCTCACTTAAATAAATAACTACCAAGATCAGAACAAACGACCTCTGCTTTATAAACCTTGCTCTGCGTGCCTTCACAGTTGAGGCAGAAGCCATCAAAAATGCAGTCTTATTCCTAAGCCTCCGAGAAGCATGTCATTATTCTTTCCACTTTGAGAGAGGAGCCTGTCAATCAAGCAAGCTTATTTTGCAGGTCCTGGAGGGGAGGATAACACATTAAGTTTCCCTCTTTCTTACTCTTGGTAACGTTTTATCTCAAGTGCCCATTAACCAGCGCACTCTATAATTCGGGCTGAATTATGATGAAAGCACTCTCATGGGAGTGCAAATCATCAGCATCAACCAACCGCTGCCATTAGTTTACAAGAATGAGTCTCTGATCACACCCAACAAGGTGAAGTGCCCCGTCCAGGAGCTACACAGAGTCTACCCTACTGAAGGATCAGAGGAAATTCCTTGGTTCTCTGTTGCTCTCACCTCACCTGTGCTACCTTAAGAAGCCATTGGGGGCGTCCTTGGTGGCGCAGTGGTTGAGAGTCCGCCTGCCGATTCAGGGGACGCGGGTTCGTGCCCCGGTCCGGGAGGATCCCACATGCCGCGGAGCGGCTGGGCCCGTGAGCCATGGCCGCTGAGCCTGCGCGTCCGGAGCCTGTGCTCCGCAACGGGAGAGGCCACAACAGTGAGAGGCCCGCGTACCGCAAAAAAAAAAAAAAAAAAAAGGAAGCCATTGGGCTTCATTTCTTCTTTTTATAATGACATTTGTGACACTTCATCCTGGGATTCAGATCTTAATTTTTCAGTTCCTTTTTTTATGTCATGATGAAAAGTCTGGGGAATATATAGTGTCAGCTGCCTTTCAGATTCATCATTTCAATATTTTCATCTGCTACAACTGTTTAATTAGGAGAGGTTCCTTTTGGTAGGCTCCTTTTGTATAACTTTAATGAAACTGAAGAGCATGAAATGTGGTTTCCCTGCTTTTAAATGAAGCCTCTTTTATAGAAATAAGATGAGAAATGGAGAAATTGTTGAAGTCACAGTGCATGAAATGAAGGGAGCCCAAACTGTATTGGCAATAGTGCTTTTTTTCTTTCTCTCTTAAGTTGATGTTTTGAGGGCCAAGGTTGTGGTTGCTAACAAACAGGGCTGATGCTGTTTTCTTTCCTTTTTCAAGTTCATAGACTTCTGACAGACATGCCCTTAAGGATTCAATTTGTTGTTGTTGAGGAAAATTATATGAAGCAAACTATGTGCAATGGAGGGCTATTTTCAAACAACACAAAAGCAAATTAACGATAGCATCTAGTTATGAGATAAAAGCTGAAATTGGGTGGGATTTCATGTAAAGCAGGATTCATTGTGTAGACCTGAAACAGAATAACTACACAAGATTTCAAGCAACTTGTGTTATAATCACATGACATGTACTGGGAGGCGCCACCAAACCAATAAGGTGTTAGTTATGTGGGTATTCTAGTCATCATCAATTTTCTATCATGCTATTGTGTCTATAAAAATACAAAGGGAAGAGATGAAGCTACACTTTTCTCATGCCTTAATCAATGTAACAACCACGTTGGAAATTCCACTGCCAAATTCAGGGGCTCTGCATTGCCTTGCTATACAATTTAGATTAACTTGATAACAGACGTTTTTTGGCGGGGGCGTGTGGGTGCAGCCCTTAGAACTGGTTTTAATTGCTAGTTTCAAATTATGAAGATATTGAATGAGATTTTCCTGCTGTCCTAGAATAGAGGATTAGTACTCTCAGAGGTATTAACCCCCAAGTTTAAAGAGAGAACCTCTAAGAGCCAGCAACAACTGGGGCCTGAAACCTCCATCAAAGATTATTAGCTCATGAAGCCCAGCCTTCACTCCAGCAGACTGTAGAAAGGAGAACTGAGAAGGCAAAGAGAGCAACAGAAGCCTCGAGGGCTCGTGTTTCCGTCCTGCAGAATTCCCCTCCTCACGGGGTAGCTGGGTGTTTGTCAGTTTCTACCCCAGCCCTCTTGTGGTACGGGGGGCCAGGAGCTGAGGGGTTTGGGAGATAAGACCAGACCTAGCTCGCCGTTGCAGAAAACTGAGCAGTAGGGAGGCTCCCAAAGTTCTCCTCATAAACTCTGAAAGACCACTCCTTAGTCCGCACTTGGACTTCTGACTTTCGCGGGGCAGAGATGGCCATTCAAGGTGAGCCAGGAAAGTACTGACAAGTAGTGAGGAGGTGGCTACAGTCATGGCGTTTAGCTTAGAGAACTTTGCACCTCCTTCCCGTCTCTTCTCCCACCTACTCCAACCCCAAAGAGGTAAAGCCTTGAAAAGGGACAAGGATGAATTAGTGTCCCATCGCCCCTGCCGCCTCCACTCGAAGATGCCAAGAATGAAAATGCTGATTTCACCCTGCTCTCCACACCCAAGTTTTTGGAGCTGCAGACCTGGCCTTGGCCAAGGGAGGGAGGGCTGAGGCAGAAATCAGATTTAAATGGGATATGAGAGCAATTTTAAACTGGAGAGTGTTCTAATCATTGAGAGTGAACTGAAATGCAAGAGACTTGCTAAAATGTTGGACAGAACAAGGTTGAAAGCAGTGATTGGGGAAAAAAGTGGTAGTGTATACCCAACATGTCAATTCGATTAATTCTGTTTGGTT
This sequence comes from Delphinapterus leucas, assembly GCF_059928025.1. NCBI lineage: Eukaryota > Metazoa > Chordata > Mammalia > Artiodactyla > Monodontidae > Delphinapterus > Delphinapterus leucas. The sequence goes on along the minus strand of NC_143133.1, from coordinate 12,840,644 downwards.
CCTTTGATGACCTTTGATTTCTTTTTGTAATTTTCTTTTGATTTTAGGACAAAACCACTGAGGTAATCCCTCTTTAAAAAAAACTAAAATTAAATAAACACAAATGCTGAATTTTTTTCTCAACCAAAAACCTTCAATGTTTCCTACATTTAATGCCACAGTAATAATTTTCCCAAGAAAAGCATTTTCTGGAAGAAGAGAGAAACAAAAAGAACAAAAAAACTGCCTACAAAACCCACAGCGTTGTTTTGCCTTCTCTATTCTTATCAATCATTTTAAACAGCTCAAAACCAAGTAAATAGTGTTATAATTAGTTATCATTTTAGAATGATTAATTTTCTATTTTAGCTCTGGGTAATAAACTCCTTCTTAGCTGTTTGTCCCAGGTTGGGTTTCTCAGGAAGCGGTCTCTGTGGTAGAATTTTGTGTGGGGGAGGTTTATTAGAGAGTACTTGTCCGGGTCAACAGTGAGGGAGTGAGGGAAGCAGGAAGGAGTACAGGGAGAAATCAAACCATGATGCGGTTACAACAAAGAGTTGTCCTGAATTGGGGCCTGGGGGCTGGGCCTTTAATACTCTCTGCCTAGACTAGTCTTGGATGCAGGATGTCCTTAGGAAGGGGATGTGACCTGAATGAGCTGGGGGCTTCAGCTACCTATACTCCCAACAGTGGTGCACTGGTAAACCAGCTCTCTGGAAAAAAGAAAAACGAAACAAAACAAAAAACAAGCACAAAACCCTTATTATTTCTTGTTTGTTTGTTTGCTGGTTTCTATAGTATAAGTAGTTCCATCATGGCTGATTTCAAACTGCTGTTATGATGCCACTGAATGAGAGTTGGGAAGAGATGCTCGCAATTGGCTCTCACGAAGCAGTAAGAGTGGCCCCAGCACATCATGGGTTCGGTCCTCGGGGGAGGGATCTTGGTAGTGCACCATGGCATCCACCACACTGACTTCTTTTCATGTGAAGAAATACTTTTAAAACTTTAAAAATTTTCAGCTACACTGGGCACACCGTAATAAATAGTTGCGAGTTTTAATTCAGTGAAATTAAATCACCCAGAGTGAGGAAGTCATTTATATTCCGTGGTATCCCAGCAGCCTCTTCTTGTTTGGCAGTCTCAGGCTCTGAACCAGCAGCAACATCTGCTGACAATTTATTCTCTATTATCTTTTGCCTACTACTTAACCTACCGGATCAAACAATTCTATGTTCACGGTTCCCTATCCACCTGTAAGTTGGAGCGTTCACTTGTAAAAATTTAAATGTAGCTTTAGAAAATTTTTCATACCCTGACTGGAATGTCGTTTATAAAAATTTCAGATATGTAATCATTATTTCTCCAAATCCACTGCTCCTTTGGCCAATTTATAATTTATTTCCCTATGATTTCGGCCTGATTGACTTTCTGAAGGCTATTGACTTTCTGAAGTCTTAGGAAGGGCAAAGAGTATACAAGGACTGTTGAAAATAAAAGGGAGAAGTGCCGAATGATGGTGCAAGCTGTTGACGTCTTGCTTTACTGGAACCCACTGAGAGCGCTGACCTCAGGGCTTATTTCCTTTTCACACACATTCATCAGCGATTGGCCTGTCTTCTCTCTGGGACTCTCTCTTCCCTTGCCCACTGTGGAAATGAACGTAGTAATCCAACTTCTCTCATTCTTGTCTCTAAGAAAAGATTGTGGGTTGCAGTGTAGGAGCTGCACGCTCAGTTATGTATTGTTTTGTTGGATTTACTCTAACAAGTAAAGGCAAGCAGGCAGGGCCTGTGCATTAAGACACAAAAGGGATTTTCAAACCAGGAGGATATTTTCACTCTTTGTAACAATAGTTATCTCTAGTCTTCACTGAGGTGTAAAATAGATCCCAGTTTGATTTTTCATCCATTTAATTTCTTAGTTTATTTCCTATGAATTGGTGGTTTTCTTTATTTCTGGGGATAGCTCCCAGAATTGTCCTACCTTAGACGAGAAAGCCATATAGTCCCTACAAAGGGGAAGAAATGTGGATGTATATTAGCTATGGCAAAGGCTAAGCTGTTGTAACAAAGGGACCCAGAAATAAAGTAGCTGGATTAAGATAGTTAGCTTTAGGTAACACTTCAGCCAGTTCAGGCCTGGGTGATAAGGGATCACGAAGGACGGAGTCATTGGGGAACCCAAATTTCTTCTCTTTTTTTCTGCCGTGTTCACCGTGCTCTAGATTGATGTACTAATTGGCAAGGCCCTAGGAGGGATCTGGGATGCTAACATAGCTGTGCTCCAGTTCACGGGAAGGGCAAGAGCAAGAGATTTCTTTTTAGCCAAGATACAATTTACTTTTAAGATGCAAGTGTTACTTCTACTCACATTCCACTGAGGGCTGGAAAATGTAACTTCTAAGTGGATGGCCATGAAGTTATGCAAGGACAAATTTTGAGGGATGGCTAGCAGCCTGCCACTCTGGCCCCCTAAATATCCATGTTCACATTTCTCATCTTCCTGTGTCCCAAGGGAGACAGTCCAAAGTCCCATCCATTTCCTCATCAGATCAAAATTTAGGAATCCTGGGAGATGATGGATGGTTCTCTTCAACAGGTCCAGATGAAGGTTTTGTGGTCTGGTGACTATGAACCAATAGACAAATTATCAGCCTAAAATATGATAACTACAATTTGAAACTCTCATTCATAAAGTAGAAGAATTGGAAACACAGCAGTCCTTAGTTATTGCAAAGCCTTCCTGCCCTAGCAGGGGAGTACAGTTTGTAATTAGCCATCTGGCCACCTCTTTTTGTGCTTTCTGGGAGAGCTACCTTGTCCATTTTCCTCTGTGGACCCCAGCTTTATCCCTTGTAAGAGTCTCACATGTTAGGTTTTTCTCTGTCTGGAGTGGGTGTTGAAAAGTAAAGTTTTTGCAGTCTGCTCTGCTGCAGGCCCGGGACCTAGAGTGTTGCCAGACTTGTGATTTCTTTGGTAATACAATTTCCTAAAAATTGTACGCTTTCAATCTACTTGCTTCCATTCATTCCTATCGGCAGGTGACTTTAATAAAGGTTTTTTCCTAGACGTAGTCCTTACGCCTACTGATTCTCTTTCACTGCTGGCACCATCGCTCAGTCCACCCCCCAGTTCTTCACGTAGGCTTGGTTTGGAAGATAAAGCTCTAAAGATAAGGCCTAACGTAGTGTTGGTAGCTCACGCCAAGGCATCTTCACAGGAGGTGTTTGAGAGAGGCTCCAGGTAACAGACTTACGTTCTGCTGTTCTTGGTATAAACCAATCCAGTTTGTGTTTCCAATACTGTGAGTCTCCAAGTTTCTGGATTCTCAGGTGATTTAGATTTCAGACTATAGGCAGAGAGTGTCTCACTTAGCGGACTTGTGATTCCTTACATGTCTGCTTTCAAACTGACAAATTCTTGCCTGAGTGTATCTCTTTCTCAGGTATCTTATTAAAAGTAGCAAGGAACAGCTAACCTCTAAATTTCTGGGTGTTTCTCACTACTTCCTCCAGAGCTATAGGCTCCCTGGGTGTGCTTTCTGAGTTGACACAAGTGAGAGTTTTGCTAAATGCATGACAAGGGTTACAGAAGGCCAGCAGGCAATGTCTGGCTTTTCTCTGCCCACCAGATCATTTCTAAACCAGTTTAGAAATGTATTTTAGGTTTTGTTATTTACTATACTGCTTCCAGGTGCTAAGTTCTGTATTAATCAAGCTAAGTCGAGGTAAAGGTTATGCTGCTATAACAAAGAGATACCCAAATATGACTTATGTAAGAGGTTTTAGTTTGGCTGTTCCAGGATCTTAGGGTAGTTCTGCTACTCAAGATGACCGATAGACCTAGATTTCTTCCATCGTGACATTCCACTAACCCTCACAAATGCCTGTTTTTTTGTTTTTTGCGGTACGCGGGCCTCTCACTGTTGTGGCCTCTCCCGTTGCAGAGCACAGGCTCTGGACGCACAGGCTCAGCAGTCATGGCTCACGGGCCCAGCCGCTCCGCGGCATGTGGGATCTTCTCGGACTGGGGCACGAACCCGTGTCCCCTGCATCGGCAGGCAGACTCTCAACCACTGTGCCACCAGGGAAGCCCACAAATGCCTGTTTTTATGGAAGAGAGGAGAATGGATTTGAGGGAACCAACTAATAGTTTGCCAAAATCATTAGGAAATAGGCCCAAAATGTTTCAATAAGATTAATTAATATCTTAGCAATCACTACACTTTGCTATCAATCTCATTGTCTTCTTGTTTCACAAATGATGAGACTCTTAAGCCATTCTCCCCAAGTACCTTTTTGACTAGAATCATGAAATCATCCAATTGGATGAAATCATCTAATCGGCTCCTACAGAGGGCACTTGTGGGATGTTTGGGGAGTTGAAGTATCTGGGGACTGTTATTACCATCTAATGCCCAAGAGGCCTGAATTATGATCGAGGGACATGACCTCAAAATAGAGCACTGTCCACTCAAAATGTGTGAAAAACTGCATTTCCTAATTCACAGCCCTCATTTTCAGGTCATTAGTGTCAGAACAGAGACAAGAATATAGATTTTCTGACTATCTGATAGGTTCACTTTCTAAAATCCAATCCTTGAAGAACAGTCTTGAGAGAAATTACACTTTAAAAACAAGTTTAAAAAAATTTTGCTGTGCTCTTGGCTCCCACCTGTTCTGTAGCAGCAGCAACTTACCTGTATAATTCTGTCTTTTCCTACCATATTTGAAGAGTAAAAAAATCTGTTAAAAATAGAATGACAGTTGTAGGGGAAGGAAATAAAACTCTAAATACAGTATCTCTCTACGCATATATAAATAGGGACATAAACAGACAAATACAGACTATGGCTATAGCAGTAAGACTTTATTTTGGTACGAGGTTTGTGGCATCAGTCTCATTGCTTTATATTCAGGCTTATGTATACGAAGGTACTGTGCTTTCCCTTTTCAAATAAAGAAGGTTGGAGAGTGAAGGTGGAGGCATGGGGATGGGAGCGATCAAGCCCATGGGCACTGGGCAGAAGCCTGTGGTTTGAGTGTCTGGACAGCGGCTTGGTGTCTATGAGGCTGAGACCAAGGAACCAAGAAAGGGAGACACCCAAAGTCAGGAAGACCTCAGGGACCAGTGCAGAAGCAAGCCAGCAGCAGGCTCACATGCAGGCAAGTGGGCAGGGAAACAAGCTGTGAGGCACCAGGAAAAGGAGGTCTCAGCCCTGGGACATTGCCTAGCACCACATAACAGCAACAACAATATAAAGCAGAAAGAAAACACGGCCTTATCAACAGCAGTAATAACTACCGTAACAGGATTCCCAGGGAAAGCCACCTTGTTGCCTGGAAGGGAGAATGAAATAAGGAGTGGTAAATATGTTATCTTGACCAGAGGCACAAAAGTTAGACATAAGAGCAAATTGTGACATATTTATCTTAGCCTGTTGAGTATACAAAAGAGCATATTGTGACTGCAGGTCCAACAGTGCCACGGAGGAGGGACAATAGAACCATTTGTCTTAGTATCTTTGTGTCTTTCTCTTTCGCGTATTGTTTAAGCAGTGAAAAAAAAAATCTGTTAAAAATAGAAATGACAGTTTTTGGAGAAGGAAATAGAAAACTAAATACATTATGTATATTTGCATAAATAGAACTAAAAACACAGAAATATGGAAGAAGATAAAGTAAGAAGACCATGCCACTGACGGTAGAGTCCGTGTCAGGAGAGGGTACAAAGACGCATCGTTTTCTGTAGGTCCCTGAGCTGTTTATTTTAATTTGCTGAGAGGATTGAGAATGTGTGAACTTGCTTGCACTTTTTAGAGTCTGAGACTGTCATATTCTGGAGCTCCTTTGAGTTCCCTATAGTGTTTTGATTTCCCATAGTTTCATATATAGTTGAAAAAAAAAGCATAACTTTTTATTTGCCTCCTTAAAAATCTGTCCTGTCTTTACTGTTACACGGTTGTTGCTAACTGGTGTTTTCCAATCTGGTACCAGGGAAAATCACCTGTATGGACTTTCTTTCTTTTACCTACTCTTTTTATCAGAACCCTAGCACAATTGGACTTCTGCCTTTTCTCTGTGAATGACACCCTCTCATTCCCAGGCACATAGAATTCTACTTCTTTTTTTTTGGACGATAGCTTCAGTGTAACAGCTTACTAGGAGCGTGTTTGAAAGATGAGCTGGATAGCCACTCACCAACCCACATAGCACCTTTCTCTTGGTTTGTGTGGTCTATTCTGGAGTTCAAGACTTTAGAATGGGAGGAAGTGGGAAATCAGTAACGCAAGACCATTCATCCTTCCCTCCTTGCTAAAATTTCTTGCTACCATGAACTGCAGAGCCACAGTTAGCTCATGACAGCCAGGGTGGCAATAGCTTGTCACTGAAGTCATGTCCATCTCTTTCTTGAATCTTCTGTGTCACAATTGCTTAGGTCAGCCAGGTATTTCTTTACCTTCCTCTGGCGGGATTCTGGACTACTCTGTGTCCAGTGATCAATCTGGCTGCTGAGAGAGAATCAAGAGAGAGAACCTTGGAAAGTTAAGAGTTTTTAGGGGACTTAAAGCTTATCTGCTTCACCTCTTCTTGTAGACTGGGAAAAGGAACCTCATGAAACACTGGCTGGGGATGCTAATAAGGGCAGTGTTACTCCCGGAAACCAGGTCTTCTGGTCTGTTTCCAACAGGCCATGAGTATTTCCTTGCCATAGGCAGGAGTCTACATGATGGTATCCAAGTATTTGCTCTATAAATAGACTTCTCAGGGGGCTTTCTTCTTTATATTCTATATAATAACACTGTCGCTAGCAGCAACTTTCTGCCACTACACAGTTGGCAAACAGAAGAATGAAAAATCCCTAACCCCTCCTTTTCTATTTTTTTCCTGTTTTGTGACTTTTCTCCAAGGTAGACACGAAAGTAAAAAGAGGAGGGATGTTTGAATCCCTCTTTTTTTGCCCTATATAATTTTTGATTTTGGAAAATACAATTGTAACCTTGTTCCAGTTTCCTGAGAAGACAGCGGATTCCTCTGCCACCGTGGAAATCTCCTTCTCTTCTCTTCACATCAGTATCCTCTTAGATTTAACCTTGAAGTGCAAAATGTTGTCTGACTACCTTGACTAATATCTCAAGGATCTCCCGCCATTGTAACTGGAGTCATGGAAATCATTCCTCACAGATGGCTGCGTCCCCTTCTCTTTGTGACAGTGTCTCAGCTAAAGCATTTTCAGGTGTGTTTCCTGATGGGTGCTTGGGATTGTGACTGCCATAGGGTGTCAACAGCAACATCTGCATCGATATCTTCTGGACAATAAGGACCCGAAGAGCATTTGTTAGAGATCTGTGGGAACCCAAGAGGTCCGAGTGTGCAGTCATAGTGTGCTATTCTCTCTATTTGTTCATTTATTTGTGCTTTTTTCACTGAGCAGGTATTTAGTGAGCTCTACTGTGAGCAGGCTGCTGGTTTTACTGTACTAAATGGGACACAATCCCTGCTTCCCAGGAGCTTAGAGTCTAGCTGGGGAGATGGATAAAAATGTGAATGATTACGTAACCTGGTGTGATCGTCACTCTGAAAAAAGGCAAACTGAAAGAGTCATAGAGGAAGGACAAAGACACTGCGTTTCATTTGACCTGTGAGGGCAGAGAAATCTTCCTGGCATGGTGATGCTTGAGTGAGTGTTTAAGGATAGGTAGGCACAGGCCACGTAGTCAAAGAGGGAAAGAAGCCCCCCGTCGGGGGAGAGAGCAGTTCAATGGCACAGAGGAGTGAGAAAACATGTCCTTTTGGGAAACTGCAATATTTTGGTGTGGCCAAGGGGGACTACACGAGAGATAAGTCTGGAAAAACAGTGGAGGTCCAGATCACAGCCAGCCTTCTCAGCCAAACTTGGACTTTCTTTTCTTGGACTGTGAATTTAATGAAAACTTTTGAAACATAATATAATCAGATTTATGGATTGGAAAACTGACCTGGGCAATAAGGTAGGTTTGTGGGGAGGTTGTGAGACTGAAGGCAGAGAGATGGGTTACGAGTCAACTGTAGTAGTTTATACAGAAATGTGGGTGGCTTGAAACAAGGCTGTAGTAGTTGGGGATAGACAGGGGTGCTCAGAGCTGTTAGAGTTGATGGGGCAACTGGCTGGATGCCGAGAAGGAAGCAGATTAGACTGACCTGGTACCATCTAAGGGCAGGTTATCTGATGGGGGTGAGGCTGGGGCTGGGGAACCTGGAGTAAAATGTTTGTGGTACGTGTAAGAGAATCTGTCTGGGAGGTAATGCTCTCATAGACCTGTAGCCCAGCAGAGACATTAGACCAGAGATAGAGACTTATTGGTCATTGGCGAATTTTTGGTGGGTGAAACTCTACATGTAGGTAGGGAAACCAGGAAGACAAGCTAAATGAAACAGTGGGTATGAATCAGGCTTCCTGGATTCAAATCCCAGCCCTACCACTTTGGGGCTGTGTAACTCTGGGCATGTTGCTTCACCGTTCCAAACCTTGGTATCCTTCTCTGTAAAGTGAGAATAATCCTAGTAAGCACCTCATGCATCACGTGAAGTCCTTAGTCAGGTGCCTGGCACGTGGTAAATGCCGATCAACATTGACTGCTGTTATTAAACTGAGAGTCTAAGGTTGGCGCTGAAAAGACGATTGCAGATGAGGGAGATTTAACATTTAGAGAGAAACAGAGTGAGGAATCGCAGGAGTGTTGGAGTAAGCCATGAGCAACTTAGAACTGGGGAGGGGAATACATTTCGGAATGAGTGGGCAACAATGTCAAATAGTACTGCGAGCTCAAGAAAGAGTAGGTTTGGCAAACAGTGTGATACTTTTCAAGGACAAACACGGTAGAGGGTGGAAAGCCTAGTGGACTGAAAAGTAAATGGAAGATGAGATGATAGAGACTGCAGTATAGAATACTGTTTTAATAAGTTTGGCTGTAAAAATAAAGAAATCTCAGTATTTAGAGCAGGTTTTGAAGAAGAGAGAGGGCTTTTGTAGAGTTGGGAGGAAACTGGCAAGTTCATACACTGAAGGAAAAGAAAATACATGCGGGACGTATAGGTTAGAACTCCATATTGATCTCTCCCTCTTTGCCAGATAAAGTGTGTTATGTCCCCGAAGTCCAAGGTCAAGGGAGAAAAGAGGAAGAGAACAAACTTTAGTTGATTTCCAGGCACTGTGCAAGGTGCTTTCCATTTAATCACTTATTGAAACTTCTTGGAGACTTGGCAAAAAGAGTTTCCTGTTAATAATTCCTATTTTCCATCGAAAGAAGCGAAGACTTACAGAGAGTAGGTAATTCACCCAAGGTCACAAATAAAAGTTGGGAATTTGGCCATGCTCTGTTGCTTTCAAAACCCGTGTTTCCTGAGCTATTCGGTGGTTTCATTTACATGAAAGATTTGTGGAGAGTGCATATTTATTATGATGGATGGTTTTAGCAGAGGGTATCAGTACTCTGCCCACATCCCCTTAGATTTCTTCACCATTTTCCTGCACTTTGACTCTCATTGCTCTTTCCTTATAGCCAGCACCTGCACCTCTTTGTTGGAAGGCTGTCCTTACACTGTAAGAGTGTACTTTCCTGCGCAAAGGGTAGGAAATTCTTGGAAAATTAGGTTCACTACTGCCGTTGCATACTCCTAGCCCTTAGGCAATGCTTGATGGATGCCATGGTTGTAATACCCTGCTCTTTGGTCCCTGATATGAAAACAATGAGATGTGACTTACACTGTCACCAGATTTCCTGCAGGGAATTGAGCTGGCTACCCTCTCCGGTCCTTTGCTTGCTATCACATCTTTATATGGCTTCTGTACTAGTTTCCTATCACTGTTGTAACAAATCATCACAATTTTCGTGACTTAAAATAACAAAAACTTATAATTAAATAGTTCTGCAGAAGTCCCGTCTGGGTCTCGGTAGGCTGAAAGGTGTTGGCAAGACTGTAGACGGAATGGAGGCTCCTTTTCTTTGCAGAAATTCAGTTCCACGTGGTTGTGGTCTTGTTTCCTTGCTGGCTGTCAGCTGGACCCACCCGTAGCTCCTAGAAGCCTCCCTCTGGTCCTTGCATATAACTCCCAACATCTACGAGACAGCACAGGGCATCAGGCCCTTCTCACGCTGCCATCTCCCTGACCTACCTTCTTTCACATTTAAGTGCTCCTGTGCTTAGATTGGGCCCGTCCGTATAATTCAGGATAGTCTCCCTATTTTATGATCAGATGATGAGTAACCTTAATTCCATATGTAATCTTACTTCCCTTTTACCAAAAAAGGCAACATGTTCCTAAGTTCTGTGTATTAGGAGGTGGGCACCTCTGGGGGAGGCGTTATTCTACCTGCTACAATTTCCTCTCCTTGTGGTCCCACTTCCCCCAATCCCCCGACTGGTTTCTTCTGAAGACACTTCCTAATAACTCACTTTCACAAGTGATTTACTTGTGTGTGTGTGTGTGTGTGGGGTCTGCTTTTGGGGAATTCAACCTGAGACAATGAGGAATTCTCTGAATTCAAGAATAGTCTTGGTTATTGAATTGGGGCGGGGAGTGGGGAGGCGGTGGGGAGGTTAGGCTAGCACTCCAAGTCCAGGCAGAAAACAACCACTCCTGTGCCTGTGTTCGTACCTGCTGGGCTCACTGGCTTTCTGGCAGTCAGACGGGAAGAACAGGGGAGACCTTGCTAATGAGATTCTCTCTGCTCACCTGAAATCCTCTGCACATCATCAGTGTAGCACCCGCAGCAGCCTTGCCTACCAGCCAGCGAGTCTGCGCGCGGTATTTATAAATACACGCGTGTGGTTCGGCCACAACTGTCAAAGGCGGCAGCTCGTTAGTGAGCAGCGGATACCAGCCAGGGCTGCCCCAGCCCTGATGCTATGCGGCAAGGCATAGAAAATGAACATGCCACCCAGTTCAGGGTCAATATGCAAAACAGAAAAGGGAAAAAATGGAAGCTTGACAGCCTGTCGTGACGATTATTAGCTGTCTTCCAGAGTCCTGTAGGCCCCCAGCTCCATGTACACACTTAGCCAGTCAGCGGTCTATAACAGCTCTTTAGCACGCGCTCCTTTGCTGTGTGTATCGCTTGGGTCTGTTTCATCACGCGCCAAGTTCCTTATCCTCCAGGTACACAGATGCTCCAGTTACACCCACTGCAGCAGGGTCCCCAGTGAAGGAGGTACATATATTTAAACTTAGGACATTTTTCTGGTGTTAGCCAGGTTAATCACAGGCTCTGCCCGGTGACAAAAGGAGAGGGGGCTCAAACAGAGCACACCTGCTGAGCAGAGTTTACATCTGGTCCTTGAAAATATCACTTCAGAAACCATTAGTTGGACGGCCGTGACTGAAGGAGGCCCCGGAGTAATGGTTGTAATAGATGCCCCATGCTTGCTTTTCCTTTGCCTTCATTCCCTTTCTTTCACCAACCTACAGCTCCAGTTTATACTTGCCTTTCCCTTTACAACATAATATTCACTCCCTGAAATTTACACCTACATTCCAGGCTCCACATGAGAGCTACATTCATAATACCACCCATGAAAAGGCTTTTATGATCTTGAATTTTATACTTCTCCACATTTTTTCCCCACTACTTTCAAAATATACATTCCTCATATCCCAACAAAGGGGAGAAGATTAAAAAGAGAAATACCAGGAAATAATTCAGTGAAGACCTAATAAAAGATGCAATCAATCAAGTAAGTGACAGTAGCAGTTTCTTTTAACATCAGATCTAATGGTTTCTTTTTCTAGTACAAAAGTGCTCCATTAACAGTGTGAGTCTTTTATTTAGGTAATTCACACAAGTGGTTGCCAGATGTAGTTTATTTTCAGGAGGGCACACTTATAGAAGCAGCACACTGAGCAGAGACAAGAGTTATCTCCATCTAACGGACTCTCTAATGACCTTCCAGAGTGAAAGTAGCAGTGAAATCCTAAAAACGAAGCCCTCAAAATCAGATCCAAGTAGCACTTCACATTTAAAGCGATGGTTGGTCTGCAAAGACTTGCGGTTGACTCTTTGCCTCACCACCTGTCCTCAAGGTACAGCCTCGACTTTCCAGAGCCTCCGAGCCCTGTGCAGCCAAGGGCTGGCTCCAGCCTCATCTGTGTTTTGACTCCCTTGCTTCAATCAAAACTCACCTTTTGAGCCTTCTTCCCCTCAAATGCTTCTTTTCTACGAGGTACTTCAATCAACTAATCAACAACTAACGTTCACTAATGTATTCACTTTGTACAGTGATTGATAAGCTTCTACTCTGAGTGTCCATTAGTAAGGGACACCTTTTGAAGATGACGCCTTTAACCCAGAGCAGTGGCTACAACGGTGTCAAGCAGAGGGGGAGGTAAATGGTTTGGTTTCGGAGAGATTTGCGTTGGGATCCAGACTTGTTATGCACTAGCTAGTACCTCTGGATACATTGTCTATGTCCTAGGAGGCTTATGTCTTATTTTGATGAAAGTATGGATAACAGTGTCTAAATTTTCCTTCTTTCAAAAAAATATGTATTTAGTGTCTACTATTTTTGATGATTAAATGAGAAGAGGTCGATTAAAATATTTCATATGATGACTAAATGTAATTTCCCTAAAAACATTAAAAAGACGGTGAAAGTTTCTGGGAAGATAGTTTTGAGTTGTGTAACTTTTGTTCTCCTTCAATTCATATCATAAGTTAGTTGTTTAACCAAAGCGGGGCTGGCTTTGGGTGACGTGTATCTAAGATGCTTAAGAAGTTGTCTGGGGACATTGAAATCTGATTCTAGTGAAGCACAGTAGACAATCCTACCTCAGGAAAAGTTCATCTAAGGTTGAGAAGATGGGCAAGTGCTTTAAATTCAAGATGACTTCTTAACAGTGAATGAATGAATGGCTTCTTAGGTTAATAACATTGATGACACACAGATTTAGGGGTAAGAACTGTGTTCTGGGGGTTAGGCAACTAGGGTTTAAGTCTTGGGTTTGTTAGTTAATTATTACATGCCCTAAGAAAAGTCAGTTAAACTTTCCATGCCTTAATTTCTTCATTTGTAAAGTGTTTGGGGTGTAGCAGTTTATCTCTAAGATTGTTTCCATGTCTAGCATTCTCTACAAACTGTGTTCTCGTATCTTCCTTAAACGTCTCATTTTAGGAGCTGCCATTGTACAGATTATATTTGAACCGAGGCTTGACAAAACCTTTGTAAGCATCTCAACTTCTTTCCACATTTCATTTTGCTGACTTCTCTCCTTCTCTTCTGTTACCTTTTCTCACTGTCACTCTCTCTGTTAAACCCCTCGTACTGGATAGGCCAAGCTATGAATAGAATTTACTTTATATATGGCTTGCTAGACAGTTGCATCCGTGAGGGGTTCTGTCAACTGCTTTGTTAGTGTAAAGACAAGGAGAAGAATAAATCAGACAAATGAGTGGGATGCATTATGTGAAGAATGGGGAAGGAATGGTTTCTAAGCAATCCACAGTTCTAGGACGAGAGCAAGATATCGTGCTGCACGTTAGCAGAAGGAAAGAGAGCAGAGCAAAGCTATGTGGCTTGTCCAATAGGGCATAGTGAGAGTAAAGGCCAGTATGTACTGAGTTTTCACCACGTAGAAGGGGCTGTGCTCAGTGCTTTACTAAAACCTTAAGAAGAAGATACTCTTCATAATCTGACAAAGATGAGGAAACTGAGGTCCAGAAAATTTAGTTTTATTACCGCAAATCACACAGGAAGTGGCATAATTAGCATATCGATTCAAGCTATGTGGCTCCAAATCCAAGGCTGTTTGTCACTATAGTCATGGCTTTCCAGGACCTAAAAATATGAGTTTGGACAGAAATGAGGTATGAACTCTACATGGTGTGGACTTGAATGTGACAGACAGACACAGAGCAAATCAAAAGGAAGCTAAGATGTGTTAGATTGGGAAGGACAGTTCTTTCTATTTAATACAGAAGCCTTTTGTTGGGGCCGGGAATGGGGAAGGTTGCCTTATCTGCTGCTTATGTTAGAGTAAAAGAGACCAGAATATTATCTATAGCTTGGCATCCATAGGTTTTCTGAGGTTAGTCACGGGTAGCATGGAAAAACAATAGGTAAAAAGGCATACTAGGGCTTCCCTGGTGGCGCAGTGGTTGAGCGTCCGCCTGCCGATGCAGGAGACACGGGTTCGTGCCCCGGTCCGGGAAGATCCCACGTGTCGCGGAGTGGCTGGGCCCGTGAGCCATGGCCTCTGAGCCTGCATGTCCGGAGCCTGTGCTCCGCAACGGGAGAGGCCACAGCAGTGAGAGGCCCGCGTACCGCAAAAAAAAAAAAAAAAAAAAAAAAAGCATACTAAAATGAGAAAGAATATATGTGTTCATGCATGTGTGTGTGTGTGTGTGTGTGTGTGTGTGTGTGTATTTGCTGATGGGTATTTGGATGACTCACTGAGAAGATAGGTTAATGAATTCACTGAATTTTTCAGTTGTTTAAAGAATTATCTACTCTCTTGCCTTATGCCAGACTAAAAGGGCTTCGTAAGCAGTCACATAAAAAGTAAGATAAAATATACCAAACTGTGTTGTCCTTGAACCTCTCTTCATACACTTGTTTAAAATTAATATACTTAAACAGAATGACCCACCTATCTGTGGCACCCAGAGGCTTAGAGCTATATATAACACATATTAATAAACTAGGAGAATGTGGTTCCTGCCACACTCATTTTGCTTTTGTCCTCCTGACGGGGCTCTTGCTGTCAGAGGCTTCTTCTCAGATAATGAAAGGCAATGCGAGACATACACATTCCTTCCTTCCTCCCCTCAATCCTCTGTCCTGTCATCTCAGAGCAACAGAACCTTCCATTAGTGTTCACTTTAATAAGCCAATTTCTTTGGGTTTATAAGTGACAGCTTTTAAATCAGTGGGGATCCATGCCATTGGGGGTATCTACATGTTGCTCTCTCACAATTAGGTTTTAATTAGCAAGGTAACTGCTAATTTTAAGAGAATGCAGCAGGGCCCGTTTCCTTTCCCTCCCTATTTTGGGAACGTCTGGCTGGTAATGGAACCCTATGTTTTATCAGGATATACCTAAATAATGTCAATAAGATCAACAAGGAAGTAAGCCAGAGTGAATCCCACCAGAACTTCTACACAGATTTCCTTTCTCATTCTAATTCTGCCCTGTATGTATGTCCTACTTCTGTGACTTACGGATACACATCAAGAAAACTTTGTAAAGTTATGGTTTTTAAATTCATGTTTTCATTTTCATTCTATTTAAGTAGTTCAGAGCTGTTAAGAAAGAAGAAATAAATCTGGGCAAAAGTTACAGGGAAAAACCCAGTTTTTTTAATGAAGACAATCCTTTTTCACCTGGGGACTCAATATTAGGGTACATCAAACCATGGCTGTTTGCTGGGGCAATGCTGGCCACTTTCATCTTTTCTGCAGAGTAGAGGATGGTTAGTGGGAGCGCTGAGGTTTGCTTTTGTCCTCAACAGCCCGTGTGGCATTTTATCCTTCCAGTTACTTCCAGAGCACCTGACCATCAGTATCGTTATACCACACATGCTATTGGTGGTGGACTCTCCTGTCCACAGCCCACAAATCATATGGAGAAGACTTTTGAATTAGCTCAGAGTGGGCTGTGGTGAGAGTATATATCATTACAAACCCACTGTTTGAAAGCTCAGCTACAACTAGTAAGGGCAGGCCAGCTTCTCTAACAAATAAAAGTAAAAATCTAAAAGTTCAAAAATCATTTATTTGTCTCTTATATAACAGTCCAGGCAGGTGTTCCCAATTTTATGCTTCTTTCAGAATCATCCCATAAAACTAACTTCATGTAAAACTCCTAATTATGAAAGATAAACTATATTAAAAAAAAAACTTTTCCGCTCTAGTACCATACATACTCTGTTCTTTGAAAGTCCACAAAACACTTGGGTGTAAGATGTTTGAGGTTAATTGCTATGTTGTTGTGTTGTTTAAAAAAATTGAAGCCTCGGGACTTCCCTGGTGGTGCAGTGGTTAAGAACCTGTGTGCCAACACAGGGGACACAGGTTCGAGCCCTGGTCCAGGAATATCCCACATGCCGCGGAGCAACTAAGCCCGTGCGCCACAACTACTGAGCCTGCGCTCTAGAGCCCGCGAGCTACAACTACTGAAGCCCGCGCACCTAGAGCCCGTGCTCTGCAACAAGAGAAGCCACCGCAATGAGAAGCCCACGCACCACAAAAAAGAGTAGCCCCCGCTCACCGCAACTAGAGAAAGCCCACGCGCAGCAACGAAGACCCAATGCAGCCAAAATAAAATTAATTAATTAAATTTAAAGGATAAATAAATGAAATTAAAAAATTGAAGCCTCAATTTGACTTGGGAGTCCATCCTTGTGGGCTGCTGTGAAACAGGAGCAGACTGTCTAGTCTGGAATCCAGCTCTCAGAAATGTGCCCTTTAGAATCAGAAGGGACCACAGATCTAGCCCTGGAGGAACAGAAAATGAGTGAGTGCTACTAAAAAACAAGTTTGTGACTGCAAATTAAAGAATCATTCTGAGATCAGAGTAAATTTCCTATTGGTTATGAATGCATGTTTTCTTATTGGAGTATGATCATTGTTACTGAGGCAATTTTCGAAAATGAATAAAAAAGAATTTTTGTGTTGGGATTTAGCCAGATGAGTGATGTTCTTGCCTCTCAGTGTCATGGAGGTGGCCAGCTGCTGAAGGGATTTTTGTCAGTAAAGTTATTTCTCATTGAGGTCCCAATCTTCCTGGATTTTCTGTGGCTCCTCCTGGCTGTGCAACTTAGAGGAAGTAGAAGCGTGATTATGTTTTGTCAGGAAAGAAAGCTAGCGTAGAATTTCAGTTCAGTACCAACAACTTGCACTTTGACAGTGCCATTCAGCTTTCACTGCAAACTTTCTAATTAATTCAAGCTTCACTGAACTCTGACTTGTATTATTTGGAGCTTTGGTTAATTATTTTGCTTTCCAGACCTATGTTGTTGAAATATCAAATGCGTATTTGTAAGTATTTGTAAGTAATGTTGGCAACTTTTCTTCTTTTATGGCTGCTAACTTTCTTTCCCGTGGTAAGAAGCCACATCTTGCTATCCTTAAGGAAGGCTATCATTTTCTTCAAAGAAGGACTGAGTGTTATTACAGATCCTGACTAAAAACTTTGGCAGGAAAAAGTGTGTGGAAAGCAGAAAGCGAAGACACTGCGTCTCCCACTGTGGGCTTTCACACTGCTCCCACAGAGCTACTGAACTCTTCCTGCAACTGATCGATTTTATCTGTGAAATAGGTGAAAAATGTATCCCAGCAAGATAAACCCTGAACTGTTCCTGAGTTAAAAAAGCAACACTATATAAGTAGGGCTTTTACTTGAAGGAAAAGAAACACATGAGATAGTATCCAGTGACAAAGCTGGACGCCAACACAGGTTGAATGCCAATGTCAGACTTGTCGAGAAAGCACTTAATGTTGTTGTCTATATAGAGAGACTTTATGTTTACAAGGCAGTCTGGCAAGCTGAATCTTTTTTACTCTATAGCCCTATCGAGACCTCTACGGTGGTAAACAATTAAAGTCAACAAGTAATTATTGAACAACTATTATGAGCAAATCACTGTGTAAGGCTCTCCAAGGTTTAAAAAAATAAGCAAGACATAAACCATGGTATCAAAGAATTATAAACTTAACAAGAATAGGACAGGCAAACAAATAACGATATAACAAGTCGTAATATGATATGTCCTTAGACTCTATACAAGCATATGTTGTTGGATACTGAAAAGGATTAATGAAAAATATTTTATACAGCTAAATTAAACATCAGTTCCTAAGGGGCAAAGGCTATGTTTTACATTCTGTATAACACTGAACACTCAACACAGATGACATAGTTCATAATTTTTAAAAAATCATTGAGGTTGGACTTCCCTGATGGTGCAGTGGTTAAGAACCTGCCTGCCAATTCAGGGGACACGGGTTCGAGCCCTGATCCAGGAAGATCCCACATGCCACGGAGCAACTAAGCCCGTGAGCCACAACTACTGAAGCCCGTGCGCCTGGAGCCCATGCTCCGCAACAAGAGAAGCCACTGCAATGAGAAGCCCGGGCACCACAACGAAGAGTAGCCCCCGCTCGCCACAACTAGAGAAAGCCTGCGCGCAGCAACAAAGACCCAACGCAGCCAAAGGTAAATAAAAAAATAAATAATTAAAAAAAATTCATTGAGGTTGTATCCATTGGATGTTCATTAGCAACTGTTAACACCAAGAAATTACTGGGAAATAAACGCATCTCATGTAAGCCCTTGTATTTGCCTCTGTGAAGAATGCCTCTAGTCATTTCTTTCCCAGATTTAAGTTATAGGGCAATTTTAGGTACTTAAAATATCTTTAAGTGATTAAAAGAGATTCACTTCTGCTTAGGGATCTTGATAATTTCCTTATGAAGATTACAGTGGAGTGAATTCCAGGTACAAATACAGAGTCAAATTAGGATTCTTAAGTCCTTTGGAATAGTGATATGCCCAGGACTGGGTAGGTCTTGAAGAAGTGGCAAGAGTTGGGTATTTGCATCCTAACATTAGCCTGAGGGCAATTAGGGATCCTAGTGCGTGAAAATCCTAAAATAATCTTTGCTGGGCCTTCATAACCATGGATACTTGGGTTACTTCTATTTTTCCAGTTATTCCAGCAGCTTCACCATGTAATTTTTATTTTTGTTTCTTTTGAATGACTCTCTAAAGTTCTGCTTGAAATATACATCTAGAGGGTAGAGGGGGCACTGGGGCTGGGCTTATGAAATACCCAGAAGGGAGGTGGCGTAAGAGTATTAACTTTAAGGCTCTAAGTTATTTGAGTGCAAGGACTGGACTTTATATTGTACTAACATTCCCAATGGCATAATTCAATAAATACTCATGTTGATTGAAAATGTCAAAGGTAGGGGCACTCCTGCTTTAGGTATCAAGTCTAGGAATGACAACACTTTGCTCCAGTTTTTAATTAAACTTTTAATTAATTTAATTTAATTTAATTATTTAATTTTTTACTGTTCAAACAGCCAGTAGGTGTCATGCCTTTGAAGGAATCACTGTATTGCATCAGACAGACATTGGAATATGTGTAAGTCTACTTTTCTCACACACTATGTCTCCAAGCTAGTGAGAAAGGCAGTTAGCACAATGGTATAATATGGCATTGAGTTCAAATTATAGAATTCAAACTTAAAATATTAAAATATATGTGAAGCTGAATCAGCCCGTGCTTATAGCTTGCTAATAAATCACATTTTCCACTTGCTGCTCTGATTTTAAGAACTAGCAGTTGGAAATTAGGGGCATAAAAGAATAGGCTTGGAATGAATTTTAAGGAATGATCTAGTTCATTTTTCTGCCATTGGCAGATTTCGGCTAAACTCTTCTTTTATGGGGAGAATCTCTCCTACTTGAAAATACCTGCTGGGAAGGAGATTCTAGCATTCCCTATAATACCATTATGATCCTTGGAAACAACTTGTTTCCTTCAAAAATAAATAGTTTTCTCAGTTATTTTGTTTCTGGCAATACCCATTTCAGGCATAATAAATCCAGTACAAGTGCCACTTTTTTTTTAAGCTTTTAGTAGAATATATTAGTTGGAGAGAAATATGTATTCAACAGAGAAGAAAAAACTTTTTTCTTCCAGATGAAGGTTAATTCTAATAAGAAAATAGAAAGTCCATTACTAATGCCTTTGCATTAAAGCTCACTTCCTCTCCAGTGATCCTGAAGGATGTTCTTGCATATCAATGTTGTACTAAATGCTTTCATTATCTCTGTGGTTTTGTTTATTCAAATGTTTTCCCCACATGTGATTTCTTCATATGTAAACTAAATAGATGCAAATACATGTCTTTTGAGAAGTCTGTAAATCTTTCTTTAATGAAGGTGCCCTTCAGTGCAATGGACCTATTTGGGGATTGTTCAAAGATGGGTTTACTTTCATTAATTTTTTTAAAATTTTACTTTTAGTCAGAGATAGGAAATTCAGATCAAATAGAAGCAAATATTCTCCTTTTTGATATTATTCAAGACTCTTCATCTTCATAGTGCTCCAGATAGCTGATTGTTTTTGATACAGCAAAATTTAGGCCAATATGGAGAAAGGGTTAGCATCGCCAGGTATTGATGACCCAGGAAAACTGACTGAGTTAAGCAGAGAAAAGAATTGCTGTTTGGTTAGTTGGTTATATAATTTAAATCACTAACCACATAAGCATGACTATGTGCTGTGACTAAAAAACAAGTAACTCACCCCTGTCAAAAAATGTAGCTTTCTTTTTTCCTAGCAATGAAAGTAACTGTCAATTCATATGCAATCCCAGATAAAAAATGGTGGTGAACCAGATGCACTGGTGCATGAGAATGGAAGTAATTGTTTGTGGTTTTCATAAGAAGATTGTCAGTTTGCAGCATTTAAATTACACACAAACTGCTTTTTACATCTCTAATTGTAGCTCTGTTGTTTTCAGGGAGGGTTGAATTGACATTGACAAACACAGACTTAGAAAGAATACAAAGACATGAAAACAGCACTAAATTTGCCCCAAAAACGATTCAGTGAACAATACTGCAACATTCTATTTATTCCTTGATATGCCAAAATTTCCTTTTTTCCTCCTAGAAGCAATGCTGACTTTGGTAAGTTAATGAGAAGTAGTAACTGCAGAGATGTTTGGTAACTCAAGCACATGAGTTTCATGAATTATTGTATGCCTACTTTTTTTTTTTTTTAAGAATTGCTTAAATTTACTGTAATCCTTTGCCTGTTCCTTTTCTTTAACTCTTCAGATTCTTCACTTACCGTCAGTATTTAATTCACTGTAGCAGTTTTTCCCCTTTCAAATATTTCTGTGATAACATTTTAGCTGATAACATTTTAGCTCTGGGAAAGTATAAAAACAGGGTCCTATTGATATTCTACTCATCACCTTTTGCTTTAATCCCCAACTTTTCTGTAAAATAAGGCCACTAACCTCTTGGGCCTAAAGAATGAAAAGGTGGCTTATCAGAGAACAAAACAATGAAACAAAGAGGTAATTTAAATTTTGATTTTGTAAAGCCAGTTGAGTGTGTGGTGTTAATTCTAGTGTACAGACAACTGCAACAACAAAAAAATGATTTCCAAATCTGCAATTCAGTTTTGGTTTCCTTTGAAAAAGATTTTTGGTTCTTAAAGGGTCATACTGAGTTAAAAATACAGTTAGAAAGATAAACAATAGCTTGGCAAGAGGAAATTCAAAGTACATATGCTGGGGAAAAGGGCCATGTTAAAAGCAGAAAACAAATGAAAAAAAAAAAGTAAACTTCTACATTTGGGCATTTCTGCAAGGAAAATTGCCCACATTTTGCTTGGCACAGAATTTTGAAAGTTCATGCAGTGAGAATAATTAGCAGAAACCATTTATGTGTGCACTTCCAGAAGAGCTGGGCCCCTTGCACACTTGCAGAGGACTGTGCTGGGGAAAGAGTTGTCCTTTACCTTTAAAACTTGAGGGAAAGCAAGGAGCCCTTTGGTCCCCTAATGTTCACATGCTCCAAAGGAAGTAGAGATGTGGGAGACCGACACAGCAAGCTGACTGGATGCTTCTCTAATGATGAGCCACTTGCTGGTTTTCTTTGATTTGTATCTTGATCCAGACTGTGGCTTAATTTGAGTAGCACCAGAGAGTGGAAATTGTAGGATGACAAGCTTTAGCACAATAAAAGAGACTTTTTTTTTTTTTGTATAGGCTGAACAGTTTAAAACTGGAATGGGTTGCCTCGGGGAGTGTGAGCTCTCCATGGGTGCAGGTGCAAGAACAGGCGGGATGGCCAACTGTTAGGGAGACTGACAGGAAATTGAGTGGGAGGACAGACTAGATGACCTATAAAGTTCCTTTCCCTTCCAATGCATACTCTATTTTGGTTTATTTTAAAATTCATTCTCAGCTTTTGCTTTCTTGGCTTTGGGTCAGTTACTATTCCTGGTTCTCTAGGAGCTGTGGAGTGCTGCTGCGTGTGTAGGGTAGAGATGGGGGTGCAGCATCACCAACTGAGAAGTTTCCTAAAACTTGCACTCCCTTTATCACCATCATCCCTTCTTTTTCATGTGTGATGCCAGCAGAGTGGCCACCAGGCTTTGGTATAATGCATTTAAAGAAAGTCACACCGATGTCCCTGGAAACCTAACTTGCCTTTTACTTTTTGGAAACATCTATTACCTGCCAGTCCCACATACGGTTTAGACTAAATCAGCAGGAACTTTAAATTCCAATTTTAATTTGGAAATTATTCCACTAAGCAATTATTATGACCTCTGTGGTTACCTGACAATTCACTCTCTCCTCAACAGAGGATTGTTTCAAGACAATTTGTTTTTCAAACATGATAATTCTACTAGCCCCTGACTGAAAGGCAGGTGAACTCAGTTTATTTTCCAGTAGCCCCTGTCTTTTTGTTGTTATTATTTGGCTTCTATTTTTATAGAAAAGATTTGGGCTGAGTCACCTAAACTGTCTTGTCTTGGTTTCTTTGTGGCCATTGACAAGACACGATTTTTTAACTTTGAGATCTGTGCTTCCCTCTTTTCTTCTCAGGAACTTTCCCCTAGTCAAGCAGATACCTACTTTGTCTCTGGGGAGAAGTTGGATTGTTTCATGGGAATGGAAATAATAGAAGCAATCAGTCTGGTGTGGTTTTCTTTGTTTGTTTTTTGTTTTAACTTTCCTAAGAAGCTTTTGAAAATCAAAAGAGAAAGCCCTGAGGACAGGTTAAAGTGTTTATATCATAACAAGGGTATTGGAGAAATAAAAAGAACCATTCTATCCTAGCCTTCCCCCTACTGTGTGACCTAGAAGGATAACTCTATAACTATATATAGAGGGAAATGATTGGATATGACCTGAGGGGAAATCTCTGGTGGGAGATGGAAGATTTCCGGAGACTTTTTGCAGAGGAGCAGCTTAGAAAACTTTTATGAACCAACTTTGGAAGTCAAGCAATATCACTTCCACTGAATTTTACTGGTTAAGGCCATTATAAAGTTTCACTCAGGTTTAAGAGGAGGCAACACAGATCCCACCTCTTGATGGAGGAATCTCATGGGGAATGTGATATATATTGTTACAGTTTTCCATGAAAAATACCATTTACTACAGTGGCTTAGTGTATCCAGACCACTGTAGATCAATAGAGGACATGGTGGATTCCAACAGTGCACAATTCCCAAAGGAAGACAGCCAATAAAAACTGTTCCATGTTTTATAATAAACTTCTTGGCTATTTTTGAATAAAGTGACATTCTCCTGAAATAAAGAGAAAACTTTCATCAAAATTGACTTTCAATTACATAGACATGTAATTAGTCTTGTAATAGAGATATTACACATTGTCATGATTTATATCTACCAATTTTATCTCAGGATGCTTTGTTATATTTTTCTACTTTTCCTATTTTTCTTATTTAAATTAATACTTTTTGGTATCTGGGGTGGAAGGAAATCTTCAAACTTTTAAGTAAAATTCTTAGGCTATAAGGCAAGAGTCACGTTTTATATATTTAATTTTAATACCTATATGATGAATGCATAAATTATTAAACTGTAGTATATTGAAATTACCTCAATTGAAGAAAATTAACTAGTCCCATCTTTTCTCTCTTTCTTTCTGGGCTGGGCTGGGCTGCCTTAGGCTGTGACCTCTCATAATGGCTTAACCAATGAGGATTATCGATTACCTTACTAAGAAGAATTCAAGAATCAGGACTTCTCAGGACATAGTAAGTCAGGGCTGCCCTTCTCTGAGGATCTCTTAGCTCTGCCTCCTGAGTGTGCTGGCTTTATGCTCAGCCCAGTAGCAGTATGGCTGCAGGAGTTCTAGGCATCACATCTACAGACAACAATGAAAAGCATGAAGAGATGATCTTTTCTGATGCTTCCTTCTTAGGAATGAGTAACTTTTTCCAGGAGACCCCCCTCTCTCATATTTCTTTGACTAGAACTGGGTCACATGCCCACCTCAAACAACTACTGGCAAAAGAATAGGATAAGCTTCATGGATTTCTACCAAAAAAGATTTAACTCTAAGAGCTGGGATTGGGTCACACTTCCTAAATCAAGAGATTTACCCTTGGGTCATATCCAGCCTTCTGCCTGTTTCTGTAAATAAAGTTTTATTGGGTTACTGCCATGCACATTCATTTACTTATTGTCTATGACTACTTTCACACTAAAACTGTTGAGCAGTTGCAACTGAGACCGTGTGACCTGCAAAGCAGAAAATATTCCCTTTCTTTCCCTTTATAGAAAATGTTTTCTAATTCTTACCCTAAACCGTAGAACAAAATTGGGTTTCTGTAACCAAGGAAAAAGAGAGGATAGGATATTGGATAGGCAACAGGTTCTACTAAGTCTTCTGCGTAATTTTTCAAAAAGTACCTTATGGTTAATTTCCACAAACCTCACAGACATTGTTACATGTATATTGTGACATTTTATGCTGTTACTTTATGTCAGTGACCCTGTTAGGTTATTAAGGTTATTCTACTGCTGTATGTAAAGGGTTTTTCCTAGGCTCTGGATTTCAGGATATAATCTACTGTGATGGGTTAATATTGTACCTTTTCCTTTGTTGTATAGACAAGCCATGAAGCCATACTGACCTCTAGCTTTATCAGTAACCAAATCACATTTTCTACTCAATACTCTACTTGGCCAAAACTTACGGACTGAATTAAGTAGAATGAAACTTCATGAAGGACCTGGTATGTTTAAATTTTAATGTGGGGGTTTGTTTTAGATGTTATTTTTAGAGCAATTTTAGGTTTACAATAAAATTGAGAGGAAGAAAAAAAAAATCGAGAGGAAGGTAACAGAGATTTCCCATATACTCCCTGCTCCCATACATGCACAGCCTCCCGCATTATCAACATCACTGTCGGAATAGTGCACCTTTAATCAAGGATGAACCTACATTGACACATCATAATCATCCAAAGTCCATAGTTCACCTAAGGGTTCACTTTTGGTGGTGTACAGTCAATGGGTTTAGACAAATGTATAGTGACGTATATCCATAATTATAAGCATCATACAGAGTATTCTCAGTGCCCTAAAAATCCTCTGTGCTCTGCCTATTCAGCTCCCCCATCTCCCACCACTGGTAACCACTGATCTTTTTATTGTCTCCATAATTTTGTCTTTTCCTGAAAGTCATAGAATTGGAATCATGCAGCATGTAGCCCTCTCATATTGGCTTTTTTCACTTAGTAAAATGCATGTGAGTTTCCCTCACGTTTTTTTCATGGCTTGCTAGCTCATTTTTTCTTAGGGCTGAATAGCATTCCATTGTCTGGATGTGCCACAGTTTATCCATTCACCTACTAATTTCAAGTTTTGGCAATCTGGCAAACATCTGTGTGTGGGTTTTTACATGGACATAAGTTTTCAGCAATTTAGGTCACACCAGGGAATAGGATTGTTGGATCCTATGGTAAGAGTGTGTTTAGTTTTGTAAGAAACTACCAAACTCTATTTCAAAATGGCTGTACCATTTTGAATTCCCATCAGCACTGAACAAGCATGCCTGTTGCTCCACATACTCATTTGGTTTTGTTGGTGTTCCAGATTTTGTTTATTCCAATAGGTGTGTAGTGGTAACTCATTGTTGTTCTCATTTGCATTTCCCTGATGACATACACTGTGCAGCATCTTTTCATAAGCTTATTTGCCATCTGTCTGTCTTCTTTGGCTAGATGTCTATCAAGGTGTTTGGCCCATTTTTAAATTAGGTTGCCTGTTTTCTTATTCTTCAGTATTTAAAAGTTCTTTGTGTATTTTGGATAGCAGTCCTTTATCAGATGTGTCTTTTGCAAATATTTTCTCCCAGCCTGCAGCTTGTCTTCTAATTCTCTTCATGTTGTCTATCACAGAACAGTAGTTTTTAATTTTAATGAAGTCAAGATTATCAGTTATTTCTGTCACAGATCAGATCTCTGGTGTTTTATCTAAAAAGGCATCATGGAGGTCATCTAAGTTTTCTCTTATGTTATCTTCTGGGAGTTTTATAGTTCTGTATTTTACATTGTAGGTCTGTGATTCACTTTGAGTTAATTTTGTGAAGGGTGTAAGGTTTGCATTTAGCGTCTTCTTTTTTTTGGCATGTGAGTAACCAGTTTTTCCAGTACCATTTGTTAAAGAAACTATGTTTGCTTCATTGTATTACCTTTAATCCTTGGTCAAACATCAGTTGACTACATTTATGGGGGGGCTCTTTCTGGGCTCTTCATTTTGTTCCATTGATCCATGTGTCTATTCTTCCACCACTACGACATGGTCTTGATTACTGTAGCATTATAGTTAAGTCTTGTAGTCGGGTAGTTGTTCTTCAACTTTGTTCTTCTTCAGTATTGTGTTGGCTTTTCTGGTTCTTTTGCCTCTTCATGCAAACTTTAGAATCAGTTTGTCGATATCCATAAAGTAACTTTCTGAGATTTTAATTGGTATTGCATTGGATCTATAGGTCACGTTGGGAAGAACTGACATCTTGACAATATTGAGTCTTCATATCCATAAACATGAAATATCTCTCCATTTATTTAGTTGTTCTTTGGTTTCATTCATCACAGTTTTGTAGTTTTCCTCATATAGATCTTGCATATATATGCAAGATTTATACCTAAGTGTCTTACTTTTGGGGGTGATAATGTAAGTATTGTGTTTTTAATTTCAAATTCCACTTGTTCATTGTTAGTATATATGAAAGCCATTAACTTTTGTGTATTAACCTTGTATCCTGCAACCTTGCTATATAGTTCCAGGAGATTTTCGTCAGTTCTTTCAGATTTTCTACGTAGATGATCATGTCATCTGCAAACAAAGACTGTTTTATGTCTTCCTTCCCAATCTGTTTTCTTTTCTTGTTTTATTGCAAGCAAGGACTTCTGGTATGATGTTAAAAAGGAGTGGTGAGAGGGGACATACTTGCCTTGAGCCTGACCTTACTGGGAAAAATTAGTTTCTTATCATTAAGTATGATATTAGCTGTAGGCTTTTGGTAGACCGTCTTTATCAAGCAGAGAAAGTTCCCCTCTATTCCTAGTTTACTGAGGGCTTTTACCATAAATGGGTGTTGAATTTTGTCAGATGCTTTTTATGCATCTATTAATATGATCGTATGATTTTTATTTTTTAGTTTGTTGATTTGATGGATTACATTAATTGATTTTTGAGTGTTGAATCAGCCTTGCATATCTGGGATAAGTCCCACTTGGCTGTGGTATATAATTTTTATACTTTTTTGGATTCAATTTGCTAATATTTTGTTGAGGATTTTTGCAGGTATGTTCATGAGAGATACTGGTTTCTAGTTTTCTTTTCTTGTAATGTCTTTGTCTGGTTTTGGTATTAGGGTAACACTGACCTCGTAGAATAAGTTAGGCAGGATTCTCTCTGCTTTTATCCTCTTAAAAAGATTGTAGAGAATTGATAAAATTTCTTCCTTAAATATTTGGTAGAATTCACCAGTGAATTCTACCAAATATTTAAGCACCCATCTGGGCCTGGTTCTTTCTGTTTTGGAAAGTTATTATTGATTCAATTTCTTAAATATATAATATACGGTTCTATTCAGATTGTTTACTTCTTCTTATGTGAGTTTTGGCAGATTCTTTCAAGGAATTGGTCCATTTCATCCAGGTTGTCAAATTTGTGGGCATAGAGTTGTTCACAGTATTCCTTTATTATCTTTTTAATGTCCATGGGATGTCCTCTCTTTCAATCTGATATTAGCAATTTGTCCTCTCTCTCTCTTTTTTCTTAGTTAGCCTGGGTTATCAATTTTATTGGTATTTTCAAAGAATCAGCTTTTGGTTTCTTTGCTTTTCTCCATTGATTTACTCTTTTCAATTTTATTGATTTCTGCTTGAATTCTTATTATTTCTTTTCTTTTATTTCTTTTGGATTTAATTTGCTCTTCTTTTTGTAGTTTCCTAAGGTGAAAACTTAGATTATGAATTCTAGATATTCTTCATTTCTAATACATGCATTCAAGCAATAAAATTTCCTCTAAGCACTGCTTTTGCTGCATCTCACAAATTTTGGTAAGTTGTGCTTTCATTTTCATCAAGTTCAAAATATTTTTACATGTCCATTGAGAGTTCTTCCTTGACCTATATAGGTTTTTAAAAGTGTGTTGTTTAATCTTTTTTTTGGGGGGGGGAGCGTTGGATTTTCCAGTTATCTTTCTGTTATTGATTTCTAGTTCAATTTCTCTGTGGTCTGAGAGCACATATTTTCTTTTTTTTAATTGGGGTATAGTCGCTTTACAATGTTGTGTTAGTTTCTGCTGTACAACGAAGCGAATCAGCTATATGTATACATATATCCCCTCCCTCTCTTGGATCTCCTTCCCACCCCCCCACTCCCCATCCCATCCATCTAGGTCACCACAGAGCACTGAGCTGAGCTCCCTGTGAGAGCACATATTTTCTGTTCTTTTAAATGTGTTAAGGTGCATTCTATGGCCAAGAATGTGTTAACGTAAGTCAATTCCGATCTAAGCAGAGACCAGTGCAGAAGAGTCATGACCATTTCCTGAGAATGCCTGGGTGCCCGGGGGTCACACAGAGTCCATTGTTGGAGTGTGTGAGTGGAGGGGGCATTAATTTAGATATGCATTCCAATTTGGACTTTTTAGATTAGAGAATGTGAAACCTCCTTTCTACTCAAGGATGAACTAGTTATAAGCAATCTAGAAAACTACTTCCTAGGTAATATCGCCTTGAACATAGTGGTCTAAAAGTTTAATTATGAAAAACAATATTCGTTGCTGGAAGATACGCAGTGTAGTTGTATATTCCCCAGGAATCTAGATATTTAAAATTTGCATCCTTTTTCAGACTCAAGTCCGAATATCTGAGAACTATATGCTGGGGTCATATTATTTCGACTCTTCTTTGAGTTGCTACCAAAGAATTCTTTGGCATTATGCCCTCATTTGGTACCAAGAAAAGTTGCAAAAATAGCCATTTGCAAATCCCTACTGCACAAATTGTAGGGGTGTTGTTGAAAATTATGTCAGCTCTACCTCTCTGATAGCTGTATGAATTTCAGCATGAAATTGAGCATGAAAATTGTATCTCTCCTCAGTACCTGGAATGTTTTGAAACTTATAGTTGAGAGTTTTTTTCAGTATCGTAGTTTCATATATAGTTACATATAGACTTCAAGAAAAACATGTCAGACCAACAGAGAACCTATGGTTGGAACAGGGGTAGCAGCTGAATATACCCACTCTACCCATCCTTCGAGGCCTGAGACAGTGTTGAGGGAAATCTCAGGTTCTGCTGAGCTAGACTGGAATCTAGCTACAAACCTATTGCATTCCTACTTGGTTTCACCCACGAAGCTTAGAGTCAAATTTGTAGTCCAGCTTTCAATTGTCTAACTTACATTAATTGACCTAATGATTTTACCTCGACTATACCTCTCTTCTGAATTTTATGCCTCTAACAACAGCAAAAAGAAAAAATCATCTTTTATGAGAAAAAAAAATTATCTCTAGAAAATGCTTCAAATCCTTTTTAAAGAAAGAGTAAGGTATAATTTGATAATTATAAATATTTCTAGGTTTATGACCAAGCATTTTACCAAGGATTGATAATCAGCTCATTATGCAGCTGTTTTATGCAGGTAATAAGCCCTCTATCCGATTCTTTTTGTAATTTTCTAAACTACAGGTAAACACACAGATTAGCACCTATATTTTAAAAGTGTTTTGTTTTGGTCTCCCTGTCACCTGAAAGCACAGCTGATAAAAGGTGAGAATTGTAGGTAGAGACTTCACCTTATAAAAGTTGTTCCTTATTTTTGCATGGACTTTTCTTTTCCCCCTTGAGATTCAAAAATGCTATTCATTCTAGCTTCCTTCATTCTCATGAAGCTAGCTGAAATCCTAGCTGGTAACATGCTTCATCCTTTCCTCTATTAGCTTTTATCACAATGAAAGTGGCAGACCTTTCAAGGGGCTTTCTCGCAAACTGTCTGGGATTTTGCACTTGCTCTTATAAAGACTCTCGACTTTTGTGAAAACATTCAGAACCTGTACCATGCAAACCAGCAGACACACAGTCTTTGACACTCTTCTGTGTGGCATTTCTGTATTGCTTACATCTGTAAAATCCCAGGTCTCTCTTTGGAATCAATTGGAAATACGAGATATTTCTGAAGACTTCTTTAAAGGAAAGCAACATGCAGATATTGTAGCAAATGCAGCTGTGTCTGGTATAGGCAGTGGGGGAGGTTCAGACACGGTGCCCCTGTGTGATAGTTGGGATGGGAAATAAAATGTGTGTGAGGGCGGGTGCTACCTCGCTGGCATCCTCTACCACTGTCAGACACTCTCCCCTACCTTTAAAGTCAGGCATTCCTGTGTGGGTCCAGGAATAGTTTCCATGTGTCGGAAGCATTACCTCCCCTTCTGCTTTTAGTTCAGGTGGCTTAAACATTTCTGGGTGTGTAAATGAAATACGAAAATAGGCTCTTCATTCCTAGATTTGATGTTCTCTCTAACTGAATGACTGTGTTCAAAGAGTGACAGTTACTAGATAGATTGAACCTGGGCAGATAGATAATATGAAGGATAATAGAATCCAGATCACTTTCATTTCAACAGACTCCCAGAATAGCTACTCTATCTGAATAAAAAATAGTGCTGGGATTAGCTGCTTTAATAAGGACAGTGATAAACCAAAAAACGTCTAAAGAACAGAACTCAGGATGGGGAAAATATTATAGAAAAAATACCATATGAGAAAATGGTGAGGGAACTAACATTTTTACCCAGAGAAGAGGACAAGTGCATGTGTACATGTGGTCTGTGTGCTTGGTGTGTATTGATATGCAGGGGTGACGGAGAGAGAATTTTGAGCACTCTCGTGTGGAAGAAGTAGAAAAGACACCATTAGATGGAAACTCAGTGGCTTCAGAGGCTAGTGTATATATGTATGTGTATATATGTATATATACATATTCACATATATATATATTCACATATATATATTTTAGCAATTAGTTGATAGCAGGTGGAAAGCTCTCACTCAGAAAGGCATGATTTCCTGTCATTGAATTTATATTCACTGACGATTTTTCCAATTATTGTTAAACCCTTCTTAGAGGTGCTGTGGAAGGCATTCTGCATTCAGGTTGGCTTTGGGATCTCAAACTAAAAGTTCCTCCAGCTCCAAACTATCCTAATTCTCTAATTTAGAATTTAACTTAGTTCAGATTGACACTTTTTTTCCCTAATTTCCCCTAGCCAGAGCTGTGCAGGTTCTAAAATAGACATAACTTTGATACTCTGCCTAGTGTGTTCTTAGATAGTATTATACAACTATGACTGTTCTTTAACTTTTTGGTGATCAGAGGGGTTTCAGACAACTGAAAGCGTCTTTCTTTCATCAGAAAAGAACTAAACATTACTCCTTGTGACACCTCTTTCAAGATGGCCGATTGTAGTATTCTTCCTGTGCCTGATTCTTGCATTAGTCACCTTTTTCTCATCATGGGCTTCGCAGCAGCTTCCTTGGTTCTGTAGAGAATTAACTGTTTCCCTAATCATCTAAGTTACTTCCGCCAGAATGGTTCAGGGGATGGAGAGAGCAAGATCTGATACATTCTAAATGTAAGTATTATTGCCTGCTTCTTAAGGAATACATGCTTAAGTGCACATTTCAGGCAAAAGTACACTATTATTTAGGATACCCAACCTCATGTATCAGTCTAGCTCCAAGATACCCACTCAAATTAATAGTATTCAAGGGGATTTAATAAAGATACTTTTTGTAAAGGTGTGGAAGGGCTCAAAGAAAGTACAAGGAGTAGTGCAATACACAGGGGCTAGTATAGTGGACCTCTGACAGCTCCTAGGTCTGAAGGGAAGAGAGAGGAGGCAGTTACTACCATCTGGAAGGAAGGAGCCATGCAGAGAGAGCTGTCTTGAGAGGAGATTTGACCTTAGGTTAGAGCTGAGCGTGTAATCGAATAAAGTCTCATGTAGCCACAGCCCAGAAAGTCAAACTCAGATGGTAGGTGTTTGTAGCAAAGTAAGGGTTGATTTACAGGGCACCAAGCAAGGCCATGGGAGGCAAGTCTCAGATCCACTCCATCTTGGTCTTTGAGTTAGGGATGTTTTAAAGGGGAAGAACAAAGGAACTGGGATTATTGTCTTGCAACATTTTTTTTTAAATTAATTAATTAATTTATTTATTTATTTTTGGCTGCATTGGGTCTTTGTTGCTGCACACGGGCTTTTCTCTAGTTGCGGCCAGCGGGAGCTACTCACGATTGTGGTGCACAGGCTTCTCATTGCTGTGGTTTCTCTTGTTGCAGAGCATGGGCTCTAGGTGCAGAGGCTTCAGAAGTTGTGGCTTGTGGGCTCTAGAGCGCAGGCTCAGTAGTTGTGGCGCACGGGCTTAATTGCTCCGGGGCACGTGGGATCTTCCAGGACCAGGGCTCAAACCCATGTTTCCTGCATTGGCAGGCAGATTCTCAACCACTGTGCCACCAGAGAAGCCCCTTGTGACATTTCTTAATCATGGTTTCAGGAGTCAGGATGTCTCTGGTTTATGATTCTCTGGCTAGGTGGTCCATGGCTTGGAGGGGGCCTCTGAGCTCATCTTGCCCTGGAGAAACAAACTGAGGTGGTACATGAATGATGATATCTACAACGGCATTTTTAGCACATTAAGATTGACAACAGCAATCTTAGTCATCTGACTCTCGTTGATTATTTCAGTTAGCAAAGGACTGAGGTCAGAGGGAACAAGAAAGGGATTGAGGTCAGAGGAGACAAGCAAAGGAATAAAGTTTTGGATAGAGAGATTAATCATCAACTCAGTAAGGGAACTAGGTTTTAGAGTGACCAGTTTCAAGAGCCAGCCTGAGGCAACCCAGCAGGGAATCAGGAGAACAAATTCCCAGCTCAGTGATCTGTTCTCTGTCCTCTCTACTGCAGGATCCGCAACTGTACATATTGTAACCTCTGAAGCCACAGTGGACTTTGCATATAATGATAACTCTTCTAATTCTTCCCTATGATAACCCTCAACATTCTCCCTTTGATGTAGTTTGTATGGTCAGGCTCCTGGAACTGAGGAGACCCTGGTGAAGGGTGGAGTATGGATCTGAAGGGGAAAATGGCACATTTTTGACACCCAACATTTGCCTACTCTGGAAGCATGAGTGGATCCTTGGAGGGACCTTGATTACACCTCTTTTTCTTCTTCCTGAATGCCTAGAGAAGACCATTTTGGACCCCTTTCTCCTTGATCCTTTTGTTTTAAATGCCTTCTGAGATAGTATCACATGAGTAATATGAAGGGGAAGAACTGGGAAGAAGAAGATGACTTTGTTCCTTACCCTTCTCTCACCAAAATGTCCACACTCTCCAGCATAGTGACTTGGGTGGCACCTTTTATTTCCTTGCTGACCTCTGTTGTGCCAGTGTTTCACTTTTCCTAAAGGTAAAGTGGAAGGCTATCTTCAGTTTTTTTCTTGACTTTGGATTGAAGACTGTCAGGGGCAGAACCCGCAGCTGTCCTGAAATTCTCAGGGAAACCTACTATCCTGAAATTGTGCTAAGAAAATTGACCTGAAAACAGTGCTAGACCATGACTGTACATCTGCTTCTACTGCCTTTAACGTTATACCGTCCCTTGTGGAAGCTCAGTCTGTCTTCTTCCCTTTGTAGTCTCATTAGGGAATAAGCATTTTGAAGAGGTGTTGGCTAACATTACTACCTCTGTTTGATATCACAAAAGTGTTTGACATTTGCTTCTTTCTCACATATTACTGAGTGAGAAATCAGAATGTTCAACTCAGCAAACCCAGGGCAAGAATTCGGTCCGTAATGTCGCATAAAATGCCATGCTGAAAGTCATACTAGGATTTTGAAAATAGAAGTCTATAGTACATATTTTTTCTAGACTTGAGAGAAACCATGACTGTTTTTGAGAAGTTGATGGGGATTCATTGTTTAATAAACAAAAATAAAAGTAGTAGGCTGGGAAAGGCATTTGGTAAAAGCTCATTAGAGGTGGCATAGAGCATGTAAGCACCACTCTCTTCTCTTGGTAGAGTTAGATGAAGTAAGAATAATTTGTGTGCATTAAAGTGTATATTATTGGTACAAAAATCAAAAGTTGAGAGATAATGTACCCTGCAACATGATACAGAAAAATAATCATGCTTGATTTTATATTTTTAAAAGGATTTAAATAGGTCTCTGGCAAATGATTTTTCACTTTTTAACATAGAATTGGGGTTGGCAAACCTTTATGTAAAGGGCCAGATAGTAAATATTTTAGACTTTGCACACCAGCTGGTCTCTGTCACAACTATTCAACTCTGTCATTGTAGCTCAAAAGCCACCATATACAGTATATTAATAAGTGGGCATGGCTGTGTCCCACTTAAACTTTATAAACACAGACAAGGGCTGGAGCTGGCCTGTAAGCTGTAATTAGTGGACTCTTTACCTAGCTCTAAATATTTTTTGTCTGCCATTTCTAAAATTTTAATGGCCTTGGTAAAATTGGACAAAAATTATATATTTTATTAAACTAGAGTATGAGACATTTCCCAAGGATTC
Organism: Delphinapterus leucas; assembly: GCF_059928025.1. Taxonomy (NCBI): domain Eukaryota; kingdom Metazoa; phylum Chordata; class Mammalia; order Artiodactyla; family Monodontidae; genus Delphinapterus; species Delphinapterus leucas. The sequence goes on along the minus strand of NC_143133.1, from coordinate 12,805,998 downwards.
AGAATGTTAGGAGATCATCGTATCCTTAGCAGTAAGGACACCTCAGTAGATACTGTCATATTTTAAAGGTACTCTGGAACATCTGATGATTTTGTGGTTTTAAAATGAAATGTTCTGTTCTTATTACACACACACACACACACACACACACACACAAATAATAAATAATGAAGGCAGAAGGAAACTTTTGGAAGTGAAAGATATGTTTATGCCATAGATTGTGGTGATGGTTTCACTGGTGTATACTTACCTCATCAAGTTGTATACATTAAATATTTACTGCTTCTTTATGTCAATAAAGCACAACAAACTGGCTTAAAAAAACACCTGAGGACTTGTTTCAGGCAAAAAAAACCCCAACCAAACAAACAAAATCCCCAGATATGCTCTTTGCAAATAATATATCAATGTGATCCAGCCATGGAGTACATAAAGACATGCGTTTCATCTTATTTGAAATGGATCCATCAAAGTACCAAGAAGTTGTATACTAAATATTAATAGGGGAAATTTTTTCTTGAATTTGAATAGAATAAATTTAGTCAATCATGAGTTAAAAACAAGATATGATTTTTCTTCAGTTACTGAGTCTCTTTTTTTTTTTCTTGCTTTTGGCAATGTCCTTCAGCCAAAGAACACGAGGAACACATCTATAGCTGAACAAGTTGTGTTTATTGTAATTGCAGCTTGAGATAACACACATCATGGGGACTAACAAAGACAAACCTAACATTCCCCTGAGCTTGACTAAACTTTAGGTAGGCTTCTTCCTGACTATGGGCCCCTGACCTCCCTTCCTTAGAGCAGTTACTTTAGAAAACTAGCTATTATGAATTCTTTCTCTACCCTTTGAGCTGTAAATCTTCTCCCAGCCTCTTGCCAGTTTTATAACTTTCTCAAGGACCTGGGAGCCATCCCTTTGAAATGGCATCAGCAGGGAAGATAGTGTCCCTATCTCCCAGTCTCTGTGGGAGGGTAGGAGCCAACCCTCGAGAAGCACTAATCCGCAAACACAGATAGTCTAATCACACTGACCGACTTCCAACGAATGTCCTCCAGTACTTTTCCACTAGCTCACCTTGGGCTTAAAAAGGCACCTAATTTTCGTTTCAGTGGAGTTGAGTTGAACCTCTCTTCCCTATTGCAATAGTCTTGAATAAAGTCTCTCTTGCCTATTTAACTCTATCCTATGCAATTGTTCTTTGATAAGAAATATGGTTGTTTCAATAAAAGGGAGTTAGGACTTACAGGATTTGAGCTTTGGTTGGGCAATTTTGGGGAGGTGGTAAAGAAGTGGGAGCTCACTCTGTGAGAACACAGGGAAATTCTATGAATGAGTATCTCAGTAAATCTTATTTATAGGGAGGGAAGACTAGAGAGGGGCAGAGCTGTAATTGGTAGAGAAGCAGCAGTCACTCATTTAATGAGAGGGGATGACTTGTGTTTTGCATGTTGCACAGTGTCCTTGCTTTTGTCTCACTTTATCATGGTCTCATAGTGACCTTGTCTGTGTTGATGTTCTCTGAGACTGTATATGTCCAACAGGAGAACAAAATGACCTGAATGTGAGCATCAGACCAGCTTGCAGTAACATTGAGGGCTAGCCGTGAGTTCTGAACAGCTCCAGATGCAGAGATCTGCTTGTTTTCTTTTACACTTTGTTACATAAAAAGAAAAATATTGCTGCTCCATATGTGAAGTTTTTAAGGGCAAAATAATGGTTTTGGAATTCATATTTTTAGAAGATCAGAAGGGTCCGATTAGACATATACACAGAAAGATATACATTCTCTCTTTATCTCTCTCTTTTTCTTTTTGGCGGTACACTGGCCTCTCACTGTTGTGGCCTCTCCCGTTGCAGAGCACAGGCTCCGGACGCGCAGGCTCAGCGGCCATGGCTCAAGGGCCCAGCCGCTCCGCGGCATGTGGGATCTTCCCGGACCAGGGCACGAACCCGTGTCCCCTGCATCGGCAGGTGGACTCTCAACTACTGCACCACCAGGGAAACCGTCTCTTTATCTCTTATTCTCATAATAATAGTATCTGATTAACTATGGTCTTGGTGAACCTGGAGAAAAGCTTTATCTTAAGTCGTGGTATGAATAAAATGGCCTCAAGGAATTACAAGATCAGGGCTATTTTATCTACGCTTACTGTATACTCTTGATTGGTCATTGTACTTTGAGGTTGATAAGTAGCAATTTTAGGATCTATCTTGGAATGAAGGTCCTGTAATAAATAAATATCCCATAAGTTCATCTGTTTTTGCTGAGTTAAACCATCACTCTTGCCAACAAGGTCTTTGCTGGAGGTGAGATGAAGTTTTCCTGGTTGAACGATGTGTCCAAGACTGAATTGTGAGCTGATAATGTTGAATGTGGAAGTCCCATTCTTTTTTTTTTTTTATAAATTTATTTATTTATTTATTTTTGGCTGTGTTGGGTCTTTGTTTCTGTGTGAGGGCTTTCTCCAGTAGCGGCGAGTGGGGGCCACTCATCATCGCGGTGCACGGGCCTCTCACTGTCATGGCCTCTCGTTGCGGAGCACAGTCTCCAGACGCGTAGGCTCAGTAGTTGTGGCTCACAGGCCCGGTTGCTCCGTGCCATGTGGGATCTTCCCAGACCAGGGCTCGAACCCCTGTCCCCTGCATCGGCAGGCAGACTCTCAACCGCTGCGCCACCAGGGAAGCCCTGAAGGCCCGTTCTTGCTTGCTTGGTAAGAATTCACTTGGTCAACTAACTTCAGCAGGTTCACCTTGGTCTTGATGGAATTTTCTTCTTAGCATACTGGATCTTCTATTCATTGCGTAAAAGATACCTAGTGTCTTTTACACTATGAATGGAAGATCACTTCTTCAACAAAGTAAGATTCACTTATTATCCAGAAATATTTACTGAGCATCTCCTATATAACAGACACCGTCCTAGATACTCATAAACATCAGTTAACAAAACAGACTCTCATGGATCCTAGCATTTATGAAGACAGGTAATGAACAAACAAATCAATAAATAATGTGACAACTATTGTGAATAAAAACATCATAATTGGAAATAATATATTGGAAGGAAGGTGTACAGAATCAGTTCTCTCTGAGGAGCTGAATTTAAGCTGAGACCTTAAAGTTGATAAAGAGTTAGTCATGCAAAGCTAGAAGTAGGGGCTTCCCTGGTGGCACAGTTGTTGAGAGTCCGCCTGCCGATGCAGGGGACACGGGTTCGTGCCCCGGTCTGGGAAGATCCCACATGCCGCGGAGCGGCTGTGCCCGTGAGCCATGGCCGCTGGGCCTGCGCATCCGGAGCCTGTTGCTCCGCAACGGGAGAGGTCACAACAGTGAGAGGCCCGTGTACCGCAAAAAACAAAAAAACAAAAAACAAAACAAAACAAAAAAAGATAGAAGTAAAGAATGAATTCCTTCCTTTCACTGTCCTTCATAATTGACCCATCAACACAGATTTAACTTATAGCCTGATGCGGTTGTTTTGTTTTATTTTATTTATACAATGTTTGCTTGTCTGGCTGGGTCCGCAACCCTCATTAAATTTTGTTCTTTTACATTACTTTTATACTTAGGTTTCTATTAATATAGTTACTGTTACAGTTTGACCTATAGTATCTCACAAATAGATATTTCCTTTAGGGCTGTGGAAGTAGGATACTTAACCTGTCTTGCTTTTGAAATTCAGTTAGTTTTCTATGATGTTAAGGACAGTTTTCTTCATCAGAGTTTCTGACAGTGAGAAGTACCAGCCTGTATTTGTAGGTTTGATATATAGATTAAGTTCCAACAGCTTATCACATTTTTATATAGATCAATACAGCTAGGAAAAACATGAAACCAGCGTTCCTGGTCTGTTTAATCTTTTTGTCATTTCTAATGTCCTGTTGACAAGTTTAGGAGCTGTCTATTGAAAGGGGAGAAGGAGAGAGACACAAAAAGAGAAAGAGATGGACCTCCTTTGAGGCCTTTTTTTCCCCTCTACTGCAGTCTCTATAAGTGGCATGACCATATTTTATTTCCTTCTGATTCTAAATCTTTGTTGTCAATTAGGATTCTCCCTCTCCCTCACTTTGCACATCTAAATACAAAGGCATTGAATTTGTTCACTCAATCTGTTTTTGCTCTCCTTTCTCTGTCATGATCTCTTTCTATCTTGAGCCTGTATTGTCCGATAGGATAGTAATTAGCCATATGTGGCCATTTAAATTTCAATGCAATAAAATTAAATGAAATATAAAAGTTAGTTCCTAAGTTGCACTAGCTACCTTTTAAGTACTTAAAAGTGACATGTGGCTAGCGGCTACCATATTGGTAGAACATTGCCATCACTGCACAAAGTTCTGCTGGACAATGCTGCCCCAGACTATTACAACAGCCTCTCTGCTTTCACAATTGTGCGTGTTCTCAAGCAAAATCAATCCCATCTTATCCTATAGCTTGTCGCCAAAGTTAATCTTCTTAAAGGGCTAATTTTGCTTCCTTGATCAAAAATCTTCAATGGATTTCTCATTAACTTCAGAAGTAAGTCCAAACTCCTAACCCTTATATTCATAATGCTTTAAGATCTAATCCCATTCTCCACTCATGTCATTAGCAAATTTTTTTTTTTTTAAATGATGATACTCTATTCTGACAAAGAGAACGGTGAAACAGATACTCTCGCTTGCTGCTGGAAATTGGCATTTTTCTAGAAATAAATATGGCAAATGTTGCAAGATATGAGAAAGAAGTATACCATTTGCTTCGCTAATTTCATTTCTGGTAATCTGATCTTTAAAAACTAACTAGAGATGTGGTCAAAGATCGGTACAGAAAGGTTCACATTAAGGTGCATAGCTTAATGTTTGGGAAAAACTGGAAATAATCTAAATGCTCAATCAATACAGAAATACTTAAATCAATTATGCTGCATCTATAGCAGTGAGCCTCAGCTTTGGAATCTTGATACCACAAAAATATTTATAGCTTCATTTTCTGCTACCTCATTCGTTTCTCCATTACTTCTTAACTCCAGGCACATCAAATACTTTTATACTAAACTTTCATTTTTTTGTACAAGCTGTTCTGTCTGCTTGGAATATTTTCTCAGTCCAGATCACCAAATGTCTACTGATGCTTTAAAGCCAGCTCAGATTTCATCTCCTTCATGAATTCTTCTTAGACTTTCTCCATTAGAGATGGTAGCTCTTTTCTTCATACTCCCATGTATTCCCATGAAACTTGTATAGCATGTATAATGTTATATTTGTAATTCATAGCTTATCTGTCTTTCTCACTCTCTCACAAACTATAAAATCTTAAAAGCTGAAAGAGTGTTTTTTGTTTTTTTTTTAATCATTGTCTTTTTAGTATGTGACACAGTACCTGGTCCATTTTTTATACTAAATAATGTTCCTGAAGAAATGAATGCAGGGAAAACAAACGTAACTCTGATCACTAATGCCCAGAGGAGCTCAGTACACACTGTAAGATCCCCGCCCCCATTTTCTTATGTGGGAAAAGAGGAGATAACCATAAAAATGAACTGGAGGAATGTCAAAGGTTTAATTTTGTATTATTGTTAATGTTAATCCTCTTCAGGCTGTGTAAACTTTGTTCAGTTAAGCAAATACTCTGGAAGACAAAGATTTTATATTTGCTGGAAAATTCACAGTTGCTAATGTCTGTGTGTTTTTAGTGTCCTTAGGAACCTTAGCAAATAACTAACAGATTTGCATTTTCCTTCCACCTAGAGTGAAAGGTCTCCAGGTCTCTTACTGAACAATGACATTAAATAAACACCAGAATACAGGCACTGAGTTGGTAGAAGGGATTTGGGCTGATCTTTGATTTTGGAATAGATTACTCACAGATACTGTAGCCCAGTAAAGAGAATAGAATTAAAGTTACCTTTATAATTATATTTGTACTCACTCCGTATGCACTGTTGACATAAGGTTTTATAAATCATGACTTTTATATATCAGGCAGGTCATGTAATTTTGAAATAAATATTCAACTCAAAGTGAAGCAGACTCATAGAGTCGAAAAAAAAGTCCTGATGTGTAACCACTGGTAGCTTAAAAAAATTGCATTGAAAAATTCATGTATAGCATTTTACCACCAAATCACCCAATTTTATAGCATACGTTTAGGGAATAGGAACACTAAATTCATCAAACTTGTCTAATTTTGGATGCTTCATAAATAAATAATGAAAGAAAGTCGATAAATCCAAATCTCCTTTCCACATATTTATTTACATAAACTTATACTTTCAAGAATTTACATAATAATTTATACGGGGAAATGTTCTGCAGAGATTTTTGTTATCAATTCTTGTCAGAGCACTTAGACTTTAGCCAAATTTATGAATTTTGTTTTACGCATGTTGAAAAGGAGACAGGAAGATAGTGATTTCCTGAAAGTGACAAAAAGCAAGATACTGGAAACTTGAGTGGAAAAAATTCTCGATTTCCACTTGAAAAGAGGACATCTGAACGGCAGTGGTATTGAAGCCAGCAGTGTTATCAATAAGAACGGTGCAGAGAAGGAGGTGATATGGTCCATGGTGTCCTGGGGTCCTGGGGTCCTGGGATGATACATAGATGTGAGCAGTGTTGAATGGAAGGATAGTCCGGCCATTATACAAGCTTTGCTCCATGGAACAAATATTTATGTACCTATTTCTGATTTTTAATTAGGTTTTAGTTGTTTAATCATTTTAAGTGTATGTTTCCGTAGTAAAATATAAGTATGCAATTTTAAAATTTATTTTATTCCTTTAATTAGGTTACCCAATCTTGGGGCCCAGAAACTATTCAGTTTCTCTTCCCAGTAACTGGCATCAGCTCACACGTGGTGGCAGCAAAACCTGAAAGATGAAGAAAAACTCTCGACTGGCTTCTTAGAAGCCTAGTTAAGAAGTAGCTCCAGCCTCAAACATAGGGGAGTAAGAATGTCACCGCAGGTCACCACAGAGGCCCTCCCCAATTACACGGGACACTGAAGAGCGGGAAGCCTTTGAGATTCCCTTCAAATGGGAGCAGCGCTTTGTTCTGCTGGAGAATAGGCGCATGCCTGGAAAACTCCCTCAGAGTCTGCCTTGAGTGAGCTCAGTAACTGTACTCAGTGGGACACAATTTTCCCAAAGGCATAGGGATTCTCTGAGGGAAAGCACTGGGCTCCTTAGAGACTTCTTAGAACATTTCAGAATTTTCTACTGAGTTTGTATTATATACTCTTGGCCCACTTTAGAAAATAATATAGTATATTTTTGCCTTTAAATATATTTGATTTTCATTATACTTTCTCTGCCTAGATCCTGGAACTAGGGCACAGTTTACCTCAGCAGAGTCCTCTGTTTCCTTTTATGCATTACTTCTTTGGAAAGAGGTAAAATCACTTTGCTGACAAAATAATTTCTAAAACGTATCTAAACTGCATTCAATGATGCAACCAGGTTATTCTCATCTCTAAAAATCTTCCCAAATTTTGCCCTTCGTATTGAATAATTTCTTTCCTTTGTAACCCTCATCTAGTCTGCATGGTTTGTATTAACTACATTATCTCCTAATGATCCGTTTGTTCTTTCAAAAAACAAACCTCTTCTTTTCGTTCCTTTGTCTGATTCTTTAAACGTGCACTGAATGTCCTCTTTGCTCTTTATATATCTAAAATGAGCGATTTCTTAGTCTTCACAGGTACAAACCATCTTCTAAGAAGTCTAGCTTCACTAGTGAAACCAAATGAAGAGCCCTCATTGAATCAACTATGGCTCACCACACTCACTGATCAATTTCTCAATATGACCCTACTTAGCTTCAGGAAATGTTTTCACTCAGGTTTCTTAGATTATTTTTTTAATCTGGGAAGGAAAAAGAAGTAAAAATTCTGTTTTGAGTATAAGCTCAGTACTGTACCCGTAATGGTGGAAGGGAGGGGTAGGATAGAACATAACTACACGTCTTATGCTGACTGGTCAAACATGCACAGGGAAATCAGACAAATGATCCTTTAACACAGCGGTCCCCAACCCCCAGGCCACAGACCAGCACCGGTCCGCAGCCAGTTAGGAACTGGGCCGCACAGCAGGAGGTGAGCTGCGGTAGCGTGCTGGAAGCTTCATCTGCCGCTTCCCATCGCTCCCCATTGCTCGCATTACTGCCTGAACCACTACCTGCACCCCGCCATCCTTGGAAAAGTTGTCTTCCACAAAACTGGTCCCTGGTGCCAAAAAGGTTGGGGACCACTGCTTCAACCCACTGTTAACTGGGGTGGGCAAAGTGGGATCTCTGTGGGATTTCCAGTATGAGCCTTCCATTCTTTAGAATTCCCTCTGGTCCCTTAGAGTGTGCGTCCTTCAGTCTCAGAGCCGAGGACTTTTCAGGGTGGGTTGGAAACCCACTTAGTTCCTATACCACTGTTCTCTCTTCTCCCAGTCTTCTGTGGTTATCTGTGACTCGAATTTATCTGATTCCTCTATGAATGAGCTGAGGGGGTGGGGAACAAGCTTAGATCACAATGACTGAGTGTCTATCAATCAGAAAGTGCACACTGCAACATTGCCTACTTCCCAACACATACCCCAGGCATGAATTAAGCAACAGCTCTGTCTCTTTCTTGTCATCATAAATTGACCCATCCTGCCACCTTAACTTTGATTTTCATATGCGCCCAACTTCAAAAAGGGAGAAGGGAGAAAAAAAGAAATCCTATTTATAACACTTTTCTCCTGTAGAGATACCTTTGAACCCTTGAAAGTGGGACTGGCCATTTTCATGTTAATGGGTAGAAAAGCCTGCTGAATTGGGTTCTCATGGATAGATTCAAGGAGTATGTATTACTTCCCTGCTTAAAACCCTCTGACGGCTTCCTGTCACACAATGAAATCCAGCCTTCACCACACTCTACACGACCAAATACAATCATATCCCTGACTTCTCCAATCTTCTTTCTTACCACGCTTACCTGAACATTCTTCTAGGGCTCTGTTAGCCTGACTGCTGTTCCTTGAATACACCAGATATGATCCTGTCTCAGAGTCTCTGTGCTTGCTACTCCCTCTTCTTAGAACACTTTTCTTGTAAAAGTTTACCTCCCATCTCTTGTCAACTGTCACCTCCTAAGAGAGGCTTTCCTGATCACTGTACTTAAAATAGCTTGCTCACACAGCTTTTATTCCTCATGGTCCTTTATCATTCATTAGCTGAGGTTGTATTATATAAATCATCAGTGCAGAGACTTTATTCACACTGCCACATTCCCCAACATCTATAGCAATGCCTGGCTCATAGGAGTCAGTCAGTAAGTATTAACTAATTTTGTTCCTATTAATGGGTCACCGTATTAACTACTATTATATCTCATAAATGGGCTATGGTTGAAGTTCATACTGCCTCAGAAATGCCACCCCTTGGTCCTGAGAGTGATGATGGAATGATGACTTGGATGCCTATGGAAGATATAAAGAGTAGATTTCACTATAGCACGGTTCTTATAATCCAAAATGGTAGAGAATATTAAAGGCAAAACATGACACGTGGGCTTAATTCATTCAGGAAAAACCATCAAGGTGACACATCTTCAGTCAGTTATAACCTGTGATCCATTGAAATAAGTTTGCATTGATATATTGTCTTTAACAACGAAGTCATCTGAAACACGGGTGGCATACCTTGAGGACAGATTTCTTTACCTCCTCCAGTAATAGTAATTCCTAAGATGAGTAATTTTCCATCTTACAATGACGTTATAGGAAAAAAAATGACTTATTTCTGTTTCGGGGCTCTCTGCCTTCGTCCATTCTGACCAAGAGACAGGTTTAAGAGTCAGTTACTATGGAAGGTTTTCCAAGTATTTTACTGAGGATCAAAAAGTTTAAGGGACTTTCCTGGTGGTCCAGTGGCTAAGACTCCACGCTCCGAATGCAGGGGATCCGGGTTTGATCCCTGGCTCAGGGAACTAGATCCTACATGCCACAACTAAGAGTTCGCATGCCACAACTAAAAAAGATCCCACATGCCGCAATTTAAAAAAAAGACCCCGCATGCCACAACGAAGATCCTGTGTGCCGGAACAAAGACCTGATGCAACCAAATAAATAAATTAATTTAAAAAAATGTTTAAGATGACTACCTATCATACTCAAATGGATCCACAACCAGAGAAACTTAGTAACATTTATTTAAAAATCAGCAGAGACTACTGTAATAGCAAATGAGCTTACAAAGCTGGCACATGAGTTTCCTAATGCATGCATATGATGGCTTCCCTTTCTTCACATTTGAACAGAAGGTCTAGATGCCCATTAATATCTACTTTGGGGTAAGGGAAAAAGAAGGCAGGCACAGATGTTTGCTATCAACATAACATTCTCAAACAGAAAAAGATGTTCTCATATCCAGCTAAAGTCCTAGGAATTACAGACTGGAAATTACTTTGTCAAGACTGACCTCCTCTTGGCTTATTTCCTCTGCGTTATTATGCTTACAAATATTTTCTTTGGCTTGAGTTGCAGTACCACATGGCCTTTCTGGCACCATAGCCATGCTCATGCAATGGTAAGCAGGTGGAATAGGAAAAGCTGTCCTGTACCACAAAGTGTCCCATGGATTTAAACACATTAAAATTTCCTTTGGCATTCTGATAAAAAATTAATTTAGTTAAATACAAGCTGAAAATAGTATAACTGACTTGAAAAGAAATATTGTGACTTGTATCCCTTTCCATTGTAAGAAATTTCTTCTCTGACCATGAACTTCATCTCAATAACAACATTAAACCGTCATGTGTAATTTCAATTAGATCCCAATTTTGACTAATACGTATGGCTCTGTATATATTTGGGTAAAAAAACAAAACCCTTCATTTCTGTGAATTACAATCTGCACTGCATCCCAGCAGGTCCAACATTGTTTTGGTCTTTTTCCTTCAGTTGTGACTGTACTCCATACTCTTAAGGTTAGGAACATAAAGCCTGCAATCAGCTCATTAGTGGATTTGGTCATTATGCTCAAATTATACATCAATTTTACCTGGATTACTTGAAGCTAAGTAACAAAACAAAACTGCCTCAATATTTGCTGCCTTAAAGGTTATTGAATTCAATCGTATTGAGATAATAGTTTTAAATTAACATTTATATTGAACTTTACAGATATGTTATTCTTAAATTACTGAAACTGGTTACTCAAATCATAGAAATGGCATCCCAACTAGATCTTCTTGCCTCCAGCCTTTCTCTTCTCTCTCATTCATTAGCTTGTCACCAAAATTGTTTCTCTAAGTCACAGCTTAGCATATATGTCTTCTTTCTTGGAAACTTGAGTTGGTGGCTTCCGAATTACAGAATTAAGTTCAAATCCCTTTGCTTAGTGTTCAAGGCTATTTGTAATCTTAGATCAACCTACTGTTTTAACCTCATCTCCTGCATGCACTCTGCTTCTCCCACATCTACCGTCTATGCTCTGACCTTAACCAAAAAACCATACATTTCTAGTTATGTGCACACAAACTTTCATGTCTCTAGAAATGTGTTCATGCTTTTTGCTCTGTCTGAAGTCTGAGATTCCTCCCCTTCTTCATTTGGTTAAACCCAACTCAACCAATATGCCACCTCCTTTATACAGCCTACTCCAACCCTCTACTCTTTTCCTTACCTCAGAAAGAAGTCATGATTGTCATCTCCAAGTTTCTGCTTAAAGAGAGAGGCGTTACTAAAAAGTAATAATAAATTTCTTCCCCCTGTACCAGTTGAGCTATTGGACCTATAATATTTTGGGGTGTTCTGTTTATTTTAAACTGAAAAGGCTTCATCAAAGGCTTATTTGTAAAACCTGTGCTCTGTTATTCATGTTAATAGAATATGTCCCGTAATTGTTCATGTCGGCTGGGCTGGGCTGTTAGCCTTGTGATTCACCTCAACTGCAATGCCTACCCATTCATACAGAGGTCGTTCACATAGAGTACTCAGAACTCATTGCTAGGCCGTGTCTGGTTGCCCTGATTTCCTTGGAACTTAGCTATAGCCCTGATCTCATAGACCCATTCTCATCTGCCCATCTGCCCATGTAGAGGAAATGAAGTGTGATTTGTCCTAGGATAGAGGAAGAAAAAAGATACAGTGGGATGGTTTTAGAGGGTTAGGGAAAGCTTCCAGAAGAAAGGATCCTTAACTTGAGACTGAAGTAGGAGTCAGTTTAGCAGTTAGTAAAAAAGTTAGGCAACAGGAAGGCACCAGTCTCAGTGAGATGAGGTAAGAAACATCAGAGAGGCAAAAGTAATTCAGTCTGGCTGGAGCAGCGAGTGTGTAGGTGCATGTGTGTGACTGTGGCCTCTCCTGGGGAGAGAACATGAGAACAGAAGAGGCCAAATGTTCTAAGGAACATTTGTATGATAATTATCATACAAGGTAGAAAGTGATAAGTGCCATATGAGAGATAAAAATAAAATGCTAAGGGAGTTCAGAGGAGGGAGAATTCACACATTTATGTGTGGCTGACCTATTTTTACTAACACTATGATAATCTTAGCTATGTGGCTCATCTCAACCATGGTGATGTTAATTCTGCAACTACTTTGACCTTCTGTAGGGGACAGTCTTTATAAAAACATCCTATTTATAATATAAACTTGGTCCAACTACTGAGCGTCTGCAGGCTGACAGTGTAATGGCATCAAAGCTGGAGAGTTTCAGTGGGTTTAAGCTCTAGATGAGTGGAGGGAACAGAAATGGAGACTTAACATTAATCAGACTTGGGGGGCATAACTGTTAAGCGTGAGCCAGTGTGGAGTTTTAATCACTGGCAGTGGGCAAAGGGAAAAATTGGGAAAATCAGGAAGTATAATCAATGTACAAATGGTAGGCTTTTTTTTTTTCTGGGTACAGTTGCTAATGCTTTACCCATGGAGGAAGCAAGTTTAATATGTGAAGAGACATCCTTCCTTTTACTATAAGACACCTTCTGTGCACCCTATCTGTGCAGACACCACCAAAATAGAGGGACTATACCCCATCAACAGACCCGTGTGCATAGCTGGTGGTCAGCCTCTACTTTCCCAGGCATGTGCAGGCTCCACTCCGCTAGTTGGTGAGCCCAAATTTGCTAGGCCTGGTAAATGGATGTCCCAATGCACCAGATGAAGAGATTAGAAGTAGTTTTTCTGCTCTGAGTCCAGCTTTGTGCTCAACTGAACTGTGACCATTTCTTTTAAATCCTGCTGAACTTGCCTGGCTTCTAAGACTAAATTTCACATCCTTCCATCTTTACGCATATCGCGCTATCTTGTCAGCAGACATAATTATTACTTTCCACCCGCCCTCGAAATAACAGCGATCAGAGCCAACATCTTGTACTTAAACCTGAGCCCTCAACCAACATTTCTAAAAGGCAAACACAGCAAATGCAACATAGTGGAAAAGCTCCAGACTTAGAGTTGGAATCCCCATTCACTTGCTTTAGTAATTATGATATGCTTTAGAGCATATCAGTGAATCTCTTTGAGTCTCTGTTTAATCATCTGTAAAATGGATTGTTCTGGGATTAAATGTGAAATATAAACATAAGGCTTAAAATGCTGCAGAAGGTAGGGTATTATTTATTGAAGATCAATGGATTTTTGGTATTGAGAAGTGCTTTTGCTTTCCCCCAATCGTGTATACTTGGACACTCATTATAGCCATTCAATCTATAGATCAAAGTGAAGACTCCATTCTTCCAGACATGCAATTGGAGGCACTTCTATAGAGTGGAGATGAGTGTGATTTTATTTACCTTTTCAAGGCTATAGGCTTGCAAGCTCATTAAAGCAGTGGTCACCTCGTTAAATTTAGTCAGCTGAAAATGAACCTTGTATTTCTTTTCTAAATGGTATATTATTCCATGAAATTCATTTTCATACCTTTCACGTAGAACATGAACATTTAAGTGAAAGAACACTTCAGAAAATAGAAAAAAGGACAGGATAGTAATTACAACCAAACTTTCCTTGTGCTGACAGCAGCCAACTCATTTATTAAGTCAATGTAGTCAAGTAAACAGCAATATCACACTTGATTGAAATCTTGGCCAAGTTTGACAGATGTTCTCTACTCATTGTCAATCTCAAGTATGTTTTAATGTGTTTCAAGCGGCTGGAGCTCCCCTCTGCAGATGCCACGGTTGCAGAGATCATGAACAAATTCTTCAAGGCAATGGGTTTTGTATTTAATAAGTGGTTCATGGTAGGTAACGGGTAGAAATCGTCGCTGGAAATGTGATCATAACTCTGGAAACAGCCGCTCTCAGTCTGCAGTTGATGAGCCTCCTTCAAATCAGTTAAATCCAGAGTAGTGCCCCAAAGCTAGTCTGTGTGTATAACATCTCTGACCTAAAAAGTTGATAAGACTATTTCAAAACCTCAATCTCTTTGGAGATTTAAGAAGATTCTAACTTTAGGGGACTCACAAGCCATAGAAACATTTAAAAAAATTGCTTTGGTGTTTTTTACCATTATTCCTCAATGAAATTGCAATGTCTAAAGGTGAGAGAGAGAAGGAAAGCTTACAAAGTAATTCCTATTTACTTCTATGTATTTCTATCAATACTAGGTTCAGTATAAGGTTTTAGATGCTTTTTTTAAAAAAAAAGTTTTCAGAGAAATAGTTTGATATTTCTACTGGTTTATAGGTCTGCTCATTTCACTTTAAAAATTATTACCTGTGTAGAGAAAAGCCATGAGGATAATATTTTCTTTGGTCAATCTCTATCTCAAACAAATGGTTTATATATTTCCATAAAAATGAATATTGCTTAGCTGCTGTGGTGTATTAGTTTTTTCCACACCAGGATAAATCTACTTCCCATTACTAGTCTCTATCTCCAGTTTAAATGTAATAGTTCACTTCTTTTTTTTTTCTTATTCTTTTTTATACAGCAGATATAAACCTTTTAATGATCTAGAGTGTCTTTACATAATGGTCTGAGTTGAAAAATAATTCCTAAGAAATTACTTTGGTCTTATGATGCAGCAGTTGTTTAAGAGCAGAGAAACTTCTGAGAAAGGTAGGTGTAAACCTCGCTATAAGTCAGAGGACATGTGTTGAAGTCCTAATTTCATTTATCCAACACATTGTCTAAAGGGAATGAAACTTGCAAATATCAAAGGAGTGTTTTATCAGACTTTTGCTGTTTACAACTTTTCATACTTCACGCTTGATTTAAAATCCAAAGCCTGTCAGAAAGCCAGATGGCAAGTAAGGACATCTCTGATACATTAACATTGTTCAGCTACTGCAAGGTAGAAAAGGATTTCCTTGTTTTTGAGGAGGTGTAGGGTGGAGTAGAACACCATTGCCCTGAGTGTCTTCTGGGGAGTGATGATAGTGAGAGTTTCTGTGAAAAGATGATTTCTTAAAAAATACTTCTGTATTTTTATCTGTTAGGTTTCTATAGCTCCATCCCTGCAAGTTTCCAGAGCCTGGTTGCTGCATAGAGCAATTAGCTTGTGCCAGAGAGCTAATGAGTAGTGAGAGAAATCTCTGGGTTAAATGCAGTCTGTGACAAACACAGTGGAATCTGAAAGCGCTGCTTGTTAGTTAGAAATTAGTCATAGGCTGGCCCCAGGGTTTATGGGTAGGAACTTTAGATTATCCATTCTCATCTTTCTTTGGGCAGCCTTGCCCTTCTCTCAGGCATGGTATGCCCTCTGGGGAGTTGTTAATGGCACTGCCAAAACTATACAACATTTAAATGGAACATCAACTGAGGAAAAATTTCTTTGTGGCTTGGAAAGGCAATCAATAAGATGGGTATGGAGGCTGGTAGGAGACCTTTCTTCTCTCCCAAAGAGAAGGGCAGTAAGGGGTGCGGGCACTCATTGTAGGCTGATTACTGAGTGCACAGATGGTGGGTTGATTGAAGGTGTATAAATAGATCACAGAATCTATTAATTTCGGAGAGTATATTTGTGTGTGCTCATTCGAATGTAAAGTTGAAGGGTGGCTTAGATCAACTGTAATATTTAAAGTTATTGTTTACCAGAGCAGCAATCCAGTATCCTTGGCATTCTTTTAATTTGTGGGCAGGATGCATGGGCTGAAAAATTCAACCTCTGAAAAAGTGCAGCTTTGAAGCTGTAAAAAGCCACTAGCTGCCTTAGCTGATTACATAGCAGGCTCTTTAGACCGCCAATCTCTCGGCAGGCATCCCTGCCTCATGTTTTCCTATTTATTTTTGCTGAAACTCTACCATGGATTTTAAGCTAAAAGAAAAAATAAACATGCAAGCATTTGTTTAAGAAGAATCTGGAAACTCTCTGATACGCTATGTGAGCTGAGAAACACCGGTGTGGTGGTTTATTGTATGCCACCAGCTGTAACCACTTCAGCTGGAGAGCACTTTATATTCTTCTTTAAGGCAATAATTGTTAAGTATATTTTCTGCTTGTAATCAATAGCTTTTATATTCAACATAATATTTCTAAACAAAAAGAGATGTTAAGTTGAATGTGAAAGCCACTGATCCCAGGGAGCAAACGTCATTTCCACACGCCATTCCACATGACTAGTACCAAAATTCCATAGCGCTGTACCAATGTGACAAATGCTATCATTAACTGGTTCTTCAATCTTTGGGAACCAAGAAAGAAAAATCTCATTCCCAAATTTCCAGTGAAACTTACCAACCCTTTTGAGTAGGGCCCCAACTAAGGGTCCTCCTGCCAGGCGTCAAGCCAATGGAAAGACACTGAGTTCAGTTAGAAGCACAGGAAAACTTTTTTCTTTGATCAAGGAAGGGAGAGAGGTGAGCTCGTGCTCTAGAGTACAGGCTCCCGTCAAAGGCGGTGGGCGGGGCTGATTTACAGGGCTCTGGGCGGGAGGGGCGGAGTTCTCACATGTCGGGTACAGCTGTGCTGCTCACGCTCCAAATCTCGCAGTGCTGGCAAGCGTCTCTGCGCACGGCCCGCTGCCGCCATCTTGAATCGCAGTGCCGCGAGCAACGCTGCTGCACGGAGTGACTGAGGTGCAGGGTCCCGCGCGGCTGTTTTGCACTAGGAGGGACAGAGGCAAGGCCTCTGCTCTGGGCCCCCTATGAGCAAGGAAAATTAGACGAAGCACAAAGGAAAAGAAAAAAAAAAAAGGTTAGACTTTGTTTTATTACCCAGATTCTATTTTTATTTACTAGGAATCGTTCATGGGCTTTGCGGGTGTCAAAACCATGACTTGCATAGAAAAATAATGTCAAGAATGTTATATAAACCAGAAAATACGATTTGAGGTTTTTTTCTAGAGGTAGTGATGAGCTTTCACTTACCTGTGTGTGTTGTTTGTGTGTATGTACATATTTATGAGTGTATGTGTATGTATAGGATCTCATGGAACACTTCCCCGGTCTGTTCCATGACTAACATGAATTGAACTCCCCGTTACATCTACATCTGTATACCGTCTCAGCCTGTCACACATATATACGTATATGACAGATACGTGACACGTTCCCACACCCATATATTTATACTGACTTATACTGTTATACCCCCTTATCCCCTGGTCTTTCACGTTACTAAGGAAAAAGATTTCCAATGTAGCTGATTCTTGTCAGCAGTATGGCCTCTGAGTGGAGTTGAAGTTTTTCCTCTGTAAAAGCAAGCTCTGTCATGTTACAGCATTTGTTTTTTAGCTTAGTATCGCTGGCCAATGTGTAAAGTGGAGGCACCTGGCTGAGTTGGTAAATGATGTGCGGTCCACCTTTAACTTGCTGAGCTCAAAGCTTCATCCACCTGGAGAACACTCTTCTTTTACCTATGTGAAGATGCCGTGGCAGAGGTGTGTTTTCATAAAAGGGGAAATCTTTTGATCCGAACATCATTTTATGGTCTAGCAGTGACCTTGCTTGTATCATGACCTATGAATTTAGCTGATGAATTAGGCACTAGTATTTTTCATAAAATTTATAATTCACAAAATATGATCATTTGTGGGTGATAAAAATCAGACGCAGTGGATTATTTTCAAACTGATAGAATAATGAAAAGATGTGAAACTTTGTAAAATGTAGCTAAGCCAATAAGAGGTGGAATTCAGATATCAGCAAGGAGAAGTGGAGTAACCAATAATCTTTGAATTAGAAATTTAAAATATAATGCAACCAATCTTGCATCATAGATTCCATCATGATATTGACCACTGTATACATAGTGAAATCATTATAGAAATTTATTTCTCCAGATTTGATACTTTGGAAATATATTCTGAAATACAAATATGAAGGAGTCAGGTAGATTAGAATGGGGATTTTTTTCCTTATACAAATAGATCAAAGTTACATTAACAGTACATTCTTTTAAATGACTCTGTGCCAACAATATTTAATCTCTGGTCTTTCGTCTTAAAATACAAAATAATGTGAAAAACTTAAATAGCATCAATTTTGTACTTTGCTTTCCATATGGAGTCCGTGAACTAAACGAAGGTCCTTATAAACAGCTAATAGCTTATAAGCTGGCCATCTTGAAATTTTCCTCATGATCAGGAATTTTATTTCTAGGTCCACAGTCTCAAAGGCAGGTTCAGTGGAGTCACTAGGGACCAAACAAGATGAGACATCCAATAACCTCTCACCATGGAAGCAGGTCCCTCTCGAAGGGGATACAGAGGAGAGAAGACAGCTCTCTGATTTTACCCGGTACATGAATAGACAAATTCAGGCTCCTAAAGAGACCACCTGCTACCCTTTATAGGTGCTAAGAAATACCAAGCTTAAAATTTAAGAAATATGATACTCTAAATAGAGAAAGGAAAAGCCTGGTAATGAACTTTCAGAATAGACAAGTAGATTGCACTGGTTGCTATTAAAATTACACATCCACAGGCAGAGAAACGTTCGCTCAAATTGTACAGGGACGCCGTAGTGCTCTAGGGTAATGCTTTTAACTTATAATGAGGCATTGTGAAAAATATTCCTCTTTTGCACCTGTGTCAATGGGTTTGGGGGCTCACTCACCAGAACGTGAACTGCTTTTGTGCGTGTGTGCATGTGTGTATGTGTGTGGAAGGAAAATTCATTTGTTTCATAGTGTTTCATTCCTGAGTAAAAGCCGCATAAGAAGAGTTGTTTGCTGTATGAAAGAGTATTTTATACCGTACTAAATCTAGGAGTTTATTATTTGGGGGACAGACTCACATTTCAGGGTAAGACCCGTATGCACCTTAGTGTATTCTGCCCTTTTCCTGGCAGAAACATCCTGTAGAGATCTCCAAATAGCAATTACCTCAAGTCATAGCACCAGAAAGTGTCTTCGGTTACAGCAAACTTTATAACTACCAACCTCATCACAAATATCACGTATACACATGGTGTCTTTTATATTTTTGGAATTTTCTGGTTTTACACTTCTTAATCTAATCCAAAAAACAACTGTAATTGATTAGAATATGCAAAAAGTACAGCTTTTGCAAGCACTTTACGAACTTAATTTAATCCGCGTGGCCAGTGTAAGGTAAAAGTAGAACAGGATGCTTTAAAAACAAATGGCGCTTTCAATTAGGGTAAATATATTCCTGCTAATACTTAAACCTGAAAGCTTTCTTAGTTGCAATATGCTATTTGTGATAACTTGGATTATCACACCTGAGGATGAAACATACTTAACATATTAGGTGTACCTCAGATGAAAGCTTCACTCTTTCTTTTCAGCTCTGTAGAACATGGAGTTCTGAGTCATCAGGCCACATGCTACGAACTGACTCCTAATGTTTCTCATACTGTGACTCTTGTCTAAAGCTAGTGACCTGCTTTGCATCTGAATATATGTAGTCAGTTTATATATACTGATGTTAGAAATGAGAATTAATGGTTTTTATAAGCGCAGTTGAGAGAACATTCCATCTAAAATGCTGAAAACTCTAATTTAATATGTGAAAATGAAGCAGCCAAAAAAGATTTTTTTATATGTTCTAGGCTTCAAGCGGCAGCCTTTCATAAAAAAGGTGAGATGACAGACAGCAGATGGATTTATCTTTTAGCTACAAAACTACAAATCAGTTTCATATAAACAGATCTCTCAGCCAAAGATAGCTTGACAGTAATTCTCTAAAATTCATCAGATCAAGGAAAGTGATTATGTCTGATGACATGAAATAATGTAAAAGTAGAATATATCACGATTTCAATATATGAGACTAGATAATCCATTAAATACAACCATTTTAATGAAAATGCTTTTCATGTACCATTTACTCTTTAGAATGATACATAATTCTAATGCTTTTCAGAATAATCTGAAAGCATTAGAATAATCTGAAACTACTAAAATATAGTTTTCAAGTTGCAAACAGTATTAAATGTTTTAAAAATTTTAGGAACATCAGAGGTCAGTGTGAGATTTTAAAAATATTTTTATCTTACTATTAGACTAACATTTGTACTTTGAAACTGTATACGGAATTTAGGTAATTAAATTTCTTTTAAGAAAAGGTACAAGATGCATTGTGCATAAAACACTTAATCGTTTGTAGTTTAAAGCTTCTTTTACTTCTCTGTAATATTTGGGGGCAGACCCAAACCAACTCCAAAAGTGATGGAGAGAGATTCTGTACATTACAGCAAGGCTCTCAGGCTGCCCTTAATTCTGGTATAATGACATCTGGCCAACATTCTAAGATGAAATTTTCAATAAATACTGGCTACTAACACAATTCATTATGGTTTCTCCTGGTAAAGGATGTGGGCAAAAATTGCTTTGGCTCTAAAAAAGCTTTCACTTCATTATGAGACTGGATCAATCACCATCAGTAGAAGATACTCATTAGGCTACTTCTTTTGCAGCTGTTATGCATTTTGTTATCAGGGCCTGTTGAAGGCACTAAGAAATTGTTTCTGTTAGGCAGGTATTATTGCTAGACTCCTTTAAACTAAATTTGTTTTTAACTATTTCTTTAGTAAAGAGATGGAACAATCAATCTGAACTGAGACCAGTGTGAGATCACCTGCTTATCCCTATAAAAGCAATGCCATTTAGATGGCATTTTATTTGTATTTCTGCACAAAAATAAATGGAAATATATTTTTCCACTAAACTGAGAAAGGGAAGTCAAGTTACTCAGGGATCACTATGCATTTGAGCAAGCGGAGAGGTTACATTTCATGTTCAGCCCCTCTCTCCTTCTCTTTTTAACTTCTCAAGGAAAATTTTTAAGGAAAATATAAATGCTGCTATGGATGGGAGGTTGCAGTATAAACTAAAGCTTGAAACCATATCTACCTGTCTCATCACTTCATGTCTTTTCCATTGATTTTGTGTCTGCATTTTTGGGATCATACAAGGAAAGAATTAGATAAAACTTGAAATAAAGTTTTTCAGACATTGAAATGGGTTTTGATAGTCACCTCACCAAAGATAATCTGATGTATAAGCATTATTTAGCATTTCACACACGTGGTAAACATAATATATTGTAGCAGATTCCTTTGGACATGCTGTATTTAAATTTTTACTGCTTTCCTCTCTCCTGAGTCCTCTAGAAAAAGATTGTAGAGTCTTATGTTACCCAGAGTGTCAATCTCTTCAGTCAGATTCCCTTTATTATCAAAGAAAAATTCAAAAGGTCGTCTACCATTTCATAGGTAGTTTATTCTGAATGTGCCTGAAGAAAAGCATATAAATTAGAATATGTGAGCATGTTCAAGGGTTCTCACATGTCAAAGAAGTATGAATTAATTGCAAATGAAAGAGATATTTGAGAACAAGCATGCTGCAGTGATTGAGAGTGACAACTAAAAAATTCCAGAATAGAACTTCTGAACCACCCCCAAATATCCAACATGGGATTTTGTTTTGCCACATCTCTGCTAGCAAAATAAGAGAGGAAATTTACCATCACTTGTCAAGTTGCTCAGTATTTCATAACTGCTAAGGCACCAAAGCATTATTGGATAAGCTTATATTATTCAACCTTCTTTAAACTGCTTGGGTATATGGTAAATAATTGGCTGGAAAATATAGCTGGAAAACCTTCTTTAAAGTAGGTAATTTGCAACTCTTCCATAATACCATACTTGTGTTGTATAGGAGTCTTGTCAGAAAATATTATTTTGCTAAATTGGTAGCACATACGGGTTTCTCTACAGGCCCTAAATGGAATAGAGCTTTACACGTTTGGTATAGATGAACACCAATTTCACTGTCAGTTCTGGAGAAAAATTGACATTGTTAATGAAACACTTCTGAAGATTTGCTAAGTGGTTAACAAAGAAAATGAAGTAGGTCAGGGAGTTTACATATTTATACTAGTTTAGGCAACATCATGAATATAACAGATCAACATCATATAACAAATGACTCCTAGAATGTTTTAATGGCTCAAAAATAAAGAGGTAGTTCCAGTTTGTTGAAGTGCTCTGCTCTACGCAGCCATTCACAGATTCAGGCTGATAGGGGCTCTGCCATCTTCAGCTTGAAGCTTTTAGGCTGCCCTGGGTATTGACACCCAGCAGGTAGTAGGGAAAAGAATATGGATGGCTTTAATGGGTCAAGGCTGGAAATGTTAAGTTTACTTTCACACACATTTTGTTGGCTAGCATTCAGTCACGTTGTCACAGCTAATTGAGTGAGGCTGAGAACAGTAGTCTACATATGTCCAGGAAGAAGAGGTGAGCAGCCGTCTGGTCTAGGCACCAGTATTGCACAGTACTCATAGGACCACGGGAAGGATAATAGAACTTTATTTATCTGGATGTACAGAGATTGCCATAGGTTATGAGATGGGAATTTTAACTTCTGAGGTTGGGACAAAAAAGTGGAATTAAGCCTGAATTAAAAATTGATGAAAGAAAGCTTGCATTTAGTGATTGGCCACCAGCCATTTCGTGTTCTCCTCATTCTCCTTTCTTCTTCTCCCCTCCGTTGTGCTGCTTTTTGGAGAATTGTAAATTATATCACAAGCTGTAAATACTTTCTAGTTTGATTCAGCCAGTGTTTAGGTATTTTCAGCAATAGTATCAAAACTTTAAAAATATTTATTCGTACTTATGTATTAATATATGGGTCCCTATTAAAATTGAAATATTATACAGAATCTCATTTTGCAAATCATGCAAAATTGGACCTGTTCTGGTTGAAGTAGGGACCCAGAGTCTCTCCCATTCAACGTGCTCTAATCCCCCCTCCTATCCCATGTCAGACCTTAATGCATCTCTAGGAGACAGAATTGAATCAGCTGTTCTACTTTAATATCACCAAGAGTCATATGGTAACAGCCAGTTTTTGTGTACTTAATCCTGAATTCAGCTGCCACTATGTCTCCAAGTTTTCCAGCCCCTTTGAGTCATTCTGTGATTCAGTTCCTTATCCTTCTCAGCTTCATATATGGTATACTAATCAATATTTCCAAAGAATATCAGAATCTATTTCTTCTCATCACTTCTTATTCCAGTTTGTTAAGTCTGATGAATTCTCCATTGACCTTTTTCATTTATAATCTTTTACATTTCCTTCTGTTTGTTCTGATTTGATCCAAATGGGCAATATATATAGCTCCTAGGCCACAATTTTCATCTTAATATTCACAAAAGACAATTGTGTGAATAGACTTTTACTGAAGATGAGGGGTCATTCTGGAAGAAGGCTGTGTTTCATCCCAGCACAATAGAGGGACAGTTGACTCTGATCTTTAGCCACCTCCATCCTTAAACCCTTAAATGTGGCTAGACCAGCTCCAGGGACTCCCCACTGGCTGTTTCTCCTCCTCATGTCCCAGCCACCTACCATCTTGCTGGGCTCTCTTGCCTGCTCCTCATGTCCCCTCTGGTTTTCCAGGTTCCTAGGACAGCTGTCACCCTCTCTCTATAGGGCAGCTAGGGGAAACTCAAATTTTTCCTTTTTTTTATTTTGCAGAGTTTTTTTTTTTTTTTTGTCTTATTCACAGTCTATTCTAGTCATGCCAAGGAAACTATTCATATATAAAATAGCCTTTTAAGCCAATTATTTGCTAGACAATACATTTCTTTACCTAAGAATTTTTCCACCAGATTTTAAAGAAACACTCCCTACTCTTCTCTCTCGCCCTAATCTGAGGCTTGTACAAGAAGAAGCTTTAGACGTAAGATTTTCTCTTTTGCAGCTCATGATTAAAGAAATATATATTGGAATGAACACACGGTAGGACCTGTATACAGAGACAAAGAAATTAGATAAAGGAAGACAATAAAGTCCATGTCTGGATCTCAATAGAGACAATAAATATCCATGGGTATCATCCTCCACACTGTAATACCTCCTTTCTCTGCTTTCATTGTGGATACTACCTCTTGGGTTCCAAACTTTCTTTGCATTATTGTACCCTTTGAATGATTAATTTTTAAATAGAGGGGTTGCTCCTCAAATATGTTGAGCAGGAATCTTGACCAGGATGCTTAAAAAGAAAAACTCTTCCTGATATATAACGTTTATGATTTTTGTGATCTCACTATGCACACATTTCTTGCCCTATTATCGCTTTCTGGGCTCTCCATCTGATTTCCGTAATGTATGTTCATAGTGAACATGTTTATTACAACAGATTGCTAAGTTAACTTATCATGGCTTTTCTGCATTTATATTTTCTCCTGATTCAGAATTTTAAGAGACACCAAGGCAAATCTGACAGTTACCTAACAAAGCTGAAATTCTGTCTACAATAGGAATACCTTGGGACCCTGACTGCCTTTGGCTCTATAAACGCATGCTGTATGCTAGTGTTGCATTGATCAGAATGAGTCTGCCTGCAGTGAGCCCTGGGCATGCTCTGGGCCTTGAAACTTAAGAGGAGTGAGGGACGGTGAGGGAGCTTCGATACAATCG
This sequence comes from Delphinapterus leucas, assembly GCF_059928025.1. Lineage (NCBI taxonomy): Eukaryota > Metazoa > Chordata > Mammalia > Artiodactyla > Monodontidae > Delphinapterus > Delphinapterus leucas. The sequence goes on along the minus strand of NC_143133.1, from coordinate 12,781,199 downwards.
ATCGATGCTCATGACACCAACAATGAACCTCTCCAGAGGGGCATATTGCAGTTGTGAAGTCAAGCAAGTATAAGTGTGATGGGGTGGAACTTCAGTTTCTCTCCAAGTAAAGACACTACTCCAGAGGTCACAGCTGATGAATGATCAACTGCTCCATTCGTCGCGTTGTCTGCAAAGATAGGCTGGTGTTTACAAAAACCTATTGATAATTCCATGAAAGGTCTTTCTTAATTCTAAATATACACCTTTCATTTGGGCTGAGAAAGAAAACTAATAAAAGAAATTTGGCTTGCTGCAATCAAATATTGGGAACAATTACACTAAAAAAAAATCTCTCTTAGGGCTTCCCTGGTGGCACAGTGGTTGAGAGTCCGCCTGCCGATGCAGGGGACACGGGTTCGTGCCCCAGTCCGGGAAGATCCCACATGCCGCGGAGCAGCTGGGCCCGTGAGCCATGGCTGCTGAGCCTGCGCGTCCGGAGCCTGTGCTGCGCAACGGGAGAGGCCACAACAGTGAGAGGCCCGCGTACCGCCAAAAAAAAAAAAAAAATCTCTCTTGAAAGTGAGATGCTGGTGGTCCAATGGGTTTGGGGTAGAATGAACCTTTACAAGTTAACATAGCGGCTTCTCCTATAGTGCTTTGAATGAGTGCTAGTGGCCATTTCGACCTCTGGGTGGAACATCTCAGTGATGAGGAGCTTACCTTCTTGCAAGACCATTACAGTTTTATTTCCTTGGAAATGGTACTGAGCTGAAATTTGTCTTCTTATTACTTACAGTTTTAGTCTTAGTTCCGGCATTTGGAGCTACTGCTCAGTTCATTCTAACCTTCTTCTGAAATCTTTCAAATATTTGAATGCAGTTCTTATGTTCCTGCTATACCTCTACATTTCCAGTGTTTGTTAATTCTAATATTCCTCAAATGACATAATTTGTAGGACTTTCATTATTTTTGATAGTCTCCGAATAACCCCAGTGTGTTTTTGAAAATGTGGAATCCAGGACAAAATGCACTGTTCTGGATTTGGAGGTAAAAATTCACAGAACAATGGAAGTATACCTTTCCTTTTTTGATATTGATATTTATCTACAACTCAAGTTAATGTGAGCTGTTTTAGCAGCCACATCTCATTATTATCTTTTGACGGGTGTTTTTAAACAAGAAGTGCTCTCTTACTCTGAAATTTTACATTTGACTTTTTGAGCCGTTATTCAGTCTTTATTCCCATCAAGTTGCATATTGTTTGTTACAATCCACTCGTCTAGCTCAACAAGAATTTTTAAATTTATTGTCAATTATTTCCAATAAATGGATCCATTCCTTAAGCTGGAGTCACCTATACTGTTAATAAAAATGCCTGTGTATTTAGTAAAAATGCCTTATGTGGTTAAATCAGATCACTGATAAAAATTGGAACAGGGTAGAGTGAATATATATGTCTCAGCTGATATCAATGTATTATTCACTGTTTGGATATAGTTCATGCAGCTATCAATCCCCTGAATTCTACTGTCATCCAGCCTCCAATTCTCCTAGAAAATCATAGGGAAATTGGTCATATTTCTTTCTGAAATTAATACCTACTCTGTAGGTTATTCTTCTTTACTAACATAAAGATTCTATCTCATAGGAAATGAAATTGGCATGAACAAGTATTGGGCATTTGTTCTCAGTGGAGCCATTGTAGCTGCTAGTAATTAGTTTTATCTGAAAAGTGTCCACAAAACATCTATTTAAAAGTTTATTCTTAAGAATTTTCAGCTACGGATAAAAGGAGGCAGAGAGAGTTGCAGGGACAAGGGCACTTAGCAGAAAGAACCATGAGAAGTTAGATCTACCTAAAGGACTCAATTCTAATTCTTACTGGTAGGAGAATAGTAACATCATACTTTGTGTCTTAGCTTGAGCTGCTATGTCAAATTACCATAGAATGGGTGACTTAACAACAAATCCTTATTTCTCACAATTCTGGAGGCTGGGAAGTCCAAGATCAAGGTGCTGGCAGATCCAGTGTCTGGAGAGGGCCTGCTTCCTAGTTTGCAGATTGCTGTCTTCTTTTTGTATCCTCACATGGTGAAGAGCAGAGAGAGAGAGAGAGGGAGAGAGGGAGAACTCTCCTTTCTCTTCTTACAAGGGCACCAATTCCATTCATTCCACCCTCATAACCTAATTACCTCTCAAAGGCCCCTGCTCCTAATACATTCACATTGGGGGTTAAGATTTAAACATAGGAATTCTGGGAGACACAAACATGCAGTTCATAATATCTTGTAACAATAAGATTGGTTCTGGAGGGGAGCCTGACCCTGATGGATTCATTGCTGTGTTCTGTGAGGAGCGAGCGTATCACAGACAACCAGGCAGGGAGCAAGGAGGCTAGAATTTCCAAAATCTCCTTTCTCTCAGTTTTGAATATTGGGGATAATTTTGACTTTTTCAGTTTTTCTGCATCTTATCCCATTGTCTAAATATTTTCCAGTAGCCGTTCCACAGCTGTATGTGGATGTGCTTTCCCTGCCCTTGCATACATTTCATTTCTGCTTAAGACTTAAAGTTAATTTAAAGCAACTTGGCTTTCTCTTAATCATCTTATCTACTTTAGACTCCTGTCTTCTGGTAACCAAGTCTGCTCTATCCTTTCCAATTTCAGGATCACTGTTTGTATTATAGGAAGTGGAAGTAAAGTAGAAATTGAATAGCTTTGCTTTCTCTCTGCTTCTGGTAATCATTATATCATATATCTTATACTCTGAGGCTGTACCTTCCCTTTTTCCAAGCACTTAAATAAAGCAAATGTTCAGTGTGTGCTGACTCTGTAGCAGATACGGAGCTAAGTGTTTTATTTACATTATTTTTTATTCAATCTTCAAAAACTCAATGTAGAAATATTGTTATTTTCATTTTGCAGATGCAGAAACCAAAAATAAAAGAAATTAGGTAGATTTGTCAAGACCACACAGTTAAAGAAACAACAGGCCAGACTTAGAATCAGGTCTGTCTTAAAATCTTATTCTCATAAGCAGTATGTTCTTTGATGTCTTTTAAGAATTTTTAGCATTTTATTTATTTATTAAAATTAATTTATTTATTTTTGGCTGCGTTGGGTCTTCATTGCTGCATGCGGGCTTTCTCTAGTTGCGGTGAGCAGGGGCTACTCTTTGTTGCGGTGCGCAGGCTTCTCATTGTGGTGGCTTCTCGTTACAGAGCGTGGGTTCTAGGCGCATGGGCTTCAGTAGTTGTGGCTCACAGGCTCTAGAGCCCCGGCTCAGTAGCTGTGGCGCACGGGCTTAGTTGCTCTGTGGCATGTGGGTTCTTCCCAGACCAGGGCTCGAACCCGTGTCCCCTGCATTGGCAGGTGGATTCTTAACCACTGCGCCACCAGGGAAGTCCCAGCATTTTATTTTAAAGCTTCACTCTAGGGCTTTTGCCGTCCTAATTATAGTCTTAATCTCCACCCCCCTCACCTGCAGGTTTGTGATAATGTGTTTTGTCTGTTTTTGGCTATGAGACTTTCCTTCCATTTTTAAAAATACATGCCTTTTAAAAAATCCAAGCTTATTATACATTAATCTATCTATAGAAACATTGTTTTCTTTTGATAATTCCCCGTTGTCCTTCATTTAGACTGTATTTTCAGGATGATTTTTAAAATCAGCTCATTCCACTGGAGCCACATATCTAAACTTTAGGAATTGATAATCTTTATAAATTATTTTAGGTCATTAAAGCAGGTCTGTACTCAGCTGTAGCCAGTCCCCCCTGGTTCACCCTAGTGCTTTCATTAACAAGATGCTTCATGGGAGTGGAGGCCATTCTAAAGGCATCAAGTAAGCAGTGCAGGGCCTGTGACCAACTCCCCCCAAAACTGAAGACGGCATTTACTATAATCACATACAGAGTAACACACATCTAGACACACTCGTCACTCACAATCACCTATTTAAGTGTACTGGTTAAATGAGCATCTACAGGGGTGACGCTAGTGTAACGATAATTATCTGGTTAATTCTGATCCCTGATAGTAATAGTTAGGAGAGAATAGTGTAGAGGAGGTGACAGATTGTATTGATACTTTATTTTTTAGATTAGAGTTTTGGGATTGCTCCTTACCAGATTATTACTCAAGCCTCATTTTCAGAATTTTCTAACCGCATTACCTAGGCAGAATTTAGGGTTTTTTTGGAATCTAATCATTAATAAACTGTTCTGTAAATTAAAAAACACACATAAATTTGCCACTTTTTAGAAGATAGCATGACTCTCAAAATTATAATTTTTCATTTATATTGAAGTTTTCTAACTGGAAGAGAACACAATTTTGCAAATATAATCAATAGATACACTTACTAACCCAGTTGTTTTGTTTATACCTAAAGGTAGAGTTTTTAACTTCTCTCCCTTTTAAATGGATTCAGTGATTAGTAATTAGGTGTAAATGTATAACTTTCTAATTTTTCTACAGTTGTCATGACAGTAAGCTTTCTTTGGGAGGCTCAGGTATTTAGAGGTAGCTTTTTTCAAGCACTGATACATATATAGCACTTTAATTCCTTAATATTCAAGTGTCCACAATATATATAAAATGTGACTTATGACACAGAAACAGGCCTGAAGTGAAGCTCCGGCTTAGGATGGGCACTTGACCATCTGACTCTCAGCTGTGAAACAGGAGTAGTGATACTACTTACTTCACACAGTTTAGTGAGGAGTATACGAGAACTCCTTACAGATAAAACTATAAAGACATTACTTATATAAAATTTGGCCTTGAATTCTGAGCACAGCTGATTGCCACTTTAGTCCCACGAAAGGTGTGCTGTGTCTTTCTCACAGCCCACATCCAGTGTCTGCAAATCCCTTGCTCTGATGTAACTCAGTAGAGAGTATCATCTTCCCAGTCAGATATAGAAAGACATGCACAAAGGAGCTTCTCATTGAGAGTGTGTCTCCTGTGTAAATCAGCACATCCTGTTCATTAATACAGCTCTGGATAATCAGGCCACAGAGCCAAGAGCATATTGGAAGGGGTCCAGAAGCTCCAAAGCCAGAGAGATGGAAGCAGATTGGGATATGTCTGGAAACCAGAGTCTGCCTACTAAATACTACCTTCTTTCCCTGCAATCACTGGTTAGGGAAAAAAAAAAAAAAAAAGACACTGCCCCCCAGCCCCTGCTCGAAGAACTTTCAGCTGAAGTCAGACAGACTCATCTCCCCTTGCTTTATGTAGATCATGGGAACATTCTCAAATAACCAACGCTGCATGCAATTTATTTTCTCTTACCCTCTGTTCTTCTGAATGACACCACTTGGCAGGAGGTTTTGCCACTTTCAGAAGGTTCAGGGCCTGAGTGGGTAGCAGGCTGCCTCAGTGGAGATTTATCATGCAGAATAATTCATTGAGCCATATGTTCCAATGAATATATACAGAATGTTGTAAATACATCCACTGAATTTCTCATTTGCTACCAGAGGGAATCCATCTTTCACATTTTCCAGCAGAGCACTTGACTGCAGATGTTAGAAAATATTTTGCTTTAAGTTTTGTTCTGACTGTTCCCTCCAGTATAATTTACCTGGTTTTTATTTTCAGCTAAAGTCTAAGCTTTGTATGAGTATTTCATTTAGAAATGCCATAAGCACCCTTGGGTATTCTTGGGCTGATAATTTCCACCAGAATAATCTCTCCAGGCGTTTGCCTGTCGTAACAGACACCACCTGTTTAGGCACTTGTTCCGTGTGATGCAGGAAAGGATTTTATTTTAACCCTGAGCTAAAGCAGCACAGCAATATGTTCTTCTAATTGCTAGAGGTCTTGGATACAGATTCAGTCATAGTCAGATAGTCTAGTCCATGTGCCTCTTCTATTTCCACCTTCCAGGCCAAGCCTGCGGTTGTTCCCATTGAATGACATTAACATCAGTTATTTTATTTAGCTAGATCTCAATTCAGTGTCAGCTGAGATCAAACACAGCATCTAAATTTTGATCAGTGACCAAGAGGAGAGGGGGTTGATATTGGAGTGTGGATACTTTTGAGTTTGTCCTAGATAGGGTTGGGCCTGTTGGAGGCAAGCATAATAAAACATAGTCTGGAGCTGGGAAGAAATAGAGTTAAGGAGGAGGCAGAGAGGACCAAGGAATAATTGTTTCTGCCTCTATTTTGTCGGGGATCCTAAAGATAGGTTGTGAGCCTCTGAAGATTGTTTGCTTCTGTCTTTTTCATATGTGTTTATAGTTAGTTCCCAAAGCCTGAATTTGGATGTCAAGACTATTTTAAGGCCTTAAAAATGGAGAACCGTTCTTTATTACTTGGTTGAGTCCCTAGTACAAGTTATTTTAATCTTCTGCACTTTTTCAACCTGCTTTATTGATCAAATGCTACTCCATTTTCCATTCAGGATAGATAGAAGAAGATAAATGGAGAAAGTTAAAGGAGAATGAAAAATAGGAGGGTAAACTGTTAATGAATACCACAGAGAAAATAAGCCAGTTGTCTTTTTTTTTTCCCCATTTTTACTGTGGAACCTCAGCGTTCTCTTAAAACCTTTTGATCTTCTTCAAATGCCAAGAGTTGCCAATGCTTCAGAGGAGATTGGATTCATATTGTAAATGAAGAGGAGGGAGACAGTGGAGGTGGAGTGTAAATTGGTTGTGGTTGGAGGGATAGCAAGTTACATGTGAAATGTAATTTAGGTATTTGATTATTCCTCCCTCATTCCCACCTCTAAGCATGGAGTGAAGACTTAACAACTAAATTAGGAACTAAATACTCTCAAGTAGGTATCAGTTATAATTTTCTAATATAGTTAATAAAGCATACCTTTTAATTTTTCACTCTCCCTGCTTCCTTCAACTGTCTAATAAAGGAGCATTTCCTCCCATTCATATGTCCCCTGTAGTGATCTGTTAATAACCCAGACCAAAAAAAAAAATGCTTGCCATTGGTCTACTACAATTGTGTGAAAGAAGCTAGTGACAGCGAACACAGCTGCTACCGAAAAAGACAGTTTGTTGGCAGTCTGACAGCTGTTGACTGAAAGTTTAAGTACCAAGGCCCTGAATGCCCTGCAGTAATCCTATAGAAATATTGGAAACTCATCAAGTTTAAGACACCAAGATGTGACTGTCATGCCTGCCTGTGCCTTCTTTTATCGAATGTAGCTTTATCTTATCAAGTTAATGTCATTTCTGAGGCAGAGAACAGGAACAAAAAAGAAAGTGCCTTCCAGAAAACCAAATTCAAAATAGCACCTGGTTCCCTCATACCACGGTTGTCTATAGCGTTAAGTTGCAATTAATGATATGAGATCAGGAACCTGTAGTTCATTTAAAAAATCCCACTGCTACGATCATTTAAACCAATTGTAAATGTGCTTTCATCTCCATCTTAAAAATGCCCAGTGCTCAGCATAGTAAAAATAACCATTGTAAAATTTGTTTTACCTGAGAATTTCACAAATATTCAGTATAGAAATGTTGTACTATTACGTAAGAAATTTTATGATTTGTCAAATTATAGGGAAAATAAGAAAAGATGAGATTCTGCTTTAGACCTTGAGACCTAAAATTAAGAAATTTATAGATGTGTCTATAGCTCTTTCTATACTTATATAGAGTAATTGGAAATACCAAATGTGCATTTCTGTAATGTGAGTCTGGTTTACCAATCGTTTGTCACAAAGTTATAAGTAAAATCTATAGTCAAGAGTTGCTAGAATAATATCTTTGTTCTGATTCTGCATCATCTTTTAGTTTCTTGCTGTATCTCAAGCTGAATCAGGCTTTTTTTTTATGTTGTGCTGGTCTCTTTCTTGTAGAACAGAGTGCTACACTAATTGAAAAAAAACTTTAGTTTATTTGCATGCAATTGGTTAATGTTCGGTCTCTAGGACACATCAACTTCAACTGCATTAGCTATTTCTGTGCCTGTTTGTTACTACACATAATTGCACGATGCTGGAGAGACAGTTCTTTATGTGCTCTTCAAAATGCATGTAAATGCCTCCAGAAAAAAATGTTTACTGCAGCTGCAATGGGAGAATTTATTTTTTTCAGCCTCCCTGATGTTAGGAGAAAATAAGAATAACTTCTGATTAGATTTCTACCTGGGAGACTTTACTTCATTACTCAGATTTGTGTCTCTGATTGTTTCCCACAATCAACTATCACACCACTTCTCCACTTCAACCTGGAGTTGAGAGGCTTCCTTGTAGCATCTTCATGATTTTGATACATAATTTAATCCCTGTTGTGTGTAAGTTACATAGAGTACTACATCAAGCATTGTTGGGTAGCCCAAGAGTTAGTTCTTGAAGCATTAATAGGATTTAAGGAGGTTGGAGTGTTGAAAAGAGGAATTATAAGCTCATAAAATCTTTCCAGTAAAAGTTCGTAGGAGATGAGTGTGGAAGATGATTGTTAAATGGTGAGCAATCCGTGTTGGATGGAGTACAGTTGACTCTTGAACAACACAGGTTTGAATTGCGCGTTCACTTATACATGGATTTTCTCACTAAATTCGTACTGCATGATCCAGAGTTGGTTACCTGGATTGTGGATACACAACTGTGGATGTGGAGGGCCGACTGTAAAGTCATATGTGGATTTTCCACTGTTTGAGGTTGGTGTCTGTAACCCCTGCGTTGTTCAAGGGTCAACTTATATGTACTTGACAAGGTCAAAAAGAGAAAGGGCTGGATGGCAGGATGGCTTGTATCATGAAGGGCCTGATTTTGCACTTTATTTAGTCCATTCCATTGGGGATCATTCAGAATTATGTTACAATTCATTTAGTAGTGGTGCAAACAATGGATTTGAAAAGGAGGGGGACTCCAGCCTATCCCTTCTCTCAGAGAAGGAGCTATCAGAGGTTTCTGTAAATTATGTGAGAGATAAGAGAAGTCTAGGTTAAGATGGTGACACTAGGAATAGAAAGTAGGGGATAAATATAAGAGGAAACGGGGAGGTATCATTTTAAAAGTTTGACCATTTACTCACAGCCACACAGTTTCCAGCATCAATGATGGGGAATTTAAATATAAACCTGAAGTGTTCCACTTGTGTTGTTGTAGTGGAGTATTTCCAGAAATAGGCAAGAGAACAATGTAAAGATCCAAGGACAGAGATAAAGTTGTTTTTAAAATATATTGTATTTGAAGTTCCAAGGAAAACATCTAGATGAATATATGAAGCAGGCAGCTGGAAATGTTTGTCTAGGACTTGGGGGAGAGAACAGATTTGGGGGTTTGGAAGTGGATGGGGTGGGAGTGAATAGGATTTTCAGGGAAGGAATCAATATTGCTACACATGAGCTATTCATTGGCTTTGACGGTTATTTGAAAGGGCATGTTTTATTAGGAGTAAGTCACTGGTTTGTCAGTGTCTCATTTAGTAACAGATTAGTAAGTAGGCACATGAAGAGTGTGGGAAGGAGGAAGGGAACATAGGGCCATCTTTTATGGATGGAACCAAATATGCTGGTCTTGAAGACCTCAGCAAATCATTAAAGAATAGTATCCACAGTTTGCTTGGCATTTGTCTGCTTTTGCTTGCTTGTTTTTGTATTATACTTGGTTTAAAGATAAAGAGGATTCTGCTTGGACTGTTATTTAAACAGTTTTTTTTGGTTCTACGTGAAGCATGTGGTTCTGCATGAACTCTTCAAAATACTTAGATGTGGATTATATTTAACTGCTATATCTAATGAATTTTTAAAATTTAGTGGTGTAAACTGAATTGCAACACAGAGTTCATATTTTAGAGTTACTTTTTAGTTTTTTCATATGAGTATAGATAAATTTGGAAGTTAAAAGGATAAGTAGATGATAGAGTATTTGGTAACTGCCTAATATTCACTCAGTTTGATAATTTAAATCCCCTAAATTGTTGAAAGAATGAGGTATTCAGAAATTATTGTCATCTCCAAAAATTATTTTTTAGGGACTTCCCTGGTGGTCCAGTGGCTAGGACTCTGTGCTTACACTGCAGGGGACATGGGTTTGATCCCTGGTTGGGGAACTAAGAATCCCGCATGCTGCATGGTGTGGCCAAAATAAATAACTTAAAAAAAATATTTTTATTTTTCTTCATCTTTATTGACAATTGGTAAATAAAAGTGTATATATATTTAAAGTGTATAACATGATTATTTGATATGTATACACAATGTGAAATGATTACCACAATCATGTTAATTAACACATCTCTCACCTAACATAGTCACCATTTCTTTGTGTGTGTGTGTGTGTGTGTGTGGTGAGAATACTTAAGATCTACTCTCTTAGCACATTTCAATTATACAGTAAGTATTATTAACTACAGTTACTATGCTGTTCATTAGATCCCCATAACTTACTTGTAAGTGAAGACTTTTGCCCTTTGACCAGCATCTCCCCCATTTCCTCCATCTCTCAGTGCCTAATACTCTCTATTTACTCTTTCACCATTCTACTCTCTATTTCTATGAGTTTGACTCTTTTTTTTTTTAGATTCTCTATATGAGTGAAATCAGTGAAATCATACAGTATTTGTCTTTATCTGGCTAATTTCACCTAGCATAATATCCTCTAGGTTCATCCATGTTGTTGCAAATGGCAGGATTTCCTTCTTTCTCATGGCTGAATAATATTCATATATGTATCACATCTTCTTTATCCATTCATCTGTTGACAGACACTTAGGTTATTTCCATATCTTGGTTATTGTGAATAATGCTGAAAAAAACATGGCAGTAGAGATATCTCTTTGAGGTACTGATTTTGTTACTTTTGGATATATACCCAGAAGTGGGATTGCTGGATCATATGATAATTCTATTTTTAATTTTTTGAGAAACCGCCATACTGTCTTCCATCGTGTCTGTACCAGTTTACATTCCCACCAACAGTGCACAGGGGCTCCCTTTTCTCCACATCCTTGCCAACACTTATTTCCTGCCCTTTTTTTTTTTTTTTTTTTTTGTGGTACGCGGGCCTCTCACTGGGGAGCACAGGCTCCGGACGCGCAGGCTCAGCGGCCATGGCTCACGGGCCCAGCTGCTCCACGGCGTGTGGGATCTTCCCGGACTGGGGCATGAACCCGTGTCCCCTGCATCGGCAGGCGGACCCTCAACCATTGCGCCGCCAGGGAAGCCCCCTCCTGCCTTTTTGATAAAAGCTGTCCTAACATATGTTAGGTGATAATGATTTGTTATTTTTAATTGTAAGACATTGTTGAGGCTTGATTTAAGGGGATGAATCTAATAATCCATGTTTTCTTATTTCAGGAGAGGCAGACCTGTGCAAAACACAACTTTTTGAAATAACTGACTTTGCAGAGCTACCCTGTGTAAAAGCAAAGTTCTATCTAAACTTTTTGAGTGAAATAGCTGGCATTAAATACAACCAGATTGGGATTCCTGTTTTTAGCCACTAAACTAAATTGGGATGTGAGGCTTTATAAGATGGTAAAAACAAAATAAACAAAAAAAACTTCCTTACCCTGAAACTTTATTTGAAACATTTTTGACACTTTAAAAAATCCCCAAGCTTTTGGAAATTAATGCTTTGGCTCTTTTTCTCCCCTAAGCAAGTGCCTTTGGGATAAACATTTGTGTTCTGTGCTGAATAAAAACCAAACACAAAGTTGATGTATCGCACCCTTAAATAAGAGTGTAGAGTTATGCTTCAGCAGTCCCACTGTTGGGTGTCTGTTCTTGTCTGTTGGCATATGCTTAGCAACCCACTTATATTTAAGTGATAGTTGTATGTAACATCCTCAAGGAAAGTTCTGATTGCTACAAAGAAGTAATTGCGTTGAGTGACAGTCTCTTCAAAGGCTCAGAATTGAAGTTACACACTCTATGGTGTTAGGGGTTGTGACATATTCATGCTAACCACTTATGTTAGCAATATTATGTTTCCTGGCACGGTTGATTTACACTGCATCCTTATAAGATTCTTCTCAACTTTCCATTATAAGCTATGGTGTACGTAAAAAGTTGCTTTTAAATAGATTTATGGCACAATACCATGCTTTCTACCCATGAATCAATCTGTGAATATACACAGAGGTTATCAAGGAGCTTCACAAATAGGCTCTTGTAAGAAAAGCCCTATTTTAAGCAGGATTACTGTCAGGAAAGCTCACTAAATACTGGAACTATCTGGGCTTTTAGTTTTCTACTATAATACCTGTAACTAGAAACTTTCAAACATAAAAATAACAATTATTCAGAGATGTTAAGAATAGCATCAATAATCCAATTATTGTTTAATGTGATAATTTTAGTTTTATTGTTACATTTTAAATCTGGATTATTTTGCTATATATCCTAGTGCATGGATGAAAATAGGCCTCACTATATAAATTATCAAATGTCTGTATTTTCATTCTTTATTATCATTTGTAAGGGAGAGAAAAATGTTTACATCTTCAGAAGTCATTCAGGATTCAATATAATGAGTACAGACTTTTACACTATTTATTGAAAAACCTTTCCATTTTCTGCACTCACTTTGAAAGAGACTAAGTAGAAAGTACAACATTACACATTAACTTTGCTAATAATATATTTAATCGTGCTACGTTATTGACTTGCCAATATTTAAAATAATACTATGCTCAACTACTTTTCAATTACTAATGTCTATAGTAAAGTGCCAAAGGGAAGAATTTGCCATCTTATAATGCAGTATTATTAACTTCTCAAGTTCTCTCTGATAATAATAGCACCAGGGTTAATCCAGAAATAAACAAATACAGTAATTTGACTTAACCAACATAATCTGTTGGGTTTGGGGCCAAAAAGTTATTACTTCATATTTTCTCACTTGCCATTTAAATTTAAATCTCAGTTTGGCTACTGCCTTAGCTTGGCTCCGCAGGAAGCAGAGCATGAGACGTGACCAGAGCCCAGCAGATAGGTAGTTTACTCAGGAAATGACTCCTGGGAGCAGGAAGGAGGAACAGGAAGAGTGAAAGTGAAGGGGGAACAACACAAGGATGATTACAGGTTTGCTCACAGTGAGGAGTGACATTCTTCTTATCCCATAGGATTTTGACATGTGTCTCCGAACTCTCTGTCCAGGAAATCAAAGGGGTAAGCATTTATCTCTTGGTTCCCATTCCCCGTTAGTCAAGGGGGGGTTCTTGGACAGAGGTTAATGCCCTTACATTTCTGGATTGGACATGTGTGAGAGCCAGTGTGTTCCCATGGGTCTTCCTGAGCCTTGGCCTCAGAACCCTGGGGCAGGAAACAAGAGGTGCATTGTACACTAGGTGGGTGCTGTCAGGTTGCACGGGCAGAGAGTTGGTGAAAGCCAGTTCTGGAACTGACCTCTAAGGCAGGGGCTGGACTACTGGGTAAAGCCAGTAGGATTTAAGTGGTGTCTAAGAGGTGTTCAATACAGTTGTTTAGATACTATAACTGATACTGTGACATCATAACCTACTGAGTCACATACATGTAAAGCTAATTAAAATGTACATGTGAACCATTTTATTATGTTTTCGTATTAGCTCTGTTGCCTCTTCCCTAAAGGTGGACAATTTCTGCTCCTGACTCTCTCTCTCTTTTGTTTATGGCATTGGCCTAGCTGTAAATCTGGGAGTGATCATGGTCTCTCTTCTCCTCCAGTCCCCGTATTCAACTATTCACCAAGTCTTGAAGATTTTAATTGCAAGCTACTACCGAAATCTGTCCTCTCCCACCTATTTCTATTAATATGGCTTTCATTAGTGGCTGTTTATTTGGGGCATCTTTCTTCTTTGTTTGTGATGGTCTTGGGCAATTAGACATATAAAATTATTCATACTGTCTTTGCAAGCCTCAACAACTCACCATGATTAGTGGGGAAAGTAAAATCTATTATGGAGATGGTTATTAGAGTACGAAACAATCTTCTATTGGGTTACAGGGAAGCCAGCAGACTTGGAAAAATGAAATGAAATGAAGGGCATGGAAAATAATTCTTATCATAGCATTTCAAGAAATTTTCAAGGTATACACTTCATATTTATCTCCTTCAATGAAACCATCGACCATATATATCCTAGATATGAAGTTTTCATTTCAATGGATTGGTTACTAAACGTTCAAACAGATGGCAAATGACTTTTGAGGACTAAGATACTCAAAGTATATAAAGAGATCAACATGAAAATTATAGTATTTACCAACTGGATTTTGAGTAAACTAGATGAAGATAATATGCAAAATTCTTAAGAAAAATTCTGTGTGTATTATTGGGGGTAAGAACAGTGCCCATTTTATAGGGTTATTTTGAGGACTAAATGATTAAATGAGTTACTACATGCAAAGTACCTGGAACAGTTTTTGGTACATAGTACATATTCAATAAATATTTATTATTATTATATCACTTTTCCTATTTTAGCTAAATAAGATTTTCCCAAGTTTTATTTCATTGGTCAAGAACATACATATTTGAAAATTAGCCATGTGAATCTTTGCAAGATCATCCTTTTTCCTTCAGATATGTATCTTGTCTAAAGTAGTCTTTTACTTTGCATGTGTTCATGTGTGTGCGTGTGTGTGTAGTGGGGGGTTGCTCACAGAACTATTTACTATTTAATTAACAAAAGTATAGAGGATTATTCTCTACTTTTTCTATTTCAGAACCTAAAATTGTTAGCTACAACAAGTGCTCAATCCACTGTGGTCATCCTAATGACCAAATTATGAAATAAGATTCTTAATTGGGGTACATAGACATTCTTTTTTTTTTTTTTTTTTTTTTGTCGGTACGCGGGCCTTTCACTGTTGTGGCCTCTCCTGTTGCAGAGCACAGGCTCCGGATGCGCAGGCTCAGCGGCCATGGCTCATGGGCCTAGCCGCTCCACGGCATGTGGGATCTTCCTGGACCGGGGCATGAACCCGTGTCCCCTGCATTGGCAGGCGGACTCTCAACTGCTGCGCCACCAGGGAAGCCCAGACATTCTTTTTTTAATTCTAGATCTTTTATAATTGGAAATATTGTACACCTAAGTTATGAGGAATTCTCTTTGTATTTTCTAATTTGTTGATATATTTTTCTGATTAAACATAATGCTGGTTGAAAAGCATTAGGCCAACTCCAAAACACCCTCACTGACACTGACACAGAAAAGAAAAAAATTGTGATAGTTGCAGTAGAAAGAAAGCACCTATTCAATCCATTGTCTGGGCAGTTGTTTCCTTGAAGAAGACCAAGAATCTGTCTGCCTACCAGCACATGACTTAAGTCGTCCATTCTATTTAAGGTGAATTACTTTCGGTTTTCTTTGGCTGGAAGACTCAGAGGGAGAAGGGTCACAATCATGTTCTGTTGCTCAGTACCACTTCTGCAGTCTTTTCATTGGCACAAGAACATAATACAATGGAGATATCAATCAATGCACATCTCAGTCCAAAAAGCTTCCCTTGAAAATCAGATAACAGCATATGCTTCAGTCTAGCAGACTTTTCTACTTACCAGCAGACTGCAAAGGGTGATCACCAAGTGTTTTGTAAGTGAAAAGCCTCACACCCTTAATGCATCCAGGCAGGGGATAATTCTGAAGTGGAATTTAGCAGAAACCATGTGAAACATCACAAAAGATTGTACGATGCCACACAGGTAGCTCTGGGGAACATAATGTGTTACTCAGCACTGATCGTATTGCCTCCTGCCTGTCCATTCACCACACGAGCCCAAACAAATAACTTCTTGCTTCTCTAAAAGAAAGAGGCTTCTGTTTTATTCTTTCTTGATATTTACAATATCAGTTTAAAAAATAAGTAATTTCTAGGAGAAAAATGTGAAATAAAATTATTTTTCATTAGTACATTTCTGATAATGACATTAACTTAAAGACTTTCAATAATTTGGAATAGTTCAGGGCAGTATGGCCCTGTAATGGTCCCATTACTATTAACAGGAATCGTGAGTGTTATTCCATACAAAGTATTTGGAGAATTTACCCCACAGAGTTTGCACACTGTGGAAACAGGAGGTCATTGGTAAAACAGAGTCTGGAAATAAAAGTTAACATGAAGAAATCCATATTTTGGTAGGGAAGCAACTTGGGAACAGACTAATATGATGGACTGCAGAAATATGGATGTTCAAATGGATCCTTGATTTCTTAAATATCTTGGGTTTGATCATTATCAGACAGTATTTGATGTCGCCCACCAGAGTGTGGTTTAAGCCCTGTAAAGGAAAAAGCAAACAAACAAAGAATAGGATAGCATGCTGTTCTTGAAATGCAGGAAGTAAGAACTAGATGTTTGCTAGTCCAGTAAGACTTAAAGTTGAGTTATAACCAAAATGAATTTTTGGTAAACATTCATTGAAAACAAAACAAAGTTTAAAAAAGTAAAAAGAAAAACACTCCAAATTTGAATTTAAAGTTGTTTTAGATTTTCCATAAAGTTACTTGAAGCTTTAACCAAGACTTAAAAAGAAATCTTCCAACTATAGTATTTACTCTATCAATATTTAATTTCAAGCACTCTTATTTAAATATTGGTCTCCTCCTCCTTGTAAATTTATCATGTAAGGCTCCATATATCTCCTGAAAAAAAAAAATCTGTACTGGCTTGAATACCACCCATCCCCCCCCATTTGTGTTCATTAGGAACCTGTGAGTGTGACCTTATTTGGAAATAGGGCCTCTGAAGTTGTAACCAAGTTAAGATGATGTCATAAGATGATTAGGATGGGTTGTAAATCCAATATGACTGCTGTCCTTATAAGAAGGGGGAAATTTGGACATGGAAACACAGACACACAGGAGACTGAGGAGGAGTACAATGACGCATATATAAGACAAAGAACACTAAGGTTTGCTGAAAGCCACCAGAGGGAGGCATGGAATAGAGTTTTTCTCAGAGCCACCCAAAAGGAACCAACCTGCTGACACCTGATTTCAGACTTCTGGCCTCAAGAACTGTGAGGGAAGACATTTCTGTTGGTTTAAGCCACCCAGTTTGTGGTACTTTGTTATGGCAGTCCTAGGAAAGTAATACGGAATCATAGTTTACAACTTAGTGGGAGAAGTTTGTTCTGTCTTTTTCTTCTTACTGAAAAATTTCAGTCTAAATTGTGACTGCTGACATGCCTTGCTTTGGTTCTTTGAATTGAATTTCCAATATAATTCCTACTCTGAAAGTCAGAAGAGAAATCAATTCCACTTCCTCAAGGACCATTAGAAGAGAGTGAAACACATATCTTAGGGTAAGCTAGATGCTGGTATCAACCAGACAACCTTGGAATCAGGCTTTGAAGGGAAGAGATGCTTTTATGAAGCCACCACATTCTCTATTCCTGCTGCCCGGGACCTTCCTGTGCATCTCAGGCTTCAGCACTAAGCTTGAGTGTTATTGCCATTTTACCATCTGAGAACAATGGAGCTTTTTTACTTTTTGCCTTTTTAGTTCATGTAACAAATATAGAAGTAAGAGCAAAGGAATAGTGAAAACAACTTTGTGTGAAATTTTAATAACTAAACAGAGCAAACCCAACTATTCATTCCATGCTTTCTGGCTTTTGAATGTATGTAAGCCTGAAATGGATACTGTCCTCCGAATGAAACTAAAGCTTATCAGTTGTTATGCATGTACCTGGAACGTATCTGTCTCATAAATACTGATTTCAGATTTCAAATACATCTCTAGTAGATACTAGCTTATCATCATATCTGTTTTTTCTTGCACTTGCCTCACCAAAATGTATTGCTTGAAGAGCCTTTTGAAGTTTTGACAAGGTAGAATTTTGCTAAAGGTGGCCATCTTCTTTGTTCTCTAAATGAAGAATATTTTCATTTTTAGATTTATAAACACAAGTTATAATGATCAACCCAATTTTTTCTATTTTACATAATTTATATTCTTCCAGTTACTTTTGAATACACATATGCCTTCAGCATTTGTCTACCTATGAGCCATAAAATCACAAAAGATGAAAGAATATTGTCACCTGTTCTTTTAGAAAAACAGGATGGTTCAGGTTTTCACTCACCGGTCTTGAATATTGTTCACTCACCAATCTTGTTCACTCACAAATCTTGAATTTGAGAAAATTCATATAGAATATCGTCATCTGAAGACTCATAGTCTAGGATTTTACTTATATATCAGTTTCATCATCACCATTCTAGTCTAGTACTGCTGCTTGTCATTTTACATTCATCTTCTGATTCATCTAATAATTGTGAATCATTCTCTGTCAATATTCTTCTCTTGCCAGTATGACGAGAAAATAAAATTTCTGCATTCAGAATGAAAGAAAAAAGCACAGGAAGCCAAAAGCAGACTACAAAGATTGTCTCCAGTCTTCTTTTATCTTTTCTTAAAATAATGATGTAATACTTTGGTCAACTCAGTATGAGAACTTAAAGATGATGCAACAGTGATGATATTTTTTTTACTGTTGCATCATCCTTCCAGATGATTTCATAATTTTTCTCTTATTCTTTTAATCTTTCTTAGCATTGTTCAGGATAATCAGTGATAATAGATGAAGCAATACTTAGAGTGATGAAATAGCAAGTTGTTTTGAGATAAAAAGTATGTTAGAGTTATAGAAAGGTAGAATGGACCCATATTGTAATTGTGAGATAGAATGGATTTTATTCCATTAAAAAAGATTAAATTTTCTCTTTGTTCTTTGCAAGACCTTTAATAAAGAATAAATGTCATGAAATACCAATCCTTACAAATAGTTATCTCTCATCAAAGAAATTCAAAAGCTAAAATTGGATTCAGTGGACCCTGATGATATATCAAAACTTAAGGAAGTGATGATAAGGGGCCACTAGATAGATGTTTCAATAGATGGCAACATAAGGATTAAAATTCTTCTCCTCAAGAATGTTGCCTTAGAAGTTCCAGACAAAAAAAGGATCCTCCATTATATGGTCTTATACTATCACATACTTCTCATTAGTAGCACAAATCACAATTGAAGGCTAATTATTTGGCTAATGCCTGTATATACTCCATCTGTCTGTAAACTACATGGGGGTAAGAACTTTATCGTGTATTCATGATGGTATTCTCAACTACCCAACACAGAATCTGGCCCATACAAATTGCCCAGGAAGAACTGGTAAGTGAATGAAAGAAAAAACTCTAAAGGCCATTTTGTTCACCTACACAAATGAGAGGTCATATGGTCAGTCTATGCTTGTCCCCTTCAGTAAAGGGAAACATTTTTTTTTTTTTTTAAGACAATCCATTTGCATTTCAGAGAGCTCAGACTGATACAAAGTTAGGCCACATAGTTCTGGAGTTCTGGAACCAGACTACTGGGCTTCAATTCTGTCTATGCCCCTCACTAGTGTGACTTTGGGCAAGGTGTGTAACATTTATATGGCTCAGGCTCCTCAACTTTAAGTTGGAGATAATATTTGTACCTTCTTTAGGAGTATGTAGTACCTACAAGAGTGTCTAGCTCTTAGTAGGCATTATATGAGCACTTGCTCTTATTATTATCGTCATCGTCAAGTGTATTATTATTATATTGACCTGAATCACACCTCCTAGTGCTTTTAACCATTGATTCTCATTCTATTCCTAGAGTCTCCCCAAACTAGTATCTCCAATACAATAGCCATCCAACTACATAGATGTTGTTAGCTGTTTTTCTCTTCCTTAAACTGAATATTATCCTTGCTTAAGTGTTCCTCAAAATATTAGTGTTTTCTCTCTCCTCATTAATCTGGTCACCTGAGTCTGAATGCTTGACCATAATTTGTCTGGCTTCTTCTCAAAATCCAGTGTCTAGCACTGGATGCAGTACTCCAAGGATAATCTAACCAGCCTGGAAGGGGGCCATTCCCTCCTTTGACCCAAACATTTTTTTGTCCATCATCAAAGCTTGGGATTACATTATTTATTTTGGCAGACACAGCCCACTGTTGAATTTTACTAAAGTTACAGTTACATAAAATCTGCATTTTTTCCCCTCTTTTATGACTTCTCTAAGATATATATATTCCACATTCTAAGCTCCCATAATTTTTATTTTAACTAGGTTATTTTACATTTAATAATAATTATATATGTTTAGCAGTTAAAATTTAAAATTTTCACATAAATCATCTTTTTTAATATCAAAAGAAATTCATGTGGTAGAAGTTCTTGTAATTTCTATTTTATAGCTGAGAGAACTTGGATAAAGGAAGATCAGGTAACTTTCCCAGGATGATATAACCAAGCAGTGACAGAACTGTCACTATTAACAAAAATAACTTTATTTTTTACTCTATGATTTATGTTTCTATAAACGGTTATTGTTATAATTCTTATGATTAGATTTGGCATTTGGCTAGATTTGATATCCCTTCCAGATTTATCTCATCAACTTGGCATCAATGTCTTCCTCTTATAATTACTAAAATGTTGAGCTAACTAGATCTAGGACCAGGTCAATGTGGATTATCTAGAGGGCATCGTTTTCTTCTTAAATTGAAGTATAGTTAATTTACAATGTTGTGTTAGTTTCTGGTGTACAGCAAAGTAATTCAGGTATATATGTGTGTATATATATATATATATATATATACACACACACACACATACACACATATACATATATACATATACACACTTTTTCATATTCTTTTCCATTATAGTTTATTATAACATATTGAATATAGTTCCCTGTGCTATACAGTAGGTTCTTGTTGTTTATCCAGTTTATATATAGTAATTTTTCTCTGCTAATCCCAAACTCCTAATTTATCCCTCCCCTCCTGCCTTTCCCCTTTGGTAACCATAAGTTTGTTTTCTGTGTCTGTAAGTCTGTTTCTGTTTTGTAAATAAGTTCACTTGTATCATATTTTAGATTCCATATATGTGATATCATATGATATTTGTCTTTGACTTATTTCACTTAGTATGGTAATCTCTAGGCTCCAGATGCGCAGGCTCAGCGGCCATGGCTCACAGGCCCAGCCGCTCCGCGGCATGTGTGATATTCCCGGACCGGGGCACGAACCCGCGTCCCCTGCATCGGCAGGCGGACTCTCAATCACTGCGCCACCAGGGAAGCCCCACATATATACATTTTTAAAAAATATTCTTTTCCATTATGGCTTACCACAGGAGATTGGATATAGTTCCCTGTGCTATATAGTATATATATATATATATATATATATATATATATATACACACACACACACACACATATATACATATACCACATCATCTTTATATATATATACCACATCATTTTTATCTGTTGATGGACATTTAGGTTGCTTCAATGTCTTGGCGATTGTAGATAGTGCTGCTGTGAATGTTGTGGTATCTTTTTGAATTAGAGTTTTCTCCAAATATATGCCCAGGAGTTGGATTGCTGGGTCATATGGCAAGTCTACTTTTAGTTTTTTAAGAAACCTCCATACTGTTCTCCTTAGTGGCTGCACCAATTTACATTCCTACCAACAGTGTAGGAGGGTTCTTTTTTCTACACCCTCTCCAGCATTTATTATTTGTAAACTTAATGATGGTCATTCTGACTGGTGTGAGGTGATACTTCATTGTAGTTTTGATTTGCATTTCTCTAATAATTGGCGATGCTGAACATCTTTTCATGTGCTTTTTGGCCATATGTATGTCTTCTTTGGAGAAATGCCTACTTAGGTCTTCTGCCCATTTTTTCATAGGTTCTTTGGTTTTTTGTTATTGAATTGTATGAGCTGTTTGTATATTTTAGAAATTAAGTTCTTGTTGGTCTTTGAAATCTTGTTTTTGAGTCTCAAACTTTTTTGAAATTCCTTTTTATTTAGAATCTCAGGACATTGTTGTTTTTGAACTATGTGTAGTCTTAGTTCTAGAATTCTCAGAAATTTGTAGAGAGAATATTTCTACTCTTTTCTACATCTAAATACAGTCAACCTTGAGCAATGAATTCTCATAGATTTGCTCATATCATGCTTAAACTAATTGGGAATATACAATGGCATTTATCCTCGCTTTTCTGAACACATGTAGAGTGGTAATATACGCAGTGATAAGAAGTGTGTGTAGTGGAGAGATATTGTTTGGAGTTTTCTGTTTGCATGTGGTGAAAGCTTGTGAATAGACAGGCCACGTAGTCAGATTTTTAACAGTTCTTACATTGGCCTCAATTATTTGTCTGCTTATTAAAGGAAGTTATACTACAGGCTTCTTTGTCTCTGTGGACCCAAAATGTTATGTTTACCCTTTTTGTGCATATGCCATTAAATTCAGTGTCCCCAAATATTATGTATACATTATTATTTTTAAAAATATACATAATTAAATCCTACATCTCAAAGAAATTTTCCTCTGGAGGCCATTTCTGTTTCACCCATCCCTCTGTTAACATCTTCTGTACTACTTTGTAATATACCTTTAATTAGCTAGTATCTTTATGTATTCACATCACATTTTTGCAAGGTAGATAAAAGAAATTGCTCTCAAGTGATGAGATTTTTACTTGCTGTGTTTCAGCTTAAAACATACTTCTCCCCCACAAAAACTAGTTTTATAAACATTTGCGAAGCTGGCTGCATAAAGGAAATTGCTGACACAACTGCATCTATAATCGTGCAAATGATATGACTACATGCGGAGAGCGAAGAAGATAGAAGCAAAAATTGGGCTGTATTTTCAAGTTAAGTCTCAGTGTGAAAAAGAGACTAATGCCACTTAGTTATAATTTGAAGTATTTGGAATATTTTTACTTTGTTAATTCTTGGCCAGAGTGCTCAAAATAGAGATATGTGTCTTAGGGACCAAATGGAGCTTTGTGTTATATGCCAGTAGATTAAAGGTCTCTAATGATTTGGGAAGAGATAGAACATGCTGTGGTTTGGAAAAATTTACCTAACCTTCAGGTTCATTCTTTCTTTTTTTTTAAATTATAGAAGGAGTATTATAGTGCCTTTCTCTGTGGTGCCAAAGGGCTCATCATCATGTCTGCAAATTATATATATTTTTAGATTATTAGACTATTATATCTGCTCTGTCAGACCTCAGTCTTTAACATAAAATCTATGCATGTGAACAGTTTCTGCAGCTCCAGATGTTTATCTCTATTTTTGCAATCTCCTTACGTTAGGATTATAGTCCTTTTGAGTAGCTGTTTAAATCAGGTATTTTTGTTTACTAAATTACTGATCTAGTGTACAATATCCCTTTCTTCCCCATCAGTACATCTGTTTTGTTCGATCTGTAGTCCTTATCAGGTAGAACTGATCTAACCCCAGTCTCGTTTTCACTTACCGCCTTTGTGACTTTGAACAAGTCATTTACCACTTCTAAACCTCAGTTAAGTCTCCAAAGTAATGAGGTGAAACCCAGTCATCTCTCACCTGACCTAATCTAACCTCCAAGGATCAGTATGCTGGGTTTCTAAGATTCTGGTAATACTAGTATAACTAATACTTACTGAATACTTAATTGTGTGCTAGGCACTCTTCTAAGTACTTGTATGAAAGCCTTTAGTCTTTGTCAAAACAATGAGATGGATATTATAATTTTTCATTTTATAGGTGAGGAAGCTTAGACACAGAAAGCTTAAGGAACTAGCCATGGGTCACACAGCTTGGAAGTGGTAGAGCTGGGATTTGAATGCAGAGATCGGGATCCAGAGTTCTGTGAAGTGAAGCTAGCTACACTTCTGTGAAGTGAAGCTAGCTACACTTCCTGTTGGAGCCAGCCTTAGATAAATCACAAAGTAGACCATGTTCCTTCTACTCCAGAGGGCATTTTCCTTCTTACTTCAAGTTTGTCAAGTGCCTCATGCTGCTCCCCCGTATCCAGAGCTTGCCACTCTGAAACTTTTCCATGTATGGAAGAGGTATGCACGTCTTCTGTTTCCAACCTTGAGTGCTGTTTCTTTAGGATTCTGCTTTATGCTGAAAAACTGCTAAGCAAATTCAAAGCAAGGGCAAAACAACATGTTGAAAGGGGAGAGATGTTTCAGAAAGAAAAATATTTTTCTCTGAAACTAAATTTAAATATATATGTCACTACCTGTGTGATTTAGCATTTGACCCACGTCTGGGTTCTTTTGACACATAACCAGTAAAATTAAAAATTTTTTCATGTCCCTTTCTGCCTCCCAGTAAAACCAGAAATGGATGCCAGATGTCTGCCTCTTTTAAAACATCCTGAGTTTTCTTGGGATGTTTTACATTTCATCTGGATCTTTGGTGCTGCATTGATATGTACCTTGAAAGGAGAAGAGTGTGATTTTAAGAATGCATTCCTTAGAGTCATAATTAGAAATAAAGCTAAAAATTAAGAAATGTCCATTTTAAGTTACAATATCTTTATAAAAAGTCAAGAAGGAAAATTTTATTTAAGTTATTTTACTGAACTAAGACCTAAGAGGAGTTATAGTTTAAACAAATTTAATATACTTTTAGTCCTTGAGCCTTATAATTGCAAGCTCACTGAAACACAGTATTAATTTTAAAACTCTTGCAAAACTGTTTGGTTTACACCATTTTTGTTTTGTCAAGTTTGTGACTAGATAATCCTTTAGAGACAATTTTGAACTATTTGAACAAGCCTACTCTGAGATCATGTATAAACGATTTATTTATGTGTCATTATACCATCCACACTATTTTCTTTTCCTGTGCTTTTTATTTTTCCAGAGGATTATAGCAGATGTTTTAGATTTTGTGAGAAAGGTCAGGTTGTTCTCTTCTCTAATTGCCATTAGGAAGAATTCCAGTGAAAAGCTATTTGTTATACTATGCTTAGACAGTTGCATTTATACACTCGAAAATCAAGTTTACTTTGGGACAGTTATGGATGAAGTAATGGCTGCATTACTTAAACTGTGAAGAGTAAGAGCTCTTGATCCACAGTAGAAATAAAAATTGAAGTGCTTCTTTGGTACCTTGTGCGCAACTTCGATCTTGGCACTATTCACTCTACTCACATTGCCCATCTCCTTGTCTATCCCTTCGTTACACTGGGAGCTCCTCAAGACAGGAATTGTTTTTACTCATGGGAGCATCTGTCTTTCTCAGCACAGAATCTACAACACCACAAGGTACTCATCTAATGTTTTTCTGAAGGAATGAATAAATAAATGAATTAATTTTTTGCCATTTCAATTAGTAAGTCACATTTATTTTTCTAGCAAACCAGTTACCGTATCATGGGTGGACACTGTGAGATACATTCACAATCTATTTGTGTGTGTGCATGTGTAAGAAGTAAAGCATAAATATTGAGAGGGATGGTGGTTTTGTAGAGGTATAAGATAATGTGTAATATAATACATATGTAATAGAATAACATAATAAAGGTGTATGATAGATTTGGGTGGAGAGAGCACCTATTTAGGCTATAATTTTCTAAGAAATCAGAAAATGAAGACATGATTTTATATATACTAGTGAAGGCTTGGTTTAGTTTTTCTTTTTGTGTGTGTGACTTTTGAGTATTTTTAGCAATTAGAGAAAAATCAATCTTGGAGGACCTGTTGTGTTTTGGGAGAGGTACAGCTAAGAAATCAATACCAAATAACTCTAAAGATGTGGTTCCAGTGGTCCTATTGTAGTAAGGATACTCAGGAAGAAAAGCACACTCAGTTGGTCAAGGGGCTGACGCCTCACTAACACATCTACATCTTGAAATTTCTATGTGTTTGATTTAGCATGACTTATTCTAACTGGACTAAGCCTAACTTAGTCATCTTAGACAAGCTTTATACTTCCTCCCAGTAAGTCATTTGCTTCAAAAGGAGGGAGCAATTTACGCAGCCTACAGAAGATGTTCGGTTTAATTTATGTTTTTATTTAGTTTTTAATTAATAGAGATAGTCCTTGCTAGTTTACAGAATTCAACAGGAATGACTGCTGGTGCGGAATAGTAAAAGGCATGATGATTAATGGGAAAACTAATAAATCTTATTGACAATTCCCCAACAATTTTATGGTGTTTTCAATAGTACCATCCTTATGTGTAATTGTATTTAGTTTTGATACTTGTCTTTCTCCATTACTAAACAATGAACTCTTTGAAGGCAGGGTCCTCTTTATCTTAGTGCAGTGCCTCATTGATTGAAAGGATGCCTGAGGTAAGATAGAACAAGAATATAGTTCCTATTGACAAACTGCTTGAAATTAAACTTAACTTTTGTCTAGTGCAGTCGTCTCTAATCATATGATTGTTGGTGCTAATTGGTATGCTGGGCTGGCAATGATCGAGACTGCACTTTGTGATACAGTTTAGATCTTGTCAGGTCATCTTAAGGTGAGGTCTAAAAATTAAGGAGTTCTTAAAACCTGGAATAGTTCAGACAAACCATGGGTCATTGATCCATGATCCTTGGTTACTTCCATAGAAATTCAGTTGGAGAGGTTTTACCAAGTAAACTGGCACATGCTACTCTTCTTTCGCCTTAATAATATCATAGTAAATTCTAACTCATAGCTCCAAGTCTACTTGCTTTCATGCAAGTGAATTCTATAACTATTGTTTGTCAGCTCAATGACTATAAAATAACCACTGACAGAGAATGAAATTACAACATAGATATCTCAGCCATTATCACCTGACTTTGTTTTTAGTAGATAACCTAATCTTATTATCTGATAAAGGGCAACCTGGATCCCATGCATTTTTTTCTGAGAAAAAATATTCATGCAGAAGTAGGTCTCGGGACTTTTATCATTAAAACTTTTGATAGAAATGACCAAATATCAGGGCATTGGAAGGTAATTCCATATGAGATGATTATTTATCTGTGGTTTCTCAGTGCCACTTCTGTCATACTTTTCTCTGTGTGCACAAGCGTGGCTCAGATTCTTACTGTACATTTTCCAGGACCTCTTGCCAGCTTGCCTGCTGCTATGTCTATCGATAGGGGATATTGTTAGAAAATCAGAAGGCTAGAAATTGGGAAAACTTTCTGTTTGGGGCTTCAATGACATTGCAGTTGTTGGCAGTCCCTGGAATTTTCTGGGAGTTTCTGGAGCAACAGAAGTGGTGAAGTGACTCTGGACTCCAGTAGCCTGGATAGGAAAAAAAAAAAAAAAAAATCTTTTCAGTAGATCCTACCTAGGTCCAGGTGGCACATATCTGACAGATCTGGAACTGACTACAACAGCATCTCTAAAGTGGAGTAGCAGGTACAGACTAATGGGTTCCAGCCTAGAAGTGTTAGCAGGCTCTGATTTCAACTCTCCTTCTCATTCTTTTCCATCCAGCCTTCCAATATAACTCATTCCCTATATTAACTTCCCTCTGATATACCTAGAGTGCCTTTTGGTTTTTTTGAGCAGACCCTGTCCTTTTAGATATCTTTAGATGTCTATTCATTAAACAAAAAATTACCAAATACTAATGTGTACAGTGTGTACAAAGACATATGTATAAGTATGGCTGAATTTCTGTTTGTTTTTGAGAATCTCCAAACATGCTGTTGAGTTATACATATTGTAAAAGCAAAGCCCATATACAATTGCATTATTTCTTGGTTCTCTCAATGATAATATCTAACTTCCATCACTGGGTTGTGAGCTTTGTGGGGGTGAGAACTGTACTTTATTTTTATATTCCCAGAAATTAACTTAGTGACACAGTGACCCTCTTTTCCCCTTCTAATCCATCCTCAGACTATAGGCAGGTGTGGTTTATAGAGTAAATCTCCTCTTTACTGCTTTAAATCATTCCGTGTCTCTTCTCTGACCTTAGAATAAAAATCCAAGTTTTTTAGTGTGGCTTGCTTGGATCTTTACGTTTTGAGCGTTGTTTACCTTTCCAGCTTCATCTCTTGCCTCTTGATCAGACTCCAAACTTTTTGCTCTACCTGGACTGAACAACTTACAGTTCTGCCAAAGTCCCACACTGTGTCTCACCTCTGGGCATTGTCATATAGATGACCCTTTAAATCTGAACACTGTCTTCTCTTATTTCACCCTTGTTTTCCAATGTATTTTTCCTATGAGTGCATAAGTTTTCAGCTTTTTAAGTATTGTTTTTCCTTCATACTTTCCCAAGTCCTCCAGTCTGGCTTAGAAACCTTTCTAAATACTTCCAGTGCATTCTTCCCCTCTGTTATCATAGTATTTAACATACTGCTTTGCAGTTTCCTGCTTCATTACATCACAGCATGTCCAATAGGACTTTTTGTTATGCAGGGATATCAGATAAATTCCTAAAGCTGAAGAAGATCAGTACACCTGCATTCTAAAGATGCCAGAAATCTGTTTCCAAGCTTATCATGCTTTTCAGACCTCCCTGTAATCCTCACTATCAACCCTACTAACCTTTAACCAACCTGCATAAAGAGGAGTCTAGACATCCAGAGGAATGGATGGATGTCTTTTCTTGGTTGAAACAAGAAAGTGAATGAGAGATAGTGTGACATAGACCCAGAGGAAGTACTTTGAATTTTTATTTCTTATTTGGGAGAGAAGTGAAAAGGCAGTCTTTCTCTTTTCAGGCCAATTAAGAAAGTTTGCTAGTTGAGTTTATGTGTCAACTTGGCTGGCCACAGTGCTCAGATATGTGGTCAAACATTATTTTGAATATTTTTGTGAGGGTTTTTTTTTTTGGGGATGAGATTAACACTTCAGTGGGTGGATTTTGAGTAAAGCAGATTGTCTTCTGTAATGTGGGTAGGTTTCATTAAATAAGTTGAAGGGCTGAATAGAAGGATAGACTGACCTTCCCCAAGCAAGAGGGAATTCTGCCATCAGACAGCCTTCAGACTTGAACTGCAGCATTGGCTCTCCTGGGTCTCTAGCCTATTGATCTTTGGACCAGAACTGCAGCATCAGCATTCCTGGGTCTTCAGTCTGCCAGCCCACCCTGCAGATTTTGGACTTGCCAGCCTCCTTAATCACATGAGGCAATTACTTAAAATATATACATCTATCTATCTATCTATCTATCTATCTAGATATATATCTGTCTTACTCACCTATTGATTCTGTTTCTGTGGAGAACCCTGATTAATACTGAGGGTTATCAAGGGCTTGAATGTATGTGTAAGCGTGGAAGACTGATACTTCATTCATTGTCTACATGTTTTCTGTGCTTCACTTGTAAGCTCACCCTAAAAGTAACAGAGTGGAGCACAGCGAGAGAGTTGTTGCCCAAGGATGTCCCATGGTTCCTGAAGATTAGGGCTACTGAAGAACAGAAGACCAATGCCAACTGCTTTCCTGGAGCATTCTAAAAGCAGGATGTTTGTTGGCTGGAGCAGCCTGCTATGGCAAGAGGAGCAGAAAGGGCAGCAGTGTTGCAGTGTGAAGTCCCTCCATTTGGTGTGGCAAGTATTCCTGGGACTCCTGTGACCATGTAGACACTGTGGAAAAGAACCAGGCTCAAGAACTGCTTGAAGGTGCCCTTCTCAAGGCATTATATTGATGGAATAAGAAGATCTAAACAGTAAAAATGATGCAGCATACTGTCAGGGCACAGATCCTCTTGTGGTCACTCAACCTACACTTGTGCAACTCAAAATGTCTGTCACATAGGGTTCCTGCCACACAGGAGTGGATTATAACAGTGTCCCATAAAACATTTATTTTCTTTCCTCTTTTTACTCTTATAAATAGAATGAGCCAGATGCTCCATGATGAGAAAGAGGAAGAAAACATTCCTCAACCTAGCCAAGGTCAGGCTTGTCCCAGTGGTGTGCTAGTAGGACAACTGTTTTGTATTGGTTACCATGAGGTTAGCTAACTGTGAGGTTTGGGGGCACAGTACACACAAGACTTCTCACCACTGGTACAAATTTTAAATATAAGTGTTTACCTAAACCACTCTCAGTTTCAGTAATTTGTTAGAAGGACTCAGAACTCACTGAAAGATGTTATAGTCACAGTTACAGTTTTTTCCAGCTAAAGAATACTGATTAGAATCAGCCAAGAGAACACATGCATAAGGGAAGAGGAAAAGTACCAAAAGTGGAGATTCTGTTGTCCTATCCCCATGGAGCCACAACAGCGTTACTTACTTGGCATTGATGTGTGACAGTATGTGTGCGGTACTGCCAACCAGGGAAACTCACCTGAGCCTTGTTCAGAATTTTAATTGAGGCTCCGTGGTTGACTATCCAATGGCTGAGTAGAATCTCCATCCCCTCTGGAGGTAGAGTGGATACTGTGTGGCTCAAAGCCCTCATCATAAATCACTTGTTAGTCTGGGGGCCAAGGCCCCCAGGTAATCAAAGATATTCTTCTGAGAGATCACCTCCCAGATGAGACAAAGGCAAGACCTCTCTTTGGGTAAGGTTATATTCTTTGCTACACAGATAGGAATTTTGATTTAAGAATTTCTGGTCACTGAAAGGGACATGTAGATAGAACATGTTTGAATAAAGGCATTCCTTGAAAGCAGTTTTTACATCTGTTGAATTTAGACTTAAGATATACATGCATAACTGGATTATTCTCAACTAGAAGTGAGCTCTGTGAAAATAGGGATGATATCTTTCTTGTCTCCACAGCCCAGCACAGATACTGTTCGTATAGGCCCTAAAGAAATATTTGTCTGATGAATGAATAAAGACCTATCACAAAACACTAAGTAGGCTATCACTGCAGGGCTCTTCTGGTATGATACAGGTACTCCTGATGATCAAGATAGAGTTATAAATGGTCAGGCCTCAGTGATAAAGTCACCACCTTCAGTCTAAATAGAATAAAGAGAAAGAAGACTATGATATTCCCCTCATTACCTTATTAGCCTTGTAGAGGTAGCAAAAATAGGAGTTACTGTAGAGAGACAACAACTGCTTGTAAGTTTCAGATGCAGCCTTTGTCTCTTCCTTTTGTTTAAAATAATTTATGACGAGAGCCAAGCAGTTAATAACATAGGATTTATGTCCTGGAAGCTTCAAAAGACGGGTGATGCTGCTCTGGAAGGATTATTTCAGGATGGCTTTAAGCCAGTGTATGTGTGGTGTGGCATGACAAATGCATTCCAAAGTATATAGAGTTCACCATTAGTTTTAATACTGACATATGGGGACAGATTGTAAAGTTTTGACAAAAACGATATTTTATGACTAAGATTCATGCATAATGTCTTTTCTTTTAAATAAACTTTGGATTTTAGAATAGTTTTACATTTATAGAAAAGTTGTGAAGATTGTACAAAGAATTCCCATATACTCTGTACCAAATTTCCCTTATTATTATTTTAAATTTATCTTTGGCTGCGTTCGGTCTTCGTTGCTGCGCGCGGGCTTTCTCTAGTTGTGGCGAGCGGGGGCTACTCTTCGTTGTGGTGCGCAGGCTTCTCACTGCGGTGGCTTCTTTTGTTGCGGAGCACGGGCTCTAGGCGCACGGGCCTCAGTAGTTGTGGCTCATGGGCTTAGTTGCTCTCCGGCATGTGGGATCCTCCCCGGCCAGGGGTCTAACCTGTGTCCCCTGCATTGGCAGACAGATTCTTAACCACTGCACCACCAGGGAAGCCCCTTCCCTTATTATTAAGATCTTAGATTAATATGGCACACCTGTCACAATTAATGAACCAATAACCAACGTTATATTTAATCAACATGTCTCTTGAGGCTCCCCTTGGCTGCTGTGACAGTTTCTCAGACTTTCTTTTCTTTCTTTTTCTTTTAAATAGCCTTGACAGTGTGGTCCAACTATTTTGTAGAATGCTTCTCAGTGGCATTTGCCTGATGTTTTCTCATGATTAAACTAGGGATATGCATTTTTTGTAGAAAGACCACAGAGCTAAAGTGCTATTTTCATCACATCATAAAAAAGGTGCATGCTATCTGCATAACTTATCACTGTTGACTTTGTGACCTTGAACACTTATTTTCAATGAGGATGGAAAGAAACTATGTGCAGTGCACACTCAAGGAGTGGAGAGTTATGCTTTACCTCTTTGAGGGTGGGTTATACATATATTATTTGGGATTTTTCTAGATGAGATATTTGTCTGTTTTCCTCCATGTATTCAATTATTTATTAATATCAGTATAGACTCATAGATATTTATATTAAACATTAAGTTCTAATCCAATCCTGCTTTATTATGTTGCTCTAATTGTTTTCTCTTTAGAAATTGGGACCTCATTCATTTACCTTCCATGTCCATTTGACATATCTCTAACATGGTGTTTTTTTGTTGAGCACTTCCTTAATTTTTGGCACTGCAAGAAGATCCAGGCTTGTCTTATATATTTCTTGCCCCAGCTCTGGAGCTCCAAGGAGCCCTTGTTCCTTTTACTGGAGAATAGTAGTAGAAACCAAGTGCTTTGTGATAGGTGTGCTTGCTGTTGCTGGTGCATCATTTTTTTCTGATTTGTCAGTGCAAGGAAATATATGTATATATACCAACCTCTTTATATATACATATCTATAAATATTTCTATGTGTATCCACCTTCTATTGATATTGGGCTAAACACGAGTTTGTAATATATCTGGCTCTAATCAATCCATTCCATGTTTCATTCAAGCCTTCTCTCCTTGCTTATCACAATCTCCCACTCCAAAGTGAGAAACATGACTTGCCTTCTGCCATCTATTTACTTAATTGTCCAGTTCCAGTACAGTGGTTTCAGAACTGCTAACCCGCATCCCTATGGAAGCAACTTTATTTAGATTATACTGCTTATTTATACCCCTTCTGCCTTTTTTCTTATAATCTCTACACTTCTACAAAGTTACAAAGGTCAGAATGTTTTTCCCCCAACCTGTTTAGTGAGATTGTTTCATACACGTGCGATAGGATTAGATCTTTTTGTTATAGTTCATCCTGGAATACCAGGAACTCCTAAATGAGTTTGCCTGTGTGCACTACATTTTACTCTTTGTGCTGTAAATTCTATGGGTTTTTACAAATGCATAATATCGTATAACCAGTATTACAGTATCATGTAGAATAATCTTGCCGCCCCCCCAAATCCCATGTACTTCACTTATTCAGTCCTCCTCTTCCCCACAACTCCTGTTCCATTTGCCATTCCTATGTTTTTTCCTTCCCATAATGTCATATAAATGGGGTCATATGTATGTAGTCTTTTCAAACTGTCTTTTTCTACCTAGCAATGTATATTTGAGTACTCCTTTTTTATATATTTTATTCCACACAAATGAAGTCTAGATTTTTTCCATCTGTATTTAAGAAGAAATTTTATCTTAGGGGACATAAAGTAGCTCAAAGAAATGTAAAACACTGTGAAATTCACACTATGCTAAATATCTTCTGTTTGCCCTTGTAAATCAACTTTTCACATTTCTCTTCTGTATTCGAATCCTGGAAGGCTGACTTGTGTGAAGTTCATTGATGGCCTCCTTTGTCCTCTGATCTTGAGTAGACTAAGCCAGTGGGTAGTCCTGCAGAAGATAAAGGGGAGGTGGAGAGCAAGACTCTGGTTTTACTATCCTTGCTCTCTCTCTGCCTGGCGTCCTGATTACATGTCTTAAAATCACTGTTCTATTCAAGGTGAACCTCAGCACAAAATTTCTCATTCTGGTTTCTGTCAATACTAATCAACTCATCCCCTTTTCTCCTTGGACCTAATGGTGATAAAAGGATAATGGTATTGCATTATCTCTTCTGGTTTCTCTAAACCATACCCACCCTTTTATAAACAAATCCTTTATTAAATTCTTTTTGAATTATGCTCTTTTGAGAGTACCATATCTTTACTGTTGGGATCCTAACTGATACATAACCTGATCCAGGCTTTGCTTCATGAATACCCAGACTTGAATTCATGAAACAAACCTCCTGAAAAAATATAGGAAGATACCTTGTTTTACCCCATACAACTATGCATGCACTTCACTCCCTCCTTCATGCCCTCACAGACCCAGAATCATGACCAACTTCTCTTACAGGTATTAACTGAGAGGGAGGCTAGAATACTAGTCCCATCTCAGGTTTTGGCCTTGTAGCACCTTAGTTAAGGTTAGTCACTAGTTGTTCTCTGTCCATTTTTTTACCCTGGTTTTTAATGAGAGGAATTCCTTTTTGCATGAGGCATATTATAAATCCTCAGGATTGAATATTGTGAGTAACTGAGGTTCTTGTCTAATTAATAGCTTGAATTATAAAAGTTTTTTTTTTTTTCTTTCTTATAGGTAAAAGGTAGAGCATCTGGCTTGATATCCTCTGCCTTAAGATTTGGAATGTCTCTCTCTGTGGGCAGGGAATGTAAACCCATACTCAAAGTTTATAGTGATTCCAATAAAGTCAAATCACTGTCTGCTCCACAGTAGAAGGTGTCCGATGAAATAGACCTACCAAGAGGTGATTCACTAATCTTTCCCTCAAATGGTGTCATATCAAGGGCTCAGTTTAAGTTTTTCCTGTTGGAATGTTGGGCAGTAGCAATATTTAGACAAGGCTTTGTGAGGAGGAACAATAGCTTCTATCTTTGCCATCATGGTCCTGCTATTCATTGGTCATTATTCAAACACTACAGTGGATGAAGAGTTTACCATAGGAGAGAGCATCATGTTGACCTTGTTAGAGAGAGCTGCCATTGTGGTAGATGTTTTTCTTCATAACGTTAACACAAGACACACAGATCTGCATTTTTTGTACTCATTTCCATCATACACATTTTCCCTAAGACTTTTTCCCCATGATTTGCAGCCTTATTTTTTATCAAACTCCTGATTAACTGGCCAAACCATTCACCTCTGCCCAGATTAAGTGCATATTTATACCTCTGGCTGTCTTCCTGTCTGCCTTTGAAATGAATATCTAAGTGTCTGACTTGGAGCTCTGTCCACAGAGAAGATTATTATTTACCCCACAGACTCACCACATAACATCCTTACATATCAAGAATACTTCCAGTATCATTGGGTTCCTGAATCAAGGCAGCTTGCTCAGGCTGCAGACTCCTCTGCTATTATGGACAATTCTTTAATTTTTAGCCTTCAAATTCACCATATAAATGGTTAGAGCAATAGTTCCTCAAAATCCAAAGTAATGCTGCCTCTAAACCCCAACATGCTTACTTTTTGCTATGCCTCTTTTTTTTTTTTTTTTTTTTTTGCGATACACGGGCCTTTCACTGTTGTGGCATCTCCCGTTGCAGAGCACAGGCTCTGGACGCGCAGGCTCAGCGGCCATGGCTCACAGGCCCAGCCGCTCCGCGGCATGTGGGATCTTCCTGGACTGGGGCACGAACCCATGTCCCCTGCATCGGCAGGCAGACTCTCAACCACTGGGCCACCAGGGAAGCCCCTGCTATGCCTCTTTTTGAGTTGTAGAAAATTTGAAGTATATTAACTTACCTTTTACTTTATATATAATATCTTATGCTCCAGGCCATTGTTAATTCTAAAAACTTAACTGATAGACTCCTGAAGGTTTGAGGCATTGATTTTTTACCCTTCTGCATGCGTGTGTCTTATTAGGACAGTACTATTGGCATGGTGTTGATATCGTGGGCATAGTGTGTGAAGTTAAAAGACAACATTCCTGCAGACTATGTTATGACAAAGAACCAGAGTTTAACATAGCTCTAAGGCGTTTCTGTGAATGTGTACTGCTGTCCTTGTCATGTAAATGTTAAGTTTATTCCAGTGCTCCCTGTTGCTGTTCATCAGGAAAAGGATATTGGCCATGTTAATATCAGTATATAAGTGTCAGATGTCTTATTGATGTGCTCCATTAAAAATCCACATCTGGCAAAGCAGTTATGATTGAGGTCATCAACTAGTTAAGCATATAATAAATAGTCCACCATTATTTACTTATTCATCCTTTATCTTTTTAGGAATCTAACAGATTAACTGAACAGTTCTTTGCTGTGTGCCATCACCCTATATCCTCAAGCCTTTGATGATGGCATTGAATTCTGTAATTCTTTTCTATTTGAGATATCATTTATAAGTTACTGCCTTGTTTGTTGGAGGCGGCGGGGGGGGGGGGTTGTGTTTCAGGGATTTCTATTTAATTCTTCCTAATATAACGAACCCGGCTCCACAAACATGAATACAAAGCCAATGTGGGTTCGGCCTGCTTCTAAGTGTATCTATCTCAAGTACGTATTCAGAAACTGGAAAATAATTTCAGGATGTGTTTATGTGCCTGTCTTGTTCTGTGCGAGTTAGGTTTGGACCAAAACTCTGTTTTTCACTTGGCCTCCATAAACTCCCATTCTAAACCAAAGACAGTGTTGGCAGTTTCGATATTCTGGTATTGGTGTCACCTCAGACCTTGGAAGGTATTTAACCTATTTGTAACTTTCGGATATCCTCTCTTCTCCAGTTCATTGCTGTGAAATGGAAGAATTATAGACTTGCAATCACATTGTACGGGTGTTCCTCAGAGGGACTGGACCTTCCCTTTAATCGATGAATTCTGAATCTGTAAACTGACTTCGATCTGGAACTGGTGGAGGGAAATTTTCAATTGTGGGAGTTGCTGCAAGTCTTCTCATCACCAGCCCTTGATTTTTATGCCCATTATTAAGTAACATTAAGTAACATCCATTAAGCTTTCAAGCTACCTTCCCCCTGGAGCAACAGGATATATTAACTGTTACTACAGATAACTTAGGTCAAGATATTCCGATTGCTACTCTAGCCTTAATGCCAGTTTGGTAATTATCTTCACATTGCCTCAAGTGGTTAAGTTCTGCCAGCACTGACACTTAGGACTCTTAACATTATCACTAATTTTAGGGAGCTCATTTTAATGTCAGTGTTTCCCGCTTAACACCAGCTTTCATAGAACAGCTCCTACTAAAGATGCCAGTGCTTTCCTGTGAATTCCTTGTTGCCTTAATGAAGGAAGTGTCTTCTGGGTCTTCTTGGGGAATATAGTCTAGTGGTTGATTTTCAGATCTTACGTAATATGTCCATTCTAACAGTCTCGCTTCCCTGTGCCTTCTGATCCTTTCTTTACAATTATGTTAAAGACAATTCCAGAATTCCCAACTTACTAAAGTAAGATATTTTCAAGTCCAGGCATGAGGAAGCCATCTCAGGAAACTGTTATGATTAACTGTAAGGGTCCAGACAAGGGAGGCAATTTTCCTCCAGTAAGTGGAAATGAGCTACTCCTGTTGGCCAGGAGAGTAAGATTTAAGGTTCAAGGTTTTTCAGGATTCTCCACCCAAAAGTTCCCATCCTAGGTAATAGGCTCCTATTATTTTCCTTCAGAGCCCATAATTTGACACAGGAAATCTTTGAGAACATACTTTTAGTCTCCTTTGCAGCTCTGTCACTTTCTTTTTTTTGCTGTACGCGGGCCTCTCACTGTTGTGGCCTCTCCCATTGCGGAGCACAGGCTCCGGACGCACAGGCTCAGCGGCCATGGCTCATGGGCCCAGCTGCTCTGTGGCATGTGGAATCCTCCCGGACTGGGGCACGAACCCGTGTCCCCTGCATCGGCAGGCGGACTCTCGACCACTGCGCCACCAGGGAAGCCCCTCTGTCACTTTTATAATTAGATCTCAAGCCTGATTTCCTGCACGTTGCACCCTGAAGCTATAGAAGATGAGAATTATTCTGAAGCTTCATAGGAACTTACTGGCTTTGATAATATTCCTTTAGCTGGCAATTAGCTGTCCTGAACCTGTCATTTTCTTTTAGCAAGACCTCCAAGCCATAATTTAGAGCAGCTTCCCTATACCACAATTCTCTCAATTATTATTGCTCCCATATCAGTCACATGCAACTTTATTGTGATACCACTCATTCCAGTGGAATTACCTACTTATCGCCAGCAATGGGGTCTCTAAGATTGTCTTAGGACAGTGTGATTATTCCAAAAATCCCACCTTGAGGATCAGCTTGGTACAGCCATTCTTGGTACCAATTGTCTTAGCCTGGATTTTCTAGTAAAATAGCCTGAGGCTATTTAATTAATAGCCATTAATTAATTAATTAGCTAGTTAATTAGACTTTTTAGTCCCAGAGCAGTAAGAGTGAGGGGAAAAACAGAAGTAAGATAAAGAAAAAGAAAAATCAAATATAAGCTAGTGTGTGACTAAGCTGCCATATTGTTTTACAAGAAAATACTACACAGCCAGTTGCTTGGTCACACATAATGTCTCTGGAGAGGTAGTATGATACTACTGTAATTTTCATAAGTCCCTTGTAGGGGAGGGAGGCTGAAGACTTTATCTACTGGCTCCTCCTCGTCTTTATCTCTCAGTGGTCCAAGTTCACCTTATAGGACATTAATTCCCTTACACTTCTAAATTATGTTTCCCTTCCTCTTTGGGGAATCAGAGAGATTTTTTTTTTTTTTTGCAGTACGCGGGCCTCTCACTGCTGTGGCCTCTCCCGTTGCGGAGCACAGGCTCCAGACGCGCAGGCTCAGCAGCCATGGCTCACGGGCCCAGCCGCTCCGCGGAATGTGGCATCCTCCCGGACCGGGGCACGAACCCGTGTCCCCTGCATCGGCAGGCGGACTCTCAACCACTGCGCCACCAGGGAAGCCCGGAATCAGAGAGATTTAATGCCATGTGCTATGGCTCTTCAACTGAGCGTAGAAATGGCTAGTAAATAAATCCTCCTTGGATTTATTTAGGTAAGACTTGGGCACTGCAGCTGCTCTGCTTCCTGTCAAGGTGGGGGCATGATGCAGTCCAGGCTGTAACCCAGCTCTAGTTACTCCAGTTTCCATCTCCTTAGGAGGTGGCAGCTAAGACTTTTCATCGAGCAAGTATCAGAGGGTGTTGATTGCAGGTGAGAATGAGGAAATCTCTGAAGACACATAAATTTGCTCTCATACAATACTGAAATAGAAAACTATTAAGAAAATTAATCAATGCAAAAACTATAGTAACAACAAATTATTTTTCCTTTCTGTCTCTTTCAATGCTTTCCTAAATTTAGCTAATAAATTATTTATTGCATATTTATTGTGTACCAGGTATTCTGATAAACCTTTTACATATATTATCTCCTTTCAGTTTTTCAACAATGTAAGGAAGTCCCTACTGTTGCCCCCCTTCTAAATATAATGAAGTTAAGACTTAGAGGGGTGAAGGAACATGCCCAAGTTTATATAGCTAGGAAGCAGTGGGGCTGGAGGAAATTTCAACCTAGCTAGTGGGCCTCCAGATCGTCTTTTTGGTAGAGATGTGAGCAGTGCACATGGTTCTTATAGATCTTGTTCACCTTTTGCAGTTTTCATCTTTATCTTCGTATAAAGCCTAGGAAAAAAAAAAACCTAGAAAGCCTTAAGACAATAAGGTATATAGTACTATAGTAAGGTAAAATTAAGATAACAATATTTCTTACATCATAGTTGTGATAAAGTTGTGGTAAATAAATTAATATAGGAGAAAAGCTTAGTTTATTTCTGGTACATAGTAAGAGCTCAATACCAGTTAGCTATTACTACTCTTACTATTGCCATTATTATTACTATTAAAGTTGGTCATTTCTCTTACAAATCTAAGCATGCTGTATTAGATGGACGATAAAATAAAGGTCATTCAGAAAGAGTGATGCTTCTTATACTGAGTGATTGATAAAAGCAAATTATAGATATTTCAGTCCTAAGAGGACATCATGTTATCCTGCCTGTTCGCACCCTGGTCACTCATAACTTGCCTCTATTTTTTTTTTTTACTGAATCCTAAACTTTCTTGACGCCATTTCATAGAGTCTTGTTGTCTGGCCTTGAGCTTTGTCTCTGTTCCCATTTTAAGACCTGCTTTCTGGGCTCTTACTGCTTGAATGAAATTGGGGACTCAATCCTGACCCATTTGGCCCATCAGAACATAACTCTGGTTTGTACTAGCTCTTGGCTTGGCCCTCCTCTCTTAAGGTTTTTTCTGTGCATTCCATGCACTAACATATTGTTCTTTTCCTCTGTGATCCTGGTATCAGCAGAGAGGGGGTCACTCAGTCATTCCTCAGGCATTACTGTACACCTCCATTTTGACAAGCAGCTTCTAGACTCTGAGCCTTGCGCTAAGCGCTTCGGAGGGGTGTTCCTATTTTGCCAAGTGATTACACCAGTTTTAGAAAAAATTATACTTATTTCTTGGAATCTTGAGTTTAGAACTACACAGGCCCTTCTTGGTAATCTCTGAATGCCCAGAAAGTTATCTAGGAACACAGACCTGGGCCCTCAATAGGGCTGTCAAACTTAGCAAGTAAAAACACGGGACTCACAATTAAATGTGAATTTCAGATAAATGAGAATTTTTCAAAGTATGAACTAGATTCCAGCCATTGCTTGAGACATATTTATACTAAGAAATTATTCCTTGATATCTGAAATTCAGATTTAACTGGAGTCCTCTATTGTATCTGGCAACCTTATCACAGAGTGGCACCTCCTGTCACATTTATCATTAGAGACAATCGTTTAGGTCCCTGTTACCTGACAACAATTGAGAAATAGTCATTCCTTGTATAACTTATTTTTATCTTGATCTTGACTCTCTATCTCCTTAGGGTGAAACTGTCCTAGGGTGACCTTTCATCTTGTTTTGTGTGGAAAGTCTCACTTTGTTTCCGTTGTCTTGACACAATTGCTAACTATCCTCTTTCCCTTTCAGAAATATCTTGGTTTGGATGATAAATTATATGGCGTCACGGATGCCTCATTCCACCCTTGAATTCCTGCTGACCCTATTGGTAAGGAAGTTTTCAGCTTCTTTCACTCAAAGCCACCCTCTAATCTCCAGAAGGTGCCACCATTCTGATGAACCCTTACTTCATTTCCACAAAGCACCAGGTTACACTATGTTGCTTAAGCTAGCATAGACAAATAAATGACTCCTGAACAACCATTATTAGTTACAGTATAACTTTCTGTACTTTTTACCATGTGTACAGAGAACAGCAGAACTGGGCAAATGTTTCATGAATTCAGTAAATATGAGTGATAACGCAGATGTCAGGTGAAAAGTATTCAAATGCCATCTGTTTGAAGGTATTTAGGTAATTTGCACTTTTTGTAAACACGTGATGAAGATGATGTCTATGTATGATACATAGCACCAGTTGATTAGACACTTTTAGAGTAATTGTGCAGA
The DNA here is from genome assembly GCF_059928025.1 of Delphinapterus leucas. Taxonomy (NCBI): domain Eukaryota; kingdom Metazoa; phylum Chordata; class Mammalia; order Artiodactyla; family Monodontidae; genus Delphinapterus; species Delphinapterus leucas. The sequence continues at coordinate 12,740,291 of NC_143133.1, read as the reverse complement.
AGTGAAATAATTTTCTTTATATTGCCTTAGGTCACTATTTCCATTTCACAGTGTCGACTAAACACAGTTCTTGAATCAAACATTAAAATATTCAGTCAAAGAATAAAGTTGCAATTTTATCCCTATGAAATGTCAAATAACTTGAATGATTGAGTTCTCCTCTTGATTTATCCATTTATGTTTTATATTCAGGTATACATGTGTTTGAGAAAAAGTCTCATAGACACAGACTTTTATGCACACCCATAACAATATGATGCTGAGTCAGAATCATCCTTTTATAAGCATCACATAAATAGAGTCAGGTCCCATCAGAAGCCAAAATAACTGTCTCTATCTTTTAACAAAATAATGAGGGAAAAATGCTGCTCTTAGTTAATATGATTTTTTTACATGTATTGATTTCATATAAACCAAAATATAGAGTGTTCAAAACAGAAGGAAAAAGAACATCTCTCAGTAAGAATTCATACTGTAAAAATATTTATTTCTAAATGTATCTTTCACTTAAATGTTAAAAAGTTACTTAGAATTACTAGAGGAAAACAAACGTCATTATATTTCCTTTATGTTAACTCATCCAATATAAATAAATGAAATGCATTATTATATCTTAGCAACCATGATTGGATTTTATTTTTAGATAGTAAGATAATAGTTGTCTTATTAAATCTAAATCAGAGGCTCTTTAGGAACGCTTAATTTGAAATATTGCTGCTAATTTTACCAGTATTTTAATGACCTCCAAGGAAAACTGTGAACGTTTTATGAATATTTAGAAATAATGCAGATATTTCAAGAAGAAAAATGGAAATAAAAGGAAAAAGGTGTCATGTCATAGTTACTTCCTCAGTGTAGAGAAGGCATCAGTAAGAAAATTCCAGGTGAATTGAAAATGATCTTATGAGGAGCAAACATTAAGATGACCCTGACTGTAGTATGGAGTATGGGTAGGAGGCGGGTTCAAAGGCAGGAGAAGAGAGATCTTATAAACATTAAATATACCCAGTCTTTTTGTATATCAGTTTTTAAAATATCAGTTATATTCAATAAAGCTGTTTTAAAAAACATTAAAAAGGACTATTGCAGTTATTCTAGTGAAACGTGGTTTTGTTTTGTAGCAGAATGATTGTGGAAATGAAGATAATGATTAGATTAGAGAAATATTTTAGAGGTAGAATTTGTGGGTGTTGTTGAATGATTGAGTAAAGAGGGGGAAGTGTAGGGAGTGCTGAAGAACCAAGAATGACTTCTAAATTTCTTAAATGAACAGCAAAAGAATGCTGGTACCATGTGTAGAAGGGGAAGCCTAGAGGAGGAACACATTTCTGGGGGTAGGAATCAAGAGTTCACTTTTGGACAAGGTAGATCTGCAGCATCACTGATCTTGCCAAAAGAGCTCTTGGTTGACCTCAACATACACATGGTGTTTTATATCATGGGGGCTGATGAGATCACCTAGGGAGAGAACACGGAGAGAGGAGAGAAGACAACCAAAGCCAAATTCTGAGGAGGGCAGTATTTAGGTGCTGTTAGGAAAGAAGGAATGGATTCAGGAGAGAGAAGTCAGGATGGTTTGGGGAAACCCTAGAGAGTGTGATGAGAAGAGAGAAGTCAAGAGGTTGGAAGGCTTCAAAACTCAGAAATCCATCTGGATGGTCTTGTAGGATAAGAAGGGGATATGTGAATTCTTTGGATTCAGGAATTTCAAGATACTGGTGAACATACCAGTACCAGAGTTGGGGGACAGGTTTGGCTAGACACCAGATTGTAGGACGTGAAGTGTGGCTTTGAGGAGAGGAGGAGGGATGCTGTGCACATGTAAAGCATGGTATGTGCTGTCATAGCTCTGCGGCAGGAGCACAGGGAAGGTCTGACGGTTCCCGGAAGGCTGCACAGCTGAGGAGATGACAGCAATGTTGTGGCGGTACCTCAGTCTAGCTTACTATTTTATGTTCTGAAATATACTCATTTAAAATACGTTTATGTGGAGTTGTGAAATGTGTTACACATCCCCTGCCTTCTTCCACTGAGGGTGCCAAGCATAGTGCAACTGTTGGTCACAGTGACTGCCTCTTTCTTTCCTTTGACAGGCTTCAGGTCTTCCGAGTTAATGAAGGACACCAAACTTGTATTCTAAAGGGTTTCAGATACCTGTACTGTAGATTTCCTGGGTGTGTATTCATGCGTGTATGCATGTGGGTGTGCACATGTATGTGTGTATGAGAGAGAGAGAGGAAAATGCGACCTGGGACTCAAATCCAGGTTTGTCAGCCTCCAAAACCCATGCCCTTTCACTATTCCAGTCCATTTCTCTAGCTAGTAATAAGACTTATTCATTCAATAAATATTTTTGATTACTTTCTAAAATAACAAAACAATCATGACAGCTAACCTATATAAAAGCTTACTTATGTGGGCAGGTAATGTTTTTAAGTAGTTTATATGTATTATCTCATTTAATCCTCACAACAATCATATAAGATTCCTTTTTACAGGTGGAGCAATTGAGACTTGGAATGAGTATATAAATGTTTAGAGGTTCCACATCTAGGGAGGGGTGAAATCAGGTTTCTAACCAGGCTATTTTGCTCCAGGTTCTTTACTCTAAGATACTACTAAAATGGAAATTTTGACAGGCAAATGGAAAAGGAAATGCAGAAAGAAAGTCGTTATTTCTTGAGTGTAGTAAGCTGAGAGAGGTAAGCAAAGAGGCCACAGAGGGAGGCAGTTGGCATCACTAGCCATTTAAGCCCTGTTCAAGAGTTTGGATTTTAATCCAAGCAATGGCAGTGCCTTGGTGAATTCCGAGCAGTCAGTGATGAGATTTGCTTCTAATCTCTGGTTGGCATCGAGCATAAAAAGTGAGCAGTTTCTTCTGTAGAAGTGTAATTCACATAAGCTTTGAAACAACTATTATAGACATGGAGGCTTTTCTTGTCCTCATCTTATTTCTTAGACCCTGTCACTGTGTGATGTCTTGGTGAAGACGATAATTACGATTCCAACAATACCAAATAAAGCTACAAATGCAAAAGCGGTTAATAACAGTAATCAGAAACTTGAAGGGAGAAAAGTAAAAGAAATCTCCACACAAAGTCAGCTTAAGTCATAGTTTACACATTTTTTTTTTTTGAAATTCCTCTTAGGTTCTAAATAAATGTTTCATGAATATGTTCAAATGCAACTTCTTCGGTGAAAATCTTCTTAACTCCCCATTCAGCATTAGTTGCTGCATCTTATGTTTTCTCATAATAATCTATTTGACTTCTATTTAACCAGTTATTATCCTGTACTATCATTTGTCTGTTTACATGTATAACATAGTTTGTTTCAGTTTGGTTCAGCAAAGATTTGTGTTGCACTTTCAGTGAAGTCACTATGCTAAGATTTCCACATCATGTACTAAGTGACTTAGAGGCCTATAATCAACACTGAGTTATTGTAAATAGGATATGCAAATCTTTTACGTTTGTTACCTAGCAAAACCCAAGTATAATATATATGAGAAAATGGAACTCTTTATTATCCTCACTTGATGCACACTTTTTAGAAATATTTAATTCAGTCTTTTAACTTTCTCTTATTTGTTGGTCAAATCTTGAGTAATTCTAGAGCCAAGATTCATAAAGACAGTATACTTACAAATGCATGCATATTTAAAAGGGCAAATATGTCTTGACCTTTAAAAAAGCAAATCCCTGAACTTTGAAAAGGAAGACAAGTTTTAACGTATTTTATCAGATAGATAATAGCCTGTCAGTAAACTGATTGTCAAATAAGCCCTTCTACCCTTGCAAAATTGGCAAGAAAGAAAAATGTGTCTGTAGTGTTGATTGTCTTCTACTGGAAAGTATAATTATATCTCACTAGGCTAAGTGGAACTTATGACTACCTGATTATAATACTCAGGAAGAAAGAGATTGTCTACTTACAAAGTTAAATTGAAGCATATTGAGTCTTCAGTTACAGGTGTTGACATTTCTTTTCAAATGCAGGCCTAGAAAATGTTTATGGTATAAGTAATCTGAGAATGAGAATATCTTAATAAAGGGTAAATCATTATAGAATAAATATAGAGAAAAATGGATTACTGACCAATCTTCCAGTGAGTCTGAAGAGTGACTCATCTGATGTGAAAAAAAACTCTGAAGACACAGAATCAACTCGAGATGTTGTACAGCAATTATGCCATTGTGACATTTATTCAGAAACAATTCCACAGAGACAGAAGAAACTAAGTGTTCAAACTTCTGATTTTAAAATTTCAGTTGTATTCAGTTGCTTCATAAAGATATAATTTGTGTGTAAAATACATAAGAACCGTCTTCTGTGGTGTGGAACTTTGTCTCAGTTTATGGGTCAGGGAGTTTTTATTTTATGCAAAATCCTTGAGATTGGAATTTTAGACTCTAATTCAATCTACATGTTTTAAAATTATGGATATAGATGGTATAAAATAGGTTTTTTTACATAGTTATTACATTGTAGAAGTTATTTTTAAAATTATAATAAACCCTTAGTGCCAGCTTTTCACATAAATGACTAAATTTTACTGGTAACTGGAGCTTAATGTTTAAATTCCCCAAGTTTATGCATTTTAAACAATACTGTTGAAAAAAAAGACTTAAAATAATTTGGTTTTTTTCTTTTTAAAATAGAGGCTTCAAATATAACAGCTTTTAGAAACGATTCAGGAACATTGTTAGGAGCATTCCCTATTACGTTATAATAGTAAAGTTTATGAGATGTTTTTCAGCTTTTCAGTCTCCCCATTTGCTGGCATACCATGGGTTGTCCATATTCCCTTCTATTATTGTTTTCCTCTAGGAGAATCTCATTTCCTTTCTATTTTAATCTGATAAGTCCACTTAAGTCTAGATATCAGAGAATCAGCAGTTTGAGAATTTTGTCTTAAGAGGAAAGCAACTGAGTGGGAGGAGGTCAGAATTCCACTATTGGGTGACAGTGAATAAGGGACTCTTCTATGACTCTAGGATGTGTGACATTGTCTTTAGTGTTTTTAGTTTTCTTTCCCCATTATATTCCAGAAGTTTGAGATCCAGAAGGCAGTTTTCCGGATAGCCAGGGCATTATTAAATAGTTAATAATAATTAGATAGTCAAAATTACCGTGAGAAATATCCTACCTCCACTAATTTAACAGGTAAGTTATACTTTCATCTGTAAGAGACTTCAAAGTTTTACTTGAACATTTCTAAGTTATTGATTAGATGCTTGAAAAAGACTAGGAAAAATAATACAGGTTTGACAAATTACTATGTGCAGTTTCATAAGCAGTGAACAGAAAACATAGGCATTTTCACCCATCTTCGGGCAGATGGTGAATGGCAACAGCAGACATTTCAAATATAGATGTAGCACATATATATTGCAAACAGCTGTAATAGCTAAAATACATGCCAGAAGACTTAATCATTCTGGAATTTTTTCCAATACATGCTAGCGTTCAAAAATAGACTTCTCTTTCCTACAATCGCTATAGAATTCTTTGAAATAGGCAAGTGCATCTATGATATAGGAACTTTGCTGTGTGCTGATTAGGCTGTATTCTCAAGGCTCCTTGACAACTAGTTGATTAGCAAAATTCTCATTAGTTATGATTTGGTATGCATAACTCATGACCAATGTGACTTCTTGTTTTTGCTACTGAGTTGGCTGAATCAAGTCTTTTGTTATGTGTAGACCTTGCCAGTACAGATTATCTGGGTGAAAACTAAAGAGCTGAAAAAACTGCAGATTTTATGTTTATCTATCTGTCATCAGGAAGAGAGGACAGCTAAGATTTTAAGAATATATATATATACACACATATACATATATATATATACACATATACATATATATATTTAACAGTTATATATATTTAACTGATGGTGAACTTACATTAATATTTTAAATTAAAAAAACTTCTGAGTATGTGTCTCTTAGTTGAAAGAGTCCTTATTTTGTTTGGAATGAAAGAAATAACAAAGTTTCTCAGAGGAGATAAGGAAATGTAATCTATATATATCCTTTAAAAATTCTGGAAAAATATTATCAGCAAACAAAGTCATCACTAAAGTTCTTAGACTACAGATATTATTAGCTTTCCTGGAGTCTTCACTGTAACTTAATTGTAAGAGAAAAGGGTACCTAGGTCAGCTGATATCCATTTGGCAGCAAAGTGTGGCAGAAGGTGCATGGGCTGCAGTCCGTGGATCTGGGTTAGTCCTGTCTGACATGTGTGACCCTGTATGAATTTCACCAAGTATCCTCATCAGTGAACTGGGGCTGATGAAAATATTATCTTACCCACAAAGGATTAAAAGAGTTGATGGATGTTAAAAGAACTTTGTAAACTCCAAAGTGATACTGAAATGCTAGTTTATGTGTTACTTAGAGGATGTGAGTCACCATTATTTCTCATTTTTCACAGTTTGATGACATTTCAAGTACATAAGAACTCTGGTTAGATACTGTTTTTTTTTTGAATTTTATTTAATTTATTTTTTTATACAGCAGGTTCTTATTAGTTATCAGTTTTATACACATCAGTGTATACATGTCAATCCCAATCGCCCAATTCATCACACCACCATCCCCACCCCCCATGGCTTCCCCCACTTGGTGTCCATACGTTTGTTCTCTACAACTGTGTCTCAATTTCTGCCCTGCAAACTGGTTCATCTGTACCATTTTTCTAGGTTCCACATATATGTGTTCATATATGATATTTGTTTTTCTCTTTCTGACTTCACTCTGTATGACAGTCTCTAGATCCATCCACGTCTCTACAAATGACCCAGTTTCGTTCCTTTTTGGCTAGATGTTGTTGACATTCCTTTTTCTTCCTGTTGCAAATAATTTCTTCTTATTCTGCTCACTCTGTGTTTATTGCTTTTCTGCACACATTCTTCTTTCCTATTTTACCTCTCCTGACCATACCCCAGGCATATCATGATTACCATCTTTATCATCTCAGTGACCTCAAGATTTTAGGAAAACTTAAAGTCTGTAGCTTTTAATCATCAAGAAAATAAGGACTCATTTCAGAGTGGATATAAAGGGTCAAACATTGGGAAGAATAGATTATGGATGTTCTAAATCCAGCATTTTGAGGCTTATGTTCCTAAGGATACAAATTAAATTATGTGAGGTAATTATTACTTAAACAACATAGCTTTACTGTGTAGTATTGCTTTAGACCAGCAAATGACTTAGTAATTCAACAGGATAGACCTAAAGGGAATAGTGCTGCCAAAAAGGAAATCACTAAATATATTGGAATTTTAAATAGAGTCATTTCTTCCATAATGTGGTATGTGTGTTCTTAAAAATAAATACATTATGGAATTTCATGAAATAAAGATAGCATTGGGGTGGAACTCAAATCCTATACAATTTTATAAGGAAATAGACTAAATAAAAACATAAAATACTACAACATCTTACTTAAAGAATCTTAGATTTCAAATAAACACGGGAATAATACAGTAGATATAGATAAGCATTGCAATTTACTTTGAAAAAAGACATTAAGTTTGATTGGTATAAATAAATGTAGTGAAATGTGGTATTTGTGGTACCTTCAAGAAATGGAAGGAAGGACATCATTATTATGAAGGCAAAAATTGTGTCACTGGAGTTGACACAGATGGTTTTTGCTTGGTCCGGCAAATGAGACCAGATGCTGGGTAGTGGCTTTCCGTGGCAACCTTATGTCTGTACCCCGAATCTTCCATAAGCACACTTCAGTCCCCCTTAGAACAGATGATGGCTGTGGTGTATCCAACCCTTGTTTCAGTTATTTTCCCACTCTGTCTTTGATGGTGCACATCATGGATTTCCTTAGGTCTGTTCCTTCGGAGCTGTAACATGCTCTCTCATTTCTTTCAAAAGGTTTTCTTACTTTAACTTCTCAATATCTAAGACTCACTGATCTTTATCATATTTAGATTGTGTTATTTAATACTTTAACAGGAAAAGTACATAAACCCAGGAGTATAGCGTAATATATACTTATAGGGCAATACATATAGATAAACAGATTAAGGAAGAATATAAGGTATATGAATATTTTGTGTATGCCTCTGCAGATCACTGCGTGCAACTGGGTAGTGTGTTTCTCTTTCACACAGTGTTCTTTGGAGTAGGATGTATAGCCCCGTGTGAAAAATCAGTATGAGATAACTGTTTTGCTGGTTTTATTGTCCTATTTATCCTCAGCATATTAACAAATTCAACCATTACAGATAAGCATTAAAACAGAAAGAAAAACAGTACCATTTTCTAAAGCATAAGATTCCCCAAGCTGAATGTGATTGATCGTAAAGGAAATCCATGCATCATTCAAGAAGTTGGACTAAAATATTTCATTTGATAATTTATCAACAACTCCCCACACTGTCCCTGTACAAGATGAGATAAAAATCCTCTCTGGGTAAGATGGAGAGGCAAGAAAGTTAGATGTGGTTGAGGGTTCTAAGAAGATCTGTGCCTTTATACTCACTCCTTTCCTGGTGTACTCTTGAGGAGGGAGAAAGAGATGACACCAACTACATCTGTGGATCTAAAAGTAATAGTGAATCTGTTCCAATTTTCATTTAGAAACCTAGAGGCACCATGGCAAGAGAGCCAAGGGGATAGAATTGCCTGAAGGCAATTCATGCAGCCCCGTCAAATGCCATGACCCCAAATAGTCATGAAAGAACACCTAAATATGTATCTGCTCCTGGGAAAGTGCAACGGAGTGAGAGGCAGTAGACCTGAAGTGGACGCATGGCTGCAGTGAGGTCTTGGTGGTGGATGGCTACATGGACCTTATAGCCAGAGAGTAGACATCTCAATTGATGTAGGGAAGCAGATACCTCGGTTGATAACAATTTGGAGTGAGTGACAACAGACATCCAGATGGGGTGATATTTATATTTCAGTGGATGCTCTACAGGCAGACAGTGACAGGGGATGAGCTGCCTTCCTCTATTGTTATTTTCTTTTTAACATCTTTATTGGAGTATAATGCTTTACAGTGCTGTGTTACCTCTATTGTTATTTATTCATTGAAAAATCAAACATTTATTGAGTACCTAGTATGTTCTAGGCACTGTCAGAAAGTGCCTGGATCTACATAAGCCTTTAGATGTCATCCTATAGAGAAAGCATTAACTTTCTGTCATGCAGCGTACCATATATTACACATATTTATTTTGTATTATCTGTGTCCCTTCCACTAGAATATGTGCTCCAAGAGAGGAGGAATTTTTAAGCATTCCTATTGCTTATTACAAAATCTAACACATAGCAGGTGCCCAATAATTACTGATTGAAACAAACGAATGACTCAGGAATAATGAAACTATGCAAACAGATATGAATTATAGAAAAATAAAAACTTTTTTTGTATATCTGAGTTGATGGCCGGAAGATTACTGTCTTCTATAGAGTCAAATAATACCGTTAAGTCATAAAACTATCTTTATGTATCTGTCTTTATGTATCTAAGGTAAGTGACCAGTGAATGAAGGCAGAAAACTTTTCTATAGGTGTGTCCACCTAGTGTTGGGGAACACTAAGGAACACACTGGGGAACAATATGCCTCATATGAAGAGATGATAATAATAATGGTAATATAACAACAACTACCTTAACTACCTTCCCATAGTCAACTAAATATTTATACATACATAAATCTGTGGAAGGATATCTTCGTTTGGTGTTAAGGTGGGAAGATGTTGTGTGTGTGTGTGTGTGTGTGTGTGTGTGTGTGTTAGTTCAGTAAGGAGGAACATAATTAGTATGGGTGGTCTTGACTGTTATCTAGACCTCTGCCACCCATTATAATCATTGCTAGCCACTTGCAGCTATGAAGTACTTTACAGGTATCTAATCTATATGGAAATATGCTCCAAGCGTAAAATGTACACTGGATTTCAAAGACTTACTACAAAAATATAAAATATCTAAATAATTTTAAAATATTGATTACATGTTGAGATAATATTTTGCATGTATCGATATTTGTTTAAATAAATATATTCCTAAATTAACTTCAACTGCTTCTACTTTTGACTACCAGAAATTTTAAAATTATGTATGTGGCTTGCATTATATTTCTACTGGACACTCAACAGAATGGTCTAGACCATTTTGCTCAGACACATTCATTATTCTCACCTTCATACCTTGGACAAGAATATCTTCCTGTCGCTTGGTCTGACACTGTTGTGCAATAACTGCCTACTTCCAGTTTGACCTTCTTTTGCACTGGGGAATAAAGAACTTACGTGGACATATCATCTAACTCTTCCAGATAAGCTCTAATTACTTCAGGAGTTCACCATTTCTAAATCCCAGTTCAAAAAACAAATTAATTGAATGACTAAGTTTCCATTTTATATCTAGGAATTATATATGGTTCTTTATTCTTTAGTTGCTTATTTTCACTCTGGTAGGCATGCATTCTCTGTCACTGTGTTAAACATAAAATTAGCAATGAACTCACTAAAAGACAGATGTTTGCTTTTTCCTTGGGCATTTTTTTTTTTAACAAATGAAACTTCAGTTTCAGAGAGAATCATACATGGGTTGAGTATATTATAATTAATATAGAAGGTATTCACTTCCACATGGTTTCAATGGCAAAAGTAAGCAAATGTGGGGGCGGTATAAAGATAGGATTGTAGATACCACAGGAAGTATAAATAATTCAGACATTTATAAAAGAAATATATTTCTAACCGTTGCAGGCAGGGCAGAAGCTTACCCTCTTTAATGGCTGAACTGCTCTGAACTCTCTGATGCTATCTGTCCAGAGTTAGTTGAAAGGATAGTTTCAAGAATTACATGACTAACACGCGCATTTAAAAATTCTATTTAGGAAAAAAGAGTTATTGTTCACACAGGTCACCTAGACAAGCAGACTATACTAATCAAATCACTTGGATCATTACTGTAATTTCCACATCCTTGAATTTATATTGTGAAAGTTGTATAACAAGAAAAGTGTATTTGGAGAGAGTTATCTGGTATATGTTCGTTTTAGCAAAGATGAAAACTAAAGAGGCAAGGTTCAGTGTTGCACAATGACTAAATGGAACCTAGATTAAAACTAAGGTTTTCCGGTCCTTAGATTTTTCCTCAGTAGAACCTAAAGGCAGGAAAAAAGTTCCAAATGTCTTATAACCTCCACTTGCTCCAAGGACCAAGTTATGTTAGAAAGATTAATTTCTTGTTAATTCTTATTTTTCTCTTTGGCCACCAATATCATGGTTTCTACAATTAGAAACATTCTGAAAAATGAAAAAAAGTTTTTTTCAGGCAGCAGTGTCTCTATTCATTTTACATCCCATTAGCTACTGCTTCCATTGCAAAAAGTATCGGAACCAGATTTGTGTCACATAGATGTTATATTGTCAGTTTTTCGATACCTGTAATGGAATTACAGAAACCAACAGGTCTTGAATTCTAAATTTTATTAGCAATATTCACTTGGTTGACTCTGGTTTTTTTCTGCCTATTCAATGAACACTTTCTCTGTAAAATATTGTTTTCATATTGCTTCATTAATAATTTCTCATTTTCCTTTAATACATATTATAACGTTAAATTTTCTCAAGTCATTGAAATGACTGACAATGGCTATTGTTTTTCTATTTATCCATTTGTGAACTTTTAAAGTTTTAATTCTTACGATTGTAATTATTAATATTTTCTCATAGGATCTTCCTTCTGATTTAGTTTTCTATATGGCTTCATAGTTTTCCTTTCTCTTTCCTTCCCTGCTCCTAGGAGTCAGTGTATTTGTTGTCATTGTCACTGGAATTAGAAGAGGAAAGGAATATAATTGCCTGAATTTGCCTTAATGTTTGCTCTGAGAATCAGATAATTTATATTTAGTTCTGTTTGTCATATATACTAGCTGCCTGTTTGGTGCAAGACACTGGGTTTGTTATGAGAAGGTGTAAATGTGAATGATGCTATCAAAAACTACAGATTTATGACGGAAAAACAGAATCTGCATTTTCTTTGCAGAGGCTGAAAGCCCATAACTTGTGTTTTTATTTCTTTTTACAGAAATTTAAACAGTTCTCTTAGAATGCAAAGTGAATAGCATTTTTACTTTAAAGATACATTTTTGTGCATTAATACTTAACGTTTTCCCCAGTTTTACTGAGAAATAATTGACATGCATCACTGTGTAAGCTTAAGGCATACAGCATAATGATTTGATTTACATGTGTGAAGTGATTATCACAACAGGTTCAGCTAACATCCATCATCTCATATAGATACAATGTAAAGAAAAGAAAGAAGAAAAATTTTTTTTAATCTTTTTGTGTTGAGAACTTTAGGATTTACTCTCAACAGTTTTTCTGTATAGTATATAGCAATATTAACTATAATCATCATGTTGTACATTACATCCCTAGTACTTATTTATCTTATAACTGGAATCTTGTATGTCTTTACCATCTTCCTCCACTTTTCCTTCTCCCCACCCTCCTCATCTGGCAATCCCATATCTGATCTCTTTTTCTATAAATTTATTTGTTTGTTTTTGTTTTTAGAGTCCACATATAAGTGAGATCATATAGTATTTACCTTTCTGACTTATTTCACTTAGCATAATGTCTTCAGAGTTCTCCATGTTGTTGCAAATGGTAGGATTTCCTCATTTTTTATGGCTGAGTAGTATTCCATTGTGTGTGTATGTATAACTTCTTTATCCATTCATCTACCAGTGGACACTTAGGTTGTTTCCATGTCTTGGCTACTATAAATAATGCTGCTGTGAATATGGGGGTACAGATATCTTTTAGAGTTAGTGTTTCTGTTTTCTTTGAATATATTGCCAGAAGTAGAATTGCTGGGCCATATAGTAGTTCTTGCATTCCAGCAACAATATACAAGGGTTCCCTTTCTCTATATCTATGCCAGCATTTGTTATCTCTTCTTTTTGATGAGGCCCTTTCTAACAGGCATGAGGTAATATATCTCATTGTGGTTTAAACTTGCATTTCCCTGATGACCATATTTTCATGTACCTGTTGCCCTTTTAATATATCTTATTTGAAAAAATGTCTGTTCAGGTCCTTTGCCATTTTAAAATTGGGTTATTTGGGGTTTTTTGCTCATGAATTGTGTAAGTCCCTTATGTATTTTGGATATCAACTCCTTATCAGATATATTGCTTGCAAATATTTTTTTACCATTCTGTAAGTCTTCTTTTCATTTTGTTGATGGTTTCTTTTGCTGTACAGAAGCTTTTTAGTTTGATGTAGCCCCACTTTTTAATTTTGATTTTTATTGTTTGTGCATTGTGTTTCAGTTCAGTTATTGTGTTATAAAATTTCTGTTTTTATTTTTATTTTTTGTTGGTCTCTATTGCTCTGTCAGTCTTCTCAGTTTTCATGTATTTTTTTTTTTCCTTAATTTCATTTAGCTGTCTGTCTATGTGTTCTTGCAGGTCATTAAACTTCTTTTTTTTTAAATTTATTTTTTATACAGCAGGTTCTTATTAGTTCTCCATTTTATACATGTTAGTGTATATATGTCAATCCCAATCTCCCAATTCATCCCACCACCACCCCCACACATACCACATTAAACTTCTTTATGAGGGTAATTCTCAATTCATTTTCTGACAGGTCATAGATTTCCGTTTCTTTAAGATCAGTTATTAGACCTTAAGTAGTTTCCTTTGGTGGTACCGTATTTACCCTGTTTTTCATGATCCTTGATTCCTTACATTGGTATCTGCACATGTAAGTAATGTGCTTCCTTTTCCAGACTTTACAGGTTTGCTTTGGCAGAAATGGATCTTCAGTAGTCGGTTCAGTTTGGGTTTCTGGGTGTGTCTGCTGGTATTGTTGTTGGGCAGGTGGGGCCTATTATTATGGTCTGTATTTTGGTGAAACAACTGTTCAGACTCAGAGGTTGGGTATTGGGAGTGTGCCACCGGCTGAGAACAGTTGAACAGAACCGCTGGCTTGGTTCCCTACCCAAGTGAGGCTGTGGTATAGGCTCTGCAGTTGCTTGGGTTCTCTGGACAGGCTTAATGGTTGAGACTGGGTGCTATATTCAGTTGTAGAAGGAGCTATGAATTAGATTCTGTTCCTGGCAGGGGAGCAGGATGAAACCCTGGGCCTGTACACCTCATTGCTTGGGGACTCAAATCAGGCAGGAGTGTGTATTGAATTCCTTGGTCGGGTGAGGCCATTGGTTTTGCTCTGCGGATGGGAAAAGCCATGGGCTGTTCTCTGTTCAAGTGCCACTGTAAGCAGGTCTGTTGAATGGACTTTGCAGTTTCCCATGTGCTCTGGTTAGGTTCCCTGGTCAGACGTGCTAGAGGCCATAGTCTGTAATGAGTGGGGCTACAGATTAGTTTCCCTGTCCAGGCACAATAGAAGAAGCAGCAGCTTTAATGCTGGTAAAGCTCCTTGTTGCTTTGACTCAAGCTGACCTGTGCTCAAATTCCCTGACTGAACAAGTCCACTGGTTTTGTTCTGCTGACCTTCAGCTCTAGCTGACCTTTTTTGGCTTGAGTGCTGCTGAGATGCACAGATTCCCCATGTTCTTACCAGCCCTTCTGGTCAGATAGGGCCAGGAGCCACAGAGGGTAATTGAAGCTATGTCTCAGCTTCCTTGCCTGGGTGGGAAGGAGAGGGGCTGCTCTAGGAAACTCTCGATTTCTCAAATAGGTTTCTCTGGATGGGAGGTTCCAGGAGCTACCCTCAGCCTTGGCTATAAATTAATCCCCTTGCCCTTGCATACCATGAAAATCCTCCACACCCAGTACTGCCTTTGCTCTGGGGGCGATCAGCTTTGCCCGTCTGCCTCTGTGCTTGAGCACCACTGGGCCGCACACTCCCAGGTGTTCTCACCAGCCCCTCTGGCTGGACAGGGTGTGACTTAGTGCCTTGCCTGGATGTGGGCTCTAGGGATGGCAGAACTCCTTGTCTGAGGATCTGAATCAAGCAGCTCTGCACACTGCTGAGTTCCCTGGTCAAGAGTGTGCCGCCAATTTAGTTCTGCAGATGAGAGAAGTTGCAGGTTGGAATTACTGCTTGGACAGTGCAGGTACAAACGCAGTCTGTAAGATCCCTGTGCTGGTTGTTGCAGTCCCTCCTCCCAGCTCTGTCACAGTCAGATTCCCCTGCAGTCCCTGTGGGATAAGATCAGAGTAGTGGCTCCCACAAAGCCCAGGCAGGGCTGATTGTTCCCCTGGGGTCTCTTTTCCCAGAGGCTCTGGGGAGACCTCTCTGTGCGGTGCTGCAAGTGAACTGGGGGAGGGGCAAGGCAGTCAACACTTAGCTGCTTCTCTTACCTTCTAATGCAGTCTCGTGTCTTGTTCTTGAATAGTGGTTAGTTGTTCCTCTTGTGAGGGGGAGTGAAGTCAGGAACAATTTACTTTACCATCTTGGTGACATTGCTCAAAATTTCTTTAACACACACACATGCATTCCCCCACTCCACTTTTCAACTTTCAGTTTGTGAATAACGCTGATCATTCCAATAACTTACACTAAGAAAACCGTTACAGCTAAATGTTTGTCTTATATCTTATGAAACAAGCATGAATGAATAAAAGAAAGCATGGAAATTTAAGGGAACACTTGAAAATATCTGATTTATATTAAAAAGTCATCACAAAGACTGAACATGCTATTCAGGAATTATTCAATGCTTTCACCCCAGGTGTAGTTTGCTCTTTTAAAATATAATAAGACATTTTAATTTGCAGCCAGGTGTGAACATGTTTTTTTTTTTTTTTTTTTTTTTTGTAAAACCATCGCCATTCCCTGCAGCTAAAAGATAAATGATCAAAGATGGGAATAGTAATTTTTATGACTTCCTTTTTAATTGAAGGTTGCATTGAGGCAGCTTAGTTACTGTGCTTAAATGTGAAGTGGAGTTTTCCATCTCCATCCTAAATCTCCATTTTACCCCTGGTAGATAAAACCATAATAGTATATAGAGTTGTTGATAACCAAAAATTAAGTTTCTAGTTTTGCTTCCCAAAAAAAGTATATTGGCTATGGTTATATCTATTCATATAGAATGAAATGGACAACTTAGACACTTAAATGGGTATTTCATTAAGTTTTTTAAAAAAATTAAACAATAGTAAGTAACTAAATTGTAATAGCCACAGTATCTTTTTATAGATTATAGCTAATGCTATTTCATACTTTTATACAGCAAGTGTAGCAAGAGTCATGGTTCATTCCCTCTGGGGAGTATGTTTTAGGTCAGACTTCAATCCGGCAGTTCTGTTCTAGACCCAGAATATAGTATTTCCCTTCTTGGCCACCAGGGCAGAATGAGTAACAAGCATTTTATTGAGGAAAGCAGGCAGGAAATGCAGAGTGCCTAACCTAGACTTGGAAAGCTATAAGATCACTCACTGCTCATAAGTAACCAGTGGCACTCACTTTTGAGAGCAGAAAGAAGGAAACCAGAGTCTCCTTAGAAGTACAGTTGGTAAAAACTCTGAACCTAAAGTGAAATATAAGCAATCATCTTTAGAAGAAATGATTTTGCAAGTAATAAGTTCGCTGATATACTAGTGAAATGACATACTAATGCAGGTAAAGGTGGGACAAAATGCTATTGAGAAATAAAATTAAAAAGTATACGTGGAACCAAAAGATTTTTAGCTAAATTCTTTAGCTGAATTAAGGCATTTCATTAGGTCTTTATGAATAGAGATAGGATATTTATTTTATATTTTATAACCCCAAGTGGTTAAGTGTATAGTAAATTCTATGTGGTTTTCATTCCATAAAAGGATTTCAATCACTCCTGCACCTCCATAAAGTCCTGGCTCAAACAGCCCTCTAGAGATGGAGTGGGGTTAGATAACTATAGCACTTCCCAGCAGACGGCCAGTTAGGTCTGAGCTACTGAGATAACTTACAACTTTTAGCACTGAACCCCATTTATTGTTTCCTTTCAACCTTTATGGAGCCAACCAAATTAAATATTTGACACAGAAGCCTTTAAAGCAAAAGCCATTTATTGGATGGCAGCAGTCAAAACAGGAAAGGGAAGCTAGCCCTTCTGGGATCCAGAGATATGGTACCTTTCAGAGTAGAGGTGTCTCTAGGTTTGATACAAGGAAACAGCAAATAAATTGGAATGAATTTGTCTTTGACTCGTGGTGGTTGCCTGACCAGCCTGGGTCTCCATGGTGATTTTCCAGGAGAAAATATTTGAGAGTGGAAACGGGTCTCATTTTAGTATCAAGGGAACCCTCACCTTTTTGGTTTTCTGCACTTAGCCTCAAACTGCGCAGCAACGCACCTGGGCCCTGTGTATAGAAAGGAGTTAAGTGTCAAACTTGTGTATAGAATGCAGTCAAGTGTCAAACTGGCCACTTTATCCATTTACCGTAATATTGAAACCCTCTGACTGTGTCCCTTTGGATTTTGTCTTTGCTTTATATTTGTTGGATGAAATTACTTGACCTTTTTCATGGTGACTTAATGTGGACCCTTGCACACACACAACTCCCCAACACACAGTTTTACCCAAGCAGGGCTCC
Organism: Delphinapterus leucas; assembly: GCF_059928025.1. Lineage (NCBI taxonomy): Eukaryota > Metazoa > Chordata > Mammalia > Artiodactyla > Monodontidae > Delphinapterus > Delphinapterus leucas. The sequence goes on along the minus strand of NC_143133.1, from coordinate 12,722,743 downwards.
TTGACCTTTATTATATCCAGGGAAGACTTCTGGGTTGTCTTTGTCTCCTTCTAATCCGAGGCAGGCCAAAACATGTAATGTTTCCCTGATGTTTGACCAGCAAAATTACTTAATTCATCTTTTCTGATTAGAAAATTCATGCACAGTGTATACATTTCAACAGACATAAAAATGTGTATACTGAAAAACCTACCTTTCTCTCATTCCCATAACCCAATTTCCCACATTCCTCTTACAAGAGCAGGCTCTGTCATAGACTGATACATCACTGACATCAACTTCATCCATAACTTTCTAGAGACTCTATCAACTTTTTTCTTTCTTCTCTCCCTCCCTCCCTCCCTTCCTTCCTTCCTTCTTTCCTTCCTACCTGCTTTGAGGAAAGCAGGCAGGAAATGCAGAGTGCCTAACCTGACATCATTCTCTACATGCTGCTCTGCAACTTGCTTTTTGTTTAACTTAACATTATGTCTTGGAAATTGTTCCTTATCAGTTTATAAAGTGGCCTAATTCTTTTAATGGACACCGTATTCTCTTGTACAGATACACTTTAAAGTATTTATCCAATTTCTTACTGATGCTCATTTATGTTGCTGCCAGTATTTTGTTTTACAAATAATACAACGCTGAATATTTCTGTACATGTGTCTTGTAGCTTTTTTACCTCTAGAGGTAAGATGAAGAATTTGGTATATTTATATTAATACTACCTTCTACCTTCTTTTCTCTTCTCCCAGCTTTTACAATTTCTAACATTTCATAATACTGGATTTATAGTATTTACACTTGCTTCAGTAATAATAACCTGTCCATTTGTTCCAGGCTTAGTCTTACAGTTTAACAGACTTGGTGCTCACCATCAGTCCTTTTGACATTGTTTCTTCACTCACTCCTTATTTGACTGAAGTTGGTTCTTTAATAGTTCCCTCAAGAAGGCATCTTGAGAACTATATCCCCTGAGGTGTTGTGCATTTAGTGTTGTTTATTCCTTTTATATTTGAATAACAGTATGAATGCTAATTAAATCCTTGGCTCACACTCTGCTGATCTCTTCAAAGACTTAATTGCTCTACTAGATTTTAGTATTGGATTTTGCCATACAGAAGGAAATGTGACACCAATTTTACTTATTTCTGATTTAAGTGACTTGACCTTTTATTCTGGATGCCCAGAGAATTCTTTATTTATCTTTGATGTCCAGTAAATCTATAAGTCTTTATATTTTTCTTTATCACTTATTTATTTATTGGTCTGTTATTGGTAGGATATGATGCACTCTTCAAACCTGTAAATTTAAATCTCCTTTTCTTTTAGGAAAGTTTCTTGAATTTTATTTTTGTATATTTGCTCGTTTATCGTTTAACATTTTTTCTTTGAGGACTCCAACTATACAAATGTAATATATCCTTTGCTTTTCCTCCACATGTAGCATTTTTTTTATTATCCCTTTTATCATTTTCTTAATCCTTTGCCTTCCATGTCTTTTACTGCGTATTCACAATTGTCTGATATCCTTCTTGCTACTCCCAAAGTAGCCTTCATTTCCATGATAAGCTTAGTTTTTATTATACCCCTTTCCTAAATTGTGCCAGCTTATTTTTTTTTCTCTTAAGTTGTCTTGTCCTTCATATTTTCAATCAAATATTTATATGAAGCACTTAATATGTGGCAGGCACTATTCTAGGGGCTAGTGATAGAGCAGTGTAAAAGGAGACAAAAATTTATCCTCTTACAGAGCTTACATTATAGTTGGTTTTTGTATCTCTGCTATGATTCTGTCTTGTATATGTGATTACCTCCTTGAATTTCTATAAAATTTCTATTAAATTCAATCCAATATTTTTATCTGCCCTGTGAAAAATGATTCTTTTGAGTACAGTTTTTCTACCATCTGTTTTTCCTTTTTCGTTTTAAATTTTTAGTAGCCCAGTCTTATACAGATGTCTATTATGGGTCCTTTTATCGCTCATCTTTGACTGACATCATTAATTCCTTCTAGACCAATTATTTACATAATTTTTTTGAGGGGTGAGAGAGATATCAGATCCATGCTTTAGTCTAGGGGTCAGCAAATTATAGCTTGTAGTTTTAATATGGCCCATATCCTTTTTTTGTACAGCCTATGAACTAGCAATGGGTCTTCTATTTTACTTTATTTTTTTTTGCGGTACGTGGGCCTCTCACTGTTGTGGCCTCTTCCGGTTGCGGAGCACAGGCTCCGGATGCGCAGGCTCAGCGACCATAGCTCACGGGCGCAGCCGCTCCGCGGCATGTGGGATCCTCCCGGACCGGGGCACGAACCCGTATCCCCTGCATCGGCAGGCGGACTCTCAACCACTGGGCCACCACGGAAGCCCCAGGTCTTCTATTTTTAATGGATTGGAAGGAAGAGAAGGAGGAAGAGGGGGAGGAGGAGGTTGTTACAGAGACTGTATGTGGCCCACAGAGCATAAAATATTCATTATCTCATCCTTTGTCGAAAAAGTTTGCCAATTCCTATTTCATGATATAACAACAGTTCTTGTTGTGAAACAAAATAATGTGTTAATGAGTTTGTTAGCCTTCATTTATTCCAGGAAATTGAGATTAGCAGTGCAAAGGAGCTTTCACCAATCTCTCCTCTAGCTTGCCTCAGAAACGGTCTGCTTCCTTCAAGTATGGCTCTGTGTGTGTGTGTATGATTTATCTTTCAGCCTCTATTTTATTCCCTGTTTTTAGAGACAATGCTAAAGTTGGTCAGAAAATATTTTGCTACCAGCCCATATATCATATACAAATTTCATTTATGCAAATGAAAGATTATTGATATTGCTTACAAGTATATGTCACTTGCTTTGGAAAATAGTGCTCTGATGCCTTTATCTGAGACCTACAGCCATGGGTGTATTCTCAGAGATTGTTCCTACACTTCTTTTGTACTCTTTCTACATTTTGCAGCCTTCACTCATGTATTGTGATTTTACGTACAAATGTTAAATCAAAGGTATACACTGGATTTCTATTTCTTATTCTCTTAGTTGTATTTATATGATTATTCAACGCAGAAAAGGAAAACACGTACCTTAGTCCCATATATATTTTAAAATAAAATGTCTACATTTTTATAAACATACAATATCTTTACTTTGGAATATGTTGTCAGAAAACTTTGAGGAATAAAGATAGTAAAGTGAAATAGTAAAGATGATAGAAGTGTAAGTTGATAGTACTGTGAATGAACAGTAAATTCTTATCAGACTGCCTCATAAATATCTAAGAAGCACACAGTGCTATTTTGGTTGCACACCATGGCAAATCCTTCAAAGCCCTATGTGGTTGGTTAATTAAATTCCACATAATGATCTAAGTGATGAGAGGGATAATTTAAGAAAAATGTGAATGAGTTGAATACTCTAAAGATCAGAGTTAGAGAGACTTGTTCTGTAAATCAGCAAGTCATCAGTACCTACACTGTTTAAGGCGCTGTGCTAGATGCCAGTTTATTCTATACTTGGCATCAAGCAGATCATTACACTCTACCAAAGGCAAGAGGAAATGGTTTCAACTAGAGATGTAATTGATATAAAATGGATCACTTAAAGAGAGAGTTTAAAAAAAAAGAACATATACAGGGAAAACTCTGCAATAGTAATCCTCTTTTGTCTGTAGTTTCGTTTTCTGTGGCTTCAGTTAACTGCAATCATCTGTGGTCTGAAAATATTAAAAGGAAAATTCCAGAAATAAAAAATTCATAGTTTTAAATTGTGTGTCATTTTGAGTAGTATGATCAAATCTTGTGAGGTCCTGCCCGGGATGTGGATCATCCCTTTGTCCAGGATACTCTGCCCATTAGTCACTTAATAGGTATCCCAGTTAGCAGATTGACTGGGGTATTGCAGTGCTTGTGTTCAAGTAACCCTTATTTCACTTAACAATGGTCCCAAAGCACATGAATAGTGATGCTAACTACCTATCAATAATTACTTTAAACATGAATGGATTAAATTCTCCAATCAAAGTGCTTCCTTTAAGTGAAAAGTTAAAAGTTCTCAACTTAATAAGGAAAGAAAAAATACCGCATGCTGAGGTTGCTAGGATCTATGGTAAGAATGACTCTTCTATCCATCAAATTGTGAAGAAGGGAAAAAATTCGTGCTAGTTTTGCTGTCATACCACAAACTGCAAAAGTTAAGGCCATAGTAAATAAGTGCTTAGTTAAGATGGAAAAGGCATTACATTTATACAACGAGATATTTTGAGAGAGGGAGAGAGAGAGACCGTATTCACATTACTTTTATTACAGTATATTCCTGTACTTGTTCTATTTTATTATTAGTTATCGTTTTTAATCTCTTACTGTACCTAATTTATAAGTTAAACTTTATTATAGTTATATGTATAGGTTAAAACATAGTATATATAGGATTTGGTACTCTCCATGGTTTCAGGCATCTACTAGGGGTCTTGGAACATATTCTCTGCAGATAAGGGGGGACTACTGTATTTGAAGTAATGAGGACCCTGGAGGTAAATAAGATCGTGAAACTATCATGACCATTAACTTTTCTTCTAAGGCTCTTGACACATAGGGAGAAAAAATTAAGATAGCTAGATGAGTCCATTTGAAAGTGTAAATGGAATAAAAAAAGAATGAGATTAAGTTCATATTGGAAGTTTGTTTTAGCTGTTCTTCACACGTATTAACCTACACAGTGAAGTTAAAACCCTTTAAATTTCAGATTGTGGATCTTATTTGAAATCAACTGGACTTTGATTAACTTTAAACATTTTGCAGTTGCAACGTGTTTCCAATATAATTAAAAAGTAAATTTGTTCTATGTTCTCTCTCCCACCCTCATTTTCATGGAGGACATGAATTCTTAAAAAATTTGCCTGGTAACGTTTACTTCTTTTCTGCTCCATGAAGGAATATAATTAAAACAGTGAAAAGCATTGAGCTTATGGTTCATAATGCACTAATTCATGATCATGTATTAGCATTCTGATTAAAGTAAAATACCTCAAGAAACTGGAGAAAGATTTCATTGTCACCCTTCTCTTTATATGTATGGTGAGTTCTGTGATTCAGGCAGTGTTGCAGCCGAGAGGCTATCGTAAGTGAATGCTGCTTAGGAAGCTATTCAACGGGAGTTTTTAAACAGCTGTTCCCAAGCTTCATTAAGACTCATTATGAGTTGTCATGTAATGGAGAACTTATATTTTTTGATGATCTCTGCATACCAGTAAAGATAAAAGTATGTCTTAAGGCAGAACTAAAAAGAACAGAAGTTGGTACATATTAAAAATAGATTACTAAAATGCCCTAGTTAGCTGGCACAGACCTTAAAAGCTCAGTACAATCATTCAGATTTAAAGGGAAAGATAAAAAGTGACTAAACTCACTGAGCTTTTAATACATCAACTGTTATATTTTTGGGAAAAACTCTATTCTTTTATATGAAAGGTACCTGGGGGCCCCAAAAATTGATCTGCACCTCTCATGATGGGAATTCAGAGAGCTGGCATGGCCACGGCTGAGAAAGGCATCCTGATAGCTTTTCTAATTGTTACCTTGGTTCCAAATGCAGGTAAGAGTCACATCTTCCCTCAATGCATCACACCCCAGACACCTTTCTCACACCACACAAAGTGAAAGGTGATTTCAGTTCTTGGTCAAAGCATGAGGATCATTGATACATCTAGTTCTGTATCCACAGGGATCTCCAGAATGAATATGTACATAGAATGAACTTGGCAAGATGCATTTGCAGGGGCAGCAGGTTAAGGGTATTAAGGGTTTGAAGTTTCAGAGGTGTTTTTTATAGAGCAAGCACACTGTTTTTTACTTATATTGTCAATAAAAGTAGCAAAGATTTTAAAGGGATGTCTTTACAGTTTGTGAAAGGTAAGAAAACACGTAGTATCCATATCAAATGTAAAAATTGCTATTAATTTGAGTAAGATGGTAGGGATAATGAAAATTAATGATGGTTATTTTAGCACTCCAGACCATAACCTAGAACTGCCATTCTTCCATCAAATGTAGCACTTTCTCACAACAAGCACTGTCACCGTGAGCAATCCTGTCAGGGCCATCTGTGTATCCAGCTCTTCATGGCTTAGTGTCACCTGCAGCCCTCCTTCTCATATCCAGTCACACTCATCCAGAACTCAATATCCCTTAGAAAAATCAAGAAAATGCCAAGCAAATGTTTTCTTTTGTGAAGAGGAGACGATGTTTAGCAGGTACACTGCACACTTGCCAGTAGCAAACAGAAGAGCAGATTGCCATGAAGTTCAAGACATCTCGGGGCTGCTCAGAGCAAACATTCCTTCATGACAGAGAGCCAGACATGAAGGTGGTTTTAGGAAGAGTGCTTTGGGAGCTAACAAGTACATACAAGTTTATGTAGCCACAAATGCTGCAGAAAGCTGAGTATGAGGGTACCATCTAGGAAAGCGTGCAGAGGCAGAGTAAGAAAAAACTAGATCTGTGTGCCCAGCAGTGTAAGAAAAAGTGTCACGTCTCTTTTACTCCAGATTAGTATGAAAGGGAGAGAGTTGGTGTTATGTGGAGAAAAGGCTGGCTCCCCGCTAAGGAGCAAGGTCAGTAAAGGGAGAGTGGGTAAGAAGAAAAGAATATTTCTCTCGGTTCTTGAAATGTGCTCACGTTGTAACCATTTTGTTTCTGAAAATCTTTCCAAGGTAACTATCTTTTTCAAGTGTTGCAAACCAGATTACTGAACAGCTTCATATTTGATAGTCTTCAAACCAGTATCTTGATATCACCAGTAGGTGTGTTAAGAGTTGGGGGACACGGGAGAATTTAAGGAGCATTTGCCTATTTAATGTACCGAGGAGTTATCCAGGAAGTATAGGAGCTTCTTACTGGAAAGTTCTAATTGCTGTTGAGACTGCTCACGGATTAATTTGAAGTGGCAAATGGCAATATTATTGTTTTCCTAATCCCAGTGCAGCAAATCTAATCTTCTCCCTCACAACAGGCTTTCTCTTCTTTCTATTCTCTCATCACCGCAGAACTTTGAATAGTATCTGCAGTTTCAAACCATGCTTTCATACCTATTATTTCACAACCCGGTGGAGAAGGTAGGACCAGAATTACAATCCTCATTTTATAGGTGAAGATACAGGTCAAGGAGGCTATGGGAATTGGGCAGGCCATGCAGCTAGTTAGCCACCGACCTGGAACTTCAACACAGGTGTCCTGAATCTAATCTTGAAAACATGTCCTTTCCAGGATTGCACACTGCCACACACCCAATTAGAGAAGAGGAGATTCCTAAGGAAGAGATGATCTGTTTTTGTTCACTCTGTTTTCTAGGATTCCTGAGAAGATTTTTGAGATCAAGCCTAGAATGATAATGATTAATTCTTGCCAACTGAGCAGACATATTTTGGAAGTTCCTGCAGCTATTTTTTGTAGTTGTATTTTATTTTTTTTTCAATTATTCCTATTATAAAGAAATTGCCTGTTAAATATACAGTGCTTTTAATAGTAAGGCAGTGTCTGCATGACTAACTCAATATGTGAAAAGATGACAGGCAATTTAACTTGGCTGTGTAGACTCTGGTTCTGTCTTGTGATGGATAATACTACCTTAGTTTTATGCTGCATTTCTCAGTGTTGCTAAGGATTTAACAAACTGTGCATGGCTATGTGAACAACTTGTTCTCCCCATGAAAGATGGCAAGCATGCTGTGATGACAATACCATGCAGTCAGTTTTCAGGATGGGTCCTCTTTGCTCTGGATGCAGCTACTGAAATAAGAATGGAACAAAATGGAAAGGGCTTTGTTAAAGTAAAATGGGACTCCGATGCATCGAGTCCCATTTTGCGCATAGTCTCTTTTACTTAATAAAGAGACTATGACCTCTTTCCTAAGCGGTCATAGTCTTTCATTGTATATTCTTATAAGGTTATCCCTGAAGGTTAACATACAGGATTTTTGTTGCTTTAAATAAGTAGCAGTTGAAATGTTTTTCTTATATATCATGCCTGTGTTTCTCTAATGAAAGTGAACAATTATTTTGCCATGCTTTTCCAAGCAACCTTAATTTCTCCACATGACAAACTCTTTCTTGTATTTCACAAGTAATTCAGACTTCCATTTTGATAATCCTTGAGTTCAGAAGGAGATGGGATTCAGATAAATATCATTTAAATATTGTTCATCATGGGCTATTCACTGGAATAGGTTTTATGTCCTCTCTGTATTATTTGACTCACCATCAAAGGTGCAATTTGTTCTCTGTTTTCAATTTAGTGTATCCTGAGTATTACATGGTATGTTAATTTGAAATATGAGTACCACAGGGTATGACAGGAGCCACAGAATTTAATGTGAATGAATTGGAGTCTTAGGACCATGAGTCAGACCAGCCTTTGCCAAGATGTATTCAGCAGAAAAGATCCTGTAGTATGAAGAGGGTGGGTAGGGATGAGAGGGAGGAAGGATATTTGAGAAATGCTATATGCCTCTCTTTGGAATTAGTAATACTATTAGCATATTAATGGCCTTCAGAATTTCTAAAGTGGATAATTTTGTTTAACTTTGTTTAATTCAATATTTCTCAAATTTATTTCAGTCAGTCATAAATATCTCATCGAGTTTTTATTACAGGCCAAGCTTTCTTCGAGAAAAACATGTAAAAATCCTTGTCCCTATGGAGCTCACATTCCAGTGGAGGACACAGACAGTAACAAATAAATATGAAAAATAAAAAGTAAGTCAGATAGTGCAAAGTGCTATGGAGATTAAAAAGAGAGAGAGAGACAGAGAAAGAGAGAAAGAGAGACAGAGAGACAGAGGGGATGAAGGAGTGGGATTAGAGGTGGAAAAGTTGGATATTTATTTAACCAGAGAATCTGTATTATAAATGAGTAATACTTATTAAGGCCTGCAGAACTAGAGTCTGCAGAAAACACTCTGAGAAGCAGAGTTGGATCCTCAGTCAAGAACCTTGGACAGCTCACTTTCTAGGTGCCTGTTTCACGTTTCTTTATAGAACATGATTTCTTTAAAAAGTACCCTGTATCCTAAATGTATTTTTCTAAATTTGGCTAACAATACCTGTGATATGTGAGCTAGTGCTGACACAGTACTTAAACATTTTAAAACCAGCTTTGTCCTTTGAGGGAATAAAATAGGTAACCAAAAGTCAGATTAATAACCACTAGATGTCGGTGTTATCATTGGGTAACAGATATGATCTTAAACCTCCTTAGCAGGCATGGTTGACCTAGATAATTTACTGCATAAGTAGATATTAAAAATTACCTTCTGAGTTTGTTAAAATATAACTGCACAACTTTCACAAGCACTTCCTAGATGATAAAAAACAAATAATTTGGAACAAGATTTAAAGAAAACATAAGAATGTAGGCATATACCTGTTGCTCAAGCTAAACAGTTAATCGAAACACATTTTGTTCACATTTCCTCAATGTCAGTTAATGTATTCAGGAAATCTCTCCTGAGCAACTAGTATGTGTCAGGTTCTCGACTAGGCACCAAGAAGGGTAAAATTAATAAGCTAACGTCCCTTAAAACAAGGGTAGTTAATGACATAATGTCACTTATATTGGTCAATATATAAGGTCAGTACAGTTTTAGAGATACACATAAAGCAGAGGGAGAAGGATGAAGATAAAGGAGTGACATAACCAGCTATGTGGACAATTCAGTGGCAGTAAGGAGGACTGATTTGCAGGGGACAAGTCTGGGGGCAGGAAGCCCTTAGGGGACTTAGGTTGGCAAATGTTTATACTGACTTCACAGACAAATTAGAAGCCATCAGGTAGTAACTCTGTCAACATCCATCAACAAATCTGCAAAACTACCTGCATATTGACTATTCTTCTTTCCTCTCCTTTTACTATGGCATAGGTACCTCTTTTTCTATGTAAGGCTAATGTGCCTACCTGTCCTTTAGCCCTCATACCCTCTATCAGGGGCCTTGTGGCATTGAGCATCCCTAACCTTCAATATCTTCCTCTTTCTCAAGTTCCTTCCCTTCAGGATTTATGCTCTGTTATCACCAATCCTAAAAAACAAAACAAAACAAACTGCTCAACCCACCTATCCGTGAACTTCCACTGTTTCCACAAAACTCTTACAGTTGTCACCTAAAGGCACTGACTACACTTCCCACTCACTCACCCCTCAACCAGCAGCAGTTCACCTCTCTTCACACAAGCGGCTCCCGCCAGTTCTTACCATGTCTCCAAGTTCAGTAAAGCACTTTCATCCTTTACTTTGATGGTTTCAGAGCATCTGCCACTGGTGAACATTTCTTACTATTTGAAACATCATTTTTTCACAGCACTACATTTTCCTGGTTTGCCTCCCTAATTATGAGCACTGTTTGTCAGACATTTCATTGCCTTCTCTTCCTCTCAGTTATTTAGTTTAGACTCCCTTCCACCCCCGGCCCCCATTCTCACTCTTTGCACTTTATCCACAGGTCATGCTTATCCGCCTCGCGTTATTAAAAATTAACATCATTTTCTCTTTAAGCTTGCTTCTTCACCAATACATTCCAACTTTCCTGTTGTTCAAATTAGAAAGTTTGACATCATCTTTGATTTTTCTTCTTCTTCTATGACTACATCCAGTAAATGCACATACAGTTAAACTTATTTATTTACTGAGTGCCTGTTGTGTGCCAAATGCTCTGGATATGGTGGCAAACGAGGCATGCAGATCCCTGACTTCATAGAGCTTACAGATGAGTGGAAGAAACCAAGAACAAATATGCCAATAAGTTATAGACAACAAGTTGTGATAGATATTTTGAAAAATATGTTGTGAATAAAAGTGTTTAGAGTCTAACACTAAACAAGGTGTTCAGGGAAGTGATATTTAAACTGAGACCTCAAGGATGGTAATAAATCAGTTATGGAAATTGGGGAAATAGTGTTTCAGGCAGAGGGGAAACGTGTCAAGGCATTAAGGTGGGAAACAGTTACCACTTGTTTGTATCTCTCTGTGCTCAAGCCTCTAAATGCTTAATATGGTTAGTAAAGCCCTTTAGGGTTGTGAGCCTGACTTGTCCTAGCCCCACTTCTTGCTCTGGCACTTCAGTCTCTTTGTTCACTTTGCAAGGGGCTTTGTTTAGTCCCCCCAATATGCTAAGCTCTCTCTGACTTTGAACTCTCCCACAAGCTTTTCCCTTTGCTGCTGGGAATGATCTTATTGCACTGTCTCCTTTATTTGGCTACTTGAGACTCATTCTTCCGGTCTTCTCAAAGGCTGGCCTTGCTGGACTGGCAGCTCCACCCCCATCTCCTGGTAAGAGAGTGTCTCACAGAAGCTCCTATGCTCCTCTTCATAACTGGTTTTGCTCTTGTTTAGTGTTAATCTTCTGCACTACACTATAGACTCGATGAAGACAGGGACTCTATCTGTATTTTTTTAACCCTCTATCCTCAGTGCCTAGTACTGTACCTGCCATATTATAAGCACTCAATAAAAATTTGTTGCATGAATGAATGGGTAGAATGAATGAAAAGATATTTAAAGATAGGCAGATGTAGGGGGTCAGATGATCACCCACAGGTGCTACCCATATTGATGGACAAGTTTATGTGGGAAAGATATTTCGATCAGTTTGAGAAATTTTGGATTTAAGTTTAGGAGTGAGAATCTTCATGTGTGATATTCTCATTAAAAACAAAACAAAACAAAACTCATTTGACTCCCTCATCCTTCCTCAGCCCCCATTTCATTTCTACTGTTCTTCTTGGAGAAAAAGTCCTCAAAATAGCTGTCTCTAATTTTCTTCACTTCTGATGTTCTATTAACCTATTTCAGTGAGGCTTTTGTCCCCACCACTCAGCAGGACCTGCTTTTATCATTGTCTCTAATAGCCTGCTTGTTTCAAACCCAGTGGCCCATACATCTTACTTAGGAGCACTGATACTGTTCATCCTTCCTTCTTTCTGGAAACACTTTCTCCTTTGGCCTCTGTGTTCTCTTCACACCACACTGTTCTTCACTCTTTTTTGCTAGATTTACCTCCACTTTCCAAACATCAAATCTTGAGGGACCCGAGGTCTCCATCCTCAACTTTTCTCTAACTGTGTGTTTTATCCAGTGCTCCAAATGCTTTGCGAAGCATCTATTCTCTGGTGGGTTCCAGTATCATATGTGTAGCCCCGATCTCAATCGGGAACCCCAGACTCACCTATTCAATTTTCAACTTGACATCTGCACTTAGATGCTAATTAGACATCTCAAATGTAACGCAGCAAACGGAACTTCTGAATTTCCTCCGAAATCTGCTCCTCCAGAAGTCTTTCTCATTTCAGTAAATACAGCCCCTTCTGCCAGTGGCTTAATCCAAACATCTTAAAGTCCATCCTTGACTCCTCTCTTGCTCTCACATCCCTCATTCCATCTATCCCAATCCTAAATGCTCTGATTATGAAATGTCTCCTCACTGTCTTCCCATGGTGAAGTAGGCTAACCAGTCCCTTGATTCTATCCGTGCCCCACAAAGCCTGTTTCTGCACAGCAACCAGAGTAATTTTTTTTTACATAAGTTTACCAGATCATAATACCTCTGTTTACAAAATTCTCCAGTGGCTTCTTAGCTCACTTTGCCCTTACCATGGCCTTCAAGGCCCTATATGATCTGTCCCCAGTCTACCTTTCTGACTTATCTCATTCTGTTTTCCTTCTTGGCAAAATGTACCCTAATCACGTTGACTTCTTTGCTTCCCTTCAGTGCTCCACAACAGCTCCCACTTTAGACCCTTCACACGGCCTGCTCTTTTGCTGGGGACACTCTCCAGATGTTTTGACATGGCTCACTCCTTCCTTTAAGTCTCTGTTCAAATGTTACTTTATCTGAGAGTCTTTCTATTAATACCTCATCAAAAAGAGAATCTTTTCTCACTTTCTGTCCTACCCACCTTAATATCATAGTACTTACAATGTTTGACACATAATATATTTCTTTATTTTAGATAGTATGCACATAATAGGCACCTAAATGAATTCAATCAGAATTCTAACTAGAATTCAGACTTAATGGTTCAGATTTAGGCAACCTGTTATGTTTCCTTATACATGATTCAAACAAAGCAAAAAACTGAAAGCTCTTTCATATGTGTCCTGTTCTTCAGATGGCATGTGGACTCCTAAGGATAATTGTCTATATGATAGGATTATGTGGTTCCTCATTTTGCTAAAAATTTGAACTCTTTTTTTCCATGTCTGTTCCTGTGCTTTTTCCCTAGGTTACCCTAATTATTCAGACTTATTTAACCTTCTGGGCTCATTCTTCTTATTCTTTCAGTTTACGGCTCCCTTCAAGTTTATTTGCATAAAGAAAGAGCAGCAGCACTGCCAGTAACTTAGTTTTCTAAGCCAGTCTGATTCTTTTAGAAAAATTCTAAAAGGGTTTACCCCGCTTTTTAACCTCATAACATTTTCAAAACAACATAACATAGCAGAAACAATTTGTAAAGAGTTATGCAGTAATTTCCCAACACCTCTCAACACCATGTGCCAGCTGGTGCTCTCAGGGTGAATGGCTGGGTAATGGCTCAGTTCCCAGGGAGAAGGAAATGAATATCTAAGCAAGTTTTTTGTTTTGTTTTTCAGTGCAGTTAAATTCCCTTAAGGCAGACACTTTGTTTTGTTCCAGGCTTTTTTATTCCCTGGGCCTAGGATTGTGCCTTGCATTTTGTGGATATGCTAAAAATAAATCTAAGTAAATGAGTGAAGAAATGAGTTAAAATTAGCAAAAGGAGTTCACATAAATAGAGAAGCAAGGTTGTTTTCTGGAAGGAGTCTTAAATATGATGTGTGAGATATGGGTCTTAAAACGTGGTCAGGATAAGTAAGCCACAGGCTTTGTTCATTCATTTGTAAAATGGAGACAATGATACCTCATAGGACTTGTTGCCAGGATTAAGTGAAATAGCATGAAATATATGGCACATACCGGATACTAGATAAATGTTTAGTTTTTTATTCAGCCCCCACCAGCCGCCCGCCTTCTTATTCTTTGGGTCATTATGTAATAGTACTAAGGAGTGGAATATTTATTTTATGGGAAGAATAATGGGATTAAAGATGGAATTGAATGGGAATAATTATTTTCTGGGGCCATTTCTTCTTTGGTTACTTCATAGTTTCTCGACCTTATTTTGGGCTGGATAATTTTTTGTTGCAGTTTCAGGTTGTCTTTTGCATTATAGGATCTGTAGCTGCATCCCTAGCCTCTACCCATTAGATGCTCAGAGTACCCTCCCAGTTGGGACAACCAAAAATGTCTTTAGACATTACCAAATATTCCCTGGTGGGATTGGGATAGAGGTGGTGGGAAATAACTCCCAACTGATCAGGAACACTGATTTACTGCAACAATGGGATGAATTAGAGAGAGTTTCCCAATAAAAGGATGTCCTACCAACCTTAGAAGAAAACGTGATTTAGGCTGGGCCCTAGGGTAACATGAGTAAGAAGGGGGCTATCTGATATTAAGTCCTTTTTCTCTCACTTCCTCCTGCTTAGGGGCAATATATGCAATTCGTGCTTATTGTTGACTTTGGTTCCAGTTTCCTGAAACCGGCAGTTTACAGTTGATATTCTGGTATAATTATTAATGCTGCTCCTTTTTATTCTGGAAAGTTTTCCTGTTTGGACAGTAAGTTGTATGGTCACTTTAGCTTATGTAGTGACCACTATTCTAGATGCTGGAAATTCAGTGGTAAAAACATACCCATTTGGAGCTCATATTACAAGTGGGGAGGAAGAAAATAAATGTGTTGTGCGATATTGGTTAGTTACAAGTGTCATAAAAATGCAAAGCATGGAGCGAGGGAGTGCCAGGAGTGGACTAGGGTAACCCTTTAAACAATGTAGCTGGGAAGACTTCTGCCAGTAGTGCCATCTGAGTACAGACCTAACGACGTGTGGATGTGGGTCAGAGTTCTTAGGGCTCTCTCTAATCTAGACTTAAGTTAAAGGGGCAAAACCTTCACTTTCGTTTTATTTTCATATCATACACATGAATCTCCTAGGCAAATCCAGGTTTTGTATGGCCTTAAGATTACACAATGCGGGTGGAGCGCTATTAGAAATGTAAAATTACAAATGACAATTAGATGAGAGGCCCTAAAGCTTAAGCTTCATTAGTTTGATGATTAGGCCACTTCTGGGGTCAAAGCTAATCAAGGGACTGGGGGCAGAGCCCTGTCTGGAAAAGAAGAATGAAACATCTCCTCCATCAAGCAGGGAGAGTGGTGGGCCTGGTGAGAGAGGGGGAGGATCCTGAGACATCACTAACACCCCAAATACCACGTTTTTGCATAATATTGACTATTTATAATTTCTTATGGCTGGGTTATACTACCCCTACCCCTCACCAGTTACCCACAACATTTGATTGTGGGTCAGCAACTGTATGTCATTTTGTGAGATAGTCCACAAAGGAAGCTTTGAGGAATAAGTGATTTTTTTTTTTTTTTTTTTTTGCGGTACGCGGGCCTCTCACCGTTGGGGCCTCTCCTGTTGCGGAGCACAGGCTCTGGACGCGCAGGCTCAGCGGCCATGACTCACGAGTCCAGCCGCTCTGCGACATGTGGGATCTTCCCAGACCGGGGCACGAACCCGTGTCCCCTGCATGGGCAGGCGGACTCTAAACCACTGCACCACCAGGGAAGCCCGGAATAGTGATTTTTAAATTGTCATTAATGTCTCTAATGATAGCTGACAAGTAATTAGCCTCAAAAATATTCTAACCAAGTGGGTTGAGCAATTAAACGTGTCCAGGAAAAGTAAAGGATGTCTCATTTGATAAGAAAAGAGTAGGTTCCATGCAGTTTATTCCATTAAATGAGCTACTTCATTGTCGGCAGATTCAGAAGCTCTTTGTTCTTTCTCTTAAACCCCATAGCTTCGAACTATGGTCCTGTTCGAAATCTGTCAGCTGAGGTCTTAACCATAACACCAGTCTTATCTTTTCAAAAGGATTGGATCAAAATAGCTTAGTTTTCATCTGAGTTTAACAGGGAAAATGGCCTTTGGCTGTCACTCTATAATGAGAACTTTCCCTAGTGGCCAGTGCTGAAGAATACAGTAATGTGCTGACTTCACGTTTATCATCAGAAATCCTAATCTCTAAATATGTAAAAAAAAATCATAGCTCTTTAGAGAAGTGATGTGAGTTAGTAATATAATTCACTATTTCACCTGTGAGAAGAGCTTAATGAGAACTAAATATTTCTTCAGACTAGGTCAAAATCAAGAGCAGTGGCTTGTGTCGTATATCCTTAAACATCAAACGCAGCTCCAGAGAAGCAGTGTATCATGGAACGAACAGTTTATGTTCATGACAGGCTGCATTACTAGATATTATATTGGGAACAAAACAAATCAAATTTAGGCATTTGTACAAAGTTTGAACAATGGAACTTTCCTGTGAGCTCTGAATTAGTATTTCAGCTACCAAACCAGAACTACAGTCTTTGTTTTCACATTTTTTCTCACATTATCAACAAGCGTAAAAAATATTAGTAGTTTTTGATTTGAATTTTTCCCTGATGGAAGTATGTCCTTTAATATGCAGGGAATGTGTTTGTGTTTGTCTTCTTTCAGTCTAAAAACTTGGAGAAGCTGAGTTTTTATTTTTACTTGGTAGATTATTTTACTCTGATATTTCAGTTGGCATTTTTTCCCTCTATCTTCAAATATGTTAGCATGTAGAATTTTGGAAGTATCTTGTACCAGTGCAAGTATTGATTTCATTATGACACTATGCATATTTATCTGAGTGAGAAATGGATCTGAAAATTGAATGTGATTAGAATAATCACTTGTAGTAGTGTCAGTCAGTCTGCCTAGATGGGAATATAAAACAGTTTGGAATTTCTATAAAAAATGTTTTAAACAAATTGTGAGCAAAGCTAGTATGTGACTACATATATATACACACCTGTATATATAACAATTATAGACAGGAACTACTTCTATATTTACTGATTGTTTCACAATTCTTCAGAGAATTAAAATATCATATAATGGTACCAGGTATAAAATTTACATTTGGTTCTCTATTTTGACATACATTTTCCCTAAAATTAAAAAAAAATAATGAACCAACTCTCTATGATTTAATATCTATACTGAATTTTGAGATTTCAGTATAATTAGGATTACCAGGTGGTTTAGGTATGGAAACACATTTTAAAAAATTGAATATTACGTAATAATATATATAAAAGCAAAAATTTAGAAGAAAGCAACATATTTAAAAAACAGGGCTTTTGTTAAATAAGTTACTCCTTACACATAAAACTCTTTGAGGCACAGACTCTTAGCTCCTTCCCTTTATCTATTCCTGCCTTCTCACTTTGTAACAGAATCCCAGATACTAAGTGGATACAAACACGTAGTGACATTTCTCAGAGTACCTTAAACTGGTGTGACTAAGTTCTTGCCAATGAGGTGTAAACAAAGTGTTCTGTGGTGCTTCTGAAAACTTTTCTTAAAAAGGAGCAGCTTTGCCTCTCTTCTGCCCTTTGAACAACTCATTCTCTGTCATATACATGTGATGATTGGCATTCTGGGATCCATCTTGGTTGAGAAGGCTGAAAGCAACATCTCAGAAATGGCAAAAAAATTGAGCTTGAAGGGTACAGGGTGTTTTTCGACTTTACAGAAATGCTCTACCAACCTCAAACTATCAATCTCTGGAATTCTTTTGTGTGTGAGAAAAATAAACTTATATTTTGTTTGAACCACTGTTGTTATTATTTTTTGCACGTGGCCCAATCTATTCCCAAATGGTATGTAATATAATCATTTAAATCCCATTTTTAAAGGATATTTAATGCCATGGGGAAATTAAGGTTGTATGTTAAGTGAAGTAAATAAATTAATTTGTTAATTAACAGACAGATAAACCAAGCTGCTGACAACTCATCATTTTTACTTTCTTCTTTATACTTTTCTGTTTTATTAAAATTTTCTAAAATGAATATGAATAAGTAACACTGTGAAGAACATTTTTGTACATAAAATTTATTTACATTGTTGCTCACTTCCTTATAAAAAAGTAGTCCACTTAGAAGTGCAGGGTTAAAATGATTTTTCATACATTTTGGCAAATCAGTATCTACAGTGATTTAATCTAATTTGCCCTGAAGCCAGTGGCATAAAGAAAGTGCTATTTTCTTACTTTATAACAAAAGAGTATTATTCTGAAATGTTAAAAATTTGACTATATGTTAGCTTCATGTTTTTTCACTTTTTTATTAAAATTTGGATTTTTTCCCTGTAAAAATTATTGGTGAAGCATTAATAACCTGAACTAGATGTGTGAAAGAAATAGAGGCGTCAAGGACGATTCCAAGGTTTTCAGCTTGAGCAACTGGAAGTATAAAATCTGATGGAGAGTGGTAAGTGTAGAAAGAATCCTACAGACTTAATTTGGGAAGCATATCTGAAATTTAGTCCTTTTAACAAATGGAAGTATAATTGACCTACAACACTATGTGAGTTCCAGGTGCACAACATAGTGATTCGATATTTCTGTACATTACAAAATGATCATCACAATAAGTCTAGTTACCATCTGTCACCATACAAAGATATCACAATATTATTGACAGTATTCCCCACGACTCTAAAATTTAGTCGAGTATGTTAAACGTGAGATGTCTTTTAGAAATCCAAGTGGAGATGTAGCATGGGAAGATAGATATGAATTCGGAATTCAGGAGAGAGGCTTAAGCCAAAGATACAAATCTGGGATTTGTCTGCTTGTAGATGATATTTAAAATCATGAAGTGGATGAGACCATCATGTCAAGGAGCATGTAAAAAGAAGAGATGAGAAGAAATGAAGCAAGAGAAGAATTAAGAGGCTGTGGTCTCCTGGAAGTCATGGGAAGGATTTGCATTAGGAAGAAAGACATGATAAAGTCTCTCAGATGTTGATGACAGGACAGATAAAACGAGGGCACAGATGTATTCAGCATGTGGGAGTCATTGGAAACTTACTGAGAGTGGTTTGGTGAGGGGTGGGGACCAAAGCCTAATAGGAGAGGGTTTAAGGGAAAATTGTAGGAGAGGAAACTTGGAGAGAGTGAATATAGACTGCTCCTGCATGGTGTTTTGCAGTAAAGGAGAGGAGAGAGGTGGGGGCAGGAGCTGGCACAGAAGGTGAGGTCTAGAGAAAATTTTCCTTGTTTTGTATTAATATGGGAAAAATAACGACATGTTTTTATACCACTAGCAGTGATCCAGGAAAGACAGTAAAATGAATGAAACAGGAGATAGAGGGAAGAAGGGCTGGGAGTATATCCTTGGAGAGAATGTGATCAAGTATGCATGTGGAGAGACAGGCTTTAGAAAAGAAGAGTTCACTTATAGGAAGAGGCAGAAGGGCAGGTTAAATGGGTGCAGATACCAGTAGGTGGTAGATATAGGGGTGCTTGTTAGCAGACTCTCCTCACTGATTGCTTCAGTTATGTTCAGTGAATTGAGAGGCAAGTTCATCAACTGGGGAGTGAGGGTAAGCAAAGAAATGTTTGAAGTTTGAGGAAAAAGGATCAGTGTGAAATATCAGCTGGTGATAGCGGAGAGTGAATGGACCAAGGAAACACAATATGAATGACAAGAAACACTAAGGGTCCACCTGAGGTTTGTGGTCATAAATTTAAAGTGAAGCCAGTCAGCACGGTTCTGTGTTTGTCTTGAGTCGCTTTCAGCTGCTTGGGTGCAGGCATGAAGTAGGCTGAAAATTGGATTTAACCTGGATTGTGGTTTAGCCAAAGGAGTATGAGGAAGGGAGAAATGACCAAAACAATTTTGTGAGAATTCGAGGAGATGAATATAGTGAATGTCCATGGAATTAAATGGAGTAAGGAGAGAAGGAGGCATATTGAGTTGGTGAGATAAAAAGAACCAATGAATTGAAAATCCCATTTGGATAGAAAGATTGTCGGATTTAGGATACTAAAGGGAATGAACTGGAAAGATAGGGGATGGTTACCTCAAGTATAACCGCAGGAGTGAAGTAGCTAAGGTGGGGTGGAAGACAGGACAATAAGAGAGGAGTTCAGGGAACTGAATTTTAAAAAAAAATCTTGAAACTTGATTATTTTATAACTTCATAAACTTTTAATTTTGAAAGATAAAATTGGAAACCTCTTTAATATCATCATGTATGAATTGAGGTAAGGCTGTAAATTTCTGTTAGCATCCGTTTAGGGAAAGAAATAGGATATCTGGATTTTCTTCCTAGAAATGAAGAGCTGGAAAGTAACACTAATTTTGATGTTTGATGTTTTATTGGGTTGAAGCATACAAAATTGCCAATATTCAACTATCTTTAACCTGTAAAATGGCAATTTCCTACGTTTAATGTATTATATGTATATGTATGCGTACAGTTATGTACGTGCATCAGTAAGGTAAAATTGCTCAAGCAAAAGTAAAAGAAAAACAGGTCTGAGATTCTGTTTAGGAATAGGCTTTCTGAAAAAGACACTTCTTTTAAGAAGAAGAAAAATTAAGGCAGAGCAGGCAGACAAGAAATGATTTTCATTTTGTATCTTTACAGTCTTCCTCTCTGGGCTCGTTCTCAGCAGATTCATTATCAGAAGCTAGATGTCACTGATATTTTTAATATTTTGGTTATAAAAATAATACATGAACACATCTTTATTTTCAAAAGATGCAGACAGTATAAAAATTTATGTAGTAGAATACGAAAGTTATTCTCTCCTTTTCCTTCCCAAACTTCAACTGCTTTTCCCAGAGGTAACGTCTGCAAAATGCTTTTAGTCTCCTTTCTGTGCATTGGTCTGTATCCAGCTATATATATAAACACATTCCTCCCCCCTCCACCTCCTCCACCTCCCCTTCTCTTCTTCCTTCTCCTTTCACATAAATGGAAAAGTAATACCGGCATATTTTTTAACTTGAATTTTTCACTTAGTGATATATTTTATAGATCTTTTGACGCCAAAACGTATAAAGCTACTTCATTTTAAATGGTTACATTTGTACAATAGTATTAATGTATCATAATTTATTTAACCACCTCTATTTATGGATTTTAGCTTACTAGAAATAAATAATAATAATCTGACTTTCAAGGAATACTGTGAGAGCTGAAAATGTCAATATATGTAAAACATTTATGAGAGTACCTGGCATGTAGTAAGCACTCAAGCTAACACATGACAAGGGGAATTTCTTGGCTTAAGAACACTCTCCTGCACCAGGACACTTGAAGCCCATCTTGTATGGTTCTAGTGTGGCCCCTTGAAACTTAAACATGATGATGGTCTTCAGTAAATGACTTGGAGATGCATTAACTATCTTGTCAGCATATTGAAGAAGGGATCAGAGGAGAGGGAGGAGAGAGTATTAGAATGTATTTTTTTATGGGAGATTAAAAAACCCACTACTTTACCAAAAAAGTCCAGAGGACCCTTCCTTCAATGAAGTAATGAAGAATGGACTTGAGAGGAGAACACTAATACGGCCTGGGAAGCTCAGTGTTTGTTATCTTCTGAAGGCTGGTACTAACAGTGGAGTAGGCTGCCATGGAACTGGACTCACAATGATAGATTCGTGGGAAATCAGAGGCCAGGAGGCATCTCTCAGGCACTGGAGGTGAGTGGGATATAATTACTGTGATGGTCAGCAGGGCTAGAGTGGTAATCTGGTTGCCTTAATCTACAGTGATCTCTGGCAATGACTGTTAGACCCTGGTGTTTCTAGGGGGAGAGAGATGGGCAATCAATTAGGGTATTTCTTGCCTTGTATAAAATACAGTAATAAAATAAAATAAAATAAATAGCAGGATGGAAGGAATCTGTTTTTGACACAATGAAAAATCCAGTGCCTTACCCTGGTTCAGAGAGTGAGCCTGTTCTCACTCCTAGATGTAATCAGTTGAAGAAAAGGCCAGGTCTCCTTGAGGAGGATTTTGCAACATCATTACAAGGATATACAAAAAATATTCCCTTATTTTCCAGTGAGACCTGTGGCAATTAATCAGGTTGACTGCATATAGGAGGAAGGAGAAATTCCTAGGTTTTTGAGAGATGTGGGATGCAGAGTTTCAGTTGACACTGATACTGAGAGATGCAGAATGCTATCATACCTCCCTGGTTAGAGTTAATAAATGGACTCACTGATTAGTAAAACCAAATGAGTCTATAAGCCATTCTATCCCTGGTCCCCAAATGGAATTTCAGAGATTGACACTTCCCTTAAACTTAAAAGATACAAGGGTGGTAGTTTTAACATAGTCCTGTTTAGTTCACCTGTGTGGTTTATACAAAAACAGATGAATTATAGCATATCTAGGTAAATCACTGTAAGCGTTACCAAATTGTATCAGCAATTGCTGCTGTTGCACCAGATGTGGTATTTTTATTGGAGCAGAAACATAACCTCTGGTACTTGATGTGTGACTATGGATCTGGTAAATATGTTCTTTTCAGTCTGTATCATTAATGAGGGTAAAAATGGGAAGGACCACAGTACATATTCACTTTGTTTCTCCAGGGCTATGTTATATACGTGGTTCTCTGCCACAACATAGTCTGAAAAATCTTTGATAATTTCGACATTCTACAAAATTATCACTGTATTGATTATCTCAAGAATCCGACCTGATAGAAAGGAAGTGGCCAGTACCCTGGATGCTCTACGAAAACACGTGTGTAAGAGAGGATGGAAGATGAATCCTGTAAGATTCAGGGACTTGTCAAATAGGTGAAATTTGGGGGAATGGTTTGGGTAGGGGGGGGCGTGTGAAAAATCCCATCAAATTAGAGAACAAATTGTGTTGCATCTTCTACTCTTCAACTCTGAGAAAAATGGACAGTGCTTGGCTTGGTACACTTGGACTTTTTTGAATTTTGGAGGCAACACCATACTTGGGAATAATCCCTCTAACGACTATTTGATTACTTGGAAGAATGCTGGTTTTGTGTGAGATCCAGAGAAAGAAAGGCTTCTTCACCAGCTCTAGGCCATTGTATAAACTGTCCTGTCCTTCAGGATGTATGACCCAGCAGATCCAATGGTACTAGAAGTAAAGAGCCCCATGAGAGAGCTGTTGCAATTCACCCAGACACCTAGAAGAAGGTGATGCCTTCAGCAGCAGAAAACTTTAAAAATCAGATTTGGGGAGGCTATTGAGCCCTTTTAGAGACTGAGTCCCTTTTCATGATGCATCAAACAAACATGAGACTGAAGTGACCTAGTAGAAGGGTTTGTCAGATCCACCAAGTAATAAGGTCTGGCAGATACATAGCAATTTATTGCATGATGGAAATTTTATAGTAGGGATTAGACCCAAACAAGATCAAAGGACAGGTAAACTGATGCCTCTTCCTCTGCTTATACTTCATGGGACATTCTTTTTAGCTAGCTGATGGAGTAGTGGAGAAATTTGGCCCTGTAGACTGGCTCAGTAGTGTAGTGTGAACCAGATGGAATACTGGTGCTCTACAGGCCCACTCAGGGGTAGTTCTAAAAGACATTGATGTGAGGAAATTATTTCATTGGGCAGAACCATGAGGAGTATACCTAGTTTTCCACTTTATCTGGAAAGAAAACTGGCCCGAAGTTAGACTGTGATTTCCCATGCAGCAGAGCATGGCCTTGCTTGTTGGTTCAAGGCAGGGTTTGGCATGTCCCGAACGCTATATCTGCTTCATCGTCTGTTTTGACATAGGCTGTGAGTTAAAAATTGGTTTTATATTTTTAAATGGTTGGAAAAAATTCAAAAAGAATAATACTTCATGATGTGTGAAAATCATATGAAACTCAAATTTCAGTGTCCATAAATAACATTTCATTGAAACACAACCACACATTCATTTATGTAATATTGATGGCTATTTTTGTGCTATGGAGACAGATTTGAATAGCTGCAACAGAGATTGTATGATTCACCAAATCTAAAATATTTACTATATGGACCTTTTATAGGAAAATGTTTATGGACTCCCTGTCAATGGCTTGGGAGAAGAATGACTAGAATATTACAGGCAAGGATATTTTTAAAAGAGCTAATATATGGATGAACTCATGGGGATGGATGCATGGATGTCTCATGCCAATGCCTAGCAAAAAGAATTCACTCTGGAGGAGACATTGAACAACCAGTGGACAGGATGTTTCATCTGATAGATGTATGCCAGGCTTTGTCCTCAGGTGCCTTACTGCTTACCATAAGGGCCCATAAATTGAATAGCCATGGTAGTACTGATGAAGGCAATGCATGGCGCCAACAGCATGGGCTTTTTACCCAGGATGCTGTAGCTGCTGTCACTACCAAATGCCTGATGTATCAACAGCAGGGATCAATTCTGGGTTCTTGACATGGTACATCACTGAGCAGACCAGCTCTCCATTTAGTGTCAGGTTGTTATAGAAGATCCTTTCCAACCTGGTGGGGGGAGTGATTCATTATTACTAAAATTGACACTCAGTCCCTATATGAATTTACCTGTTCTATGGTAGTGTAGTGTACTTGTAGTGTAGAACACCACTACGTGAGTTTGGAGAAAGTCAGACTTACTGATGTGGGATACATCAAAACAAATCCTCAGACAAGACTGTGGGATCTCTCCATCAAGCAGCCAATCTGATGAGTAGATCCTACTCTTTGAAATAATCTATTTTAATCTCAGCAATGGCTGCTTGGAAATGATGTACTGTAAAATTAAACTACTGTCCCTCAGGATGCATTATATGATTTGACCAAATATTTGAGGCCATATCTTCAATAGCTAGAATACATGGATTCAAGGTCAAAGGGGAGGAAGTATGATTGATCCCTCTCAATATGACGTCAGTGACCCACTCTAGAAATTTGTGCTTTCTACCCCCACAAATCTAAGGTCTCTGGATTAGAACTTTTGGTTCCCAAGCTTCTACCAGGGATACAGTTAGGATTCTACCTTCACTAAATTTCTGACTATCGATGGACAATTTATAATTCCCCTTTTTAGGGCCTGACAAGAACCCTAGGATTTAAGCTTGGGAATTCTAGAATTGGTGGTAGAGAAAGGAGAATATTATGACTTGCACTTGGCTATCGCTCTGGGTACCGTAACTTACTCCACTAACTCTTTTGTATCAAGCATTTTTTAAAGACTGTGGCTAACCACCAGTTTGAAAAGTTAGTGACAGAGTGGTTTTAATGTGGGACACTGATGACTAAGAATGGTACAAAGAGTAAACTGCAGCCAGCGCTTCAGTGTGCTGGCACATCTCATTGATCGACATCTGATTTCAACCCTAGCATGTTGGAAAATTCTGTGCACACTCAGACTCACAGGGACATAGCACTGCCTTAAGTGCAAGCTGTGCTTTTCTCTCTTCTTTCTGAAGTCATTGGAATGCGGTCAGTGTGTAAGTCAACCCAGAAATATGGGGAACTTAGTGGTCTGAGGGTGACCCTCAACCAAAGTGGGGCAGGAAACGGTATATAAATGTTCACTTTCCTATCTTTTCTCATGAGCAATTTGGGGAGGCATTATGGGAAATTGAGACTCCATTGCATACCACATCAGCCTACAAAAATTCCATACCCTTTACATTCACTTTTCCTCATTTTCTGTGTCCCATTTTCTTACTCCGGTTCTCTGTGTTCACTTTCAACGTAAATTACCTACATTGAAATTTCTTTCTCATGCTCTCCTTCGCAGTAATTCAAACTAAGACAGTATCATCTGAAATATTAAAGTTTAAACAGTTTTTATGTGGTCAAACCTATTATTCTTTTCCTTTATGGCTTCTGTGTGTTGTGCTTTGCTTATGAAGCCCTAATTACTTTAAGATTATAAAAATATTTGTTAATATTTCCTTTTAATACTTTCACAGTACGTTGTCTAACCATTGATCGATCATGAACTTTTGTCTATTTTATGAGATATGAATTCAGTGTTATTCTTTAATAAATATAGCCAACTATCCTCTCACCATTTTCTGAATAGTTCATTCCCTTTACAAATTGATTTTGAATGTCACTTGTATAGTATACACGATTCCTACATAAATATTATTATGGTTTATTGGTCTGTATTTATATCACTGTGCTCATATCACAATATTTAATTATGTATAGTACATTTTGATATCTGATTGGGCAAGTTCTAGTTTTAGTGCTTTATTTATTTTTTCACAATTGCTTTGACCATTTCTGTACACATTCTGTTCAATATAAACCTTACTATCAGCTTTACAAATTCTATTTAAAAATCCCTTTGAGGTTTTTGATTGAGATTATTGATATCACATTGAATTTATATATTGATTTGTGGATGTATAGCATCTTTACTGAACTTTCCCATTCAGGAATTAATCTACTTAGGGTTTCTTTTTGATCCTTAGTACAGTTTTGCTCACTTATTTTCTTACTCTGCATACTTATATTTCTTGTAAGGTTTACGTGTATTTTATAGGTTTTATTTCTTTTTGCATAGTTTGTTAATGTGATCTTTTCTATTGCAGTTTCTAGTTGTTGGGGAGTGTGTAGGAGATGTGGTGTACTAGAGAACTATTGCTTTTGTAAGTTGACATTGTATCAGGTCGTCTTACTGAAGTCTCTTATTTTATTATATTTTTTTGTTCATATAGGTGGATTTTCAAGGAATATAAATTATATCATCTGCAAGTAATGAGAATTATTTTCCATTATTTTTACACATGGGAGAGTAGACACGTGTACTAAATTGACCATTTTTCTCACTGACTTTTAAAAAATATTTCCAGATATAGACCAAGCAAATTTTGAGTCTATATGAAGATAAATCCTGTGTTCAGGAAGACTAAAAACTGAAGCTAACATATAAGAATAGGAATCCAGTCAGGAAACTGAGTTGGGGAAGAGCCAGGAGTCAGAGAGTGACCAGAATCTGGTCTCAAGACACAGTAAGGATGAGCAGAGATCAAAATCAAGGAGCAGAAATTCAAGCCAAGATACAGGAATGCTGAAAAATTATTCCTTTTCTGTGACAGAGTGTTTAATTTGAAAGGCAGATATGAGGTGATCAGCGGTTGGAATGTACTAGCTGGGAATTGAGGTATTGCTAGAATCATAACAGTGGAAATCTATAAGGGATAAAGGAGGTAAAGGTCCAACTGAAACGTTCAGAATGCTCTCTACTTTTGTGGGATGTCCTTTTTCCCTAGTCGTTGTAGGGGCTGTAAGCACACTGCATATGTAAGTTTTGCTTTTTTCCCTTTCTGTGAAGAGTTTGCACAGAGAGTCTACCCAGGATTGCTGTTGAATGGCTAAGGCTTGGATTTAATAATTGACTGCTAGTAATAAGCAACGTAGAAACCCTGTAATTTTTCATCACTGTTAATTATCATTTTGAGTAAAAAGGTGAAATCAGTCTTAACCTCCCTTCCAAAAAAAGATATGATTTTTTTTGGAGAAGTAGAGTAATATAACTACCAATCAGCATCCTTATTTCCGTAATATCAGGTGATGTCTGTCAACTCCCAGCTTGAAGTGTAACTCAAGAGCCTGTGACTATAAGTACTAGCCTAAGAAAATATTTATAAGTCCTATTACTATATATTAATAATATAATTTAGAAAATATTATTTCATGTATATTATCCCCATATTTATGTTTATTTATTGCAAGCATAGAGATAGACAGGGTAGACCATATTAATTGTTCAGAAGAAGAAAAAATTCTTACACGTGGATAAAATGATAGGAATGAAGTAGTATCAGCCATACTAATTAAACTAATGCAAATGAGTATAAATAAAAGTATGAAATAATAAGGGTTTATTTTCTGACATGGCAGTATAGTCAAAGAGACTCTGGGAAAAGTGCCATCAACCGCATTAAATATAAAACCAGAAAATAGTTTCAGTCAACCTTGACAGAATAAGAAATGTATTGGGAAAAGCCAGCTGCGTAGAAAATTTGAAAGGAGGAATTGATGAATAGAGAGAGGACAGTCAATGAAAAGCTGTTATACTGAGCAGGTGATTCACTAGTCTGTAATAAGTAGAGTGAGAATAATAAAAATGTTTGTATTCAGTATTAACAAGAATATGGCTGGGGCTTCCCTGGTGGTGCAGTGGTTGAGAGTCTGCCTGCCAACACAGGGGACATGGATTCGAGCCCTGGTCCGGGAAGATCCCACATGCCACGGAGCACCTAAGCCCGTGCGCCACAACTACTGAGCCTGCACTCTAGAGGTCGTGAGCCACAACTGCTGAAGCCTGCATGCCTGGAGCCTGTGCTCCTCAACAAGAGAAGCCACCACATTGAGAAGCCCGAGCACCACAACGAAGAGTAGCTCCCGCTCGCTGCAACCAGAGAAAGCCTGCATGCAGCAATGCAGACCCAACGCAGCCAAAAATAAAATAAATAAAATAAGTAAATTTATTAAGAAAAGAATATGGCTATAATGGAAAATGATCTGAAATAGAAAATCGTAGAGAGAAAAATGAGGAGCAACACAAACCTTCATGTGTTATTATATTGAAAAGATGAGTTTTAAATGAAATATTAGTAAAAATAAAAGGGAGATGACTGAAAAGTATTGATATTATAGAACTGTAAAATTACAAGTATATTTTAATGAGAATGAAATACTAGAAAAAAGTTTATGACCTTAACACATTACAGACTGATTCATCATTGTTAACTCTGCTATGATAAATACCACCATGAAAAATTATGGTTCATCCATTGTTTTAAAGCTTTTGGGCAAAGGTCTTATTTGTATATCAAGTATGTAATGTGGATCAGTATGTAATTGTTGCCAATACAAGAAAATTTAGGGTCAATTGTAACAAATAAGTTTAACAGTGACCTTTAATGCATTGTTTTCTTTAGCTTATTCAGGAAAATCTGTGTACCATACACTTGAGTATAGAGAGGAATTTATTCTTTTATCAGGAAGCATTAAAATATTTAGTGCTTTAAGGTTAGAGCCAGGGCCAAAATTAATGAACAATTTGCAAGTTTAGCAGTTGTAGCAAGATTCAAATTTCTTTTCAAAGGATAGAATTGAAATGATCAACACCTATGAATAATTAGCTTTTATGCAAAATAGTAATTGCCAGAACTCTCAGGTATTTGGGAAATAACTGTTTCTCATTTTGACAAAGTGAAATGTACATAATTGGTCATGCATTGCAGTTTACTTCTCTAATAATTTATCTACAGGGAAGATTGTAAAGGCTTCTTTATTCCCTGTCAAATGCATTATAAAGTTATACTAGCTTGATCATAATTGGTCCAGAAGTGACATTTTATTTTATTTTAGTTTTAACTTTTCTAGAACTTTCATCAGCTCTGGAAGGGATTTTTTTTTGTTCAGATAGAGGTGAAATCTGTGGGGCAGAAGCTCCCAGGACTTTATCAAACAGAAGGGCCTCATGTTTTCTGCTGGTCACTTAGTTGCTACCAGTGAAGGAATGAAAGGGTACTTCCTCCTCTAGGATTGGGCCATAGTCCTGCAGTGTGGAAATTTTAGAATGTCAGCTACATTCTGAAGTATCCAGCATCTCTCAGCTAGTTTCACCACCATGAATATGTATCTTGTCTGACAAATTTTCAACTCTTACAAACATGTATATGTTCAGTACTCAGAAATATGTAGGAAA
This sequence comes from Delphinapterus leucas, assembly GCF_059928025.1. NCBI lineage: Eukaryota > Metazoa > Chordata > Mammalia > Artiodactyla > Monodontidae > Delphinapterus > Delphinapterus leucas. The sequence continues at coordinate 12,693,111 of NC_143133.1, read as the reverse complement.
TATCATGACAACAAAAGAGGTAAGAGAACGGTAAGCACATAATTGAAAAAGGCAAATCATAATATGACGTTACCAAACTCCTCTGAAAGATTTAACAATATTTTATCGAAACTATCTATGAGAAAATGAAAATCAATTCTTTCCTCTCAGGTAGTATAGGAATAGTTAATAAGTGACACCACTGCAAATCAATGGCAGAAGCAGAATTAGAAATAAGCCACTCATTCTTATACTTTGGATATAAGCAGAACAAAGATAATGAAAAATAGCCTATTCTTTCATAACGCTGTAGTACATTCCTAAGAAACCACACGTTATCAAAGTTCTGTTGTAAAAATTTTTAAGAGAAAAAAATGATTATGAGATAGAGTTTCAGATTTGAAATACAACTGTTTAGCTTTTAAAAATCAACTAAGTAGGGCTTCCCCGGTGGCACAGTGGTTGGGAGCCTGTGCTGCGCAACGGGAGAGGCCACAACAGTGAGAGGCCCGCATACCAGAAAAAAAAAAAAAAAAAGGAAAAAAAAATCAACTAAGTATAATTTGTGGTTCTATTTTGTTATCATAATTTACAGTTAACATTCTGGTTGATCAATACTGACAAGAAAATAACTTAAGCGCCACTAAGAAAATCCTGAAAATTAATGAGGTCTTCGATCAAAAGTAATGGGCATTTCATAACAATGAGGATGGATACAATTACAAAACAAACAAAAGCAAAACAAAACAAAAAATCTCTGAAAACAAGCGTTGGTGAGGATGTGGAGGGGTTGGAACACTTGTGCACTGTTGGTGGGAATGAAAACTAGCGCACCACTGAGTATGGCAATTCCTTACAAACAAACAAATAAATGAATTTACCATATGATCCAGCATTTCATATATCCCAAAAGAACTGAAAGCAGGGACATGAAGAGATACTTATAAAGCCATGTTAATAGCAGCATTATTCACAATAGCCAAAAACCAGAAGCACCGTAAGTGCCATTGTCATATGAATGAAAAAACAAATGTGGCATATACATACAATTAAATATGATTCAGCATTAAAAAGAAGGAAATTCTGACACATGCTATAACATGGATGAACCTCGAGGACACTATGCTAAGTTAAATATGTTAGTCACAAAAGAACAAATACTGTATGATTCCACTTATGTGAGGTACCTAGAGCAGTCAAATTCATGGAGACAGAGTAGAATGGTGGTTTCCATGCACTGGGGGAGGAAGGGATGGGGAGTTTTCTAATGGGTATGAAGTTTTCAGTGTTTCAAGATGAAAAGAGTTCTGGAGATTGGCTGTACAACAATGTGAATGAAATGGAATTAATACTACTGAGCTGTACACTTAAAAATGGTTAAGATGGGGCTTCCCTGGAGGCGCAGTGGTTGAGTCCGCCTGCCGATGCAGGGGACACGGGTTCATGCCCCGGTCCGGGAGGATCCCACATGCGGCAGAGCGGCTGGGCCCATGAGCCATGGCCGCTGAGCCTGCGCGTCCGGAGCCTGTGCTGCGCAACGGGGAGAGGCCACAACAGTGAGAGGCCCGCATACCGCAAAAAAAAAAAAAAAAAAAAAGGTTAAGATGATAAATTTTTTGTTAAGTGTATTTTACAAAAATTTTAAATTTTAAAAAATGTTACAGGTTTTTACGATTACCATTAGCACAAGCATAAATACATCATTACGTATATACATTGTTATTACAGCACAGTCCAGACTCACCAAAGGTAGACAAAAATCATGAATTTACACTTTGATCACTCAGCCTCTCATCACCAATGTTCTCAATTATCAGGTAATGACTAACAGCAGCCTCTATAAAATAAATTCCAGTTCAGAATTAACCTAATTTGTTTGGGGCAATTTGTATTACAAAGACTTTCACACTATAGGAAAAATATTTTGGCTGAGTAATTTTGTATCTGGGCTTTCATTTCAATGATACTTAAAATGTTTATATAAGAATACTTTGGTATGTGAATGGCTACTTTGTAACTAAATACTCCACTCTGATTTCAGTCCCAGCATTTGTTTTCATGTTTATGATTACACTGGGACCCAGTGGTTACCTGAAGTGACAGCATTTTTACTTTTATATATTAGAGGACATTATTGGCTGCCACTAAATTGATATATCCTAAAATTAAAAAGCTAATACATATTCTACATCTTCTATTGTATTCATATAGAATTATTTTGACCAGTTATTTGAAAACATTATTTTTTTGGCAGTTATTTACAATGGGCAGTCACCTTCATAGACTATGGCTTGATTTTTAAGTTATTCAATCAATTCAGACTTTGATTTAATACCACAAAAATAGCGTAGTATAACAGAGTAACTGTAACAGGCTAATGAGTAAAGAGAGGCAAATTTCATCTAAGAAATGATGCATGTGAGCCAGAGAAGTCCAAAGAGCTCCACAAAGAATTTTATAAAAGGACGTTTCACATTCGTATGAATAATGAAAAGCAGTGAAAGAATAACTAGAGAAGTATTAGTTATGCTGAGCTCAGAAGACCTTTGCCTCAGCGTTTAGTACCAATATTTGCATTGCGTGAATTCTGTCTTTGTGGGTACTCACCTGTATAATTGTTCTATTATCAGTAAGTGTAATAGCACATTCCCAGTGAAGAATTTTTGAGATGATATTTTGAACATTTCTTTCAGAATTTTCATGTGTATATTTTGGTGTACATTCTCAGATTGGTTCATCATGATATTGAATTAGCATATAAAAGAAGCTCATTATTTAGTTTCAGCAAAACAATATTGTCCAAAGTGTTAAACTAGTACTGTTAATTTAAATTTTATTAGGTGCATTATTGTGTTTGTATTTGATTTTCATATTTTTACCTATGAACTATAAGCACTGCTGACTTTATGTTTATATTCATTTAAGAAATATTATAATAAAAATAGCAAGTTAATACTGGCAACCTGCCAGAATTTTTACTTTTAAAGGGTGTATGCATTTGTACAAGAACTGGGATACAATGGAATATTCTAATGTTTAATGTTAGAGAATATCATCCCTGTGTCTTTTGTGTTTTTGTAATGTAAAGTTACTTTGTCTTTGGGAATCACAGTGAACTTATTCATCCAGAGTTATGTTTTATGATTCTTAGAAGAAAGACTAAGGAAGTTATAACAATATGAAAATAGATATGCAATTATATTGATACATAGAAAAGACTACTAGGATTTCAGCCAATCGATAGATGATTAAAAGATTCATCTACGATGAAAAACATAAGGTATTTGATAAAGTACTTCTTTGCAGTTAGAAGTGACATTCTAAGAAAATCAATACTACATTCATTTTTTATTTTGCATTTAAATGATTTGGACAAAAGGTTTCTCTCAACCTATTAACCATTTTAAAAGGCTTGGAATGAGTTTAAATATTTTGAACAGATCTAGATTGTGAAAGAGGTCTTCAGATTTTGCAGCCAAAAATAAAAGATTGAGGCCAAAGGGTAAAGGACAATATGGCTTAGACTTTAAATGGAAAGAGAACAGAGACAAAGAGAAAATGATCTGGCATTATGTGCTCACATCAGTGGCAGTAATTAAGCTTTTCAGTATCATTAGATATGATGACAATAATTTATAGCCTTTCATGGTATTTCACATGCTAGGCATACAGAAGCATATGATAGCAGGACCCTTAATATTTCTCATTGTTATTTTTTCTAAGGAAATAATGACATTCAATTGTCATGAATTGGGGAGATACACAACACAAATTTGGATTCTTCAAAGGAGAAAAGATGGAATGTCTTATGCCTTTTAACCATCTGCAAAATATATGGCAGTAGTAAAATGCTTACAAGATATTGAGGTGAATATTTCTAAGAGTACAATATTTAAATTTATAAAAGTTACTTTGGCATTATATTAAACACTGAGTTAATGTACCATCAGCCTAACAACTGAACTATAACATATTATGCCATAGTGTTAAATTGAACCAAGATATTCCAGGTTTTGATTGTGGGAAATCAGTCATGAATATTTTCTAATGCTGTGGTTAGTGCAGAGGAAAACCCCTGCATGGATACTTTGAAATTCAGTCCCAATGACAGGAAAGAGTTAAATATTGAAGTTAAATGAATATGATGGTCAGCCTTAATGGATAACTATGTTTATTTTCTCTCTTGAACATTAAATTAAATTGAAGATACAATTTTTATTTGGTTTCCAAGGCATATTTACAAAGAACTTTATAATAAGTAAACTAGATATTTTTCCCTTGATTTTGAGCTGAGTCTTCACTTGAGACGACCAAGTTGATTATAGTGAAAAGGCAATTGCAATTTCAAAATTGATGTTTGAATTCAAGTATTATCAATATAGACAGATTCTTTAGCATAGTGCTCTGCAATTTTGAAAATCTATCAGATACCAGTTTTTGAGGAATTGCTTTAGAGAGAGTTGACTCACTAATCTCAAAGGACATGACACAAGAGCACAAGGTCTTGTACATTTCACAGGGTTTAAATATATTGTAAATGTTATAAAAGGTAATGTAGCTAATTTTATCTTCCATAACAGATAGCTAGAGTGTAACCTGCCCTTGGGTTATGCTCAGGTGACATTTTTGTTCATTCCAGCCAGCAGTTTTTGTTCTCTGGCTGTACTTGTAATTCAGGTAATCTTCTCTTGGAGTTTAAGCCAGAAAGCTAGTACAGAAGCAGAAGAGCTGCTGTATGCCATCTAGTTGTTATAATAATAACATAAACACTACTTTTAGCCTCATTTCAAGGTTCCTTTCTACTTATATTGATAACTCTCTAAAAATTACATTGATAACTTCTCTAAAAAGTGGTATATAAGTGCCATAAAATCCCCTTTCCCCAGTTGCTGAGCTGACAACTAGACTCTTTTTTCAAAATAAAGCTTTAAGTTCACAGAAGTTAGTCATAAACAGGTCTAGTATGTCCAATAGAGGCTTTTAAATGAGGAATGTAATCACAAGAGCATCAAGAGCACCTGCTAAATAAGGAGATAGAATGAGAATGTAAAACAGCGCACTTACTCGTGTTTATCTGATTGGGACTTCCAGACTTAGCAAAATAAAATCCTTACTCCCCAAATGACTTTTACTTTTCTCAACAGACATATTTAATTCTCACATCTAATGCTATGCAATCTGATGATGCATTCAGCTAAACCTTGATACCTCAGGGACTAAGCATATAAGATGAATATTATCCATGAATTCCCTCACCTTGTTCCCAGTTAAACCTTTTAATATTTGTTCAATAAGTATAGTTTTGGGGGGTAACAAATGGAGTACTGAGAGTGTTGATATTAATCTGAATTCCAATGATGGCTGTCATGATGGATAGACTAAATGGAAACATTTGGGAGGAAGTTTAGGAGGATTTGGAGACTGATTGGATATGGGAGACGAGGTAGATGCTAACTGTTCAGCAGTGAGGAAAAACAGTGTCATTTAGTGAGATGGAGGATATAGAAGGAAAATAATAGAGAAGAACAGAGGAATAGGGATAGTGGGAGGAGGAAGAAGAGGAGTTCAGATTAACATGTTGGGCTTGAGGTACCTCTGCTGCATTCAAGTGGAGATTTCATAAGCAGTATGATATACAGACTTGGATTTCAAGAAATGGGTCTTGGTTAGAAGAATAGATTTTGGATTTGTGAGTGTAGAAAGGAACTGAGTTTCCAAATGTGGGAGAGATTGACCAAGTACAGTGTGTAGTTGGCAAAAAAAAAAAAAAAAATTCTGAAGAACATCATCTTTAAAATAAAGGGTAGAGGAAGAAGAGTATCACAAAGGAACTGAGGAGAGAGCTCCTGAGAGTTCCTGGCTACAAGGGAAATATTTTCCAAACTCAAAGCCCTTAACGGTCAGTCACACCTTAGCTTTCTGGATTTATTTCTGGAAACCTTCCTGTTCACTATTCACTCCAGTAGGATAAACTCCTCGTTGTTTCCCTCACATGCCATGTACTTTCTTTTTTTTTATTGTGGTAAAAAACAATAAAATCAACATATAACATGAGACCTACTTTCTTAAATTGTTGTATACAGTACCATATTGTTAACTATATGAACATTGTTGTAAAGCAAATCTCAGGAAATTTTTTTTATCTCGTATGACTAACAGTCTATATCCATGGAACCATAACTCCCCAATCCCCACACCCCACTCCCAGCCCCTGGCAACCACCAGTAGTCTACTTTATGCTTTTATGAGTTTGTCTACTTCAGATATTTGTATAAGTGGAATCAGGCAGCATTTTTCCTTTTGTGGCTGGCTTATTTCACTTAGCATAAAGCCTTCAAGTTTTATACATGTTGTAGCATAGGACATGATTTCCTTCTTTATTACAGCTGAATAATCTTCTAATATATAAACTTACCACATTTTCTTTACCCATTTATCCATCAATGTACATTAAGGTTGTTTCTACCTCTTGGCTATTGCGAATAATTCTGCATGAACATAGAAGTGCTAATATCTCTTTGAGATCCTGTTTTCAATTCTTTTGGATGGATACCCAGAAGTGACATTGCTGGATCGTATGGTAACTCTGTAATTTTTTGAGGAACCTCCTACTGCTTTCCATAGTGACTGCACCATTTTACATTGTCAATCGCTATTGAAAGTGCCAATTTTCAGGGGTTACAATTTCTCTACATCCTTGCCAACACTTGTTATTTTCTTTCCTTTTTAAAATATACAGAATGGCCATTCTAATAGGTGTGGGGTGATACCTCACTGTGGGTTTTTTTGGTGTTTTTTTTGGTTTTTTTTTTTTTGCGGTACGCGGGCCTCTCACTGTTGTGGCTTCTCCCGTTGCAGAGCACAGGCTCCGGATGCGCAGGCTCAGCGGCCATGGCTCACGGGCCCAGCCACTCCGCAGCATGTGGGAGCTTCCCGGACCGGGGCATGAACCTGTGTCCCTGCATCGGCAGGTAGACTCTCAACCACTGTGCCACCAGGGAAGCCCCTCATTGTGGTTTTGATTTACATTTCCCTGATGATTAGTGATATTGAGCATCTTTTCAAATACCTCTTGGCCATTTTTATGTCTTCACGGGAGAAATGTCTATTCAAGTCCTTTTCCCATTGCTTAATTATTTGTTTTCTTGCTGTTGAATTATAGGAGTTTCTTGTACATTTTGTGTATTAACCCCTTATCAGATATGGTTTGCAAATATTTTCTCCTGTTCTATAGCTTCCTTTTTCATTCTGCTGATTGTTTCCTTTGCCTGCACAGAGGTTTTTCTTTGATGTAGTTCAGCTTATCTATTTTTGCTTTTGTTGTCTGTGCTTTTAGTGTCATATCCAAGAAATAATTGCAAGACCAATGTTATGAAGCTTTCTCTCTGTTTTCTTCTAGAATTTTTCCAGTTATAGGTCTTATATTTAATTCATTTTGAGTTGATTTTTGTATATCGTTTAATATAAGGGTCCAATTTCATTCTTTTGCATGTGGATATACAGTTTTCCCACACCATTTTATTGGATAGACTGTCCTTTCCCCATTGAATATTCTTGGTACCCTGTCAAAGATCATTTGGTACTATATACGTTGATTTATTTCTGGGTTCTCTATTCTATTCCATTGGTCTATAGTTTGTCTTTGTGCATTACCGTACTGTTTCAATTGCTATAGCTTTGTAATATCTTTTGAAGTCAGGAAGTATGTGACCTTTAGCTTTATTCTTTCTTCTCAAGATTGTGTTGGTTATTTGAGGTGCTTTGTTGTTCTATATAGATTTTAGAATTGTTTCTTTCTGCCCAAAAAATTTCCACTGGGATTTTGATAGAATTCCATTGAATCTGCTGTTTTGGGTAGTATGGACATTTTAATAGTATTAAGCCTTCTAATCCATGAACATGGGATATCTTTCATTTGTTTGTGTCTTTGAATTCTTTCAGCAATGTTTTGTAGTTTTCAGTATACAAACCTTTTGCTTCCTTGGTTATGTTTATTCGTAATTATCTTATTCTTTTTGGTGCTATTGTAAATGAGATTGCTTGCTTAATTTCTTTTTCAGGTTGTTTATTAAGGTCTCCCCAAGTACTGTCTTTACCTTACTAAAAGAAGAGTTTAATGGCTCAGTAAAAGTCCTTCCTTTCAAGATATTAAACCATAGATAAAACATGATGAATTTAGGTACTTTTCATAGAAATGAAAGCAATGTAGATTGCTTTAACATTATTGTTAAATTACCTTTATTTACCTTTAAAAACGTCATAAGGTCTCATAGTTAGGCTGAATTGCACAGGGCTCTCAGATACCACAAATTTTCTCAAGAAAGAGGCTCACTTCTCAGCACAAAGGCTCAGAACTGAATATTCATAATTGGGTAAATGTGGTTTACACCAGTGACAGTGAGGAGATCATGAGAGAAAAAACAGAGAGACAGAGAGAGATAGAGAGACAGATAGACACAGAGAGGAAGAAAGGAGATATATGATAGTAAATATTTTCCCAGTTAGAATTTTATGGCTTTGAGGGGATTATAAGAAACTACTATGAACAACATATGCCAACAAATTGGATAACCTAGAAGAAATAAATTCCTAGAAACATACAGCATATCAAGCTCGAATCATGAAAATAGAAAATCTGAACAGACCTATACTTAGGTGTAAGGAGATTGAATCAGTAACCAAAAACCTCCCAAAACAAAGAGAAGCCCAGGGATACATGGTTGGTTTTTTTTTCTTTTGTGGTACGCGGGCGTCTCACTGTTGTGGCCTCTCCCGTTGCGGAGCACAGGCTCCGGATGCGCAGGCTCGGCGGCCATGGCTCATGGGCCCAGCCGCTCCGCGGCATGTGGGATCTTCCTGGACCAGGGCACGAGCCCTTGTCCCCCGCATCGGCAGGCGGACTCTCAACCACTGCACCACCAGGGCAGCCCAAGGGATACATGGTTTTACTGGAGAATTCCTTCTCAAACTCTTCTGAAAAAATTGAAGAGCAGAAAACACTTTCAAACTCATTTTATGAGGCAAGAATTGCCCTAATACCAAAGCCAGAAAAAGACACTACAGAAGGGAAAGCTATAGACCAATACCCCGATGAATATAGATGTAAAAATTCTCAACAAAATACTACCAGGCTGAATTCAACAACACACTTAAAGACTCATATACCATGACCAAGTGAGATTTATCCCTGGGATGCAAGATTGGTTCAACATAGGAATATCAATCCATGTGATAACAATACATTAATAGACCAAAGGATAAAAAGCACATGATCTGTCTTAATAGGTACTAAAAAAGCATTTGACAAAATTCAATATATTGAATATTTTTAGATTCAATTTTAAATATTTTAAATTTTTAAATTTTTGAGAATATCTGAGTATGATTAATCTACAACACTTACCTCACTGTCAGTTCTTGATAGCCTGAGAACTAACTCTCTGAGGGCCAAGACATTGCAGTATCCTCAACTGTAAAATAGAAATAATATCTGTATTATGGTGTTGCTGTGACTATCAAAAGAGACAGTATGTGTAGGGACTTAACCTTGGCATATATCAGGGGCTCAAAATATAGTAGATAATAATAGTGATGGTTATTTACTCGTCTTTGTAATTTCAGGACTTCAAAGATTCTCAGTAAATTTATGGATTTGAATGGCAGAAAGTTCAAATATAATTGATATGTAATCAGTCATAGTAATCCATTCACTATCAGAAACACAATGGTGTTTTCATGTAACCTGGATACAGGAGGTATTAATATTCTTCAAGACTTTTAGATAACTACCCAAAGATTTATAACTTTTTTCTACTGACTTTCCCAAGGTGGTGAGGCTTTTCTTTTGTCAGACAACTACCTCTTCTATAAACTGCAAACATAGGATTAACTTTAGTGCTACTTAAAAAATAGATACAGGTGAAGACAGCTAGCTGCATACTCAGAAAGTCAGTATTCCTATCTGAGGTTATCTTCCAAGGGAGTAAAAAGGAAACCATTTAGGTATTTCTGTAACTTAGTCTTCCTTCCAACCTGGCTTACATTATTTTTAGATCTTTCTACATAATGAAAGTGAGAAAAAAATGAAAGAAGAATAAAACATTTAGGAAGCACCAAAGTATATTAAGTATTTGTTTTCAATTCCATGTAATTCCGAGTATGTAATGTTTCTTAATTATGTATTTTTCTCCAGTGTTACTAGTGAGGGTTCTCAGCATTACTCAGGCTATATAAATTAGCACACAGTCAGGGTGGGTTGATTCTTCCTTAGGTTATTTATTATAAGATGGTGTGCTTGCAGCGCTGACTATTTAAGTTGAAAAATTATATTTTCAAAACATGCAGGGCAATTTAACGAAAAAGAAAAACTTAAAAAAAATTTACCATCAATCTAGACTCCAAGTGTGTCTTGAAAAATGTCTGTTAGATGAAATTTTTATTGGACACGAGAGCTAATGAACTTGTTTCTGTAGCTGGGATGTTAAAATTAGAAAAAAACTGAAGCCAATTTTCTTTGATGGCTTTGAAGGGATAAATCTGATAAAAAGCCTTTTATCAGAGAAAAATATTCTTTGACAGAGAGCATTTAGCTTGTATGGTTTTATAATTACTGGTGGAAATTAGGAGAAAAGGAAGAGAGTAGTATACTGCTCAGACTTTACTCTGGCTCTGTGGTCCCCAGACACTCCTGGATGAGATTGCTTATGAAAACTTATATTTGCCCTGGTGAGTCCACTATTGTGACAACTGGACACAAGCCTCAGGCACTCTGTTGTTAACTAAACTGAGGAAATGCCACTGTGATTCCAACTGTAATCCCTGGAATGTGGAGCAAAATGAACTGCAGCTGATTCAAGTGAGCCATAAGAAAAAGCAGTTTATGCAAAGCAAGAGGGCTGCTGTGGTTTTGTGTTTGATGCATGTTCATACATATGGTGAAGAAGCTATCTCCAGTCCCGTCTAACGAAAATGGAATGAGGTTCTGAAATCAGGGTCTATCAGCCATGTTCCTGTACAACACAAACCAACAAGTCAGCCTTAGAAACCAACTTCCTAGGTAATGTTATACTTTACTTTGTTCTTTTTATCCACAAAGAATATGCATTATTTCAAAAAAGAAGATAGGGAGATGGGTTTTAACCTATTATGCTGATACCCTTTTTATACCTGAGAATGAGTTTTGCCTAGCAAACCACTTATACATTTAGTAAATGTATAACATTTGGAAAGATCCTCCTATTTACTTAAAATTTTTATGCCACTCTCTCTCCTCACTGGACACACACACACACACACACACGGTCACAATAAACTCTAAGTTTGACTATACATGTTGGGAATGGTAGAGAAAGGGTATACTCAGGGGATCATAAGTATTGCTGGCCTAGAAGTTCATGAAGGTCTTGACATTGTTTATAAGAAGCATAGTTAAGAGAATGTGTCTACAGTGTGGAAGAGTGTTGGTTGTGAGCAGCAAACATATCTATTTATTATCAAATCATTTGAAAAGCTGTGGCAGGTTTGATAACCTCTGTGTGACCTTTCCATAGTCTGTAGGGTTCATTTGGATTCCTCTTAGGATTCAATTGAGATTTAGCAACTTGGCCCAGGTACCTCTACCATCTGATGAATGAAGCATGAAGTGGTGACAATACAGAAAATACTTGAAAACTCTGTGAAGTGGAAAATTTCTTCTATGATGTGATCTCTTAAAAAAATGAAAGTGGACTACTGTCTTCCTGTTTAAAATGCTTCATTGGCTTCACAGTTCCCTTTAAATAAACTCCAAACTCTTTACTATATCCTACAAAACCAGATACTTGCTCTGGTCATTAACCTCATCTACTGTGGATTTATTTCTCACATGTTATCTTTCAGATGCAAGGCCTTTGTATTAGTCATCTTGGACTGTCATAACAAAAATACCATGGTCTGAGTAACTTAAACAGCAGATTTATTTTCTCACAGTTCTGGAGAGTGGAGGTATGAGATCAGGATGACCAACATGGTCAGGTTTTGGTGAGAGCTGTCTTCCTGGCTTGCTGATGATCACCTTGAGAAAGAGAGAGATCTTTTTCTTCCTCTTCTTATAAGGCCACAGTCATAAAATTAGGGCTCCACAGTTATGAACTCATTTAACCTGAATTACTTCCTACAGACCCTATATCCAGGTACGGTCACACTGGGGGTTAGGGCTTCCACATATGAATTTTAGGGAGACACAGTTCAGTCCATAGCATTCCACCCCTGGTCCCCCAATTCATGTCCTTATCACATGCAAAATATATCTATTCCATCCCAACAGCCCCCAAAGTCTTAGCTTAATCCGGCATCAGCTCTAAAGCCTAAGGTACAAAGTCTATCCAGATATCAACCAAGTCACGTATGGATGAGATTCAAGGTAAGATTCCTCTTGAGGCGAAATTCCTCATCAGCTGCAAACCTATGAAACCAGACTATTTCTATGCTTACAAGATACAATGGTGGGTCAGGCATAAAACAGGGATTCCCATTCCACAAGGAAAATATTGGAAAGAAGAGAGGAGGGACAGAACCCCTAAGTCCAAAACCTAGCAAGACCAAATTCCAGTAGATCTTAAGTAGATCTTAAGGCTTGACAATAATCCTCTGTGGTTCAAAGTTTAGCCCTCCAGGCCCTCTGGGGTGGCAGTGTCACATCCTTACTGCTTCAGCTCTCTGCAAGGGCCTTTGCCTCTTTGCTCTCTGAGAGGCCCCTGCCCACACAGCTCTCTGCCAAGACCCTGCCCACACAGCTCTCTGCAAGGGCAGCCCCATCCCTGAGGCACTGGGCAAAGTCATGCTGGCTTTCTGGAAGCCTGAGATGTGGTCCCACCCTTTGAAACTGAGAAGGAAGAAACAGCCTTGCCCCCTGAGCCTGTGATGGGAGGGGTAGCCCTGATGATCTCTGAATTGTCTTCAGAATCATTTTGCACTTTCCTTGAAGAATAGCACATGTTTATAGTAGAATAGCTCTATGGTCTGGTCCTGTAGAAGCCAAGGAGTCCAACAGCCTTCCATCCCACTTTATCTGACCCCTTTGTAATGTGTTTCCTGGTATAATCCCACCTCTATTCCTGGTTTCTGCTATGATGATTGATTAAGTCCATGAGTTGCACCCATGTTCTCTTTATCAAATGGTTTGTCAGCCACACCCTTAGTGTTCTCTTTGGAGCAAGCTTTCTCATTTTTTATAATTTGGATAGGCTAAGAATTTGCTAAGTCTTTGAGTTTTGGTTCCTTTTTGCTTAACAATTCCTTCTTCAATTCATCTCTCCCCTTTTGCATTTTACTCTAATCAGTCAGGAGGAACCAAGCCACTTCTTTAATACTTTGCTTAGAAATCCGCTCAGCTAAATATCCATTTCTGTTGCTCACAAGTTCTACCTTGCATAAAACGCTAGAACAGTTCAATCGAGTTCTTTGCCACGACACATTCCTCATATTTAGCTGGGATCTCACCAGAATCACCTTAAACATCCGTGTATCTAGCATGCATCTCAAAACTCTTCCAGCCTCTACCCGTTACCCAGTTTCAAAGCTACTTCCACATGTTTAGCTGTTTATCACAGCAGCATACCACTTCTTGATGTCAAAATCTATCTTAATCAGCTAGGGCTGCCATAGGAAAACACAATAGACTAGGTGGCCTAAATAATTGAAACTTATTTTCTTACAGTTCTGGAGGCTGCAAGTCTGAGATCAGGGTGATTGTGTGGTCAGGATCTGGTGAGAGCCCTCTTCCTGGCATGCATATAGTCTCCTTTTTGTTAGGTCCTCATATGGCAGAGGAGAGATCCCTTTCTGTTTCTCTTCTTATGAGACCATCAGTCCTATTGGATTAGAGCCCACCCATACACCCTTTAACCTCAATTACCTCCCAAAGACCATATTTCCAGATACAGTCACTTTGGGAGTGAGGGCTTAAACATATAAATTTTGGGAGGACACAATTCTGTCTATAGCAGCTCTCTTTAAGTTCCCCACTTTGGGATCTTGGCATCTACTCTTTCTTTTTTTTTTTTCTGCCTGGAACACTATTTTCCCCGTGCTTTGCACAGCTGTCTCCTCATTGTTAAGAGTTTGTGTGTCTTTTTCCTCTTCTGAGAATTTATCCTTGACCCCTTCAGTCAAAGGGAGGTTATCTGATACCCATTAGTCATACTCTGTGAACTCACTACATGTGTTTCTTTCAGAGAACTCATCATAGTTAAAATGTGTTTTACTGTTTGCTTCATTTTCAGTTTTCTCTTTCCCCCATTATGAGGGCAGAAATGTTATTTCATTCACCATATTATGCTTGGCAGAGTGCTTGGCACATAATTGGCTTCAATAAATTTTTATTGAATTTATCAATGAATGATTAATAAAACTTGACTACATATTTCACCTTGCAGTCATGTTGCAGTGATTTTTTAAATAGAACCTGTTGGATTCCATCTTTGCAGGTGTTAATGGTCTTTCTGTTAGGGTGAGTCACCTTTGGAAGAAAGTAAAAAGATATAATAGATGCCAGAGAGTGGAAGGATGCCTAGAGTCCTTCAGATCTGGGTTAGCTTTATCACTGTGGAAAGTGCAAAAATGTATTTAGCCTTCTCTTTTAAGTATGTAATTGATTCAGTTAAATTTAGTTTGCAGTTCAGGATAATTGGGACACCTGCCTAAGGTACTTAACTTCCTAATAGTAGATGGTCTCCTGGAAATTTGATATATGGATAATGGTTATCCATCTTGATTCTTGATTTAATATTTCAAAATTGCTAACTAAAGAGTTTTTTATCCATCAAGATGTGTTCAGTTTCAAGTAACAGAAAATTCAAGAAATAGTGTCTTAAATCATAAAGCTCTTTATTGTTTACATAATAAGAAATGCAAAAGCAGGAAGTCTCAAGGTTGGTCTTATGGTTCAATAACATAATCATGAAAAGCTCTTTCTATCTTTCTGCTTCACCTATTTTAATGTGTTGACTTTTTATTTTCATGTCTTTCACTGTTGAGTCACAAGATGGCTGACACAGCTTCTTGGATCACATCAATGTTTAAGGGAAGAAGAAAGAGATGACACCAGCAGTTTTCTTCTTACATCTGTCCTTCAGATAAAGTGAGGATAAAAAAGCCTTCCCCAAAATTTCACAGAAGATTTTTACTTCAGTTCCATTGACTGGACTGAGGCACATGACTGTATTTAGTTGCAAATAAGCCTGAAAAAGAAAGGATATGGACAAAATAGGATTTATTTTGACAGGCTTACATAAATAATGTTTTAATTCCTGAGCTATGGGAGAAGGTTACCTTTGCTGAGAGACAAGTCTTTCTGTCCACTGTTGATCACAAAATTGGGGTTTTGTTGAGAAGTAAACAGGGGAGAGATAAGGAAGGGACTTCCCTACCTGCTAAGAATTGTGTCATTTAACAGATTAAGAAAAAACAGCAGCAGTTATTCAGGACCAAAAGAAAATTTTTTAAAATTTGAATAACAAATGGTTCAGAGTTAACGTTATATATAAATGAACATTTTGGGGGATGACCATTGAGAAAAAAACTTTAGCAAGACTGGGCAGCCAAATAATTAAAAGATATTTGCGTTCTTTTAATTTATTTATTTGAAACACTAAATGTATACAGAATGCATTTTATATCACAAATAGTTACTATTTACATTTGAATTGAGATCTTAATATTCTGTTTTACATATATACTTTTTTTAATCCATTCATCTGTTGATGGACACTTGGGTTGCTTCTGCCTTTGGCTATTGTGAATACGTCTGCTACATATACAGATGTACACATTTCTCTTTGAGTCTCTGCGTTCAATTCTTTTGGATGTATGACCAGAAACAGTATTGCTGGCTCATATGGTAATTCTGTCTTCAATTTTTTTGAGGAACTGACATACTGTCTCCATAGTGGCTGTTCCGTTATACATTCCCACCAAGAGTGCACAAGGGTTCTGATTTCTTTACATCCTCAATACAGATTAATTTCAGTTTTTTATAATCAAAAATTTTTTTTATTGTAGCCCTCCTAGTGGGTATGAGATAGTAGTATATAATTGTGTTTTTGATTTGAATGTTCCTAATCATTAGTGATGTTAAACAACTTTTCATGTATTTATTAGCTGTTTGTATATCTTTTTTGGAGAAATATCTTTTCAAGTCCTTTGCCCAGTTTTTAAATCCAGGTTTGTTTCTTTCTTTCTTTTCTTTTTTTTTTTTTTTGTGGTACACGGGCCTCTCACTGTTGCAGCCTCTCCCGTTGCGGGGCACAGGCTCTGGACGCGCAGGCTCAGTGGCCATGGCTCACAGGCCCAGCCGCTCCGCGGCATGTGGGATCTTCCCGGACTGGGGCACGAACCCGTGTCCCCTGCATTGGCAGGCAGACTCTCAACCACTGCGCCACCAGGGAAGCCCTTGTTTGTTTGTTTCTTATAGTTGAGTTGTAAGAATTCTTTTCTTCATATATTCTGAATATTAACCAATTATCAGATACATGATTAGCAAGTATTGTCTCTCATTCTGTGGGTTGCCTTTTTTGCTCTATTGATTGTGTTCTTTGATGCACAGAAATTTTCAATTTATCTTTTTCTTTTGTTGCCTGTTCTTACAATGTCATATCTAAAATCATTGCCAAATCCAGTATCATGAAGCTTTTCGCCTATGTTTTCTTCCAAGAGTTTCACAGTTTTAGCTCTTAAATTTCAGTCTTTAATGCATTTGAGTTAATTTTCATATATGGTATAATATAAAGGTCCAACTTCAGTCTTTTGCATGTGGAGTTGAATACACATCCTTTTAAAACTTGGTGAATAAAATAGAAAGTACATATATGTGTATCATTTTGACTGCATATTATAATATGATGGTCGTCTTCACAACCATCAAAAGTGGATAGTACCACTTTTTTGTGAAATACGATTTTTATTTGAAAGAATGACAGTAAAATTTCATTGTTCAGATTAAGGTATTGGCAAAGATTTTTCTTGAAAATAAATGAAGTGATCTTGCTGCTTGAACATAAACAACTGTGGCAACAATTTCTTGCCAATGATAAAATTCAAACTTTGACATTAATTAGAAATTATAAACCTTTGGAAAATTTAATTATCTGTCATCCACCATTGTGATAGCTTTCCAGCTTGACCTCTCTGTCAAAATTAGTAGTGATATTCACAAATGTATTTTTTGACATTGTATTATAAAATGTGTCAGTACTTAAAAGATCTCCTTAACTCAATAAAGCAATATATTTCAAATGACCAACATTTAAATGGTGTTACAAAATCATACATGATTGAAAGCTTATTTAAAGTGCAAATTAGACCAATGGATTTTAATGAAACAAAATACAGAAATTCAGTGAGAGAGGTTCAGATTCCACATTGCAACCATTCATTAAGAAATAACATATATTGAGTTTTGGTATAATATCAAAGAAGAATATCTATAATTATCTGAAAAGACTATCAAAATGTTGCTACCATTTATAACTACATACCTATGTGAGGCTGGATTTTCATCACGTTCTTAAAAAACAGTAACAGATTATAACAGATTAAAAGCAGAAGCACATGTGAGAAACTAACCATCTTGTATTAAGCAAGACATTAAAAAGATTTGAGGAAATTCAAACCATGACATTGTGCTTCTATGCCCTCTCAGCAAACAGAGGTAGGAAATATTTATATGTATATAACATTCATACATGTAAATATCTGACCAGTATGCATCTATAATATTTCTGTGTGTATCTATGTTGTTGTCTGAATGTTTATGTCTTCCTCAAGTTCACATGTTGGAATCGTAACATCCGATGTGATAGTGTAAAAAAGTGGGGCCTTTGGGAGGTGTTTAGTTCATAAGGGTAGAGCACTCATGAATGAGATTATGGCTCTTATAAAAGAGACCCCACAGAGCTCCCTAGCCTTTCCACCATGTGAGGATATGAGAAGTCTGCAACCCAGAAGAGAGCCCTCATCTGACCATGCTGGCACTCTCATCTCAAATGTCTAGCCCCCAGAACTGTGAGAAATAAATTTCTGTTGTTTATAAGATACCCAATCTGTGGTATTTTGTTACAATATACCCAAATGGACTAAGATAATCTGTAATATATGTGTATTATAAAATCATGAGTTTATACCAGTACTTACTATTCTATTCCAGTACCTCAGAGCTCTTTTCAGCCTTCCCTCTTTCCATGTTTACAAATATCTTCTCTGCTAATGAGAACCTTGACTCCCTTTATTCTTAATATTTTATTTATTTGTTCAGGAAAATCCATCTCTCAACCACACTGGCTATATCCTCCCTATAACCTTGTCTGCCATGCAAGTGTGATAGTCTTCTCTCAAACAGTTTTCCCTCTGGTGAGAGAAACAGGTAATAAGCAAGGAAAAAAAAATATATATATATATACACACATTATAGTTTCAGATAGTTACAAGTATAGTGAAATAAAAAAAAAGGAATGTGATAAAAGGCTAGAAACATTAAATAGATGATTAGGGAAGCCATATCTGGGGGGATGACTTTGGCCTAGAACTCCAGTTTTGAGAAGGAGCCAGCCTCCTGAATACCAGGGGTCCTGTCAGTGGGAGGTGTGAAATTAGCAAAAAGATTGAGGCAGAAAAGAACTTAGTGGGTTAGGAATGCCTAATTTATTATTACAAGTAACAGAACACTTGACTAAGCTTGATCAAACCTAGGTTTACTTTTCGAGATAACACAGAGTTTGGAGTAGACAGATTTTAGCAGGGATTTTAACAGGTACATTTGGCTTAATATACTCAGGACCAAGTCTCTGGGATTCTCTTGAGTAGTGGTATGCTGGAGCAGCCTGTAAGAGCCAGTTGTTAAATTTTCAGGAATCGGTGAGCTGGTGGTGAAACAGGCATCATTAAAAATTAAATTTTATGAACAATTACATTATTTTAAAAAGGCAACACATACTCAAAAACTCATCACTTCCTAATTATTTTACTACATTTTGCTATTATCTATGCACTTAAGGTTATTTATATCTATTGTAACTGCATGGTGGAAATACTATATAATGGTATGCTTACTGCATGTATTTTCTTAAGTTGATGTTAAGTGATGTCTCACTGTGGCCTTTACATAGAACAAGATGGGGGTATTTACACCAAGGAAGTCAGCAAATGTGATATATAAGAACTTGCCCCACTCCCCACCTCCTGCACAAAAAACTGGCTGTTAAACATTTAATAACACATGATTGCTCTTGAGACTTTTTCTTCATGGTAGCAGAATGTCTGCTGCAGCTCCAGGTATGAATTCCAAAAGGTCAAAGAAAAGGTGAAGTGTTGGGATGGAGGTGGAAGGAAAGAGATGGTCCAGGAAATGTGATTCCTGAACTAGAAAAGCAAATATGCCGCAAGCCACTTCTAGCTGGATGATATTTGGGAGTCGGGCTGGAAGTGTGTGTTGCCTAGGCCATTCAGGGGCTGCCTCAGAGTTTGAGGGCTACAGAGGACTCTGATGCACAGGGAATAAGGAAATAATGGAAGAATGATGCAGATGGAGTGGTTAAACGAACATTATTAGAGAGCAGATGGTGTTTTGTAACCTGCCCTCCCACTTAATACATGACAAATCTTTTTATGTTATTATTCTTCTACAACACAGTTTCTAAGACTATAGAGTATTCCATTATTGAATTATTTCCCTAAAAAATTCAATTAATGATTTAGAAAATCTTAATATTATTTAGTGTACAGTGTTTACCATTCATGGTCAGTACCTCAGGCCACCTTTACTTGTGTTTCATGGGAAAAAGAAAGGGACAAGAGGTAATCTGGTTAAATGTAGAAATTGGAAGTATTGTCAGGGGAAAAAATAGCTATTTTCAGGTTTTGATTATGGTATTCACTTGGTGAAGCGTAAGAATAAAAATTAGGAAATACAAGACAATTTTGACACCTTAGCCTTAAGCTTCTGCATTAAAATAAGAGGAAAATAATGTTCATATATCAAGGGAAATAGGTTACATGCTGAAGCATGAAAACCTCTTCACACAATCAAATGTACTGCCGAAAAGGAATTAATGGTATTCTACTTATTTTCATTGAAATAAGGTTAGAGACTCCAGCTCTGGTAAAAATTTAGCAACTGAAGGCCCCAATTGAATTAATTGAACTTTCCCAGGAAGGAGAATTCTAGTTATTGCTTTTCTGTTTTTCCAAACTTGTTGCTATTAAATTACAACAGGCACTTACAGCCTGTGAAAGCATTGGCTTTGGCACTGAAGTTCCCTAGGCTGCTCGGTTCCTACACGAACTTCCTGTGAGGAAAGGTCTGTGATTTAGCTACATTTAAAAGTTGGAGACTCCATCCATTTTAGAGCTTTTAGTTTCCAAAGAAGAATGAAAAATAAAGGTTTTAATATGGAAAATATGGGGCCTTTTTGTTTCAGAATACATTTTTTCCCTTTTCCTTTAAGACTGGTTTCAGAATTGAGTGCTGTCAAACCTGTCAGGGAAGCAAAGATAATTTCTAGCCTAAGAGAAGACTAATTTTAAATGCATACCAGGGGAATAATGGGGCATCAAAAATCAAAATGAAGGGAAATATTGCTAATCTCTTTCCATTGAGGAAAAGTACAGTGTAAATTAAGGAATCAGAGTTTATTTTCTTCCCCTCTTTCAATGAGATGTCAAAGTAGGGCAGGCTCTTCATATCAGGCAAAAAATGTTCTGGAGTTGAGATTTTCTTCCCTGTTGTCGCCAACAAGTAGCCTGAAATAAATACTGTATTATAAAAAGAATTTGACTGATATCTCCTGTTTGCCTTTCAATTATCATTTAATTTTTATTTCCTATAGTTCAGCATTTTCATTCAGAGAGCTACATTTCTGGTCAGAAAGGGAAACTTCAAGTGGAATCAAATAGTAAAAGAATGAGAGAAAAAGTTCGCCCTTACGTATTCCAAATGACAGAATTACAGATGATGTGTTAACCTGTAACATGCTATTCTGTTCTTACATTTTTTGATAAGTCAGGAACTCTAAGAATAATAAAAGTGTGAAAAGCATAGATATTGTTTCCTGAGAGAGCCTCCTTCTATCTATCTAGTTGCACTGCAAAGAACACGAGGAACCTCAGAAGCTGCCGCCTTTTTGAAAAGCATCTTGACATTTCCAAAAGGAAAAGATTGGCTACATTTTAAATTCTTTACATGACTTCTCCAAAGAATTTATTGGATGCTTATAATGTATCTGATATTCTTTCAAGCCCTGTATTAGTATTGTCTTGTTTAATCTTCACAGTAACTTTATGAGATAGTGATATTATCTCCTTTCATAGATGAGAAATTGGGGATTGAAGAGATTTAATAACGCTATATAGTCAATAAGCAGTAGAATTACAGAAGAGCCCATGTTTTTTTTTTGTTTTGTTTTGTTTTTGTTTTTTGCGGTACGCGGGCCTCTCACTGTTGTGGCCTCTCGGGTTGCGGGCACAGGCTCAGCGGCCATGGCTCACGGGCCTAGCCTCTCTGCGGCATGTGGGATCTTCCCGGACCGGGGCACGAACCCGTGCCCCCTGCATCGGCAGGCGGACTCTCAACCACTGCGCCACCAGGGAAGCCTGAACCCATTCTTTTAATCATTACAATTAATTGTTTCCCAACACAAAGCACATGGCAAAATGATAGTAAAAAGGCAGCTATACTACAATAAATGGAATATGCTTTATCCTCACCATCTGAGACCTTTGTAACAAAGGTATGAGATCTTTGTTTGTAACTTGGTACTTTGTTTGTAACTTTGTTTGTAACTTGATACAGAGAGGCAGAGATGGGGTTGGATGGAGCCAGTTATCCATGCTGTGGGTTTGTGTGTTCTTACCAATGGCAGACTACACATAACCCATATTCTTAAGGAAGTTTTGCATGCTAGAGTTATATTCGTGGAAATAATGCCTTAAATTCTAAGACAGACTAGAGACCAACCACTTTTCAGATTAGGAAGAATGGGCTATAATGGCAAATTACAGGAGGGTTACCTGAGGAGATACAGAATATAACAGATGAATTGAAAATTCTGACCTGACTTTGGAGATCTATATTGTGAAAGTAGATGAGTTGATTTCTTGAGAAATGTCCTTTGGCAGTATATTGATCAGGCTTTTGACAACATATTCCACTGAAAAATTCTGAAATGTTTCATTTTCTTGAATGGTCTAAGTTTTAAAATATTTAATCTACTTCTTACATTTATGTATGGCTTTCCTCATAGGAACTAAAGGGTTTTTTTTTTTATTAATATAAGTACTAAAATGATAGATTACTTATATTTACTGTGAGAACTTGCTGGAAGTGGAAAGTATATACATATATATGTAAATTATATTTTTAACAAAATCCACAGTTGAAAACATATTTTTTATTGATTAATTACATGTTCAAGCAGGTATCAGCCTTCTAAAAGAATAGTGGAGTTTTCCAAGGGAAAGAATGATGAAGAAATTGCCATGAGAATTTTACAGAAGAAAAGGGGGTATTTGTAATTTTAACCTATATGGCAATTTCTCATTACCTGAATGGATGCAGTTAATAAGAAAGAGTTTCAGTGAGATGTACTCCCCTGTTGAATATGTTCTGGTGTCTCGTGTCACATGAAACCAGGAAGTGGGTATATAACTGTTTTATGAAATCAGTCATGAAATATTTATGAACATTCAGAAAAAAATAAAATGGCCTTAAATGTCAACCAGAATATAAAAATAGTATGTTTTTTTCTTCTGTTAATCTTTGTGGAAAGTTTATCTTCTTTCAACTGTAAATGCTATACTTCCAGTTATTCGGCAATATCATAGTTCTTCTATTACATTTTGCAAAGTCTCAAGAAAAATTATTTAGTTGTGCAATGCATCTTACTGATTTTCATATAGTCACAAATTATAAAAATTCAATAGAATTAATTTGAAATAGCAAACTATAAAATATGAATATATTTCTATTTTAAGCAAAAATGAAATTCCTCAAATCTCTCACTTAAAAAATTTAAAAATTCATAATTTCAAGGTTAGAATTCTGAGTAAATTATAAGCTATATTTATGCTTTTGCCACATGACAGAAATATTTTCAAACTGTGTTTATGTATATCAAGATATCTGTGTTTTTGCTATTTGCTGTTTTTAAAGCAAAGCTATGATAATTTAAGAGCATTTTGAAAAAATGGTTCTGAAGAACCTAGGGGCAGGACAGGAATAAAGACGCAGACGTAGAGAATGGACTTGAGCACACAGGGAGGGAGAAGGGTAAGCTGGGACGAAGTGAGAGATTGGCATGGACGTACATACACTACCAAATGTAAAATAGATAGCTAGTGGGAAGCAGCCACATAGCACAGGGAGATCAGCTCGGTGCTTCGTGACCACCTAGAGGGGTGGGATAGGGAGGGTGGGAGGGAGATGCAAGAGGGAGGAGATATGGGGATATATGTATATATATAGCAGATCCACTTTGTTATAAAGCAGAAATTAACACACCATTGTAAAGCAATTATACTCCAATAAAGGTGTTAAAAAATAAAAGCATTTTGAGAATATGCTATATAGCAGAGTCATAAAAGCAGTCATTAAATGATGGTACTGGCCCAAGGGCAGACATTTTTTTTCTAAAAAAATCAGTAACTTTAGAATAAAAAAGATAATGAAATATTTTTGTGAACATATTATTTATTAATATGTTGTACCTTAAAAGTATAGATAAAAACAAAAATATGCTATAATGGCTGGAGAATTGTGATCCTTCAAACAATCCCTTTATTTCTTTATTTTTCTTTTTTTAATTTTTTAACATCTTTATTAGAGTATAATTGCTTTACAATGGTGTATCAGTTTCTGCTTTATAACAAAGTGAATCACTTATACATATGTCCCCATATCTCTTCCCTCTTGCATCCCCCTCCCTCCCACCCTCCCTATCCCACCCCGCTAGGTGGTCACAAAGCACCGAGTTCATCTCCCTGTGCTGTGCGGCTACTTCCCACTAGCTATTTATTTTACGTTTGGTAGTGTATATATGTCCATGCTACTCTCACAATTGGTTTCAGCTTACCCTTCCTGCTTCCTGTATCCTCAAGTCCATTCTATAGTAGGTCTGCATCTTTATTCCCGTCTTGCCCCTAGGATCTTCTGACCATTTTCTTTCTTTCTTTTTTTTTTTTAAATTTCATATATATGGTTAGCATACAGTATTTGTTTTTCTCTTTCTGACTTACTTCACCCTGTATGACAGTCTCTAGGTCCATCCACCTCACTACAAATAACTCAGTTTCGTTCCTTTTTATGGCTGAGTAATAATATTCCATTGTATATATGTGCCACATCTTCTTTATCCATTCATCGGTTGATGGACACTTAGGTTGCTTCCATGTCCTGCCTATTGTAAATAGAGCTGCAGTGAACATTGTGGTACATGTCTCTTTTTGAATTCTGGTTTTCTCAGGGTATATGCCCAGCAGTGGGATTGCTGGGTCATAGGGTAGTTCTATTTGTAGTTTTTTAAGGAACCTCCATACTGTTCTCCATACTGGCTGTATCAATTTACATTCCCACCAACAGTGCAAGAGGGTTCCCTTTTCTCCACACCCTCTGCAGAATTTATTGTTTGTAGATTTTTTGATGATGGCCATCTGACTGGTGTGAGATGATATCTCATTGTAGTTTTGATTTGCATTTCTCTAATGATTAATGATGTTGAGCATTCGTTCATTTGTTTGTTGGCAATCTGTATATCTTCTTTGGAGAAATATCTGTTTAGGTCTTCTGCCTATTTTTGTATTGGGTTGTTTGCTTTTAGATATTGAGCTGCATGAGTTGCTTGTATGTTTTGGAGATGAATCCTTTGTCAGTTGCTTCATTTGCAATTATTTTCTCCCATTCTGAGAGTTGTCTTTTCGTCTTGTTTATCAGTTCCTTTACTTTGCAAAAGCTTTTAAGTTTCATTAGGTCCCATTGGTTTATTTTTGTTTTTATTTCTGTTTCTTTAGGAGGTGGGTCAAAAAGGACCTTGCTGTGATTTATGTCATAGAGTGTTCTGCCTATGTTTTCCTCTAAGAGTTTGATAGTGTCTGGCCTTACATTTAGGTCTTTAATCCATTTTCAGTTTATTGTTGTGTATGGTGTTAGGGAGTGTTCTAATTATTTTACATGTACCTGTTCAGTTTTCCCAGCACCACTTATTGAAGAGGCTGTCTTTTGTCCACTGTGTATATTCTTGCCTCCTTTATCAAAGATCAGGTGACCATATGTGCATTGGTTTATCGCTGGGCTTTCTATCCTGTTCCATTGATCTATATTTCAGTTTTCGTGCCATTACCATACTGTCTTGATTACTGTAGCTTTGTAGTATAGTCTGAGGTCAGAGAGCCTGAGTCCTCCACCTCCATTATTCTCAGGATTGCTTTGGCTATTTGGGGTCTTTTGTCTTTCCATACACGTTGTGAAATTTTTTTGTTCTAGTTCTGTGAAAAATGCCAGTGGTAGTTTGACAGGGATTGCATTGAATCTGTCGATTGCTTTGGGTAGTAGAGTCATTTTCACAATGTTGATTCTTCCAATCCAAGAACATGGTATATCTCTCCACCTGTTCATACCATCTTTAATTTCTTTCATCAGTGTCTTATAATTTTCTGCATACAGGTCTTTTGTCTCCTTAGGTAGGTTTATTCCTAGATATTTTATTCTTTTTGTTGCAGGGGTAAATGGGAGTGATTTCTTAATTTCACTTTCAGATTTTGCATCATTAGTGTATAGGAATGCCAGAGATTTCTGTGCATTAATTTTGTATCCTGCTACTTTACAAAATTCATTGATTAGCTCTAATAGTTCTCTGGTAGCATCTTTAGGATTCTCTATGTATAGTATCATGTCATTTGCAAACAGTGACAGCTTTCCTTCTTCTTTTCCAATTTGGATTCCTTTTATTTCATTTTCTTCTGATTGCTGAGGCTAGAACTTCCAAAACTATGTTGAATAATAGTGCTGAGAGTGGGCAACCTTGATTTCTTCCTGATCTTAGTGGAAATGGTTTCAGTTTTTTACCATTGAGGACGACGTTGGCTGTGGATCTGTCATATATGGCCTTTATTATTTTGAGGAAAGTTCCCTCTATGCCTACTTTCTGCAGGGTTTTTATCATAAATGCGTGTTGAATTTTGTCAAAAGCTTTCTCTGCATCGATTGGAATGATCATATGGTTTTTCTCCTTCAATTTATTAATATGGTGTATCACGTTGATTGATTTGCGTATATTGAAGAATCCTAGCATTCCTGGGATAAACCCCACTTGATCATAATGTATGATCTTTTTAATGTGCTGTTGGATTCTGTTTGCTAGTATTTTGTTGAGGATTTTTGCATCTATGTTCATCAGTGATATTGGCCTGTAGTTTTCTTTCTTTGTGACATCGTTGTCTGGTTTTGGTATCAGAGTGATGGTGGCCTCGTAGAATGAGTTTGGGAGTGTTCCTCCCTCTTCTATATTTTGGAAGAGTTTGAGAAGGATAGGTGTTAGCTCTTCTCTAAATGTTTGATAGAATTCGCCTGTGAAGCCATCTGGTCCTGGGCTTTTGTTTGCTAGAAGATATTTAATCACAGTTTCAATTTCAGTGCTTGTGATTGGTCTGTTCAAATTTTCTCTTCCTGGTTCAGTCTCGGCAGCTTGTGCATTTCTAAGAATTTGTCCATTTCTTCCAGGTTGTCCATTTTATTGGCATATATTTGCTTGTAGTCATCTCTCTTGATCCTTTGTATTTGATTGACTCTTTCCTTTCCCATATTAGGGATGTTTTCAACTATAATCTCTTCAAATATTTTCTCAGTCCCTTTCTTTTTCTCTTCTTCTTCTGGGACCCCTATAATTCGAATGTTGGTGCATGTAATGTTATCCCAGAGGTCTCTGAGACTGTCCTCAGTTCTTTTCATTCTTTTTTCTTTATCCTGCTCTGCAGTAGTTATTTCCATTATTTTATCTTCCAGGTCACTTATCCGTTCTTCTACCTCAGTTTTTCTGCTGTTGATCCCTTCTAGTGTATTTTTAATTTCATTTATTGTGTTGTTCATCATTGCTTGTTTCCTCTTTAGTTCTTCTAGGTCCTTGTTAAATGTTTCTTGCATTTTGTCTATTCTATTTCCAAGATTTTGGATCATCCTTACTATCATTATTCTGAATTCTTTTTCAGGTAGACTGCCTGTTCCCTCTTCACTTGTTAGGTCTGGTGGGTTTTTGCCTTGCTCCTTCACCTGCTGTGTGTTTTTCTGTCTTTTCATTTTGCTTATCTTACTGTGTTTGGGGTCTCCTTTTCACAGGTTGCAGGTTCGTAGTTCCCATTGTTTTTGGTGTCTGTCCCCAGTGGCTAAGGTTGGTTCAGTGGGTTGTGTAGGTTTCGTGGTGGAGGGTACTAGTGCCTTTGTTCTGATGGATGAGTTTGGATCTTGTCTTTCTGGTGGGCAGGTCCACGTCTGGTGGTGTGTTTTGGGGTGTCTGTGGCCTTATTATGATTTTAGGCAGCCTCTGTGCTAATGGATGGGTTCCTGTTCCTGTCTTGCTAGTTGTTTGGCATAGGGTGTCCTGCACTGTAGCTTGCTGGCTGTTGAGTGGAGCTGGGTCTTGGCATTGAGATGGAGATCTCTGGGAGATTTTCGTCGTTTGATATTACGCGGAGCTGGGAGGTCTCTTGTGGACCAGTTTCGTGAACTTGGCTATCCCACCTCAGTGGCACAGCCCTGACTCCTGGCTGGAGCACCAAGAGCCTGTCCTCCACACAGCTCAGAATAAAAGCGAGGAAAAAAGAAAGAAAGAAAGAAAGAAGAAGATAAAATAAAATGAAGTAAAATAAAGTTATTAAATTAAAAAATAATTTTTAAGAAAAAAAATTTAAGTAATAAAAAGCAAAACAAAAAAAAAACATACAGAACCCTAAGACAAATGGTAAAAGCAAAGCTATACAGACAAAATCACACACAGAAACATACACACTCACTAAAAGAGAAAAGGGGGGAAAAATATATATATATCGTTGCTCCTAAAATCCACCTCCTCAATTTGGGACGATTCGTTGTCTATTCAGGTATTCCACAGATGCAGGGTACATCAAGTTGATTGTGGAGATTTAATCCGCTGCTGCTCAGGCTGCTGGGAGAAATTTCCCTTTCTCTTCTTTGTTCTCACAGCTCCCGGGGTTCAGCTTTGGGTTTGGCCCCGCCTCTGCGTGTAGGTTGCTGGAGAGTGTCTGTTCTTCGCTCAGACAGGATGGGGTTAAAGGAGCAGCTGATTCAGGGGCTCCGGCTCACTCAAGCCGGGGGGGGGGGGGAGGGAGGGGTATGGATGCAGGGCGAGCCTGCGGCGGCAGAGGCCGGCATGACGTTGCACCAGCCTGAAGCGCCCCATGCGTTCTCCCAGGATGTTGTCCCTGGATCCCAGGACCCTGGCAGTGGTGGGCTGCACAGGCTCCCGGGAGGGAAGGTGTGGATAGTGACCTGTGCTCTCACACAGGCTCCTTGGTGGCGGCAGCAGCGACCTTAGCGTCTCATGCCTGTCTCTGGGGTCCGCGCTGATAGCCGTGGCTCGCGCCCGTGTCTGGAGCTCCTTTAAACAGCGCTCTTAATCCCCTCTCCTTGTGCACGACCTAAAGAGGCAAGAAAAAGTCTCATCTTTTCTGCGGCTCCAGACTTTTTCCCGGACTCCCTGCCGGCTAGCTGTGGCACACTAGCCCCTTCAGGTTGTGTTCACGCCACCAACCCCAGTCCTCTCCCTGCGATCCGACCGAAGCCCGAGCCTCAGCTCCCAGCCCCCGCCCGCCCCTGGCAGGTGAGCAGACAAGCCTCTTGGGCTGGTGAGTGCTAGTCGGCACCGATCCTCTGTGCGGGGAATCTCTCAGCTTTGCCCCCCGCACCCCTGTTGCTGTGCTCTCCTCTGAGGCTCTGAAGCTCCCCCCTCCGCCACCCACAGTCTCCGCCCACAAAGGGGCTTCCTAGTGTGTGGAAACCTTTCCTCCTTCATAGCTCCCTCCCACTGGTGCAGGTCCCATTCCTATTCTTTTGTCTCTGTTTATTCTTTTTTCTTTTGCCCTACCCAGGTACATGGAGAGTTTCTTGCCTTTTGGGAGGTCTGAGGTCTTCTGCCAGCGTTCAGTGGGTGTTCTGTAGGAGTTGTTCCACGTGTAGATGTATTTCTGATGTATTTGTGGGGAGGAAGATGATCTCCGTGTCTTAGTCTTCCGCCATCTTGACGCTCCTCCCCCCTTTATATCAATATTTTTTCTTTAGGAAAATTGTCAGGTATTAGTGCATTTAAATGATCATTCAGATAAAATACAGCTGATCTTGATTTTTTAAAATCAAAGACTGATACTATAATGTGTAAAACACTGGGCGTTCATGTTAGGGTGTGCATAGTTATAATCTAAGGTAAAATCCTGAAAGTTCATTAAAACTATATTTAAAATGACCTGAAATCTTTGCTTCACTGTGATGAGATTAAAGTTTAATCAATTCCTGTGAAGGTAAATGGGACAGCCGTAGTTGAATTACATCAACCATAATTCATTCCTGGCTTGGGCTGGCACCTTTCTTCCCTGAAAAACGTGGTCAAGTGTAAGAGAGTAGATTTCTGTTAAGAAGGGAAAATGAGAAATGGGTAAACAAGCCATGTCTGTTGGGAAGACTATGAGAAAGGGAAAATAAAGTTATATGTGCAATTGGTTGCAGAGAAATTGCCTTAATACCACTAAAGCTTCTATTTCTCTCTGTAATACACACACACACACACACACACAGCTTATGCATGTTGGGAATTTCACAAAAAGTAATTTTTCCATATTCCTTAAGTGGGTGTATGCATCCATTGTTCTCTTCAAACATACTGAGGTGACCGAGTTTGAGATTTCTTCAATGGCGGATTAGCTGTGCAAGTTCTGCCTCTTCAATGGTGACGAAATTCTTGACTTTTAATGATGTTATGACTGCATAAAGATCTCATTTTATACGCTAGTGTTAGAATTACCAGGGTCTCAACACCAAAATGTTAACTATTTGAATTTTCTTCAACTGTATCCCTAGTTTTTATCAGACTGAATATAAAGATAGAAAGAGTACATTTTAGGAAAATATCTGAGTTTTCTTCTGCATTCATCTGTTCTAATAAGACCTCACTGGATATGTTTCACTCCAGTGCACTGTTAAAATAGTGTCAATTTTATTTCATGCTTCACATACCTGACTTTATTTTATAGGTGGAGGTCTCTAGAATGGCTGAACTACTCTTTGGAGTCACACAGGGTAAAATTCCAGACCCATGCTGTCCTGTGTGCTTGTACCTCCATTAGAGACAATCATGCTGAGCCATAATTTCGACTAACATTTTTGGCTTGATGACATGCAGGTTTACTTTTTCATCTTAATGGACCTGGAGGAGGGGAAAGAGAAGCAATTTTTGGTTTGATGAGGTGCCTAGCTGACACTTAGGCCTGGATTTCTAAAATGTCCTGAAGCTAAATTCAGAAGAAATGGAGTTGATTTTTGGTAGGTCCCTGCTGCCTTTTGAATGCCACTTTATCCACTGCTATTGGTTTTGATAGGGCTATTATATAACCTGTTATTATTAAGTTCTGTAACCTTGGGCTGGCTGTGATTGTGAACTTTCTCTTGATAACTGGCTCAGATGCCTTTTACTATTTTGGTTCTGGGGCTCGGGATAATACATATCTATAAGGTTCTGCTTTATCAATTTGTATTAATTGCTTTGAATTGAAATTAAAATTTATTTGGACATGGGAGAGGCTTTCACATTCCTAAATGTCCAGTTAAGGCCATTTATTAATGGTTAAAACATCATAGGATGCCAAGAGTAAACAAGAAGAAGATGAATACCTCCTCTCCTGGTAACATTTTCTTCACCTTCCTGTCCTATCATATAGATTAATGTGTTGTTTTGGGAAAGGGCTGAAATTGGATAATACTCTGAAAGACTGAGTTGAGGAGAAGAGGGTTTCTTGGAACCCATATGTCTTCATAAAAAATGCTGACTTTTGAGACAGGCTGAGGTGTAGTATTGTCTGTTTTGCAGATGGCTGATAGGCCGCAAGAGGACGATAAAATCTCCAAGGTTACTCCCATCCAGATTGATCTTTGCTTTCATTTAAGTTGTCCTAGAATCACAACTGCATAGGCAATGGTAACAGAAGAGTCTCAGTGTGATACGGAAAATAGAATCGAAGTAATAACCAGCTTAGCTACAAATTTAAGCAAGCAATATAAATATGAAGCAGAAAATGCCTACACTTCCTCTTGCTTTGTTAGTGAAGAGCTCAGAGTCAGTAGGAAATGAGATAGGTCTAAATATGTGTGACAGCAGTGCAACAAAATTTGTTAAAACTGAATTATAGAATGACAATGAACTGGAAAAGTTGGCAACACATGGAATAATGGCAAGATACTCTGAATTGAATGGAGTCAAGTGGTAGTAACGAATGAAGGAACAAAGAAAGTTAAAGCTGGCCTGGGTGAACCTTGGAGGGAAAACTGGCTTCATCTTGTGCTGCAGAATTTCAATGAATAAATGGAATAAATGTTCAGGCTAGAGCAAACAAGTCTTATGAGGGTTGTCTGAAAAGTACTGGTGATAAAAATGACTGGATAGCTACCTATCATTTTAGAAAGCATGGGAGGTAAATACTATTTCAACCAGAGTTAGACATTTTGAGGGAGGAAGGAATTAGGACATATGAAGAAATGAAAATTATGCTAAAGACAGGAGCATTCTATAAGAAAAATCTGACTATGTAAGGCATTTTATTGAGACTCTAATAGTGTTAGCAATGTATCGGTTGGGATGCCTTTTGCTACAAGTAATGTAAAAGCCAATATTTTTAAACTGACTTTTAAAATAGAGACATTTATTGCCTCAAAAAATTGGTAGTCCGGTGTTAGGCCTTCCTAATTCTCTTAATTAGGGATATAACTCAGTTTTACTTCTTAGATGTTCTTTAATCTTTAAGCAGGCAGCAAGATGGATTTAGTTAATCTGGCTTTATATCCATGCATAGCACAACCCACAGGAAGAAAACTGTATTTGCCTTTGAGATCAGGCATGGTTTCTATGAAGTCTCTAGAAAACTTCCTTTCAGGTCACACTGGACACCTTTGCATCTAATAAGCACCCCAAATGGATGCAGGATGGAATTAACATGAGATCAATCAGATCTACTCCATAGACGAATTCCCTGGATTCACTTGTGAGAGACAGTAAATAAACAAATTTGTAGTAATTTGGAGCAGTTAAAGTCTGTGATAACAGACAACTCTAAAAATCTCAGGAGCTTAAAGCAACAAAAGTTCCTCACTTGCTATCTCCATATCATTTTGGTCTACTCATTCTGGGAGTCAGGCTAAAGGAGCATCTTTCCTATCTGGAAGAGTCTATTGTGAACTATATTAGCTTTTCCATCAAACCCTCTTGACCCTGTGTAGTCTATCTCTCCCTCCACTCCCCATGTCCTGCAGAAAACTGATCTGTTTTTGTTAGTATAGATTAATTTGAATTTTCTAGAATTTTATATAAATGCAACAATGCAGAATGCAATTTTTGTGTCTGGCTCTTTCATTTAGTAGAATGATTTTGAGGTTCACCCATGTAGTTGCATGTATCAGTAGTTAATTCCTTCTTATGCTTAATAGTATTCCTTTGCCTTGATGTACCACATTTTGTTTTTCTTTTCACCTTTGAGTATTTTCTGTATTTATCGATTTTGTATAAAGCTGTTATGAACTTTCATGTGCAAGTCTTTGTATGGATATATGCTCTTTTTTCTTATGTAAATATTATAATTTTGTTTGTAAACATTCTAATGTATTTAAAAGAAATTAAACGTAAAATATGGTTTTTTATTTATCTAGATATTTATTATTTCTGTTACTTTCCATTTCTTCTTGATAATCCAAGTTTTGCTTTATCTTTTCTCTTTAGCCTAAAGAACATCCTAAAGTATTTTTTTCTTTTTCTGGTACAGTTTTGTTAGGGAAAAATCTTCTTAATTTTGTTTTACTTGAAAATATATTTACTTGCCTTTGATTCATAAAGGAGATTTTTGATGGGTATAGAATTCTAGGGTTTCAGGGGTGTTTTTGTTTGTTTGTTTTCTGTTTTGTCATCACTTTAAAGATATCATTCCACTGTTTTTTGGCTTCCATAGTTTCTAATGAAAAGTACACAGTAATTCACATAATTGATTCCCTGTATACAGTGTGTTGATTTTCTCTGACTGCTTTCAAGATTTTCTCTTTGTCAGTAGTTTTACTATGAAGAGCCTAGGTTTGGTTTTCTTTGTATGTACATGATTTGATGTTCAGTGAACTTCTTCAATAGATAAATTTATGTTTTTCACTAAATTTTGAGGAGTTTTCCACCATTATTTATTCAAAGATATTGTTTCATTCCCATTTTTTCTTTCTGTGACTCAAATTACATGCATGTTAGACTTTGTAAATACTGTCTCACAGTCTCTGCAGCTCTGTTTATTCTCTATTTTCTTTCACTTGGATATTTTATGATCCATCTTCATGTTTGAAGTATTTTTTTTCTCTTTTGTCATCTCTATTCTGCTTTTCAGCTCATCCATTAATTTTTCTTTTAATTTTAGATCTTGTATTTTTCAGTTATGAAATTTGGTCTATTTTTATGTATTTCATTTTTCACTGAGAATCTCTATCTTTCTATTTATTGGAAATGCATATTCCTTTACCCTATTGGTTACAGTCATCATATCAATAATAGCTGCTTTGAAGACTTTGTATGATGATTTCAACCTTTGGATCATATCCATATTTTTTTGTTTTGTTTTGGTTTTTCTCCTTAAGAATGGGTCTTTTTTTTTTTCTCTTTGTATTTCAAGTAATTTTTTATTGTTTCCTTAATAGTAAAATTGCTCTGTTGTCAAAACTAGAATGCTGTTGTATTACTTCAAAAATGTTGATTTTTTTATCAGAAGATAATTTTCATGTACTTAATCAAAAATTCTGTCTTATTTTTGACAATTTGGGGCAGCTTGAATTACAATCTCTTATTTTAGATTTCAGTATAATCTCATATT
The DNA here is from genome assembly GCF_059928025.1 of Delphinapterus leucas. Taxonomy (NCBI): domain Eukaryota; kingdom Metazoa; phylum Chordata; class Mammalia; order Artiodactyla; family Monodontidae; genus Delphinapterus; species Delphinapterus leucas. The sequence goes on along the minus strand of NC_143133.1, from coordinate 12,659,001 downwards.
TTAGATTTCAATCCAACTCATAGATTTGTGTTTATGCTGATCATTCATGGTTCAAAGATTAAACAAAGATTTGGATGGAATTTATTCTCAGAACCTAGAGCTTCCCTTATTTGTTTCTCTCCTTCCCTGGATTTGTCTTTTACTTTTAATTGTTAATGGTTGGTCTAGGCTCTGTCCTCTGGATTCTCAGGCTAGAAAGATTGTGGGTTTTCTCTCATAATTTTAGCTTCCTTGTATTTTGCCATGACTGTGTTATGCCCTCAGTATAAAGCAAGAAAAACGGGGACCTACCTGATTGTAATCCTTTCTGTTAAGTTTTCACTCCTTTAAAATTTCTCTGCTTTTTCCCATTCTCTAGAGATTTTAATTGTTTTTTCTTTTAATATTTCATACAGAGTTTTAGAAGCTTACTCCATCATACGGAATAAGAAATCTGCCCTGTTTTTTAAAGTTTCTGCTTGACAGTAACATAAGTTACTTTCATTCACATTTCTTTGACTTAATGTAGGTATATGGCCATGCATATCTCCAAGAGATTGTAACCCTATAATGTGTCCATAGATGAGACCCTATTTGTAAATAGTCTAGAAGACTACAGACTAACACATCTCAGAATTATGGAAAGGAGAAATAAACCTAAACTTTACTCAAGAGATCCGCTTTATGACATGTTCTACAAAATGGTAGATAAACTTCTTTCAAGAAATTGGGGGGGCTTCCCTGGTGGCGCAGTGGTAGAGTCTGCCTGCCGATGCAGGGGACACGGGTTCGTGCCCCAGTCCAGGAGGGTCCCACATGCCGTGGAGCGGCTGGGCCCATGAGCCATGGCTACTGAGCCTGCGTGTCCAGAGCCTGTGCTCCGCAATGGGAGAGGCTACAACAGTGAGAGGCCCGCGTACCACACACACACACAAAAAAAGAAATTGGGGAAAGATTAGATATGGTGGTTAAGGATATTTTAATCCTTATGTGTGAAGTTTCAATTTTGTATAAATAGAACACATTCATGTACTACTTGAGTAATAAGACCATAACTTTTAAAAGAGATAAATTTGAGTACTTGGAGGAAGAATGAAGAGACAAATGGTTGACTGCAAAAATATTTTTTTCTTGTATTATTATGATCTTAGAGCTTATGATTAGCAATATCTTCTTACTCTTCAGGCTGCTAGTGCAACAAATAGTTGATAAATAAGGGATATAATAATATCTAAATGATTATGGTATTTGTTACAAAATAAATTTTTATTTCAGCAGACATTCTTAAGACCTTTATTTAAAAGACACTCTCCATAGAATTTAACTAAGATATACTGCAGATGTAATTTAAAATTTATTAGGAATTATCAGTTAAGTATGAAGGTCAATGTTTAATTACCTAGTAGTTATTAAGTAACTTATTTGGGTTTCCTAAGAATAATAAATATATTATTCAGTAATTTATAAAAAAATATAACCTAATATTTAAGCCTTAGTAAATATATATGCCTTAATATATAATATGCAAAATATATAATTAGGAATATAAATACAATTATTAAATAAGACAAATTTAATCATTAGTTTCATATATGTTTCACTAATATAACTCATTGAGTAGAAAAGAATCAGTATATTTACAAATTACCCAGTTTGTCTATATTAAATAAAATGCAACTAGCTCTTTTTCAAGAGAAGATATTGATCTTATACAATTTTTAATGTTTTCTATTAAGATGCCAATGATCACTATTTCACATAAAAGGAAAAATTATGTCAGTTCAAATAAATAAATTTAATCCACATAGTTTCCCAATTTCAGCATATGTATGTGTTTCAATAATTCCAAATGAAAAATCCATTGCATAAACTAAATCTCAGGCAGAAATTTTTCTGAACTAAAGTTTTCAAAATTGGTCAGTCATATGGGTCTTACAAAGGATATCATTGTTTATCATTTGCATTTTCTTGACGTCCAATGAGATTGTCTATCTTTTTATATCTGCACCAATAAATGGAGTTGTATGAATTAGCTGGTCTCATGTTTTGCCCACCTTTCTATTGAATTTAATTGTTACTTAATGATATATAGAGATTCTTTGTATATCTTTAGTATTAATAATTTGTCAGGATCTGCACTGTTAACTATTTTCATCCTCTGTGGCATGTCATTTTATTTTATTTATGATATTTGATAAACAAACTTTATAACATAATTGTACTAAATTTTTTTAACGTTTTTATTGTAACATTGTAACATTTTATTGTAACATTACTTTACAATGGTGTGTTAGTTTCTGCTTTATAACAAAGTGAATCAGTAGTACATATACATATGTGTCCGTATCCCTTCCCTCTTGCGTCTCCCTCCCTCCCACCCTCCCTATCCCACCCCTCTAGGTGGTCACAAACCACCTAGCTGATCTCCCTGTGCTATGTGGCTACTTCCCACTAGCTATCTGTTTTACGTTTGGTAGTGTATGTAGGTCCATGCCACTCTCTCACTTTGTCACAGCTTACCCTTCCCCCTCCCCATATCCTCAAGTCTATGCTCTAGTAGGTCTGTGACTTTATTCCCGTCTTACCCCTAGGTTCTTCATGACCTGTTTTTTTTCTTAGATTCCATATATATGTGTTAGCATACGGTATTTGTTTTTCTCTTTCTGACTTACTTCACTCTGTATGACAGACTCTAGGTCCATCCACCTTACTACAAATAACTCAATTTCGTTTCTATTTATGGCTGAGTAATATTCCATTGTATATATGTGCTACATCTTCTCTATCCATTCATCTGTTGATGGACACTTAGGTTGCTTCCACATCCTGGCTACTGTAAATAGAGCTGCAATGAACATTGTGGTCCATGACTCTTTTTGAATTATGGTTTTCTCAGGGTATATGCCCAGTAGTGGGATTGCTGGATCATATGGTAGTTCTATTTTTAGTTTTTTAAGGAACCTCCATACTGTTCTCCATACTGGCTGTATCAATTTACATTCCCATCAACAGTGCAAGAGGGTTCCCTTTTCTCCACACCCTCCCCAGCATTTATTGTTTCTAGATTTTTTGATGATGGCCATTCTGACCGGTGTGAGATGATATCTCATTGTCGTTTTGATTTGCATTTCTCTAATGATTAATGATGTTGAGCATGCTTTCATGTGTTTCTTGGCAATCTGTATATCTTCTTTGGACAAATGTCTGTTTATGTCTTCTGCCCATTTTTGGATTGGGTTGTTTGTTTTTTTGTTATTGAGCTGCATGAGCTGCTTGTAAATTTTGGAGATTAATCCTTTGTCAGTTGCTTCATTTGCAAATATTTTCTCCCATTCTGAGGATTGTCTTTTGGTTTTGTTTATGGTTTCCTTGGCAAAAGCTTTTAAGTTTCATTAGGTCCCATTTGTTTATTTTTTTTTTGTTTCCATTCCTCTAGGAGGGGGGTCAAAAAGGATCTTGCTGTGATTTATGTCATAGAGTGTTCTGCCTGTGTTTTCCTCTAAGAGTTTGATAGTGTCTGGCCTTACATTTAGGTCTTTAATGCATTTTCAGTTTATTTTTCTGTATGGTGTTAGGGAGTGTTCTAATTTCATACTTTTATATGTACCTGTCCAGTTTTCCCAGCACCACTTATTGAAGAGGCTGTCTTTTCTCCACTGTATATTCTTGCTTCCTTTATCAAAGATCAGGTGACCATATGTGTGTGGGTTTATCTCTGGGCTTTCTATCCTGTTCCATTGATCTATATTTCTGTTTTTGTGCCGGTAGCGTACTGTCTTGATTACTGTAGCTTTTTAGTATAGTCTGAAGTCAGGGAGCCTGATCCCTCCAGCTGCATTATTCGTTCTCAAGATTGCTTTGGCTGTTCGGGGTCTTTTGTCTCTCCATACAAATTGTGAAATTTTTTGTTCTGGTTCTGTGAAAAATGCCAGTGGTAGTTTGATAGAGATTGCATTCAATCTGTAGATTGCTTTGGGTAGTAGAGTCATTTTCACAATGTTGATTCTTCCAATCCAAGAACATGGTATATCTCTCCACCTGTTCATACCATCTTTAATTTCTTTCATCAGTGTCTTATAATTTTCTGCATACAGGTCTTTTGTCTCCTTAGGTAGGTTTATTCCTAGATATTTTATTCTTTTTGTTGCAGTGGTAAATGGGAGTGATTTCTTAATTTCACTTTCAGATTTTTCATCATTAGTGTATAGGAATGTAAGAGATTTCTCTGCATTAATTTTGTATCCTGCTACTTTACGAAATTCATTGATTAGCTCTAATAGTTTTCTGGTAGCATCTTTAGGATTTTCTATGTATAGTATCGTGTCATTTGCAAACAGCGACAGCTTTACTTCTTCTTTTCCAATTTGGTTTCCTTTTCTTTCTTTTTCTTCTCTGATTGCTGTGGCTAGAACTTCCAAAACTATGTTGAATAATAGTGCTGAGAGTGGGCAACCTTGTCTTCTTCCTGATCTTAGTGGAAATGGTTTCACTTTTTCACCGTTGAGGACGATGTTGCCTTTGGGTTTGTTATATATGGCCTTTATTATGTTGAGCAAAGTTCCCTCTATGCCTACTTTCTGCAGGGATTTTATCATAAATGGGTGTTGAATTTTGTCGAAAGCTTTCTCTGCATCTATTGAGATGATCATATGGCTTTTCTCCTTCAATTTTTTAATATGGTGTATCATGTTGATTGATTTGCCTATATTGAAGAATCCTTGCATTCCTGGAATAAACCCCACTTGATCATGGTGTATGATCCTTTTAATGTGCTGTTGGATTCTGTTTGCTAGTATTTTGTTGAGGATTTTTGCATCTATGTTCATCAGTGATATTGGCCTGTAGTTTTCTTTCTTTGTGACATCGTTGTCTGGTTTTGGTATCAGGGTGATGGTGGCCTCGTAGAATGAGTTTGGGAGTGTTCCTCCCTCTTCTATATTTTGGAAGAGTTTGAGAAGGATAGGTGTTAGCTCTTCTCTAAATGTTTGATAGAATTCGCCTGTGAAGCCATCTGGTCCTGGGCTTTTGTTTGCTAGAAGATATTTAATCACAGTTTCAATTTCAGTGCTTGTGATTGGTCTGTTCAAATTTTCTCTTCCTGGTTCAGTCTCGGCAGCTTGTGCATTTCTAAGAATTTGTCCATTTCTTCCAGGTTGTCCATTTTATTGGCCTAGAGTTGCTTGTACTAATCTCTCATGATCCTTTGTATTTCTGCAGTGTCAGTTGTTACTTCTCCTTTTTCATTTCTAATTCTATTGATCTGAGTCTTCTGCCTTTTTTTCTTGGTTAGTCTGGTTAATGGTTTACCAATTTTGTTTATCTGCTCAAAGAACCAGCTTTTAGTTTTATTGATCTTTGCTATTGTTTCCTTCATTTCTTTTTCATTTATTTCTGATCTGATCTTTATGATTTCTTTCCTTCTGCTAACTTTGGGGGTTTTTTGTTCTTCTTTCTCTAATTGCTTTAGGTGCAAGGTTAGGTTGTTTATTTGAGATGTTTCCTGTTTCTTAAGGTAAGATTGTATAGCTATAAACTTCCATCTTAGAACTGCTTTTGCTGCATCCCATAGGTTTTGGGTCGTCGTGTCTCCATTGTCATTTGTTTCTAGGTATTTTTTGATTTCCTCTTTGATTTCTTCAGTGATCACTTCGTTATTAAGTAGTGTATTGTTTAGCCTCCATGTGTTTGTTTTTTTTACAGATCTTTTCCTGTAATTAATATCTAGTCTCATTGCGTTGTGGTCGGAAAAGATACTCGATACAATTTCCATTTTCTTAAATTTACCAAGGCTAGATTTGTGTCCCAAGATATGATCTATCCTGGAGAGTGTTCCATGTGCACTTGAGAAAAATCTGTATTCTGTTGTTTTTGGATGGAGTGTCCTATAAATATCAATTAAGTCCATCTTGTTTAATGTATCATTTAAAGCTTGTGTTTCATTATTTATTTTCATTTTGGATGATCTGTCCATTGGTGAAAGTGGGGTGTTAAAGTCCCCTACTACGATTCTGTTACTGTCGATTTCCCCTTTTATGGCTGTTAGTATTTGCCTTATGTATTGAGGTGCTCCTGTGTTGGGTGCATAAATATTTACATCGTTATATCTTCTTCTTGGATCAATCCCTTGATCATTATGTAGTGTCCTTCTTTGTGTCTTGTAATAGTCTTTATTTTAAAGTCTATTTTGTCTGATATGAGAACTGCTACCCCAGATTTCTTCTGATTTCCATTTGCATGGAATATCTTTTTCCATCCCCTCACTTTCAGTCTGTATGTGTCCCTAGGTATGAAGTGGGTCTCTTGTAGACAGCATATATATGGGTCTTGCTTTTGTATCCATTCAGCCAGTCCGTGTCTTTTGGTGGGAGCATTTAATCCATTAACATTTAAGGTAATTATTGATATGTATGTTCCTATTCCCATTTTTAATTGTTTTGGGTTTGTTATTGTAGGTCTTTTCCTTCTCTTCTGTTTCTTGCCTAGAGAAGTTCCTTTAGCATTTGTTGTAAAGCTGGTTTGGTGGTGCTGAACTCTCTCACCTTTTGCTTGTCTGTAAAGGTTATTTCTCCATCAAATGTGAATGAGATCCTTGCTGGGTAGAGTAATCTTGGTTGTAGGTTTTTCTCCTTCATCGCTTTAAATATGTCATGCCACTCCCTTCTGGTTTGCAGGGTTTCTGCTGAAAGATCAGCTGTTAACCTTATGGGGATTCCCTTGTGTGTTATTTGTTTTTCCCTTGCTGCTTTTAATATGTTTTCTTTGTATTTAGTTTTTCATAGTGTGATTAATATGTGTCTTGTCCTGGTTCTCCTTGGATTTATCCTGTATGGGACTCTCTATGCTTCCTGGAATTTATTAACTATTTCCTTTCCCATGTTAGGGAAGTTTTCGACTATAATCTCTTCAAATATTTTCTCAGTCCCTTTCTTTTTCTCTTCTTCTTCTGGGACGCCTATAATTCGAATGTTGGTGCGTTTAATGTTGTCCCAGAGGTCTCTGAGACTGTTCTCAGTTCTTTTCATTCTTTTTTCTTTATTCTTCTCTGCAGTAGTTATTTCCACTATTTTATCTTCCTGGTCACTTATCCGTTCTTCTGCCTCAGTTATTCTGCTATTGATCCCTTCTAGAGTTTTTGTTTTTGTTTTTTTTTTTTTTTTTTTGCGGTACGCGGGCCTCTCACTGTTGTGGCCTCTCCCGTTGCGGAGCACAGGCTCCAGATGCGCAGGCTTAGCGGCCATCGCTCACGAGCCCAGCTGCTCTGCGGCATGTGGGATCTTTCCGGACCGGGGCACGAACCTGTGTCCCATGCATCAGCAGGCGGACTCCCCACCACTGCACCACCAGGGAAGCCCTAGAGTATTTTTAATTTCATTTATTGTTGTTGATCTTTGCTTGTTCCCCTTTAGTTCTTCTAGGTCCTTGTTAAATGGTTCTTGCATTTTCTCTATTCTGTTTCCAAGATTTTGGATCATCTTTACTATCATTATTCTGAATTCTTTTTCAGGTAGACTGCCTGTTTCCTCTTCATTTGTTAGGCCTGGTGGGTTTTTACCTTGCTCCTTCGTCTGCTGGGTGTTTTTCTGCCTTCTCATTGTTCTTATCTTACTATGTTTGGGGTCTCCTTTTCTCAGGCTGCAGGTTCGTACGTAGTTCCCATTGTTTTGGTGTCTGTCCCCAGTGGCTAAGGGTGGTTTAGTGAGTTGTGTAGGTTTCCTGGTGGAGGGGACTAGTGCCTGTGTTCTGGTGCATGAGGCTGCATCTTGTCTTTCTGGTGAGCAGGTCCATATTTGGTCGTGTGTTTTGGGGTGTCTGTGAACTTACTATGATTTTAGGCAGCCTCTCTGCTACTGGATGGGGCTGTATTCCTGTCTTGCTAGTTGTTTGGCATAGGATGTCCAGCACTGTAGCTTGCTGTTCATTGAGTGAAGCTGGGTGTTGGTGTTGAGATGGAGATCTCTGGGAGATTTTTGCCGTTTGTTATTACATGGAGCTGGGAGGTCTCTTGTGGACCAGTGTCGTGATGTTGGCTCTCGCATCTCAGTGGCACATCCCTGACATCTGGCTGGAGCACCAAGAGACCGTCCTCCACATGGCTCAGAATAAAAGAGAGAAAGAGTAGGAAGAAAGGAAGGAAGGAAGGAACAAAGGAAGGAAGGAAGGAAGGGAGAAAGAAAGAAGATGAAGTAAAATAAAGTAAGATAAAATAAAGTCATTAAAAAATAATTAAGAAAAAAATTTTAAAAAGTAAAAAAACGGATGGACAGAAACCCTAGGACAAATGGTGAAAGCAGAGCTATACAGACAAAATCTCACACAGAAGCATACACATGCACACTCACAAAAAGAGGAAAAGGGGAAAAAATAATCTATCTTGCTCCCAAAACCCACCTCCTCAATTTGGGATGATTCGTGGTCTATTCAGGTATTTCACAGATGCAGGGTACATCAAGTTGATGGTGCAGATTTAATCCTCTGCTCCTGAGGCTGCTGGGAGAAATTTCTCTTTCTCTTCTTTGTTCCCACAGCTCCCGGGATTCAGCTTTGCATTTGGCCTGCCCTCTGCATGTAGGGTGCCTGAGGGCGTCTGTTCTTCGCTCAGACAGGACGCGGGGTTAAAGGAGCCACTGATTAGGGGGCTTTAGCGCACTCAGTCTGGGGGGCAGGAGGGGTATGGGTGCAGGGCGAGCCTGCGGCGGCAGAGGCCGATATGACATTGCGCCAGCTTGAGGCGTGCCGTGCGTTCTCCTGGGGAAGTTGTCCCTGGATCCCGGGACCCTGGCAGTGGCGGGCTGCACAGGCTCCCGGAAGGGAGGTATGGAGAGTGACCTGTGCTCGCACACAGGCTTCTTGGTGGCGGCAGCAGCAGCGTTAGTGTCTCATGCCCGTCTCTGGGGTCCGCGCTGATAGCCGCGGCTCACGGCCGTCTCTGGAGCTCCTTTAAGCAGCGCTCTTAATCCCCTCTCCTCACGCACCACGAAACAAAGAGGCAAGAAAAAGTCTCTTGTCTCTTCAGCAGCTCCATACTTTTATTGGACTCCCTCCCGGCTAGCTGTGGCACACTAACCCCTTCAGGCTGTGTTCACGCCGCCAACCCCAGTCCTCTCCCTGCACTCCAACTGGAGCCCGAGCCTCAGCTCCCAACCCCGCCCGTCCCAGGGGATGAGCAGACAAGCCTCTCGGGCTGGTGAGTGCCGGTTAGCACCTATCCTCTGTGCGGGAATCTCTACGCTTTGCCCCCCGCACCCCTGTTGCTGTGCTCTCCTCCGTGGCTCCGAAGCTTCCCCCCTCCGCCACCCGCAGTCTCCGCCCGCAAAGGGGCTTCCTAGTGTGTGGAAACCTTTCCTCCTTCACAGCTCCCTCCCACTGGTGCAGGTCCCGTCCCTATCCTTTTGTCTCTGTTTATTCTTTTTTCTTTTGCCCTACCCAGGTACGTGGGGAGTTTCTTGCCTTTTGGGAGGTCTGAGGTCTTCTGCCAGTGTTCAGTGGGTGTTCTGTAGGAGTTGTTCCACGTGTAGATGTATTTCTGATGTACCTGTGGGGAGGAAGGTGTTCTCTGCGTCCTACTCTTCTGCCATCTTCTCCTGTCTCCTGTGTAGTAAATTTAATTCAGTATACTTTGCCTTCATAGATTTTTTTCTCTGCACTCTTACTAATGAAAAATTTTAAAGATTTTCTTCTATAACTTTTATTAAATTTCTAAAAGTTTTCCTTTCCCTTCTTGGTGTTTAATAGACTAGGATTGATTTTTTTGGTGGGCTTTAAGTAAAGGATATACCGTTTTCTGTTTGGATAAGCAATTTTACAAGCAACATTTCTTGAACGTGTATATCTTTTCTTGTCCCCTGGCATGGGATATCACCTCAGAGTATACCAAATACACATATCTTTCATATGTTACTCTTTTATAATTTCTTCTTTTTTACTATTTCCTCTTTTTTAAGTCTTGGAAATGATTTTTAGGAGAAATGCTCCTCACACTATTTATACTCTTGTGAAATACCCTCCCCTTGAGTGTGGGATGTATTTAATAACTTCTAGAATGCAGCAGAGGTTATTAGTTTGTAAAAGGTCAGGGGCATCTCTCTTGGGCACTCTTTCTCACTCGCAGATTCCTCACTGAAGGGGAAATAATCCGCATGTTGTAGGGAACTTTAGGAAGAGCCCTTGGCAAGGAACTGATAGCTCCAGCCAATAGCCAGTGATGGTTTCTTAAGTGAGATTGGAAGTGAGATCTTCTTCCCGTTGAGTCATGAGATAACTGCAGCTCCAACCAAAATTTTGCTTGTAGCAGTTAAGAGATAACTGAGGCTTTTAGGCACCCAGCTAAACCATTCCTGGATTCCTGAGCCGAAGAAGCTGTGGAATTATAAATGTTTGGTGTTTTAAGCTGTTAAATTTGGGGGTAATTTGTTACCCAGCAAATATAACAAATACAACCCCCATCCTTCTTTACTTACAACCACAACCTTGATATTCAAAGTGTAGTCCTTGGAACAGCAACATCCAGGATTTTTTTAGAAATGTGGAGTCCCAGGCCCCTCCCACAACCTACTAAATCAGAGTCTGAATTTTAATAAATTTCCCATGTAATTTTTAAACTAATAAAAATTGAGATGTTATAGTCTAGAAAGAATTGTTCTTTTACTCAGAGGTAGGGAATAGTTATCAAAAAATGATTGCTGATAAATGACAGAAAAGACTATTGGTAGTAACTAAAATCTCTCAGAAAAGAAGGATTAAGATTGGGCAAAAGCATGCTACAGAAAAAAATTTCCTGGAGATATGAGAATCTCACATCATGCATTACTAGCCATATGGAGTTTGAACTTTGAAATTCAAAGAAGCAACAATGATGACATCATTGGTTTACTTTCATAAGAAGTGAACTTTGACAAGATAAATGATAGGGAAAAATAAATAGGAAAGCTTTTGATGAAAAGCTTTGACCATTTTACTGTGACAGCCAACATTTAAATGTGTTATATCCCATTATGACATGAACTACAAACAATTACTCTCCAAGTATGTTGTGCCAATGTATTTTTCTTAATAGCAACCTAATCAATTTTGAGGTATTTTTGATGTTCTCTTTTTCTTAATTCAGAAGAATTGCCTATTGTGGGAACTTATAAGTAAATAACTTGCTTAAATATAGGCCTTGCCTTCAATCTGGAACAATTCCTCAGTCTCTTCTTGACTTTCATATTTTTCAATAAACTAGTTATTTTGTTGAAATGTTCCTCAATTCGATTTGTCTGATGTATCCTTATGATTAGATTCAGGTAGTGTCTGTTTCTCAGGATATCATGATGCTGTGTTTTTCTAATTGAATCCTGGTTGGTGGCATACAATTTCAATGTGTTCTACTACTGCTGAGGTTAACTTTGATCACTTGAGGAAGGTGATGTCTGCCAGGCATTATGAAGTTACTCTTTTACCTTTTGAAATAAATAAGTACTTCATGGTATAGTATCTTGAGACCTTGTGTATACCTTCAGACTTTCATTTTATTTATTTATTTATTTATTAAATTTAATATGGACATATGGACTTTAATTTTATTTGATGAGTTTTAAGTCTTTACTATTATTCGTTTTGACTGTCAAGTTGTCTCTGGTTTGGCCAGTAGGAGCCTTTTCAATAATGGTGTATGATTTTCTTACTTTTTAAGCACTTCCTTCCTTTCTGGAATAAGAAAGTATTTCAGGCTCATCAGGTACTTTCCCTGCTCCAACCTTGGAATCGGCCCTTTCTCTAATGAGCTCTCATTCCCTTTAGTGAGAATGGTGTTTAGACACCAATATTTGGGAACCAGACGTGTTTATTTCTATTGCCATGTTCTGCTAACAGGCAGTGAGAATTCTGGCTCCCATTATTCTCCATATATTGAATTTTGAAATCAATCTCCATATATTTTACCAACCTCCTGTCACTGTCACCACATCTCAGTCCCTGGCCACAGTGTGGAACCTACACCTCCTCACTGTGCTTGGATTCCAACACCTCACCCTGAGCCATCCCCTTCTATAAGTGCCCTCTATATTTAGTCACCAAAACCATGTTTGGAGACATGCCTGGGACACCTGCCCACACATGGACTCCCTCGTCTCTTTACGTAAGCTCTAAACTCTACATTGGGTTGGTTCTCACACCATCCACCACTCCTTCATGGATACTCTTCACATTTCACTCATAATTTGCTACCTTGGATGTGTCACCCTCCCTACTCTGCTCATGCCAGAACCCCACTCCTCCTCCACACTGACAGATTCTCACTCTTGCTCAGGTTACTTCTCTCCTGGGCCAATGCCCACCTCACCCTATTTTGACACCCTATACCAGCCCCCCTTGCTCAGCATTAAAAATGGCTTTTGGGCTGAATTGTCTGGGAAGAAAAAGAAGGGGAAAGGAAGAAAAGGGATAAAGGAAAAGGAAGAGACAGTATACTTTTAGCAAACTACTCTTTTGCTAGATCAATCAGAGCTGTTTTATTCTTTGCAAATAAGAAACCTGACTAAAATACACTGTAAGAAAGAACTTCCATTCAGGGAAGGCCTTTTGTAGGCAATTTATACAGCTGCTGAAGAAATAAGCCAGCTATCTCTACTATATCCTATGTTCTAAAATCCACCCCCTATTTTTATAACAGATAATCAATGAACAACAGATATTTGAAGAGATATGATAACATGATTAAAAAAAAAAAAACAAGGCTAAATAGAAAACATGACCTCAGAGGAAACAAAGTGAAAAACGAAGAAGATAATTTTTTAAATCTAATTTGTGACTGTGGAGACAGTTAAGGAGATATTGTATACATAAAACAAGAACAAGGTGCTATGAGGGAGGAAGGGAGGGAAGGAAGGAAGGGAGGGAGGGAGGGAGGAAAGATGAGATGGAGGGAGGGAAAGGAAAAGAAGGAAAGAAAGGAAAAAGGAGGGAGGTAGGGCCACCTCCTAGAGCTTTAACTAAAACAAGTCATTGGTCTCCTCAGTTCTCTGATGGCTAAACATTTTTGGAATTTTTATATTCTTATTATTTTTCCTCAGCCAGTAGAGAGCTGGGGCAATGATCAAGTCCCCCCTTCAGAGTATGCATATACTCTCTTTACATGTAATACATATGTATGTGTATGGTTTTTACCACATGAAGACAATGTGGCCCAGTGGTAAAGAATGCAAACTGGAAGCTGGAGTCTGGCTGCCTGGGTTTGAATCTGCTCTGCCTGTGGTAGCTATGTGACCTAGGCAAGTTACTTAACCTCTCACTGTAACTTGGCTTCCTCATCTATAAAGTGAGGATGACCACAGAATTGTAATAAAGATTAAATGGCAATATCAGTAAAGCACTCAGATGAATGCTCAGAATGTGACAAGTTCTGTTTTATTATTATAACAATATTTATTTTACGTATACATCTGCTACACATTTGCTCTACATGTTTAAAATTACGCACACAATAGAACCTCTTAAAAGATATCCTAAAACATCAATGCAAATTGAAGTTCTTGTATTTTATTCCTACATGCTGGAGGCCATCTTGCACAAGCCCTGGGATGACTGTCATTTGGCAACTGGTGATGTAGAGCAGTAGCATGTGGGAATCTAGTGAGATGGGTACCACCAAGGGATTCTGGGAAATGAATAGGAACAGGCTAAGAATGCAGGCAAGAATTCTGCATCACAAGTATAAGCCGTCGGTATCAAGGAGACCTGTACCTGGATTAGTTTCTTTTACGATAACGTGTTTCCTATGAGGAGAGGGACAGATTGTCAGGCTTGACTCACCTTGGGCATATAGGTGGATGAAAGAGGAGAGATTAGAAGTAATAAGGAGGTGAAGGGGTGGAAAAGAGGAAACTTCTGGTAAGAGAAACTTGACTGACATATCTGTTACCTCCCACGTGGTAGAAACTGTGCTGAGTGATGTTTCACACATCTCTTTGGACACTCACAGCAACCCTGTGAGATTGGTTTTGTTTTTCCCATATATATATATATTTGAGGAAGTTTAAATATTTTTCCAAGATGGCACAGCTCATAAAGACCTGCGCCAAAGATATAGTTTGAACTCAACTTGCCTAATTCCTTGTCTACCAATATTTTCATCACACCCAACAGTAAACTGCCTATTTTGTTTGATTACATTAGAGTAATATTCTCTCTCACACACACATACACGCATGCTTATAAATTATGGTTTCATTGAGCATTTAATTATTCTTAAAAATTTTTACTTTTCATCATTTCTAGTAAACAGTGGTGGATATATGATGGTTTTATAATTAATTGTTATTGTTGGATTCACTTAATTTGTAGTATGTTTCCCTTGCTATTCATGTGAAACCATCTTATGTCTCAACATTCAGTGCATTCAACTTTGAATTAGAAAGTATTGGTTCTTAACCTTATTTTGGGACTTCGTCTTGTCATAAAATCAAAATCTCTCTCTCTCTCTCTCATACACACACACACACACACACACACATATAATTTTAGTTGAGAAAAATGTTGAGACAAAAAACTTGGGCTGTTAATGGAAAATAGTATTAGAAATAGTTTTAAACTATATCTGTTTAATTTATCATCTCTCTCACAAACCCCTGGATTCTTTTGGTTTCAAATGATGGTCATTTGCTTAAGGAAAGGGCTGATCAAGAAGGAGGAAGGGGCTTCCCTGGTGGCGCAGCGCTTAAGAGTCCGCCTGCCGATGCAGGGGACGCGGGTTCGTGCCCCGGGGCCCATGAGCCATGGCCGCTGAGCCTGCGCATCTGGAGCCTGCATGTCCGGAGCCTGTGCTCCGCAGCGGGAGAGGCCACAACAGTGAAAGGCCCACATACCGAAAAAAAAAAAAAAAAGAGGAGGAAGACATGAGGAATATGTTCTTCTTATATACTTTACATTATTATTCTTTTGTATTCCTAGATTACTATGGTGATTATTAATTTGAGTCAATTAAGAATTGTTATTCATGTTTCTCTTTTACATGTCATACTGCATTGCTAATTTATAAGCATCAAACTACTGTAATCTGTTTTTCCACCTATACAATGTCAATAAGATTTCATTTCTGACCTTACAGATGGAAAGCACAACTTAATTGGTTGAATGAAACAGCAGCTCCAATACCTCAAGTATTCGGTCAATCTCCTTTCATTCAACTACAGGTCCGGAATATGTACACACATGCAAATGTGGTTTTCACATTGGGAAAACAGGTTAAAGTGATGCAGTAGTTAGGAATGTTGAATATTGACAGTCTAATAAAAAGTTACTAAATATTTAGTAAATATTTCATATCACCTTCAAATGATAGCCATATTAATAGGATTTCGGGCAGTGATTAATGTCCTTATAATCTATTTTATCAACTTTACTGTAATACTCATAGAAGAAACAAGAATTCTAGGGGAAAAAGGCTATATCCATTTCAAGTGCCTGTGTGAACATGTGCTGAATTCGATTTTTGTTTTCATTTCCTTTAACTTGATTTAGTTAGTTGACTGTTAGTTGACATACAATCTTAATGTTTACCTGAAACTAATCAATGGTAACCTTACTGAATATTCATAGCTAAAAAACAACCACAGTGGAAAGGATTATTGATTCTCAGTATTCATGTTGCTTTTAAATTTTTATTTATTAATCTGGAAATTTCTAAAGTGTGCAATGCTGTATGTTTGCTTGCTTTGGCGATTTAGTGCTGCATATTTCAACACATTAGTTCACATATTAGAAATCACAACTCTTTTATAAAAGCAGATGGTTCAGTATCTTGACTCCTGTAATGATGACCAAGTCTCACATTTTAGAGACCGTGAACCTTGTTGCTTCTTCACTCAGCCCTTCTGATGTGTCTACCCAGGTATACAGTGCTATACATAGTGCAAGGGAAACAGAGATAATTCCTTCCTGAATCCTGTAGGCAATCAGTTTATACCCTGAAGCATGAAATTTGATTGATCTTATTATCTGAACTTCCATACCTAATACAGTTGTCAGTGCTCACAAAATCAACCAGGCCTTTGTAAACATGCAGCTCTAGAATTGGACTTAGTAGCCTCTAGTTACAGCAAATTTCATAGACTGTCTTTATCCTTTGCAAGATGACATTACATACTTCAGGATTTTATGAACTGAGATCTGGCAGTTAGCAGTAGCCACTGGTCCTTCCTCAAAAATTAAGCACAGGGCTTCCCTGGTGGCGTAGTAGTTGAGAGTCTGCCTGCCAATGCACGGGACATGGGTTCGTGCCCCGGTCCAGGAAGATCCCACATGCCGTGGAGCGGCTGGGCCCGTGAGCCATGGCTGCTGAGCCTGCGTGTCCAGAGCCTGTGTTCTGCAACGGGAGAGGCCACAACAGTGAGAGACCCACGTACCGCAAAAAAAAAAAAAAATTAAGCACAGAACTAAAAAAAAAAAATTCTAGATAAAATTCTGGATGAAATTTCAGAAAGTCCCTGAAACTTAATGCAAGGTAAATATGATTTTGCCTGATGTAATAGACAGATTCACTTCTCCATCTTCTCTCCTGTTTATTATATACTCACAAAAACTGATGTACCGAAGACCTCCATATTTCCAAGTCATCAAACTACATTCACACATAAACTCCCACCCCAACTCAAGCAAAACGCCCTGCTAGTGACCTGTGTGTTGCTAAATTGAATGATTTGTGTTATGTTTCTCATCCTATCTGACTTCTCAGAAGCACTCAGCACAGCTATCTATGCCGTCCAGTTTGCAACACTGCCCTCCCTCTCTTGGTTTCCTCTAGACCATATTGTCCTGATTTTCCTACCACCTTTCTGACTATTTATTCCCCAATTTCCTTCTCTCATCCAATACCTAAACATTATACAGTTCATCAAGGTAGTACCAGGTTTGTGTATATTTTGCCAATAAATCCATCTCTAAGTTGATGACTCTTGAATTTATAAGTCTAACCCAAATCTTCCTCTTGGTTCCAAAACTGTGTCTGATTGCCTGCTTGACATCTTCACATCCAAGTGTATTCCAGGTATTTAATATATGCAAAACCAAACTCTTGATGTCTCTCCCATACTACCACCCCAACACCTATTCTATCCCCCACATTTCCCTATCTTGAGGGTTTACACTGTGCCTTGTATAGTATTGCTAAAAATCTCAAAGTCTTGGGAAATAATAATAAATAAGTTGGACACCTTCCTCCCCCTTAGAAACTCATTTTCTAAAGTGGGGACAGACAAAATGAAAAACAGGAAAATAAAACAGTTGAAATTCATAATAATTTCTGTGAAGGAAAAATTAAAGAATTGAGTCAATAGCTAACTTCTACTGAGTATCATTTTAAACTGGGGAGGGCTTCTTCACTCCTAATTTTTTTCTATTACACAATTCCTAGCCTCTTTCTACCCTCTCTCACTCCTCTTAGGGGTGATTGTTGAGTTCACTCAGGGCATCGTGCGTAGTTTATCTCCTTCCTTTTTTCCTTCCTCTCAGAAGTGTACTTGACTCTGCCAAGCAAGTACTAATGCCGTGTTTTTAGAACTCGTGTTCTGCACCCATGGGGAAAACCTACAGTCCTTTAACTGTTTCCTCTCCTTCTTCCCTCTTGAAATACTACCTGTCTATCTAGAGAATATCCTCTCAATATCACACTTCCTTCCCATTGATTTTAAAGATGTTTCTCTTGCTCTTCTGGATCACAAATTGATCCTTCAGGGGTTTTGAAAGACTTTAGATTTGTGACTATGACCTCAAAGACCTCAACATCTAGAATAGGATTGGCAAACTATGATCCAGGTTTAAATTTGGTGATAACCTGGTTTAGTTTTTAAAGGTTGTACAAAAAACACAGATGAATATGCAACAAAGAATGGTTTGCAAAGCCTAAAATATTTAGTCTTTTCCTTTACAGAAAAAATGTTCGCTGACTCCTAATCTAGAACATGGAACCAGGAGTCTTGAGAAATTAACTGGTAATAAAATTTTTGGAACAATAAAATATATATGGATAAATTTAGTCTTCTTGTTATTCTCTCTTTCTATCTTTTTCTCCCACTGTCTCTCTTCTTCTCTCCCTCTCTCTCTTTCTCTTGGCAGTACTAAGCCCTGGGACCAGGGAATGTCATTTCACCTGGGATAACTCTCCAGGGACTTGAGTAACGGTTTGCTTTCTCTGTTTGGTGGTTTTGGAATTCCATTAGCTCTCAGCCTCTTCAAGTATTAGGCTTTAAGCATGTGTTCTAATAATGCAATGATTCTCCTTTCATCTTCCACGAGGTTTTTTGTTTTTTGGGTTTTTTTAAACAACACATTCTAGCACTCTTCTCTGAGTTCAAGTTTACTTAGGACATGAAAATGCATTTAGTGTCAACCTAGATTTTACATTACAGGATGATTCCTAAAAAGGAGGGAGAAGGACAAGGAATGGAGAAGAAACATTTACAAATAGTAGAATTTCATGAAGTATATCTGACTGTGCTGAGCCCTCATCAGAGCTAGAAAAAAAATGCTCTTTACTAAAAATTCTAACATTTTCAAGAAACCACTTAAATCAGAGCATGGGTTAGTGCATATTTTCAAAGGGATTCTATTTCCAGTCAGAATCAGAGCCTTTTTTCTGACAATGGGCAATTACCTTACACTTATTCAACTGCCATTTCAACTGTTATCATGGTGCCCAATCTTCAATGCATTTTAAATCAATTTCAAACCTCTCACAATTTTCAATGATTTAATTAAACAAAATAGCCTAGTTCTATCAGAAAATTATTTTTCTCTAAATTTTCAACATATCAGTAATATTAAGGTTTCTTTGGACACCTTTTAAGTAAACTTCCTGGATAGTAAATGAGCTGCCTGGTTTTCTGTCATCTAGTTCCTCAGAATCGCACTATTAATTTATCAAAGAACTTCTGGCTACCCAAATATTATCTTTCAAAAAAACCACATTAATTTCATTATTTATTAAATTTTAATCTCTTGACTCTCTTCCTTTTAGATGTTTTAATTTAGTGGTCTTCAAATATATGTTACTCATATACCACTGAAAATAATTATGAAAAATATATTTTTCATACTTTTTAAAGTTAACTAAAATTATTTGTTATAAATTTAAATAACTTCAAAATATACAGTTCTGGCAAAATTTACATCCTTACATTTTTAAATAAAATGGTTAAATCATTCTTTTAAATATCCCCAATGGAATCTAAACAATCATAGTGATTTAATACTATATAATCTTATTAAAAATACATGAACAAACTCTTCTTATGTAATTAAACATTTACATTATTCTCTTTTCTCCTCAGAACAGATTTTCTACAACTAAGGCTATAAAGAAAAGGCCACATTGAGATGGGTAGGAAGGGCAGAGATGCTGTCTAGTCAGAACCCACACCTCTGATGTGGCAGCCCACAAGCAGAAGGGATATCACAACTATTGGAGGTTCCCCTGAGGAGCAAGGGGTCAGACTTCCCAACCTGGGGACCTGTACTGGGACGATGAGCCCCCATAGCCTCTGGCTTTGAAAACCAGTGGGGCTAATGTCTGGGAGTGGTGGAGGGATGTGGGAAACCAAGACTCTGCTCTTGAAGGGCTCACATACCAATTCACCTGCTCTGAGTCCCAGTACAGAGGCAGCAGCTTGAAAAGTGCTTGGGTCACATGAGAAGGAGACTTGTTGACTAATTTTAGGGTGTTTGCCAGAGGTAGATGTAGTGCTTTTAGAATGTGCTCAAACTTAAGCAACCATCAACTTAAAATGGACATATATATACATAGGTTGTTTTATGTGAACCTCATGGTAGCCACAAACCAAAAGCTGATAACAGATACACAAAAAAATAAAGAGAAAGAAATACAGAGATCTGGTGGGACTTTCTCTGAGGCTGGAAGCACTAGCAGACAACACCATCTGCAGCAGTGCGCCTGCACCTGCAGCAGTTGAAGCTGTGCTTTGCAGCCCGCTGGCCTGGGGGCCAACTCTGTATATCACTGTGCCTGTAGCAGTTGTGGCCCAACCACAATAAGAGGACACACAGGTGAAACCCCTGGAGCTCCTGGCTCTGGTGACTAGGGGGTATTGTGCCACTGGGCTCCACAGGGCACCTTCTACATAAGGCCACTTTTTCAAGACTGAGAGACGTAGCTGATATATCTAATACTATACAGAAACAAACACAGAGAATTAGGCAAAATGAGGAGACAAAGGAATACCTCCCAAATGAGAGAACAAGACCAAACCTCAGCGAAAGAATTAAGTGAAACAGAGATAAGCAATTTACCAGATAAAGAGTTCAGAGTAATAGTCATAAAGATGCTCACTGAACTCTGGAGAAGAATGGATGAACTCAGTGAGAACTTCAACAAAGATAGAAATATATTTTTAAAAAATCAGAACTGAAGAATATAATAACTGAAGTAAAAAATACATTAGAGGGACTCAACATCAGATTAAGGGGTGCAGAAGAATGTATCAGCATCTGGATGGGCCTAGAGCCTATTACGTGAAATAGAGAAAAACAATTCCATATAATTTCAATTATACATGGAATCTAAAAAAAAAATGAACAAACAAATTAAAATAGAAACAGACTCGTAGATACAGAAAACAAACTGATAGTTGCCAGAGGTGAAGGGGTGGGAGGTTCGGTGAAACAGGTGAAGGGGATTAAGAGGTGCAAACTTCCAGTTGCGAAAATAAATAAGGCATGGGAGTATAATATACATCAGAGGGAATATAGTCAACAATATTGCATTAAATTTGTATGGTGACAGATTGTTACTAGACTTACTGCAGTGATCAATTTGTAATGTATATAAATGTCCAATCACTATATTGTACACCTGAAACTAATACAATATTGTACATCAACTATATATTTCAATTAAAAAAATAAAAACATTTTTCAGGATTGATTGATCATTATAATTATTTTAAAAGAATTACTCAAAGTAGCATAAAATATTAAAATCTTCGTATATGCTATTTAAAACATGTAAAGTACAACTTTATTGGAACTGTATTTCTTAAAACAACACTTATTTAAATGTTATTTATTATTAGAATAAGAGGACAACATCAATTCTTAAGCTATTTTTACATTTCTAAGCACTAAGAAATTTTGATTATGTGTAAATAGATGGAAATGAACAGACTTTTCAGTAATAATCTCACTTCTTCAAATCCTTTTTGTGTTACATACCAAAATCACCTAGAGATCTATCATCAGAAAAGTGTTTTATGATCCTTTAACAACTTGATTAGGTCTTCCTGAAATGAGTTAATTATATCAGCTACTTTTCTTACTTAGAGGCAACTTTTGGACCTAATGTATTCAGGAAACAGAAATATCATTAATTTAAACATACCTTTGCCTATATAATATTTTGAATACAGTGCTATTATGTTACCACACTCATTGAACATACTCTCTCAGAAACCTTGGAACTTCACATTTAGCTTATTCAGTATTTGGAAAATGTCTATCATGAAACCTAACTGACAAAGCCAGATCTCATTGTCAACTTCACCAGCCAACTCAGACTTACCTCCTGTCAGAAAAAGTTGAGTTTTTTTTTCAATTCAATAAATATGTCAATACATTTAATTATGACAACCATCTCACTTTTGAATTCAAAAATAGTTAAAGAATGGATCCTTTACATGAGTTTGCTTCCTAAATGAAATAAAGCATGACACCTTTAATATTTCTTCCTGATAATAATTTCTTTGCTAGCATAGAACTACACATTGTAGTTTTTGACAACAGGAAGGGGAAGTGAGGTCATTAAATGAACATTTTTTTATTATCACTACCACTCTTTAATATAGCTGAATTCAGAACACTCTAACACCTCTCTTTGCAGATGACAAGGAAAGACAAAGAGCGCTTCTGAGGTTTATAATGTCTTAATTAAAAGAACTTAAGGGTTGACAGCAATATTTCAATTGTCCTATGTTTGGTACTTCAAAAGACTTACACTCAGGAGCAAAGCATCACACGGTGGATGTAAAAGTGAAAGGCAATTGAAGATGGGGTGGTAGAAGTGGTGCACTAGTAAATGTTTAACAAGTGACTCTGAAAAAAAGGTATGTGTGTATATACATATATAAGTTATTAATTTTACTGATCTAAAGGATGTGTAGTGTACAATTGCAGATAACAATAACATAATACTCTTCATTGTAAATTCTTTGTAGAGAATTGATTCTCATAGGATGCTTTTGTTGAGTTTTGCTAAACTCATATTCATAACCAACCATTGACTGCAGTTGATGCATGTGTGTGGTTCTGCCATGAATGTTGATTGACAATTTGTTTAAAATAACAAGAAAGATGAAAGTGAAATTACAAAGATATGTCAGAACTTGACTTGTTTGTCAATGATACGACTGATTTCTTTGCTGAATCAGATCATAGTTTGAAATTCCGGAGGAATATTTCCTCAAATTTTTTGTGCTATGTACAGTGTAAAATACACTTTTTTTTTTGAATGGAAGTTAATTTTATTTTTTTACATCTTTATTGGAGTATAATTGCTTTACAATGGTGTGTTAGTTTCTGCTTTATAACAAAGTGAATCAGTTATACATATACATATGTTCCCATATCTCTTCCCTCTTGCGTCTCCCTCCCTCCCACCCTCCCTATCCCACCCCTCCAGGCGGTCACAAAGCACCGAGCTGATCTTGTTACATTTTCTCCTTCACTTTCTTATGTCATTTTATTTTTGGCCATGCTGCACGGCTTGCTGGATCTTAGTTCACCAACCAGAGATTGAACCCAGACCACAGCAGTGAAAGCTCCGTCCTAACCACTGGACCTCCAAGGAAGTCCCTCTCCTTCATGTTCTTGAGTGTAGCTAGTCAACAAACAATAAACCAAGCCCCCCATTTGCAGTATTTGTTGCTTAGTGATTTCAAGCTACCAAGGTGATGCCACTGCATGTGGAATTTGTAAGATATGTAGCAGAACACTATTACATAATATTTCTATCAAACAGATACGGTAGATGTAAATAATCTCAAAAAATATAGGTAATAGTAAAAATTAAAGGGACATGATGAGTTCTAAGTATTTGCTATCTTTGGTTTTTAATACAATTTATTTGATTGTAAGTTTATATTACTTAATTTTTAGTAATAGCTGGTTTAACAACTGGCTTGCAAAATTTCTGAAAATTTAATAATTGACTCTTAGGAGCCAGTATGAACCAGTTCCAGTTCATACTGGGGGAAGCCTAACAGCATGATTCCTTGACTACAGATGTGTAGGGAAGAGGACATCTGGACATTGAAAATCTAGAAATTGATTTTCTTAGTTTTCTAAGGGAATTTTTTTCAGATCCCCCAGTTTATAATTGTTCTTGTCATACTCATCCATATAGTCTTTTAGATGGTATTTTCTTTCTTTTTTTCTTTTCTTTTTTCTGCAGTGCTTTTTCATTGACACTGAAAATGATGTTTCTCTTTATTCAAGGCAAAAATAATCCAGACTTAGTTATTACCAATGTAGGGAGGTTAGATTGAATTGTTTCAGTTCTTCATGTCTCTGCAGTGGTATTATACAACTTCACCCTTGCCAAGGAATCATGGTGGGTAGAGTGTACTCTCCTACATAAAGACATTGGGAGATGTGCCACTCTGAACTCCCTTCAAATAAGGACTCTTGCTTGCCTCAGCTGCTGGGAGTGCTGTCAATTAACAGACTTCAGTTGACAGCCCATGAGAGAATTGTTTTGGCTGTAGAGAGGCTTCTCAACCAAGTTCATGCACTTCCAGGGATGACTCAAGTCTAGAGACTGGCTGAGGTGAAGGTGAAAGGGCCCAGACATTTTGCCAGAACCTGGAACAGTTTGATGGGTCATTTCAACTCCTGGTACCTCTGTGAGATCTGTGAGGTTGGCTGAATCTATCAACCTGCCTCATAGCTCAACTTCTCCCACTTCTCAATCCTACTTTCTTCTTCCATGGGTGTTGATCCCAAGAGGACTTCATGATAAACAACCTGAACAATAAACTCTCTCTCAGAGTTTGCTTTCTGGAGAAATAAAACTGCAACAATTCATGTTGGGAATGGTCTGGAAAAACAAGCAATAGTATAGGATTTGGAGGTTGGATTACTCACCACCCAATTGGCAATGATGTTCTTATCATTGGTGTTTAAGTAGGGCACAGATAAACCCTGGCACAGTGGTGGTTTAATTGTTAAAATTCCAAAGGTGATGAATTTGGGGTCATATGCCTGGGAAAGAGAAAGCATTCACTTGTGCAGTGTATCAAGCATTTGAAAGGTATGAGAAAAATAATATTCAGAATGGTTACTGCTGACTACAGAGACACTCTAGAAAAAGATAACGGCAGGCTGAAAGTGATTAACTGGTAATTGAAAACCAAATGTGAAAGTCAGAGGGTTTCCTTGGTAGCTTATAAAGAGGCCCTTATTTCCTCATTTGGGAGAGCAGAGAAAGGCATAAACCAGGACAAGAACTTCCTTGGCAGACTATTTGAGCTCTAGTGAAAGTTAAATACCTAATCAAGAGAGGTCAGCTGTGTCAAGGTCAGGCCCTATTTGGAAAGAATGAGACCCCTGACACTGGGTTGGAGACATCTGGTAGGATGCTCTCAAAAATCTTTTTTTTTTTTTTTTTTTTTGAATATCCAAACTTCTTTTCACCTTCTAAAGCTTCCTGTTAAGTGTTCACAAGAAGTCAACATGTGCCTGTCAGAATCTTGCTTCACTTCTCCTATTGGCCACTAGGCCTATTACTAGGGTTTAGTTGCATCATATAACCCAGCTGTGAACCACTGGGTCTTATAAGGGAAAAGAGAGTCTGTACCCCAAAGGAGGTGCAACTCATGGCCAGCAAGAACCTTCATCAACCAGGGAAGGACCCATAGGTCTGGATTCTGAGAGTCCCTGATGAAATGGGCCAGAACTTAGGTTGAACAAAGGATAGCTTTTAATTTAGAAAACTCTCCTGAGATACAGAATTTAACACAATATAAAAATTGGTAAATCAGATCTTATCAAAATGTAAAACTTTGCTTTGTGAAAGGACTTTTTAAAAGGATGAAAAGACAAGTTTTAGACTGGGAGAAAATATTTGCAAACCACATGTCCAACACAGGACAAGTACTTAGAATATGTTAAAAAAAAAAAATTGAATCTCAACAGTAAAATCCAAACAATCAAATAGAAAATGGGCAAGGACATGAACAAACATTTTATGAAAGGGGACATAAAGATTGCCAACAAACATGTGAAAATATGTCCAACATCATTAGCCATCATAGAAATGTAAATTAAGACCACAATGCCCACACACACACACACACAAAGCAACAATGTCAAATGCTGGTGAGCACACAGAGAATTTGGATCACTTATAGTACATTGTTAGTGGGAATGTAAAATGGTACACTCTGGAAAACAATTTGGCTTTCTTATAAAGCTAAACATGCAGTTACTATACGACCCATCACTTTTATCCTGGACATTTATTCTAGAGAAATAACACATATTCACACAAAAATCTCTATACAGATTTGGTAACAGCTTTATTTGTAATAGTCAAAAACTGGATTCTGTCCAAATGTCCTTCAATAGTTATACAAACTAGTAAGTACATATCTACCATAATCAGCAAAGATACAAAAAAAAAAACAAAACAAAAAAACACAAAGCCAATCCTAAAATGTCACATGCTGCATGATTCAATTTATTTTACATTTTGAAATGGCAAAATTTTGTAAAAGGAGGAGAGATTAATAGTTGCCTTGGTTAAGGACAAGGAGTAGGGTGGGGTCAGGAGAAGGATGCCAGTAGGGTTATAAAAGGGCAATAGGTTGGATTCTTGTGTTGATAGAACTGTTCTATATCTTGACTATGGTCATACATACACAAGCCTACATGATAATATTGTATAAAACTAAACACACATGCACAAATGAGTACAAGCAAAATGGGAAATGTGAATAAAACTGGTGGCTTTTGTCAATGTCAATATCCTGGTTATATTATCCTATCGATTTGAAAACATTACTATTGGTGGAAACTGAGTAAATTATACATTGGATTTCTCTATTATTTTTACAACTGCATGTGAGTACACAATATGCTCAAAATATTTTTTAAATTAAAAAAATCACTATGTTCTGTGTTTAACCCAGGATTTCAAATATGTTTAAAGACTAGAAAAACTGTTAATGTAATTCACTATAGTAAAAGATTAAAAGGGAAGGATTCCTATCAAACTACCAATGGCATTTTTCACAGAACAGGAACAAAGCATTTCACAATTTGTATGGAAACACAAAAGACCCTGAATAGCCAAAGCAATCTTGGGAAAGAAAAATGGAACAGGAGGAATCAGGCTCCCAGATTACAGACTATACTACAAAGCTACAGTAATCAAGACAGTATGGTACTGGCAGAAGAACAGAAATATAGATCAATGGAACAGGATAGAAAGCCCAGAGTTAAACCCATGCACATATGGTCACCTTATCTTTGATAAAGGAGGCAAGAATATACAATGGAGAAAAGACAGTCTCTTCAATAAGTGGTGCTGGGAAAACTGGACAACTACATGTAAAAGAATGAAATTAGAACACTCCCTAACACCATATACAAAAATAAACTCAAAATGGATTAAAGACCTAAATGTAAGGCCAGACACTATCAAACTCTTAGAGGAAAACATAGGAATAACACTCTGTGACATAAATCACAGTAAGATCTTTTTTGATCCACCTCCTAGAGTAATGGAAATAAAAACAAAAATAAACAAATGGAACCTAATGAAACTTAAAAGCTTTTACACAGCAAATGAAACCATAAACAAGACGAAAGGACCACCCTCAGAATGTGAGAAAAGTATTTGCAACTGACAAAGGACTAATCTCCAAAATTTACAAGGAGCTCATGCAGCTCAATATCAAAAAAAAACCCAATCCAAAAATGGGCAGAAGACCTAAATAGACATTTCTCCAAAGAAGATATACAGACAGGCAACAAACACATGAAAGAATGCTCAACATCACTAATCATTAGAGAATGCAAATCAAACTGCAATGAGGTATCTCTCATACTGGTCAGAATGGCCATCATCAAAAAATCTAGAAAGAATAAATGCTGGAGAGGGTGTGGAGAAAAGGGAACCCTCTTGCACTGTTGGTTGGAATATAAATTGATACAGCCACTATGGAGAACAGTATGGAGGTTCCTTAAAAAACTAAAAATAGAACTACCATATGACTCAGCAATCCCACTACTGGGCATATGCCCTGAGAAAACCATAATTCAAAAAGAGTCATGTACCACAATGTTCATTGTAGCTCTATTTACAATAGCCAGGACATGGAAGCAACCTAAGTGTCCATCAGCAGATGAATGGATAGAGAAGATGTGGCACATATATACAATGGAATATTACTCAGCCATAAAAAGAAACAAAATTGAGTTATTTGTAGTGAGGTGGATGGACCTAGGGTCTGTCATACAGAGTGAAGTAAGTCAGAAAGAGAAAAACAAATACTGTATGCTAACACATATATATGGAATCTAAGAAAATAGTTCTGAAGAAACTAGGGGCAGGACAGGAATAAAGAAGCAGATGCATAGAATGGACTTGAGGACATGGGGAGGGGGAAGGGTAAGCTGGGATGAAGTGAGAGAGTGGCATGGACTAATATATATTACCAAGTGTAAAATAACTAGTTGGAAGCAGCTGCATAGCACAGGGAGATCAGCTCGGTGCTTTGTGACCACCTAGAGGGGTGGGATAGGGAGGGAGGGAGGGAAATGCAAGAGGGGGGAGATATGTGGATATATGTATATGTATAGCTGATTCACTTTGTTATAAAGCAGAAACTAACACACCATTGCAAAACAATTATACTCCAATAAAGATGTTTACAAAATAAATAAAAGGGAAGGATTCTGATATCTTTGCAAAATATAAAGACTTTCATATATTTCTAATACTAAGTTCTTATTAAAATAAATGAGCAAAACATCAAAACAAACCAACCTCTTGGTAACTAAGCTAAGGATAAAAATAAACTTCTTAACAAGGTGATAGAGTGTATATGCAGTTATCCATAGCAAGTATCTTGCCTAATCATAAAATACTGGAAATATACCCACTGAAGCAGACAATAACACTAAAAACTCCAGCTTCTCCTCAATATCGTTCTGTAGATCCAATCCAGCGCTACGAAAATAAACATTAATAAGATTTAAAAGTAATGAATCCTTATTTGCAGCTGATATGACTAAGGAAAAATAATATCGAACACAATCAGCTAAAATCTATTAGACTTAATAAAAGAAAGGTGGTCAGAGTAAAGATAAACTCATAAAAGTCCTTAGCTTTTCTATTTAGCAGAAAGAGTAAAGATAAACTCATAAAAATCCATAGCTTTTCTATTTAGCAGAAATAACCAATCAGGAAATAACCCAAAAGGAAAAAAAAAAATACTGCATCTAGAATAGCAACAAAAACTATAAGGACTTGAGAAATAAGCTTAAGAAATGTGCAAGACCTTTAGCAGTCAAACTCATTGAAGGACATAAGAAAGACTTTAATTAATGGAAAGACATTCCACGTTCTTGGATAGAATGGAGTTCTGGATTGATGGAGAGATTACTAAGTTACTGGATGGGAAGACCAAATTTTTTTTTAGAAGTCAATTTTCCAAAAATTAAGTTATTCATTCAGTGAATATTCTGTTGAAAATCTCAAAGGAATCTTTTCTGTAACCTGATTTTAAAATTCATTCGGAAGAAAAACTTTAGCCAAAGAGATTTTGAAAAGAATACTAAACAGAAACTTATCCTACTGATATGCAAATATTCTACCAGTATTTTTGTACACATTATATTAAAGGGTAGATCATTTCTATGTTTGGAGAACTGCTTCAGGACACAGAGACATATGGCACTTTTCTCAACTTATTTGTGAGAGTTGCATAACTCTGATACTGGATGTAGTGCAGAAAACCCTATAAAGACAGTAATTAAATGATAGTAAGAATACTAACTCAAGAAGAGGCACATGGATTAATGAAGCAGAATTGAGCTGAGAAACATATCCATGTATATGTGGGAATTTAATGATTAACAATTATGGCAATTTTAACGAGAAAGAACAGTGTTGCAAAATGCATTTGATAAAAGTTTTATCCCTTCCTTCACTCCATACATAAAAAAATTCTATGCAGATTAGATAGTTATATGTAAAATTTTTTAAATATATAGGATAATATTTCTACAAACTTGGAGAGAAGAACTTCCTGATTAAATTATCAAGGGAAATACTGAAAGAGCTGTTTATATAAAATTTTAAACCTCTAGATAAACAATGTCAAAATATAAAAGGCAAACGTTTCTGGAAGAATTACCATTTGCTGTATATATTTCAGACAGTATTTTTTTTTATTGCTGTTAAAAGTTCTTCAATATGTCATTTGTTAAGAGAAAAAAGCAAGCTGTCAAAATAACATAGTGACAGTTTTGACTATGTAAAAATTATACAATTCTATATATAAAATTTACTAAACTACAAGATGGTTATACATACATATATATATATATGAGAAATTGTGATAAAGAAGGCTTTCACTTTTACTGTACATAGTTCTGTATTTGCTTTATTTACTGCTGTAGGAAAGTATTCATGTATTACTTTAGTAATTAAAAAAATTTATGTCTGACAGGATAAAATCATTACTGTCACTTGCAGCCCTTTCATTCTTCCAAACCTTATCAGCTAAAGCCCTGATACCTTCCACCTGAAAGTTGCATTTTGAATAGTGTCTGGAACTATTTTGGTCAAGGCAGGTTGTGATTCAGCAGTTTCCATTTACCTGTAGAACATCCAATACCCATTTGCCTTAGATGAGCCCTGAAAGTCCTTGTGCTTGCTGAATTAATACTTTCTGGTAATCTCTGTTTGAAATAATTTTTCCAGATTTGGTAGCTTCTCCCTTTAGCAGTTCAGTTCCCTATCAGCCTGGACCCCTGCTCCAAGGCCAGTGTGCTAGAGCATCATCTCTGCCCTAGGAGTGGGGCATGGATGAGATTTGCTTTATTCCCAGCTTTACTTTATTCCCCGACTTGCTTCATTTATCACTGTGAGTGAGTTAAATACGAACTCAGGTCCCTCTGCTTCTCTACACTTGTTTGATTGAACTTCTGAGCCATGCAAAGGAAACTTAGGGTTGCTGGAACCTTTTAGACAAGGTACGTCACACTTACCTGCCTGGCTGTTGGGTGGGCTACCAACCCCAAAGCCTAGGTAGTTTCTTTCGCTATGCTTCTGTCTAGTACCAGGCTTCTTCCTTTTTTCCACCAGTCAGGTCTAGGTTGTTCTTCACTTGTCCTTCAGTGTTCACTTTCATACATTTCCATCTTTCTGTGTGTCCTGAGAGGTTGATCTTTGTAGACTGTGTCACCATTGGGATGCTCAGAGGGCTGAAGGAAACAAAGTTCAGTGTATTTATTCCCCTGCTGGCTTCTCCCCACAAAGCCAGAACTCCTTTCGAAAGGCACTCTCCCACAGCAACAAGTCTCAACGGCCTCTGCAACTGCTCCCTCCCTTTATCCCTTCAAGCCTAGAGATAGTAACTATTGCTTGTACAGGATTTTTAACTATCCCTAGAAGTTTTCCTTAATGTTGCCTATGCCTTTGTTAATAGATTCTTAAAGTTTCTCCAGCCACTGTTTTGGGTGTGTATCCTGCTAGGACTCTGATACAAGCCTTGCTACTGCAGCTGGTAAGGCTCAAGCCTAAGCACTTTTCAGTTGCGGCACTTTGTTGTATGAACACTTGTGCTTTGACTCGATTTAAAAAATCTCTTTCCTGTTCAAGATGAATCATATTCATAAAGTAAGAAAAGTAACGGTTCTTCCCTAATCACAATTGTGGAAATCTAAAGACACTTGTTTCTTTAGCCCATGGTTAAAAAAAAAAGAGGTATTTTAGGATTGATATCCATGCTGATAAAGTGGGTTTTAAATATAATTACTTATACCCATGAAACCAGTATTAACAACTGTGAACTTAGAAAACTCTTTTAAGTTCATGTGTAGTCTATTCAGCATTATATTTTCATTTTTTTCTTTTAATTATTTTATTTCCTACTCAGTGTTAGGCCACATATTTTTCTGTGTGCCTTCTCTCATTAAATCATAATTCCTTTATAGGTATGTGTATCAAAGCACTTTGACCATTATATATGTTCAATTGACTGTTCATTTAACAATTTGATTAGAAAGCAGTCTTATGTAAAGTCATTGAAGCTGTGGTTCAGTATAACTGATTTGGCCTTCTTTTTGGTAGTGTACAGAGACTATTTATTGAGCATTTATTATGTGCAAGGTACTATTTTAGGGACAAGGTTTGCACGTAGCAAAAATTAATGGCGGACTAAAGCCAAAGTACTTTTTTAGCAAAACTAAAAGACCACAATGGAAACATGTCTTTTTTAAGAGTTGCTAGCCATTGCCTTTTTTTTTTAATTTAATTTAATTTTTTTATACAGCAGGTCCTTATTAGTCATCCATTTTATATGCATCAGTGTATACCTGTCAATCCCAAT
The DNA here is from genome assembly GCF_059928025.1 of Delphinapterus leucas. Taxonomy (NCBI): domain Eukaryota; kingdom Metazoa; phylum Chordata; class Mammalia; order Artiodactyla; family Monodontidae; genus Delphinapterus; species Delphinapterus leucas. The sequence goes on along the minus strand of NC_143133.1, from coordinate 12,627,421 downwards.
CTCCCAATTCATCACAACACTACCCCCACCCCCCACCACTTTCCCCCCGTTGGTGTCCATACGTTTGTTCTCTACTTCTGTGTCTCAGTTTCTGTCATGCAAACCGGTTCATCTGTACCTTTTCCTAGGTTCCATGTATATGTGTTAATATACGATATTTGTTTTTCTCTTTCTGACTTTACTCTGTGTAACAGACTCTAGATCCATCCACATCTCTACAAATGACCCAGTTTCGTTCCTTTTTATGGTTGAGTAATATTCCATTGTATATATGTACCACAACTTCTTTATACATTGGTCTGTCAGTGGGCATTTAGGTTGCTTCCGTGACCTGGCTAGTGTAAATAGTGCTGCAGTGAACATTGGGGTGCATGTGTCTTTTTGAATTATGGTTTTCTCTGGGTATATGCCCAGTACTGGGATTGCTGGGTCATATGGTAATTCTAATTTTAGTTTTTAAAGGAACCTCCATACTATTCTCCATATCAATTTACCATATCAGTTTACCGTATCAAGTGACCGTATCAATTTACATTCCCACCAGCAGCTCAAGAGGGTTCCCTTTTCTCCACACCCTTTCCAGCATTTTTTGTGTGTAGATTTTCTGATGATGCCCATTCTAACTGGTGTGAGGTGATACCTCATTGTAGTTTTGATTTGCATTTCTCTAATAATTAGTGATGTTGAGCAGCTTTTCATGTGCTTCTTGGCCATCTGTATGTCTTCTTTGCAGAAATGTCTATTTAGGTGTCCTGCCCATTTTTGATTGGGTTCTTTGTTTTTTGATATTGAGCTGCATGAGCTGTTTATATATTTTGGAGATTAATCCTTTGTCTCTTGATTCATTTGCAAATATTTTCTCCCATTCTGAGGGTTGTCTTTTCATCTTGTTTGTAGTTTCCTTTGCTGTGCAAAAGCTTTTAAGTTTCATTAGGTCCCATTTGTTTATTTTTATTTCCATTTCTCTAGGATAGGAGGTGGGTCAAAAAGGATCTTGCTGTGATTTATGTCACAGAGTGCTCTGCCTATGTTTTCCTCTAAGAGTTTGATAGTGTCTGGCCTTACATTTAGGTCTTTAATCCATTTTGAGCTTATTTTTGTGTATGGTGTTAGGGAGTGTTCTAATTTCATTCTTTTACATGTAGCTGTCCAGTTTTCCCAGCACCACTTATTGAAGAGACTGTCTTTTCTCCATTGTATATCCTTGCCTCCTTTGTGATAGATTAGTTGACCATAGGTGCATGGGTTTATCTCTGGGCTTTCTATCCTATTCCATTGACCTATGTTTCTGTTTTTGTGCCAGTACCATATTGTCTTGATTACTGTAGCTTTTTAGTATAGTCTGAATTCAGGGAGTCCGATTCCTCCAGCTCCTTTTTTTCCCCTCAAGACTGCCTTGGCTATTTGGGGTCTTTTGTGTCTCCATACAAATTTTAAGAATTTTGGTTCTAGTTCTGTAAAAAAAAAAAAAAAGCCATTGGTAATTTGATAGGAATTGCATTAAATCTGTAGATAGCTTTGGGTAGTATAGTCATTTTCACAATATTGATTCTTCCAGTCCAAGAACATGGTATATCTCTCCATCTGTTGGTATTATCTTTAATTTCCTTCAACAGTGTCTTATAGTTTTCTGCATACAGGTCTTTTGTCTCCCTAGGTAGGTTTATTCCTAGGTATTTTATTCTTTTTGTTGCAGTGGTAAATGAGAGTGTTTCCTTAATTTCTCTTTCAGAGTTTTTCATCATTAGTGTATAGGAATGCAAGAGATTTCTGTGAATTAATTTTGTATCCTGCAACTTTACCCAATTCATTGAATAGCTCTAGTAGTTTTCTGGTGGTATCTTTAGGTTTCCCTATGTATAGTATCATGTCATCTGCAAACAGTGACAGTTTTACTTCTTCTTTTCCAGTTTGGATTCCTTTTATTTCATTTTCTTCTCCGATTGCCATGGCTAGGACTTCCAAAACTATGTTGAATAATACTGGTGAGAGTGGGCATCCTTGTCTCATTCCTGATCTTAGAGGAAATGCTTTCAGTTTTTCACCAATGAGAATGATGTCTGCTGTGGGTTTGTCATATATGGCCTTTATTATGTTGAGGTAGCTTCCCTCCGTGTCCACTTTCTGGAGAGTTTTTATCATAAATGGGTGTTGAATTTTGTCAAAAGCTTTTTCTGCATCTATTGAGATAATCATATGGTTTTTATCCTTCAATTCATTAATATGGTGCATCACATTGATTGATTTGTGTATATTGAAGAATCCTTGCATCCCTGAGATAAATCCCACTTGATCATGGTGTATGAGCCTTTAATGTGCTGTTGGATTCTGTTTTCTAGTATTTTGTTGAGGATTTTTGCATCTATATTAATCAGTGATATTGGTCTGTAATATTCTTTTTTTGTAGTATCTTTGTCTGGTTATGGTATCAGGGTGATGGTGGCCTCGTAGAATGAGTTTGGGAGTGTTCCTTCTTCTGCAATTTTTTTGAAGAGTTTGAGAAGGATGGGTGTTAGCTTTTCTCTAAATGTTTGATAGAATTCACCTGTGAAGCCATCTGGTTCTGGACTTTTGTTTGTTGGAAGATTTTTAATCACAGTTTCAATTTCATTACTTGTGATTGGTCTGTTCATATTTTCTATTTCTTCCTGGCTCAGTCTTGGAAGGTTATACCTTTCTAAGAATTTGTCCATTTCTTCTAGGTTGTCCATTTTATTGGCATAGAGTTGATTGTAGTATTCTCTTTGGATGCTTTGTATTTCTGCAGTGTCCCTTGTAACTTCTCCTTTTTCATTTCCAATTTTATTGATTTGAGTCCTCTCTCTCTTTTTCTTGATGAGTCTGGCTAACAGTTTATCAAATTTGTGTATGTTCTCAAAGAACCAGCTTTTAGTTTTATTGATCTTTGCTATTGTTTTCTTTGTTTCTATTTCATTTATTTCCACTCTGATCTTTATTATTCTTTCCTTCTGCTAACTTTGGGTTTTGTTTGTTCTTTTTTCTCTAGTTCCTTTAGGTGTAAGGTTAGATTGCTTATTTGAGATTTTTCTTGTTTCTTTTATTGCTATAAACTTCCCTCTTAGAACTACTTTTGCTACATCCCATAGATTTTGGATCGTCGTGTTTTCATTGTCATTTGTCTCTAAGTATTTTTTGATTTCCTCTTTGATTTCTTCAGTGATCTCTTGGTTATTTAGTAATGTATTGTTTAGCCTCCATGTGTTCGTGTTTTTTACTTTTTTTCCTTGTAATTGATTTCTACTCTCATAGTGTGTGGTCAGAAACGACGCTTGATATGATTTCAGTTTTCTTAAATTTACTGAGGCTTGATTTGTGACCCAAGATGTGATCTGTCCTGGAGAATGTTCCATGTGCATTTGAGAAGAAAGTGTAATCTGCTTTTTTTGGATGGAGTGTCCTATAAATATTAATTAAATCTATCTGGTCTATTGTGTCATTTAAAGCTTGTGTTTCCTTATTAATTTTCTGTTTGGATGATCTGTCCATTGGTGTAAGTGAGGTTAAATTCCCCCACTATTATTGTGTTACTGTCGATTTCCTCTTTTAGAGCTGTTAGCAGTTGCCTTATGTGTTGAGGTGCTCCTATGTTGGGTGCATATATATTTATAATTGTTACATCTTCCTCTTGGATTGATCACTTTATCATTATGTAGTGTCCTTCTTTGTCTCTTATAACGTTCTTTATTTTAAAGTCTATTTTATCTGTTATGAGTATGGCTACTCCAGGTTTCTTTTGATTTCCATTTGCATGGCATATCTTTTTCCATCCCCTCACATTCAGTCTGTATGTGTCCCTAGGTCTGAAGTGGGTCTCTTGTTGACAGCATATAGATGGGTCTTGTTTTTGTATCCATTCAGCAAGCCTGTGTCTTTTGTTTAGAGCCTTTAATCCATTCACGTTTAAGGTAATTATCGATATGTATGTTCCTATTACCATTTCCTTAATTGTTTTAGGTTTGTTTTTTTAGGTCCTTTTCTTCTCTTGTGTTTCCCACTTAGAGAAGTTCCTTTAGCATTTGTTGTAGAGCTGGTTTGGTGGTGCTGAGTTCTCTTAGCTTTTGCTTGTCTGTAATGCTTTTGATTTCTCCATCGAATCTGAATGGGATCCTTGCCAGCTAGAGTAATCTTGGTTGTAGGTTCTTCCCTTTCATCACTTTAAGTATATCACGCCACTCCAACAATCAGCTGTTAACCTTATGGGAGTTCCCTTGTATGTTATTTGTTGTTTTTCTCTTGCTGCTTTCATTAATTTTTCTTTGTCTTTAATTTTTGCCAATTTGATTGGCGTGTTCCTCCTCAGGTTTATCCTGTATGGGACTCTCTGAGCTTCCTGGACTTGTGTGGCTATTTCCTTTCCCACGTTAGGGTAGTTCTCAGCTATAATCTCTTCATATATTTTCTCGGATCCTTCCTCTCTCTCTTCTCCTTCTGGGACGCCTATAATGTGAATGTTGTTGTGTTAAATGTTGTCCCAGAGGTCTCTTAGGCTGTCTTCATTTCTTTTCATTCTTTTTTCTTTATTCTGTTCCACAGCAGTGAATTCCACCATTCTGTCTTCCAAGTCACTTATCCATTCGTCTGCCTCAGTCATTCTGCTACTGATTCCTTCTAGTGTATTTTTCATTTCAATGATTGTATTGTTCATCTCTGTTTGTTTGTTCTTTAATTCTTCTAGATCTTTGTTAAACATTTCTTGCACCTTCTCGATCTTTGCCTCCATTCTTTTTCCGAGGTCTTGGATCATCTTCACTATCATTTTTCTGAATTCTTTTTCTGGAAGGTTGCCTACCTCCACTTCATTTAGTTGTTTTACTGGGGTTTTATCTTGTTCCTTCATCTGATGCATAGCCCTCTGCTTTTCGTCTTTTCTATCTTTTTGTGTGTGTGGTTTTTGTTCACAGGCTGTAGAGTTGTAGTTCTTGCTTCTACTCAATGTATTGCTAGTGTTGGAGGGTCTCCTGCAGAGGTTGGGGGTGGCTGTGTCTCACTGTGAGGACAAGAACACTGGCAGCAGAAGTTCTGGGAAGTACTCCTTGGCATGAGCCTTCCCACAGTCTTCCATTAGCCCCACCAAAATGCTATTGCCTTTTAATACATTACAGAGCACACTCTTATTACACTGTTTCTATAGAAAAATGCATTATAAGTATTAACCAACTGTAAGAGGATACCTGGTTTTCAGTCTGTTTAAATTGTAAAGTAGGACTCCTGTTAACATTTAGAAGATGCTCTGAAGGCTTATAAATCTAGGTTAACAATCAGAACTATAAAAAGTAATTTAAATCCTTGCTTTGAATCAGTTTTGGCTTTTCTCTTTCCCTGCAAATGATAATAAAAAAACAAATCAAGACTTAGAAATTAATTAAATATAGACCATTATGCCAAAGAAGGTTTAACCATTACCCTAAATTTCAAATCAGAAAGAAAGAATTATGTTTGAATGGCATCTCTCTGGGGTTGAAGCAAAAACTACAATGGGAAAGGATGCTTATTGACTTATCCTTTTTGGGAGTTGTTAGGCCTCAGTAGGTGATAGTAACTCTGCTATAAATGATGATGTCCCTCATCATTACATCAGGAGGAGTTCATAAGTTCCCAGAAATGCTGACCATCTGTCCTGAAATATGTTCAGCATATCATTCATAGTACAAAATCTTCTTTCCAGGCGTTTAATTTGGTGGCTGTATCCATTTTTAAGTTTAGCTAGGTAAAGGATTTCTGTACTTGTAAAATGAGTCATCTGTCAAATCCTAGTACAGATTTTGTCAGAAAATTTTAAATGTAATTCTTAACATATAAAAATGCCTTTTTATTCTTTTAATTGTTCAATGCTTTCTTTACCTTTATAACTCTATTTAAAACTGAAGTTATGAGTCCTGTAATAATTTGGTATATTTTGCATCCAGTCTATCCACTCTCCTTTTCAAAGACTTCATAAGAGATACAGTAGTTTCAATCACTTTGTGTCTAGTAGAAGAATGATAGAGTTATCTAATGGGTCTTTTTCCAACTTCAAATACTTCATTTTCTCAAAGGAATGGTGCACTTGCCATTTGCTCTGCCATGTTTCCAGCATTTATCACTGTCATTTAGAAGCCTTGCCTTCCATCCTGCTGAGGGTGTGCATGTGCTACTTCTTAAAAAGTTGTCATGTTGATACCCTTATTTTTAGATCTAGAGTGTGTTGGTTTCTATTTCTTTTTCACAGCCGACCAACAGATAGACAGCTATTGTTTTTCAGCCAGACTTTATTCATGGGGTTGCCATTCCTGTATTTGTATTAATGCTAGAAAAATATCCTGTGCATAAAAATACTTGCACTGTAGGTAAGACTATACCTGTCAACTATGCTTTAACACTCAGCTTTAAAAACAGCCCTCGTGGGCTTCCCTGGTGGCGCAGTGGTTGAGAGTCCGCCTGCCGATGCAGGGGACACGGGTTCGTGCCCCGGTCCAGGAAGATCCCACATGCCGCGGAGTGGCTGGGCCCGTGAGCCATGGCCGCTGATCCTGCGCATCCGGAGCCTGTGCTCCGCAACGGGAGAGGCCACAACAGTGAGAGGCCCGCGTACCGCAAAAAAAAAAACAAAAAACAGCCCTCTTGGGGCATTATTTACAATGAATCAATACTTTTAGAGCTGCTGTGTTCAAGATGCATTTAGCGATAAATTATTGTGTTAGTTGATTCTTAGATTGTTTGTGAACATTTATTTGCTTCTAATAGGCACCTATAAATCTCAGGACATACACTCTATTGGATAGCTAGTACATTTGATTTACAGATATTTGGGTCACAAAGTATAACTCCAATTTAGAAAGGAAGCAACTGGTAGAATAATTCATTTTCTACAGGTATCTCAGTTACTTCATATTAAGCCTGAATAGAAACTCCTCTGTAATGGACAGTGTGATTGTCTTGCAAACATCCATTTTATGCCTTTTCCAGTGTGAAGCCCACTCTTTAGCCCCAGTGTGTAGAGTTGTGTGATTTGGGTGAAATTAACTCAACCCTGATTGTTAATCTCTATCTCTTGACACAGTGATTAGTTCAGTGATGGGTGTGTGACCCTGTTCTAAGCCAAAGGTTTCAAGGTGCTCTCCTGGCTAGAGAGCTTCATTCAGGAATAGCCTGATTAAGCATGAACATCAGCCCTTTTATTCCTTAGGTATGAGAAGCAAATATATTTTCCCTGTCTAGGACCACAACCATCATGTAACCTGCATAAAAAGGCCACATTGAGAACAGTGTGCCCTACAATTACACAGTGTACAATGAGCATGATCATATCTGGAAGTCCTGATTAAGCTCTGGTTGCCACTGGTGGCAGTCTTTTGACTATGAATGAAGCCAGTCTGAGGACAAAGCTGACATGAGAGTAGAGCTTAGAGTATTGTAGAATAAGGAAGTTGCGTGTGCAGACAAATGATTTTGTAACAATGGCACCATGATATTCATGGTATAAAAGTTGATATGTATTAAATCTTATTTTTTATTTCAATTTATCTGAAGAAAAGATAAATGTAATTCTTAACATGATAAAAAGGTAATTGTTCAGTGCTTTCTTTACTTCTATCATTCTACTTAAAACTAGAGTTATGAGTCCTGCAATAATTTGAGATTTTTTTGTGCCCAGTCTATCCACTCTCCTTTTCAAGGACTTCAGAAGACAGACAGTTGTTTCAATCACTTCATGAGTGAGGAAAAGACAAATCGAAGAACTTGAAGGGAAGCTAAATTTCAGAAAAAAAGTTTTACCACTAGGATTATTGGTTATTAAAAAATACCATTAAAATAAAAATTTATGAATGTAGTTTAGTGTTTAGGATCAACATGTTTTATTCTAATTTAATGCTCCAGTCTTAAGAGAGTAATACTATGAAGGAGGAGACAGTTAGCATTGTTCACTTTCTTTTCCTTTCCTTGTATTTTTGAGTTTGAAAATGTTCATAATATTTACATTATTTTCTGCATCATAATTCCTTTTTTTTTTTTGGTCTTAGTTCTACATGTGAACGGACTTACTGCTCACCACCATCTCCCTTCCTGTAGCTTCTCCATCCCTGACTTCTTTATTTGAGTCATCTTGTGGTCTGCTACATTTCCGTGTTGAGAACTATTTTTATCAAGGAGGGCTCATGAGTATTATATTCTCTGTCTGCTATTGTAGAGAATATATGTCCCCCATTTTTATAATTGACACACATTAACTGGACATATTTTGATAACACTCTCTTTTCTCTTTTCATAAACACTACTTCAATTTACTAGCACTAAGGAAGTCTGAGGCTGACCTCATTTTCCCCCTTTATAGGTGACCCTTTTTTTAATTGAATGGAGGAATAGTTCTTTTTCTTGAATTTCTGTTATTTAACTTTGATTTATTTCTATCTCAGCCACTCTAAATCAAATTTTCCAAATAAAGCATATTTCTTTCAGTTGCAGATTTAAGTCTTTCTATACTTCAGAATCGTTTTCCTGTATGAATGATTTTCTATGAATGATTTTCTAATTTTCCTGTATGAATGATTTTCTATGAATGATTTTCTAATTTTTCTTTTTATTTCTTGTTTGTTTCTTAGGAGTCTCTACTTAAGAACCACAAATTACCTTTATGATATTTCTTTCTTACTTATCCTTCTTATCCATCATCACTACTCTAGTTGTTTTAATCTTGTTGCCTCTATGTCTGTATTAATCTGATTACCTGAAGCCTTTTATACAACATTAGTTTTATTTGATTTTAGCCAGGTCTTTCCTGATTTCTGTTATTTAGAGTTTGCTTATTGTATCAGAGTTGTGTTTTAGTTCTCTATCTTCTTAGCTTTAGCTCATACTCTCTTACTTTATATTTTGTTGTTATAACATCTCACCTTTGAGCTATCATATTTCCCCTTACCTTAAAAAACTTAATTAAATTTCTTTATTAAGGTTTTTTATAGTGTAAAACATTGGTAGGAAGTCAGCCAGTGTTCTCTGTGCTATGTGTTCTACTGAAATTATTTTTTCTATAGTGTATTGTATAGTTTTTGCACCATTTCTTTTTATCTTGCTCATGATGAATTTAAGTACTCTATCCAGATCCTGTGGTTTGTGCAGGCTAATTCTTTCTGATAGTTGATGTCCTTCTGACATAAATACATTTATCCTTCAGCTAATTTTTACTCTCTCTCTGGCACCATGGGAGGAAAAGAATTTCCTGCCATATTGGTTTTGGACTTCACTATCTGACATTGATATTGGACTTTACATTTTGTGGCTAATGAAACGTGAGCAAAGATGTCATGAACAGATGCTTTGAATGTGCTTGCCTTATGACTTGTCCTGGACTTCCACCTTCTGCCATGAGGGGAATATATTCTGGGTAGCTGCGAGTACCAGAATAAAGATATATGTGGGGCAAAATTAAATCCAGTCCCATCCTTGAACCAATCCAAGACTCAGCTAAGATCAGGAGTATCTCTAAACAAACTATTTCTAAATAAAGTGAGAAGATGTATTAGTCAATTTATGTGGCAATAGTGCTGAATAACAAACATCCCCATGATCTCAGGGACAAAAAAGACATTTATTGGGCTTCCCTGGTGGCGCAGTGGTTGAGAGTCCGCCTGCCGATGCAGGGGACACGGGTTCGTGCTCTGGTCCGGGAAGATCCCACATGCCACGGAGCGGCTGGGCCCGTGAGCCATGGCCGCTGAGCCTGCGCGTCCGGAGCCTGTGCTCCACAACGGGAGAGGCCACAACAGTGAGAGGCCCGCGTACCGAAAAAAAAAAAAAAAAAAAAACTAAAAAAAGACATTTATTTTTCTCACTCATGAGTCTGTGAAATGGAGATATTCCACTCTTATGGCTTCAACAACTTTTCAGTTTTTAGTACGGTGGCATGGAAGATGCTGAATCTTGGTGGCTCTTTTCACTGACCTATGTCTTTGAGGTGGTCTTGCCTTGATGTTCGGGGTTTAAGAGTTTTCTCTGATCTTTTCCTGGGCTGTTTAATCGCTGCCTTAATCTGCTTGCCCTCAAATTGGTAGATCAATACAAATTCTTAGAGTATTACTGAGACACATGTTTGTTTCTTGTCACTAGCTATGGTGAAAGAGAGTTAAAATGCCGTGCCATGTCACCTACTTCTAGACACATCTGGATGTTTAGTTTTGGCTTTTGTTTCTCCTAATATTTATGAAATTATTTATTTGTTTAATATTTAATGTATATTAAATGTATAATATTTAATTTATTAATACATTAATATTAAATGTATATTCATCCTATTAGGCAATGGAGATGAGAACTTCTTGGTCCTACTTAATTTTACAATCCTAATATGGCATTCATTTATATATTACATAGAAATGCCACATGCAGACTTAAACAGTTCATAGACACAAATTCAGAATGTATTCTTGTATAGGAGGTACATTGCCTGTTTAAAAAAAAATCTAGCTAATAAATTTTTCTTTCTAAAAATATGTTCTAGTATATTATATATCACAATGTATTTTAGTTCAATTTGAAATAATACTCCTTTTAGTATTATAAGAAAATGTAAAAGATTAAATATAGATGGTTGGACAGATGAAAACATGAAAAAATACCATGGTTTTGGTGTTTTTGATTTCATACTATATATTTCATATATTTAATAATAGAAAATCTGCTAAAGTCAATAAAATGAGGTATTTCTTTAACATTTGTCACTGGTATATTACACTAGGCATAAAAATAAATAGTAAATTTGCTCACGCCACTCTATATACATGAGTCCAGTAATTAATACTTCCTTATGCCTGCTAACTTTTTATATTATAACAGAAAATGTTATTTTTTGCTTGATTTAAACCTGACCTAATTTATTAAAGAGATACGCTAGTGCATGACCTAAGAGTTTTCAAATACTCCATTAGGAATGAACTTAAGTATTTTTTATATTTAGTGCATCTGTAAATAGAGAAAATGGCTTAGCACAACCATCTTTCATCTAAAACTGGTAAAGGGATCTATATCAATATTTGCTGGAATTATCGTGTAGTAGATTAGGTTATGTGTTATACAATGATAATATTTATTTTAGAAATTGGTCTTCTGTGTAAAGTCGAGCTTTAATGGGGAGTAAGGGAGGAAGGATAAGTGATTATAATGCATATCAATTTTACTAGTTCTCTTGTAGTATCCCCCAAAATTTATACCTTAGAAAAAAAGACTAAAATTTATTCAGCAAAATGCAGACAATCGAACCAAAATGAAAGTGATCTGAGTAGCAAGTTATCTTGCTTATAATGTGGAATGGAAGCAAATAAGCATGAGTAGAGGAAAAACACCTCTTCTTGATGGCTGGCATGGGGTCGTTCAGTATTTAAATCAACTTAATTACTGGCAAGCTGAACTGTTCATTAATGGTTTGCCTGTAGCAACAAGAATAGCACATTTAACAGTGTTGTGAAAATACTGGGACAACATCATCTTCAGTCATAGGTATTGCCTGGAAGTTCAATTTAGGTTGATTTACCCAAGATCATTTATTAAGTCAATGGCAACAAAGGTTCAAATTCTTAGCTTCTGAGTTTCTTTTTGTTCTCCTTTCTGAACTGTGGTCTCTTATAAGTTATTAATTTACCATACATTTTTGTGACTTCTTAATTAGCAATGGGGAAGTGGTGTGTTTATGTTATCACTATTGAGTGGCTGGCTAGGATTGGGAGAGACCAGATATTGCAAGAAGATTCTTCGTCAGCAGGATTTCTAGTGTGTATTTTGATTCATGTTTTGAATTGGGGTCACATATGTTCCTTTTAGGTCAAACAGAGAACACTATGTGAATTATTTTAGAGCATTAGAAAAAATTTCAAATTATTTAGATATCTGATACAAAGTAATTTGTTTTATTTCAAGACTTTCTAAACACAATATTTGATCCAAGTTCGAGCGATAACTCAGAAGTGAAAATAAACCTCTGTTTAAAAGCTGTCCTGTCTCTTCTGAGCAGACAGTGTTGAGGGGAGCTCACAGAGTGGAGCTGTCACGGCACTGGGTTAACTGTGACATTTTGAATGATTGTGGTTGTAGAACTTCCTGCAGGCAGTTGCTACTTGCTTTGTTAAATTGCACATATTTTTCAGTCGAACATTTTCCTGGCTGCATCAAAGGTGTTGAGTAACTGTGTTAACCTTGGTGTGTTTTGGCAATAGGAGATCAAGTAGAAGTCAATAAATGTCTCCCACAGCCCTGATAAACTCCAAGGGCACAAACAGAGGTGTTTATGAGCTGTGGGGGACAATTTGGTCAAGTATACGTTTCCCTTCAAATTGCTTATTGCCATTTTAGTGTTAGCAGAACATATTTTAAGTCGCTTCTTTGACAGAACATATTGGTTGGCATTGCGTAGTCTTCTGTGTTTTTAGGAGACAGATGGCAATTACCCATTTCTGTGCACTGTTATCTTTTAGCTTTTAGTATCCCATTTACTGGTGAGCTGGACGTTGCTCTGATTATGTTTTCTTCTCATCTTGAACAGTCCTACATTATAATATCTCTTTACAAAGAATCATTAGGACAGGTGCCTATGAAATCATAACAATAAATAGTGTAAGAAGGAAAAGACTATAAAAAATTAGTTCAAATCTGATGGAGTTGCTTTCTTTGAATATATTGTTTCCATTTCTCTTCTGCCTTAGGAAGATTTTAGAAGGATAGTCATGGACATTATAAACATGGTATATACTAACTAGAAAAAACCTTCCATGTTGTTCTGTTAGCTTTTCGGAAGTAAAAAACACTTAAAAATGTGACAGGATTTTCCTTATATTCACATCACTCTTCTGAAAAGTATGCTCTCTTATATAGAAATTATAAAGAATATAAACATCTCTAAAATTTTAAAATTTAGATATTGGTCAAAATATTACCTTTGGAAATGAAAGTTAAAATCTATGCTCCTTTGAAGTGAATATGAACACTGGCATGTTTTAAATGAAGTAAAATATAAAGGGTTAAATAATTCATGGTTCATCCCTTTCTCTCAAGTTCTTCTAATGCAAAGGAAAAAGTGATTTTGTTTAAATTTTGGCATCATATTTTTGTACTTTGGTTATAGAGACTGACATGTAGTGAGTAATAATTTTACTCTCTGGGGAGAATAAAATAGAAGTTAATTAATTGAAATATACTTAATTTAAACACATGTTTCATATATTTAGTTATTTTGGAATATATTTAAATTGTTCTCAGGACTTCTGATAGGTACAGATTACAATACAATCTGACTTTTTTTTTAATATAGCATTTTTGTAGTAATAAAGCTTGCTATGTGATGGAATTACCACTCCTTTAGAAACTGGACTACTTTGTGCAGTCCAGTTTCTAGACAAGATTATATATAGCTAGCCTGGATTGCAGACAGTCTTTATTCTAGAATTCATATCCTCTATTAGTGCCTTGATCAATTTCCTAAGAGTTTCAGAAGTTCTCCCTTGAATCTAGCTCAGGACTGTTACAGCTCTGGGTTATTCTACCACCACTGCTTCCACTTCTGTCCCAATCACTTCCTAATCTCTTCCATTTTTTTTCTTATTTTTTTTTGTCTTTTTAAAACATTTTAATATTATCTTCAAGTTCACATTCCCTTTGTCTCATCAGATCCTCCCAGAATTGTTGTCATATCATTGAATCTGTTTCACTAAGGCCACAAATAACTTCCTATTGGACAAAACTAATGGCTTCTTAGTGATTCTTATCCTCTTACATCTTTGCACCCTGTGAGGCTGTTGACCGCTTTCCATTCCTTCCTCCTTTGGCCTCAGTGACATGGTTTTCTCCGCTGAGACCACTCTTCTTTTTTGTTTGTTTGTTTGTTTGTTTGTTTTTTGCGGTATGCGGGCCTCTCACTGTTGTGGCCTCTCCTGTTGGGGAGCACAGGCTCCAGACGCGCAGGCTCCAGACGTGCAGGCTCAGCGGCCATGGCTCACGGGCCCGGCCGCTCCACGGCATGTGGGATCTTCCCGGACCAGGGCACGAACCCATGTCCCCTGCATCGGCAGGTGGACTCTCAACCACTGTGCCACCAGGGAAGCCCGATGTCACTTTTTGGATCAAAAACTTTGGCCATACCTTGTTTTAAAGAAAAGTACTTGTTCTTTCTTCCTGGTATTTGAGGCCCTACACAATCCATCTTTACAACTCAGATAACTAAGGTTATCTCCTAATACCTTTCTCCAAACTCCATGTCTCTTTTTCACCTTTTAACACCATGCTGTGTTTTAAACATTTCATCCACAGTATTTTGTTTGGGATAGCATATATATAGCTAGTTTATTGAGAAGTCACAACTCATTGGTATATAAACATGAAATAGTTTTATAACTTTACCTTTTTTCCCCAGTCATGATCTCAATTTTTCTCTGCCAATCTTTTCTCCAGGGGTATCACATCTTTTAGCGACATTAGCCAGTTTCTGAAATGATGTAATTTTGGTTTACAAGCAGTCTTATCTCAAGACTCAAACCTGATTCAAAGTTCTTTCATTCTCCCAGTATAAGTTAGAGCCTTGGCTCTAGTGACTTGCTGGGGGAGGTAAGGATTTGTTTGTGGACTGTGTTTCATTCTAAATCTTCCCTGCACTGGCTCCTCCAGTGTGGGGTGGAAGAGGAAGAGGAAAAAGTCAGACCTTCTTTTGTTTGCTTAGGAGAAGTTCTCGGCTTCTCCTTATTTGGCTGTCTGTGGGATGCTGGTATCAGGTGGTGGCTTCAGCCAGCCCATCAGTGAGGGTCTTGGAAGCTTACTTTATGCCTCTACAGTTTCTTGGAAGGTTTGGCCAGATTTTCTGGTTGATTTCCAGCTGTTGGAATCATCATCACACATTCTTTTGATATGTGAGCCTTTCTTTCACAACTCTAGCGCTCTCAATACCATATGCCTTCTGAGGTCAAATCTCAGGCTTGTGGGCATCTGTGGGAACAAGGATTTCATGGGAGAGGGGCCTAGCCCATTCATTACTTGACAGTCTTCCCTTGTACCACCTCTCTTCATTTATTTTTTTCCCCTGTTGGGTAGTAGAGGGAGACTGGCAGGTAGCCTAGATATTCCTCAGATAGCTATTCAGGGAAGAAAAACCTGTGTCCATTTCTTATGGGTCCAGGGTAAGATTACAAGGACACTGGCATCCCCAATGTTTATGAGTTAGAGCTCCTTTCTCTAGCTCTTTGATAGCCTCTTTTAATGAACTTACTCTCCTAAAAGAGGAACCTCTTTTTGCTAATCCTGCACTGTCTATTATGCTAGCCACTAGCTACATGTGTGTATTGAGTACTTGAAATATGACAGCTCTTAATTGATATATACTGGAAATGTAAAACACACATAAGGTTTCAAAGACAGGATAAAAATCAATGATATACATTTTCTCTGTTTCAAAATGTATCACATGTTGAAAATATTTTGAATATATTGTTTAAATACTATGTTATTAAAATGAATTTCACCTGTTTCTTTTTTTATTTTATTAGTTTTATGAGAAAAGTACATTTTTCTCATAAGCCATACTTTATACTAAGAATTTTTTTCTTTTTATAACTTTATTAATGTGAATGAGAAAATTTTAAATTATGTATATGGCTTGCCTTATATTTCTATTGGATAATGTTGATATAGGGGATGGGAAATGTCAATTAAACCCTGTAGGAAGCTGCTATGAATTGTGTTAATTTAGAATGTGGACACTTAGCATCTTTTGTGTTTAGCTTTTGAGACCACAGGTGTAATCCCACCAACAGAAATTTGGTAACAGAAATTTGTTCTTCTTTTTAAAATCTATTGAAAAGTTTCTATTTATTTGTACTATTCAGTTCTGAAAACACGGGTCAAGAATTGATTTGATTTGTATATTGGGCCAACTGTTCATACCACCTAGGTTATAGTATTAGATGAAAGCAAAGAGATATTTTTGAATTTGCGATCTTAATGAACAGTGAAGTGGACAGGAAAATATATACTATAATGAAAATCAACCAGTGTTAAAGCTAGAAGTCAGCATATTATTAGGAAGTTTTATAGTAAATTTCTTTTTATTTTAGAAATTTATGACCTTTAACACCTGTTTTGATTTTTTTTTTTTCTTGGCTTAATTGGGTCTTTGTTTCTGGGCACGGGCTTTCTCTAGCTGCAGTGAGCAGGGGCTGCTCTTCGTTGCAGTGCGCAGGCTTCTCATCGTGGAGGCATCTCTTGTTGCGGAGCACGGGCTCTAGGCTCGCGGGCTTCGGTAGTTGTGGCACACGGGCTTAGTTGCCCCATGGCATGTGGGATCTTCTGGACCAGGGATCGAACCCATGTCCCCTGCATTGTCAGGGGTATTCTTAACCACTGTGCCACCAGGGAAGTCCTGTGGTAAATTTCAGTGAAATGGTACAAGTTGTTTACATCATGCTTGTTAGTACTACCAAAATATTGCAATTATTTTCCTAAACTAATCTAAAAATACATCCTGTCCTGCAATTAAGTCTGATTTCAGGTTGAGCATTACTTACTGCACTAAAATAACATTATTTAAATCTACTTATATGAATGGGGTGATAGGTTATATGACTAAATGGAATGAACATGTTTCTTTTGTTTAAGTTAAAATGAAAATATTTTAACATTTATAAAATAAATCATCATTAACTATAGAATTATATGAATTTATCTCTTTAGAAGGCCATACAGAATTGCTATAAGAACAACAGACTCTATCAATGTAACCTCTATTCCCTTCTTATAGTCATTATGAAATCTTTAAACACTTATTAAAATAAAGTTGTCCTTTTCCTTCTGCCTAGATGTCATATCTTCTTGGCGAAAGAAATGTCTAAAAATATTCTTCTTCCCTATCTAATTAAGTTTATATGAGAGTGTGCCATAATTGGTATTCTGATTGCACTCAGATTCCTCATCATATCCATTTTTGTTTAAATACTGTCATTATCATAGTTTTACATTATCATACTTATGATATATGCAGAGAAATTTGTAAAAGATGAGAGTTGTAATTGTGGGTCTCAGAAAAAATATACATGAGGGTTTCTGATAGGACATTTAACCATAAAACAATAAAAATAGAAATAACTAATAATCATAAATGCTAATTCACATAAGAAGTGTAAGGGAGATCTTCCAAATCCAAAATGGAAGTTTTAAATTTTAATATTATTGACCTAATCTATGTCATCTTTCTGACACTAGTAGAAAGCTCTGTTTTTAAATTTCAACTAGATTTCAGTTAGCAAGCACGAAAATAAGAAAGGGCTCAGGTTTTGTTTTTTGTTTTTGTCTTGAAGGATTTATACTATAATGGGAGATTCTTTGAAAGAATAAAGCACATGATTGAGGCAGCTCTTTCACTCCTTTTCAGCCTCTGTTTTTAAGCTGCTAATTGCTGACCACAACACACTGCTTAACATTAAGTCACTTCAATTTAAAAAGAGTATTTCTAGGGAAGCTAAAATCACCTTAAAATATATGCAATTAAAAAATAAGTACCTGGATTATTTTCACAATAATGCATATATATATATACACACACACACATTTATACACGTATATAAACATTCTTCCAAATTAAAATTATTTTCAATTCTAAAAATTAATCCAAAATTGTTCATAAGCCAAAGCCCCATAGGTTAAGGTAAATTGAGCATTTGTTTTAAAATGGATAAACAGGATAAAATACTGTGGTATAGAATCAGAGAGACTGAAATACAAAAAAATGAAGTGAAACTACATGGCCTTTTAATTATCTGTAACAGGGACATAAAACATAAGGAAGACAAAAGGTTTATGAAAACCTCTGAGGTTTTTAGATATCTGAGATTGAGATCTCCATGATTATTAAAAATCCTCTTCATGGGCTTCCCTGGTGGCGCAGTTGTTAAGAATCTGCCTGCCCATGCAGGGGACATGGGTTCGAGCCTTGGTCTGGGAAGATCCCACATGCCGTGGAGCAGCTAAGCCCATGTACCACAACTGCTGAACCCGCGAGCCACAACTACTGACTGTGCATGCCACAACTACTGAAGCCTGCACGCCTAGAGCCCGTGCCCTGCAACAAGAGAAAACACCACAATGAGAAGCCCGTGCACCACAATGAAGAGTAGCCCCCACTCACTGAAAGAGAAAGCCTGCGTGCAGCAACGAAGACCCAATGCAGCCAAAAATAAATAAATAAATAAATTTATTTTAAAAAGTCCTTGCATGTTTAAAAATCATCTTCAGTTTCCTTTTACTTACCAAATAAATATCCTGACTGTTTTTTATGACCTTACTCAACCTAAATATCTTAAAATGGTACCTTCTCATGAGGCTCATTAGATATTGAAAAGTTATAATTTATGCTGTAATTTAGTCTTCTCTCAGAAAAAAAATCTTTAAAATGGGGTTCTCACTTGGGAGAAATAGTGATTGATGGTTCTCAAGGTAAATTGTTTATTAGATTTTATATTTATTTCCACCCTTCAACAATTTTGTATCTCAGGTTGATGATCCTTTAAAAGTGGTTGACAGAGATGCAGATTCCTGTTCATGTGTACCTGGATTGGTGGAGAGGCAGTTATAGGTTGGATATCAGAATTATCTTTGTAAGAAACAGATTTGATATTAATTCTTCATAGTTAAAAATCAAACATGTTACACCACAAAGTAAGAGTACAGATTCCCTGGTGGCAGCAGCTCAGGGAATGAACCTCCAGAATCTGTATTTTAAAATGCTCTCCAGGTAAAACTGATGTAGCCAGTTGAAACCAGTCTTCAATCCACACTGGGGAATCAATCCTACAGGTACTTTACATACTAGCCTTATTTTAAAAAGTGGCTTATTAGAAATTTACATACTTAAGATTTTGCTTTCAATCTTGGCATGTATGGACTATAATAGACTACATTATCTTACTGGGTAACTTCAAAAGCTGATATTTATAGTTTTAGTTTTAATATATTTAGTGATAATCTCTTCATGCTTGATAGAATATATTCTCTTATTTCTGGAGTGCTTTGAAAATCAGCCAGGTTAATTTAGGCACTGGAAACTGTAAGCAAATAATAGCTTCTGTATTTAAAGAGATACCATCAATTCTAACTTGTAAATAATAATCCTTTTCCTCTTCTCTGTTCCCACTGCTATTTCCTAAATAATTCCAACCATTTTCTAAGGACCCCCTGTCCTGCCTCAAGTATTTCATTATTTATTATGGTTGATTCACAGAATGTCTTCCTAGGGAATGTGGAGGAAAGGGGACTGATCCCTTTTCTTGAGTAAAAGATTCAACCTTGATACCATGGCACTCACAAACCTTAGTGATATGAATTTAACTTACCTATCAGCCCCATGTCTGAACATTCAATTCTCCCAACTCAACATGCTCAATTAAACATCCATGCTTTATTCACACTGTTCTATATAGCATGCTCTTCTGGTTTCTTTCTGCTTCAGATTTACAAGAACCGACTGAAATGCGATTTCTTCTTGAAATTGTCTTCTGATTTTACCAGAAAGACCTTTATTCTTACTCTCATATGGTATGTTGAAAATACATAGACTTTAAAGTATTCACATTATATTGTGGTTATTAGTTTATATGTATTAGGTGACCCAGAACTGAGCATCTTCTGTAGTAGAATGACTTCTTTGGTCTTAGGTAAAATACAAGCAAAAGACAAGAATTTTATAGACCTCATGATGTCCACTATGTCTTATGATTATATAGCACCATCCTCTAAGTCTAGTTTGAAGAAGTTGATTTCACAAAAATTTATTTGTCCCAATGTTACAATACAGGCTCCATTCTTCTCTCAATTTAACACTTCCTCCTCATTGTAACTGATCCAATTATTTGCAAGGGAGACCTAGGTGAACCTGTTACTGTTTGTAAGGCCCTATGTGTCATTATCTTCTATGCCATTCCCCTAACTTTCATGCATATTGAAATATGATGATGTGAAGACATTGAAATGCCTGTTTATTATATAGTTCCAGGGAAGTTGTCTCTAGTTTTACATTAGAGGAGACTAAACCCTATAGAAGATTTAAATGAAGACTATAGTAGAGAGATTCTAAAGCAATATCAACAAAGGAAATGATCTAAAAAAAAGAAAGCAAAGTCCTTTTTGGTAGGGGTTAGATGCAAACGGTTTTCCTTCTGTGTGAGTTTCCTGCAATTTTGTTTAAGCCCTAGGACTGCACACAATTTACACCACATTAAAGAATTAATTTTAGGTTTCTTACCTCTGAATACCTTGAGGAAAGGGACTATAAACTATTTATCTTTGAATATTCCCAAATGTATAATTCCTAAAAGATAGCAGTAAGGCTTGTCATGAATAAATGTTTATTGAATGAATGTAATCCTAAAACAGAATCCTCATTTTGATCTTATCTATTTATTACCAAATACTTGACTTATTACATAATATTATGGTATGCTCATATTCCTCAGATTATATCAGAGATCACTGCAGGAGATTAGAAGCCTGCTGCCTTTGAAAAATGATTTAGGACATTGGCTTCCAATGGTAGTGAAACGGGTAATTTGGACCAACTCTTTCATTAAAAATAACAATTCTGAAAAAAAATGTAAGATGCCCTAAAATTATTGAAGTTGTGAGAAGATAGTGAAAAGCTCAATAATATAAGATCAGCAACTTGGCAAGAATGACTAAATATAAAAGAGGAGGGAAAGAAGACAGTATTGGAACATAAAAGGGAAAATAGAGAAGAGATTTGAAATATTAGAATGTACTATATCAATTTCTACCAATATATTTGAAAACCTGGGAAAATTTGTAGGAATAAATAATTAACAAAATTTGACAACCTAAATGGATGAATAACTATGGAAGAAACAAACATGGTCATTAAATGCCTGTCATCAATTACCACCCCTCCCCCTGACAGATGTATCAGCCTCTTTGTGCCCTGGTACTTCTGCTATGTGGAACTTTCACATGGTCTTAACATGGCAGAGTCAACCTCACAGTTCAAGTCGAAGCTCAAGTATCATTAAATAGAGAAACCTCATCTGACTATATTTTCTAATGATATACTATCCCTGTTGTCAGCTCTCTCTTCATTGAGTTGATGTTTGATTTTCTTCACAAAAGCAAGAACTTCATCAATCTTTTTTTTTTTTTTTTTCCGGTATGCAGACCTCTCACTGTTGTGGCCTCTCCTGTTGCGGAGCACAGGCTCCTGACGCACAGCTCAGGGGCCATGGCTCACGGGCCCAGCCGCTCCGCGGCATGTGGGATCTTCCCGGACTGGGGCACGAACTCTCAACCACTGCGCCACCAGGGAAGCCCATCATCAATCAGTCTTTTACACTACTTTATCACTAGGACTTTTATCCCCAGAATATACCCTGGCACACTATAAGCATGTAATAAATATTTATTGAATGAATTTCAATTAAAGTAGGAAATAAAATGAGGATCTTTAATAAAATTACCATTATGAAACATTATAGTGGAGATTCTAGCCAATGAAATAACACAAGGAACACAGTGGATATAAATATTGAGAAAGATCAGATACAAATCATTATTTTCATGTTATTATTATCAGCTAGGAAAAAAACAAAAAAGTTAATTCACAGCTATAGAGAGAGTTTGTCAAGGTGGAACCCATTACAGAGCTGCTGTTACCTGAAGCCATTTTGAATATGTTACTTCTTGATATATATATATATATACCTCTTTTTCTGTCTCTCCCTTTTTCTCTTTTTATTTCATGATGTTGTTCATGGTTACCTTTAAAATAGCCTTTAGTTTTCAGAATATTCATATGTGAATGTGGCTGAATTTGAGGAGCAATTAACATTGCCAAAAGATGGATACCATGGCTATGATTTCAGGAATGATTAGAAGATTGTTAGGAATTCTTGTTTCCTGTTTTTAGGGATAAGGTGAGCCTGACCTTGATTGTATGAAGGATAGCTGCATCTTGTACGGTGTTTTATTGTATTGTACTGAAGGTTAAATATGTGAGGAAGGGTGTTTACAGATGCCAAGTAACTAAAAGAGTTAACTGACTCAGTTACTAAGCTATTGTTCCTTGACTCCAAACACTTCCCTCCAAATTTTGTTCTGTGATGCTAGGCTGAGACTAATAAGCAAGCTACATTTTTTCATTGCCAGTTGGCTTCTCTTAGATTCTTCCAGTGCGATAGAATAAAGGAAGTGGGAAGGTAGGAAAAGAGAGAAGGGAATTACTCCTTCCTGTTTAATTGGTCCTGTCACATGCTCCATCAATTGATTTTTACCAAAGACAGCAGAGATTGGTGCCAGCAGTAGTTGCTTGCAACTTCTGCCTTTTCTCACACTTCCCAGAGCCATCCACATCCCTCAACCTATGAAGCTTCAACCACAGTTAGGCCACCTTCTCCTCAGAGGGCTGAATCTCTGCCTCTCCAGCCCCTCCTCAAAACACTTGAGATAACTGCTGCCACTGGGCAGCAGTTGCTTCTCAGAGATGTTAAGTCTCAGTTCTGGGAGGTCCTTCTATTAAGTCTGAAGTACCACCAGAGAATGCCTTTCCGCAAAGGTCTGAATCCAATTCCACGAGGTCCTTTCTTCAAGCTTCTGCAGGCGGCCAAGTTCAGAGAACCTTAAGTTTTTCTTTTAGTCTCTCAGCCCTAAGGAGAATAGCCAGTTTCTGTACATATCACCTACATCTTACCTCAGTATTTTTTGCTCTTTTGATCCTTGATACCTATTTATACAACTATCTATAACAAATGATTTCTATTAAAATAAGTAGGTTTTTTCTTTCAGTGGACATTATTACAACCAGTCACTGAGAAGAGTATGTTCAGTCTTCTATATTTACACATCTGTTTTTTTCAATTCTGTCAATTTTAATATTGACTCAATGTAATTTTGCACATATGTATTTAGAATTGTTTATATTTTTCTATTCTCCTACTTTCAACCTTTCTGTATCTTTACACAGAAGGGCTTTTAAATTTTTTTAATTTTTATTATTTTCTCTCATTTCAGTTAGTGTCAGGAAAGGAAGGAAATAAACGTGGTTACCAGTCTTCCATCTTGAAATTAAATCCCAACATAATTTGTTTTATTATAGCTTCCCCCAATATAATTAAAGTAATGATTATGATCCTATCGTTATTAGAAGAAAGTTTAATTGCATTGAAGAGCAATTTTATTTTGTAATTTATTGTTTTGTAGCTTTGTAATTTATTGTAGGTGAAACACTGTGGTTATGGATAAATAAACTTTTTAATAATTGATTCTTCTAACCAAAATTTCTGAAGTAATAGAAGTTTTTTTGTTTTTTTTTTCCCTTGGAAATAGATTGTTTCAGGAATTAAAAAAACAACAAGCAATCTAGGGCCTAGGAATTATATTATTCTCATAAAAGATTCTTATGTGAGGTTCATTGATTAAGGATTCTGTCTGTTATTTTATAAATGTAATGGATGGAATTGTGAATTTTAAACAATAAGAATTTAAGCTTAGATATAAACATTACATTTTTACTTCATTTTTATATTTCAGTGAGTGTATATTTCCTTTGTAAACTTAAATTACACATTAAACATTGGCAATGACATTCTGTTTTTAAAATGATAACCCTTTTTCAAAGATAGAATATAAGTGTTTTTATCGGTTAGATAATTGGATTTTGGTTTCTACCTCTTGCAAGGGTTTGATACTTTTTTTTTTTTTTCCAATTTTGCGTAGGGAAGAGTGCAGCTCTATGAAAAGTGATAACAAAAATAATAGTGCAGTGCTGGTTGGGAGGGAGCATTTTCTTTTTCAGAAATCAATAGGCAAAGAGAGTGATCCTATTTTTCACCTGAGGCAAATCACCATTACAGAGCAGCAGAGTGCTCATCTGGTAGGGGCTGCAGTGACACACACTTCCATCAGCCACTATTCAAGGTTAGGAGCAATACCTAATACTGGCGAGAGGCTAATTAAATTAGTTCTGTGGGAAAGTGACAAGATGACAGAGTGCAATCCAAGTGCTCCAAAACCTTTCCCTTTACCCTCCATTTTCAGTATTGTTGGGTCTCTTCTCTCTAGCATCTCACTCACATACACAGTACCTGGTGTGTGATACCTGCTTCCTTTCAGTCTTCTTGTCTAAGCTGCAATGTGAATATTTGGCTTGTACTATGACTGATGAGTGCAGCAGGAAAGAGATGTAATTGCTTTGACTCTGCAGCAGTAAATGGATCCTCCCTTTGGAAACTCAACTTTCCTCATTTAGACCCAAACATGCCAGGCAGACGCAGATGATCAGTTCACAGCATATGATACAAGTGAATATCTTTGTCTTTATGTTCTGTTTTTAAGGTAATAGCAAACTAACATCTGTTGTTCTGAGCATCACAAATCTGTTCTTTTCAGTGTAAAGGTTTGCTGAGCATTGATATTTTACTAAGAATAGGATGTGCGTGGCAATTAGACTACACAGTATTTTTATGTCAAATCCAAATATTCTTTGGAAAGGTCATTGTTGCGTGTGACCTACTGAGCTGTATTACTATGATAGATGTAGTTACAAAGTAAAACTATTTAACTGATAATGTTCTGAGAAGTGGGTAAAGGAATAGAGAAGAGAGGAAAGGTAGCTAGTTTTTAAGGGATGATTCTGTATTGCCAATAACATCTCATACATTCGTTGAGTCTGGTCTTTACAGAGCACTTATGCTCCAGATAAGAAATGCTATTCAACACCCTATGAATGAATATATGCTATGGTATTATTTAGTGTATCTGTATGCCTTTTCTAGCTATCAAGATAGACATGTGAATGAAAAGTAATAGTATTAGGATCTTTCTATGAACCACAGACTCATAGGGTTGGAAGTTTCTTAAGTGCAAGTAAATATTAGAATAAATATAATAGGAAAAATCAAGGGTTTAAAAATTTTTCACTTTAATGTGACTAATATTATTTTTAAGTTTGTTAGCGCTTATGTTTAGATAGTGGTTTAAATAAGTCTCCATAAGGTACATCTGTTAATTTCTTTTTCTGATGGAAAAACTTTGGTTTCAGTGCATGTCTTCATGTTTTTCTAGCATTAACATTGCTGGCTACAAAAAGGTCATGGTGAAACAGTGTGACTTAGAGATACATAGCATCACATTTAAAAAATCCAACTCAACATGCATCTTTTGCAACTTCCATGTGATATATTTTTCAAAAACATCAAAATAATAGAGACAAAAACATACCTACATATGAAATAAGATAATAACAATAATTCTATTATTTTTCATTCTAATATTTTATCTCAAATGAAAACTCTCATATGTTGAAGCCCATTTATGACAGAACATTATTATTATTTTTTCAGAACATTATTTTTAATGGCACAATAAATGATATATTTTTCAGCTGTAAGGAAAAAACTATTACTCAATAGGAATTTTTAAAAATAAGATCTCTCATTAGTTATAATGCCCAAAGCTGTAGCTTTGGGTATTATGTCCTGCTGTCAGTCCATTTTGTAACACTACAATTCAGTAGCTTTTTGCTAAAAATTCTTTTTTATCTAATAGCTTATGTGTTGAGTACACATATGTGTACCTACTCATATACTCTGGAGAATTGTAAGTTATAAACTTTATAAAGAATTTGGAGAATTAATCTAAACAAGAAAAAGTTGAAAAATTGAAAATTTCATTGTTTGATTTACTCAGTAAAAATGAAGCAACCAACTGTTATGTCATAGTATAAAATAATAATAATAAAAAGTTCAGAATATGGCACTGTATAAATGAGGTTTCTAAAGCTATCAAGCATTCCTGTTGAGAGTGATTGGACCTATCAAGATATAAAAGAGCAGCTGGGGACATTTGAAGTGGCGATTTATATTTTGTGCAACCCTAGCCACAGATGTAGCAGCATGAAATAATAAAAAAGATGTTTAAATCAAGCCAGGATGCTCAAAAACTTATCAAAAAGACATATTAGTAAAAATTAGGTATTTTAATACTATTGAAGGTAACAGCTGTTTGAGATATTGACAATTTCAGTTAATTATTCAAAAACTAGAAATAACAATCACTCAATATTTAGATTAACTTTATTTAAATCAATTTGGAAATATGTAATTAGTGTATATTATACTGATTTATGTTTTAAAGATGACCCATGGTTTAAGATAGAAATTATAGCATTGTGTAAATTAATGTTTATTCAGTTGACAAGTGCTCTGTTTGAGCAGATCATCTTCATCTGGGGTAAATAATTCACAGCGGGGGAAGAGGGGGAAGGGAGGAGGGAGGAAGGGAGTCTTCAGTTTTAAAAGTATTTGCCTGTGGGGAGTGGTAGAAATTAATGACCACTGTGGAAATTCAGTTTGAAGAATATATCCATGTTCTTATCTCTGGGCATCCTTTTAAAAATTCAAAACCAAATTTAGCAAGAATACTTAGAAAGAATTTAGAAAGAATACTTTCCATTAGGGTACCCAAATTCTGCTCTGTTTGCTCTGTATTTAAATATTTGGTGTATTAAGAACCCAAGTTGCTGTCTAGAACTTATCTGATCATTTAATAAGTATTTCCATAGTTACTTTGAAATGTTGTGCAATTCTTTTTTCTTCAATGTGAGCTAAATAATGTGTATAAATAATTCTTTTAGCTCTCATTCTGCTTTTACAAATGATAATCTGGAAAAAAAAGTTAGGTAATTGAAAACTTTTCCAAAACATCAATTTATTACATACAATTAATATCTGATTTAGTAAAACTTCAGCTATGGTGTATTCAAAACAGGCTTTTATAAATCTGATTTCAAAGTGGAATAAATTCTCGATTACTTTGAATGGATCATACTTGGAATTGTTTCTTCCATTACCCCTCTTATTGGTATTCCTGCAGAGTAACTGTGTCAAGGAGTAATTATTTTATGAACTGTGAAGTAGAAGATAAAGACAAATTGAAATAGCTTTTTAATTTTTTAAGACTCCGTTTTCTTCTATTAATTGTTCTGCAGTGGAATCGGAAAGCATTCTAGTCTGTATGTATCACTCTATAGTTCAGAGGTTTTTAACCTGCTCTCCATCATGACATAGAATATATCTGACTGATGAATTTGTAAACTGGGGTTGAGGGCAATGCTCCAGGGCAGAACCTGTAACATCAGTCCCTTTTTGCCATTAAAGAAAGCAAACCGAATGCAACCAAGGGAGGGTGATGTATAAAAATAACCTTGAGCCATGCTAAAACAATGTTTTATAGTAAAGTAAATCATCTCACAAATTTTGGCGCTTTTAGTATTATTAGGGACAGATAATTTACAGCATACCATTGCATTATGACACTGGATGAGAAGATCTGATAAAATTGTCCATGGTTTTTCCTTTGACATTCCTATGTCACTTTTGATTCTTGGATGCTATGGTTTGACAGTGGTATATCTTCTAATTTAAAATAATGGTCAGACACATCTGAAATGGCCTGGTCAGCCAGAATATGCTGCTGTCAGAATACTTCAGCTGAAAGATTCCTTTTTATTGTCCACTAAGGTAACATTTAATTCACTGTGGCTTATCTGAGGGTTGCCCAAGATTCCTCCAGAAGTGAACATGTGTCTCAGAGATCTAGTATTCACAGAAAGAATTTAAATGGTACCAAATATATAGAGTAACTGCAATTGAGTGAATAAATTCTAAGAATTCCTGAACTTGGGAGAGTCATAGTCTATTGTAAATAAGCATAATGTAAGGTATGACACAAAATGTGTGTTGGAGGAGGTCATCAAGAGGACATGAGGGCTGGTTGACTCTCCAGTTGGACCCAAGCAGTGGGAGGCTCCTCACCCCCACCCCTGTCCTTGGAATGTAAGCTCTGCCTACTGTTCCCACATTGGGAACTATTCCAAGGACACAGCCTTAAGAGAATAAAGTATGGTTGAGACCATCTGGACTGAAATCAATTAAGGCCTCTAGATAAACTTTTAAGATTCTGGTGGGCAGGTGTGGAGATCTACTAATAATTGTGTGGCTGCCCAAAACAAGCCTCATATATACCTTTCCTTGCTTAGTAAACCTGACACCTACCAATTTGGAGTGGTCTGCCCCTTTCTTCGGCCTCTCCTTGCCCTCTGTGACTGGGGGCCAGTTTTAGAGTTCACCTGGGGAACTCCTGAGGTTGTGAACTAACATTGTGCTTCAAGAGTGTAGGTAATTTTTATGTTTAATAATTATTTTTTCTGTTGTGTAAAATTTTCTATAAAATTTTAATAAAATTCTAAAAATTGATAAGCAAATACTATTTTTCTTCATAAAAGTAACACCCCACTTTCCAAGTTTACCATCAGAAAGGACAGCTCTTTTTTTGTGTGTAAGAAGATAAAGAACCTTGAGATTGGCTTTCTCATTGGGGTTTTTCCTGTAATTACCTCTTTCCCTATTATTGAGCTAGCATTAGTGCTGATGGGTGAAGAAAGTGAAAGTGAGACTGAGAGGGTGGAAAGTCCAGTCACTCTTCCTTATTTATATTAACATTAATGAAGATGAGAATAATGATAATGTTAAAGGAATTAGCTTGTGTTTATTCGTTGCTTACTGTGGACCGGTTGCTCTGCTCTAAAGATAAGATTTCATTTTATCCTTGTAACAATCCAGTAGGTTGGGCACTGTCATTTCCATTTTTGGATGAGAAAACAGAAACTTAGAGAGTTTGCTTAACTTTCCCAGGATCACAGAGATAAATTTGAATAACCAAACGAAGATGTGAACCCTAATACTTCAAATTAAAACTGAAAATGTTAATGATATATCTGTACTATATATTAAGAAACAAGAGGGTGGAATCAAGATGGTGGACTAGGAGGACATGGAATTTGCATCTCTGCACAACTAGGGCACCTGCCAGGCACTGGTGGGGGGGCCACAAACACCTATGGTAACGGGAGGAACCACCAGTGACTGGGTAGGACATGAGGTGTGGAGGGAGTGAAGGAGGAGGAAAAGTGGAGGCAGGATGGGACTGGTGCCCTGAGGGGTGGCTGGGGGAGAGGAAGGGATCCCACGCCCGAAGGGGGAAATTGGGGAACCGCTGGGAGGACAGAGGATCAAAAGGGAGTGGGCCAGGTTTTCCCTGCCCACTTGGGCCCCCGGGAGCCTGCTGAGATCCTGGGCCTGATCCTCTGCCCACCAAGGCCCCCTCCAGCTGGGCAGATCCTGAGGGAGTGGGAGAGAGGGAAGGGGGAGCAAAAGCAAAGGCCAGACCTACGGGACCGGCACCCTGAAGGGGGGCTGGGGGAGGGCAGGAGTTCCCACACCCAGTGGGACCCACCCATGGTTAGGAGTCCAGAGGGGACGGGGGAGACTCTGGGGGAGACAGTGTGTGGGGGGGGCAAGGAGGAACAGAAGGGAATGCGCCCAGTGCTTTCCATGTCCACTTAGGCACCAGGGAGCTTGTTGGGCTCCTGGGCCTAATCCTCGGAGCCTCCCACCTGCCGCGCAGACCCCAAGCCCTGCCTCTACACCCCCACCCAGGGCCCCACCTCTACACTCAGAGATCCCCTCCAACACACTGGGCCTAAATACCACCCACACACCCTCACTCAGGGACCTACCTCCAAACTCTGGAACTCCACACCCCAGAGGCCCTCCTTTCCACATGCTGCCTCTCCCCTTCTGCGCAGGTCCTAAGCAGAGGCGCTGCCCCATGCTTGAACATAGACCCGCCTAGGCCTCACCCCCAAGGCCTTTTCCTGCTGCCTGGGTCCTGAGCCTAGGCCCCGCCCCACGCTCAAACATCACCACCCCACCTGCATAGGTCATGCCCCACCCTAAACCACACCCCTGCCTTAGTTCCACCCCCACCTAAGTTCTGCCCCCATAGCCAAGGCTTTCTTTTTTCCTCTTTTAGATTGGGGTTCTGTTTTACCTTGTTGATTCAATGTTGTTGATTCATTTATATTTTTATTTTTCCTAATAAATCTTTTATTTTTCTAATTTTATTTTATTCTTCATATTTTGTTATTGTTCTCTCCTTTTGGCTTGTTCCCCCACCCCACCCTTTTATTTTTCTTTTTCCTGTTGTGGTTTTATTTTACCTTGTTGCAGTTCTTTCAATTATATTTTTATTTTTCCTAATATATTTTTTTATCTTTCTAATTTTATTTTGTTTTTTATTCATTGATATTGTACTGCTTCTTTCTTTCTTTCTATTTTTTTTCTTTTTTCTGCCACATCACGCAGTTTGCAGGATCTTGGTTCCCAGGCCAGAGGTCAGGCGGAGTCCAAACCACTGTACTAACAGAGAACCTCAGACCCGAGGGAGTATTAATTGGAGTGAGGCCTCCTATAGGTCCTAATCTCAGAACCAAGACCTGGCCTACCCAACTGTCTGCAGACTCCAGTGCTGGACGCCTCAGGCCAAACAACCAGTAAGGCAGGAATACAGCCCTACCCATCAAAAAGAAAACAAGAAAAAAAAAGACAAAAGAATATGTTACAGATGAAGGAGCAAGGTAAAAACCTACAAGACCAAATAAATGAAGACGAAATAGGCAACCTACCTGAAAAAGAATTCAGAGTAATGAGAGTACAGATGATCCAAAATCTTGGAAACAGAATGGGGAAGGCACAAGAAACATTTAACAGGATCTAGAAGAACGACAGACCAAACAAAGAGTGATGAACAACACAATAACTGAAATTAAAAATACTCTAGAAGGAATCAGTAGCAGAAAAACTGAGGCAGAAGAACAGATAAGTGAATTGGAAGATAAAATGGTGGAAATACTACCAGGTTGCAGAACAAAGAAAAAAGAATGAAGAGAATTGAGGACAGTCTCAGAGACTTCTGGGACAACATTAAACGCACCAACGTTTGAATTATAGAGGTGCCAGAAGAAGAAGAGAAAAAGGGTCTGAGAAAATATTAGAAGAGATTATAGTCGAAAACTTCCCTAACATGGGAAAGGAAAGAGACAATCAAGGCCAGAAAGTGCAGAGAGTCCCACACAGGATAAACCCAAAGAGAAACATGCCAAGACACATATTAATCAAACTATCAAAAACTAAATACAAAGAAAAAATATTAAAAGCAGCAAAGGAAAAGCAACAAATAACACACAAGGGAATCTGCATAACATTAACAGCTGACCTATCAGCATAAACTCTGCAAGCCAGAAGGGAGTGGCAGGACATATTTAAAGTGATGAAGGAGAAAAACCTACAACCAAGATTACTTTACCCAGCAAGGATCTCATTCAGATTCAACAGAGAAATTAAAATGTTTACAGACAAGCAAAAGATAAGAGAATTTAGCACCACCAAACCAGCTTTACGACAAATGCTAAAGGCACTTCTCTAGGCAGGAAACACAAGGGAAGGAAAAGACCTACGAAAACAAACCCAGAACAATTAAGAAAATGGTTATAGGAACATAAATATTGATAACTACCTTAAATGTTAATGGATTAAATGCTCCAACCAAAAGACATAGACTGGCTGAATGGATACAAAAGGAAGACCCATATATATGCTGTCTACAAGAGACCCACTTCAGACCTAGGGACACATACAAACTGAAAGTGAGGGGATAGAAAAAGATATTCCATGCAAATGGAAATCAGAAGAAATCTGGGGTAGCAGTTCTCATATCAGACAAAATAGACTTTAAAATAAAGACTATTACAAGAGACAAAGAAGGACACTACATAATGATCAAGGGATTGATCCAAGAAGAAGATATAACGATGTAAATATTTATGCACCCAACACAGGAGCACCTCAATACATAAGGCAAATACTAACAGCCATAAAAGGGGAAATCGACAGTAACAGAATCGTAGTAGGGGACTTTAACACCCCACTTTCACCAATGGACAGATCATCCAAAGTGAAAATAAATAAGGAAACACAAGCTTTAAATGACACATTAAACAAGATGGACTTAATTGATATTTATAGGACATTCCATCCAAAAACAACATAATACACTTCCTTCTCAAGTGCTCATGGAACATTCTCCAGGATAGACCATATCTTCAGTCACAAATCAAACCTTGGTAAATTTAAGAAAATTGAAATCGTATCGAGTATCTTTTCCTACCACGATGCTATGAGACTAGATTACAATTACAGGAAAAAAAAGTGTAAAAATACAAACACATGGAGGCTAAACAATACGCTACTAAATAACCAAGAGATCACTGAAGAAAGCAA
Source organism: Delphinapterus leucas (assembly GCF_059928025.1). Classification (NCBI taxonomy): domain Eukaryota; kingdom Metazoa; phylum Chordata; class Mammalia; order Artiodactyla; family Monodontidae; genus Delphinapterus; species Delphinapterus leucas. Next base: position 12,595,226 of record NC_143133.1, on the reverse strand, counting down.
AGAGGAAATAAAAAAATACCTAGAAACAAATGACAATGAAAACACGATGACCCAAAACCTATGGAATGCAGCAAAAGCAGTTCTAAGAGGGAAGTTTATACCAATACAATTCACCATCAAGAAACAAGAAACATCCCAAATAAACAACCTAATCTTACACCTAAAGCAGTTAGAGAAAGAAGAACAAAAAAACCCCAAATTTAGCAGAAGGAAAGAAGTCATAAAGATCAGATCAGAAATGAATGAAAAAGAAATGAAGGAAACAATAGCAAAGATCAATAAAACTAAAAGCTGGTTCTTTGAGAAGGTAAATGTAACTGATAAACAATTAGCGAAACTCATCAAAAAAAAAAAAAAAGGGAGAAGACTCAAATCAACCAAATTAGAAATGAAAAAGGAGAAGTAACAACTGACACTGCAGAAATACAAAGGATCATGAGAGAATACTACAAGCAACTCTGTGCCAATAAAATGGACAACCTGGAAGAAATGGACAAATTCTTAGAAAAGCACAACGTTCCGAGACTGAACCAGGAAGAAATAGAAAATATAAACAGACAAATCACAAGCACTGAAATTGAAACTGTGATTAAAAATCTTCCAACAAACAAAAGCCCAGGACCAGATGGCTTCACAGGTGAATTCTATCAAACATTTAGAGAAGAGCTAACACCTGTCCTTCTCAAACTTTTCCAAAGTATAGCAGAAGGAGGAACACTCCCAAACTCATACTACGAGGCTACCATCACCCTGATACCAAAACCAGACAACGATGTCACAAAGAAAGAAAACTACAGGCCAATATCACTGATGAACATACATGCAGAAATCCTTAACAAAATGCTAGCAAACAGAATCCAACAGCACATTAAAAGGATCATACACCATGATCAGGTGGGGTTTATCCCAGGAATGCAAGGATTCTTCAATATACACAAATCAATCAATGTGATACACCATATTAACAAACTGAAGGAGAAAAACTATATGATAATCTCAATAGATTCAGAAAAAGCTTTCAACAAAATTCAACACCCATTTATGATAAAAACTCCAGAAAGTAGGCATAGAAGGAACTTACCTCAACATAATAAAGGTCATATATGACAAACCCACAGCCAACATCATTCTCAATGGTGAAAAACTGAAACCATTTCCACTAAGATCAGGAACAAGATAAGGTTGCCCACTCTCACCACTATTATTCAACATAGTTTTGGAAGTTTTAGCCACAGCAATCAGAGAAGCAAAAGAAATAAAAGGAATCCAAATCGGAAAAGAAGAAGTAAAACTGTCACTGTTTGCAGATGACATGATACTATACATAGAGAATCCTAAAGATGCTACCAGAAAACTATTAGAGCTAATCAATGAATTTGGTAAAGTAGCAGGATACAAAATTAATGCACAGAATCTCTTGCATTCCTATACACTAATGATGAAAAATCTGAAAGAGAAATTGAGGAAACACTCCCATTTACCATTGCAACAAAAAGAATAAAATATCTAGGAATAAACCTACCTAAGGAGACAAAAGACCTGTATGCAGAAAACTATAAGACACTGATGAAAGAAATTAAAGATGATGTGAACAGATGGAGAGATATACCACGTTCTTGGATTGGATGAATCAACATGGTGAAAATGACCATACTACCCAAAGCAATCTACAGATTCAGTGCAATCCTTATCAAACTAGCAATGGCATTTTCCACAGAACTAGAACAAAAAATTTCACAATTTGTATGGAAACACAAAAGACCCTGAATAGTGAAAACAATCTTGAGAAAGAAAAACAGAGCTGGAGGAATCAGGCTCCCTGACTTCAGACTATACTACAAAGCTACAGTAATAAAGACAGTATGGTACTGGCATAAAAACAGAAATATAGACCGATGGAAAAGGATAGAAAGCCCAGAGATAAACCCATGTACATATCGTCACCTTATCTTTGATAAACGAGGCAAGAATATACAATGGAAAAAAGATAGCCTCTTCAATAAGTGGTGCTGGGAAAACTGGACAGTTACCTGTAAAAGAATGAAATTAGAACACTCCCTAACACCATACACAAAAATAAACTCCAAATGGATTAAAGACCTAAATGTAAGGCCAGACACTGTCAAACTCTTAGAGGAAATTCAGGCAGAACACTCTATGACATAAATCACAGCAAGATCCTTTTTGACCCACCTCCTAGAGAAATGGAAATAAAAACAAAAATAAACAAATGGGACCTAATTAAACTTAAAAGCTATTGACCAGCAATGGAAACCATAAGCAAGACGAAAAGACAACCAGCAGAATGGGGAAAAATATTTGCCAACAAAGCAACTGACACAGGATTAATCTCCAAAATATACAAGCAGACCATGCAGCTCAATATCAAAAAAAACAAACAATGCAATCCGAAAATGGGCAGAAGACTTAAATAGACATTTCTCCAAAGAAGACATACAGATGGGCAAGAAACATATGAAAAGATGCTCAACATCACTAATCATTAGAGCAATGCAAATCAAAACTACAATGAGGCATCATCTCACACCAGTCAGAATGGCCATCATCAAAAAAATCTACAAATGATAAATGCTGGAGAGGGTTTGGAGAAAAGGGAACCCTCTTGCACTGTTTGTGTGAATGTAAATCGATACAGCCACTATGGAGAACAGTATGGAAGTTCCTTAGCTAAAAATAGAAGTGCCATATGACCCAGCAATCCCACTACTTGGCAAATACCCTGAGAAAACCATATTTCACAGAGTCATGTAGCACAGTGTTCATTGCAGCACTATATACAATAACCAGGACATGGAAGCAACCTAAATGTCCATTGACAATGAATGGATAAAGAAGATGTGGCACTTGTATACAATGGAATATTATTCAGCCATAAAAAGAAACGAAATTGAGTTATTTGTAGTGCGGTGGATGGACATAGAGTCTGTCATACAGAGTGAAGTAAGTCTGAAAGAGAAAAACAAATACCGTATGCTAACATATATATATATGGAATTTTAAAAAAAATGGTTCTGAAGAACCTAGGGGAAGGACAGGAATAAAGATACAGATCCATAGAATGGACTTGAGGGCATGGGTAGGAGGAAGGGTAAGGTGAGACGAAGTGAGAGAGTGGCATGGACATATATACACTACCGAATGTAAAATAGTTACCTAGTGGGAAGCAGCGGCATAGCACAGGGAGGTCAGATCTCTCAGTGCTTTGTGACCACCTAGAGGGGTGGGATAGGGAGGATGGGAGGGAATATAGGGATATGTGTATGCATATATCCTAATTCACTTTGTTATACAGCAGAAACTAACACAACATTGTAAAGCAATTATACTCTAATAAAGATGTTAAAAAAAGAAGAAAACAAAGGCTAGATGTATTTTGAAAAGTGAAATAAATCCATATGTTAACATTAGTATAGATCTACATTTCCCAAAATGTATAACAAAGAATATTAACAGGTATTTTGAAAAATATCTCATAATGAAACAAAGTTCTGTGTTTCAGTAAGATTGGGGAACATTAACTTAAATAAAATTATACAAGTTTCTTTATTGCTTGATTTTTCAGAGTATGCATTATGTGTATCTCCAAGAGGAGAATATATTATGTAGCATTTCCTGGACTCCTTGTGCATTTAACTTTTTCCCATGAGTAACTTGCTTTGGGAAGTAATCTGAACAAATCTAGTTTACAAGGTAACTTTGTCAACATTCATATTTTCAGAATGATTCTTAACCATTCTAATAGTTCTGTAGTGGTATATCACTTTTGCTTCAATTTGTATTTCCTAATGTTGAATGAAGTTGAGCACGTTTCAACATGCATTTTGCCATCTGCTTGTGCTCCTCGGTGTGGTATCTTTTCAGGTTTTTTTCTTGTTGTTTTTTTTTTTAGGCAACTGATAATTAATTGACCAATACATTTTAAGATTTTTTTGTTTGCTATTCTATAAACAGTCAAGGAATGTAAATTTTTCTATTGGATCCCCTCTGCTTTTTAATCTCCCCTCTTCCCTGACACATTCTCACGTAAGTGGCAATTATTGCTTTTCCTGTTTCCTAATGAAAGAGAAATAGTGGTATATTGGGTACATATATACAATGGAGTATTACTCAGCTATAGAAAGGAATGAAATTGGGTCACTTGTAGAGAGGTGGGTGGACCTAGAGTCTGTCATACAGAGCAAAATCAGGAAGATTAAACAAGTATCGTATATTAACACATGTATGAGGAATCTAGAAAAATGGTACAGATGAAACTATTTGCAGGACAGGAATAGAGACACAGATGTAGAGAACAGACATGGACATGGTGGGGGGTGGGATGAATTGGGAGATTCGGATTGACATATTTGCACTGCCACGTGTAAAACAGATAGCTAGTGGGAACCTGCTCTATATAGTGCAGGGAGCCCAGCTTGGTGCTCTGTGGTGACCAGATGGATGGGATGGTGGGAGGGGAGGGATGTCCAAGAGGGAGGGGATATATGTATACATATTGCTGATTCACTGTGTTGTACAACAGAAACTAACACAGCATTGTAAAGCAACTATACCCCAATAACAATAAATAAAAACTAAAAATAAAAGTGAGCACTGTTTGCTCTTGTGTTTATTTTTGTAGAGTTTTAACACTTTCCTGTATTTCAGTACAAGTCAATTATGAGATATATGTTTTGCAAATACTTTCTCCCAGTAGTGGCATCTGTTTTCACTCTGTTAACAATAAAGTTTTAAATTTTAATAATGTCCAACTAAACATTTTTTTCCTATCATTGATCATACTTTTGATGTTGTATCTAAAAACTCTTCACCAAAAGCAAGGTTGTGGGAATTGTCTCTTTTAAATTGAAGTTTTATAATTTTACATTTTACATTAGGTCACTGATTGATTTTTATTTTTCTGTAAGTTTTAAGATCATGTCTAGATTTATACTTTTGCTTTGAACATCCAGTACCATTTGTTATAAAGATTATTCTTTTTTCATTGAATGCCTTTGCATCCTTTTAAAAAATCAATTATCTTTTAGTGGGTCTATTTCTGGGCTCTATATTCTGTTCCATTGATCTTTATCTATATTCTTGGGCCAATATGATGCTATCTTGATTATTGCCTTTTGGTAAGGTTTCAAATTAGATGCTGTGGTTCCTCCAGCTATTTGTCTTCTTCAGATATTATTGGCTATTCTGGGGCTTTTTACCTTCCATATAAACTTTTGAGTCAGTTTATTGATATCTACAGAGCAGCTTGGTGGGATTTTGATTGCATTGACTGTATAGGTCAAGTTGGGAAAAACTGACATCTTCACAATATTAAGTCTCATATATGAACACAGACTATCTCTTGATTTATTTAGAGCTTTGATTTTTTCATCAGTGTTTTATTTTTTTTCATAGCTATGTCCTGTATAGATTTTGTTTGATTTTTGTCTAAATACTTCATTTTTTGGTTGCTGTTGTAAAGGGTATTAATATGAAATTCCATTTGACTTTTGTGTACACAGTTTGATCTTGTATCTTGCTGCCTTGTTATACCTGCTAGGAGATTCTAAGAGGTTTTATTTTTCCTCTTTTGGTAGGTTCTTAAATGTTTTCTAAATAGACAATCATGTCATCTGTGAATAAAGTTTTTTCTTATTTTCTAAACTTTATATTATTTCTTTTTCTTGTCTTATTGCACTAGAATTGCATTTCTAGTACAATGTTGAATAGGAGTGATAAAAGAGAACATCATTGCCTTATTCCTGATATTAGGAAGAAATTTTTTCTCTCTCCCTATTAAGTATAATATTAGCTGTAGGAAAAAACGCTATTGCATGTTCTTAATTTTTTTTTTTTTTTGAATTCACCAATGAAAACATCTGAGCCTGGTGTTTTCTTTTTATGGAAGGTTTAAAAATTATTATTTTGCAGTTTATTTAATCAGTGTTCAAATATTCAGGTTATCTATTTATCCTTGTATGATTTAGGGTAGTTAATGTCTTACAAGAAATTGGTCCATTTCATCTAAGTTATCAAATTTCTGGGAATAGTTGTTCATGATATTCCTTTAATTATCCTTTTGATTTTTTCACAATCTGTAGTGATATTCCCTGTTTCCATTCTGATATTTGTAATTTATGTCTTTTCAATATTTTTTCATAGATTTCCTGGCTAGAGACTTATCATTTGTATTCTTTTCAAAGAATAAGCTTTAGTTTTGTTGATTTTTTTCCGGTTGTTTTCTTATTTTCAATTTCTTTGATTTCAGCTATAACTTTTGTTATCTCTTTTTTTTCTGCTTCCTTCAAGTTTAAATTGCTTTTCCTTCTCTAGTGTCCTATGCTGGAATCTTGAGCTATTAACTTTGATTTATTTTCTAATATATGCATTTAATGCCATAAATTTTACTCTGAGCAATGCTTTTGCTGTATCCTACAACTTAAATTTCTTTTTTTACTGTAGTAAAATGTATGTAGCACCGAATTTACCATTTTAACCATTGTTTAGTGTATAATTCAGTGAGATTAAGTCATTCACATTGTTGTGTAATCAATCCTACTATTTATCTTTAGAACTTTTTTGTCATTCCAAACTGAGACATTGTAACCACTAAACAGTAAGTCCCCCTTAACCCCTCCTCCAGCTCTTGGAAACCACTATTCTGTTTTCCCTCCCTATAAATTCGACCATTCTGGGTACCTCATATAAGAGGAACCATAAAATATTTATTCTGTGTTTGGCTTATTTTACTTAGAATGCTGTTTTAAGGTTCATATATTTTGTAGCTTTTGTCAAGGTTTCATTCTTTTTAAAGAGTGAGTAACATCCTATTGCATGTTCATATCACATTTTGTTTATCATTTCATCTATAGCTAGACATTTGGGCAGTTTCCACCTTTTGGCTGTTGTGAATAATGTTGCTATGAAAAAGATATACAAATATCTATTTGAGTCTCTGCTTTCAATTTTTGGGGGTGTATACCTACAATGATAATTCTATGTTTAATTTTTTACAGAAATGGTATACTCTTTTCCACAGTAGCTATATCATTTTACATCTCCACCAGCAATGCACAAGAGTTCCAGTGATGCACAAGAGTTCCAACATCTCCACATCCTCACTAACACTTGTTACTTTTAGGTTTTTGTTTGTTTGTTTGTTTGTTAAGTAAAAGCCATCCTAATGCATGTGAAGTAGAAGTGGTACCTCACTGTGGTTTTAATTTGCATTTCTCTAATGATTTCATGTGCTATGTGTGCTATTGGCCATTTGTATATCTTCTTTGAAAAATATCCAAGTCCTTTGCCTGTTTTTTTGATTTCTAGAATTTCCTTTTGATTGTTAGAGTTTCCATCTCTCTGCTTACACTGTTCTTGCAGGTTGTATACTTTCTCTGTTAGAGCCATTATCATATTAAATATAGTTAAAAAAATTCTCAGTCTGACATTTCCAATATGATGATCGCTCTGTCTTTTCATATTGAGTTTTTCTTCTTTTGCCTCACTTATAATTTTTGATGAATGCAAGATATGTATTAGGTAATAGGACCTGAGGTAACAAGGCTTTAATGTGGTGATCTGCCTAGGAGTTGGGTTATGATTAACATATATTTTAGCTATAAGAATCAGGCTTCAATTCCTATAATGGTCTTATTTCTAATCTCTGTTCTTGGTTTTGTTGCTTTCCTATATACTGCTCCTAGAGAGACTCTGTGCCTTACAGATTATTCAGCTTTAATCTACTGTTATTTCCCTTCTGATTTACTCTCATTTTCAACATACCTCCTATCACTAAACTGGATGGGCTACCAGGTATGGGTGAAACCTTGGGTTTCTTGCAGAGACAACTGCTGCTAATCTTTCTTCTCCACCAGTTGTGTAATTGACCAGTGAGGCTAGTAATGAAAGGCAGTAGGTCCTTCATGCACTGGATATTGGGATATCTTTGAACCTTGGGAAATGTTTGGTATCCATTTGTTTGAGGTCTAGGTGTTTCTTACTCTCCAAAATAGATTCCTACATTAATGCCCCACCAATAATCTTACCTATGGGAATTCATGCATGTGCTGGGAGTCCCCAACACCACCCTCAGGCTCAACGATTCACTGTAAGGACTTATAGAAACTGTTATACTCATGATTGTAGTTTACTACTGTGACAGAATACAGATGAAAACCAGCAGAAGGAAAACAGGTATATGAGGCAAAATTCAGGAGAAACTATGTGTAAGCTTCCAAGTGTTTTCACCCATTTGGGTAGCATGGACATACTTATTTCTCCTAGAAACAGTGTGTGACAACACATATGAGGTGTTGACAACCACAGAAGCTCACTTGAGCCTTGGTATCCAATGCTTTCATTAAGGGCCATTCACATAGGCATGCAGTTCTTGTGTGACTGAACTCAACTACTCGAATTCCAGCCTTTTAGAGCAAATATATTCATTCATCATTAATTACATTTGTTTGCATAAACTATCTGATTAAACTGGTTAGGCATAGCCCATGGCCTCAGGCATACAAAAACATTCGTTCACCATGAAAAGTATTGTTAGCGTGAATTATTTCATCAAAGTGATACACTGTGGTGTAAGCCCTTAGGCATGCAAAACACTCATATTAGGCAGAATATTATTAGGGCTCAAAGTTTTTCTCCCAATGTCCAAGCCTGATGATAAGCCTTCTTGCTAATATGCAGGGTTTATGAAATCCCAGTCTGTTGAGTTAACCCTTTCCTTGCACAATGCCTTTATGTAACTCCTTCCCGTATTGACTCTGTGTTTGGCCATGTGACTAGCTTTGACTAATGGAATATCAGCAACTGAGATATAAACCATAAGCTTAGTAAGTGTTTGTGTTTGTCTTGGAAAGCTACTGCTATGTTAAGAAGTCTTGTCCAGCCTCCTTGAGAATAAAGAAACATATGGAGAAAAAATTTCAGCAATTTTATCTATCTGAGCCGAGTTCAGTCAACTCACCAACTTATGAAAAATAATGACTTGTTTTTGTTTTAAGCTATGAGGTTTTAGAGTAGTTTGTTAAACAGCAAAAAGTAACTGATACAGGAATTGGGGTTCCAGAAGTTGGACTGATCCCAGAAGGGAGCTGATTGATTGAACTAAGTCTATCTACCCTATCTTTGAATTAAAAAAAAATAAGGTTAGAACATTGACTTCATAGCACAATAAAAAATAATGTATTGGGCTTCCCTGGTGGCGCAGTTGTTGAGAGTCTGCCTGCCGATGCAGGGGACACGGGTTCGTGCCCCGGTCCGGGAAGATCCCACATGCCGTGGAGTGGCTGGGCCCATGAGCCATGGCTGCTGAGCCTGTGCGTCCGGAGCCTGTGCTCCACAACGGGAGAGGCCACAACAGTGAGAGGCCCGTGTACTGCAATAAATAAATAAATAAATAAATAAATAAATAAAGTATTGTCAAGACAGAAAAAAAGATAGAAACAAACTAAAACACACACATAAAATAGGCTATAAAGTATATAGTGGTATATTCTATGGGAAGAGGGTACAAATATTGATAAGTAGGCATGTAAAAATTTTTAGGGCCATCTCTAAACAAGTACAGAGAAAGAATAAAATATAATAAAGATAATGTATTCAACATAAGACAAAAATGAAAGAAAAAATTTAAATATATGAAACAAAAAGCACAAAATCATATGGCCAGAATAAATCCAGTTATATTAGTAATTATGATATAAATAGTTAGACTAAATGCTTTAGTTCAGATAAAAAACGTAATAAAGTCAAACTATATGCTGTTTAAAGAGATGTTAAAAATAGAAATACTGAATGATTCAAAAATTAAAGAAAAATACACCTAGAAGAAGAAAAAACAAAATAAAATACCCTGATAGTTATGTGTACATAGCACAATAGACTTTAAGACAAGGGGCATTATTTGAGATTAAAAAAAATACATGTATAAAAACAAAAGGTTCAATTTACTAGGAAGATATAACACTTCTAAATGTGAGTATACCTAATACACAACTCTAAAAAATATAAAGTAAACTTGACAGAATTAGGGAGAAATAGACAAATTCACCATCATAGTTGGAAAATTTAGCTAATTTCCCTGTGAACCAGATAGAGCAAAACCTCACTAAATGTTTCCAAAATTAATGCCACTTATTATCATAACAGGTTTTTTCCCCCCTGGAATTAGTTGGTAATTTCTTTCATTTATATGGATGAATTAATACCCAGACATAGGCAAAAAGCTACAAAAAAAGGAGAATTGTGAAAGACTATTTTCCTTACTGGAATACTGGAATATAAGGACATTTTATTGAAATCATTTTGGTAATTTTATAGGATTAGTGCAATATAATAGAGGATCCAGAATTATATTGAATGTTACAAAAAATAAAATATGAGTTCACTTTAGAGGGAAAATATTGACTACTTAATAAATGTGCTGCTACAACTGACATACAACTGAGAGAAAATTAAAATGGGAATTTTCTGTTCAAACTAGAGTTGAAAGAATAACATCTTAACCAAGACTAAAAACCCATAAGCTATATGGGAAATAAAATGTATTTAACCACACACCATTTAAAAAATACTTTGGATCCCAAAAAATAACATTAAAATATCAAATGATAGATATAAGGAATATTTTGCACATGATCACAGAGGACTTTTATAATAAATAGCTGATATAAATTGACATAAAAATACAATTAACCCAAAGAAAATAGAAATTTTCAAATTAGAAAATTCACAAATAGTGAAAAAAGCATGTTAAAAGATGCTCAAATTCACTAGTAGTAGGATAACACAAATTCAAACCTCAGTGAGATATAGTTTTCACGTATCAGATTGCCAAATTTAGATAAGGGTATTAATACCTATTGCTAATAAAGAGTGTGGAAGAAAGAGAACTCAGGCATTTTGCTGGTAGATATTTAAAATGTTACAGGCCTTTTGTAACCACTTAATAAGTTGTAAAGGCAAATTTTCCAAAGGACACCCTTACATATATGATAGTTTTAACTTAAAAAGAAATCCTATGTGGTATTGTAGTCTGTTGATGGAGGTGTACCTTAGCAGTAGGGTAACCTGACTAAAGGAAGAAACCACAAGGGAAAAGCCTTCTTCTGCCTTATGTGCCATTGCTACCACCTTGACCTTTGGAGACATAAAGCTTACAGTTAGCTTTATTCATGAGAACCTTTTACCTCTTTATGTCATACGTACTGCTTTGGCCTGGAATAATTTTCATTCTCACCTTAGTCTAACTTCAAAATTTGGCTTAATTATCATCAATCCTTGAGTAATTTCCCTGATGCTTTAAGTTTTGCTTCCCTTCTGCTACCATCACTTCTTGGTTCTGTGACCATCATAGCATTTTTTTTTTTTCCCTGCCTCAGGTTTATTTGTACAAATAGCACAGGAAGACACCAGCCCCATGCAGACCACAGCCTAGGAGTCACACTAGTCCTTCTGTCCTCACATAGGTAGATAAAGGACACTACTATGGAGCCTTTGTGGGGGACTGGGGACCTTTGGGAGCCTGAGCTGCAGCCTTGGGCTTGGTTTGAGGCCGGCAGAGCCTGAGACCCTTGGCGATGGGGGCATGAGCATGTTTCCTGAGCTTGGGGTGAGCAATTTAGGCAAATCAACTGAGCTTGCAACTGCTGGCCTTGGGGATCTTGGGCTTTATGAGAGCCTTGATAGCTTCAACGTGTGCACTCATGGCCTTGGCATTGTTGTCCTGCACCTTCTTCAGGCCCTTCTTGTTGTGCTTCTTGGCAAAGTGCGTGTTCCTCAGGAGCTTAGGGTCCACCCCCTTTAGAGATTCATATCATTGTGATCAGGGTTTCTTGATGGTGTTTCTGTGCCATTTTTGGGACTGGTTGTGCCTGTGTGGTTCTTGGACTTGGCCATGTCTGCACCGGGGCCTGCAGATCCCAAAGTACCTGGGACCTGAAGACCATAGCGTTCTTAACATTATTTTGTACTCAACTATTTAATTGTATGATCTCCTGCATTATATTCTAAACTTATTAAAGACAGTAATCATGTATTCTTTTACTTTATATATCCAGTCTTTATGGCATTAAGATAAAGACTCAAAGTCAATGAATTTTTGTTTCAACAAAGCCAGAGATTAAGTAAAATTTAAAGATTCCTTGGGAGCATAAGAACATAATTTATCGCTGTGTTCCCAGTTCTAAACATGATGTTTGATCATATACTAGCTTAATAACTATTTATTGAACAAATTTTTAAATGAGAAACAGCTTATTTCTAATAGAAGTAATATCTATAGCAAAATGTTTCTTAAAGAGTTGTTAATAGCATGCAAGTCAAAATGGAACCAACACTAAATAGTATTTTTAATCAAGTTAGCCATTAGAAAGGAGTGTGTCTACATGATATTCCTGAAGGTAAGAGGCAATGCATTTGCTTCTAGTAATTATCTAGCTCCTGTATTAAGTACTGAGCTCAAGTCAACCATATTAGAAACATCTGGACTCTGAGCCAGTTGGATCTCCTACTATTGATACAGAAATTTCCAAAACACCCTGAATAGCCATATATGTCTTAGTTGCAAGCAATAAAGACTAACTCTGAAAATCTTGATTGAAAAAAAATTATTTACAGGATATTGGAGCTCTTAGAATCTAAAGAATGTTGAGATAGATTGGAATACAGAGAGGAATTATGGGACGTCTGAAGAACCAGGCAGCAGAAATCAGAATGAATATATTACAGTGCAAGAACAGGCAGCAGATCTGTGAGCTACAGCTACTGATGGCTATGAATCTGACCTCTTAGCTATTCCTAAGCCATGTGTCACACTTTTAGCTTTAAAAGTCTCCTTGAAGCACACCAGGGCAGTCAGATGGAGGATTTGGTTCCTGCAATAGTGAGAGGTGGCCATTTCTCCCAAAGGAGATCTCCCAAAGGAGATCAGGGAAGAGAGTGTTGGCTACTGAACAATGAAAAGAGAAATACTGGGTTGGCCAAAAAGTGCCTTTGGTTTTTAAGTAAAAACAAAAGACACGTTTTTCATTTTCACCAAGAACTTTATTGAACAGCATATTCATCCTTTTGTTCACTACCTTCTGCCATTTTTCAGGCAACTTCATAATTCCATCTTCCCAAAACATTTTATCTTTTTGAGCAACTGTTCCAGGTGCCTTTTTTTTTTTTTTTTTTTTTTGCGGTACGCGGGCCTCTCACTGTTGTGGCCTCTTCTGTTGCGGAGCACAGGCTTCGGACGCGCAGGCCCAGCGGCCATGACTCACGGGCCCAGCCGCTCCGCGGCATGTGGGATCTTCCCGGACCGGGGCACGAACCCGTGTCCCCTGCATCGGCAGACGGACTCTCAATCACTGAACCACCAGGGAAGCCCTCCAGGTGCCTTTTATAGTCTTCCAGGGAATTGAAATTTTTTTCCATTAAGAGAATTTTGTAAAGACCGAAATAAATGGAAATGTGAAGGTGCAGTGTCTGGTGAATACGGCAGATGAATGAGAACTTCCCAGCCAACCTGTAACAGTTTTTGCCTGTCATCAAAGAAACATGCGGTCTTGCGCTATCCTGATGGAAGATTATGTGTTTTCTGTTGACTAATTCTGGACAGTTTTCATCGAGTACTGCTTTCAGTTGGTCTAATTGGAAGCAGTACTTGTGGGAATTAGTCGTTTGGTTTTCCGGAGGAAGCTCATAATAGAGGACTCCCTTCCAATCCCACCATATACACAACGTCACCTTCTTTGGATGAAGACCGGCCTTTGGTGTGGTTGGTGATGGTTCATTTCGCTTACCCCACGATCTCTTCCGTTCCACATTATTGTACAATATCCACTTTTCATCACCCGTCACAATTTAAGAACAGAATGTTTTCGTTACGTTTAAGTAGAGAGTCGCATGAAAAAATACAGTCAAGAAGGTTTTTTTTTTTGCTTAACTTACGTGGAACCCAAACATAAAAGGGATTCACATAACGAAGCTGGTGCAAATGATTTTCAGCACTTGATTTGGATATTTTGAGTATGTCGGTTATCTCCCGCGTGGTATAACGTTGATTCTTCTCAATTTATATCTCGCTTTCAACTTCAACTTGTCTACCCAACTATGGAGCATTGGCCAGCGAGAAATCTCCAGCACGAAACTTTGCAAACCACTTTTGACACGTTCAATCAGTCACAGCACCACAGCACCCTCTCCATACCCTGCACAAATCTTTTTCTGTGTTTCAGTTGCGTTTTTACCTTTCTTGAAATAATAAAGCATAATATGCTGAAAATGTTGCTTTTTTCTTCCATCTTCAATATTAAAATGGCTATGCAAAAATTCACCATTTTTGATGTCTGTTTTTAAATGCACGCTGATATGACAGCTGTCACATACAATGTAACAAAATTGTTTCAAATGAAGTTAAAGACAACTAAGCACTACTAGAGCCATCTTACAGAAAAAACTGAACGAACATTTTGGCCAACCCAATATGTCCACTACAGAAGATGATGACCACATGGTGGTATCCATAAAGGAGACTGTCTCATCCTTTCAAACCTAAAATCTAGTTGAGATTAAGTCAGGAAATTAAAATGGTGTTTCAAAAAAGGAATCCAACCTTGTTCATAAAACGATTGTGTGACACATATCAACAATATGCTTCCTTCTCAGACTTGATGAGAACATCTAAGATGTGAGGGTGAGAATGCAAGGAAAATTTTTTATAAAATGTAAGCTGCAGGTAACTGTAATTCCCAGATATTTTGTGATCATTATCTGACATACCTTCTACTATTAAATAGAAATATGTCTCTTTTAGGTACAGAAGCTTAACCACATTAGAAATTTTAAAGAGATTGTTAAAAGGAAACGTTTAAGAGAGGCTCTGGGAAGGGTTTGGATTTCCTGGGTGTATATGGAAGTGCTGATTTACCTGACCTCGAGTCATTGCAGTATTGCATACAGTGGACAAGAGACAGGTATTTAACTTAATTTTCCATGTACATCTTGTATGTAACAATCTGTAAGAAGAGAGCAGAAGGAAAATAAAACATTTTTCCAATTCTTTTTTCCTCCTATTGAGTTTTTCCTGGAATGGTTTGTGATATAATATGCCTAAAGTTGCTAACAAATTTGGTTGATGAAATTATTTTTGGATTAATTAAATTAACACAGGAGAATCAGCTCCTTGAGATCTTAGTTGTCTAATGCTGGTGTAAATTATGTTCTAGATAAGTGATCATTATGTATAGACACAGTATGCAATACTTTTATGTTTAAGAATATATTAGACTTAGATCAAATGTTTTTGTTAATTTTCAAATTTATTCTATCATAGGATACATTTCAGTAAAATGTGTACCAAAATAATGTCTTGTGATGGTATAAATATAAACAACCTCCCTGTATTTTGATCAATTCATTAAAAGCTAATTTAGTGACAGCAGTCATTGTTGAGCATTGAGTTTCCTTCAGTGATAATTTGCTTTAAGTCTTAAGAATTTACCTTTTTGTCCATATCCTTGATAATTCAAAGGAGACAAAGAAAATAATCCAGGATTTTAATATTTTAAAAAATAAATCTGATATAGATTGACTCTAAAAACTTTTTTTAAATGTCTAAATATTGGTTCACAAAGACAATATATTCAATAGAAAAAGAGCTCTATAGATATAAAATGACATGACTCTCATTTTCAGGCCAGCAGCCCACGAAGCCAAACTAAACTTCAAAATAAAGGTTTTAAAAACCGATTAGAGACAAAAACACCAACGAACTGAATTCCAGGAAGTGAGGAACCATTTATAAGGAAAGAAATAAAACACAGCTATACTCATCCTTGGTGGAGCTGTCGAAAGAGGATGAATAAACCATAGACCAGGAAACAAGAGACTGGTCGAAATTCTAATCAGCTTTTAATGACCACACGTGGGCTCATTTGTGACTATTTAAAGCAAAAATAATAATAAGGTAGTGTGAGGTTTAGAGTGTATATAGCAGTAAAACATAAAACAAAAGCACAAAGACAACGAATGGGTAATTAAAATTATACCGTTTTAAGGCTCTTACCCTGTTTGTGAAATACTATAATATTATTTCAAAGTTCTCCGTAAATCTTCTGAGATGGTGATCAGTGAGCTTATTAGGAGTGCTCTTCACATCCCCACTTGCGGAAGGAAGGAGCTGAAACAGGACGGAGAAGAGGGAAAAGATCTTAATGAAGGACCAATGAAAGCCTCCATCTACCAGTGGGTGCTTTGGAGCTGGCATGGTCCTCAGATTTGTTGAGCTGGGATGTGGGAACTGGACATTTTCACCCCTGGGATGGGCAGTCATTAGATGGTGACTGCCCTGCAAGGAAACATGAGCTTCCAAGACGGAGTTGTCTTCAGCTGAGGCAATCCCAAAGATAACTAACAGCTGAGAGCTATCTTACAGCTGCAGTTCCAACAGCTGGGGCAAGTCCTTCGTTCCTGGAGGCAAATCTGGTGCAACACAACAACCACTAAGGTGTATAAGTGTGTGTTTGTAGGCACATAGAGAACTTGGTGGAAGTATATACACAGGGTTCTTCATATTGTCACCTCAGAGAGTTGGAATTGAGAGGTATGTGGGTGCAAATACTAATTTTTTTCTTGACATATCTTTCTATTATTTAATATTGTGCAAATATAACTTCTAACAATATTTCTTAAAATTTGTAAGGACACACAAAATGCTATTTTAATTTCAGTATTCTTTTGCATTTGACGCTGATTGTATTTTTTTGAGAACAATGATCATCATTATACCAGAGTTTAAAGGAAAATAAGAATATTTCTTTAGCAAGTTCATTCAGTCTGAAAGATTTTCTTATCTGTATTCAGTACATCAGATTTTCTTCTCATTTTTAAAGCTGTGAGTGGGAGAAAATACTATTCTTGCTACCTTAGTTGCCAACCAGTGATAGGTCTCTTTGAGCAGAAAACCAATTAGTAGTTATTCTTATTCTGTGGTTGGATATGAGTGTTTTCATATTGAAAAACAAAAAGAAAAGAAAAGAAAGCTTAGTGCACTGTTAGCTGATCATAGATTTTTACTTTGGCTTAAGGTAGTTCCTGATCATAGTCTCAAGCCTTAGTTGAGTTAGATTTATAGCATTGTGCATTTCACTTCTTTTAAACATCAGTAATTCTGAATCGGAGGATGGTAAAGGTTCATGGAGAATACTAGTCATAGCCCAAGATGAATAACTGAAACAGATGCCCAGAAGACAGCATGATTTTCTCTATGAAAGGTATGTTAGTATTCTGTTTTCTTCAGTTTAAAAAGAGCTGTGATGGACAGATGTAGGAACAACTTGATTTTAGAGCCAACAAATTATTTTGAAGGGAAATTTGATAAGAGAATAATTGTGGTGTCTGTGAGTGGATTCATGAACAAGAATTATGTAGAGATATTTCTCTAACACAAGGGATATGTAAACATTGTTTGTATGTTGATAAGGCAACTTCTGTCTGTACTGGTTATTACTAAAGTCTAAGCATTTATTAGCCATAATTTCTCTTACCCAACATTGAAAGTATATGAATGTAAGCTATTTTTAAAATCATATATATGCTGCAAAGTAGTTATTCAAAGTGCAACCAATAACACATCAGTAGATTTTGAGATATTTTAAATAGTAATGGAATTTCTGTATTTTCTGTGGCACATTAACGCCACCACATACCATCTTGAATGCAATATTGATTATATCACTTTATAAAATTGTCTGCCTGAGGTTTAAGTTACTGACTTTAGCATCTTATTGGTCTGATAATTGCGTTTCAATTTGCTTTGGGAAACCATGCCTGGATTAATTGAGTCATTATAGTTAAAGTTGGTAATAAACAATAATAGGAAATATTTGTCTGTTCAAGTGCTGCTTTTGCCTTTAACCATTTTGAATTATTAAACCATCCAAATCAATAGTGCTCACTTATTTTTAATAATGAGTTCAATGACATAAAAGTAAACAGTTTTAGGAAGTGCCTTTCTTTTTGAAGCCCAGCATGTTGCTATGTATGCAGAGTGCAGAGTGAACTTGCTGCAGCTTTTGGCGGTTTCAAAATTATTGTTAATTAACTTTTCAGCTCGAATTCCTGCAAGCTCAACTGCAGTTGATGAGTTATCATGCCTCAGCCAATAAATCCTGAAGTAATTTCATAAACATAGTTATTTAACCTAAATTGGATTCTCCATCAATCGAGACAAATCAATTTTTAAATGCCATATTATTGTGAGTTTTTATAATACTGCTTTGTGCTTATATTGGATTACACTTAAAGAACTTAACATCTATGCATTCTAATATCTCTGCAGAGAAGGTACTAAAACAAATATTATTAATAGTGATACATATATAGAATGTATACTTAAAATATATTTATTTACCAAAATTGATATGTAACAGATATACTGTGGTTTTTGATGCAAAGAAAAGTGAACTAGGAATCAGGAGCTCTCAGCTGTAGTTTCAGTACTACCCTGTATAATTTTCATGAAATCCAACAAGTCATGTAATTTACTGAGGCTCAGTTTATGCCTTGGCAAATGAAAATAATGCACTGAATTCTTGTAAAGGTATAGAGTTAATATATCAGAAGTGCCTTATAAAGTATAAAGGATTTTACAAGAACAGAGGATTACTTTTATTGTCTATTACTTTTTCATTAATTCAAATTTGTTAAATTCACAATCTATATTTCTATATAGCTGTATTTTATGACTATAATGGCTCCAGATTTATTTCCAAGGTTATCATGGATTGTATATAATACTTTCTTAATTTAAGATTCAGTATGACTTGTTCCAGAGATCACTATATTCATAAATAAGACGTAGAAATTGATCTCTTAGATAGTAAAATATGCAAAGATCCCAGATTAGATAAAACCCTCTCTGGGTTAAAACTGGAATACTTGATTAGGAAAGAATTTCAGGAGTGATGATTCATTTCTTATTAGTATAATCTACATGTAAATAAATCTTTGGTTAAAGGAATATGTGCTTAAAATACATGTTATAACAGGATAAAGGAAGTAAAATTCTACTGAAAGCCTAGTTTACTATTTTCTGGAAAAAAGATGGGGATGGGAGAGATTGATGTATTTTGTTTCTGGATAGCTATTTATTGTGCTAAGCATGACTAATTCATTCATTCATTTATTAATGTAGCCCTGTATTGACTATATGCTATATGTTCATTGCTAGGTGCTGACTCTGCAAGGATGTGAAAGAATGGTTCTACTTCCAATATAGTGGGGAGGCCAACTTGTAAGAGATGATTGCAACTATGTGTTATGTGCCATAATCTGTACATGTCTAAAATGTTAAAGACACATCAATCAGAGGTGTAATTGAGAATGCTGAGAAGCCTTCCCAGAGGATAGATGTTTGGATCCTGTATTAGCTGGTCAATTTTACATAACACCTTCCATTTTTATCTCTGTTCTCACATTTTCTTCTAGTGAGAGAGATTTAAGTACCGTACTTTGTCTAAATCCGTATTACTATTTTTATACTCTGTTTACATCATCTCATAGAATTTTAGGTGTTGTAAAGATCCTCTAGTTTCATATATTCAGTTTACACAGATGCCACAGCCACAGAGCTGTTCCTGGAAGAGGGAGGACCAGAAAATGGGCATTTTGACTTTAGTCCAGGCTATTATCTCTCCTCATGTATCTATTTTCACATTATGCTCTCAATTCCATCCAGATTCAGAAAGCATATGAAAGTCATACAATGATATAATTTTTTTTTATATATCCATTTGTATTCAGCTTCAAATCCATTTTGGGTGACCAAAATTTAATGAAGGATTTCAGAGAGAGAGAGAGGGAAGGACCGTGAGGGAAGGGGAAGGGAGAAGGAGAGAAAAAGAGGGACAGAGAAGGGATGAATAAGGAGGTGAAGTGGGAAAGAGAAGAGAAGGAGAGAGAGAGAGAGAGAGGGAGATGCTTATATTATTGTAGGTAACAAGACAATGCATTGGATGCAGAATATTGAAAAAAAAAAGAAATTCTGTGGTTATATGGGGAAATATAATTTGTGTTACTGGATTTGTAAAGGTTGCTCGTGAACAGAATTATTTCAATCCATCGTGAAGTTTCAGGTGCCTACTCTGACCCAACATATGATTATATTCCTAAGGTCTTAAAGAGACAGGAATCTATGAAATATGAAACATTAAACTACTTTGTGTGAATTTTGGTGCTGGTGAAATTTTACCAATAGTTTAAGAAATGTGTAAGTTTATTTGTGTCCAAATGCTGGCTTTTTCTCAGAGATGTCCACCTTTCTGTCCTAATGACACTTCCACTGATCTTTGAGGTCAGTGTAAGAGCAGAATCCTTTCATGCCCTGGTTCTTTATTTCAAAGCAGTTATACTTGGCTATTTAATAATGCTTCATTTGAAGGAAAAACATTATTAACTTTTCATTAGCTGTATTTGTTTCTGTAGAACCCCAGTAGGGAGCTCTTGATGCCCCACTGGGAAATGACTGGGTAACCCCATTATCAGACCCATGCTCAAGGAGGGTTTCCAGTATTCCCTTTGCTTTCCTTTCAGCAGCTAATATTCTACCTTAAGGTGACAATTCTAGGTCATAAAAATGTCAATATTTAGCCATTATGACCTTTTAAAATTTATTTTAATTTCTTTGAGTTGGTGAGTTACAATGGGTCAAGCAATGGACTTGAATTCAAATCCCAGTTTTTTTCTACAGATCAAAATTAGTTATGCCTAGGTCCTAGTATTAGTTTTCTTTTGAAATCATTATTGCTACCCAATCAATCCATATTCACTGGTGGTAATAATAGATTTACCTTTTTAAAAGAAAATGTGATTCTTCTATTTTGAAACGAGTACGAGATTTCACTAGGGGTTTTTAGGTAGTGTCAGTTTTATTTTGTGCGGATTATTTCCTACCACGACTGATTCCCCACATCAATTTTTCTTATTTTCTAAGTCATTTGTTAAGACTCATTTTTTTTTCTCTATAACAGTACACCAGGAAGTGATTTAGGCAATTTGTTCTGCTTTATGTTGAAAAGGATAGGCCAATAATATTTATTATGAATTGGTTAAATTGAGTTTGTGTATTGAGTTATTAACTAACATGTGAGTAAATTGTGAGACATCTCTCTCAGATATTCTAGGTCATTCTATATCCAAGTTGCTACTCCAATTCTTCCATGTAGTTTTGGTCACTTAGTGAATTAATAGTTAAAATTGATTGAGCATTATTTTCTTAGATCTTGTGCTAAGTGTTTCCATGCATTATCTCATTTAATTCTCATAAAAACCTTGTAAGGACTCCCCATTTATAGATAAGAAATTGAGGCACAATGAAGTTAAACAATTTGCCCAGTGTCACAGTCTGGTAGGTTGTGGACCCAGGGTTGGAAATGAGGCAGCATAACTCTGGAATTGATCTCTCCATTCTTCTCTATATTACCACATCAGCAGAGGGAAAGGCCATGTACAAATGGTGGAATCAAAGAGGTGTGTTTTTAGTGTATACATAAAATAAAATTGTTACATATTATAGTGCTGCTTTATACTTAGTTTTTATTCTCTACTTCAAATTCTAAACATTTTTTTTCTGCAATAGGGTAAATACTCTTCTCAAACGTGATACAATAATGATGTCACAAAATATCATATTATGAATATACCATAATTTACTTAATTATTCTCTACTTTTGAATATTTATGCTGTTTTTCATTTTCAACATCAAAGAGAGATTAACACATGTTGATGCATAGATGTCTTAGCTCGGACTACTATAACAAAATAGTATAAACTGGGTGGTTTATACATGACAGAAATGTATTTCTCACAGTTCTGGAGTCTGGAAGACCAATATCAGGGTGCCAGTATGATCACATAGTTGGGTTCTGGTCAGAGTCCTCTTATAGGTTGTGCACTGCTAACTGATTATATCCGTATATGGAGAACAGAGAGGGGAAGCAAGCTCTCTCATGACTCTTACAAGGGCACTAATCCCATTCATGAGGGATCTACCCTCGTGACCTCATCTAATCCTAATTACCTCCCAAAGGCCACAACTCCTAATACCATCACGTGGGAGGAGGAGTATGGTCTCAAAGTATGAATTTTTTTTTGCTGGGGGGGGGGAAACAAACATTCCATCTATAGCAATAAATAATTATTTCTTTCAGATACAGTTTTAGACAGAGAATTTTGTGACCAAAGAGTTTGAGCATGATCTCTGATAAGTCACTTGACACTTCAGTTAAGGAAGCACTCGATGAAGACTCCCTCCCCCACAATAATCACACACTTGCATAATCCCCGGTTCCGAAATTCAGAGGGAACCTGTGACTTGTTCTAGTCAATAAAGTTTGACAAAGGTGATGTGTAATCAGACCCTTGATGAGGTTACGTTAAATGGCAAAGATTTTTTTTCTTCCAAATGCAATTCATGTCCCAAATCCACTGTTTTTGAGCTAATCTAAAGAAAAATTCTCCTAGGTGGGTTTGACTTAAAACCTCTTAAAAGAGGATCTTAGGCTCCCTCTGTGTTCAGAGATGCTTTCCTGCCCGCCTTGATTAAGGAAGTTACCATGAGCTCAACTGCTTTGAGTAAATGACTTGGAGGAGCTCAGTAGCACATTTTTCTCCACTCATGCCTCCGGGTTAGAGCATAAGTCAATCAACACCTTGACTGTAGACTTGTAAGACCCTGAACAGAGGACCCACCTAAACTATGCTGAGTTCCTGACCCATGGAAACTGAAATAAATGTATCTTAAGCCACTAAGTTTGTGGAGCCAATGGTATAAATTTCAGCCAGTCTGAAGGCCTGAGAACTAGGGGATCTGATAGTGTAAGTCCTGGTCTGAGTGCAGGAGAAGACCAATGTCCCAGCTCAACAGTAAGAAAGAGAGTGAATTCTTCCTTCTTCCACCTTTTTGTTCTATTCAGGACCTCAACAGTTTGGATTATGCCCACTCTACCCATGTTGGGAAGGGCAATCTGCTTTACTCAGGCTACTTATTCAAATGCTAATCTCCTCGTTAAACGTCACACACCCAGAAATAATGTTTAATCAAATATCTGAGTACCCTGTGTTCTGGTCAAGTTGACACGTAAAATTAACCGTCACAGGACAGATCGAAAAATGGAGCAAGACAGGAACCCAAGAGGCAAAATGTTCTTCAGAAGAAGGCAAGGAGTCAAAGGGAGAAGAATACACTTGGTGATAGTAAAAAGATATTAAGTAGAAATTTTTTCAAAAGAGGTACTTTAGAGTCCATGCTGCAAACTACCACCAATAAAATCTTAGTTCAAATTACACTATTCACCCGTTGTTTTAAAATAATTGTAACCTTTGGACTAAATCTAAGAGGTATAGAGGCTTTGTTCAAATCTGGCATGAGATTACTCAGAGACAACTGATAACTGGATTACACAAACTATATTATATTAATCATCTTCATAACTCCATGAGGTGGATTCTTGTTCTGGCTGCTTCTGTGTCAGTTTGGTTAAGTTGGAGTTCAGGTTCCTTGAATCTCTTTCCTGGTATAGTTTTAGTTAGAGTTTGCTGTAGTAGGAACTTGGGTGAGATTTGGAGGATGGAAGTGTAGGAAGCAGCCGTCACTCATAGATATTTGTCATGGTCAGATATTGTTTTGGTCAGAAAGAAAAGTGCCCAGTGGATTCCAATTTGTTGCTCCTTTTACCTGCATCAAGCTTATCTTCTGGACAGATAGCCCTGCTGGGCAACAGTGGCACCAGATTCAGACCAGTTACTTGACTAGGCAAGAGCTGCTAGATAAAGATTATGGCTTCTCATAGACCTCTTCAGAAGTTCCCTCTTCATACTCCTACTTTGGTGGTTGAACAGGCTTGGCCTCTTGAATCTTCCAGCAATCTCTGATATGTACACAGTGCCAGTGCTTCAGACTAATTAATACTGACTTTCTCTGATGCTCTAACTTCCCCTTCCAAATATTTATTTACCCAGCTTGCCCACACCGCAGCCCCAAGATTGTGTAAAGGATTTATTCCTATGAGGCTCATAGTCGCTCTGTTTTCATGACTGAACACTGACTGATAAACACAATTATATTACTATTATTTAAAATGTTTTATTTTATATTAGAGTACAGTTGATTTACAATGTGTTAGTTTCAGGTATACAGCAAAGTGATTTACATATATTTTTATATATATATATATATATTCTTTTTCAGATTTCTTTTCTTATATAGGTTACTTCAGACTGTTGAGAAGAGTTCCCTGTGCTATATAGTAGGTCCTTGTTGATTGTCTATTTTATATATAATAGTGTATATATGTTAATCCCAACCTCCTAATTTATCCCTCCCTCCACCTTTCCCCTTTGGTAACCATAAGTTTGTTTTCTAAGACTGTGAGTTTGTTTCTGTTCTGTAAATAAGTTCATTTGTATCATTTTTTTAGATTCCACATATAAGTGATATCATATGATATTTGTCTTTTTCTGTCTGGCTTACTTCACTCAGTATGATAATCTCTAAATCTCTCCATGTTGCTACAAATGGCATTATTTCATTCTTTTTTTACTGCTGAGTAATATTCCACTGTATATATGTACCACACCTTCTTTGTCCATTCATCTGTTGATGGACATTTAGGTTGATTTTATGTGTTGGCTATTGTAAGTAGTGCTTCAATGAACATTGGGGTGCATGTATCTTTTCAAAGCATGGTTTTCTCCAGATATATGCCCACGAGTGGAATTGTAGGATCATATGGTAGCTCTATTTTTAGTTTTTCAAGGAACATCCATACTGTCCTCCATAGTGGCTGTACCAATTTATATTCTCACCAACAGTGTAGGAGGGTTCTGTTTTCTCCACACCTTCTCCAGCATTTGTTGTTTGCAGACTTTTTGATGATGGCCATTCTGACTGGTATGAGATGATACCTCATTGCAGTTTTGATTTGCATTTCTCTAATAATGAGCGATGTTGAGCATCTTTTCATGTGCTTTTTGGCCGTCTGTATGTCTTCTGTGGAGAAATGTCTATTTAGATCTTCTGCCCATTCTTTGATTGGGTTGCTTGTTCTTTTTGGTATTGAGCTGCATGAGCTGTTTGTATATTTTGGAGATTAATCCCTTGTTGGTTGCATCATTTGCAAATATATTTCCCATTCTGTGGGTTGTCTTTTCATTTTGTTTATGGTTTCTTTTGCTGTGCAAAAGCTTTTAAGTTTAATTAGGTACCATTTGTTTATTTTTGCTTTTATTTTCTTTACCCTAGGAGGTGGATCCAAAAAGATATTGCTGCAATTTATGTCAAAGAATGTTCTGCCTATGTTTTCCTCTAAGAGTTTTACAGTATCCAGTCTTATATTTAGGTCTTTAGTCCATTTTGAGTTTATTTTTGTGTATGGTGTTAGAGAATTGTAATTTTATTCTTTTACATGTAGCTGTCCAGGTTTCCCAGCACCATATATTGAAGAGACTGTCTTTTCTCCATTGTATGGTCTTGCCTCCTTTGTCATAGATTAATTGACCATAGGTGCATGAGTTTATTTCTGGGCTTTCTATCCTGTTCCATTGATCTATTAGTTTGTCTTTCTGCCAGTACTATACTGTCTTGATTACTGTAGCTTTATAGTATATCCTGAAGTCAGGGAGCCTGATTCCTCTAGCTCCATTTTCTTTCTCAAGATTGCTTTGGCTCTTTGGGGTCTTTTGTGTTTTCATACAAATTTTAAGATTTTTTGTTCTAGATCTGCAAAAAATGCCATTGGTAATTTGACAGGGATTGCATTGAATCTGTAGATTACCTTAGGTAGTATAATCATTTTGACAATATTGATTCTTCCAATCCAAAAACATGGTATATCTTTCCATCTGTTTGTGTCATCTTCAGTTTCTTTCATCAGCGTCTTATAGTTTTCAGAGTACAGGTCTTCTGCCTCCTTAGGTAGGTTTATGCCTAGATATTTTATTCTTTTTGATGTGATGGTAGGTGGCATTGTTTCCTTAATTTCTCTTTCTGATCTTTTGTTGTTAGTGTATAGAAATACAACAGATTTCTGTGTATTAATTGTATATCCTGCAACTTCACCAAATTCATTGATGAGCTTCCAGATGTTTATTTACCCCACCTGCCCGCACCCCAGCCCCAAGACTCTGTAAGGATTTATTCCTATAAGGCTCATAATACCTCTGTTTTCTTGA
Organism: Delphinapterus leucas; assembly: GCF_059928025.1. Taxonomy (NCBI): domain Eukaryota; kingdom Metazoa; phylum Chordata; class Mammalia; order Artiodactyla; family Monodontidae; genus Delphinapterus; species Delphinapterus leucas. The sequence continues at coordinate 12,569,002 of NC_143133.1, read as the reverse complement.
CTGAACATTGAATGATAGACACACTTATATTATTATTATTTTTTTTTATTCTGAGGCTCAAAGAGGTTGGCTGATTTGCCCAGTTTTACAACTTATGAGTGGCAGAACTAGGATTTAACTTAGGGTGGTCTGACTATAAAGCAAGGATCCTGAATTCAAATGGCCTCAGAGGACAGGTAAGAGAATGACACAAGCTTAGAGTAAGAAATATTTCTGAGAAAGAAACAATTGGGATCTTCTAGTACATAGCTCTCTAGAGCATGTACTAAAGTTTCACTAAAAAACAAAGACTTAAATTATCAATCTAAAACTCTTGCTTTCAATTTAGGTCAATGCGTTCAGCCTTTCCCTAATAAAAAAATAGGTGAATATAAGTTACACTTGAATTACTAAGAGACCCCTGGAGACAATTTTTGCACTAAAGGAGACTGCTCAAAAATTAAAACCAAACCTTCATCCTTTATTGATTATCCTGGTGTATATAGATCTGAATCTGTGTTCAGTTCTAGATAATTATTACCATGTAGAATTTCTGGCTTAGTGTGATCTGATTTTCTGATATTTCAAAAGGTGCCGACAGTTCGAATTTTCAAATAAATTTTCCACATTAAATTTTTAGGTCACTCATAATAGGGAATATGCTACACTGTAATGTCCCTATTACTCCTAACACTGTTAAACGTTTAGTATATGCTTGTAGCTGAGCATTTTTAAGTCTCGAGAAATATGGTGACTTGTTATGTGTTAACTAGGTCATAAGTATGTTTTGATAAAATATTCTTGTATTTGAAAGCTGAAAGATGTAAACTTGCTGAATCATCTGTACTGGGGTTTTCTAGATGTTAATTAGTTAACTTATGGGGCAGTGAAGGAGAAATGGAACAAAAGTTCTCCATACCATCCAATCCATTATGCATTGCCATTATCATACTAACGTGTCTTAATTTATCCGTGTACATTATTCATGGATTCATTATGGTATTTTTATTCTTCTTATAATCACACTTTGAGAAATATATATTAATCAATTTGTGTTGTAATTCCTACTCAAATAATCATCAAAACACCATGAAAACCTGTGTGATGGAGCTAACATTTTTTTCTTCCACTTTCAATGAGATAATTAACATTGGCCAGTGATTACTAAAGTTGTCAATATATTTTTTTTAAATAGCCTTGATGGAGATACAGACTTGCTTTAGAAATATTTTTCATCAAATGTTTTCTTTACAAATGCTAATGTGAAAATGACTGAAAGCAGCCAATTGGTACTCACTTATCAATTTCTCTTTTGCTTACTTTGCTAAAAGTTAGAATTTCATCCTATTCTATATTTTGAGAATGACCAATATGAAGTCTGTGTTACGTTCAGTGTTGCAGCTATCTATATCCCTCAGGAGGTATTTGAATGAAATAGATGAGTATGGTTGGAAGTGGTTTGTAAATAATTTTCAGAATAGATAGCATTTTTTTCTACATATAATTTTATACCTCTTATGTCACAAGATTGCAAAATCAAAAGGAAGAATTTTTTGTTTGTTTGATTCTAAAGTCAACTTTTAAAATTTAATATTTGAACTTTTTGTCATCAAAATTTTATATCCAGACTTCAGTTTTCAGCTCTGACATGTAAGGAGCTTGGGAATTGTCACTCCTGTCCTTACAGCAAGAAAAAGTTGAACAAACAAAAATCAGTGACTTTTCTTGGACCCACAAGAAGACTGAGTTTTCAGGGCAAACCATCAACCTGAAATCTGAAGAGACAGGCAGATTACAGAGAATCCAAGCTGAGATCACCTTACCTGGAGCGGAAGACCCTGGAGCCATAAATTGATAGGGACACTTAAATGACAATTTTGACTAATTTTTAGAGGCTAACTTGGTGTTAGCATGACAGTGGAAGACTCCGGGGAGCCACAGTTGTAGAGCCACACTTTTGGAGCTTTACCAGGTTCCCATAGTGATAATCTGAGGAAGAACCCCTCCAGTCTCTGGCAGGGACAGGGAAAGAGTACTCATCACGATTACTTTCCATAATAAAGAACCTTCTCCATAATAAAGCCTTAGTTTACAGGAGGAAAGAATTTACCACAGCCCTGATGAAGGAAAACAACCTCCAGTCTATAACTCTATATCCAGAGAAATTTAGTGAGGGTGAAATAAAGGATTTCTCAGACAAACAAAAGCTGAGGTAGCTTATCACCAGCAGACCCGCCCTGAAAGAAATGTTAGAAGATGTTCTGTTTCCGTCAGAAGGGAAATGATACGTTAGAAACACGGGCCTACAGAAAGAAAGGAAAAGCACCAGAGAAGAAATAAGTTAAGAAGAAATAATTTATTTTTCTCATTCTTAACTGACCTAAAAGATAATTGTTCAAAGCAATAATAGCAACAATGTATTGGGTGATTCTAGCATATGGATGAGTGAAATAAATGATAGTAATATCATAAAGGACAGGAGGGAGGAAATGAGTATACTCGGTTAGAAAGAACCTGCACTCATATGAAGTGGAATAGTGTTATTTGAAGATGGACTTAGATAAGTTAAAAATGTATATCGCACACTCTGGAACAACCACTAAAAGTTTTTTTTTTTTAATAAAGAAATATAATTGATCCACTAAGGAAGAAATGAAATAAAATCACATAAAATGCTCATTTAAGACCAGAGAAGGCAGGCAAAGAAGACTCTGATAATGACTAGACTACACTTAAAACATGGTTTATATTAATCCAAGTATATCAGTAATCACTTTAAATGTGATTAGTCTAAATACGCCAATTAAAAGGTAGGGATTGTCAGAGTAGATTAAAAAAATAATGCCCAACTATATGTTGTTGACAAGAAACCCGATTTAAATATGAAGACTTTAATCATTTAAAAGCAATGGGATGGAGAAAGATGTACCATGCTAACACTAATCAAAACAAAGCTGGAGTAGCTATATTAGTTTTAGACAAAACAGACTTCAGAACAACAAAAATTGTCAAGGATAAAGAGGGGTACTACATAATGATAATGGGATCAATTCTTCAGGAAGACTTAACAATCCTAAACATGTATGCACCTGATAACAAAGAATCAAAATATGTGAGGCAAAAACTGTTAGAACTGAAAGGAGAACTAGATAAATTCACTTTTATAATTGGTGATTTCAACACCCCTTGATAGTAATTGATAGGTCAAGCAGGCAGAAGAATCAATAAGAATGTGGTTGACCTGAACAACATTATCAATCAACTTGATATAATTGATATTTATAGAATACTCCATACAACAACATCAGAATGTATATTCTTCTCAGGCTCAGATGGAATATTCACCAAGATAGATCACATTCTGGACCATAAAACACATTCTATAAATTTTAAAGAACAGAAATTATACATGGTATGTTCTCCGACCACAATGGAATTAAAATAGAAATCAAAAACAGAAAGATAGTACACTTATGTATCCAAATTTGAGTTTCTAATACAAGCTCCAATGAAAGGAAATAAGACTTCTCAGGGAAATGACTGACTCTAGGACTGAGACAGAGAATATTCAAGATAAAACTGGAGCATCTTGCAGTGATAGAAAGTAAGGAAGAGCTAAAATAACACTTCCACCACAATGATGGCGTATGTCAAAGGGATACAGGAGCCAACTGAAAGAGCTCCTAATGGCCAAAGCAGGAACTATTTGATAAAATAAGCAAAGGAGTACTGGATTATAACCCAAAGTATTAAATAAATATCCATGAGGCCATAGTGACAAAAATAATTGAAAAACTAAATAATGGAAAATAGACAAATCTTCCTTGTAAATAATTCCAAATAATTTATGTAGCTACTTCACCCTTAAGTCTAACTGGTAGTTTCACTTAAGAATTGCACTTAAACTCCTGGTTTTTAATACAAGTTTCACTTTCCTACTTTCCTCTGCCTGGAATCCTTTAGTCTGGACTCTGTCTCTATCCAAAATATACATCTCTGCTTTCATCAGGGACTGACAGACAGGGAAGTTGCCTGTCACAGTAGGCTGGTATTGAGAATTTGGGGGTCAGACTGCTCCTTATATAGTCCCTAAAAAGAAATAAAGAAAACTTCCTTATTTTCAGCTCCAGTGTCAACACTGCCTTGAGCTCATAGGGCCTACACTCCTGAATCGATCTAGAGTTCTGTGGTGACAAATTGGTTTTCTCCTCATTGCCATTGGATACGATTTTCCTCCTTTCTAGTCATACTTCCTTCCTTCTAGACATAGTCCTTATGTATTGTGATTCAGGGTCCCAGATGCCTCCTTTTTTTACCAGTGATAGAGTTTATGTTTCTGTGTTTTATTCTTTTTGTTTTAGAGGCGATTTTTGAGAAAAGGGTACAGAAATATCTTCACTTTGTCATCTTCACACTAGGAAGTTGCCTTCTTAAGGGTCATTGTTATTTGATGACTAATCTCTTTTGACAATGCTATAAGAGGAAGCTGACTAGCCTGATAACATTCTATCACAACATTCATCAATAATGAAAATGGCCTTTCCAGCAAAGACAATCATTTCATGACATTTTCAAAGCATTTACATATCCTTAAGGAGAAAATATGAAATATTTTACACCTTTCAAATTCTCCTGTCCAGGGAACACACCATGTTATTTTTTTTAAATCCCCTAAGTGTCCGTATAGAGCATGGTTCGGTCTACTTTACATACTAGAATTAGTCAGTTATCAGTTGGAGCTGTACTCGTCTTCATTTTCCCCTTCCATATTTCAACAATAATATATGACCTCTGCAAAAAACAGAAAAACATAGAAAAGTCATAAGAAGAATAAAATAATCTGGACCCTACGACCTGAAGACAGTTAACATATATGTAGATGTATATATATGTGTGCATATATAGGTATTGCATATGTGTTACTCAGTATGTAAGGTTTTGGAACCCTCATTTTCACTTATATCATTATTTTAAGCGGCCAGTAATCTGTTATATGAATATATGTTTAGCTCTTAACACATAAAAGAATGTGTTTAATAAAAATTGAAGTACCATAAATTCTTTAGCTGTATCTCTGTTGTTGGATTTTTTTTCTATCATGAAACTGGAGAGAAAACCTCTGCTTTTCCACTGTTAGGGTAAATTCTTAGAAGTAGACTTTTTTGGAGAAAGAGTAAGCAGAGAACTTTTTAAAGATTTTGATCCATATTTCCAAATTTACCCACAGTAAAGTTTGTTTACCAATGATATATACGTGTTCTTATATTCTCACAGTCTGTTAATCCCAGACATTAGTGTTCTTTTTAATCTTTGCCAATCTGAGAGAAAACATAGTACATTGGATTTTTTTTAATAACCAAATATTAACATTTATTGTGGCTTTGCTTTGATAGACTTATTTTTCATTTATTACACTGATTTCAGTTTTATATTTTGAGAATTTGTAAATTTTTGCTTGCTTTCTGTTATTACTGGAATTTCTTTTCACCTAAATAAGCTTACTATAATTTCTTTTTAAATGGATATATAAAAGTTTATAAGGAAGATTTCTTTTTGATGTCTTTCTGTGACCAAAATGCAACACATTTTATCAATGTTAGTCACCTTACTAGAACATTTCCTTGTCATATTTGTTTACCTTACCACTGATTGGCGAATGAGATTCAAAGGTACCAGATTCATTATTCTATAAATGATAGAGTTGCCTTGTGTAAACTTATTCTTTTTACCTAATTGGAGAACATTTGAAATAAAGAAAGCTTTCATTATAAATTAACTACTTAAGAGTGATAATGATTAATGAACCTCTGCCAAATATGTTAATAAAATAATTGTGTTTTGTTTTTGTTTTTGTTTTTTTACTTCCACTAACTTATAATCATTCAGCCCTGGTTGTATCCATTGTGTCAAAATAGGAACAAAATGCTCCCAGTTTCCCTAATGAAATTAATAGCTACATAAAATTTCATTTCATTCCAAAATACATTTCTAAATATCTTGTGGATTGTTTAAAAACATGTAGACGTTATACGGGCTTCCTTGGTGGTGCAGTGGTTGAGAGTACGCCTGCCGATGCAGGGGACACGGGTCTGTGCCCCGATCCGGGAGGATCCCACATGCCGCAGAGCGGCTAGGCCCGTGAGCCATGGCCGCTGAGCCTGCGCGCCTGGAGCCTGTGCTCCACAACGGGAGAGGCCACAACAGTGAGAAGCACGCATACCGCAAAAAACAAAAACATGTAGCATTATGATAGACTCTCAAAAAATGTAATAACAGTAGTAAGTAAATTTAAAATATGCCCTTTTTTCCAACAAAAACAAACAAACAAAATTAACAGTTTATCCTAAGTTTCTAGAAACAGTTATCTTACTGGATGTGGCACCTCTATCTGCTGTCTGGTAGGTTTTTATTTTTACTAAACAAGCCTAAACTCTCTGCCTCTGCCTTAGTATCTAAGAGAGAAAGAAAGCAAAGTGAAGTAAAGCAAAGCCACATACCCACAGTTATCTGAAAGCCTGCACTCTCACCCACTGCCTTTTTCCCCATTAGAACTGTGGTGGCCCTTTAGCAGGTACCATTTCAACTTGAGTCCTGCCTGCCCCTGTAAGACTCTCAATACCCTTTCACCTTTTGTGTCCATAACTCTGGCTGATGTACAATTTTCAAGATAAATAGTAGCCATTGTAGGACCAAGTCATCCCCCACGTCTATCCAATATGAAGTCATCTGTTGGACTTATATCAGCTCTTCAGCCAAAGACCTGACCTCACCTGCCCTGCCCTGGCTGCCTTTCAGTTAGTATCCATGAAGCTTCCTGGACAGCCACGTCTTATTAAGGGGAAAGCACTTTAAAAAAAAAAAAAAAAAAAAAAGCCAGTCTTTCCTCAATCAGTTGTATATCTTTATTTTTTTTTCTTTTGCGGTACGCGGGCCTCTCACTGTTGTGGCCTCTCCCCTTGCGGATCACAGGCTCCGGACGCGCAGGTTCAGTGGCCATGGCTCACAGGCCCAGCCACTCTGCGGCATGTAGGATCCTCCCGGACCGGGGCACGAACACGTGTCCCCTGCATCGGCAGGCAGACTCTCAACCACTGCACCACCAGGGAAGCCCAGTTGTATGTCTTTAACAAACAAACAAAAAATTTCTTCTTCGAGACATTTCTTTCTTCTCCTAAAGTGAGTAAAATTTGTGATAAGGAAGAGAATAAGTAGCACATGGAAAAGTCTGTTGATGTCGCTTAGAATCACAGAAGAACAATAAAATCTTTACCTTTGTGATGGCTAACTTGCTTCTTCATGGTTTGACATGACTCCACAATTAAGCCGTAACTTGTCAGCCTACATTTTCATGTGGTCTTTGATTTTAACAGCTGCATGCTATTGTGCACTAAAAGACTAGTTTACACCCTTGGCCAAATGAAAACTAAGGATAGGAAGAGTTATTTAAAGGTAGTATTTATTTGGTTATTGGAGATTATTACCATTTAAAAATACATAGAGGGGTATGTTTGAACCTAGTCATGTAGAAACAAAATAATATCATTAATGGGATAGCTGAATATTGCAATGATATTTGTAATACTGTTATGGCTGTTTGCTAGGGAAAAAAAATCCCTGCCCTATTGGATTCAATTGGACAGAATTATCATGTCTCATAAAACTGTCAAGTTAATCTGAATCATAGATGTTTGACAGAGAAATAAAGATAAAAATCATTGCTCCAGAAATTGGGGATTATAGATCCCTTACAGAACTATACGTGTTCAATTTAATAGTGATAATCCTTCAATTTGGATGAGCAGCATTATCTGCTTGATAATACTTTTTAATATCAAAGGCAGGATTTTATCTTCCACGTCAAAAATACTTGGAAAAATTATTACTTGTGGACCCTACGCACACTGTAAAAGTAAAAGTAATGCTCTAACAGAATTTTTTTTCTTAGAGATATGAAAGTGGAATTAGAAACTCTGCATTTATAGGTTAAAAATAATCTCTTGAAGCTTATTTTCAGTCAAATTTTATAACATTCCAACCACTTTGTCTCTCTTAAGGGAATTCATCACTATGGTTATTTTTCCTCTAAACCTGTCCTTTTAAATCTCTAAAAAGTGGAAGAACGATTTACTACCTTAAGAATGTTTACTGAAGGTGTTTTAGGAAATCGTGACCTTTTAAGTGTGTAGCTTTCATATGCAGGTCTTGTGACTATTTCATTTCATGACATAACAAGAAAAAATATAAAGAAAAGTAATGAGCAAACATAATCAAGTATGCTACACTGTTATTTTAATCAGATTTGCTAATAGCTTTCAATCTTACATTTTGATGATAAAATTAAATTGTTTTATATAACATAATATGAAACATCCAATATGAGTTCTTGTTTCAGTGAGGATTAGAAATTGTGGAGACTTTTTTCTTTTTTTCTTTCTTTTTAATAAACAAGACTGTTAATTTTTATTTATTCAGCTTAAGGCTGGAACTTTCTTAAAGGAAGGAAGAAAGGGAGGGAGGAAGGGAGGGTGGAAGGAAGATCTTGATTCATGTGTTTAGCCAACTTTTATTGCAGGGTTCTATGTGCCATATTTTGTGTTTGAAATCATTCCATTTGAGTAAGGTCCTGTAACTAATAATAGGTGGAGGTAAGATCCAAAGCACATTCTCTTTACACTACCACCTTGCTTAACAGGTAGCATTAAAAGTTGTACAGAAATCAAATGTCAACAACAAGGAATGGTCAGTGAGAACTAAAAAAATATTGGGGTCACAAAGACAAATTGACTGTACTCATTGAACAGTGCCACGGGAAATGGGCAGGATTATACACTTATTCTACATCTCTTTTTATTTTTTATTTTTTGCGGTACGCGGGCCTCTCACTGCTGTGGCCTCTCCCGTTGCGGAGCACAGGCTCCGGACGCTCAGGCTCAGCGGCCATGGCTCACGGGCCCAGCCGCTCCGCGGCATGTGGGATCCTCCCGGACCGGGGCACGAACCCGCGTCCCCTGAATCGGCAGGCGGACTCTCAACCACTGCGCCACCAGGGAAGCCCTCTTTTTATTATTTTTTTTTAAGAACTGAGTAAATGTTTAATCAGAACACTGTATAGTAAAAACACAAAAACCGAAAAAACAGTATTTGTACTTGCCTTTAGCAATGACTGCAAATATCCATTAATATATTAATGAAAGATATTATGTTCTTTAATAGAAAAGTTACCATGTTAATATTTTTATTGAGTTACTTCAAGGGAAAGCATCAAGCACATGATCTCTGAAATTGACAAATTCCAAATGTTTGAAGGCATAATTTAAATAATCCATGAGGCAACTTTTAAAGATTTTATTTTATTGTGGTAAGAATACCTAAAATGAGGTTCGTCCTCCTAAGACATTTTTAGGTATACAGTACAGTATCCTTAACCATAGGCATGATGTACAGCAGATCTTTAGAACTTACTCATCTTGCATAATTGAGACTTTATACCTTTGATTAGCAACTCCTCATTTTCCACTTCCCCCAGCCCTAGGCATCTACCATTCTATTCTCTGATTCTATGAGTCTGACTATTTTAAGTAACTCATGTAAGTGAAATCATGTAGTATTTGCCCTTCTGTGACTGGCTTATTTCACTTACGATAATGACTTCAAGGTTAATTCATGTTGTTGCATGTTTAATAATTTCCTTCTTTTTTAATGATGAATAATTTACATTGTAAATATAATATTTTCTTTATCCATTCATTTGTGGATGAACATTTATATTGTTTCCATGTCTTGGCTATTGTGAATAGTGCTGCAGTGAACACAGGAGTACAGATATCTTTTTGAGATCCTGATTTCAGTTATTTTGTGTATATATCCAGAAGTGTGATTGCAGAATCATGTTAATTTTTGAGGAACCTCCACACTGCTTAATGTAGCAGCTGCACCATTTTTACATTCCTAGCAACAGTGTTACAAGGGTTCCAATTTCTCTACATCCTCACTAACACTATTGACTTTTTTTTTTGTAGTAGCCATCCTAACACCTGTGTGATTATACCTCATTATGGTTTTGATATGCATTTTTCTGATAATTAGTGACATAAAGCATGTTTTCATATACCAGTTGTCCATTTGTATGTCTTCATTGGAGAAATGACTATTCAAGTCTTTAGTTCATTTCTTTTATTTATTTTATTAAATTTTTTTTTCCATGGAAAGGCATTTTATTTTAAATATAACAGTGTGTACATGTCAATCCTAAACTCCCAATTTATCCCTCCCCCCACCCTTCCCGCCAGTAACCATAATTTTGTTCTCTAACAAAATTATGTGCGTCTGTTTTGGTTTTATAAATAAGTTCATTCGTATCATTTTTTTAAGATTCCACATATAAGTGATATCATATGATGTTTGTCTTTCTCTGTCTGACTTACTTCACTCAGTGTGAAAATCTCCAGGTCCAGCCATGTTGCTGCAAATGGCATTATTTCATTCTTTTTTACCACTGAGTAATATTCCATTGTATATACGTACCACATCTTCTTTGTCCATTCATCTGTTGCTGGACATTTAGGTTGCTTCCATGTCTTGGTTATTGAAAACAGTAGTGCAATGAACATTGGGCTGCATGTATCCTTTGAACAATGTTTTTCTTCCAGATACATGCACAAGAGTGGGATTGTTGAATCATATGGTAGCTCTATTTTTAGTTTTTTAAGGAAAAACCATACTTTCTTCATAGTGGCTATACCAATTTACATTCCCACCAACAGTGTAGGAAGGTTCCCTCTTCTCCACACCCTCTGCAGAATTCATTTTTTGCAGATTTTTTGATGATGGCCCTTCTGACAGGTGTGAGGTGATATCTCATTGTAGTTTTGATTTTCATTTCTCTAATAATTAACGATGTTGAGCATCTTTTCATGTGCCTCTTGGCCATCTGTATGTCTTCTTTGGAGAAATGTCTCTTTAAGTCTTCTGCTTATTTTTTGATTGGGTTTTTTTTCATATTGAGCTGCATGAGCTGTTTGTAAATGTTATTTTTGTTATTGTTTTGTTTTTGTTTTGCTAGAGAGTAGTAGTGGTTCTATATATTTTTTGGATATTAACCCTTTACCATATATATATGGTTTGAAAATATTTTCTCTCATTCTTTTACTCTCTGGTTTTCTTTGCCATCACAGAAGAATTTTACTTTGATTTAGTCCTACTTGCCTAGCTTTGCTTTCTTTACCTATGCTTTTGGTGTCATATCCATGAAATTATTGCCAAGACCAATGTCATGAAGATTCATTTCTATGCTTTCTTCTAGGAGTTCTACAGTTTGGGTCTTAAATTTAAGTATTAGATCTGTTTTTTTTTTTTTTTTTTTTTGTGATACTCAGGCCTTTCACTATTGTGGCCTCTCCCATTGCGGAGCATAGGCTCCATACGCACAGGTTCAGTGGCCATGGCTCACGGGCCCCGCCACTCCGCAGCATGTGGGATCTTCCTGGACTGGGGCATGAACCCGTGTCCCTCGCATCGGCAGGCGGACTCTCAACCACTGTGCCACCAGGGAAGCCCAGATCTGTTTTGTGCTGAATTTTGTGTATGATGTAATTTAAAGGCCCAATTACATTCTTTGGCGTGTAGATATCCAATTTTCTCAAGATCATTTGTTGAAGAGACTGTCACTTCTCTAGTGTGTATTCTTGGCACACTTGTTAAAGATCAGCTGACTGTACACATGCGGGCTTGGTTCTGAGCTCTCTGTTCTGTTTTATTGGTCTATATGTCTGTTTTTATGACAGTGCCATACTGTTTTGATTACTGTACTTTTGTAAAATATTTTGCAATCAGGAAATGTGAGACCTCCAGCTTTTTTCTTCTTTCTCGAGATTGTTTTGGCTATTCAGGGTCTTATGTGGTTCCATGCAAATTTTATTTTTCCTTTTCACGTATTTTAATTGTAAAATATGTACTAAAAATTCAGTAGCATATTTAGATATTATATCTTCTAAAAAGTATAAAAAGATCACCAAACATTATTTTAGAAACTATTCTTTATAAAGTAATATAAACTTTCATGCATTTATCCTTTTGTGGTCTTGATGACTGACTGCTCTTAACGATGTTGTTTCATTTGAATCATACAACCATGTTTGATGGAACTAACAGGTATCATTATACCTATTTTTTAGATTGTAAATCTGACTCAGAAAGTTAAAAAATATTTTCAATATCACACAGCTAGCAATTGAAGGATACAGGGTTTGAAACAGGTTTATTGACTCTTAGATAGAGATCTTTTCAAAAAAATTTCCACGGACACTTCACTGTGTATTTATTTTGAAAGCACTGATAAACTTTGTTATGTAAGGATCATATCTGTGATGCCATAGATTTTGATCTGTAATAAGCTATCTTAGGAAGTTCAATTCAATATTATTTATAGATTGCTTGCTATGTGCCTGGCATTTTGCTGTTCCTGGATAAACACTTGCAGATGAAATATTAGTCCTGATCCCAGGAAGCATTCAGTAGTAGAGACAGATAAATACATGATGTAGTAGGGTGTAGAGAGATAGCCAGTAATTAAGGAGTATACAAGAAACCCAGAAGTGGGAGGAGTCTTCAACTCTTTGGATTGAGCCAGCTTCATGGAGGATAGAACATCTGAACTGGAATTTGAAGGACCTCATTTCCCATTATGCATAATATGAAAACAGCAAGTTGTCCAGTTTGGTGAAATGAAAACCAAGTGAAGTTCAGCTAGCAAAACTTTTTCCCCCTGATTTCCATTCCAAATAGTTCCTTCTTTTATATTCACTATATTTGTTTGTAATAAAACTGGTCACCCATTATCTAAAAGAGAAACCAGCCCTACTGATTCCCTTTCTGACATATTCTTATGTTAGAACACTTTGTTCTTTCCTGTGGCCATATCATCTCTCAGTCAAACCGTTGAAAAGGTCTTTTAGCTGGTCTCCTATGTACTACCACCAGAATAATCTTTCTAAACTACAAATCTGGTTTGTCAATATGTGGCCAGAAACACTTCTGTGATTTCCAGAACTTCCTAGATAAATGCCAAGTTCGTTTTTATAATAAATCAATAAGTTGTTCCTAATATTTAGATTTAGAAACGCATTTAGTTACTTGGGAGTAGCAGGTGAGACACAGGTTTGTGGGAGTACACTAGAATTTAAATTATTAGAGAGAGGACCTTGTCAGCCTTGTTCAGCCCCCACCCCTACCACCTAGCACGGGCAAGGCACTGGAAATTATTTATTGAATATGTCAGTGTACTTGTACAGATATTATAATTTATATGCTGGTACTTATAAATCATGCATAATAATTTAAATCTCCTGTTTATTGAGTGCAAGTCATCATGCTAGTTGCTTTACATTAGCGTTTTCATTATCTTTATTTACATTGTCTTTAATCTATATATTTATATTATCCTTAATCTGTAGAATGTTGTCAGAGGACATTTCGGGTCTCTATTTTATAAGTGTGATAACTGAGACTTAGAAAGGTTAGAAAACTTGCCCAGTGTCATGTAGCTGCTGAGTGGCAGAACTGAGATTCAAAACAAGGTCTGCTTGGCTCTTAAATCTGTATTCTTTTCTTTAAAACAATCTGTATCCTTTTTTATCTCTTGTGTGTCCCATCCGTCTACCCTTATTTATTAAGGTTACAAAAGGTCTTATTTATAAAATTTATCACCCTTGTGTTAGAGGAAGTTTTCTGTGTACATGTTACCCTCCCCTCCGCTACTTCCCACCCTAAATATATTGGCGCTATTTTAAATAACTGAAAAGATTTTCAAAGGCTTTAGGAAGAAGTGGTTGATTTGAAGACAGTTGCTCTGCCTGTACATCACTATTTTAACTACAAGCATTTTCTAATAGAAATAAACATGCAAGCTCTTACAGAATTTTGTCTCCTCAAATAATTTACTGTATTTACAATGACTGTATTTTCATAATGTTTTAACAGATTAGGAATTTATCTCCGTTGGGCTTGATGGATTAACCCTACTAGCTTATGGCTTCACATTTGCACACTTTAGAAAGGTACCTATGCTTGTAATGAACCTACCCAGGGTTAGAAGAAATTTTAACAACACTGTATAAACAAAAACTAAAGGGCTAATAGTTTTTCCAGGGATGAATTAGGATAGGAACAGGCTACTCGTCAGAAGCAACTGAGGAATCAGGTTTAGTAGCTGTAGTTTGGTTATTGTTTTTGTCTTCTATTATTTATTGCTTTGTCTTTTAGTTTTCCATTTTATAACTTTGGGTATTTTGAAAACTGTCTTTCGACTTTTGGCATGTAAGGAGCTTGGATGTCAACACTCCATCCTAACAAACAAAAGCTGAACAAACTGAAAAATCAACTTTTCTTAATAAAAGTCTTTAAGACATTTTTCTCTCTTCTTAAAGAGAAGTAAGGTCACGAGGCAAACTGCTGACCCCCAAATTGAAGAGAGAGACAGGCAAATACAGAGGATCACAACTTACTGTAGCAGAAACCCATGAGCAGAAACTTGCATGGAAACCAGAGTTGAGTTGGGAAAACGTAAACTGTCATTGACAAGTTGCTAGAGGCTCAGCGTTGATGAGTCTGAGAGTTCAAACTCCAGAGGGACATAGTCAGAGAAAGTCTCCACATTTTTGTGAGTTTTACCTCCAGTAGCTTAGCCTAATTCAATATCAATTAAAATAGAACTACCGTATGATTCAGCAGTCCCACTTATGGGTATATATATGAAGGAAATTAAATCGCTGTCTTGAATAGATACCTGCACCCTCATGTTTATTGCAGCATTGTTTATAGTAGCCAAACATGGAAACAACCAAGTGTCTGTTGATGGATGAATGGATAAAGAAAATATTATACATGTCAGCTAGGTGATTTGTGACCACCTAGAGGGGTGGGATAGGGAGGGTGGAAGGGAGGGAGACGCAAGAGGGAAGAGATATGGGAACATATGTATATGTATAACTGATTCACTTTGTTATAAAGCAGAAACTAGCCACCATTGTAAAACAATTATACTCCAATAAAGATGTTAAAAAAAATAAAATATTATATATGTATTATATAACTCTCACCACACACCAAAAATGGTAGTTGTGTGTTGTGACGGGTGTGTTAACTCACCTTATTGTGGTAATCACTGCACAATATGTCTGTATCAAATCAGGACATTGTACATCTTAAACATACAGTATTATATGTCAATTATATCTCAATAAAGCTGGAAAAAATTAAAAATTGATTTCCTTAAGTGTTTGTCTTTAGGTCTGTTTGAAATGCTGTTTCCTTAACTTCTCTGATAGCATAAGTGTGCAACATTTCTCCTACCACTTTGCCCACTGTTTCCCAACCATCTTTAAGGCTTTTTTCTTTACTTATGTCTTTAATATTGGAGCTCTTTAGCATTTCGTCCTATGTCCATATGTCTTCTTACTCTGTAGTTTGACCTTAGATAATTCCATCTACTGCTCAATTCAAAGATTTATCTATATCATGGCATCGAACTCTGGGAGTATATTTTCATAGCCTTGCCAAATATTATCACCTAGGTGACCACATACACCTAAAATTTAATATGTCAAAAGATGGACTCTTTGTACTTGCCTCTCTCAACTTCATGTTTTTTCTGCATTGTTTCCCATCTTAGAGTATGATTCCACTCGGTTGCCCAAACTAGAAACTTAGTTGTTGTCCTTGATTCTCCATCTTTGTTCATCTTGACTGCATCTCTTACACATCTTTAATTCATCTACTTCTTCACACTCTACTTCCAGTAGCCTAGTTCCGACAACCTTAAACTCCAGCTTCAATTACTACCAGTGATTCTAACTCACCTCTTCCGTGTTAGCTCACCCTCTGTATTAGAGCTGCTCATTTCACTCCTTAGCTTAACATCATTGGCTCATTCCCCATTACCTATAAGATAATATCCCAACTCTTTTAACAACAGCTTAAAAATCTCTTCCTGCTCTGGACCATGTCTACTTCTTTAGCCTTATCCCCACCGCTTCCTCCCTAACCATATGGTCCAGCAATATTATTTTGTTTTTATTTAAAAGATCACCTCAGTTAGGATTTCACTGTCTCTTTTAAGTCTCTCCTGATCGTCCAAGTCTGGGTTAGGCATTAGGTTCCTCCAGAGAACACTGTTATCTCCTTCTCTGTGGCATTTATCACATTCACTTTTACTCCACTATTCACTTGTATGCATCCCTACTTGGCTGCACAATTTCTGTAAAGGAGTGCCCCCCACGGCGTTCCCCCTTGTATTCCCAGAACTTTATATGAATGTGTGAATGAATGAATGAACTTGTTTTGAAGAGTTTACATAAGGATGCAAGGGGAGAGGAGAACTTAGCAGAAGGGAAAATATCATTTATCTAACACAAATCATTATGCTAAATGTTTTTAAATGTATTACTATTTAAGACTTCTTATTAAAAACAGGCATGATCAAACTAATGTTCAGAAAGATTAGGCAATTACTCAAGACGTACACAGCAATCAACAGAACCAACAGAACTGGGATTTGAACTCTAAAAGTTATAGTGTTTTGTGGGTTTTTTTAACATCATTATTGGAGTATAATTGCTTTACAATGGTGCGCTAGTTTCTGCTTTATAACAAAGTGAATCAGTTATACATATACATATGTTCCTATATCTCTTCCCTCTTGCGTCTCCCTCCCTCCCACCCTCCCTATCCCACCCCTCTAGGTGGCCACAAACCACCTAGCTGATGTCCCTGTGCTATGCGGCTGCTTCCCACTAGCTATCTATTTTACGTTTGGTAGTATATATATGTCCATGAAACTCTCGCACGTCGTCACAGCTTACCCTTCCCCCTCCCCGTGTCCTCAAGTCCATTCTGTAGTAGGTCTGTGTCTTTATTTCTGTCTTACCCCTAGGTTCTTCATGACCTTTTTTTTTTTCTTAGATTCCATATATATGTGTTAGCATACAGTATTTGTTTTTCTCTTTCTGACTTACTTCACTCTGTATGACAGACTCTAGGTCCATCCACCTCACTACAAATAACTCAATTTCGTTTCTATTTATGGCTGAATAATTTTCCATTGTATATATGTGCCACATCTTCTTTATCCATTCCATTCACCTGTTGATGGACACCTAGCTTGCTTCCACGTCCTGGCTATTGTAAATAGAGCTGCAACGAACATTGTGGTACATGACTCTTTTTGAATTATGGGTTTCTCAGGGTATATGCCCAGTAGTGGGATTGCTGGGTCGTATGGTAGTTCTATTTTTAGTTTTTTAAGGAACCTCCATACTGTTCTCCATAGTGGCTGTATCAATTTACATTCCCACCAACAGTGCAAGAGTGTTCCCTTTTCTCCACACCCTCTCCAGCATTTATTGTTTCCAGATTTTTTGATGATGGCCATTCTGACTGGTGTGAGGTGATACCTCATTGTAGTTTTGATTTGCATTTCTCTAATGATTAATGATGTTGAGCATTCTTTCGTGTGTTTGTTGGCAATCTGTGTATCTTCTTTGGAGAAATGTCTATTTAGGTCTTCTGCCCATTTTTGGACTGGGTTGTTTGTTTTCTTGTTATTGAGCTGCACGAGCTGCTTGGAAATTTTGGAGATTAATCCTTTGTCAGTTGCTTCATTAGCAAATATTTTCTCCCATTCTGAGGGTTGTCTTTTGGTCTTGTTTATGGTTTCCTTTGCTGTGCAAAAGCTTTTAAGTTTCATTAGGTCCCATTTGTTTATTTTTGTTTTTATTTCCATTTCCCTAGGAGGTGGGTCAAAAGGATCTTGCTGTGATTTATGTCATAGAGTGTTCTGCCTATATTTTCCTCTAAGAGTTTGATAGTTTCTGGCCTTACATTTAGGTCTTTAATCCATTTTGAGTTTATTTTTATGTATGGTGTTAGGGAGTGATCTAATCTCATACTTTTACATGTACCTCTCCAGTTTTCCCAGCACCACTTATTGAAGAGTCTGTCTTTTCTCCACTGTATATTCTTGCCTCCTTTATCAAAGATAAGGTGACCATATGTGCGTGGGTTTGTCTCTGGGCTTTCTATCCTGTTCCATTGATCTATATTTCTGTTTTTGTGCCAGGACCATACTGTCTTGATTACTGTAGCTGTTATAGTGTTTTTTATTCTACATTACTTTTTTATTCATGCTGGAAGTTTGGGAGGTAATTAGGGAGAAGTGAGAGGCGTTAGGATTTTGTTTTTTTGGTAGGAATCCATTTAATACTCTTGGGACATCTCATAATGGTGAGTCTGTGATGAGCTGTTGGTATCTCGACACTTTCAAAATCTCACCTAGTGCTATTGTTCCAGATCCTATGTCAGCAATATGAGGCTTGTTTTTATTACTCTGTCAGTTATGGTCTTATCATTCAGCATGCTGAACTCAGTTCAGAGATATTGATGATTTTATCCATCATCGAATCATTGATGACTTCTGTCCTAAGGATGTATGAATAATCCAGTGACACCTAGTGAGAGTAAGAGAAAGGGGTTGAAGATATTGATCACCATCCTGAAAAATCTGACTCAGAATTCTATGATGATAAAGATGAGACGAGCCCTGCTATACAATAGTAGTTGCAAATCTTCTTTGAGTAAAATAATGAAAGGTCATTCACCTAATATACTTTTACATATCAGCCACTGTTCTGCACGCTTTACATTTATTAATTCAGCCCTACCAACTCTCCAGTGATGAGTTATTCTTCTTCAGGTTTATCTAGGAATTTGAGGCAGATACTGCTCAAGATCACATAAATAAGTAGTTGAGTTGAGATCTGAATGAGGCAGTCTAGTTTTAGGGTATTATAACCATGGTGCTAGGCTTTAGAATGGTATTTTAAAGTATCTTTTCTTATGATACTTTGAATATAAATTTTATTTTTAGGAGCTGTTGCTGCTTGTAGTTAGTTAAACTCTTTGTTCTCATCCCTACTAGGGGTCATCGCTAGGCGAGATATATTGTATGCTGCATTTCAATTCTCTTGGATG